>NC_135787.1:18673500-20089500 GCF_051106095.1 Pogona vitticeps | reverse complement strand
GGTGGTTTAAATTGTAGGAGAATATAAAGAAAAAGATCACTCACATTTCTGAGGTAGTACAGTCCATCATCTCATTCTGCTGCATTACATCTTAAAACCAAACATGAAATCAACTTTCTGACATTCTGGGACATCAAATATCATTAAAGGATTAACTATAATCCTGTATTCTCCAACTCTTGATGTATGTGGTTTACAAATAAGGTGGCTGAAATCCAGTAGTAAGTCACAACTAGAATAGGTCCATTGAATCAGTTGGGGCTTGGTGGGTCAGTTCATCCATAAGATTAAATTATGCTGTGATGCTGTGCAAATTCTTGAGTGCATCCTGGCTTAAGTAATAGAGTGGATAAGGGCCAACAAACTGAAGAGCAGAGATAGTTTTAGGAAAGCAAGAGCAATATGTAACTTTTTTCTCTAGCATGTTTTTCAGGGCGGGTTGTCTTCAAAACATTGGCGGTATAATCAAATGTGATGCCTTCTTAAATGTCGGTGTCCTTTCTTTTTCTATACAATATGATAAATCACATTCATAAATCTCTCACGTTTGCAGTGTATTGCTTGGACTTCCCTTGATGGGAGAGAGATGAGCTTGGCTAGATGAATAGATCTTTTAAAAAGCTTGGAAAAATAGTTTCTTGGACTATGATTCCCTGAATCCCCTAGTAACCCTGCTGATTTGAGGTTCTGGACACTATGCTCCTAAAAAGTAACTTTTCCCAGTTCTGGATCCTAATGTTGATGCTTTAACTATGTCAAGTGGTATTTTGACATAGCTTTCAAAACACAAGGTGCATAAGGATAGTCATTTAACTTCTAGTCACAAGAAACAGCCTCTTGACCCCTGAGGCCAGCCATGTTTTCTGCTTGGAAGGGGTTTTTAAATGGATTGTTATGTCTTATTGCTTTGAATGTGTTTGTGGTGTTGCTTTCATTTACCATTTTTAATGTGGTATTTGTTTGATTTTTTTAGTACAGTGTATACTCATTGTTTTTAGCTTTAAATATTGTCTTTTAATGGTGTAATCCTCCTTGTGTCTTTTTAAAAGAAAGTGGCCCTTAAAATATTTTAAATAAATAAATAAATAAATAAACAAACAAACAAACAAACAAACAAACAAACAAACAAACAAACAAACAAACAAACAAATAAATAAATAAACTAAAGGAATGCCAGCTTGTTTTCCACCTAATACATTAAATATGGCATTTTTGTTCTCATCTGGTTTTTGGTGTGATGTTTATTTTCTTGGGATGAGTGGGGAGGTTCTACAATTCCTCTAGCTTGGGAAAACATTTCAGGGCTATTTATTCAAAGCTTATTTTCAGGCACACATGCCAATTGGTTTCTCTTGTATTCTGCTGATTATAAGAGGGAGGTGGCACCCCATTGAAACAGGACTGAAATTAGTGTTTGGCCAACTAGCCAAAAGATACCAACGAGCGGCTTAAAAATATGCAAGAAGTGTAAGATTCTGCTGATGTTCTAATTTTGTTTTGATACCATTTCGAACAACAGTTTTTCTCTTTTACAGTTTCTCCTGACTGACTAAGGTAGGAAAAGGAAGGGAGTGGAGAGGTAGGGTGTGGGGGTAGGTGTCTGTGGGGGTGGGTGGCTGCCTTTTGGCCCACTGATCAGTTGATCGATGGCTGGTAGACAGAATGGTGTTTATTAAATTAAATACAAATGATGAATAAAAATGGGAAAGTATTAGTTGATCCATATTCGTCGGGACTTAAAATTTGATGAACAACAAATATTTAATGAATCAGCTATTTTTGTCATAAAACCTGATCCATTTATGTATTCACCCCCATCTCTACTGTGGATCTTATAGTGAAGCCCAAAAGCTACATAGGACTTTTTCTAAGGGAGGTACAAATTTATTTCTAATTCTGTCTGCAGTGGGGTCCTGTAGTTATGGCATGAAAATATTAAAAATATTAAAGGAAAATTCCTAGAAATGTCTATTTCTAAAGATGAAGTTACCAGAACTGGCCTCTAGAGCAAGCCAGAAACTGTGCTGTGTATAGTGTTTGCTAGAGAAAAGTATATTAATGATGTCATCACTAGAATTGACCAATTGAAGGAGCCAGAGACCATGCAATGTATAGCATTCACTATTAAAATAGTGTTTACTATAATAGGCATTTTTCAACATCTGTGGGGGGGGCACGTGGATATGGGGGGGGTTACTGTATTTCAGTTCTCTATTTTCCAGAAGCCTCAGTCTGTCATTCTGTTCTGGAAATACCAAAATGTTTACAGGTAGAAGCTACTCCCAACTTCTTCCTTGTTATTTTGGTCACATGACATGTTTGAATAACTTTTCCACTTGTGCGTAGGCTTTACACTCAAGTAAAAAGCCACAAAAACCTGAGTACTTGTTCCTATGTAGAGCCTGTGTAAAAGCAGTGCTGTCCTCTTCATCTCTGCTTATGTTAGCAAAATAACAAGTGAGGAAACTGAATGCCCAAGTCCAACTTTGGTCCCCCACTTGCCTTTCCTGTGAGGTATAGCTGGCTGGATCCTGTAGTTGAGACTCAGCCGGCTCTCAAAGTCCCAAATGAGAAAACATGATTTCATTCCATGTTTACCTTTCCTGATCAGGAAAGGCGAGCCAGAAGTAAAGCACAGTCGATTAATTCCCGAAGGATTTCTTGGACATACTTGGCCTTTTCTCCTGTTCCTTTCTCTGTATTAGGAAAGTGAGAAGGCAACAAAGTAAGATCTGTTGCTGCAGTTCTCTCTGGAAGCTCCACGTGTTGTTATCACTGTTGCAGCTTAGGGAGTCAGTGGATTCGGGGCCATACCCCTGATGCCATCTTGGTACACAAAGGGGGATTTAAGTAATGAGGATCTGTCTCCACATCTCAGGTTGGTTGGTTGGTCACCCTTTCACTAGGGGATAAGGATTTTTTTCCTTTGTTTTCTCTTTATGATCAACTTGAAAGTTTCTAGAACAGACCAAATGTCAAAACAGATTTGGCTTATATTTGAAAAAGTATTTGTGTTATGTTTGTTTATTTTGATAGAACGCAAGTGAATCTGGTTATTACATAGGGTGGAATTTATATTTACACAGCTTGCTTATTTGGAGGGTTAAATTGCACTCAGATGCGGTGATTCCCTTCTTTAATGCAGAAGCAGATGCGTATCTATTATTAAAAAAATAATCACTGAGGAATTTGATGCATACAGTGTTGAATAAGAAATGTGCAAACCTGGTGATTAAGAGGATTTTTTTTAAATATTGCAAGGCCAAAAATTATCACCAGAGGTTTTAAATTTACTTTTGATATATTAAGATGTTGATCCACAATCACTGTGATCTACATAGTTAAAAATTATGCAATGAATAATGAAAAACAGAATTTAGTTGAATCCTATACAATATATGAAAAATATTAAAAATAACGTTTGATCATGACAGTTCTTCAATAGTATTAATGAATGATAGACTCCTTGTAAAGTGCCTCATCCTTTTATGTCTAATAAAGATATTAGTAAGATTACATTGCACCCAGAATAAAATTGAATTACAATTACATGTCAGTCTTTGTGCATTTCAATATTTGAAGCAGAGTTCAAAACCTACAAGGAGTGTGATTGAATTTTTAAGGAGTTGCATAAGAGAATCTTTAGACTTTAATGGAAAGTGTTATGAGAATAGGAACTTGTTTGAAATGGGCATTTGACTTGAAGCATAAAACTCTTGGTTATCAGTGATTTAAATACCTTTCTCCCCATGATTATAAGAAATATAAGATGGAATGAGACCTGGCTCCTGTGAAAATGGAGAGTAAGGGAACGCCAGTAGGAACAATAATCTTTATTTGCCAGGAACTTTGAACTAATTGTCAGACAAGACAACTTTTTATGGGGCTCAAGAAGTATTACTTGATTCTAGCTGATTTTGCAAGGAAGCTAATGCTGCTGGGTTTCCTGAAGTTCGATCCTTTGGGTAGATCTGATGGTGGCACACTGTTGAGAATGATACCTTTTATTCTTCAGATTAGGTTGTTTGATTTAAACAACTGGCTGGAAATGACACATTGCAAACTATCATATACTTAACACTGAAGACTTCAGGCTTAGCCAACATACGGTGTTTAAAGTTGGTGAGGACTCAAGACAGGGATTTTTCTGTTGCTATTCCCTTGGGAAGTATGGTTGACCACTTCCCCTCTTCCTTCTACTGTTAACTGAAAATGGGCTTCTGGGTAGCTCAAGATTGGAGTATGAGGTGTACCTCCCCCAAAACTATTCAGCACATGAGCTAGCCCTGGGAAGAGCTATGTGTGGGATGGGGGAAGTGAAAAGGTAAGATTGAAACTGCCATTTGCTCGCTCATCCTGCCTGGATTCTCACAAAGAACAGGAGCTTCTTAAAAACATAGGCCACTGAAAAGAATTATTCCTGTGCATGAAAAATGTGAGAAAAAAATATTGCCAGTGCAGTATAAAATTAAATTGACTATTTGGAAGATCAGATGGGAGCCTTCACTACACATACAATTTAAGCCTGCTATTTGCAGCTTTGCATAGTTAACCTAGAATTATTATCATCATTATTAATACTAATGTTCCGTTGATGTTGATTAAAAATATTAATATAGCAACTTAGCAGAAAGAGAGTTTATAAATGATGGAAGAGTAAATGTTTTAGCTTAATTGGAAACTATTAAATTTGAAGTAAACGGGTTCATCTTGGATAATAAATTAATATTCCTCAATTGGAATGGAGAGAGAACTGTTAAATTAGAATTGCTGAATAAGGAAATACATTATCACTTCACACAGTATATAAATGTAAATAATCACCTCTGTTTAAATGTGTGTGTATATATTAAAACTGTTAGTGTTAGGTTAACCTTCCCATTTTTTGTATTCTTCTAGGGAGAAAGGAATATGGTCTAGTCTGTTTTCTGGCTCTGTTTTTCTTTCTCTCTTATTCTACCCATTCCAGTATGTTTCAAATGTCCTATTGTGTTTGTGGTTTTTTAAAGCCATATTTTTTGTGATAAAAAAGTTGTTCAATCAACACTTCACCTTTAGATCAGTTTAATACCACTTCGTCATGACTGCATTCTAAGAAATTGTGGGATTTGTATAATTTGTTGAGGGATTTAAAATTCTTTGCTACGGAACGACAGTCACAGATAGTAGAGATGTAGTAGAGTTCTGTAGCAGGGAATTCTAAATCCCTCACCAAATTACAAGCCCCAGAGTCCTACAGAACCAAGCCATGACAGTTAATACAGTGTCAAACTGATATATAACTGTACACTGAATATACTGAATATGCACCAGTATTGAACTATAATGGGCAACATTATTGTACAGAGCACAATAATGGCTGGAATGTGCTGCAGAACACTGTGCTAAATCTCACATGTTTTCTCACATGTTATACTTCTAGGGTTGAGAACGATGGTGTGGACCACAATTTCATTCCTTTGGCATGATGGCATGCAATGGTGGTTGTAAGGAATTCCATTCTAAACCCTTAGTTCAATAGTTCCCAACCTTGTGTCCAGGTGTTCTTGGAATATAACTCTCAGAATTCCTGGCCAGTAGTGAAAGCTTCTTAGCGTTTTAGTTCATGAGCATTTGGAGACTCAAGATTGGGAACCACTGGCTTAGTTAATAGCATATCAGACTTACATGAACTGGCTATACATTTTTCCTGGTAGTAGATGATTTTTTATGCTTGTAGTTTCTCTACAGAGAAATAAAATTTGCAGCGGCTGTAATACAGCATTTGTGATGTCTCTCTTACAGGAAGCTCCCCCACCAGGTTCCTATGATGTTCAAAAATCGTTTGAGAAGTCACAATGTAAAAGTGAATACATGCCTCCACGAACCACAATGGCTAAAAGGAAGCATGCTTCTTTTCTCAGTGGAACATTTAGGGAACAGATATCAAAAGCTGAGATGGGAAGGCCAGGTATGTTGATTATATATTCTTCTAAAGAACAATTGCATATGATTTTAGAAAAAGGTGATTGTGGTGATGGCTAGTGTTGAAGATCTATTTCTTTGTATAATAAAGCATAATAAGCTTTTGACGATGAGACAGTGATGTCTTCTCACTGGAGAATAATAATCTGAACTAACAAGTTTATCTCAGTACAGTGGACAAAGTTTGTGGAACTTTTTAGAGTATATAGCAGGGGGTGGACTGCTGTTTTAAAGCGCTAGACTACAAGCAGTGGAGAGAAAATCAGAGTTGAAAAAACACAAAAAGCAATATAGTAACTGCTGCAGGCTGTTCCACAGAATGTGGAACAGTTCCACAGAATGTGGGGCTTGAAAGAGAGGAGAAGGAGGTGATTCTTTGAAATTGGGAGGGAAATAAATGTGTTTAAAGCAGCTGAAACAAAGCTGATGAGAAAAGGGGGAAAGGGGGGCAAAGAGAGTTATACCATTCAGCCCTTATGCCTTATCTGAGAATTGTACCAAAAGGGGAAAGACCATTCATAGTGTCTGTGTAAAATGAAAAGATACACAGTAAGGCAGAGACCACTAGATGTGGGAATGCTGAAAAGGGCACACAGAGCATGTAGGTAATTCAGTCTGTGTGTTTCCCAGCCAGACCAACTTCAACCTTGAGTTGAATACTTAATGACTAGAATCATGACTAGAAATATAGAGCTGGAAGGTTTTCCAAGGGTCTTTGAGTCTACTCTCTGTCAAAGCAGGAAATCTGCAACTAAACTATCTTTGACCAGCGGCTGTCAAACTTCTGGCTAAAAACCTGCAACAAAGGGGAATCTGCCATCCTCAAAGCTGCCCAGATATTGCAGAAGAAACCAAGTCTGAAGGCCAGTCTGGAGGGTATCTTCCAGTGGCAATGGTTTTGGAGAAGAAAGCATGGTCAGGGCTCTTAGATTTAGAAAATAATCAATACCATAAATGACACCTTTTAAATGATATCTTCAATTAACACAACAGAGATAATTAACAGAGATAATTAAGGTGTTTGTTCTTTTCCATTTTCGTTTTAACATGAAAACATTTTATGTTTTGGTGAAGGATGCAAAGAATATTATACAAACTGACTTCAAAACTAGCTTGCAGTTAATCTCTAAGGATTAGGTATTGCAATGAAATGCTTAATTAATTTTAAGAAAAACAAGCCGATTAAACCGTATGGCATCTTGAGGTTAGAATTCATTTATTTACTGCACTCTTATCCTGATCTTCCTCCCAGGAGCTCAAGGTGACATAATTTGATTTTTTTCAGCTCCATATTACAGTATGTTCATAGCAACCTTGTGAAGTTAGGCTGAATATATTCAGTTTGTAACTTAAAGAGCTGTCATTGCAATTGCCTTTGTTTTTGAGCTAAGTAGGTTTTAGTGCTGAACCGAGTTTAACATCAGGTTATGTGAAATGGTACACTGAAAATCCTCAAAAACATCTTGGCCCAAGCTGGCTCCAGAATGCATGTAAAAAGGGGGGTTTAGATTGTGAGCACAGATCCATGCTGTGCTTTCCTTCTGTCTTTTTCTCAAATTTGGTCTTGATACTGAAATTTGCCAAATATACTATACATGTGAAAACCATTGCATTCCGAGTTACTCAGTTTTTGAACAGGCAGATAAATATATTTGAAATTTAAGTTTGTGACCTTCCCTAGTAAATTCAGGCAGAATCTGAGAAGGCTTCGTTTTTGGACTACAATTTTTTGCACTGATTCGTTGTTGTACAGATGATTTACATTCTATCTGGCGGTAAGTCTGTAACTTTGTAATTGTTATATTAGAAAGAGAGTTGCTGAACACATCTGATTCCAAGCATTCTTTCTCTCCCATCCTATGCTGTTCATCTATTCAGTGGAGTTGATCTTGTGTTTCACAGTACATATTCCACCAACAATTTCTTGACCTGAGCAGACATATTTTAGTACTGTAACACAATTGTATTAAATAAAATTAAAGTGCAAGAGTTATGTCAGTAGATGTTCATTTGTATTTCATTAATTATAGTAACTTAATAAAAAATCACTTTCACTAAATTAACAAAAGTATTGCAAATGGTGTGGCTCTCATTATAAAACAATTCCTTTCATAATTAAGTCTCCTATAGTTTTGTAAATTCTTTTAAGAGTTACTCCCACATGAAATAGAATACTACTATTACATGGGAAACAAGAAGACATTTCTGACCAGAATCCAAAATGTTCATGCTCACACAGAATCTTGTAGTGCCCCACTCAATTTTAATAGAATCTTGTAGTGCCCTGTCCATTTTAACACAGTCCTCTGTGCACTTAAATGACAGTGGCTGAAATGCAGTAGCACCAAATTCCCACTGATTCAATGGGCCTACTCTGGATTACAGCCACTGAACCACTTTGAACTCAGTAGGGTTTACTTCAGAGTGAAGATGCAAAGGTTGCACAGCTTTGGAGGCTGTGCAAAATTGAACCAGTTTGAGCATTTAGACTTTGGAGCCATTGCTAATAAAATAGAAATTTTGTTTAAATGTTCATATTTCTTTGGGAAGGGGGGAGAATATAATATTAAAAAAAGATACTGATGAAGGCAATTTGGCATTGTAACTAATTTCTAGTTATGTGGTGATCTCATCCATCACTACCTTTGCTACTTTGTATTTGGTAAGTGATACAAATCTTGTGCAGCACAGATGACTTCTCATGTGTTTGATGTTTAACAAATAATTAGCAATAATGTGGAGCAGTGCACTCCACCATAATTCATTCTTTGCATTAGCTACAAAACCCACTGTTTGACTCACCGTCCTAAACTCATTATACTTCTTGGCACATTCCCACAGGAAATTACTTTAGGTAACAAATAGAATTTATCTTCAAAATTAATTGGACAGATCACATACGGGTAGTTGTGTCCACTTTTCCCTATGGCTTTGCCCAGTACCTTTTTATCTAAAAGTTACTGTAGTGTGAAAACTAATTATTTCTTCTATTTGCTTGTTGGCTTGTGATATTACATTCCAAAATAGTTAGAAGTCTTTTTAAAATCAGAACTGAGTTCACAGCTTCTAGGGTAAAACCTTGCATAGTTTCCTCTTCTTTCTTCTCTCTGTTAGAAATGTTCCTCTGTATAGCAAAATACCCTGGTATATTCACTTCATTCTCAGAAAACACAGAACTTTGATAACCTCTAAACAATTGCAGTTTGTAAGCTGGAAGGAAGGAAGGAAGGAAGGAAGGAAGGAAGGAAGGAAGGAAGGAAGGAAGGAAGGAAGGAGTGGAGGTGCAGTCAAACAGGGAATTTTTAAAACAGAAAGGAGGAGGAGGAGGAGGATGTCTGTCAGTGCCAGTTTATCACCCAGTTGAGGCTGCTTGAAATGTAATTTATCTAGTGCATGGTGCAATGTGGCTTCAATCTCTCCACCCTATTAAACATTTACTTCTCTCATCTTGTTAGTCATTTGACCCTTGCAAATTATATTCTTCATTACTTTTATTAGTTTAGAATATGATCAACATAAATGTCATATGCAAATATGTATAAAACTGGGCTCATCCTCTGTCCTAACCTTACCTAAGAGGGTTGTTTGAAGATAAAGTGAGGAAGAAAGAAAGAACAAATTACATATAGAGGAGCACTTTGTGGATTTCTGATCTTGAAGATGCCATCACTCATTAAATCCTGGCTTTCTTCTGTGAGTCTAGCTGAGTTCATGTTAATGACACAAGATGTCCCTGCCCCTCCTTTTTTCCTGTATCTCTCTTACTGCTCTCCTTCCCCCCCCAAAAAAAAACCCTGGTCCTAGGGCATCGGGGCCCCTTGGAAGTGGTCAAAGATATACTACAAGGAGCTGTAGATCCAGTGGTGAGAAATAACAATTACCCTTCAAGAACAGAAGAGCAACCAAACTGGTGTGTTTACAAAATAACCAATATGCTCAAATGACAAAGTAATGTATCTTTTAAACCAATCCTCACAACATTGCCTGTCTAGAAACTTTGCAAGTTGTAAAGCTTGAAATATGTATGAGGACCTAACATTTCTACCTGGAGCGTGAAATATAAATGTATTTTGATATAGAGCAACGTTGGGTTCAGTGTGGCTCTCCAGATGTTGCTGGGCTGAAATTCCATTGACTTCAGCCAGTGTAGTCAAAGGTAATGAACACTGAGAACTGTACTATAGCAATGTCTGAAAGAGGCATAGTTTGCCTATTCTTGATACAGAGTAAAAGAAAAGAAATTATTATTCAAATGTTGCTTGGTATCTAATTATACAAAAGCAGAGTTTTCCCTCCTCACCTGTGCACCATCAACATTTTTGCTGGAGAATCACCCAAGCCATTCTACTGAGAGAAGCTGTGTTTTTTGGTAGGAAAGGTTGGTTGATTGCAAACTGTTCTTTGGATGTTTTGATACACATGATCATGTTTGCAGATTACATGAGCTGAATTAGACCTAGTTACTGTTTTCCTTATTACAGAAGTTTTCTGAAGGCCATGAATATGCAAGTGGCTTAGCATATAACTGTCTGTTAGTGCCTGAATCTAAAGTAATAACTGCCTATTTTTTACCATGTGATGTCAATGTAGGTTTACTGAATATATTATATTTATCACCGCACTGCAGCATCTCTTATAACCATTTGAGAAGAAAAATTATTAAAATACCAACATTTAAATTTGAATATACCATCTAGATGTTTTAAAATTTAAATCCAATTAGGGAGCTGCCAGTTTTACTGCGTGAGGGAGAAGGAAATGAAATATGGAGAGTTACAGAATCAATGCAAAGCCCATTTAAATTGTAGAAGAAAGATGTCTGATCTTTGACATCTGTGGCCTACAAAGCTAGTTTGTTAGATTCTTTTTGCCAAACTTTGTTAATGCTTTCATCCTGTCAGAATGTCTTTTTTCATATACAGTATCTTAAAGTTTAATATTTAAATTCCCTCTCTTTGTTGCTTGTTTTATATATATATTGAAGTGCATTTTGTTGGAAATATAGAATCAAAACATAATTTGACCAACCACAATACTTAGAGATTAACATATCTATGACCCACAATTTCATTATCTCAGGACTTGTATTTGCAAGAGAACTATATTAATTTGCTTTTTTCAAACCTTCTGTTTCAAAATATATATACTGTACTATATATGTATATACACTGCATATACATAAAGGGCAAAATTACTTACCACTATTTCTCACTGTGATAAGTATATCCTCCAAAGGATATACTTATCACAGTGTGTGTGTGTGTGTGTGTGTGTGTGTGTGTGTGTGTGTGTGTGTGTGTGTCTGTCTGTCTGTCTGTCTGTCTATCTATCTATCTATCTATCTATCTATCTATCTATCTATTTTATTTATTTATTTATTTATTGGACTTATATACCGCCCCATAGCGCTACAAGCACTCTCCGGGCGGTTTACAAATTTTTTTTAATTATACAGGCTACACATTGTTAGTCTCATTATTTACAGGGGGAAATGAGAAACCTGAAAATAAAGAATTAGTTGCAAATCTTAGAGGCACTGCAAGATCTGAGATAGCTAGAAATTGGAAAAATGCTCAAGAGCTCTCATTACAAGCATTTAGGAATAAGATACACAATGCTGATGGAAAAAATGACTAATAAAGTTAGACTATACAGTATATAGAAGTAAGGTATAGTCCTTTGACTTAAAATTCGAAGCCCTTATTAAAATATGTCAAATAAAATAAATCTTGAGACACGTGGTTTAGAAAACAATTTGGAGCATTGAGATATATCTATATCTAGATATATATATTGATATATCTATATCTAGTGTAGAAGACAGTCATGGGAATGGGTCCGTTGTCTGAAGCTATGAAAATATTAAATTAAAGTTATGTTACAAGTTTAAATGTTACATTTAAAATTGGTGGCAGGATCCTTATAAAAATATTTCTGAGAATAAAATCACAGTAGATCAGTTTTACAGCACCCCAAATTGAATATTAATATTCTCTGTGAATATATCTTCAATTTTTAAAAAGTTGAGCCACTGTTTTCGTAAAGAGTGCATTTTCATGGAGCTGTATCTAGTAGTGGCTTTGCTGTAACTGAAAATACTTCTAGTTGTGCAAGCTGGGGAGGGGGGCAACAGATTTTTCAGCCTCCTCTCACCCCACTCCCAGCTGAAGACATGGGAGGGTTTTCTGGAACAAAGTGACATAAGGCATGAAGGGCTTTACCAGATAAAGGTGGGTTTGTGGAAACAGAGTGCACTGACTTGCTTTCTGATGATGCAGATTTACTATGAGATAACCATGCCATGTTAAGATGAAATGTAAGGTGAAATTTAGAAAATAAGGGGAATTCTGAATTCTTTAATACAAGAAGAGACTTTTAAGCGAAGCCTTCTGCTGCTTTGGTTTTCAAAATGATTAAATCAATAAACAATAACATTCCCTCATATGTAGCCTAAAGCCTCGGAATCAATCCGGTATGAGATTTCTTGCAGATACAGATGAGCCAGTTGGTATAAATATCTGAAAATTAAAGTTAATCTCAGGTAGAATTCAAATTTAGTGGTAAATTAGATGATACTATTAAAGGAGTCATGCAAAGTCCATATTAATTGAGGCGTATTAAGCCTTTGCCAAATATGGTCAGTTTGACCATGACAGTCAGGATGCTGTTAAATCCTGACGTAACTAGAGATGCTCAGATGTCAGCTTTGCCAAATACTGGAGACTACCAACTCCATTCCTTCTCTAAGAAAGGAGTGATCTCACCAAAGCTGTCTATGCTTGACTTATACTCAAATTACATTACTATAATTGGAAGACTGGTCAGAATCTTCAAAATGTAACCACAGTTGTTGAGATGTATAAAGCCTAAGCAGCTTAGGTCTGTTGTATTCCTAAGGTGATTAATATTACCCAGTCCATTCACTTAAGTTCTCATTGGAGACCTGCCCTAGGGTAAGTCAACTAAAATAGTCTTATTGACTCAGTGGGGATTAAATGAGTCAACCCCTATGTAAGTTTCATTGATGCAAGAGACTTATTCTAGCTGCAGCCTACTAGTGGATTTCAACTATTGACTTATGATAAAGATGAGAATCCAAAGTATTCCCCCCCCCCCACTAGTGGAAAAAAACAGGTAGAAGTGGTCTGCCTATGGATCCAGACTAGGATTTATTTTAGGGCTATACAAACAATTTGGATGAAGTTTGAAATGGCCCGCATTAGATGTGAATAGAACTAATCCAGTGATTCAGCTAGTAAAAGAAAGCCAGAGTGCATGTCTCAAAATGTTGGAAGACAGCACCGTGTAAGGATAGTGCCAGGGTGGTGTGATTGGACTGGGGGAACAGGGGAGCTGGACATAGACCATTCATTGATAATGCTAGTTTGGAATCCTGGACAAGAATCTCAGTAGCACTTTCCAATCAAAGAGAATTGGTATGATGCCACTGAAATTATATATTTTTTAAAATTAATTGTTATACCACAGACAGACATACAAAACATGCAAAAACATATATGCGGGGAGGTGTTTTCCATACAATCATATCCAATATACAGTCCTGACTACATAAACCATATTGCCCTGCTAACATCTTTAAACCATATTATATTCTCTACTCTGCATATATATGTATATATACGCATATGTGTTTCAAATCAATGCTTCAGATATTAAATTCAGTAAAAGCCTTTCTGATTTAAAGTGATTAGCATAATACATTATCTGAAATACATAATACATTATCTGAAATATAATCTTAATCACGTAGAGTATATTGTAACACACCTATATTTATCTTTCACTCAGCAATTTCTATTATTGTATTTAACATGAAACATTTCTTGCACTCAGTGTGTGAAATTATATGCTTAGTTGTCTGATGCGGCTCTTCATTCTTCAGCTTTGTTTTAATTGTTAATTTTCAAATTTGCAATGAATTTTTCTTTAGCTGTTTTCTTTAGCTGATCATTGAAGAGGCTGCAGTAAGTGCTTTGGTGGTTGTCCTATTTCCCGATTCAGGCACTTCTTTCCTTATTCTTTGTTTGCATTTCCATTACAGTATTTCCTTATATCCCCACAGACTTTTTTGGCCCTCGTATTTTAGACTTTGCTGGATTTTGATTTCAGTCTGTGTTGCTTAATATGCTTGCATTCTGTTTACAGGGCAAATCTTTGTGGATAACCAACACACAGAAATCACAGACCCTGCTATGGTGCAGAAAAGTAGCATACCTATTTGCAAAATTTGAGCAATTTAAAACAAAAGTTAAAGGTCAATAACACAAAACACCTTGACTTATCTCTTTGAAACTTGTCAGAGTTTAGCAACTCAGAAAGGCCTACTGAGCCCCCAAATTTTAGGTACCTATGTGAAAAAAAGTGTTACGTATTGCTGTTTTAACAAACAATTTAAAGTGGCTAGTTCAGAAGCCTCTGGACCTATTTTGCCCAGAAAAATGTCATGAAAACTCCTCACTGAAGGAAGGTCTACCGTTGTATCCAGATTTCTGGTATCCATGAAAATTCAAAGAAGTAGCCAGCTCTTTTAATTTCCTAAGGCAAGTTAATGGGAGATGTGAAGATAAGCTACCTGAAATACAATCTCTCTCTCTCTCTCTCTCTCTCTCTCTCTCTCTCTCTCTCTCTCTCTCTCTCTCTCTCTCTGTGTGTGTATATATATATAAGCAAATGTTTCAGCAAATGGGAATATATGCAAATAACATTCTTTGAGGCAATAGACCAGATTGGACAACACTTTTAGTGTCATTTTTCATATATGTATATGTGTGTATATCTATGTATGGCCATGAATGAGAGCAGGGATGTGAAAGATTTTCATTAAGTGTCTTGTTCTCTTTAATTTTTTTTAGTTTCTCACAGAGACAACCTGACGTGACTTTTCTTGGCCAGGAGGGATTTTCCAAGATCCCTGCAAGAAGGTGTCCCTTTTTTTTGTTTCTTTTAATTCCCTTTCTGTGCAAGAATTGCTGTTCCTTGAGAGGATAGGCATACTCAGTTTCTGACAGTTGTCGAAATACTTTCTGAAATTTCCTGATCAGTGAGATTTCCAGGAGCTCAGCAAAATTCCCATGAGATATCTCTATTTGGGGCTGTGGCTCCAAGGAAATATGTTCCTTTCTCCCTTTGATTCTTGTTTATGCCTAGAAAAGTGTGTGGACTTCTTTCCTTCCCATCTTATTTATCTGTCATAGCACCAATGAATGAAAGAATGTACAATCCATTGAGGTTTAGTTTGGCATAACATCTGTTTTATACTTGATGGATTCCATTGGCATATATGGATATGGAACTGAGAGACACTGAGGTGTGACACAAAGATGCTTGCTGGACAAGAAGCAAATAAGTGGTGCCCCACATAGCGAGGTAAATCCATTCTGGATTAACCTTCGCTATGGGTAAACATCGTAAAACGGATCCAAAAAACCCATTGGAACTCATTAAACAAAGTTTAATGCGTTCCAAATGGGCCCAAAACTCACCGTTCTCCAATGTTTTCCCTTGTTCCGGCAGCCATCTTGGGTGTACCGGCGGCCATTTTGAGCATCCCGGCGGCCATCTTGGGTGTACCGGCGGCCATTTTTTGTGTTCTGGAGGCCATCTTGGCTGTACCGGTGGCCATTTTGAGAGTCCCGGCGGCCATCTTGGGTGTACCGGCACCCATTTTGTGTGTTTCGGTGGCCATTTTGGAACCGCTGAACAGCTGTTCCCCCATCGTAATGCGAGCATGCCCTTGCATTAGCGATGGGGAAATCCGCATCGCAATGCGGATTCATCGTTCAACGTTATACGAGGCACCACTGTATATGCTTTTACTTTTTACAGTTTTATGAATTACTCTTGTGACTGTTTTTTGCGGTGCATCTCAGCTTGCTTGAAAATAACACTTCCATCCAGGATGTTGAATTCAAATTATTTTTCCTAATTGGCCTCAAAACAACCTTTGCTTTTACAACCATGAATGTATAGTCAATATGTGGGTCCACCAAATTAAGAATTAATTCTGTAAGTAGATATGCTAGGTGCCGTTCGTCAATACAGGTTTAATTATCATATTGTTTGCTTTAAGAAATGGATGGAGGTTGTGTTGGTTTTTTTGTGACCTTGCTTTTTGAATTTTATACTGCAATGTAGGCCTTCATGAACTTAATACTGTATGCTTTGCAAAGGATGATTAGAGCACTGCATGTAAGGCTCTGAACAGTATTTTGTTGTATTTGTAGTACAATTCTTACCAAGAATGGAATACATTTTTTCACTGAAATTAAATGTAATGAGGCACAGCAGCTATTAAAGTGATACTATCCAGCTCCAGTGGGTTAAAAAATTAGCTTTTCTCTCAACATATTGCAAGGTGAATATAAAGTATGGACTTGCTTTATGAGAGCGTATTAAAATCAGCCGAAGAGAAAAGTTATGTTTTTCTTTTGCTTACTTGCTGTTGTGAGTTGAAAAGTGCTCTTTCCCGAAGTACTTTAGAAGAGAATATATATTAACGTGAGTTGGTAGATAACATGTAGGGCTGAGTTTTTTTTAAAACTGTGTCGCAGGAACTTCTAGATTGCTCAGAGAACGAATAACTGTGGATGAGCATTTCTGAAGAACTTTTCATACCTTACTGTCATTCTTTCTTGGCAGTGTGCAGCCACAAGAGAATATTAGATGTGTCCTAGAGCACAGACTTAGTTAAGGTTCACCACAATAGTACTCCAAGGCTTGTACAATTTTAATCATGTTGGTCCGGTAAACTATGTTCTGTTGTACTGTGAGCAAACCATGTATCAATCAGTCTCTTCTCACTGTTGTTCCTCATCTCCTTTGTATTCCCAACTTTGGGCTTTTCATCTGGTCTTGTTAAACTACAGATCCTCACAGTTCCTCACTGTCAGTATATTAAACCAACTGTTGACTTGGCCTTCCAGAATGGCTCCTCGCCTCTGGAACAACCTACCTCCTGAGATTCGCGTGACTCCCTCGATGGGTATTTTCAAGAATCAATTAAAAACATGGATGTTTAGGCAGGCCTTCCCATCAGATAATTCCTGACGCCCCCTTTTTTCCCCCTTCTCCCTCTCCTTCAGTTTTCCCCATTCTGTTCAGTATTTCTGTTATGTAAAATTGTTTTTATACGTATACTTATTGTATTACTTTTTAATGTTGTTAGCCGCCTAGAGTGGTCCTGACATGACCAGATAGGCGGGATATAAATAATAATAATAATAATAATAATAATAATAATAATAATAATAATAATAATAATAATAATAATAATAATAATAATAATAATAATAATAATAATAATAATAATAATAATAATAATAATAATCCACATATGCACTCAAATGAGATGTCAGGCTCATTGGGTTCAGAGGGGCTTATTTCCATTCTCGGGTTACATCCGTGTAATCAGCAATCCTATACTGCTGATGCAATAATTTTTTTTACACTTCTCCAGAGCTGCTGCAGGGGGCCCCAGCAGAGGCCCAGAGTAGATGGTGAGAAGGGCACAGAAAACTGACCTATCATCCTTCTGCTATAAAAAACTCTCTGTCGGTGGATGCACCTTACATGGAGTGTGTATACTGTAGTATTGCCCTCATAGCCACTAAATGATAGCAGCTATTGATATATCTGGGATTTCATTTTCTGCACATCAGCAGTGGAACGTTGAAGTATGATGATGATGATAACGATGCTGCATTTCTCCCAACAAGGGACACAAAGTGGCTCACAACATTAAAATTCACACAATTTAAAAACAAAATAAGTTAAATATTAAAAGATAAATTTAACAATATATAATTTAAAATATAATTAAAAGATTAAAACATGGCAACATAAAAAAAGATTACAATTATCTGCTCAAATGGGATTCAGAGATTCAGTTATAATTGTTAAAAGCCTGCCTGAAGAGATGGGTCTTTAGCTTTTTTCAAAATGGTAAAAGGGAAGGGGCCATTCTATCTCCCGAGGGAGAACATTCCATAGCCTGAGAGCTGCCACCGAGAAGGCCCTGTCCTGTGCCCCATCAGCTGTGCTTGTGCTGGCAATGGGACTGAGAGGAGAGCTTCCTTTGCTGATCTTAATAGCCGAGAAGGCACATATAAGGAGATATGGTCCTTCAGGTAGCCTGGACCCAAGCTATATAGGGCTTTATAGGCAATGACCAGCACTTTGAATTGAGCCCGGAAACGGACTGGTAACCAGTGCAGTTCTTGTAACAGGTGCATTACATGCTCCCAGTAGCTGGCCCCAGTCAGTAGTCTGGCTGCAGTTTTGCACCAGATGAAGTTTCCGAACCATCTTCAAAGGCAGTCCTACATAGAGTGTGTTACAGCAATCCAAACGGGATGTAACTAAGGCATGTGTCACTGTAGCCAGATCCAACATCTCAAGGAACGGCCCAGCCAGTGCACCAGCTTTAGCTGTGCAAATGCACTCCTAGCCACCGCCGAGACCTGGGCATCCAAACGTAGGGATGAATCCAGGAGTACACCCAAGCTGAGTTTTCAGGGGGAGTGTAACCCCCTCCAGCACAGGTAGTATCCCTATTCCTTGATCTGCCTTCCAACTAACCAGGAGCACCTCTGTCTTGTCTGGATTAAGTTTCAGTTTGTATGCCCTCGTCCGGCTCATTACTGATGCCAAGCATTGGTTTAGAGTCAAGACAGCTTCCCTGGAATTAGGTGCAAAGGAGAGATAGAGTTGGGTGTCATCTGCATACCGGTGGCACTGAACCCCCAAACTCTGGACAATCTCTCCCAGTGATTTCATGTAGATGTTAGAAAGCATGAGTGACAAAGCAGAATGCTGAGGAACGCCACAGGCCGATGGCCAGGGCATTGAGCAGGAGTCACCCAGCACCACCTTCTGAGTCCTCTCCTCCAGGAAGGACTGGAGCGACTGTAAAACAGTGCCTCTGAGTCCCATCCCAGAGAGATGTCCCAGAAGGATACCATGGTCGATGGTATCGAAAGCCGCTGAGAGGTCCAGCAGAACCAACAGAGCCACACTCCCCCTGTCCAGTTCCTGGCATAGGTCATCCACCAAGGCGACCAAAGCTGTCTCTGTCCCATAGCCAGGCTGAAACCAGATTGAAATGGGTCTAGATAATATGCTTCCCCTAGGAATCCCTGGAGCTGAGAAACCATCACATGCTCCAGTACCTTGCCCAGGAATGGGATATTTGAGACTGGCTGGCAGTTATTCAATACACTGGGATCCAGGGAAGGCTTCTTCAGTAATGATCTTATTACTGCCTTCTTTAAGCAAACAGGGATCCTACCATGCTGCAAGGAGGCATTTACCACTCTCCATACCCAATTGGCCATTCCTCCTCTGGCTGCTTTTATGAGCCAGGAAGGGCAAGGTCCCAGCACACATGTGGTGGCATTCACCTTTCCAAGACTCCTGTCCACATCATCAGGTTGTATCAACTGAAAAGTATGCATTGAGACAGGACAAGCCGGGGCCAAAGTTTCATCCTCAGGGTCTGTATCAATTACAGCATCCAGGTCAGATTGGATCTGAGCGACTTTATCTGCAAAGTGTTCTGCAAATTACTCAGCGGGTTGTGGAGTGATCAATATTTTGTTCTTTCGGTGGGGCATGTGCTAAGGCCCTGACCACTCGAAACAACTCCGCTTGACGACTTTGTGCAGATGCAATGGCAGCAGCAAAGAACCTTTTCTTTGCTGGAACCACTGCCACGGAAAAGGCCTTCAAATGGGATCTAGCCCATGTTCACTCTGAGTTGTCCGCCATCGTCGCTCTAGTCTCTCTAACATCGTCACTCTGACTCTAGTAGGGGAGTTAGCTGGTACAAAACTGCTAAAGTCTTATAGAAGAAATGTAACGTTACCTATGGAAAATATCCCTCTCCTTGCTCAACATCGACAAAGAGTTGTCTCAGTAGCAAGAATTTCCCTTATTGACTGACCTTTTCTTATTTTATATTTGAAACCAACATCCTGTAAGACCAACAGTTCAGCTATCTTTTCTGTGTATTGAAATGAATGTTAAATTATTTCATTATGTTTCAGTGGTCAGAGCACTATCCCTTTGTTGCTGTTGACTGAGCTAGTAAAAAAAAACCTTCAAAACTGAAGGTTAAGAAAAAATATGTACTAATATTGTGCACACAAAATGTTTATATCCTGCATGCTGTTCTTTTTTATTGTAGTGATTTCTTTTTATTGTAAAAATTCTTTTTGTTCCACTTATCTACTCCATTTGGTCATCCCTTGTGTCTTGTACTATTTCTCTTTTATTACACAAGTACCAATTTCCATCAAACTGTATGGGAGTTACTGAGAATATTGGTAGGTACTTACTGCTCCTTACAAGAAATCACTTGGTAAAATTCGCTCCCAAACCATCCAATTGAAACAGAATTTTAGAGTTTCTTTTTGTTGTAACTAAACATCTTTATTTCTGTGATACCATAGGAATAAAGAATACATCATCTGCATATTTCTCTAATTTGTTGACCAAGTCTTTCATATTAGTTTTACTGATTTTTTTTTCCTCATATAACTCTAATGTTTCACTGTAACAAGCGCAACCCTTTCTTTCTCACTGTCTTTTGCTTGGAAGCAGAATATTAGTCCGCCGGGACCTCAGTGATAGGTCCCAGTGCTTCTTTTTGACTACTTGTAAAGTAACTCTTAATATCAGAAGTGCATGTCTGCAAAAGCTTCTGTAGGCTTGAAGATCTCCAGACACTTGTTAGTTGAAATAGCCAGTTCTGAAAGCCTACAAGTAATTTAAATTGGCATGTGTAGAAGCAACTGTAGAGAAGGCAATTAGGGCTTGATCCAGAGAACATCATTCGAAAACTCTGGCATAGTACTGAGTGCAGTGTTTTGTTTGGCTTTGCTTTCAGCACTTGAGAAGTTTGGTGAAATCATTCTGAAAGGTGTGTATAGATCTCTTGGGCCTTCTACAGAACAAACGGCTTGACATTTTGGATTGTAGGTGTGTTAATAAAAAAAAACCTACTGTAATTCTAGCTTTTCCTCTGAAATATTCCTGTGGTAGTGAATTTGTGCATACTACCATTAAGAGTATTCCCTGCTGATATGATTTATCAGTGTTCTAATAACTCTTCTTCCTATTCTCTTATAGAATAGTTTCAGATTATAGGAAGTACACACACATGCTTCAGGATCTTAGTATCTAAAACAACTTTCAACTGACTTCATATCATTTGAGTCAGGGTGAAAAGGCTGTTACAAGGCATTATGAAAATATGAGGGAGTGTTTGGCATTTAGTCATCTTACACAAGATGATTTGTGAACCTGTGACTTTTAGCAATTCTCAGAGGCTGATAGACTAATACCTTGTCTTAATCTAGCCCTTATGGCTTGTGGTGGATTTAGGTAATTTTACACTCTGTAATTAGTGGTCTTACGGCCTAAAAGGCATGTTCATTCACTTGTTTAAAAAACGGCAAGTCCCAGAATTCTCCATTTTGGGATTTTCCCGTGCCAGATACCCTTCTGAATTGTGCTCAGTTTATAACAGCGGCTGGCTGGATACTTCCAAGTGACTTTTAGGATGGCTTATTTGTCTCCTAGCAATTACCATTCATTTAGAGAGATATGTAATTTTGCATCTGGATATTCTATTTAGCAGTGGCTAAGTAGTTATTAATAAACCTCTCATCCATAAACTTGAGGAATTTCTGCACCAAACAATGTTACCAGCAATTCCTAGCTACATGCCATTGAATTAGAGGACCATAGAAGGAGACATGCTGTATTCACAATTCTAGTTATTTGTAGTAAATATTATATTCAACAGAATAGCCATTATTGATATTCTGGAAAAAAAATTCCTTTGCTTGCTTCTGGTGAAGTGAGAAAGAACCCTTAGTAAAGGCTGTAGGCAGATGTAAATATTTGCCAAGGAGATTATATGTTTTTCAAGTCAATCCAAAACATTTTTTGACAACTCTAAAATTGTATTCACTTCTTATTATGGAAATGGTAGCATAAACATTGTAACCTCACAGTAATGCATGTGGATAGGTTATAGTTGTATAGTGAGTCATGTTATTTTATTTCTTGTGAATAAAATATAGCATAGAATATAGCACTCTGAATTGTGCTTTCCAGTAAAGTTTTTTTTTTAAAGATCAAATTAAATTCATTGCAGGGTACTTAAGTTCACAGATTGTACCAGCTCATACAATATTTTTATTAAATATGCTAGAAAACATGTAGCAGACTGAGAGGCACACTCATATTAATAGAACCCTTCCGCCCCCTTACAAAGTAACAGAAAATGTAAAAAACGGCTTTCTACCTCTTTGTTCCTTCTCAAGGTTTTCATAAATGAATGAAAGTTCTTATTTAAAAAATTAAAATGAAATATACTGTATGTTGAAAAAGCAATAGCAGAAAATTTAACTTCTGGATGTTTTCATTTGCATATTGGGCATGCCATAGGAGTTGGATTAAGTGGCCCATATGAGAGTTAATTACAACCTTTGACTATTGTGACTGAAATCCTGTTACGTAGTTATGCCTGTGAATAGGAAAGACATCACCATCAGCAGCAGCCGATTGCTGCTGACTTTAGAGTTAATGTTGTAAATTTGGGTTGTGTACCTTTCTCACACAATGCAGTCTAATTGTGTGCACCCCAGAACTGCAAAGGGAAACCTTTAATCAGTGGCAGCCTGATACTACCTGTGATGCCATTCTGACTGTGCAGACAGATCCCACCCTACAGGATTTTGGCCTGTATTTCAACTGTTTGGAATGTGGCTCAGCATTCTGGAGAAGGGTCTTCTTGTGGAGGATCTTAACAACATCCTAGGGCCCTAGGTCCATTCTTGTCTTCCCACAGATTTTGGAGGTCTGCATTCCTCTTCTGACACCCTTTCCCTTCCCAACATCTTAACCTTTTAGGGGTGCATAATCAAAAATTCAGTCCCCCCCAAAGCCTCTATGGAGTGTGATTTGCTGTATATTCAGCATGACATTGAAAAAATCTTGTGGCCACTAGACCATTCTTCACAGTCTTAGCGATAAGAGTTAAATATCCTTCAGCATTTCATATATCAGCACGATATAACAAGAAGGAGGATTTAGGACGCAGTTTCCACATCCACCAAGGGGTGTTGTGTCAGTGTTTCACTTCAAAGATTTCAGTACCCAGACCTGGAATACAGCACAAAGAAGTGGAAAGATCAGCATGTTCTTTCTGTTTCCCACAGGTAAGGTGATTGGTCCTGTCCAAATTGATAGCAGGACATAGGAAATTGCTTTCCGCTGAATCAAAACAGTGGTCTGTCTATGTCTTTAATGGGCAGATTTCTCCAGGGTCTCAAGTAAAGCCCTGTCTCATCACCTGTCACATCTTTTTTTTAAAACTGGAGACACGAGGAAATTAACTAGACTAGAGAACACGAATTTGCTGTTTGATAAATATAAAGGCAAGTATCAATAATATTTTTCACCAGAGGAACTGTTGCAGCCCAAAATCCTAATGATTGCTTGCGTAGGAGCCAAATCCAGAAAGAATTTGGCAGCTTCATTTTTTTTGCGACGTGATTTGGAAAGCCCAACAAAATACAAACATGACAATGCACAAAGTGGGATCTGCACAAACTCATCTAAAGCCTTTTGTAACACCCACCCTAGAACAGCTAATATGACAGCTGATATGAACTAAGAGAGGACAAAGTTCCACTCCCAACTTTTGTTAGGAAAAGGTGACTGGGGCATACTGAACCTAAGGGACTCCTTAGCATTGTCCCATGGATGCTGTGCTACCTGTTTTAAGTGAATTAGCAGCCTCATCTGGAAAAATACTCTCGTTCCAGACCATTAAATGCTTTGTCAAGTCAAAATAATTACTTTAATTAGTGAGGGAATAAGAAGACAATCAATGAAATACACAATCCCCACCCTAAGTCTTTCTCTACTATTTTTAGCTACCTACACTAGCATATTAGTAATTTTGTCAATTCACTTTCCCCATATTATCTTATATGTAAACACATAGCTAATCAACACATACCCAGTTTAAACTCCAATAAAAGTGAATAACATTAAAGTATAATTTAGAAGTTTATTTTTATAGCTTTAAATACATAGTAGGACTCTGCCCCTCAATCCTTTTTTAAAAATATATTTCAGTATTTTCCATTGTTTTAGTATGTAAACTGTGTACAGGCCGATTTTCTGAAAATTCTCTCTTCCTCCCCCATCTTTATTTTTATATATAGTAATTCATCTCTTTCAGCACTTTGAATAATATTGCTATTTGTCATTTTCTCTCTTCCGTTTCCACTTTTCATTGGCTTATATTTGGTTTCAGACAAACATTTTATTGCCTGTTGCTGTTGTAACGTTGCAATATTCATTTATTCCTCCTTCTGCAAAACATTTTAAATCTAAGATCAGGAAGCTCAGAGCAGTCTGAGCACTTGAAAACTGTGACTTATGTGTATATAAAACATAGTTTACAGAATATTATGTTTTCCGAGTTGAACAAAAAAAGGAGGGCAAATTAGAATAAAAATTCTCAAACTTGCAGAAGATATTATGCAATGCTTCTGGTATATTCTCTTCTTGTATATTCTCTTCAACAGCATTGCTGTTTACAACAATAAAGAATAAGATGATTTTATCTCAAGGGTTATATTTACTTCTTTGGTAAATGAAAGAACTGATTGAATGAAATAAAACAAATTGAAAAGGACAGAGTTTCTACCCTGTGGAGTTCCATATGTTCATAGGAGTGCATAAGGTCACTTATTTAGCATTAGTTGAATAATATTTGTTCTTAAGTTTGCAGAAAACTAGGGGACAGAGAGTTTATTTTAAAAGTAAAAAGAGAACTTTTATTATTCTTTATTTCTAAATACACAGTAATGCAATCAATGTACATGGTGGTGACTGTCTGAGCAAAACAGGAGAGAGTCTTGCTTGGAGAGGCTTGTAGTGAGAACTCTGACACAGAGAAGAAAACAGAAGTAGTAGACGGGAGAAATGGAGGCAGGATCAGTGAAGAAAGAATATGCAGTGGTTTCATTTATATGTATTCAGACTTAGTTGCAGTTTGTTTAGCCCATGTCTTCACAGAAAATGTGTATTCCTAGAGGGGTTTTGGTGAAGAAAGGTGGTGTGTCTCAAGGTGTTCTAGGAGGAATAAGGGGCAGAAAGTAAAAGAAGATAATCTGAAGGAGGGAAGGTGATGACTAGGGATATTTAATATCTAAGAGTTATTTTGGTGTAGTAATTAGAATGTTGGAGAGCTATCTTGAGATTGCTGATAGGCTAGATGTGAAACTAATGAACAAATTATAAAAGGAAATAAATTTGTGTCTTTTTCTTTCTCCTAATAATTGATTCCAAAGGAATATAGCTTTTTCTGAAACTCAGCAAAACAATTGAACAAATGCAGCTGTAAAGTATTTGAATCGACAATACTCAGGCTTTATTTCCACATGGAATTTTTTTCTGGTGATCTCTGGACCATCCTTGATAGTCTGTGGTCCAAACAGTAGACTCTTTTTGTCACTGCAGGACAAGCTCCACCCAGCTTGGCTCAAATAATGCAACTTTGGCAATTCTCTTGTTGCCTGGCATACAGCATGGACATTAATATTATATGCAGTGGGATCTGTAACAAATTGTTCCTCCATGCTGGGCTCAAAGTTGAAGTTGCAGCCAGCAAGACATGCCCTATTTTAGAAGACTTACGAAATTCCCACCATTTCCAGTTTTCTGAAACCATTTCTCATCAGACATCACTTAGATGTCTGAACATTGAACATACTGTATTCAAAAGCAAAAATCAAAGTGTGCTGCTTATATACTGCCCCATAACCCTTAAAGCATGGGTGTCCAACCTTTCACCTTCCCTGGGCCACATTAAAAGATGAAAATTTGGTTTGGGCCACATGGGGGGGGCAGCCCTAGCCGTCCTCCACAGCCTCGCTCCAAGCACGCTTACCGGCAGCTGCGATCTCAGACAGCAGAGGCTGCCAGCTTCGCCTCCGGCAGCTTTATGGGGCCGGGAGGGGGTCCACCTATTGAAGGGGACGGCACAATGCAGTCATGCAGCCCCCCTGTCCCCTCCCCTCCCATTCCTTCCTTCCTTCCCTCTCTCTCTCCCTCTACTGTTGTGACGTGCCCCAGCCACATTCCGGCCGCAAGTATCTTGAAACTTTGGAATTTCTTTTTTTTAAAAAATTGCACTGGGCCGCATTACGAGCTGACCTGGGCCGCATGCGGCCCTCGGGCCGCGGGTTGGACAAGCCTGCCTTAAAGTAAGCTCTGGACAGTTTATGATTTAATTATGCAGGCTACACATTGCTTCTCCTCCCTGAGCTGTCTACTCAATTTCTCGACCTCAGAAGGCTGGAAGGCTGACTGAATCTTGAGTCGGCTACCTGGGAGTGAGCCTGGTTTGTGAGCAGATATTTAGCTACAGTGCTGCAGTTTAACCACTGTGCCACAAGGCTCAAGTGAGCGTTGAACATGTCTCGTTTTCAGTGAGCTGTGTGTTTTGCTCTCTGAAAGTTTGCTTTGAAGATTTTTGTAGTTCTGCACAAACTTGGAGTTCCTCCGAGCTTCCTTCTTATTTTCCAATAGCTGTTTTGGGTACATCGCCACCGTAATTCAGCATGTGAGTTCACTGTTATTATATACTATATCATTATTTTGGTGGAACGATCAATGTTTGTTAAAATCAGATTTGTATTGTGAGTTTCATTTATTATGCAGTTACTCTGCTGTTATGTATGTTTGCATATCAAGACTTCTTAGATAGTACTCTTTTTCAAAATAAGGTATATTGCATTTATTTATTTCAGTCTTATGCTAATTGTGAAGATCTTTGCCTGGGAATTGATTTGCTGCTGCAGGTAGATAAGGCCATTGGAGCTTTTGACTATTGGTGGCTCTTGTGCAGCTTTATAATAAATATGAAATAATTTCAAAGCCATTGTTAGAAAGAACATCAGAATACATTTCCATTGTCACATCAAATAAAGAACACAGTGGAAATTGCAGCTGTACTTATAATCAAATGGTTACTGCAGCAGGGTTCAATATTGTGTGTGTAAAAGAAAACCAAGAGAGCATTATTTCTTGGAATTTAAATGTGAGATCAAAGCCAGTGAAACAAAGAACATGGGGATGCATATTCTCAAAACAGAAAATATGTCTTTCTTTTCAAGGAAATAACCACTGGAGTTATCAGTTGTATTAAAGGAATAAGGATAGGCTGAGTTATCAAAATATGCATTTAATAAGTTAAACTGAAAGAGAGAACTAGTCTTGCTGTGGAAGCTTACAAATATATTTTATGCATTCTAAGAAGTTTTGTGTGCTTGCAAGTTTCTGATAACTTGTGATGATGTCTATAGTTTCTCTGTTCTGATTTAAACTTTAAAAGAATTGGCAAAAATCAGCTCTGTCTCCAGAGAGCATTCCAATCAGCTGTTTAAAAAACATCGCAATGCGAAAAAATATCGCCGATCAGCTGTTTAAAAAACATCGCAATGCGAAGATCGGTAAGTGAAACGCTTACCGATCATCGCAGTGCGATGTTTTATCAATTAAAACATTGCAATGCGATGCGGATTTGTCGTTAAACAGTGCGCTCGTTAAGCGAGGCACCACTGTAGTAGCATTACATGACACTGGGAATGACAAGACCTTTTTTGAGTGTATAAGCATAAAGATGATTAATATATTTGCAAATGTAAATATAAACATGTATAAATATTCTGTTGATGTGGAGGGGATGAAGGAATAGAAAGATTGTTTTAGATACAGTACCATCCTGGAGTAGCTGGAGTTTGGCTTAAAGTAACTTTCTCTTCATCGTGGGATGACTCCCATGACTGGAGTACAGCAACTGAGGGATAAAAAGGGAGGTGGAGCTGCAGTATATGTCAAAAATAAGCATTCCTGCACAGAAATACAGGAGGGGGAGATTGACCCTTCCAAGAAATTCCTGGCTTGTGTTGCTGATAATTTCTGCATTTAACAGGGGGTTGGATTTGATGGCCTTCTAGGCCCCTTCCAACTTCACTTTTCTATGATTCTATAGTATACCTATACAAGCTAAACTTGTACTCTCAGGTGTCTAAATTTTGTGGCATCTACTCTGGTACAGAAGGGGGCCAGCGAAGCTTGTGTTTGCATTGTGTGCCTTAGCCCAGTGGTCCCCAACCTTGGGCCTCCAGATGTTTTTGGACTACAACTCCCCAAAGCCTTTACCACCACCTCTGCTGGCCAGGATTTCTGGGAGTTGAAGTCTAAGAACATCTGGAGGCCCCAGGTTGGGTATCACTGCCTTAGTCTCTAGAAAGCAGAAGTCATTTTTGTGCCATCTCTTTCTTTAAACCAGAATGGATGCCAGGATAATCAGCTATTCATCTCTAAGGTTAATTACCAGAGCATTGTATTTGCAATAAACACCTTTGGGAGAGACTTTTGATTACAGCAATTGTCTGGTTGTTGTACAGGACCATAATAATTGTGTTTTTCTGTTGGAAAGCATGACATACAAAAAAGCAAACAGAAATAAATATAACTGGAAATGATACTTCACTAATGTCGATATCCGAGTTGCCATTGGCCTGCACGTTGGCCTAGCATAATCCTTTGCCATTTAAATAGTAATCCCTGTTACTCCAGAGCTGTGGAATGTATGGTAGGAGCAGTGTTGTAATCCTTGTAATGTAACAGTGCGATCAACGACAAAAAAAGAAGTGAAAGGTTCATAGAGCAGTTAGTGGCGAAACAACCAAGACTGTATTGCATTATAACTCCATAAGCAGCTTTGCCCAGTGCCTCTACCACAAGAAAAAGTTACACCTCAAATAGCTGAGAATTTCCAACGAGTCATGCGTGGCTTCTGTGAGGAGTTGGCAACAATAATACAGTATAATAGTTTATTTATTTATTTATTTATTTATTTATTTATTTATTTATTTATTTATTTATTTATTTATTTAACTTATATGCCACCCACACTACCCGAAGGTCTCTGGGCACCTTACAGCATTTAAAATACAATAAAAAGGCAAAATAAAAGGGCAAAAGAATTAAAATGCAATTAAAATATATATTCTAAAAATTGCCATCAGACCTACAGCTGATATTTCAGTTAAATGCCATTTGGAACAGGAAGGTTTTGACCTGGCGCCGAAATGTCATCAGCGTTGGCGCCAGACGAATCTCAGTCGGGAGGGCATTCCATAGTCTGGAGGCAGCTGCCGAAAAGGCCCTTTCTCTACAAGCCCTCCCTCTTATCTCCTTAAGGGATGGCTCTTTCAAAAGGGCCCCCTGGTTAGATCTTAACTGTCAGGTAGGTTCATATGGAAGGAGGCGGTCCTTCAGGTATCCAGGGCCCAAGCCGTTTAGGGCTTTATATGTCAAAACAAGCACTTTGAATTGGGCCCGGGCAGTAACTGGTAACCAATGTAAATTAAACAGAATCGGCTTGATGTGATCTCTAGCAGCTCCACCACTCACCAGCCGCGCAGCTCGATTCTGGACCAGTTGCAGTCGCCGGACCGTCTTCAAAGGCAGCCCCACGTAGAGCGCATTGCAGTAATCTATACGAGATGTTACCAGTGCGTGTGTATATGTTAGATGGCTGATAAGCAGTATAATTGTGCTCTACTTCTATGTTTGCTTTCTAAGAATCACTGACAGTTCAGTGATCAATGTTACATATACAGTTTTTCCCTAAAAATAGGACTCGGTCTTATATTAATTTTTGCTCAAAAATGCATAAGGGATTGTTTATTTTTTTTCATGTACAACAATCTACATTTATTCAAATACAGTCATGTCATCCTCTTCTGGAACATCGTCATAACTCTCCAAACCCCAAATTCCAACCTGAATTTCTTGTTACTCCCTCCAAGGGAGGGGGGAGTGGTGGCGGTGGCGGTGATGTTGGCGTTAAGGGTCCCAATACGAACTGGCCTCAAACCCTTTCCACTGCAGGACCAGATGATTTCTGTCTCATTTCAGGAACACGCTTGCTTGTGGAGGTGGGAGGGAGAGGGGTAAGTATGGATCCTGCTGGCCGGCATGGATGAGACTGAGTCAATCCCGGTTGCTGCAAAATAAGTCCCTGGTGGAGGGCGGGTTTTCACTTGACTAGGGATTATATTTGGGGTAGGTCTTATATTATGAGCAATCAAAAAGAACAGAGAGAAAGAAAAACAGAAAGAAATATCAGACTAGGGCTTATTTTTAGATTAGGTCTTATTTTTGGGGAAACAGGGTAGTAGTTTAGATTCTTTTCATATTGTTTATCTGATACATGGAGCTGAAAACAAATAACAGATTCTCAGAACAGAAGAGTTAGGAATGAGAGAATTGCTTTAAAATATGAAATAGCTCAAATCCTGTTCATGTAAGGTCCTCAGTGTAAGGCTGATTATTACATTAGTATGTGCCTTTTTGTTGTTGCTGGAATTAAACATTTTCTCCTCCATCCTAAGGCCCCTACCAGTCCTGAAAAATCTCATTCATTCTCAGGGGGATGTCTAATTTAACAAACTAACAAACATGCTGTAGTTGATGACATAATTAGTCTTACACTATAGAATTTATGAAGGGATGTGGTGGTGCTGTGTGCTAAACTGCAGAAGCCTGTGCTGCAGGGTCAGAAGACCAGCAGTCGTAAGATCGAATCCACACGACGGAGTGAACTCCCGTCGCTTTGTCCCAGCTCCTCGCCAACCTAGCAGTAGATAAATAGGTACCATCTTGGTGGGAAGGTAAAATGGCGTTCCCTAGTCATGCTGGCCACTTGACAACAGAAAACTGTCTTCAGACAGGCGCTCGCTCTACGGCTTGAAAAGTGGGATGAGCGCCGCCCCCTAAAGTCGGACACGGCTGGACTGAAAATGTCAAGGGGAACCTTTACCTTTTACTATAGAATTTACACAAGAAGGATTTCAGCCAATGTTTAACATTCTGGGGACTCAGTAATGCTTTTGTCTTTCAAAGCTCAAAGCAGCAGCTGTTTTGATAGTTTTCTTAAATCATAATAATTTTTCAATAATTTAGAGCTTTGATTTCACATTTCAAGCTGTATTACAGAAATGTCACCTCAAGATGTGTCTTCTGTTACTTAAATATGTTTCATGCCCCCTGTGAACTCTTCCATATTGTATTTTCTGTAAAGGAAAGAAGATTAATGAGGCAGATTAAAACAGAAAAATATTAATGTATAAAAACTCCATTCATATGCACAGTGTTTCAAAATCAAATTTCTTTTACAGACTGGTTGCCTCTGTTGAGTGTTTTGTCTTTTATGCTCTATATATTTTACAGTAAACAAAGACAGAAACCTTTATGTATTTATATTTTCTAGTTTTGCCAGATTAACATTTATATTGCAATTATTCTCCGTTTTTCCTGTTGCTGTCCTGTTTGCTCAGTCATTTGTTTAAATTAAAAACATTGCATTCAGGAAATGGCCTGATATTACAGCAAAATATTGTTCCCACTTTGCTGGCAGGAAGAAGGATGACAAGCTTTACATAGCAAAAGGCAGCCTGAATGTTGCCAACACTAACGGCAGCAGTCAAGATGATCTACACGATATACTCTTGTGCTCACTCACTACCTTTTACAAGGTGACACCAAGCAAGGAAAAATCCCAGAAACTGATTCCTTTTTTCATCAGTTAACCACTTCTTGAGCAAACACAAAGCAATAGCCATGGCTGCTTTTTGACAAGTGCTGTAAATAGAGCATCACCACTGAGCTGTATGAAATCTTTTGTCTTTGTTGGAGGGAAGGTGGAGTACCATAGGACATGAAGGATGCAAACATCGTCACATTGTATAAGAACAAAGGCGACAGGGGCGACCTCAATAACTACTGTGCCATCTCTCTTCTCAGCGTTGTAGGGAAGCTGGTTGCCCGTGTTGTGCTAAAGAGACTCCAGGTGCTTGCAGACAGAGTCTATCCAGAATCAAAATGTGGATTTCGGGTTAATAGATCCACCACTGACATGGTATTTTCCCTCAGACAGCTGCAGGAGAAATGTAGGGAACAACAACAGCCACTCTTTGTGGCCTTCATAGATCTTACAAATGCCTTTGATTTGGTTAGCAGGGATGGCCTTTTTAAAATACTTCCCAAGATTAGATGTCCACCTTGATTCCTTAACATCGTCAGATCCTTTAATGAAAGGCACTGTAGTTTTTGATGGCTCAACATCAGATCCCTTTGACATGTGAAGTGGAGTGAAACAGGGCTGTGTCCTTGCACCGACTCTGTTTGCGATCTTTTTTTTGCGAATTGCAACAGAAGGTATCTATCTCCGGACTAGATCAGATGAAATGCTCTATAATCTCTCTAGATTGAGAGTGAAGATCAAAGTCGAACTGAAATGCATGCGGGAGTTCTTCTCTGCTGATTATGCAATTATTGTTGCCCATTCTGCTGAAGAGCTCTAACAACTTATTGTTTTAGTAAAGGCCTGCCAAGATTTTGGACTAACAATCAGCCTGAAGAAAACACAAGTCATAGGCCAGGGTGTGGACTCACCTCCCTCTATGACCATCTCCACACAAGAATTGGAGGTTGTCCATGATTTCATGTACCTTGGCTCAACAATTTCCGACATCCTTTCTCTAGATGTCGAGCTGGATAAACACATTGGTAAAGCAGCTTCCATGTTCTCTAGATTCACAAATATAGTATGGCTTAATAAGAAGCTGATGATATATACCAAGATCCAGGTCTATAGAGCCTGTGTCCTGAGCACACTCCTGTACTGCAGTGAGTCCTGGACCCTTTGTGCATGGAAGCTGAACACGTTCCATATGCGCTGTCTCCAACGCATCCTTGGTATCACCTGGTAGGACAAAGTTCCAAATAGAATATTCCTAGAACGAGCTGGAATGTTCAGCATGTATACATTACTGAAACAGTGACGTCTATGCTCAGGCATGTCATGAGAATGGCTGACAGTCGGATTCCAAAAGATCTCCTGTATGTGCAGGGAAAGCACCCTAGAAGGAGACCACAGCTGTGATACAAGGATATCTGCAAGCGGGATCTGGAGGCCTTTGGAATGGACCTCAACAAATGGGAAAGCTTGACATCTGAGTGTTCAGCCTGGAGGCAGGTGGTGCAGCATGGCCTCTCCCAATTTGAAGAGGCACTTGTTCAGCAGGACAAAGAAAAGAGGGAGTCCTGAAACCAGCAAAATCAGGCAGCTGGACAGGGGACGGTTTGTATTTGTCTTCAGTGTGGAAGGGATTGTCACTCTCGAATTGGCCTCCTCAGCCACACTAGACGCTGTTCCAAGACCTTTATTCAGAGCACGTTACTATAGTCTCTTGAGACTGAAGGATACCTACTATTAAAGATAACCAGAGCTGAAGCCTGAATTCATCCAAAGCAGCAACTATATTTGTAAGAGGCCCATTTAGGTGTAGAAAGTCAGCTTGAAAGCTTGAAGAGGGAGAGAGTTTTGGTTCCACGCCTGCCTGTTGCTGTCCCTCATGGAGTGAAGTATCATCTGATGAGAATGGCTTTGCTACATGCAAAGTCCATGTGTTTGGGGATGATTGAACAACCAGGGTTCCTGATCACATGAAAAGGCTTCACATCTAGCAGAAGCATTTCAATTCAGACTATCTTTGTAGGAATCAGTGAAAGGCCTAGATACCTAGATCTCTGTCCCTACTTACGTTTTCAGTTAACCCTTTTTTTCAGTGCCCAGATAGGCTGTGGGCTACCCCAAGGCACTGCTGCCACTGAAATCAATTTATATTGTGATTATGAAAATTACTGTCATTTGTGATTATGGAAATTAGAGTGGTCAGAATAAACATGGTGCCACAGCCGACAATAATGATAGTTCTGCTGGGAAAATAGCCCACAACGTTGACTGTTGGGACGAACTAGAAGTGTGCAAGATTTGGAGTTCTCCAGAAATCTCTTCATCCTGCTAGAGATTGGGGGAAGGAAGAGGAAAGTCCCATAATTAGGCCAGGCAATGTAAAAATGTGTTCCCCAGTTAAATGCCATCTCAAAATGGCAGCTGCAGGTGCAGGTATGAAAGCAATTCCTAGCAATGTATGCTGGGAAAAAGAATTTATGGCTGGTCTCCTTTTCTGAAAATAGAAAACCTATATGTAGTACGGAAATATGTCTCCTACCTTATATGAAACACATAGGTCCCCAAGTTAGCATGTAGCAGAACTGCAGAGAATCATGTATTTATATAAAGATGGAGGTGATGCAGTAGATAAAAACGTCATTTGAGGCCAAACTGTGTGTCTGAATTATGGATATTTCTCTTCTGTTTTCTGTACTGCTTCAACAACTGTCATATGTTGGCATAAATAGCAATAGAAAAAGTCAAGAATGTTTTAAGTCTGCAAAAATGCTCTTAGTTTGACCAGTGTGCTGTTGGTTTGGGGCATCAGTTCATTTGACGGTAAAACAGAGAGCATTATGAGACCCAGTTAGTACATATGTGAAAAAGCTGAACTTTTCTTTAGAAAGCCCCCCTTCTAGCTGTATTATAAATGGATTAGTTGGCTGAGCTAAGCAGCTGTGCTCTTTGATGGTGCTAGTGAAGTCAAAAGGTTTTGAGGGAACATGGGAGAATGCAATCAATGCAAAATACATGGAGGGCGTGCGTTTCCTTTGAGATTTACAATATATTGCTTCAACTGAAAATACAGTACTTGATTGTATAGGTTGGTGAGTATGAACTTAAATATGCTCTAATTGCCCTTTGCTGATGTGATTTTGATTTATAACACCCATTAGAGACACTTTCCTGTTCCCTTTTTTCATGTTTTTGCAAATTAGGCATTGAAAGCAGAGTCAGCGACAGTTCAGATTTTGGCTGAAAGCAGTTTTGGCAAATGCCCCACTTTTGGAGTGTCCAGATGATTTCATAATTTATGCTGCTTGACATAAAAATCAGGTTTCTCCAGCTCCTTTTAACCTATTCTGGCTATCAATATGCTTGTCGTTTGTAAAACCTAATCTATAATTATATATAAAACAATTCTTCAAGCACTTGTTCAGAATGACCTAGCGTGGGAGATATTTAGCAATTCTGACCTTAAGAAAACACAGTGATGAAGGAATAGGCGTGAGAATGCTATCACATAACCTTCCAAGGGGGTAGAACCACCCCTCCAAAGTGGAGCCCCTTTGATGATGATTAAGAGGGGTAAAATCTATTACCTAAGGTTGAACAGATCAAACAGCAAACTGATGGACATGACTGCTTCTCAACAACAGACTTCAACAGTCTTAACCGGGTGGGTGGGGAGCTCTGAGCAGAGAGGTGGGGGTCTCTTTGAGATCCAAGGTAGGGAAGGTATGTTGGTTACTGCTGGATAGATGGACAGTCAGTCAGCCCAGAAAGATCCCTTCCAGTTAATTTACTGAAGGCACATGCAAGGTTGGAAAAATTCCCAACATTTATTCGGTGAGTATTTAGTAGCTTTGGGAACGGAATAAAATTTTGGTGTATCCTGCTGACTAAAAAGCTGTCTGGATATCTCAGTGGTTTAGGTATCTGGCGAAAGGTTGTGACAACTGAAGTAAGCTGTAGAAACAGTACAGGTTGAATGGAAGTTACGAGCATTGATCTTTGTCTCTGACAAAGAGCCACAGCTGGGAACTCAGAGCTTTGGAAACAGTGAGCTGGCAGATGTCTAAGTTGTCATTTATTATTGGTTTGAAACAGATTTTGCATCTCTGTTCAACAGTGCCTGAGGTGCCAAACTACAATTAAAAAGCACCATAAAATCCATAAATTACTTAACCACTGCCAAATTATAACTAAAAGCAAAATAATGTCCTGCTAAACTTAGGCTCTCAATAGCAGCAGACGGTGTGTTAAGATCTGTTCCTGAAAAACTGAGGAGTTGCAGTATAGAGTATAGGTTACATGGGGGGGGACAATTTATATGCCTACTGTGTATACTTTCTTGTATGCTATTTTGCTGTGCTGTTTTCCCCAACACATTCAATATTGGTTGTTACTAAAGAAAACCCTCTCAATATTCTGAGAAGTTTGCAATTTGTTTGATTTTTAGTGGTCTAATACCACCTTACTCTTACATTTGTGTAATCTTAAAGAACACACAGACTTTTCCTAATTCTTTCCGGATTACCTTGGTTTGTTTAAAATGGAAACAAGAGTGGTCACAATTGACCAGATAGGTGGGGTATAAATGAAATAAATAAATAAATAAATAAATAAATCCTCATCTCCATATACTGAAACAGGCCTAAAGATTGCTGTTGACTCCTTTTAATTTCTGCCAAGTTTAATCTTTGTATTAAACTCTTCTTTGAGAAGATTTTGAGGATGTTTTCTCTTAAATTTACCAGCTTAATCATTTTATGACATTCTTTCCACATCCTTGTCCAATCATCAATATAGTAACTATATTTTCAGATATTCTAGAGGTGCTCCAGATTAGCTTCTCTTTTGTTCTAAAGATTGGGTAGATGATTTGGAATGTGTGTTTATGGAGGAATAAGGGTTTGTTCCTCTGCCTAGTGTTTTTTCTTCACCTCACAGCCGTGAACCTGCTAGCTTGTAAATGGAAATGCAGACTAGGGCTGAAAAAAATAGTGTAGCATTAGGATACAAGAGAAATCTGAATTACAGCAGTGACTTGACAACTGTTTGTTAACTTTGAGGGTAGTAACTCTAGTTTATTAGCCAAGAAAGCGAAGCTTGTGAGAATGGGACTTTATTTTTTAGCAAAAAGTTGTGTGATCTTGTTTACAGAGGGTGGATATTTAAAAGAAAAATGGTATAATAAGATGACTTCTTTTTAGTGAATACTGGCATTCTCTAACCTTGACTGATGCTAACTCTATTGCATGGCATAAGATTGTTAACTTCTAACACAAGCTACAGTTAAAGTGACAGTAGCGTTTGAAATATTGATTCATTCAAGAGGATGACCCACAAAGAAATCTGCATGTGAATGAACTAAGAGAAAAAAATAAAGTACGTAAAATGAAGAAAGCTATATTTATTTGTGTGCAAAATGAGAAAAAAGAGTTACGTATAGTTATAGCTTATCACGCTTGGAAAAATAAATAGGCAAAAAAGGGCAGGAGGAAGAACTTTAAGAATTTTGAGCTGCTATATCCAAAGACAAAATAGCTATGATGATGCCTGGCCTCAGGCAGGAGGAAAACGATGATGACAAGAAAAATGTGTCATATTTTTCAAAATGTATTTGTATAAAAAAATTCAAACATATAGTGGCTATGCAATGATGCATGTGTTCTAAAAAAGAAGAGACCATAATTCTACGGGAACAATAAATTAGTTTTAGAAAGCATAATTCAGTTATAGAAATCATCCAAATGTCGAACTCAACACTTTTATTCTGGAACTGAGCAAATACTATAAGTGAGAGGACTCATGAAATACTGTGTTTTGAAACAGATTTCATTAATGTTTTCCACTGATAATTTATTCTTCCCTTTATGCCTCTCTTCTCATACTAATAATGGATAGGTTATTTGCATATAAATAGATTTCAGTATTTGCTGAAGCAGAGACCTAATATGTTTCTCTTTTTCATAGACATTGTTAAATAAGTGGAGATATTGCAGCGATCAGCAGTTATGAATTGTAATAATTTTCTTGGTCAAAATTCTTTAGAGTGCCTCAACTGTCTTTGACATTTTGAGTGCTACAAAGGGTTTAGATCTCAATTAAAATAATAGAACCATGAAAACATCTTTTCTGGTTCCTGTAGAGATGTTTTTGATATCAGTCTTGGTTTTACAAAAAGCTCTAAAACTTAATGTGAGCTATTGAAAATGTTGATTATGTCCCTCAGGGAATCTGTTCTTAATTAGCTTTTTGTTCTCTTTCCCCTTGTGCAACTTGCCTTCTAATAGCATGTTAGGATTTTTCAGAATATAAATGTCAATAACTGCGTGGAAATATTATTTGATAAATTAAAGCAGATAAGTGAGAGTAGAGTTCTGTTTGTCCTCATTCCCTGAATCTCCTTTTGCCTTTGAAAATATGGTAACCAAAATTCTCTTGGTTTTTTCTCCTAGCAAGGAATATGAACAGCAGCGACTCCTTTATTGCAAAGAAGTCTGCACCTGAAATTTATACCACTGCATTTATACTGGCATAAATAACCCAAAGGATTCCAGCCAATCTTGAGAAATGATAAACCCAAGAGAGAGAGAGAGAAAGGATGCAGTGTGGAAGGCTGCAGTCATAGTTGGAAACCACTGGAAATCTGAGACTCATTTGTTGGGTTACATTAATTCATTTGATTCTTCCTCTTTGCTTCTAAGTCTGGCCACTGTACTCTTATAAATGCATTAGAAGCTACTACATGGTTAAGAACCAAATGTTTTGCCTAGGGCATTAAAAGCAAGATGGAGCCCCATGGTTCTTTTGTGTGTGTTTGTGTGTATGTCTGCACGTGTGTGTGTGTGCGTGTGCATGTGCGTGCATGTGTGCACTTGTGCGTGCATGTGCGCATGTGCACTAGGCTTTGTTTAATCCAAAGTTCCTTATAAATACAGTGGTGCCTCGCTAAACGATGTTCATTTGTTCTGTCAAAATCGCAGTCTTGTGAAATCATCGTTTAATGAAGCACGATTCCCCATTGGAATGCATTGAACTCCATTTAATGCGTTCCAAAGGGGAAGGATCGTCGTCGTCCAGCGAAGATCACCCATAGGAAAGCCAATTTGTGAACTGCTGATCAGCTGTTTAGATCGGCATCTAGCAAACAATGGGGTCGAAAACACCCATTTAGTGAAGCTATCAAAATCATCGTCCAGCTAAAATTGGTCCCCAAAAAAAGCGTCTTGCAAAGCACGGACTGAATCGTCGTCTAGCGAAAATCGCCCATAGGGAAAGCCGATTGCGAAGCACTATAGCGCTCGCAAAAATTCATTGTCTAGCGATTTCCTCGTTCTGCGAGGCAATCGTCTAGTGATGCACCACTGTACTGAAATTCAGTTCCGCCTAGTTCCAAGCAGAAGTGAACACAATTACTGGATTATGTACTGAATAGTTAAGCCAACAACTACGTAAATCCCATTGATTCAGCAGATCTACTTTATTTGAGATTTCCTATTGGATTTAACTTCCACTCTGGAGGCAGTGGAAGACAGGAGGGCTGGTGTGCTCTGGTCCATGGGGTCATGAAGGGTCGGACACGACTTAGCAACTAAACAACAGCAACAACTAGATTTAACACACTGGCCCTTTTCAAGGCAGAGGAGAATATCCAACAGTCTCCAGGGGCCTGCTAAATAGTTGCAAAATTCTTGTGACCCATGCAGTTTTACATTGGCTTTGAGTTATAGTAATGTGGATTTTTCTTTCTGTACATGGCCTTGTTGAGCGATTAGTTTTTGTATCGTAACCATGTACTTATTAATTATTTAGTGCATGGAGTCAACATGAACAAAAAAATCAGAGTTGATTCCCCCCCCCCCCCCAAGCAGGCAACTGTGATTGTTTGTACATGGGAGAATGGAAATTATCCCCATGCAACAAAACCACTTGGTTGCTCTGTGGAATGTATCATGGGCTCCTACAGGATTTATGGAGAGCCAGGATGGAGTATATGTTATAAGGTTGGATTGGGCCTTAGGAAATCCAGATATACAGTAAGACATACTGTATTTCCTGCATACCTAGCTTTTCCACCAGCCAGTTAATGTAATCTTTCTGCTCCTCAAAGCTTTGCGAGGTAGAAATCTCTTTTTCCCCTCCCCTGTACTTCTATGTTTTAAAGGACTGTTTTAAAATTCTCATCTTTCTCTTTGGGAAGAGCAGTAGCAGCAGCAAACATCTGCTGTATAAAAACATACAGATGTTTTTATGTATGTGGTTTGGGAGGAGGTCTCTCCTCCATTTCATGGTCTTAGTGCTTTGTGTTACTGGTGCTGTGTTGAAGTAGGCATGAGTTTTTTTCTCACAGAAGAAAATGTAGCTGAAGCATGTTTTATGCAAGAAACCAGTGCAACATTAGGCATGCTTTCTGGTAACTATATTCAGTGGGTCTTACTGCCAGGTATGTGTGTAATGCCTCAGAGAAAAGTAGGCCAGACTGTCAACTTCTTCCTTTCTTGTAGCAGCTGTGAACATGAGCATTATAATTCTTGTTCAAGCCTCTGAGTAAGGGCTTCAGATTCTTGAGAGTGGGCATTTTTATCCTCTTCTTCATAAACTTTCATATACAGTATGGCTTCTAGTCCTAAATATGAGTGTCCGATAGCTGCTATTCAATGGTGTCTATGTGTTTGTGTGTACATGGGCATGCACAGTTATGAAGAATGAGTGATTTTAAAAAAGTTGGTTTTCAAATGATACCTAAGCTTTCCCTGTTTCTACTGATCTCAACCATAGACTTAACTGATATTTATTTATTTATTTATTTATTTATTTATTTATTTATTTATTTACTTACTTACTTACTTACTTACTTACTTACTTACTTACTTACTTACTTACTTACTTACTTACTTACTTACTTACTTACTTACTTATTGCATTGACCCAATGCAGCTGGGGATAAAAGCACATAGTACATCTATTGCCAGTATGCCTGCCTTTTGTTTCCTCTAGAGATGGGGTGGGCAACATGCAAGCCACAAGTCACCCTGTACCCAAACTTCACACAAGAAATTAATTTCATAAACTGGGAACTCAAAAGGCCCTTTTATGTCTTTGGGGAACAAATTTGTGTTCTGAGGTGCCCCAGTACCCCCAGGGCCCCAATTAAAGGGGTTTTTTTTTGGAGGTCCACTAAAGGGCCTTTTTAACAAGCCTCTTTGTTTATGTAAGAATCTTGGTTGGAGAGGTTGTAGGAGAGAATGCAGCCCTAGAAGATTTAGGGCTAGATCTCTCTGACCCCAGATGTCCAGAAATTGTCTACCTTTGCTTTAGACGTCTGTCTTTCTCTCTCTATCAGTTGCTAGAAACAGTCTGTAAATCTGCACGCTTATATACCCCTGCCAGTTTTTTTAACTACTTTTTAATGATTCTGCCCTTTTATTTCTTTTGTAAATTACTTTGGGTGCCCTGGTGGGCATAAAGTCAATAAGCAAATGCTTTAAATAAATAAATAGGCAAACTGATATATAATCCTTTATTCAGTCAATAACAACCAACACAAAACCCTTTTCTAACTGTGCCATTTCTCTGTGTAAATAGCATGAGGTGCTTTTTGGATACAGTAGTTTTAACATGACATGGCATCTCCAGTTTCATGCATTCCACAGGTCTGTTCCAGCGAACAAGCACAACTGAGAATTGAGGCCACCACTCTGCCACTGAAATATACCCATCTCCCAATACAGTGGTAAAGCCGACAATAAGCACAACACAGCATACCATATATGTGCTGAAAATAATATCGGTTACAGGTGTGACCATTACCTGCATTTTCCCAGCATTTTAGGATTTGAGTGAGCATGGAGACACTGAACACAACAGACTAAACAGTTATTGTTTCATTTAATTCTGACCTTTGATTTTAAACACAACCTATCCTTTTCTTCCCATCTCTACACTCTACCGTTTCTGATCTTTCCAGTCCACTTGGTTCTATGCTGGAAATTAGCTAGCTTGAGGAGAAATGATGTCAGGCAGTAAAGTGTGGGGCAGTAAGGCCTAGGGTGTGTATGGGTTTCATTTCCATTCTGTCTGTGCTCCATTTTCTTTAGATAAAGCTCCCCTTCCCTCAGTAAAACCTATTTTATTGCCAAGCTGACAAGTTCGTGATAGTTGACTGGGTATGGACACTGTTCACTGTTAGAGCGAAGGATTGAGAACTGATGAATTTGGGTATATGCAATGTTACTGTCATGTGCATTATTATTTTAATATTTTCTTCATTTATTTTCGTAGAAGATCCATAGAATTTTGACCAGCCTATTTCCAAGGATTTACAAATGTACATGGCCTTTTTGCTTTTTATCTTTTTATGAGAAATTAAACTAATTACAACTGGAAGGCATGCTTTTAAAGAGTATGTGCTTGAAAGCCTATGAACACATAACAAGCAAGGGGAAACAATGTAAGCGGATGACGCCATCCACTTGGGAATTTGTATTTTTGAATAATAACATGTTTCAAATGAACAGCACTAGAGGAAACCAAAATACTGTACAGAGCTTTCTGGATTATGTTTAGAATCTTAAATGCCAGCACTCATTATCTTTCTCGAAAGAATGTATGATAACAGAAGAGAACAGTCATTTGACATCCATTGTAACTTGTTTTCTATCTGGAATAATTATTTTTGTTTAATTGGCATGCATGTTTCCCGTTAACCAGCAGAGGTCAGTCATTGAAAAGTGAATGATTAGCTTTAAGGTTTTAAGGACAGCGTTGAATATTGCCAGATTGCTGAAGCTATGTGAATGATATTTCTCAGAAACTGATTACTGTATGCTTCCTTCTGTTTTGCTGTATTGCCTTGTGTCTGATCACATCTTGTACTATAAGGTTCCCTGACTTTCTGAAACACCTTTTCCCTGAGCAGGAAAACCCCAGTTGTATGAGTGGAACTCTACTCGTTTTTCTTTGAATACAAATCATTGTGATGTGAACTTTCAGTTATCTGTATATCTTACAGTGGTGCCTTGCTTAACGATTGCCTTGCTTAACAAGGAAATCGCTGTATGATTAGGTTTTTGCAATCGCAAAACAATAGTTTAAATGGGGTTTTTCGTTTAAACGATGATCAGTTCCCTGCTTTGGGAACCAATTTTCGCTTTACGATGATTCGCAAACAGCTGATCTTTGGGTTTCAAAATGGCCATCGGCTGAAGAAAATGCCCCCCCGCTGTTTTCTAGGACAGATTCCATGCTTTACAGGCACCGAAAATGGCCACCGTATGGAGGATCTTCGCTGGACGAGCAGGTATTCAACCCATTGGAATGCATTGAACAGTTTTCAATGCGTTTCAGTGGGTTTTTTTATTTCGTTTGACAATGCTTTCGCTCTACAGTGATTTCGCTGAAACGAATTAACATCGTCAAGCGAGGCACCACTGTATTTTTTCTTTCTGGTGACTCACACAGTTGAGTTCTGCATCGAAGCAGCGTCCTCCAGAATTCAATGGCCAAATAGGTGTTCGGCCCTTCAAAGCCCTGCCTCCTCCAGTGAGTGCCCACTAAGAGGCAGCGGTCTGCCTACCCTGCCCTGCCTCCTCTAGGCACTGTCTCTGAGTGGGCACCTGCTGGAGGAGGCGGGGGTTTGAAACACCAAACACCATTTGGGCCAAGAAATGAACCAGCATAAACTGTCAAACCAGTGGTTCTTGCCCATCTCTAGTGGGGAACCACTGTTTTAGAGCGAAGTGACTCCTTGGTGAGAACTTTACCCTTGCTTGCTTGCCCATACCATCTCAGTTCTTTTTCTTCTGCCATTTTAACAGCAGTCAGAAGAACTGTTTGGGAACCTTTTCAAATTACCTGTCTAAATAGTTTCTTTGGCATATTCTTAGTTTATTTTATTTGTTCTCCTTTTTAGGTGCTTCCTTTTGATTAAAACAAACACTTCTCTTTAAGAAATATGTGATATGTGGGGGAAATTACCCCTTCAGATAGACATTTTATGTTAATTTTATTTGGATGAGGACCATCTCACTCAGCAGTGCTTGACCTTTTCAGAGTTTACCAAAGTTGGATTGAGAAACTAAGAATCCAGTGCTTAGATCTAATGCTTTGGGGATTAGAATAGCTAATTACCATGTGGCTATGACAGCCTTTCAACAGTGCATTTGGGAGAAATTATATCTTTTCAGTTCAGTATCTTTCTAGCATAGGGATTGGAATACCTATCTGTTCCAGAGCAACCGTACAATCTTTCACCAAGAGCCATGGCATCTTGTAACACTTTTCTCAGGGGTTTCTGTTACCAAGACATTTGCAAAGCAGCAATCTGGCCTCACCTTTGTGAGTAGGCATAGGACTTTTGACTTTCCTTTACTTCAGTCCAAGTATCCCCTCAGCCAGAATTCTGGGCCCTTCACAGGTGTTTTCAGTTACACACAGGTGGGAAATGAAGACTCTATCAACCATTTTTTTCCTGTGAAGAAGACTAAGGAAATGAGTGGGAGTGGCTAAACTCTATAGGAAATGCAAGAGCTTAGGGGACTACTAGTCTCTCTGCCCACTAGGCTCTGTGTAGGGTATCTCTTCAAAAATTACCAGTCCTCTAAATCCCTTGCAGCTTCCACAGAGTTTAGCTGCTGCCAACCATTTCCATATGTTTTGCACAGGAACAAAATGGCTGTCAGAGCCATTTTCTGCATAATTGAAAATTCCTGCAAGGACTTTAATTTTTTTGGCTTAAACTCCCAGAATTCTAGTAGGGAGAATTCCAAGCAAACTCTCTGGTGGCTTAAGTCTAGAAAATCTGAAAGTCCCATGTCTGCTTTTGAGTCATTATAGATTTGATATTCAGGCTTGTAATGACATTTCCTTTGGATGAACATTATTGTCTTCTTTACTGACATCCCAATACCCAGACTTCCCCCAACTTTGAGACCATGAAAAAGGAACAGGTTGCTTACCTGTAACTGTGTTTTTTGAGTGATTATTGACAACTCATACAACCCATTCATGTCTCCATAGTCAAGTATGCATTGCCACAAATTTGAGATTGTGTGATGGACTGAAACTGAGGAGAAGCCATTTGGGCACACATAGTAATGCATAAGGAAAATTGAGGCTGTGTTCCTGCTGCGAAGATGCACATCTCTAGAATACTCCTGAAGATGCTGTATGCAGCAGCAGAACCCAATGGTGTGGGTTCACAAATGACCACTTGAAGACCCACAATTAGAGAAAAACAACTAGTTTTCTTTCTAATACCCATAACAGAGAATTAAATGGAATGTAAAAATAAATAAATCAGAATATGTGGCTTATCTGATGTTATAGCACAGATTTACCTCTCCATCAAGGATGGGAAACCTCAGGTGGAGGAGCCAACTTCAGCCTTCTGGGGCTTCCCAGATGACCATACCTCTTTTCCTTACCACACCATCATCTTTTGTGAAGGTTTCCAACTTTTGGATTTGATTTCTCTCCCCTCCCCACAAATCTATCATGCTGAAATACCTCTTCTAAGTCCTAGCTATTGGCAGTAAGAATGTTTTAATTTTTTTTTAAAAAACTGATGTTTTTGGGCCCACCATTTTGCCCCACCTTCAGTACCTTCTCTGGAATTGAATTTGGCCTTTGGGCTAAAAGAGGTTTCTCACCCTTACTCTTGACATACTGTGTTTCCCCAAAAATAAGACAGGGTCTTATATTAATTTTTGCTCCCAAAAACACATTAGGGCTTATTTTCAGGGGATTGTTTTTTCATCTACAAAAATCTAGATTTATTCAAATATAGTCATGTCCTCTTCTGGTTGCTGCACAATCACTTAACTGGAGCTTATTTTTGGGTAGGGTTTAAATTACGAGCATCCTAAAAAATCGTACTAGGGCTTATTTTCAGGATAGGTCTTTTTTGTGTGGGGATGAAACAGGGTAATTCCTACAGTCTGGAGATACTTGCTGCCTATCCTGTGTCTGCTTGCTCACAACTATGAATAATTGTGTTTAAGGGGGTCATGCTTATATTTAGGATTAATGCTGCAGTTGTCCTTTTTGATAAAGTTGTTTGTTTTTAATGGTGGGTTCTCATCGGTCATCAGAAAAATTGGAGTCAGAAAAAATTGCTCACGTGCTGCATGTAACCCACTGCTGGATTAGGTCATCATCTTATAAATGCATGGACTCTGCTGTTGTGTTACTATTTTCTATGAATTTATCTTGTGAAATGTTTCTATAGTATTGTAGAAAGGACCTAAATGTCTCAGATCTAATATTAAGTTTCACAGGTAGCATTGAAAGAGTAGTCTAGTAATATGTATATATGGACATTATTAAGAAGACATGTCAACAAAGCGGAAGAACACATTTTATGACTTCTGCACTGACTTTTCAGAAGCATTCTTGAAAATGGTCTGAAAATGTAGAATTAGAGCAATCTTTTATTTTTCAGTACCACTAGATGTCCATATTTAATAAGCTTTGTATTTTTGTGTCCAATGTTAAGAAATTTTCAGCTTTCATTCCATTTCTAAGTAATTTGTAATTCAGGCGTAGGGTTGTATGTGAAGAGTATGAAAGGGGAACTAATCTGAAGTGTAATATTATCTGGACTAGGTCATGAATAGTGACCCAGGAGCAAAGAGCAATTTAGGATGCTGAGGTTGAGGAGCACTCTTGAAATCAGGGGCTGAAGAGGAATCCAAAATGGAAGGAAAAATAAGAGTGCAGGGAACTTTGTTGCTTGAGGAAGGCTCAGATGGAAATACATCCACTTTTATTACTGTCCTGTCAGGGTGGGTTCAGTAGCCAGCTAGGGTGTGTAAAATCAACTCAGGACATGAAGGTAGTTTACTGAAAAGCTGCCAGTTTAACCTTATGGGATCAACCTATAAGGCAGCTGCACACATAACTGGGGATCACTGAGAGATTTAGGTAACTAGATTTTACGTATTTGGTCAGAAACACAACATGAGTGTGGTTGTTATAAATTTATAAATTGTTATAAATTTTTCTTGAACTTGTTATCCTTTATGTTGTAAGCCGCCTAGAGTAAAGACTTTCCTTTCTATCTGGATTTCAGTTCACATGGACAAGTAGGGGTCATTACAGGATACTGTATTTACTGAAGTGAGGTGGTATGTTTTTAAGGGGTTTTAAATGTTTTTTAATACTGTCATTTGTTGAATTGGTTTTTAATAGTGCTATTGTGCTATTGTGCTTTTAATTATGTTTACTATGTTATTTTAACTGACCGTGAGCTACCTTGAGTCCTCTATGGAGAGAAATGTGGCAATAGAATAGAATAGAATAGAATAGAATAGAATAGAATAGAATAGAATAGAATAGAATAAGGAAGTTCTGTCACAGTGTTGGATATTTCCTACTTCACAGAAAATCGATAAAGCTTATTTCCATAGTCCAGTATCCTGTACATATTGTAAACTTTCCACTGTCAGTGAGGAAAGAAAATATTTCTTTACACAAGGATTTCCCACTCTCTTCACCATTCTTTCTAACTGAACATTCTAGAACAAAACAAGCATAATCTACAGGTACTGAGATAAAGTGTCATGCAGTCTGAATTACCCTGGTTAATTTTTGAACCTGCCCTTCTTTCCCCAGCTGGAAAAGAGCAAATGAAATCAGGGAGAAATTTCTATCTGCAGGAGTGGTGAAAAGGGTGTGTCGTCTTTAATTCTAATCTGTATTTCTGCTAGGCTGAACTATGTGAAGCTGGATGTTGACTATTCCACCTGACTTCCTAAAGCCAAATTGGAGAGCAGAAACATTAGAATGGACAGTGTAGGCTATTGTCATACTGTAGGGAGCATCAGGTTCCATTGACGTAGCAATAGCACATTGTTTCATTCCAAGTAGCTCAAATTAACTTTAAAAAAATCCAGGAACTTGTATTATATCTTTGTTCATATACCTAGATATCATAAAGAAATATAATTCCCACTAGTATTGAACATAGCATCACACTATCTTATACTGTTCTACATGTACATGGCTTTCCTCTAACTAAAATAAACCTGAAGGATTTAGCTTCTTCAGAAAATCAGAGGTGGATAAGTTCTTTCGCATGAGTATCAGAACATTTGACATACATTATAATTTTCCTCTGAAAACATAAGAGCTGAGAACAGACACACAACATGCCCATGGTGAGTCCACTGTATGCTCTTCTTCATTGCATTGGGCTCAAGGTGTATTTTGGCAAGAAAAGATAGACTTTCACTGTTGTTTATTCTTGTTTGTGATAACTCCCCACTGCTCTCCATTCTCAAAGAAGAATTGTGCCCCGTGCTGATTGGCTGGTATCAATCCAAAAGCCACCTTATGCACGATTTTTAATGGAATGATTGGACAGTATAAATACTATCAATTAGTCAATAAAGCCATCACTCCTGCATCTTTTGTCAGGATGGGCTTCAAAGTGCTTTTATTTTCAAAGGAGGAGAAAGCTTTTATCAGATAAATCTGGCAGGCTCATGGAAAAATCACACACAGAGCAGGTAGCAAACCTTAAGTCTAGAAGAAGGTTTGAGAAGAAAGGACTGTTAAGATTTAGTCTGCAGGCTGTGTATGCCAACATAGGAATAACAGAGGAATACAGTAATTGGCTTGTAGCACGCATCTTTCCATATCACCTTCTTTCCCCAGGTACACCTGTAGTCAGCCTTATATTCATACATAGTGTAAGAAGGAGGTAGTTATTTTAAAGATAGGAAAACTTGTTTCATGTTGACATTAGAATGCCAGCTACAGATTTGTATTTTAGCATTTGCCATTAGGGAAAAAAACCCTCTTTATCTGATTATAACTTTTGACAGATTAATTGCATGGACTTCTACTTTCCATGTCTTGGGGTATGCCTCAGGCTGATTTCTTTTTAAGACACAAGTAGCTGAAAACATCTCCTACTGTTTAAACAGATAGGCTGTGTTAAGAGGGTGATGTGATATTTGCTGTTCTGTTCTTTGGGGTGGGTGGGAGATTCTGCCTTGATCTCTGTTTTGGGAGAAGAAGAGGAAAGAATACAGTATGTGTAATAAACAAATAAAGTCACAAGATGATAAATCCCTGAAAAGAAAAAGCATTTCACACAATATACCTATTCCATTATTAGCCTTTCTACAGGGCAGAGTAAGGAAAACACATTCTTCAAATTGATTTACTAGTGTATCAGAAATGGCTATAGAAGGCTCAAGGTTTATGCATCTCTTCCTAATAAGACTGAGATGCATCTGGTAGTTTTGTATCACTGCTGCACTCATATAGCCGCCTAGAGTGGTCTTTTAGGCCAGATGGGCGGGGTATGTATGTATGTATGTATGTATGTATGTATGTATGTATGTATGTATGTATGTATGTATGTATGTATGTATGTATAAATAAATAAATAAATAAATAAATAAATAAATAAATAAATAAATAAATAAATATGCAGTTGAAGCCAAGAACCTATAGGTTGAAAGGAATTGCAATGGGTGTCTGCCATCTGGAAGCTATGGCTTTCAATTTAAGGAATCACAAATAATTTCTGAAAGCTCTAAACTTGCAATCTCTTCGTTCTGATATGTCCAGAAATCTCTCCATCCTGTGGTTATAACTGTCAAGCCTCAAATGAAGCACCTAAAGCTTTCTTTGTATTTGATTTATTGTAAGTGTTCAAGAAGTATTTTGGTTACTTAGTGGTGGAAGTCTATTTCTCACTGTTTCAGAGGTGTGCTTTTGAAACCTAGAAAGAAATGTATGAATGGTGTTTTCTGTGAGGATTGTAATGTCAGACATTAAATGCCATGAAGCATAGGTCACAAAAACAGATTCCTAATAGCAAGTTAGGTATTCTAGGTGTAGGAGATCCAAATCCAAGTCTGAAAGCAATCTAGAGTCAAGCCAGTCTAGTGATAATAGTAGTGAAATAGGGAGAGTCCAATGAGGTCAATGTTAAAGTCATGTGCAAACAAGGAGTCAGCAGCAACAGTCAGCAAACACAAAACAAACAGGATCAGGCAGTTAAAAGAGGGGTTGTATTCAACAATGAGCTTGGGCAGACCGGAGGCTCATAAACTGCTGCTATTCAGTGTTCAAATATGGATTGTGTAGCCTCAGGCCTTCTAGTGAATAATGCCTTACTCCCAAGGAGCTCAGTTGCTCTTAGGGAAGCCACTACTCCTGAAGAGACCTCCTTTTGAGCTGGGCACTTCTGATCATCTGCATCTGAACTCCTACCATTGCTTGATGTTGTCCCTGTGGGTTGGGCATCCTCATTCAAATCTGGGGTGGAACCTGCTCCAGCTATGCATGCTATCTTCTATACCCCCCCCCCCGATCTCTGGGTTCACAGGAGCAGACCATCAATCAGCATTCTTAGCATCAAGAGACTCAAGTTAAGTGTGCCTTGTTAAATTATATGATTTATACAAGACACCGGCCACATGGAAAGACCTTTGTTTCAATACTGTATACATTGCATATACTGTCCATTAGCACAGTGGTTCTTAACCTTGGGTTACTCAGGTGTTTTTGAACTGCAACTCCCAGAAACCCCAGCCAGCACAGCTAGTGGTGAAGGCTCCTGGGAGTTGCAGTCCGAAAACACCTGAGTAACCCAAGGTTAAGAACCACTGCATTAGCATACCTGTTTAAGCTAGCGTGCTAAGATAACATGTGAACAAACCAACATATATGGTAAATACATTTTAAAGCAATTGGATAAAAGTGGAAACCTCGTATAGGCAGTGCAATACTCATGGTTCATATCCTGTCTGAGAGCATAATCCTAACCAGCATAATCCAATAGCCAGTGGAGGCATCTCTTAGCCACCTGTGACTGTGCTGAATCCAAGTCCTGCCCAGCCTAGAGATTCTACCATCACATTTTTTCTATTGCTGCAACAACATAGTCTCTGTGTCTGTGGTCTGTAGGAGTTTTGAATCTTGCATAACTTGCCTCTCTCTCACTTCACACCTTTTCTACCTTTTTTTCTAGTTTTGTCCAGTCATAGCCACCACATCTGTTCTTCTGGAGATCTTTCTGCTGGCAGATCTCTGAGGTCAGCCAGTAAATGAAGAAGAGGTTCTGCCCACATAAGTGGATTTCTGCCTATTCAAAACTCCTTACAGCTGGTGCATCTTTGATTTAGGATTGCACTGACATTCAGACTTAATACAAGATCTTAATACAAAATTATTGAAGGGAACGTTGCAGTTATTTCACCCTCTTGGCTGTAGATATTCAAATTTCCATACTATAATTAGTATTGAGCTTTTGATTATGAAACCTTAGATTTCTTTTCAGTGGGGAAAGTGATTTGCATTCATTCAGGGAGACAGGAGAAGAGAGAGGATGGTGCAGCAGATATTACAATTTTGCCCTTCATCTTTAATGTAGCAGCATCATTTCTCCCACCCCACCATCACTCATATTTAGTGTAAGGGTTATCTGGAGATTACCTGCTGAATATCACTTCCACGTGGCCAGCACTGCACTCTCCATAAAAATGTCTCCAAGCATTTCTTTTATGGAGTTAACCTAGAATGACTTAGAGCCAAATATGATTTCAGAGCTGCTCTGTGGAAAGCACTGCTTTCTTGAAAACTCAGCAGGTTAGATCTTACCTGCTTTTCACAGATTGTCCTGACTACTCCACTGAGTCCTATTAACCCAAATGTTTTACTTATCCAGCATTTATAGCATAGCGTTCTAGAAAGCAAGCTTTTAACTGCTCTTTGTTGATTTTGCCTCCCTAAATTAATGGAACAAGTTGTCTCACAAATGTTCTTCATCCTTTGGGAGAGACATGGTTTATTGCCTTTCAAGGCTCTTGGATCATATAAAAAGGTTAGCATTTACATTTTAAAAAATCTTAATATATTAATGGCTTTTGTTAATGTTCCTTGCTGATGATAAACTGCAGGAAATGTTGCTAACCTATTATGCTTATACGTATCAACTAAAGATATTTGTGATGTCCATTTCAACTATAATTATTTAGATATACTAGGTATAATCTAGGGATGAGATTCTCAGTTTTCTAGGACACAGACCCCAACACTCTCCATTCTGGGAGTTCTTTCCACCTTGCAGATAGACATATGCAGTAGAACCTCGACTTACGAACATCCCTACCTATGAACATTTCAACTTGCGATCCACTCCGTTCGCAAAATTTTGCTTCGACTTGCGAACAGAGCTTTGACTTACGAACAGAAGAAAAACGTGTTCTGTTTAAAAGGTGTTCTCCTGCCCTTTTTTAAAAGCTAAAAGGTGCTTGGTTTTGTTTAAAAGGTGCTTGTGTTTAAAAGTTGTTCCCTCCCCCTCCCCCTTTCCTGCCCTTTTTTTGACCTAAATTCATAAGAATCAAAACCAGCCAGAATGGATTAAATGGTTTTCAATGGATTCCTATGGGGAATTCTGCTTCGACTTATGAACATCTCAATGTACGAACACCATTCCAATATGAATTATGTTTCTAAGTCGAGATTCCACTGTAAATGTGACTCACCTGGGACAAAAACCTCAGCTGGAATGCGTTGAAGCTTTGCTGGGACTAGCTCAACATAAGATCCTTGTTCCTGCACCTACACTTATGCTTTTGTAAATCCTCTGTAGGATTCTCTTGTTTTACAGTATCGAAGTAGAATTTATAATCTTTCGTCCATATTCAGATTTCTGGCATAAAACATGTTTAAACTAACACTACCATCACATTAAAACAAAAGCATTTTAACAACAAAAATGAAACAATAATTTAAAAATCTAATTTAAATTCTGTTTTTTAAAAACATTGGTTTTTAATCTGCTTTCCATAGTGTGTTTTGTTATTTGTATGCTGCTTCTTGATTCTGAGTGGGACATATTTAAATCAGGCGAAATAAACCGAATCAGCAGCTCAGGAAATATAAGTCCCCACTCTTCCTTGCATTTTGCAGCTAAAAATAGAGATTTAAAATGAATGTGTTGTGTTCAGGCATATTGTAAGTGACATATATGCTCTACTCAAGTTTGAGTACAAAATAATTTAATTCTCCTATATACTAGAAATGTGGATATCTTGTCATTTACTTTAATGGGCGTAGAATATCAGCTAATAAGATGTTTATTAAGTATATATAGCATTAACTCTGATTAACATTTAATACTATCACAAATCATTTCATGGGAAATCGTATATGTTTGCCTTATACATTTTTGCTTTTCTTCCATGTTGGACCCTTTATGCATACACATGCACATTATCTTTCAAGCCAAGGACTGGTTGGTTTGTACAGCTCTCTGACCCCAATCTGAAATGTCATTTATATCAAAATGAGCCGTAGGCAGAATACAAAAGACAATTACAATGCAGACATACTACCAGTGTCCCTTTTGACTATCGGGCTGCTCCCTTGTTACTTCAGAGTAACATATCATGTAAATGTATTACTCAAGAGCCACTTGACAGTTGGTATAGAGTAAATTAGGTCACCTTGGCATCACCTTTGAAATGGCTGTTACTGTTAACTTTTTTTCTGAATTTAAAGGACACTAGCTTAGATGTTGGAGAAAAAACAAACTCAGGATATTTGTGGCATATTAAAGATTAACTAATTTTACCTACTATCAGCTTTTGTTGGCAAAATTTATGCAAGGATTATTTATGTTTAAAGGAAAGACCTAGTACCTACAGAGATGTAAAACCCTACTTGTCTCTTCCTTCTTACTGAGAATGAGGACCCAACAGTTTTTCATCTTGCTTGCAAAGTAATATGATATCTATAAATACCTATAAGAATTCCTACATTTGTGAAAATTATTCTATATGAAGTATGCATATTACACAAAACTACAATAGCGACTACGTTGTTGCATAGTCTGAAAAGCAAAAGCTGTCTTTCCTCAGTGTTTGGGTTACTTAGTACTTGATAGATGTGTGTGCTTTCTTTCATGAGGGGAAAAAAACCCTAATTTTGCACAGATACATTTTACACAATTTGAAAGGCTCAACAATAAAAAAAACCAAAGGCCCTGCTGTTTTACCGGAGGAGGGAAATCTTGTAGGAACTGGCCACTTCTTGACAGCTTGTCTCTGCATGTCAAGACTGTGTCAAATATGAATAATTTTGACTGTGCATGTCAAATATGAATAATTTTGGAATAATTTTTCACATCCCTAGTGAGATGATACTATTTTCAAGGTTAGATGGGTTCTAAACATAACAGCCACATGAGCTGTTGCCTTTGGCCATCAATATAATGTTTTTTTTTCCTTTCTCTTCTGCTGATAAGATGCAATTTCCTATCCTGTGCTAATAGTGAGAATGCCAAATAGACCCTCTATGGTGGGCATTCTGTTGAGAGACAGGGAGAATCACTGAAAAGATTCTTTTGCTAGTTACTATCCACCATATCACTGTGGCTGGTGACACTAGAAGAAGAGTGTCTGAGATTGAACCTCCTGAGTGTGCAGGAACATATGAGCAGGTGCTTCTTCAGATACACTGGACCTAATTTGTTTGAAACTTGGAAGGTTATCATCAGCACTTTGAATTGGGCTCAGAAACTGGTTAATGACCAGTGACACTGGGGCAAACCAATCCATGGTCTTGCTGTTTTATTTTGTTCCAACTATATATTCTGGACCAGTGGTTCCCAATCTTGGGTAACTTGGATGTCCTTGGACTGCAACTCCCAGAAACCCTGGCTAGCACAGCTGGTGGTAAGGGTTCTGGGAATTGCAGTTCAAGAACAATTGAGTTATCCAGTAATTATATTCAGTAATATAAGTTAATATTTAGGTAAAGGTAAAGCTTCCCCTTGATATTTAGTCCAGTTGCGTCTGACTCTAGGGTGAAGTGCTCATCCCCGTCTCCAGGCTGTAGAGCCAGTGTTTGTCTGTAGACAGTTTCCGTGGTCACGTGGCCAGCGCGACTAGACATGGAACGCCGTTACCTTCCCACCGTGGTGGTATCTATCTACTCACATTTACACACTTTCGAACTTCTGTATAAGTGCAGCCAGATTATCTCTATCCAGGTAGGGGCATACTTCAAAGCTGATAAAAAGTACAGTACTCTGTGCCAGTTAGGCTACTTGAGCCTGAAATGACCAAGTTCTGGATTTTTCAACAAAATTATGAATCTGTTACTTTGGTCAACTCTATCTAGAGCACGGGTCTCAAACATGCGGCCCAGGGGCCATTTGCGGCCCCCCAGATGATAGTTTGTGGCCCTCGCCTTGCCTGCCACCCCCAGCGCCCACACATCCTCTGCTGTCAAGAGTAAAAAAAAAGCCTTGCCTCGCTCGCCGGCTCTCTCCCAAGACAGCATCTCTTGCACCTCCATCCAGAACTGCAGCCTACCAGCCAGCCCACCTATCTGTCGGCTAAGGAAACTCCTGGGCGGCTTCCTCGGGCTCTTGCTCCGCTTGGCGGAAAATCTGATGCGGCCCAGCCTCACCCAGACTCTGTCTCTAGCGGCCCCCAGGTAAATTGAGTTTAAAATACCTGGTCTAGAGCAAGATGAATTCCATTTTGTGGGGCTGATGAACCACCTGCTAAGACTGCGTTTATCTGGTCTAGATACAGTATCATTTTAATATGGGGCAAAAGATACAGTTCTTGTCTATGGATGTCACTGGCATAATAAATAAATTCTTAAAGTGTCACTTATCACTTTCTCATTCTCGGAAAGAAAATTCTAAAGTGAAACAGCTAACATGTCAGAAACATGTTCTCTGTTTGCTTGTGATTATGTAAAAAAAATTCTTTAAATCTTTGGTTTTGGATGTTGTTTTAAACATCAAGGTTTTATGAGCTGATAACAGGAGCTTGCAGTAAAGTGGATGGCAACTGAATGACATAGGATCAACAAATGGGCTTCCTACTGTAAAGAAAATTTGTGTTTGAATTTTAAAGCTCCGCTTTGTGAAGCAATTGTTTCCCCATCTTCCTTGACTGTACTGAAAATGTTCACATTGAAGGGCCAGTAGCATAGATTTTCAGTTTAAATTACCATTGCTCTTGTTCTGTGCTGCTTTTGCCCTGTAGCATTGGTTGACATTTCATAGAGAATGAAACTGCATAGGGCCAGAAAATGTATAATTATAAGAATCACCTTCTCTTGATTTTTCCATTATGTACAAATCACAACACAGGCAGGCTTTTCCTAGGTGCTTGCTGTGGAATGAAAAAGTTTTATTCTTTGTTGACCTGTGATTAAAATGTGGCATTTTGGTAAATAAATAGGAGATAGCTTTTGCATAATTCATTCCTCAACTGGTGCTATAAGAAGCTAGTAAAGCAAGTCTTTGACCTGCGCTGCATAAGCAACGGCATATGTATAATGGAAACTATGTCTTAGAGTTATATAACAAAAAGCAGACTTTTATACAGGAAAATAACAAGAAAATTGACATCAGTTATGGGTAATGAAGGGTTAGATTAGGTTTTTGTCTCTTTCTTGTCCTTTCTCTTCCAATAAATTTAAATTGCGGTATGAGGCTCCAGCAGTATTTACCTGTACATCTAGAGTATGAGCTGAGTTTTGAGTTAGAGATGGGGAGACTTACTGGTTTTGGACTGCAATGCCTGATATCCCATAACCAGCATGACTAATAAACAGAGATGGGGGTATCTCTATATTCATCTCTCTGAATATGAATATCCCTGCACAGGGACACGGTGGCACTGCACGTTAAACTGCAGAAGCCTGTGTCCTGTAAGGTCAAAAGACCTGCAGTCGTAAGATCGAATCCACGCGACAGAGTGAGCCCCCGTTGCTTGTCCCAGCTCCCTCCAACCTAGCAGGTCGAAAGCATGCAAAATGCGAGTAGATAAATAGGTACCGCCATGGTGGGAAGGTAATGACGTTCCGTGTCTAGTTACGCTGGCCACGTGACCACGGAAGATTATCTTGGAAACGGAGATGAGCACTGCCCCCTAGAGTCGGACACGACTGGACAAATTGTCAAGGGGAACCTTTACCTTTACCTTATTCCTGAACAGGTGGAAATAATGAGGGTCTGGCCCCATGGGGCTGAACTGTCCACTCACAATTTCGCCCTGCTCCTGGGTCTGCAGAGCCTTCCTATCGCGCTGTTGTCCGCAGTGGATTACTCAGTCCTGGCAGGAGGCAGGATGACAAGCCTCTCTGCTAGGTTGCAGAGTGGCTATTCCATTGCAGAGAATGGCACAAGAGGAAGGCTCTGCTGAGCCGGCGGCAGCGGCGAAATTATGAGTGGACAATCCGGCCCCATGGGGGTTTGTTATTTCCAGACCTTCGTTATTTCCATCTGTACGAATACCCCCATCTCTACTAATGACCAAGTTTGCTACAGGATTTGGAGAGTCATAGTTAAAAAAGTAACTTTTCTCATTTCTGGTTTGAGCTGGTAGATGAAGAATCTACCCCTTTTGGAGTTCCAGAGTCTTCTCCAGCAGGAAGAGTCAACACCTAGAATTCTTTACAGCAGTGATTCCCAACCTTGCGTAACCCAGGTGTTCTTAGACCATAACTGCTAGAAACCCCAGCCAGCATAGCTGGTGGTAAAGACTTCTGGGAATTGCAGTTCAAGAACACTTGAGCTGCCAAATGTTGGGAATAACTACCTTACATTGAAAACCACCTGGCAGTGATGCACAACCACTTCTGTTGTTGCCAAGGCAAATATTCATCTTGAACAGGAAGATTTTTAAAATATTAGCCAGTGGCTAATCAATATAGGTTCGGTTGCTTAAGAGCTCATAAATCCTTTGATCTTTGGGTGAAACTGATTTGAAGTTCCCATGGTTCATCAGCCAGGATGGCAGTGTACAGACTTGAGAGATGCATGGCAAGCAGAACTTTTTGCATCCTGCTCTGAATTAAGAAGACAAATGGAGGTGTTTGGAGAACACTTTCTGCTCAAACTTAGCCTGAAGAAGTAAATGAGAATGAAACAAGAAAGCTCACCAATGTTGCTATTAAATCTAGAGAGTGGAAAGAGTTGGACATTGTGTATTCTGACACAAAAAGACATTCTGACATCACACCTCCTGTACCCATGGGCAGGTGGAAAATTCCTGTGCCTCAGAAGAGATACAGTTCTCGATCTTAAAAATCACAGTTCTCAATTTTCAATTTGGAAATTTGCACTTGTAATAAAAATATTTTCAAACAGTATCTATTGAAATGTATTTTTTTCTATAGATTAAATCAAAGCCTTAATATTAACATGAACTGGATTTGTGAATGAACATATGCACATGGGTATATGTCAGAATAAGACCAATCAATCCATTCCTAGCCTACAGAATTTACCTGGTCTGTGTTGACATTTTGCTGCATTTTGTGAGGCTATTGAAAATAAAGATATAACTGTACACTCTTAAAGTCTCCCTATGTTGTCACCTTGCAGTTGTCACATTTTGACCTTTGCTGCACTGTTTGAATCTTACCAAGTAGTTGTGGAAATTGGAAACATTCCTTGCTTGCTGAAAATACTTTGTTTTTTTAACATACCCTGCAGATAATACTTCAGTAGAATGGAGGCTGTTTGAACAATGCCTGAGAATGACTTGAAAGTGTATGATGCTTTTGTGTTGCCAAAGCAAAGCACACCTCCGTCTGACCCTAGCTTCAGTGGGAGAACAAGCCTAGGGTTTTCTATATAAGCTGTCAGAAGCTTCCCAAAGGAAGAATGAGGTGTAAATGTATCACCTCATACACAAACAATTTTGGGCATCGATAAAGTTTTCATACAAGGACTGAGCAATGTGGATATATATGAAATACTAGGATACCAACCTGATAATATGAAATGAGATTTTATGGATATTATTTTATGAAACCTTGGGATACAAATGTTGATATCTCTCTTTTTTTCTCATGGCTTAAAAACAAGCTTCTGGCAAGAATCATGGAAATAAATTAATCCTGTTCAATTCCACATACCCTTTCTGTTTTAGGTCCAGGAACATACAGCCCAGAGGCATGCAACCTAGGGGCAAAATCTCCTTCCAGCGTTACAGTTTGGGTTTCCAGAGTGGAGCGCTTTAAAGAGAGAAGGGACGACACTCCTGGTCCTGGGGCATATGAGGTAAGTTGATAGTACTATTAAGTTATTGTTTGTCTCTGTTCTTGTAGCAGGAAGATGTTATAAGCTACTCTGGCTGAATTGTAGTTTAGATATTTCAGTGGAGATGACAAAATGTTGAGGCTTTTAGTTGACAATAAAATAGTGCCTTGGTTCTAAATGTTGTGAAGTAGAAGGTTTGAATGGAACTGTCAACCTTTGTCTATACGTACTATGGTGGAAATTAATGGGATAGTTCAGCAGCCTAAAACTGGGCTTTGAATAGATTGGAACAGCCTGTTGTTTATGCTTCTTTCAAGACCAATTGATTTGCAAAGCCATGACACAGATGAAGCCCATTTTATGCATGATTAAGTTATTATGAATGTACTGAAATTCTCTGCACAGAAAAGCTAGCTTGACTACTCTGACTTCCAGAGAATGGCTGAGATGTTTTTCTCCCCCAGAAAGCACGTGTTATTTTGTACCAGCACATTTGAGTTGCATGAAGTGTCATCTACCACCCAGAACAGTGTGAGATGATTTTTGCCTAGGATGTGTTTGTTTTTATGGATGTTTGTGATAAACTGTTTTATTGTATGCAGCATTAGCTTTTAGCATCAGATACATTAAGGACTTTGGCCAAGAAACAGGGCAGTAATTTAATTAATAGACCATAGTGTTTTAAATTTTAAGAATGCCTCACTAATGGCACCACAGGGGGAACTGTGCAGTGAAACATATTGTGGTGAAATAATGAAATACAGACTGATTTAGGTTAAGCTAGGAGCTGGTGAACTCAAATTTCATGATGCTGTGAGTTTTCAAAACTTTCAGAGAAGCAAAAGCACACCTTCAAACTGTCACATGGTAGTATCCACAGATATATTTTATTTATTTATTTTTATGTCATTTTTATGCCACCTTCTTTTGGTGACGGGACACAAGGTGCCTCAGACATTATTTAAAAAACAAGCCAACTAAAAACACACTAAGTGATTACATTAAAAAACTGGTAAGCATATAATAATACTAAAACAATTGTCAATTAGTTTAGGACTGTTAAAAACACCTTAAAATGTACATTAAAGCAACGGTGTGCAGTATTCTAGAATGAAAAACAACAACCCGTCATCACTGCTCAATGTGGTTGTTAAAAGCCTGGCTAGGAAGGAAGCTCTTCACCTGTTTCCCTAAAGGTCAGGAGAGGCTAACTTAGGCTCTCCTAGGAAGACATTCCTCACACACACTAAGGTGCATTTGAAATGTCTTCTCATTGTGACTTAATCATACTTGTGCTGCTCCATACATAAATTCTGTCCATTTCCAGTCTAGTTAACTGGTTTGTGTGGCTAACTGCAGCTAATCGATGAAATGCCAGGTTGCATCTTGATTATGTGTGTGGTCATGCACCCAGTTGCTTAAACGAGACATGCCCTAGTACCTATTTGATTAGGTACATATAGGCCATGCAGTCTAAAGTTGAAAAAGACAGTAGTGGAGTGTTGGCCGTTAACTGTTCTATGCAGTGCAATCACCTCTGATTGGCAGCAGCTGTCCAAGGCATCTGACAGCTGGGATCTGGGATAATTTAACAAGAGATATCCAGAAGCTGGGACCTTCTGCATGTAAAGCGTGTACTCTGACCCTTCTGAAGTGAAGATCAGACTGTTATTTGTGTCTCTAGCCTTCTAATGAATTGGGGTGGGTGAATGGGTCAGTAGAAACATGAACACACACACACACACACACACACACACACTACAGTATTTTTTTCCTGATTGTACAGCTGAACTATATATTATTAGGCTGCAGTTTAAAGAAACATACAGCAAGTTCTAGGAGCACTCCTTTCTAGGTCCATTCAGAGGACCTGTCAGTGAGACCCATTAAGTACAGGACTAGGAGCTGCAGACAGGAGAGAAAACAGGAGGCTCTTCTATGCACTGAAATGTTTGCACATACTGTCAAGCCTTTTCCATATGTCTGTTGAGATCTGTATGCAGTACTGTTGTTCATCATCATCATCATCTTAGAACTACAGAGCTGGAAGAGACCCTATGGATAATTGAGTCCATTCCCTGCCAAGGAGTAATAATGGGAAATCAAGCTCCCAATATATTTGTATTAAAATGGGCAAAGACTGTTTTTAAAGCAGTCCACTAAAAACATGTATCTCACTAGTTTTTCAGTAGTGATATGGTGTTCCAGGAATGCACTCTCTTTCTGATGCCAGCAAGGGTATATGGATGATCACCTCCCAGAGACAGGTCAAGACTATCCTGTTCTCCCAGGCTTTGAAGGTTAACACTAATCGGCTTGTTTTTCCTTTCTTTTTCCCATGTGTGACTGCAGTCTAGCAGAAGTATTTCTTAGGGTGGCTGTTTTATTTGAATTGTATTTCATAAGTTCATCCCTACAGCCTTGGTGAGGCTGAATATGAGATTAACAGTAACTTGTCAAAAGGCAGCAAAATGTTCTACATGTCCTTTATCTACGCATTTGCTGATTTGCAAAATGCTGCTTTTTATTTAGAATGGCCAGCATTATGATTTTTGTTTTGGTACTATAAACGAACTGGAGAGCCTCTTGTGCAGTTTGCTTTTGTTGGTGTGTCTCTCACTCTGTCTCTCTCTCTCTCTCTGTGTGTGTCAGAGAGACAGAGACAATGAGTAACAAAATGGGGGGGGAGAGGGAGAGTCTCACTCCAGGTTTTGGTTCCCACTGTTATTGGCTTGAAATGGCCACTGTACCAGACCATTGCCCATTGTGGCTGGAAGTACGGGTATGCAGTCCTGTGACTGTGGATACAAAGTTAGGGAACACTCCTTTTGAGGGTTCTTGATGTCCATCAGGTTTTGGGTATGGATGCCTATTCTCACATCTTCCAAATGGAACATTGGCAGGGATCATTTTAAACACTTTGAAAGCCAGAATGGATCAACTTGTCTGTTATTCACTGTTCGTTGGTCAAATTCGCAAGACATTCTGTCCTTCAGAAGTGACAGATTTAGAACTGACGTTCCTGAATAGAAGATAGTTTCCGGTCAGGATTTCATCATCCAAGAGCTGATTTCCTTAAGGCAGAAATGGAGAATGTGTAGCCTCCAAAGTGTTGTGAGCCCCCTATGTCCTTCATCACCATCATTCATGCCCAGCATTCCTGACTACCATCTATGCTTACAAGGGCTGATGGCTTAGAAATCCAAGAACCTTTGGAAGGCTGTAAGTTACCCACCTCTTGTTCTGAATGTTAATAGATAGCTGCTTTTCTAAAAGGTGAAAATCAAATGACTCATATACATAGATGCCATTTAAAAAAATATTGTCGTTTCTGTTTCTCTCTGATATCTAAATTATAGTACTGCTTCTGAGAAATCCAGCAGCATAATTTATGCTTCATTTTACCAAAAATGTGCAGATATGTTAACACAAGGTACAACTAGGAACTTATATACAGTACATGGAAATTTATCCATCATTTAAAACAATTCCTACCTGTTAGCCAACTTCATGGCATTTCTGTCATGTTGAATGATAGTCGCCTCTTTAATTTGACAGTGTGAATGTTGGTACTATGTCAAATCTTTTTAGTATTCTAAAAGATCTACATGGCTTCTTTTTAGAATGAAGAATTTTATTTTGTTTTTCTTGTGTGGAAAATTTTGCTTCCTCTTGAAAAGGTGTTAGGAATTTGAACTTTGGCTAGATGTAAACTGCAATGTGAGAGGTTGTAAGATGCGATAAGAATGGATCATCTGAACAGCAGAGATATTCTTCCTGGGCTGTAAAATAGATCTTTGTTAGTATTATTTATTTATTTATTTATTTACCATTTATTTATTTTAAATTTTATTTTAAATATTTTTATTCTGCCTTTCTCTCAAAAAAGGACTCAAGGAGGTATACGCCATTAAAAATTCTCTTTGTCCTTGGGACTGAATTCAAGCCGTGATATTGTCTAAAATATGAATATCTGTGAGATTGGCAGTCACTATTAAAAATGTTCCAGACACAAGACATGCCTGGAGAAGTTTGACAACATTGTAGTTTAGTCTTGCTATTTTGGGCAGTATTATTGCTGTACATCGTGTGTGTGTGCACTGTGTGCCCCAAAACATACAATGGAGGGCTGGGAAAGGGAACAGGTTTTTAGTGTTGTGGAAGGGCTTGAGAGACTGATGTTTTCACATTCATCTTGGTTGTTCTTATAGAAGCATATGTTAAGGATGCTGTATCTTACACAGTGACCAACCTTATAGAAACTGAGATATTCCTTTTTCTCATACACGTTATCAGGATTACAGACAGTAAGTTTCAGATCACTTTGTATTCAAGTGACTGATAGGTGGAATCAAGTCTCTGATCTTCCTCATTCTCTTTAATCCTTATGGTGTACATTTGTTTATCAAAAATGAAATGGGTTTTGAGTAGTTTAAATACCAAGAATATGAAAAAGTTTTGATGTTTGTGTTGAATTCGGAAGAGTCTTGCTTAACCAATCTGTGATCCATCTGGTCCAGTATCCTGCTTCCACAGTGGATAAATATATACCTTTGCTAAGGCCAGAAGCAGGATATGAAGGTAAAAACCCTCTCTGTTGTTGATCCCCAGCAACTGGTACTTAGTGGCATGTAAGACACAAGAGTTTTATAATCCATTATAGCTGATAGCTATAAATGTACCTTCTGTGAATATCAAATCTGCCTTTGAAATCTCTCTGAACGTGTGGGTAAGTGCCCCATAGTGTGGCCTTGAATTTAATAAATGAAGTGTGTGTTGTGTGAAAAAAACTATTTCTTTTGCACACGGAATGTGCTATTTGGTCACCACCTTAGGAACTATGTAAGACTACAGTATTTATTGGGGATTTAAACACTGTCAGTTCCCACCACTAATTTAACATGGAGTTTTGCTCATCTGCTCTGCATATGCACCAGGTTGCTGGGAAAGCTGTTTTACTTTGTTTAGGAGTTTGGAATGGATAAGCAAAGGCAGGCACCTCTCTGTTTTTGGGAGAAATGGGGTGGGGGGGTTGCTCTTCTTGTTTGCTTCATTATCTTTTCCTACCTGCAAGCCCACAGGGTTTGGGAAAGAGGCAGCCTCCAGTCTTCACATATGTGGAGGTGTGGATAAGATAAGAAGCAGCATGAGAAATACTCTTGTCTGATGCTTTTTTTTTTCTGAGGGAAAAGAAGCACAGAAATCCCCATCTTTCTTCCAGTCTCTCCCCGAAGACTCCTCTAATTTAAAGCACACTTTGAAGAAGAACAGTAGCAGCAGCCTGCTTTTTCTCCAAAGTTTATGGCACATCAAAAGTGTTCTCCCCCCCCCCCACAGCTGAAGCCTTGCAGAAAACATTCCATGCAGAAAACTTTGGAGAAGGATAGACATACCTTCTGCTTTTGTCCTTCCCCAGACTTCCTGAAGCTAAGGAAGAATCCATTGCTCCATGATGCCCCCCCCTTTTAAAAAAAACATAGAGGGCAGGAACTTCCATGAAAGCTTGGATCTGGCTGTAAATAGCAGGCAAGGAGTTCTTCTGTTCCGCTTCTTATCTACAGCTACTGTAGTCTCCTAAGCTGCTTTATTTCTCAGCAGTGAGGAATGGGTCCAGCATGCAAACAAGTGGCATTGTTCATGCATGCTTAAACTCCCTACTCCTTCCCTCAAATCTTCTGAGCTTTATGGCAGGTTATGTTTGACATTAAGAAGCATCATTAACAGTTTTTGATGATAGTTTGTGGTTATCTCAAGCCTGGTACACCATGGCAGGCTCTGCATGTTTTATCAGTCATATGACCATTTTAACCCTAATCTATTTATGCATATATTTATCACAACATAATGATTTGTGTTACTATACTTTGAGAAGTGGCTGATGGTTTTTTAAAAAGAACTGTTTTGCTTGGCAGTGGTTTGGATACATGTATGAAAATTATAGTAATAGAAACAGTAAACATCACCATGCTTCGTTATTCTTCAGGCTACGTTGCAATAAGTCTCAGATTCCTCAGACGCTCTCTGTGGGTTCCTGTATGAACACACAAATAATAATGAACAGGCTTCTGTTTGAAATATTCCTCTCCCCCAGCGTTAATATCTTGTCACATAAAGAAAGTACGAAGGTGTTTCCTTGAGTTATGATCTCAGTAGAGGCAACAGTGAGACTCAGGATCTAGCCAGTGGTCATGTGAATTGTATGAGGTCCCATGAGTATGTGCCTTATCTTTGAAATGTGCTAAATTTGATGGCCAACATATAGTGAGTCCTTGGCTGATGAATCACCATGTGAAGCTGGAAGACAGAAAAACAACAATTCAGTGGAATATGCAGAGCTGTCTGCAGCATCCAAACTGCATATGCTGGTGAGATGTTAGCTTCTGCTATTCTGTGAGTGAATTATTAATTTGGTTTCAGCAGATGACTATAATGGCATTTTTCCTCTGGCTACTGTGTGCCAGAATGTTATGGCTTCAAATTAATTGCATTTGGAGCCTTGAAAATACGCCAATGATGAGGCTATCAAGGCTCACATGATGAGTTAGTGAAATGTTGTTGATACACAGGAAGAAAGACCAGCTGAGGCTCCAAATCTCAACTGCCATGTGTTGTAGCCACCACTCCAGATTAATATCTAGAAGATGGCTTTATTATAGAGATAAAGAATCTGACCACATCCACAGAGCACGAATCAAATGGCTATGTTTCCACAGTGAACAGCTGTGCTATTGGCCAAGAGCCTTTATGTTTATATCTACATCAGCAGTCTCTTGTCTTGGCAGGAGTACATGCTCATGGAGCTTTGCAAGTAGCATGAAGGATGGTACCTCTGTCCTTGAGTTTTTCAAACATTGTTTGGATTCTGCTTAGTACCGTCATTCAGATAGTGAGGATATGATTTGCAAGACAGACAAGTGTATACAGTACAAGGCTCAGAGAGATATCTTAAGATGATAGCAACATATCATTTGCACTGTTTATGAAGGAAGGCACTTGTTATCTTGGCAACAATCTGTGAAGCATTTGGAACAATTGAGGAAAGAAGCTAGAAGGACTCCTGAGAGCATATTGCATCAGATGAGTTTCCTAGGGCTGACATCAAATCTCTTCAAGTAACCGTAATATTATATGTACTCTGAGGGCCTAGAAATATTGAGTCATTTTTGGAGTGGATAACATTCCTGCCAAAGTAAAATAAATAAATTTATCAGTTTCCAGGTTTGTTTTCCAGGCCTACATGCAGGAACAATCTGTTTTCTTTGAAGTGGTATCAGATGCTTGGAGAACAGTTTGACCAAATTTGCTTATATATATATTTTTGCATGCTTATTGCCCCACAGTTCTTATGTCGAGATTTCAGGGTAGTAGTGTGGTTGAACTGTTTTCTTTGCAAGATTGGCAGCATCTATATCTATGTACCTGTCACATGAACTTATCAAGTGGCCCTAACAGGGTTTTCAAGGTAAGTGAGACATTTAAGGAGCAGTTTTACCAGTTCCACTTCCCCAGTAAGTTTCCATGGCCAAGCGGGGATTTGAACTCTGTTCTCCCAAGTCCTAGGCCATCATTCTATCCATTCTACCACACTGGGAACCTTAGTGGCAGGCTAACAAGGCAATGTATATATATTTTAAAAAGTCTTCTCTATTAGTCTATAATGGCAGCCATTTTCTTTTCTTTTCAGTAGAGAGCCTTTCTCAGACTGGTCCAATATGATTGGTGTCATCATTCCCAGTTGCTTTATGTATAGCGCTGTTTGCTGCTACATTCTGTCTTGGCATTTGTGGCCGAGAGTGCTCTTTTCCAACTTCGGTTAGCATGCCAGCTTCATTGTCTTCTAGAAAGAAAAAAACTTGGCTATGGTTACCCATGCTTTAGTAACAGTCAAACGTGATTGCTACAATGCATTATATATAGGCCAGTCTTGGAAGTGGTCTTTAGAAATGTAAACTACAGCAGAATATTGCAGCCAGAGAACTGTCTGGTTTTAGCATATCACATGAATAGAGTAACTTAAATGACACCAGCTTTGTTTCTGGATGATGATTTTGACCTTTAAACCGTGAATGATCTGGGCCCAGTGCACTTAACAAACCTCTTTGTGTGGAATGGTGTCAGAGGAAGAACACGTGGAGAGCTTAAACATTTGGAAGTCATTTGTCAGGAGTCTGAAATTTCAGTTCCTGACTGGTTTACTTGTTCTTCCTGTGGAATGATCCAAATGGAAGCAAATGAGTTACATGGAACAATAGGATTAATTATCCGCAACCAGGATCTGCTGACATTTTGGCTCATCACTGTGTATAAAGTTTGCCAATGCCATTCAGTAACCATTGACACTGCAGGTCATATCTCCTATTTCTCGACCATGACAGCTCCATGCACAGATTTACTTCCCCAAAGCTTATTGCAGTTGCTAATGTGCACATCATGTGCAACTCATTTTTAAAAACCCAAAATTAAGGAAATCTAATATTTATCCAAAATATGACAATTATGTATAGTTGTCTACTACTAAGATAACAAATTCAGGGTATCTTAAATATGATGCATGGAAAGAGCTTCAAGTACCTTATTAACTTTAAAATGTTAACTTAAAAGGGTGAGAGTTTCTTCCCAGCCATGCTACAGCTTAAAACCCAACCATCATTTGTAATTTCTTATGATTGAATTGGTTTAATAGCTATAAATGGTTCTACATCATCTGTTATGAAAATTGTAGAGTTATTTAAAAGCTAGCAAATGCCTTGTCAGTGTACTACATTAACTATTTTTAGGTCTCATTAAAATCATGTTAGCTGGGTTTCAGCCTTAAAATCTGAAATGCATTCATTGGCTTTAGAAACTTATTGGAAGTGACTATCCTCAACTCAGTTTACACTCAAGAAGATGCATGTCTCTGCATGGGGAAGAGGACTTCCTAAAGACTGCATTTTACTGCTCTGACCTGTGTCAGTCTCCTTCAACGTTAGATTGCTAATTTTTGTGTCACTTACTTCATACTTACACATCCCTCTTGTCCCTCCAGGAGGACACATCTTGTCTTTGTTCTCTAGAGATGAAATTCCAAATTTCAAAGGGCTGAATCCACAAGTTAATGTTGTTCCTGTACCTCTGTGTCCAGCAGAAGCAACCAGGAAGGTTGACCATGAATTTTTCAAGCTTTACAGCTTTCTTTCAGAAGAAAATTAGAACTTTCTGGGATGCTCAAAGAGAAAGTGAAGTCAAAATCTCTAATTTTAATCGATATAGTTGATTCACTGAAATGTTGTGCATACAAATGCTGACTGGCTTCTTGTTTTAACTTTTCAGGCTTTATTTATTCAAGAACCACGTTCATGCATATTCCCCTATAATTATGATTTTCTTTCTACTGCTTTGTACATGTTAGAATATTTGAAACAAATTCCAGGAATTCAGCCTGTGCAGCAGTCTATTCAGTGCACTAGTCTATAACTCTTTCAATAACAAGACTATAGAGAATGAAATAATATACCATGCATTTTCCCCCAAAAAACTTGTATATAGCATTACAAATAGTGCTTGTTTCTCCATAATCTTTGGTTTCTATTGGCCATGTACTAGCCTCTCATGATGGTTTGATCGATGGGAGAAGTTGCTGCACCAATCTCTCCTATCAATCAAAGATACTGGAAAGTTGGTCAGGTCATCTATTTCTGAGTCAGAAACCACCAGATATTGATGGGAATTAGCTGTGCACACTGCTGTGGGAACTGATCATGCTTGGTTTAGGCTCTAAATATCTTAGCCCTATAATTATCCATCAAAGTCTATGGACAATGTTTAGAAGATCTTTGCTTTGAATTACAGTTGTATGCTTTTAATATTAACTCCATCAGATAGAAGTAATTGACAAAAATCATGGAAGACAAAGCTACATTTATGTGTTCCTTTCTTGCTGAAGGACATATAAACTAGATGGACTGACTTAAGATTTTAGTTGGCTTGATTTCTCTGGAAGCCCTCCCCAAGGTCTACCCAAGGGGATTCGCAGAAGCAATCCCCATGAGGGTGGGGGAGTCTATTAAACATACCAATGTATTGTTGATATAAGAGTAGTTTTTGCCTGTGCGCCTATTTAAAAAAAACACACAAGTTGAGGATTTTGGGGGAGGACAAGCGTACTTCCTTGCCCTCTGCCACGGATACTCATAGGTCCACCCACCATAGTTTCCTGTCCCTGTGGTCCTTTGACGTACCTTGTGGATCCTCTTTTTTGTCAACATCAAGGACAAAAGTGCTTGTGTTCCAACAGTTTGCTAAACGAAACTTTCCAGCCAGAATCCTATTGGATCTGTGTAGTGCTAACCAGATGTTGTAACACCAGTGTACACAACTGTACCATCTGTTTGTTCTGGGTTAACACAGGCTGAGTTGTGTACTCAATGATACACTCAGTCATACACCTGGATGTAGAATAAAGAGCAAAAAAATTACAAAATTTTATTGTGTATGTCACTTAAATATGCCGTTCTGAACTACCTATTTGGCCTTTGTGGCATATCCTGTAGGTATGACCAGATTGCTCTAGGAGCTCTGGGGTGATCTCCCATTTACTTTTGAGTTGGGTAGTAGTGCCGCCTGCTTCGCTCACATTCAAGTACCTCTGTCGTTAAAAGGAAAATGACCAAGATGTGCCCTGGAACTGCTGGACCCCCCTCTTTCCACTGAATCTTTGATTTGAACAGCTCTAAACTCTTTGGTACCTCTCCGATTGGGGGGGGGGACCCAAATATATAGTAGAGGTCCATAGAAAAGTGCACAGGCTTCTAGGAAAATTTCCTGTTTCACATAAATAGGAGGGAGACCTGTCAGCAACAAAAGGAACAGAGAATGGATGTCTTGTATCTAGATGTTATTAGTACAGCAATTTACTCAAAAGAAGATTGGGAATCTCCCATCTGCGGTGGCTCAGAGTGAACCTCAGATAGTGTTCAGCCTTGGCTCCAGTTTTACACAACTGCTCTAGACTTAATAAGTAGGACTCATTTGAACCCCCCATGAGTACTTTTACTTTTGTATAACATTGATAGCTTTTGTTATTTCATCACATTATGGAAGTTTTTCCTGATGCTCTTCAGATAAGTTGAAATTATAGCTTATGACCATAATTAAGGCTGGTTGGTATGACAGGAGTTGTGGTCCACCAATATGGAGAATGCCAAACTGGGGAGGATGATATTCTATTATACTTGCATTTTACTGGTTCTTCTTTTCTGAATCACACTATTAGGCAAATAAACTTTAAGAATGAAAGGGAACCAAATCTCCTGGACCATTTGGTTGTATTGACCAAATAATACTGTATCAAGCTGCCAAATTAACTGCTTAACCCAAGCTGCCCTCTTAAGTCACATCTTCACAAATCCCGTTTTAGTTTTAAATGGACCCTGTAGGAACTAAAATACAGACAGACATAACTACGTGACTTAATTAAAATCCATCTTTATCCACTCACAAACACCATTAAATTAGCACTAAACAGATGGGGCCAATCATTATTATCATTACAGGGGAAATGCTCTCATGAAAATAATCCTTTTCCCCGTCTCATCAACATTTCTATCCTGTGCCAGTAGAAATCTCTGAACGATATATTCTAATAAATAGCATATGAAATGAAAATTTTATGGTGTTCGTAAATAAAAACAAAACCAAAAAAAAAAAAATCACAAATGTTTTGCTTAACCAAAGCCTATAGAGGTCTGCATTTTCAGTAAATATGACACTCCATTTGGTTACAAGAATCTTTGTGTCAGAAGCACAAGAAAAATTGGTTGGGCAGTTTGTAGACTATTTCGCTTTAAAGATCATTATAGCCAATCATTTGAATTATCCAAAGTGTGATAATGCCCAGTTTAAAACCAATATTTATTGTTCGACATATGAGAAGTCCCAAGTTTTGTGTCTTGCTGAGTTCCAGTTATTTTATATTTATATTTGTATGTTATTCAGTTCCACAATAATCTGATCTTTCCATTCATGGAGCGCAGTAGACTCAGTGACCTACCCTTTTGCAGGTCTCGTGGTGAGATGTTTTCCTTTACAAGTGTACGGTGTTTTTTTTTCTGCTCTCTTTCCATGTATGCTCTGTGTCAGGAATAAAGGATCAGTTAGGGGTGGGTCTTCCTTTGTCTGTTAAACGATAAAACAAAATTTGGAGCCAGAGTGAAAAACAATAAGGAGGGTGACCTAAATATTACTTCTTTCCTGTACTGTTTTATATTAATCAGGCCTGTACCTTGCACAAGGTAAAGTATTCAAGGTGCTAGGTTATGTTTCCTTAAATATACTTATAACATAAGAATTGGGCTGGCAAGAGTACAAGTTCCTGTTTGTGATTATATTTAGGATTGACACTTCGATTTCACAAGATAAGCTAACATTTCAATTTCATTTCCTACTTCTCTATTTTGATAGATCACACAATTTTTCATAATGCATTCTCTAATTCAGTGCCCCTACTGTTCCTTTATAAATACAGTGGTCATTGTTTTCTATTGTGATGGAGTCTACACCTTTTGTAAATAAACCCAGGTACTAAGAGCCTGGAAAGTTAATTGGAAAGTTTATTTTGAAAAGAATCAATATAATAAAATGCTGATACATGAACATCCCACTATTACTTCTACTTATGGAGGGTTCCAACATGTTATTATATAAGTGCTTATTTTATTTATTTATTTATTTATTTATTTATTTATTTATTTATTTATTTATTTATTTATTTATTTATTTATTTATTTATTTATTTATTTATTTATTTATTTATTTATATGCTGCCTCATTAGAGCATGGCTCTACTCTTCGTAGTGTACATATAAATACCTGAACGGAACGACAAAATGATATAATCAAACATTATAAAAACCAAACAAGAACAAGCAAAAGCAGACATGGCTTCAAGCCTGGATGGGAAAGTGAGCAGCAATAGAGGCTGGGCGGGTTCAGAGAAGTCTGCCACCAATATCTTCTCAGAAGAAGGAAATATTCAGCAGCCTCTTGAGCTTCAGGCATAGCTCAGTCAGAAGATGGTTTCAAAGAGTTGGTGCTACTTCTGAGAAGGCCAGGCTTCTTGTTGAAGATTTTCTGGCCTCCTTTGGTGTGGCCAGATGACTTTGGGGAGAGATGCTTTGACAGGTAAGATGGCCCCACACTGTGAAGGGCTTTATAGGTGAGCATCTGTACCTTGCACTTGATGCAGTTGGTAGGGATTGCAGTGGAGATATGATCAAATCTGCTCACACCAGCCATGAGTTTAACTGCTACGTTCTGGGCCCTCTGCAGTCTCTGGACCAACCTCAAGGGAAGCTGCATTTAGAGAGCATTGCAATAGTCAATCCTGGACGTCACCAACACATACAAGCATGTCCTGAGGGCACCCTCATCAAAGTAGGAGCATTTGCTGGGCAATATACCTCAGTTGATTAAAGGCTGACCTGGACATGGTTGTCACCTGGAAGTCCCAGGAGATAGCCAGGTCCAGGATTATTCTAAGGTTTTGCACTTGATGCCTAAAAGAGAGGTCAACACTATTCAGCCCAGGGAAATTTCTCCTAAACCATCAGAGGAATCCCCCCGCCCCCAATGATCTCCGTCTTATCTGTATTCAGCTTGAGCCTATTGGCTTTGGTCCATTCCAGCACTTAAAAATCGCTAGTTTACTTCAAGATCTTCCCAAACCGTCTATGAAGTTCAGTTATACTTCATGATATGTTTGCTATCACCATCCAACCCTGTGAATTCTCCTCTTCCAAGCAATAAGCAAGGACCATTGCTTCCTCTATAGGAGAGTCTGTCTTAAGCATGCAAGAGATCCCATATTCATCCTTAGAATTTCCAGGTAGGGTTGGGAAGGACTCCAAACAAAAAAACTTATCAATTAATTGCTAGTTAATGTAGACAGTACTGAGGTAGAGGGACCAGTGGTTTGACCTTAACACGACAAAGAAATCCAAGCCACCCCAACAATGCCAAGGTGTAGAACTGTTGGTAAATAGCCTCTATCATAGGAGGGGTTCTGCAGTCTTAATCTTCAGTAGTGAAACACCCATACATGTCAGTTACCACAGTGGTCCCCAACCTTGGGCCTCCAGGTGTTTTTGGACTTCAACTCCCAGAAATCCTGGCCAGCAGAGGTGGTGGTGAAGGCTTCTGGGAGTTGTAGTCCAAGAACATCTGGAGGCCGAAGGCTGGGGACCACTGAGTTACCACACTCTGCTACCAAAATCTATGGTGCCTGTAGCCCCATTGTTTGTTTTCTCCTTTACCATGCACTGCTCCTTTTTTTATAATCTTGATCAGGGCATTAAAATAGTGGGAAACCAGGTAATTTTTTTCTCAACAAAGGAAAATGATTTGGTATCGTGTTTGCTATGACACTTGATATATTAGGATGCACATTTGAAAACTATGTCCTTTCCCCTGTGAAATCATAACAGCTGCATAATTTCAAAGTATTCAAATATACATAAAGTCCAGCAGAATGCTGTAATTGGTGATGGGCAGACTCTCTGGAGCTCCATTTGGAATTGAGTCAATAATTGTAAGCATCTTTAGAAAAAGTTTGAAAACAAATCCATTATGAGTTAGGCAAATTCTAATTTGTAGCTAGAAAACGATTGACTTTGGAAACAGTTTTTCCCCATACTATTAATGCATCAGTCTTTGTATTTTCTTGTCAAGCGACATAAGACAACACAACCCATTTCTGAGCATCATAACCATAAAAATGCAAGTTGCATGGAAGAGAAAACAGCTACATTCTGCTTCTGTTACAGACATTAACTGTAGTCAAGGTGCCTTTCAGCTGGAAGGGATGACAGATAGGTAGCATTCTCCCTCTCAGATGCATCAGGGGACAGCAAGAGACAAAGTGCACTGGGATACAGGTGCACCTTTTCCAGAGCTCTAGCAAGATGAATGCCCCTATTGTCACCGCTCCTTTGCCTCCCCATAGCCATTAATATGACAGCATTGTGATTGATGGCATGACATGGGACCTGTTGTGAAATTTCTTTCTCCTCTTTTGAAGCTACCCCATGCAGCTTTAGGACACCGTACAGTTATCTAATGTGTCAACAAATCTGTCTTTCAATTTCAGTCCATGTTATCATGGTAATGACAGAAAATCACACACACTTGTAACACAAAGGAGTTATTTTTTAGGCTTGATGATGTCTTTATTAGCAGTGTTGCCCTGCAGTGGTCTGTTACATGGTGATGTCTAAGGTCAGAAAGATATTTATCAGGGTAGGAAGAAATGTCAATGTAATTTAACTCATCAATCTACCGTAGCGAGATATTTTGCATTTTAATGCTCTTCATTTTACTTAAATGTTTCCCTGGATGCTCTATCCAAATTGAAAAAGGAAGGAGTTCAACAGCTCTGGTTCAGATTATGCTGTGTGTGCCATAGATCATCAGTATGCATTAGACAAATGAAATGCTCTGGAGTCTAGGGCAATCTATAAGTGAATGTGTGGATTATGAAAAACACCATTTTCTTTCCATTCTAATAATTGCTGGAAAAATATTGAGCCTCTCAGAAATGAACAGAAAGCAGTTCTGAACCTAATTACAATTTTAAACTTAGCTTTATAATTACTTCATTACCAGTTCATCAGTATGTCACACCTGGGAATTTTATCAGATTGCCACAAATGTTAGACCTGTGCTACAAAACGTGTCCAGGCTTTGAGTCTGTATTGAGATGGATGTGAATTGAGCATATACTGTATAGCAGAGAGAAGGGAAGAGCGAGAAGTGACACGGTAGCCATTTTCAAGTGTTTGAAGGCCTGTTGGGTGGAAAATGAGAGAAGATTGTTTTGTCTAGCTCGAGAGAGTAGGACCTGAAGGAATGGGTCCAAATTACAAGAGATGTGATTTCAGCTAAACATTAGGAAGAACTTGTTGACCGTAAGAGATTTCAGCAGTTGAACTGACTGCCTTGGGAGCTGGTAGAAGACTTTTGATGGAGATTTTTTAAGTAGAAGTTGGATGGCCACCCATAAGGGCTGCTTTAGTGGTGGATCTGTTACTTTTGCAGGGAGCTGGTCTAGATGACCCTCCGGGTCCCTTCCAGCTCTACAATCCTATGATTTTATGATGACACTGCCACACCAAATGCCTAGTTGTAAACCGAATGGACAGCTGTGATTTGACTTGTTTTTGCTTAACATTAAAGAAGTAATGAATACTCTCACATTTTCTCATCCTCTACAATAAAAGACATCTCAACACATGAAGATAACCTGTCGAAAAAACCGTAAGCCATGGTGACATTTTTCATTCCTGCATGAGAGCAAAGATAGGTGACTCTTTTGTCCATAGCAGAATTATCAAAATGTGTGATTTTTGTGTAAAAAGAATGTGCATCTTGAGTAACCCCTTCTTGTCTAATAAAACACTTCCACACATTTTTTTAAAGTCCCAAAATATGACAGATGCACCAAAACACATAATCTTTCCCAGCTGGATGAAGGCATTTGAAATTTTTCCTCCTCACCTCTGAAAATGAAGTAAGCAAACATTTACATTCCTAATTAATGCATTGCTTCAGTAGAATGAAAAAGTTCATGTTTGCTGCTTGAGAAAAGATGGCTGTTCTAGAAACTTCAATTTCAACACAGAAATGCAACACACAATGCCATGCAAGGTTATGTAGAAGCAAAATCCCACCATATTCAGCTGTGGATTTGACTGCTTAAATGGCATGTTGTTTTTGTGCAAAGTGTACTGAATCATAGATGAGGGTGTTTTTTTTTCATGTCATACAAAAGGGGAAATGCATTATAACAATTACCTGTACTGTATATGAATTACACTTCTTAAATTCTAAATATTAGATACTTATTTCTTGGTCTGAAAAGTTTTTATTCTACAGAAAGTATTTCTGGGTTAGCTAATTTGGGTGCAAACTTCAGAGTCCAGAGTTCCCATTTTATTTAAGCTTTTTTTCCTCGTAGTTCTCAAATTTTAAAAACCAGTTGGAGTTTTATTCGGAACCTCACATGCTGTTTATGGTTTGGGTGACTAGGAGGGACTTTTATGGGCTCAGGCGATTGTCTGCCTATCTAGCACTAACCAATTGTTCTTTCCAGCCTTTGAGAGAGAACACCTCATCCCTCTGCTGAGTGCTTTCCCCCTTTCTTTCTTTCTTTTCTTGGTTGGTGGCAGTTGTTTGCTGTTGATCTGTTCGGTGGGTGGCTAAGTATATGCTCAGTAAAGAAAGCAGCATACACATCTGTAATTTCAAGCAAATGTAAGAAAAGAAATATTTCTTATTCTTTCTCCTACAAATGTCTCAGAGTTATTGAGACTTTATATGCCAGTTAATGCTAAAGAGATGAACTCTGGGGAACCTGTAGCTATTATCCTCTGTGAGTCTCTGTACTTCCGCTGCATAGCAAGAAAGAGTTTTATCAGAAATTCGAAACTCTACAACAAAACCCCATTTCCTGTAATAGATCTTGTCAAGTGACCACATTCAGCATTTTGAGATGTGGAACCTGCCTGAACACCTAGCAGTGAAATGTCTGTGGAATCAATGGCAGAACAGCCTGGATGTGCAAATCTGTAGATTGTCAAGCTCCTAAGTAGGCCATTCCCCAATGTGTGAACTCTAACAGCCATCATTTATAGCTAGTGGACTAAGCTGGTAGGGGATAATAGAGGCTTCCACACGAGAAAAGAGCACCAAGTGGGGTAGGATGCTTTAGATATTGCCCTATGGAACAGATAGTTGAACACATGAAACAGAGAACTTGGTTGTCTGTTCCATAGATAACTATGACCTGACCTGACCTGCCCCCCAGTTTTTACTTCGCTTACATGAAAGTGGTTACTCTAAAGCAGTGTGCTTCCTACATGTATGAAATCTCATTATGATTCTAAATACAGATTTTGCTGTGTTTATATAATCCTTACATACAGTAAAAAGGTTGCATAGAACTAGAATGTTGATTGGATCAAGGAGACCTGCATTTAGTTAAGTATTCACAGGATTGTACTATGAGAATTAAAAGTATGAAGCTACTAAAGCACTGTGTGAATATTTGGCTTTCATTGTGAAATCTTTACTGCTGTTCCCCAGTTGCCGGATTTGAAACTGCCTCTGCCACAGAACACTTTTCAGTTTTCCCTCTCCCTAAAAATTATGTTCCCAGGTCACAATTCATTCGGGAGTTTTAATATGTCGCAGAAATTACAGATTTAGAAATGTCTGCACCCAGTCAAGTGAAGGCATTTAAAGACTTTCATAATCATTCACAACTATGTTTGTCAAGTTAGAAGAATAGTCAGAGACAATAGGATGTTTCATTAAAAAGAAACACAGTGCACAGCTGCATTATGGTTTTATGTCAAAGCTTTTTGGAAACAGCTTTAATTCATGATGAAAGTCATATTTATGGTCCTTGTTCATCATGCAGAATTGTTTGTTTCGGCAATCTGTTAGTGTCAAACTAGTACCATTTTACTGATACAGTATAATATTTTCTTTTGCTGTAGCAGTGGCTGCAAGCACACCCATATTTAGAGGTATTGGAAAGTTCTTCTCTGAAGCCCATCATTTCAAAATAATATTAATAATAAGAATCAATATAAAAGTTGTTAGCCTGATTTTATGCTATGTTAGTGCACAGTGTGGACACACTGGTGTAGAAGGTGTTTTCCAGAGGGACAACTGTGTGTAGGTAACTAGAAAATGTGGGCACAGTAATGTTAGCAAAATTAGTATTCCTGCTTTGGAAATACAACATTCTGAAAGATCATTATGATTTCCTCATGCACAAGGGAAGACTTACAACTTCAGGAGTTTTTCTTCAGCTAAGACTGGCTTGTCAAACAACTAATTTCCAAGTTCAGTTGCCTCTGGCAAATAAATATTTTTAGACAAAGCAGACAAAGAAGCTTAACAGAAGTTTGTAGTACTGGTGCTAGCAGTAAGTACGTACTACTAGTCGTAGCAGGAGTAGTAAGTTGATTCTCTTCTTCTGGCAGCAAATGGCTTATGTGTCATTTAGTAGTTAATTTTTGAGCTGTGGTAACTTTGACTTATGTGTAAATCTGGACACACCAAAACTTCAGTCTGCTCTACAAGTATCAAATTACTTATAATGCAATGACAGCAAAGTTCCTAGTTAATGATATAATGGAAATATTTGCACTTGAATATGTGAATGTAATATTCATATTGAAGTGCTTGGCAGAATGGAGCCATCCATCACAAATTAGTGTATAAGTTATTTATCCTGTAGGGATAAATACATAACCTTTCAGAATTTTCCGTCTTCAAAGACTTTTGCTGCTGCTGCCTGTTGCCACCACCACCACCCTAATGGTGGCTTTTAGTGCACTTTCATCATCATCATCATCAAAGTACGGAGCTGGAAGGGTCCCTCTTGATCACCGAGTCCAGCCTTAATCAAGGGGGCACAGTGGGGAATCATAAACATGACATGAGTCATATTAAGAGCTGGAGGCTTAGTTTGTTGGAAGACTGACGAGAAAGGAATCTAGGTTTGCTTTGGAGAAAGTTCTGAGCTTTAAATCAGAGAGCAAAAGTGTGAGGCGCTCCGGTTGTGATACTATTGGGAGCATTCCCCCCCCCCCGCCTTCCATTGTGTCTGGTTCCACATCTTCTGTACATATTCCTAATGGGAACAAATTGATCCAGTACAACACAGTTCTGTGCGCTAGTGTTTCTTCAAGATTTATAAAAAGAAGACTTCACAACAAAGTGTGAAACTTCCCTTCCTATTTTGTTACTGCCGCATGTGCCTGCTGTTTGCAATGTTTTAAAAATGATGCTGACAAGCTTGATGTGTGCCAGAAATCAGCAGGCCCACTGGTGAGAAGATTATTATCATCCAGATATAATAAAAAGCTTCTAGAAAAGTGCCTGTAATATGGGCTTATTTTTCTGGCACCAACAAAGATTTCTATTTATTTTAGTAGTGCCCGCTAGCACCATTGTGTTTAAGGGGCTCTTAGCATTTTCATTAGAAATTCATTTTCAGGACTTTTAAACTCAGCTGGAAACATTTTGCTTAGAGAGGAAATGTTGCAGAGAGGAGTTCTGCCAGGGGCAGCTTTTTCCCCCCCTGTCCCCTCCAACTTCAAATGAGTTTCAATCACTAATTCCTAATTGGGACTTTTCTCACCTTAATATGTGATAACTGATTTCCTTCCTGAAGTAATAATAATTTTTCTGAAGCATGCAGAAAGGATTGAGCTGTTAGCTCTTGGCTCTCTTCCACACAAACTCATATGAAAAGAGAAAGCAGTGAGCGTCACAATGCAAACAACGTGGTGAGCAAAGATCCAAATAAATTCAGGAAAAGCCAGGAGAAGTCAATTATGTTGTCCATTCACACCAGCCATTGTTCCTGGAGTTTTTTTCAATTACCTTTAAGGGTCGCTATTAGAGATAGGCGTGAACCAAATGACGAACTGGAAAAAAACAATGAATAGTTCAATTCATGCAACTCATTATGCCAAATGAAATGAAGTGACAAACTTTTTTCTGCTTAATGTTTCATTTCGATGCTTCATTTTGCTTTGGCAAGACGGATGCCGACCTGCTTCCCTCCTGCCGCCCCCATCGCCTCCCTACCTGCTTCCACCATCGCCTCCCTACCTGCTTCCACCATCGCCTCCCTACCTGCTTCCACCATCGCCTCCCTACCTGCTTCCACCATCTCCTCCACTGCTGCCATCTTCAGAGACAACAGCCGGACTTCCCTTCCAGGAGCAATGCCTGCTGCCTTTGTGCATGCACACGCCTGTTAGCAGATAGGCACGTGCATTCACAGAGATAGCTTCTCTAAGCATGGAATGCATAGAGGTGAATGCACAGAGACAGCAGGCCTGGCTCCTGGAAGGGAAGCCAGGCCGCTGTCTCTCAAGATAGCAGTGGTGGTGGTGGAACAAGAGTGGCAGGCTCAGGAAGGGAGGTGGCGGGGCCAGTGGAAGGGGGCAGGCAGGTAGCAGAGAAGGTGGAGGGGATCCACTCTGCTGCCCCAGACACAGACCAGAGCAATGAACAGCAAATTGGTTTGTTTGTTTTTCCCTCCTCAGGGTTCAGGGGTGGTTTGTGGGTGGCCACAAACTACGAACCATCACAAACCAACAATTTTCTGGTTCGTGCCCATCTCTACTCCTTATACCATGGGCCATAAACCCCAGGTAAAATGAACTTTTTACTTAAATTTTGTAAATGCTCTTCATTGAGGAGAATGTGCCTGTCCCATTTCTCAAACAGGGCACTTTATACATTCTCGGTGATTTATCTCTTTTAGAGGCTGTCTACATGGGCTTTTAGCCTGCTCTATAGACTGCTGCAAGGATGGGTTTATTCACTTCTGAAAATGGCAGTCAGACAATGTCTTTGATGGAGTGAAGCAGCCTGCCTCCAGAGCAGTCTTATTCACATGTTTCTGAGACCCTGTCATGGACTTCTACTTTTTTTTCAGTGTGGGAGGGATTGCTCTGGTTTGGCCCATTTCCAGCTTGTACAGTTACTGGAAACTGATCAAAAATGAGCCTTCTGGCTGTCAAGGCTCCTCCCAGTTGAAATTTCCAATATTTGAGATGGCTTAATAAGTGGCCACTTCAAGATATTGGCAAATTGAACACTTCCAATTCAGCTGTGGGTAGTTTTTCAACTGGCCCTTTAAGACAGGGCAAAGAAAAATATATATTTCATTCTTATAAGTGATGCAGTGCATCATTTATGTGAGGATCACACTAAATGGCATATCACACATCTAATAGACTCCATGTGACCCCATTTAGTCTGCACCAGCCTACTGTATAAGAACCCATATACCATAGACCAGGGGTCCCAAACTCAATTTACTTGGGGGCCGCTGGAGGCAGAGTCTGGGTGAAGCTGGGCCGCATCAGATTTTCCACAAGAAAAGCTTTGTTTAAAAAATTCTAATCTTCCCAAATCTCTTTATTTTTTAACACAAAATAAGACCAAAAATAAACAAATAAAGAATTAATAAGAAAATCAATCAATCAATCAATCAATCAATCAATCAATCAATCAGTTATTATTATTATTATTATTATTATTATTATTATTATTATTATTATTATTATTATTATTATTATTATTATTATTAATAATAATAATAATAATAATAATAATAATAATAATAATAATAATAATAATAATAATAATAATAATAATAATAATAATAATAATAATAATAATAATAATAATAATTCTCTAGTGAGCGACTATATGTGGTTTCTTCAGTCCTATATCTGCTGTATTCAAATATCTGCATTAACAGTTCTTTATTCTAAACATGATTTGACCTGAACATGAATGGAACATTGAAGAACATGGTTTGGTGCCACCAGGGCTTCTTTTAAGTCTCTCTCTCTCCCCCCCCCCCGCTCTTTGCGGGTCACCTGGCAAGGCTGCTGCTGTCGCCTCCTCCTCTCTGCGCTTCTCCTTCCCCCCGCCTGGCACTCCTCCACTCCCTGTGCACACACACACACCCCTAGCAGCTGTATGCACCCCTTCTGCAAGGCTGGCCCCATCAGCAATCTCTCCCCTATACCCAAGGGCTAATGGGGCTTCCTGGGGCTTCTTGACTCCCACTCTAGCAAGATGCTGTGGTCTTGCCCAGTGTGGCTCAGGGAGACGGGGGGAGAGGAGCATGCGGAAGAAGGCTGTTCTCTCGGCAGCACCCCCCCCCACGGCATGTCTGGGTAGGGAGCGGAGGAGGAGCACCAGGCGGGGGAAGGAGAAGTGCAGAGAGGACGAGGCGACAGCAGCAGCAACCTCGCCAGGTGACCCTTGAAGAGCAGGGGAGGGGGAGAAAGAGAGACCTAAAAGCAGAAGCCCGGTGGCGCCAAACCCCTGAGGGAGAAGACTGCCGGGCAGGGAGAGGTCTCACCTTCTGGATGCGTGGGTGCTTCAGGGTGGCCAGGCGGGACCCAATGATGCGGGGAGGAGGCCTCATGCTCGCCAAGTAGGTGCAGCTGCCGCTGATCCTTCTCCTTAAACTTTCATATTAAGGCGGGGGCCACAAACTATCATCCTGCGGGCCGCATGTTTGAGACCCCTGCAGACAAACCCTTGCTCAATTGCTCCTCCCTTACTAATGCCTATCTCTGGTGACGTTAATTGAAAAAGCCGGTAGGTATTAATAAAATATGCCAGAACAGAAGAATGGTGCTTTTAGTAATAAATACTTTTAGGATGAAATTTGGCCAGGGAGCTTTCTCTAACTTGTGTTTCTTTTGTGCATATTTTCTGAATTTCTGTGTTCGTCTATATCTGTGAGTGATATCAGAAATCTTTGAAACACAGAGTTAGAAACAGTAAGTAACATTCTTCTACCAGTGAAAGAAAATCACTGCTACAGCATCCTTTGTCGGTGGCCTTCCGGGTTCTGCTGAAATCCCTGTTATGCAGGGAAAACAACCAACTTTTGAGGCATTTTGTTTCACCTCTGAACAGCTCACATCACACACACTAAAGCTGTGTATTATGTGCACAGGCTGAAATCCCTGCGTATAATCTCATTGCCTTGCCTTAGGCATGTTGTTTCGTTGGCCTTTCTGGTCTCCTTTCAGGAACTGTGGGATGTAAATGAAACAAATGCAGGACAAGTCAGAAAAGGGCTTATGGGCTATTTGAGTCTTGCCGAGCTTCTTGAAATGTACACCTGCATGGACGTTTCTTCCAGTTTGGGGCATGCTCTCTAATCAGTACAGTACAATACAGAAACAACTCTGCCACTAGTCAAAGAAGTACAATTTAGCACAAGCTTTTAAAAAAATTTAAAACGTTTCCATTTTGGTGATGAAAATACCAAGAACCCCGCCACCGCTTTGCAAACCTCTCTTCACAACCAGTTCCCAGGCTTCATATATGTTTTTTAAAAAAACACTCAGTATTTTGAATTTTATAACACATTATAGAAATACAAATTAGACTTGGGTACTCTAATTCCCTTCAGACGTCAAGCTCTGGTATAAAAATGAAGAGTGAAAATAAGTTTGCTTGTTGTGTTTCAGTGAGACTGCTGATGTATCTTGCTCACTGTTGTTCACTTGGAATCACCTTGATTCTGATAAAGCCAAAAACTATGTTTTAAAATTTACGATGGGCTCAACTAAAAGATTTTTCTTTGGAATGAATATTTAATTAAGGGACAAAGTCAGTAAAAACAAATGTTCTTGTATTCAAATGAAAATGTTTCTGTATATTAATAAGGATTATTCATTTAAAAGAATCTGACAACTCCACAAAAAGATATTTCTAGGCTTTTATCCAACTTGCCTTCTGAACATTTACAGGAATTTTCTTGTTGCTAGTGGCTTTAAAAAAATTAATAGCTATGCAAAACAATGGATTGCCAATTGGCTGCTGACATGCAGTTTTGATATTCCCAGAACTGCTGGTGAACATGCATCATAGCAGTAATTACCAGCAGAATAATAAAAAAGTGTGTTGCATTATCTTTTTATCGGGGTACAGAATTGTTGATTTAGTGACATAAATCGGCAACTCACTATATACTTGGAATACAGTATTAATAGGATATTGGCCAGCAGGCTTAATACTTTTCATTGTGTAAAATGTAACAAAATAAAAGCCCATAACCTAAATGTATTTGGGGGAGATGGTTTTAACTATTCTATTCCTTTATTAATGTTCTTCTGGGTCATTCCACCTTGCATTTCTCTGCTTCTGATTCTCACTTTTATGAGGAGCATTTCTAAAATCAATCCTGGGACTAGAACATCTATATTAGTAGTTTCCCAAATCATCCTTGTGTCCCTTCAGTATGGCTGTTACATACATGTGCACAGATAGAAAACACTGCTGTGATTACATAATCTCATTTCTTTGTTTTTGCACATAGTTTTACTGATGCTCTCGTGTACTCCAGAGCATTGGTAAAACATGAGGCACAAAGAATCTTGATGCAACAGGCTGCTGTACCAAGATGACCTTCTGCACAGCAATAAATTATAAGCTGTCTCTAATGGTGTGTGCCTTGGCTGAATGCAGTCCATGGCATTCTGAGTCTGTTCTCTGTATTTCTGTGATCTCTATACCATTTTTAGTATAGCTTTGGAAGTTAACTTTTGTTTTAAAGGGATATTTTCCAAGCAAAGGTTCTCTGTTTGTATTTCTGTAATCCTTATATAATTTAGCTTCTTTTTTTATGTTGCTGTTATATGCTGTCACTTAGAACTGGCTTACATTGATACTATTTATTATTTTATTGCATTTATTAGATTTATACCCTGCACCATCTGGAAGCCAGGCCACTCTGGGCGGCTAACAACAGCAAGACAGACAACACAGTATTAAAACACAATAAGAATAAAAGAATACAAACATTCAACAGATAACAATAACTAGTAGGATAAATTAAAACTGATGGCTATAAAGATGGTAGAAAGGATGATGAAAGGATGGAAAAAGGATGATAAAAGGGAAGCAGCGATATCAGCAACTAATGTTCATAATGCTCTTCCTGATGGATGAGCCAAGTTTTCAATGCTCGTTTAAACCCGTCCGGCAGGATGCCAGGCTTAATTCCATCAGCAGATTCCACAGGCATCTGTTCCACAGGCGGGGGGGGGGCAACCTCTGAGAAGGCCCAGCTTCTTGTTCTTTGCCTCTGGGCCTCCTTCGGGGTCAAGGCCCTCAACCGCCCTGCCTGTGAACAATGGGTATTACAGACAGATCTGGCTGGGAGCAGGCGTTCTGCTAGGTAAAGGTAAAGGTTCCCCTTGACAATTTGTCCATTTAGGGCTTTGAATGTTATCATCATAACCTTGAAGTTGATGCGGAAATGAACTGGTAGCCAATAAAGGGCAGCCGGAATGGGGGGAGATGTGCTAAAATTTCTTCACCCCAGTTATTAATCTGGCCACTGAATTCTGAACCAGTTGTAGTCTTGAACCAGTTGTGGCTGATTTAGGAGATTACTCCAGCAATCAAGGCACGGAAGCTATCAAAACGGAACATGGTGTCATACATTCTTGTGATCTAAGCCCAGAGCCTGGTAAACAAATGCCTGTACATCACCTTATTTAATTCTTATATACTGCATAACTATTCTGACACTGTGAAAATTAAAGGGGTGGGTAGGGGACTTAGTGTGAGGTGGATAAGGGGATTAGTGTGACCCTCCTGATATTTTTGGACTGCAAATCTAATCATTTGTCATCATAGGCCAGGGGGGAATTGCAGTCTAAGGAAAGCTGTTTAATAAGGGAAGCTTTAGTAAATATAAGGGTTCCTGACTGTTAATAAAATGGACTTCATACTATACGAATTGTTTGTGCATGATCTTCATAGGAACTCCTACTTTCTGTGCACTTGTATCTAATAACAATATCCACAGAGTATTGTTCTTCCACCATTGTCTTCCAGCAGTCCGGATGAGTAAATGTTTATTTCTTTCTGTTGTATTCCATTAGAAATGGAATCTGACATTAAAAAAAATAATGCTCTAAATGCTGTACTTTGTTATGCATTAGCTTTGCTTTTCAATCAGTGATAAAAGCTGTTTCATAGAAAGGATTTTTAGTAACTACTTTTCCATGGGCACTTACTGTATTAAATTGCATTTGTTTTATATGTACTGGAAAAGTTTCAATAATATAAATGGCTCCAAACTTTAGCTTTTATGTAACACTTCTCTAACAGCCTCTTGAACTGGTATCCATTAAAACCTTTTAAGCATAAGAAAATAAATCACATGTCATTACTTAATCATATTGAAAATATTTTTAAACAGTGATTGTGTTTAGAGATGCACAGAACAGACATTTTATACAAGCAAAAGATTTTGTCATGAAAAAGGTTCATAAACTTAAAAAAAACCTATGGTTTGAGCAGTTTTTTAAAAATATTAGTGTCTCGTTGATATGTCAGAAATTTCATTAGAAAAAGATGCTATGTCTATCTGCTTAGTGAGCATTTAATTTTATTTCATAGTTGTTGTATGACCACTATTTATTGGTCTATGTGGGAGTAGCACCTCCCCTTAATTCCCCCTCCTACACTACTTGGTATTTCTGCAGAGTATGGATTTCTTCCAAACCTGCTAATAGAGCTCTCCCCCATCCCCAATAAATGTTGCTGTTTTGTCTACATCAAGATCCATGTCAGTACGCACTTGCATTTTTCCTTTCTTAGCCAACTCATTTTCCACATACAGCAGGCTTGAACTATAATAATTACACGGACGTGAAAGTACTCTTCCCTTCCTATACCAACCTTGTTGTTCCACACAGAAGGCCATTTACGCAGAGGATCAGAGGTAAGGTTTGGGTTGCCATATTCTAGTTCTCTAAACTTGGGAGCCTGGTGTGCGTGTTATACAAATTATAACTAAGTAACCCAGTCTTCATAGTACTCAGATGTACACAATAATACACACATATTGCAAATCATGTGGAAGTTTCCACATCACACAAGTGAAACAAATTCTGCACTATTTTCTGCATTCATGTTTGTAGTTTTAGAAGAGGTAGCCGTGTTAGTCTTTGCAAGAAGTGTACATTGAAAGCTTACACTGAAACTTAGCAGTTAGTCTTTAAGGTGCCACAAGGTCTTTGTCTTTTTCTTTTGTTATCGCTTGATCTATTTTCTATGTGTATGGTTTAGTGTTGGCATCATTTATTTCATAACCACTGATTGCAGAAAGATAGTGTAATGTTTAGTGCTGGATGTGGGCCAGGAAGGGCCATGTTCAAATCCCAGCTGAGTTACAAAGCTTTGCTTTGTGTAGCTGGGTCAATTTCTCAACCAAGCTGCCTTACAGGATTGTTATCAACACAAAATGTGAAGAACCGTGTAAAGCAGCTATGGACATTGCTAGTGCCTGACATTTTGCCATGCTTTAGGTGGTATTTTCATCACATAGCTGTTATTTTTGCCATCAGTTTTCTTTAAATGATAAAGCCCCTATAGATCTATGAGAATACAATAGAAATTCCCCATGAGTGGCGGTCATCTGATTTGTTGATTAAAATGCCAGGGAAAGAGAAGGCAAATTGCAAAAATCACAGAAAATACAAGCTGTCATTTCTTTCAGAGATACATATAAAATATATTATTAAAACTAGAAAATACCTAGGCAAATTTTCTTTGCTACATTTGACTTTACACAGGCACATACAGTCGTGCCCCGATTTACGATTGCCCTGCATTATGACGAATCCACTTCACGATGACGTTTTTGCGATCGCAAAACGATGGTCTAAATAGGGTTTTTTCGCTTTGCGATGATCGGTTCCCTGCTTCGGGAACTGATTCTTCGCAAAACGTTGTTTTTTTTAACAGCTGATCAGGTAATTAAAATGGCTCCCCGCTGTGTTTAGGGAAGGATTCCTCGCTACACAGGCCCAGAAAATGGCCGCCATATGGAGGATCTTCGCTGGACAGTGAGTTTTTAGCCCATTGGAACGCATTGAACAGTTTTCAATGGGCTTTTTATTTTCACTTTACGACATTTTCGCTTAGCAGCAATTTTCCTGGAACAGATTATCACAGTTAAGTGAGGCACCACTGTATACTATAGCTGGAATCCTCTTGGCATAAGTTATGCCATGTAGCTTCAGTGATGTCATCAGCTACAATCATACCTCAGCTGTTTCAGAAAATTGAAAGCTCCCTATTGCTCCCATGCTAGGTGCTAGGGACCCCTAGGGATCTTCTTCATCACAGGAAGCCCTTAGGAACTGTGGAATGGGGGTAGGGAGTTATTTAAAGCCAGCACTGCTGCCGGTCAGGAAGCTCTATAAGGTTCAAGTATTCCCATGACTGTAAGAACTTACCCATTCATCTTTGTACCTCAGGGTTTATGTTAAGTTGGATGGTTTCACTCATTGGCTAATTGCATGGAAAGACTATATGTTTTGCCTTATCTCTCCAGTTCTATAAGGGCTAGAGGCTAGGGTTTTTTTTTTAAATGAACACATTTAATTGAACTGTTCAATTAAGGTTGAATGGTTGGGGGGCACTTCTGAAAGCCAAAGGTGGAGCAGATAAATGGGTAGACTCTTTGTTAAGTACTGTTTTTTTTGTGCCTATCGTCTTAGAGACTTATGCTGAGATGAAGGAGAAATGAAATCAACATGGATGAAGGATATTGGAACTCTTTTATCTTAGGGAAAAATAACAGCAAACTTTCATCCTATTGAAAACTGAAATGAAGCAGAGCATAAGGCAGTGGAGGCTGACTCATTAGGATCTATAGTGCCCTGCCCCACCTCAGATGCAGGCTACCTCCTCCCAGTCCTGGATGATACAAGGACCAACCATTGGCCTCTGGGAACGCATGTGGCACAGAATGCATGGGACAGAAGTGCTTTAAGCCAGTGGGGTAGCTGGGAATCCTTAGCTGGATGAGAGACTTCTTAGATACACATGTAAGTCCATAATGTACCATTGCCTGAAGTACAAGAACTCTGAAATGTGCAATTTCCAGGTTTTCTAACATCCATAGTAAGGATTGACATTCACTTCACAACAGCATGCCATTGGGCCCCTACTATTCAGGCAGTTCCAGTGCAGTATAAAGGAAGTCAGAGAGGCAGAAAGACTTTTGAAGAAGGTTCCACCAAAATAAGCAAAAAGAAAAGATAGGCTGTGAAGTCTGAAACAAGTTAGTAACATCAGTGAATTAATTATGAGTCGTGCTAGAAATTTGAGTTCAATTTGAGCCTCGTGGCGCAGTGGTTAAAATGCTGTACTGCAGCTAAAACTGTGCTCACGACCTGGAGTTCAAATCCCAGGTAGCCGGCTCAAGGTTGACTCAGTCTTCCATCCTTCCGAGGTCGGTAAAATGAGTACCCAGCTTGCTGGGGGGGGGGCAATGTGTAGCCTGTATAATGACATTGTAAACCGCCCGGAGAGTGCTTGTAGCACTATGGGGTGGTATACAAGTCCAAAAATAAATAAATAAATACATAAATAAATAAATAAATAATGAGTAGTGGGGATAAGTGCCTGATGCAAACATGTAAGTTCACCTTTTTACCACTGTTTCCACACGTTGGCATAATCACTGATCACATTGTTGCAAAACTCTTGCTGGACAAACTATTCATATTTTTGATTGCCCAATTAAGTTGATGTCATTGCTTTTTGAATTAGGCCTATTGCAACTGTTCCTAACAAAATGGAACACTGCATATCGTTCATAGATAACTGTGTTTCCCCGAAAATAAGACAGGGCCTTATATTTAGTTTTGCTCCAAAAAATGCATTGGGGCTTATTTTCAAGGAATGTTTTATTCAAATACTGTAGTCATGTCATCTTCTTCTGGTTGCTGCACAATGGTGAAGGGTGGGGTTTCACTTAACTGGGGTTTATTTTTGGGGTATGGATTATATTATGAGCATCCTGAAAAATCATACTAGGGCTTATTTTCAGGTTAGGTCTTATTTTTGGGGAAACAGGGTACACAGTTCACTAAGAGCCATACAGTTTTCACTGTCATTTTTGGTTTTTTTTCCAGTTATACCAAATTATACAAAGCCAGGTGATCATGAAGGACCTGGTGGATGGACCATAGTTTGTTTGGTGCCTTACAAATCGTTCATACATACTTTAACAATAGAGTTCAGCTAATCACATAATTCTATGACCTGGCCATTGGACATATGGAAAACATTTTGAGTTTCATGACAGACAGAGAAGGATCTGGGCTTAATTTATGTCATATTTTTGTTCTAGTCCATCCCTCCTTCCTAGAATATTTATTGTCTTTGTCATCTTATCTTTAGTTTTTCAAGAACATTATCAAGGAGCGTTCCATCAAAGAGGAGGTTAAGAGAGAATTTCAAGAAACAGATAAATTGAGTATTTTGAGTTTCATCCATATGGGCTGACTGATCTGTGTGAAAGTCACATCTTGATTATGTGAAAACCTCTGCTCCTTTTTAAAAAGAGAAAGGACAGTATTTTAAAACAAGATATGGCTTCATTTTCATAATCTTTTTCCCCAATATTATGCTGTTCCATAAGCAAAATGAATCTCTTGCAGTGTACAGTAGAAAACAAAGAGCAAGCTAATTGCAATATATTAAGTCTTGAAGTAGATTGTAGTTTTGAGCAGATACTGATCTGGTGCACAAGAACATTTAGTCTTAAAATATATTTCCCATCTTTGCATTCAAGTCCCCTGGCGGAGATAAAATAGTCTACAGTAAAACACATGACATGCAGTAATCAGGATGTGTGCTGGTTTCCAAGATACTTACACATACGTATCTTCTAAATACACACCTCAGATCCTTTTCTTCTTTAATGAAATGATAGGGTATTGTCAGACTCAGTAACACAAAAATACTTTTAATTATAGATGCATTCAAGCAGCTGCTGAAGCACAGCAGCTTTGGCAATTTTCAGAGTCACAGATGTCCTACAGAAACAGCTGTGTTTGTTTAGTTTGAATTCAAGTTGTGTGTCATTATTTATAATTGTGGTTATTTTAGCATCCAATTTCTTTTGTTATTCAACGTCCAGATTTTCCTGCTTATATGGAGAGATGTAAAATGTCCTTGTCACTTCTAGTTTTTTTAATGTTTTTTTTGCCTTAAGCAATCAGAGAGTGTTAAGCAAATAACTGTTAAATACAAATAAGATCTCAGATATTACACACAATAGATGAGGAACAGAATGTGTAAATTTGACCCAAATGAAGTATTGTTTTCCTCAGAGGACATCCACGTTATTTTAGCTTCTCTTGGATTGAGCCTCCTGAGCAGAGGGCATCATTTCTTCATGTTTTCAGCATGGTCTGATAATGGGTGTTGTTACTGTTCTTATATACTACAAATCTGCCGCCAACATGTAGCAACTCTATGAATGACTTCCAAAATGTCCTATAATTCATAGTCCTGCTAGCTCTTGCAAACTCAAAGCTATGGGTTCTTTATTGAGATTGTTTTCTGAAGAGAAGCCAGAAGGAAAAATTTCTTTTTCTCCTTACCAAAAAGAAACATAAAGGTAAAGGTTCCCCTTGACATTTAGTCCAGTCATGTCCGACTCTAGGGTGTGGTGCTCATCCCTGTTTCCAAGCCATAGAGCCAGCGTTTGTCCGTAGACAGTTTCCATGGTCACCTGGCCAACGCAACTAGACACGAAACGCCGTTACCTTCCCACCGAGGTGGTACATATTTATCTACTCACATTTTACATGCTTTCGAACTGCTAGGTTGACAGGAGAAACATGCCCTCAACCTAATAACTGATTCATTATTTGGCTTGCCCTGCCAAATTTAACAGTAACAGCTGATAAGACATGTCATCAAATAAATATTTTGCTAGACCCAAGCATTCGGCTACTTAAAAATGCTAGATGTTTTCATGAATTGTAACAGACTTCAGCTTCATCAGAAAACTTTGTTTCTTCTGCTCTTTTGTTGTTTTTTAATTTTACTGTTTTATTAACAATGACAATATTAAAGATATTAATCAATATATACATTCATATATTTCTATATCCTTCTTCCCTCCCACTCTCCCTTTTCGATCCCCTGCGGCAGAATCTTATCCAAAATCTAATGAGGAGGCTTTCCTGAGAAAATTATAGTCATATTCTAAGTATGTTTTATAGTCATATTCTAAGTATGTTATAAAAGTCAATAAATCTTGTATGCTTCAGGGAGTCCCTTATTATCTATTCTGTTCTTATAAAAAGTATAAAAGAGTGCCAGTCTGTTGGAAAGGAATCAAAGTGTTTTATCCCTTTAGCTAAATGCAGCTTGATGGTTAATTTTTCCTGCAGTGCTATCAGCTGTACTCTAGAAACCCAAACTGCAATTGATACTCCTTGCATATTCTTCCACCCTTTAGCTATAGTCTGTTTTATAGCTATGAGAAGATGGACTGTTCATGGTTTATGTGGAACTAACTAATTTTCCCCTGAGAAAAGACTAAGAAATGTTAGTTTGGGGGATTTAGTCATGGACTGATTTGTAATTTTATTTACTTCGTTAAACAACTCTTTCCAAAAGTGGTCTGCTTTTTTGCAAAACCACCAAAGGTGCTGAAACGATCCCTTATACTTCTAGCATCTCCAGCACATAGGCAACATTGCAGGGTTGATATGTGAGAGCCAAAGTGGGGTCAGACACCATTTTTGGAGAAGGAGAACAGAAACCACTTTATATGGAAATTTTGCGAACATCTCCAAACACTTGTCTCCAATTTTAACAATTCAATGAGGTTCCCACATCTCATGATGCCCTTATGAAGAGCCCAGATCTATCACAATCAATAATGAATGAAGTTTTGATAGTTATGTATTGTCAAATTGGAACCAACTTAAATAGCAATGTTAATTGAGGGATCAGCATTATTTTCAAAATAAACTTCCAAGCCTTTATAGATATTATGGTCATGTATTGGAGATGTTGACAAGGATGGATTAAATCTCCATATTCTGTCCTCCCTTTGTTGTTTACTTAAATTAAACATCACCTTTAAAGGAATATGGTCTGTCACCTTGGTAATCCCTATTTTTTCTTCTATTACATTATGCAATAAATCTTTGATGACTAAAATTGTATCTAACTGAGAAAAGACCCCATGTGCTGCAGAGTAGTATGAATGGCTGTTACCTCCTGGATATTTGTTTGGTCTTTGACCGTAAATAAATAAATTCAGTATTACCACCTGGATGAAATTATAACCACGTTCATGTAAACCATATAAAGTAAGCAACTGTGATATTTTGAACTTAATTTTCTTAATCAATTAACCCTTTCTGAAGTTAGTCTCTGTAGAAGCTTCAGATTGAAGATAATTTGAGAATCTAAATTCTGCATATTCCAGTTAAGGTCTCCTCCTATTGTAACTTTTTTATCAGTAAATTTTCTTAGTTTTCGAAATACCTTATGAAGATAGGGTTGCTGATCGGTGTTGGGAGCATAAAATGTAGATAAAGCAAGTGACTTAGATCCATTAAGACTGCCCTCTAAAAAGAGGTAGCATTCTCTAGGGCAGTGACGGCAAACCCCTTTGGGCCTGAGTGCCCAAATTGGAAAAAAAACCACAACCACTCCCCAGCAAGCGGCAGGCAGCAGCGGCGGAAGGGGGAATCCCGGACACAGAGGTGCCTCGAGCCCCCATTCCGGATCTGCCGCCAGTGCCAGCTGCTCCAGATCCTGGCCCACTGGCTGTCGGGGCACCAGCACCACGGTTGCGGTTGCCTTCTCAGGTTTGGCTGCAGGCAGGGGGGGGATTAGCGATCCAGTGACTTACGGCTCACATGCCTGCCGAGAGGGTTCTGTGTGCCAGCAGTGGCACACGTGCCATAGGTTCGCCATCACTGCTCTAGGGTCTTGAAGCTGCTTGCACAATTTAAATTCTAAATCAGAATGAATGAGCATAGCCACTCCCCACTTTTTTTATATCCCCTTACCAGCATAAACAAGAGGTTAACTATTATATTTGGAACCATTGTATATGATGCTGGTCCTGTTTCATTTTCCCACAGCCTCAGGTACATATAATATAATAATATAATAATCTTAGAACTGCAGAGCTGGAAGGCACCATAGATCTTTGGGTCTAGCCCTTGTCAAGGAAGCACAGTGGAGAACCAAACTCCCAATCTCTGGCTCCACAGCTAGAGACCTAAACCACTGAGCTAGCCAACAATTCACATACACAGATCTGGTTTCTCTTACTAGGGTTTTATATATCTTCCAGCTATTGTTTCATGTGAACATTGTCCACTTGTAAAGCATGAATGGAGGCTCCATTATTTCTTACTGTCTCCTTAAGCTTCACAACTTCTGCTTCAGTCCAAATTTGTAGCATCTTTACCATGTTTAAGTATAGTAGCCACTTGCAATGCTTACGCAATAAATAGGTTACATAATTTCACTGAACATATTCATTAATTAGAAAGCTAGTAAATGTCCCTTATTTAATAGTCACCATCAAACCAATCTGGACCTGATGCCTTATTACTGTTTACATCTTGATTACCTGTGTAACCTTCTTTATTGAAATCAGCCTCCATAATAACATCTGATCTTCTACAGTAAATTAAAGTAACCCCACTCTTTAGTAATATCTAACTGCAAGATTTTTAGTTTTCTATAAATTTATAAAGTTTCATTTAAAAAAATCTATTTCATTTATCTGGGTAGCTACCATGCTTTCTTTGTGTATTTTGTTGATCATGTTATTTTGCTGTTTCCCTTTTAGCTGGGCTGCTGTAGTTTACTAGCTTTATTACCCTTTTCAAGAAAGCATCATTCCAGAAATGGTAATGATTTTTCAGTTTTACTGCTATTTCAAATATCTAACTGCTTCCTTAATACCTCTAGATCCCTATAAATCACTGCAAATGTGTTTTTTTTTTCTCCAAGTTGTTCTAATTGCATCTTTACTTAATATTTTTGTTCCCTTATTTTAATTTTTGGGGGAAAGATTGGTTTCTGAATACAAAGGCCCATAAACACAACTTTTGAGGCTTCCCAAACTGTTTTCATTTCCTCTGCTGAATTATTGTTAATCCAAAAATATCGCTGTGTTTTAACCTCCAACATTATTTTCAAAATTCTGTATTCCTTCATCCCAGTCTTACCACATAAAGACGTGATATGTATTAATATTTACAGTAGGCCTATTTTGAATTTCTTCAAAAAACTTTTCTTACCAGCGATGATGATAAAACAAATAACTTAGCTTAAAATAAGTTTTAGTTAAGAGTAGGAAAAATAGTAAATTTAAATAGTAAATTCACTATGTGATGTAGTAGATAGAATGATAAGGCTCTGGACAATAGGGTTTGAATCCATACTTGTCCAGGGAAACTCACTGGGGGAGTGGAACTGGTAAAGTGGAACTGGTAAAGCCACCCCTTAACTATCTCACATATCTTTTAGGGTTGTTGTAACTTGGTTCCAAGTTGATGGCACAGAACAAAATGGCAAAGCCATTTCATTTACAAAGAAAATGATGCTTATTGTCTATCAATAACACTTATTATTATTTATTTAATTATTTACAAGATTTTTTTTCAAGCTGCACCATTACTAATGGTCACTGAGCGGCGTACAACAATATTTAGAAAATATTGTTGTACAACAACTTTAGAAAACATTTAAACCATTAAAAATAATCATATCATATCATAGGCATCCTTCAGTCTAGAGAGAATATGGTGACATGTTCTGAATTGAGGAGTGTCCTCTCCAGAGCATGAAGCCCGGGTAAGGTAATATGGAGGATAGGCTGTTACCCAAGCAGCAGATCCCCCCTCTCCACATTGCTGAAATGGTCCAATGGAAAGGCAAGAGCCAATACAACTGGTTCCAGCAATGTCGCAGGAGTTGGCAGAATGACACGAGCTGCCTTCAGGACTCCAGCTCCGGATTTTGCCTCTAGGTTAACTCCTGAAGCCTTTTCCATGAGTGGGTATAGCCACAAGGCAGTGGAGGTTTGAAATTGGAGTTTTCCTTCTCCTAGATGGGCTGCCTTCCATGGCTGACGAGCCCCACCTACCTGGCCTGCTCTTTAATAGTGTGGAAGTATGATCTGACCCTTAAAACTTTCCTGCCTTCCAGGCTTATGCAAATCTAATTGGATTTCCTATTTACCATATTAAGGCCAGAGATAGGGAAGAGGGTCCAGGGTCCTGGGACACGCTCTTTTAAAGCAGAAAGTCCCACCCCCTAGGCCCCACCCCCAGGCCATGTGGCGAGGAGACAAAAAGAAACCCCAGGAAAAAAACTCAGCAAAACATCCATGCAAACATACCTGGCCTTCACCCTCAGCCCAGCTTCCTAGGGAAAAGGGTCCAGGGTCCTGGGACACGCTCTTTTAAAGCAGAAAGTCCCACCCCTATTAAAAATAGGCAATATTATAATAATACCCTTTATTAAAACAGTCAATTTATCATTAATAGTAATAAAGCCTGCTGCTCATTTCTGAATGTTTTTTCCTAAAATTTGTTGGAATACATCCATTTCTCTTCATTTTTTTTGTACTGTCTAGTTTCTGGTTTGGGACAGGAAGCAACAGTTAGAACTGGTCATGGAACAACTGAGTGGTTCAAAATTGGGAAAGGAGTACGGCAAGGCTGTATATTGTCCCCCAGCTTATTTAACTTATATGCAGAATACATCATGCGGAAGGCTGGACTGGAAGAAACCCAAGCCGGAATTAAGATTGCCGGAAGAAATATCAACAACCTCCGATATGCAGATGATACCACTCTGATGGCAGAAAGTGAGGAGGAATTAAAGAACCTTGTAATGAGAGTGAAAGAGGAGAGTGCAAAAAACGGTCTGAAACTCAACATCAAAAAAACTAAGATCATGGCCACTGGTCCCATCACCTCCTGGGAAATAGAAGGGGAAGATATGGAGGCAGTGTCAAATTTTATCTTCCTGGGCTCCATGATCACTGCAGATGGAGACAGCAGCCCTGAAATTAAAAGGCGCCTTCTTCTTGGGAGGAAAGCGATGACAAATCTTGACAGCATCTTGAAAAGCAGAGACATCACCTTGCCAACAAAAGTCCGAATAGTCAAAGCTATGGTTTTTCCTGTCATGATGTATGGAAGTGAGAGCTGGACCATAAAGAAAGCAGACCGCCGAAGAATTGATGCCTTTGAATTGTGGTGCTGGAGGAGGCTCTTGAGAATCCCCTGGACTGCAAGGAGAACAAACCTATCAGTTCTAAAGGAAATCAACCCTGAATGCTCACTTGAAGGACAGATCCTGAAGCTGAGGCTCCAGTACTTTGGCCATCTCATGAGAAGAAAAGAGTCCTTGGAAAAAACCTTGATGTTAGGAAGGTGTGATGGCAAGAGGAGAAGGGGACAACCGAGGATGAGATGGCTGGACAGTGTCTGCGAAGCAACCAACATGAATTTGACACAACTCCGGGAGGCAGTAGAAGACAGGAGGGCCTGGCGTGCTCTGGTCCATGGGGTCATAAAGAATCGGACACGACTAAACGACTAAACACACACACACAGTTTCTGGTTTTGCACTGGCTCTTAATCTCTTTCGGCCTTCCTAGCTTGCTCCTTCCATTCCATCCATGTAATAATTCCCAGTCTTCTCCTTTTTTTAACCTCCACGGTCTTTGAAGCTAAAAGGTCTCAGAGACTAGGGAAGGGAAAATATATTTCTCAAATAAAGTGGGAGTCAACAGAAGATTTATAGTCTATGCTCCCCAAGCCTTCAAATACGACACTTGAAATTTACTGAGATGTGCAAAATCCTGTTATACTTGGTCAAGACCTTTTCTCTTTTTATATTTACCATTGCAGAATTTCAATACTCTTGTAAATATAAATTGAAGCAGTAGTGTTAAGAAAGCACTGTGGTGCTCAGACAAAAAGCTAAGCATATAACTCTGCCACTTGCACGGCCACGATTCAAGGGCTTACTTTGGCAGCTACCGCAAGTGCAATAGAGTCTTACTTCTTTTCCTTTTTCAGCTTTCCATGGTGCTAAAACTGGCTAAACATAGTCTGCCCACTCTCCAGAGTACATCTTTATGTTGTACAAGTATCTTACAGGTGATAGAGTTCGTTGATTCAGAGGGAAGTAGTAAAATGATGCAGAAGTACATCACTGGTTCTTACACGTGGCCTCTGTGAATCCACACAACTGGGTATAAACTGCGCTTGCACTGGATCCCTGGAATATTCTAGAGCAGGCTTGTCCAACCTGCGGCCCAAGGGCCACATGCGGCCCAGGTCAGCTCGTAATGCGGCCCAGTGTAATTTTTTATTTTTAAAGAAATTCCAAAGTTTCAAGTTACACTACCGGCGCTTGTGGCTGGAATATGTCACAACAGTAGAGGGGGAAAGAGGGAAGGAATGAATGGGAGGGGAGGGGACAGGGGGGCTGCGTGACTGCATTGCACCATCCCCGTCAATAGGCGGACCCCCTCCCATCCCCATAAAGCCGCCGGAGTTGAAGCTGGCAGCCTCTGCTGTCTAAGCTCGCAGCTGCCAGTAAGTGCGCTTGGAGCAGGGCTGCAGAGGAAGGCTAGGGCTGCCCCCCCCATGCGACCCAAACCAAATATATGTGCGGCCCAAACCAAATGTTCATCTTCTAATGTGGCCCAGGGAAGGTGAAAGGTTGGACACCCCTGTTCTAGAGCTTAATAAAAAGAAACATCCGTAGTACGTTGCCCTCACTATGCGTGCTTCGCCCACCTCAGTTCCTTTTTGCCGCCGTTGCAACTGGAACCTCCTTGCTAGAGCTCGTATCCTATTGATTCTAATGAACTGTCTCTTTTGTGTATGACTGGATTACCTTACTTTATTGATATTGTATGTTGCCCTTTACTGGATTTGGACTGTTTGTTGATTCCCCTCCCCTCTTTCGGACGGATTTCCCTCCTACGACTGGATTTCCTTATGGGTTTCTCTTTTGCATAACAGACTTCTTATTATTTTTCGTGATCTCGTGTTGATCTGGACTGTTTTGGATCCCTTCCCCTTCTTTCAGACGGATTTCCCCCTCACGACTGGATTTGTTTCTTGATTCCCCTTTCACATAGCGGACTTGTGCTGTTATTTCGTGATTTTTGGATTGACTTGGACTGGCTTACGTGATTCTTCTGTAGTGAGTACTTAACAATTTACTTCAAATGTGAGACTGGCCTTTTATGGCCTCCGTGGATCTGTTTAAGCGTTGCGTGTTCTGTGCTGCCAAAATCCCCTTCACCAACAGACACGAGCACTGTTTATTTTGCCTACGGGAGGGTCACCACCCTGTTCCTGCCCGTGAGCAGAGGTTTAAGCGTACCTTTGGAACAAGTCTCTTTCTCCCGCCAAATTGGAAATGGAATCAGGTGCTGCTAAACGGTCCACCCTTCGCCCTGATCCCTCGGCAGCAGCTACGGCCATGGCCTCGATAACGAAAGTCCCCATGGTGTCATCTAAGAAAGGGTCCAGTTCAGTTTTAAAAAAATCGTTGACGCCGACTGCAACGAAGCATTCTTCCACTGTGTGGGCTATCAGTCACATACACACATGTACACATGATTGGAACACAAAGGACAAAAATTAATTTTTTGGAATTTAGCAGCCATTCAGTTGTTCTATTATAGAATTTCCATAGTTCTATATTTTTAAAATATAGATGTCTATGAGTGTACAGCCTTTGATGGTGAAAATAAGTATCTTGAAATTCTCAGCTTGGTACTGACTTAATATGTAATGAAACAACCATTTATTTGTTATTTTTGTTGCTTTATCCTGAGAGCTGCTGATCAATATTTAATCTACAGTTCAAGTATCAGTCCTAGCCACATTTCTCCTTGGGAAAGGCTTCTCTTTTCCCTCTGCTCACGTTAATGACCTGTAGCTGAATTGCTTTATGCACTATCATGAGATGTCTTTTTGTTGAAGGAAAGTCTTTAGAAAGTGTACTCTCAAGTTTACTATATGGCAGAGGAAACTGCTGCCTGAGAACACAAGTCATCATCCTTGGCATATGGAGAGAATTGAAAATCTCATTTTGTAAAAGGCACATTAAATAACTTGAAATCCATAGGTAGGTAATATTGGGATAAAATAAAATTCACAAAATATGCAAACTTTTTACATCTTCAGAACTCTTCTTCAGGCTAGATATTAAAAGCTGCATATTTCATGAATGTATAGTTGAGCTCAGTGAAGCTATTGCCTATATATGGTTTGATGGTTTTGTTTTGTTCCTAGGGATTGCCATGGCTTCTGTCTGCTTTTTGGGGGATGTAATAATCTGAGGTGCTTTCATGGTAGAAGTAAATGCATTCAGCTACATTATATATTACATTTAAATTTTCTATTAAACTGAAATGTATATGATTCACAAATCGTATCCTTGCCAGGCACAGTGCTGGGTACTTCAACAAGCATTGGGTATCCTGAACCAGGATGATGTCCATATCCGAACCTTTTCTAAATGAGCTCCTTTTTTGGGAGGCCCATTGTATTCTTCTTTTACACAGAAATCTAAAAACCCTGGTATGAAATAAAATCGGCGGAGAGATAGTGACTAATTTGAAGTAATCTGCTGAGCTGTATGGGATTTGAAGCTGTATTTTGCTAGCCATAGCTTGGTGCTGTTAACACTGTATTATACCAACTTTCTGGTGGTTTTAATGGACGATTATTAGAGTAATCAAGCAGAAGAAGTAAATACAGGTAGAAAGAGCAATGTGGTGCCAGTTAAAATAATAAAAGAGCAGCTCAAAGTAAATTTGGGCATTCTCAACATTATTAGCTCAAACAAGATTTGATTAATTATAGTCTAGGCAGCTAAAGAAGGTACTAAAATACATTTTGAAGAGGTGTGAAAATTAGGTGAGGTGAGATGAGTTGTCGGAGAACTGGAGAAAGATAAATATGCCTATCTTCATAAGTGGACACAAGAAAAGGCAAACCTAGATTTGGTAGAAATAAATGAAATAAATTTGGTCCTGGATCGGGGCTTTTGAATTCCATTTGAAGTCATTTGGTAGTTGTGTGATTTTTGTGTCGGTGTGTATGTGCTTTTGCAGCTCCCTTTTTTATTTCTTGCATCTGGTATAGCAAAAGAACAGAATGCCACATTTAAAAAAAAACACCTTAAAACAGAGGTTTCCTTGTAGCCCAACACTCACACAGAGAGACTGGCATCATTTTTTTCCTCTTCTCCCCTCGAGCAGCATCTTCTCAACTCACGGAGCAAGTGCATATGTGTGTTTCCCCCCATTGCAAGCCTTACAGTTTCATCCCCCCTCCCTCAGTTTGTGCTGGTGAATTTTGTTTTTTAGGTGTCACCTTCGAAATTGGAAACAGGAGGAGGTGAGGAAGGTCAGGGCTGCTCTTTCACTCTCCATTAGGGCTGCAAGGAAATGTCTGTTTTAAATGTTTTTTTCCTTATGTAGCTTTCTGTTCTTCCTCTATACCAGATGCAATAAAAAATGGAGAGACTTGCGTGAAACTTGGGAAGGGATGGTGCTGGTGGGGGAAGGTGGCAGTGGCAATCTTTATTTACACCAAGAAGAGTATTTACATATGACAGCGCTTCTGTACCACAACTGGCTTACCAGGAAAATGGCTTTGAAAGCTAGTCAGTGGGGAAAAATTGATACTGATGGAGCTGTTCATGTATGGGGAGTTGATTTAAATGAATCTATTCCATATCCAAGTTTTTTAAATTGGCCCTCTCATGGAAGAGTAATAAAACTTGCTGCCACTGAAAAGCCATCATAGTTTCCTGACAAATTAATCTGCGCTACCACGGGCATTGTGTATTCACCTTTTTAAAACCCAGTTTAAATATGGGTTTTATTAGCATCATAACCACCTCTTTAGCTAAGAAAATAGGTATTGAGTGACTGAATTCCTGTTAGCAGAGCTATGCTAACTTGGATGACATAATCAGCCTTGGCCATACAGTAGACATTTTGGGGCAATAAAATGCTCTCTAATTCCACCTCCCAGGTTCTGGGAATCCCATTGAGAGTGTTCAGGAGCTTTAGAACACGGTAGGGAATGATATAAATCCCAGAAATCAGTGCCGCCAGTCCTACTCCCGCCTTCTGAATTCCCACTGAAGGACATTCTGGTTGGAGCCTTCACAACAATAATGGATGAAAAATTTCTTGGGCAATTAGAAAGACAAGGATGAAAGAATGGTTAAACAAAAGAGGGAAAAAAATTTAAAACCCACAAAACATTTGTGTACTCTCTTTCAGTAACACAAATCATTTATATTTAAGAGGCTTTCTTTTGAGAATCAACAAAAGAACACAAAAACGACTTCTGTCTTGATGCTGGGAGGAGACAGATGGAACTCTGTCTCATGTGTTGAATTCTGACCTTTTTGGGACCCCGCAGGGGGTTAAAACCACCCCAGAGAGGTGGTGAACTGGGGAAGAAGCCTGTTGATCATGGGGGGGGGAGGGTTACCCCCCGATTTGATCTGGGAAACTCCAATCAACCAGCGGGCAGAAACAAGCAGCTGAACAGCTTGCTTGCAAGTGGTTGGCAGGCGCAAACAGAGAAGCAATAAATCAGCTAATTAAAATCGTCATTACCACTGGGTGAGATACAAAATTATAACTATACTGCTCTATGACTATTCCTGGACGAAATAATCCCTTAACAGAAATAAGTGTTTCTTATCAACACCACTTATAGAGCAGCGGTGGATCTGGAGAGGAGGAAGGAGATGCAAAGAGACGCAAAGAAAATAAACTGGACACTAATTAAACACTTAATTATACTTCAAGGAAGGAAATTTGGTATTACTTTGCCATTAGAAACTTAAGAAATTTAATTTTAATTAATTAATTAATTAAAAATAGCCTGGAAGATCTATTGGAGATAGATCAAGTGCATAAAATGATCTCTGATGATACAAGGGACGGCAGAATTTTTAGAGAGATAGGAATAAAAATTGGGAAAGACAGGCAAGAGAAGGAAATATTTAGAAAAGAGGTAAAGGAAAAAATATTAAGGTGGCCCTCAAAATTGTCACCTAACGTCAGGAATTATAAGGGGACATATCTTATATATTGAAAAAAAGGAATTAAACTGAAATAAGGGATCATTAATCAGGGTAAAGTCATAACATGGTGGTTCTTAAGGTGAATTGAAGCTAGATATAAGAAAGAGGTAAAACAAATGGTACTTAATGAATATCCATTAGATATGATATTGATATAGACATGACAGAAAATGTGGAGATAGAAATGGCTAAACATATAAAGAAAATTATTGGTATGAAATACAAAGTTGGTCAGTTAACTTTCCTTAAAATTATATAGATTTGAAACCAGAATTGATTTTATTAGGTATGTTATTAGAGGATTTTGAGAATATTGTATACTATGAGAACAATATTATGATACTAGCCAATATGGTACACTAAAATACACATTTGATTGGTTTAATGCTTTAAAAATGTATACCTTCTGAAGGGACAGTTAAGAAGACACCAAGACGCAAAACCAAACAATTATAAGCAAACCATGTAACACGATGTTTAACAAACACGAATTAAATGTAGATTTATTGAAAAATTAATAAAATGTTATTTTTAAAACTCCAAAAAGAACACAAAAACAACAGCAAAAATGCTCTTTCTATTAGAACATGAAACTCCCATCCTTATTTATCACCCAGGAAATTACCTTGTCTTTTCTAACCCTTCTGTCTACCTAGGTGCAAAATGAAATTTCATTCACCAAATGACTTTCATCCCAGTTATATTTTATTCACACTTCATGTTGAAAACATGGGGAAATGCTGAGGCTGCTGCCAAAAGATCACTATAATTGCCAAATCATATGATCTGTCAGCAGGATGCAATACTGACCACAAACAGAAAAAAAAAGATTAGCGTGTGACACTTGCTAGCTGATACCCTAGCATGAAACCACAGGTAATATCATAACAAGATCAATATGTGTTTCATCACAATTTTATCCTTTTTTCCCATGGATCATAATGCTTGCACAATTTACAACCCATCAAAGTGAACATAGCCCAACAAACACTAATGGTCTCCTACAAAAGAACAATAAATGTCTTGGTTTGAGGCATTGATACTGGAGAGGAGGAGAGAGGTTTCAAATGTTTGGTGGGTCATATTTGCTTGCTATTTGGCTATTTTTCATTTGGCAGCTGGTTGTAAATAACCAGGGATAGGGACTAGAGTTGTGGAACTTGCTGTCAAGTTGGACTTACCGCATTTTTCCGTGTATAAGATGCCCCATGTATAAGACCCCCCCCCCACTTTTCTAATACAAAATTAAGAAATCTAAGTGGGGCTTAGCAAGTGTAGGGAGAAAGGGATCAAAGCGCTGCAGGATTACTTTGATCCTTGCTTTCCCCTCCACTTCTTTTTGTTCTCTCTTCAGCTTACTTCCGTGTATAAGGTGACCCTCAATTTTTAGTCTAAAGATTTTAGACAAAAGTGTAGTCTTATATACAGAAAAATATGGTAAGTCATACCGGTCAGTGACTCAACTCGGACTCAACTTGAGGTTGTTGTGTTTTTTTTCCCAATGATTCAGATTCAACTCACTACTCAGAGCCCACCTATCCCTCCTTTTTTTCTGGGGGGAGAACTTGATTTTAATAGGGATCCAGATTTGGGTCTTAGGACTCAGGATTTCGTACCAAAGGTTCAGACTTGGGAATTGGACCCAAATACTTGCCAACATTGCTGTAAATAATCCCTCTAAATAAGTTGTGAGTTTTTTGCTTTTTTGTTTGTTTGCTAATTGTAAACCTCGCATGGTAATCTTAGCCAAATCTCTTTGAAACCATGTCATTTCAAAAAAAAAAAAAATTGTAAAATTAATTTCTTCCAATGTGGGTTTCTTTGTTAAAGAAAACTAGATACTTTTATTCCCCATCATTTTCAGGATATATGGCTAGAAAAATGCTGGTAGTGCATTGGCTGGCTGGAGCTGAGGAATATCATCCTCTGAACTTAATCATTTCTTTTCGAGAAAATGAGCTTGTAACTTCTCTGGTCTCTATCAGCTTCAACAGTGAACCATGAAATAAAGACATAAAGGAAAGACTTGCTCAGTATGCATGGCTTGGTCTAAAGCAAATGTCTTTTATCTATTAGAAATGGAAGAAAAAAGCCAATTGGCTGGAGGTTTGAAAAGCCACTTTGACACAACACTGTATCGTGTTTGTGAAGCATTGAAGAAGGCATCCTTTCCTTTTATATTCCATTTTCATACGTGTTTCTGAAGCACAGACCACCTCCCTCCTTTTCTTTCTGTTCTTTTGTCTTTTAGCTTGTCTGTGATATTACTCGGCTGACTTTCCTTCCATGATCAGCTATATCTGAAAAGTAAAAGGTCACAGAATCAGAGTCAAATAGACAAATAATCAAGTGGAAAATTACAAAAATGTATTTAATCTGACTCTTTTACGAGCAATCAGAAAGCATGTTATACAAGATGACGATGCCACTGTAAACAGAACAACATAGAATTGCAATTAAACACACAACTGAAGCGACTATGACTTGTCCATACAGAATCAACAGTATCATATTTTGGTTATCCAGAGTGTTCCAAAATGTTAAATCTTTGTCAACTCTCAGTTTCTATAAAAGCCCGATTTGCTACGAAGCAGAGTGAGATGCTTCTAGAGCAGCAAATTTTATTCATTATTTTGTTTATCGGTTACATTTACTTCCTCCCTTTCCTCCAGTGAGCTCAAGGTGATGTATGAGGGATTTCTCCTCCCCACTTTAAGCTTACCGCAAGCCTGGCAGGCAGGCGAGCCTGAGAGAGAGAGCGACTGTCCAAAGATCATCCACTGTATCAGTGGGGACTTGAATGTGGATTTCTCAAATCCCAGGAGAATACTAACTGCACTGCACCGTATTTTTTCCCCCAGTGGTGACAGGGTGTCATTTAGATATTCCATCTGACATTGAAACCCCTTGGGCATCTTTGCTGACTCTGCAGTCAGAAACTACCATCTCAAGTTTTCACCAGGGATGTTTTGAAGATGCTCTAATGACAGCAGATCATTGGCGTTACTGTGAATCCATACTAGCATGCAAGTTGGATGGTGGTCGCAGCTGGAGCTGTACAGATTTGTGTTGCTGTCATCCAAAAATGCAAATCTGAACACCTCTAGTAGCAGTAACTCTTGCTGAATAGTTTAACCTAATTCCAATGTTTTATTGACTGGGGGATCAGTTTTTCAAACAGTGAAAAAGAAAGATCAATCCCAGACTGACTGAAAGTGCAGCAGCATGGGCTGGGTGGGTACCATATGTAATATTTCCTCATCACAAGAGATTGTTCATTAGTGTTACAAAATCGGGCTCTGGGAGTTTATCAGGAATACCATTCTGATTAATTTTAATTTGTCACATAACATATATCCATTTAATTTGGCCGATATCATTTTATCTAATGTTAAGATTGTTGTCATCCACTGTTACTGTAGTGCACCGAAATTAGCACAACAGCACTATATCCTAGTAGATAAACCTTGTGTCCTTATTATAAATGATGGTATGAGATGGAATTTAGGATGTTTTGCTTTTGTTTTTACAACATAAGTAGAATGTGCTGAAATGTGATCCAGAAAAACCAAACGCTAAAATGAGTAGCTTAAGTTATTCCATAGCCTTTGACCCATCTTTCTTGAAATTGTAAATACTTCTGCATACCAGAAAGACTTTGCAAACTCAAGGTACTCAAGGTATAGTTTTATCTGAAATGAGAAATGCAAGGTATTAACCAGTTTCCCGTTAAACAAGAATACAAATGTGGCACATTATTATTGAATATAATGTTAATATTATTTTACATCCCTGCAAAATATAGCAATTATTTTTAATTACATATGCAGCATAGTCCAGGAGCAAACATAATTTAGAATTTCGCATCCCCTGAACTAACTTTAGCTACTTTAAGGTACACCGGGATCCTTCTTAAAGTCACCAGTGTCAGAGGTGAAGGTGATTTGGATTTGACCTTTTGCAATAGTGCTTATAGTACTGGAAGCAAATTGGCCTCACTATGCATGCTTGGAAAAAATCAGTACCTTTTTGTTGTTAGGCAAATACGTCCATTGTAGCAAAATACCTGTTGTAGTAAAATACCTGGTAATGCATCTTTGGTAAAAAATGAAATAAAAATCTAAACATTGATAATTATGGACCCACTTGTTTTGCACCTCTCATGTGCCCTTAGCTGATCAGTGCAAAAGCATCATAAGGGATGAAAGAATCTCTTCTGGTCCCACTGCACATGGGGAGTTCCTCTCCTACTTACCGTAAGGCCATGACTTCTGGCTCTAGTTGGGCATCTTTTGAGAGTATGCTTCTCAGCAGACTTCTGGAGGGCTTACAGTAAGCCCTCCAGAAACTGTAAATTGCACAAAAACAGGATCCATCCCCTACTGTGCTTTATGAATTCACGTTATATGGGGTGATCACTTCCATCAAGCTGTCTGGTTTTGCAAGTCATTCAAGAGATTGCTTAAGTCATGATCTACTGTGTTTTTATGGCATTGGCAATAATTTGTTCTCATAAAGAGAACAATAATTTGTTCTTGTAAATAGAACAGGTTATAATGGTTGCATATAATTGTATAAATATAGATGCATTATAATGAAACAAGAATCACTAAAGACTGAACTCCAGAAAGGTAAACAAATCTAATATAAAATGTATCATTCAATATTATACAATGTTTTGGTCACCTTCTCTCTGGTTTCTTCAAGCTAACATGACAAGAAGAAAAAATTAAATTGTCAATATATTTGTATTTTTTTCTTTTTGAAATGTCCAGATTTCTGACAGTTGAATTACATACTTTTTTCAAGTTTGATGATGCATTTTACCACAATTTATTTTCAGCAAGTATCTCCCCCCCTCCTTTATTTTTCTTAGTCTAGTAATGGGAAACATCTGTCTAGATATATTTTTACCTGGATGGATTCATCCGCTTTTCCCACCTTTCATTCTGTCTGTCTATCTTTTTTCCTATGTAACATTTCAAAATCAGCAAAAAGAAAACCATAGAATAAATATTCAACTTTCCTTACAGTACCTAGCCTAGCACTGTCAAAAATGTCACAGGTTAATGGTACAACTGAGCATCATTTATCTTATTCTGACAGCTCATCCAACCTAATACAATCTAACAACAACATGCCTTCTCAGCCAGGTGACACTCCTAGCCTTTGTTCTCTTTAATTTGAAGCTCCATGAAGCATTTGCAATAGTTTTCAAAGGGAGTTTCAATTTTGTTTTTTTTTTAAATAGTTTCTTGTTAGATATAATTATATTTGGATGCAATATGATGGCAGGAACAAGAAAAGACTGAAGAAGGCGGGGAAGGAAAATTGCTCACTTACAGAACATGTTCAGAATGAAGTCATCACCATTTTTAAAACAGGTTTGTCCACCAGAAATTACAGGGACCCATGAAAAATGACAGTTATGTATTTTTAATTTTCAGACCTTTCTATTATGCTTGTTTAATTATTCATTAAAGCTAAAAGGCTAATATGTGGTGGAGCTCAAGCCAATTTTGTCTTGCAGACTGATAGGATTTCTAATCAGAACTGTCTCTGTCAGGTGGTAAATGAATTGCAGAGGGCTGTGGTGCCGAATTTCTTTGGGCATAATGTAAATCTAACTAAATAAGTGGTGGCGTTTGCCACATCCTGAGGCAGCAAATAGACTTAAGGCCTGGCCTTTCATTATCCTTGTTGGAGTAGTGGTAAAGGTAAGAGCTTTCTCCTCACCAATTATTAGTGCATCCTTTTCTAAACTGCTAACAATTTGAAGTAGTATGAATCCAGAGATTTCCTTTTTTAGGCACACAAGGACTCTGAAGTCTCGAATGGAATTTCTAGCTTTCCACCGCTTTGTTAGAAGACTCCCAATTTTATTTTATTTTTGTTTTATTCTTCTGAAGAGTTTTGTGGAACAGCAGGTGTTTAGGTGGCCATTTGGGAGACATGAACACCCTCCGTTAGGGATCTAAACCCTGTCACAAGGTTTTTGTGATCCAGACTTTATGCAAAAGAACATGAAAAATAGCTCTTCCAGAACCCTGCTTTTTTGCATGAACTAACCAAACATCCAGGAAACAGGCATGAAGCAATTGCCCTCTCCTGCTGTAGCTCTCCAGTAGCTGGTTGGCATGTGCATGATGTTATGTACAGCAATGTAGATTCCATCTTATGCCAATCTTATGACTAAAGACTTCCAAAATATTCTGCCATTAACAGCCCTGCTCAAGTGTTGCATAATAGTCAATGGCTTCCTTTCTTGAGTCAATTCATTTTATGTTAATACTTATTAATGTTGACAATGACATACTACCCCTGAATATGGAAGTTCCATAAAGCCACAATGATCTATAGCCCTTGACATACCCTTTTCCCATGAATTTGTCCAATTCCCTTCTAAGAATATGATGTGATAACAAACGGGAGATCTTTGATCCAAAAATTAAAAGCTGGACAATATTTCTAGCAGGACCTGCAGAATGTCCCCAAATAACGAGCAGGGCTCTGAGGTCTCATAATAGATAGTTAGGTTTGATGTTAAGGAAAACGAGGAATGGTGAATGGGTTCACATGATGCTTAAGGCAGAGTGTTTTCAGATTTCAACATTCTTAGACTAGATTCTAGTAATTGTGTGACAGAATTAATATAATTATCATCTGCTCAATGTTAAACGGCTCTGCAGATTGCACCATAGCTTGTTGAGGTAAAGAAGCAAACATTTTAGACCATGACCATAGCATTAAATAGTTACTTCGATCTGTTCCAACCCAAACAGAACAGACATATTCTTTGAGAGGTAGAGGACAGAAGTAAAGATAAATATGTTAGTAATTAATTATATTATTAAACTTGGAGGTTAATTTTAGGTGATCATGCTTAAAATCCTGCTCTTTGGTTACACCTGCAAAGAGCATAACATTTAGTCCATTCCAGCTGGCAATTAATGAGTCCCTCCTGAAATTCTTGAGCGTGCACAAGCCAGCAGGCACCCCTCCCCCAAGAATCACAGCAATGGCTTGTTAATTTCCAACTAGAAGTGACCGAACATTACACTGCTCTCTGCTTTCCACATGCATAATGGAGCAACAGGATTTCAGCTTTCAGGTAATCACCAGGTAAAATGCTAAGCAAAAAAAACCTGGAAACTATTAGCTAGTAGTTTTCTCTGCACTCATTATCCATCTTGTATACAATGGATTGTTTTTCTAAATGTTTTTTAAAACACTATGATGTTTGTTTGGAAGCATATATTTGGGTCATCACCAGCACTTATTTGTCTTCATCTGACCTGTATATTTTTTTGAGTTTAGATCTTAGTGGTGGTATACTTCTGCAACAGAATCTAGAAAATCTTTCATTGTTTTCAAATTATTATCAGTTTCTACCTTTATTTCAATGTGTATATTAAAAGTGCCTTCCTTATCAGTAGTCAGCATCAAGTCACATCAGTATGTAAACCTCCATTGTCAGAAAAATGCTGTTAACACAATAGTAGCATATGATCAGTAGACGTTTAGGATTTTACCACCCTGAACTTCCAGTGCTCACTGGAAGGACAGATCCTGAAGCTGAGGCTCCAGTACTTTGGCCATCTCATGAGAAGAGAAGACTCCCTGGAAAAGACCCTGACGTTGGGAAAGTGTGGAGGCAAGAGGAGAATGGGATGACAGAGGACGAGATGGTTGGACAGTATCACCAAAGTGACCAACATGAATTTGACCCAACTCCGGGAGGCAGTGGAAGACAGGAGGGCCTGGCGTGCTCTGGTCCATGGGGTCACAAAGAGTCAGACACGACTTAATGACTAAACAACAACAACAACCCTGAACTCAGTTGCCTGTCCCAGATGTCCTATGTTCATCTGATTCAGAGGTCTTTTTAGCAATGTGCAAAAATCTATGAGTTTTAATTCATGATAAATTAAGTAGGAATTGACTTGATGGCACATTGTTATTATTATATTTTATTTTAATTGTCATATTTATAGCCCAGGTTTTTTCCCCAGAGAGTTCAAATTAACATACTGTGACAGACAGGTCAGTAACCACTCCTGCCCATCACAATGGAACCCTTATTTAACAACCAATGGGTGAACAGAAGAGGCAGAACTAAGAAAATATAAGAAGAATGGAAGACAGTTAAAGATCAGTTAGGGATGTGTTAGAGTTAGGGATATGAGTTAGAGTTAGGGACTTCAGTTAAGGATATCAGTTTGAGAGAAATAGTTTAGGCAGTTAGGACCAGTCTTGTGTTAGAGAAGAATAGAGAGATAGAGAACAAGATAAGAAATGAATAAATACCTTGATTAACATGATTATACATGTTATAAAAGTACAGTATATTGAATGAATCAAATAAGACCATCCATGATTTACTTTATAAACACTTAAATAAACATTGTTTTATGGAATAACACTGATTTAAGAGTCATATTTGATAGAGGGAGGAATAAGTCCTCTGGTGGCAGTGAAAAGGGTTGAAAAGTAAATGTCATACCCGAAAGTGAACCTGGGTTGTGTGGAAGAACAAACAGGGGAACTGGGGATGTGTGACACATACATTCCCCCAACTTTATCCTCACAACAACTCTGGGAGGTATGCTAGATCGAGAGACTATGACTGGCCCAAGCACCCAGTAAGCTTTGTGGCCAAGTAGGAACTAGAACCCGAGATTCCTGAGTCCCAGTCCAACATTCTAACATCACACTGACTGTTCTAGAAAATGTTTGCCATGTTTGGAATATGTAGTGTAAGAAATAGCTCTCTCTTTTCTCACCCTTTATGACCCACAACATTTTGTCTGCAACATTAACAGCCATGTTTCAAGCCCCCTCCCTGCCCAATAATTTAGCCAGTATTTAATCCATGGTTTGAAATTGTACCCTCACCATACCTTAAAATGCAGATTGATGTGAAAATTAGAAAAGGCGAGTAAGACATGGAGGTGAGATGAATGTAAGCATAAATAAAACCAATCCAGATGGGTGAATGTTATGCCTTATATAATTAATAATGAAGGATGGGAGGAATATAATGCTAGGCTTCAAGGTAGTGTCATGTTTACAATATATTTTGAAGTAATTTATGTTGTTTGCTAACATTTGAACACATTTTCTGTGCTGAATTGTAGCTAATAGAGTCCTAACATAATGGAGGTTTTATGACAATGGCTCAAGTCACTGGAAGTATAATGATTCAGCACAGATTGACACACAGTAATAATAACCATGATCATTTTATTCCCCCATTAATACTGGAAGTAAAATATTAATAAATCAACCAGCACAAGCCCTTTAGCTTGTTATATTTTCCATAAAGAACCCCATTACACAGTAGCACAGTTGTGAAATTACTATAGGCAGAGAGATAAAACTGTGTAAAAATAATTTTTGATACAGATTAAATACATGTATTGCAACATTTGTTCATTGATGGATTAAACAGAGATGCTGCTACCCAGAGGTAAGAAGAGAAGGATGTCTAATTATATCTTAAAATATTGATGGTACTTGTAGATGCTGGTACACTCTTTTCAAAACTAATCCTGCAGCTATTTCAGGAAAAGGTTTTATTTTCTTACATTTTATATTCAATTAATTGCTTTGGTTTTTCTGCCTCATGCCAGGTGCCACAAATCAGTGGAAGACAGTTTCAGTCAGAGACACTTAGTCTACAGATATGTAGACTTCAGTTTCACTGTTACTTAATTTCTGATAATTTACGTAAGCCAAATAGCTTCTCCTGACTTGTGTTCATAATTCCCACTCACAGTCCCCAGCCTTAGCACTTGTCTTGTGAGACCTCATTTGTTTCACAGCCAGTCTCTGCTATTATTATATGTATAGCGTCAACTTGTATCTGACATACTTGCAATCCTAATAGGGTTTTCAAGGTATGTGAGATACTTGAAGGAATAGTTTTATCAGTGCTACTCCCTAGTGAGTTTCTATGCCATTTTGGGATTTGAATGCAGGTCTCCTGAGTTCTAGACCATCACTCTATCCAGTACTGTATACCAAGTTGGCTCTCTAGTATCTGGACTCTTTTAAGAATTAATTTAACTGGATCAGGACCATTTTTTCAATGAATGCTCCTCTGTGGCTAGTGTAAATTTTAAATGAACATTATAAGAATAGAAGCCACTGCTGCAGTTTTCAGTCACAAATGTGATTGAGACCTGCAGATGTGAATGTGTGTATGTATAAGTTGAAGCCATGGGAATTAATTTTGTTTATGCTGTTAGTTTTGCATCTCTCCTTTCTTCCATTCAAATCAAGATGGTGTATATACTTGTCCTCCTCTCCAGTTCATTCTCTCTACAACCCTGTGTGGTAGGTCAGGCTGAGAGAATACAACCGTCACAAGGACACCCAGGGAGTGCCCTGCATGAAGATTCTAATTCAAATCACCCAAGTCCTAGTCCAGTAATTTAATCACACTGGGAAGCGCCCACTGATTGCAACTGCTTACTAAATATTAACTCTAGTTATGTGCAAAACCTGAGTCTGGATCCAGAGTGATGCTACCATTCCCACCTGTAGAAAAACATCCCTGAGAAGTAGTAAACTGATGAAAAAAGGAGTCGTCTTCTGGGATTTTCCCTTGCGTGGTATCACTTTGTGAATGATAGCGAGCACAAGAGCCAAGATCACCTTGACTGTTGTTGTCAACATTTAGGCTGCTCTTTCCTATGTGAAGCTTTTTCCTGTTGGCAATGTGGACACAATACAGTATTGTGCAGCAATATTGAGCCATTTCCTGGAGTTTTGAATTGTGGATACAGAAGCACATCCCATATTCATAAACTGGAGGGTTTTTGAAGAGCTGAATCTTCACAAAGACTGAGATAAAATCTTTATCAAATGCTTTGAAGGTACATTATTGTTTCTTATATAGCTTTTCTCTCCTTTCATCCATAAAACAAGGTAACAATACCACTATATCAATAGCTCTTTGCTTCTCTAACTTTGACCTGTGTTCATGTTTCCCTGTCAATAAGTGTTCTATATAAACTTTAAGGACAGATAAAGAGAATGCAGGGGAGCAGGAGAAGCACAAAGAAATTTACTGAAAAACTCTTGAGGATATGACGTTTTAGAAATCATTTTTGTATTAGATCTCTCCTGATTCAGGTTGCTTTGAACATAATACTGAAGTGTGACTTGTTTAGCTTGTTATGCGACTTGTTCTTAAATCTGAAATCAATGTCTTATATTAATCCTTGCTTGTTGTATTGCTCCATCTCCTCTGCTCATATGGCTATAGTAGCCTGGTAAGAGAGGCTAGAAAATGAAACTTCACATAACTGAGTCATGTAGGATACTCACCCAAAAAAGGGAGCAGTCTAGCTCCGCCTCTTTTTGTTGTCATTCCCTTTGATGTCCTATATGTGGAAGGATTCATGCAAATAGTAATGTTCCAGTAAGAAGAGAAGGAGAAAGAGAAGGGAAGGAGTTAGGGAATACAATATGTAACATGATCTGTAGCTTGAATGACCAGAAAACTGTATCTGAAACTAGTTTCTAACAAGACTTGGATGTTTTGTATGATTGCTCTTAGGCAGTTGTATAAGTGAATAGGAATGTGGCCTTCATGTTGATTTGGCTTTAATGTTGAGGTCCCTAAAAAGGAGAGAGAGAGACTTTGCAAGTAGACTTTGTTTAGAAAAAGGTTGTTTCATTTCAGTTGTAAAGCCTGCTGAGGATACAATCTTTGGAAATTAAGTTAGCCGTGCTTTGTGTCTTGCGTGTATTTATTGTGTCAATGGAAAAAGCAAAGCAAAGTGTGCTGCTTATATACTGCCCCATAATGCTTCAAGCACTCTTGGCAGTTTACAAGTTAATTATGCAGGCTACACATCCCTCTCCCCAATGAGCTGGGTACTCATTTTACCAACTTCTGAAGTATAGAAGGCAGAGTCAACCTTGAGCCGGCTACCTGGGATTGAACCCTGGGTCGTGAGCACAGTTTTGGCTGCAGTACAGCAGTTTAACCACTGTGCCATGAGTTTCTTATGAAAGAAGGAAAGGAAAGAAGATTGCATCCAGGTTATCTCCTTGATCCTAGTATTTCAGGGAGACTTATTTTGGCATTGAGCATTCCAACCTGAGGGACAGAAGCTGTCATAAGAAAATGTTCCTGGTGACTGGGAGGAATCATGAAAGGGCTTTGCTGTTTGAATTCCCTTTTCGAGATTGGACTTAATCAACTGCCACTGAAGACCTTGGAAGGGGAAGACTTACGCCTTCCTATGGCTATTCCTGGATTGGCTATTCCTGGGACAAGAGTATTATAGCCCTCCAATACTAAGAAATATAGGTGAAGGTATAGCTAGCATATTTAGTTTACTATGTATGTAATACTGTAATACATTATATTAGATTTGTATGCTTTTGTGACCTTGATGAACTTTTACTCTGTGAGAGTAAAATATTGTTAATATTAAGCATAATTATAACTCTGAAAATAAAGAGAACGTAATAGCTGCAAGGTTAAAAAATGAAGACCTGTAATTATAATGTCACTACAGTTTTAATGTAGTTTCTGAAAAGAAGGCTTATTAAAGTAACATCCTGCAAATATGTTCAATAAAGCTATTAACTCAAGAAGATTGGAAGCAGAGTATAACATTAAGGACCAACAGTAAATCTGAGCAAAATGGTAACGTCACACAGTAGGTTAGTACATTATTATGTATTCTAAAAAGGGCCAGATATTCAGAATTATCCACTTATAATTTAGAAGAGGTATGAGCTGGAGGAGCCATAGTAGCCAGACGGTATTTTGCTTTAATTTGTCCTTGTAAATCCAAGCATTCCCAAGACATTTCTTACGTATTTCAGTGCTTAAAGCTATTTTTTTTCTTTTGCATATCCTATTTATAAGGTGGAAACCAGACTCAGAATTCTCTGTACTGTACTGTCTCAAGAAGATCCCTGGTCACTTCTTTCGAAGGCTGACCTCATCCTCTACAGTAAAGCAACACACGTCATCAGTAGGACTGGGGTTCACAATGACATCAAATGCCCACTAAACAAATCCAAAAGCTAGCCGAGCCTTCTGCAAGGGAAGACTCCCTTTGTTTCCAAGGCAGTCTGGGCTGTAGCCATTGCAGTGCTAACATATGTTTCTTCTGTTGGGAATAGACTGCTCCCAACCAAGTGCTTTGCTTTGCATTTACTTGGTTCTTCCTGTATTGCTTGAGACGGAAGGTATGAATGAACTGAAGTATATTGCCCATTACATTTTCATATTTGCAACTTGATACACTATTCATAGTAACTCCAAAGCAGGTTTTCCCCTGTGCTATGGAGAACAGCTAGAGTGCAAAGGGAGAACTTGCTGGCCCTGTTGTTTAAAGACCAAGTTTCGTGCACAGCTGTACAGGAAATGCTATGGCCTTATTATTGCAAACTACATAGTAGCTGACATGTTGGGATTGCAGTGCTGTTTGCTTGGTTAAGCTTTTATGTAGTGTTTTGAATGAGAGTTATAACTTCAAGAGCATAAGGCACTTGGGCAAATTGTGCTTGGAGCATGCACAATTGTATTTTTGCTTTCCTTACGGTGTGTTTATTTAGATTTGTAGTTTCTCCTTTCCCAAAGGGCTTCAAGCAGGTAACAATATTACACAGATATATAGAAAGGCCTGTTCCCTATTGGGTTACAATCTATAAAACTGAACTGAATGGGGAAAGAGGTAACAGAGAATAAAAGAGAAGGCAGATACAGAGGGAAAATGCAACAACTTCCATCTATAGCTATGCTTTCCAGTTTGGTTAGAAAATAGTCAAGAGACAAATCAATTTCAGATGATTCAATATAATTGAAATTATTAAAACACACTATCCAGATGCAACTGGATACTACTTTAGTATCTATTTCCAATCTTGGAGCCTTCTATCTTATTTTGTCAGTTCTCGATTTCTCATTTTCATTGAACACTTCAAAAAATTTTTCGCATCTAAAGTGAATTTGTCCATAGATTACAGGAAGCCCTAGTTCTTTTTATTAACCTTTTTTTAAGTGTGTAAAAAGCAATTGGTTTTTAAGAGGAGCTGTATTAGACATTGAGTAATGATGGTTCCATTTCATTCTTGCAGAAGCCAAAAAAAGGCCAAGGGCTCTTTCTGCATCCCTGACTGCTTACTCACAATGGCCAAAATCCTGTTGCTTACTATAGTATATCACACTAAAATAGGCCCATTGAGCCAATGGGGAATTGGTGAGATATCTTCTCCGTAGGTTCTATTGTTTCAAATTAGCCTACTCTAACTGTAACTTATTTTAGCGTCGTAAAGAGTGCAATGAAGATGGTGAACAATCTGAACCAAACTGAGCAGTGACTGAGAGACCTTGGTTACGTTTAGTTTGGAAAAGACTGAAAAGTGAAATGATAGGCATCTTCAAATCTTTGAAGGCCTGTCATGTGGAAGATAGAGCATGCTTGTTTTGTGCAACTCTGGAAAAAAGACCCATAATAATGGATTCAAAGTCAAATTATAAGAACGGGGATTTTAATTAACTTTAAGAAGAACTTCCTAACAGTAAGAATTGTTCAGCATGGACTACTGTGGAAGATGGTGGCCTCTGCTTTCTTGAAGGTTTTAACCAGACCTTGGCAGCCACTTTAGGCCATGTTAAGGAGAAAGGTGGAATAAAAATACTTTAAATTTATAAAATTAATGAAGGCCATTTGTAAGGAATGCTTTAGCTTTGGATCTCCTGTATTGGCAGGATATTGTAATCTAAAGTTCTAGATTAGCCTTGTGTTCATTTCCAACTCTAAAATTCTCAGATTCTGTGATAATGTTATAAAGTGTTGGGGACAGAACTGTGCACTATATCACTCCAGAGCATTATTGCCAAGGGTCAGAGATATTCACCTTTATTGCTTTGCTCTGAATCTGGCCCTGCAGGTTAGAAACACTACATTGTTTCTTATTCCAACTTCACAGAGCAAATCCAGGATAATAATATGGTCAAGGGTATCAATAGACTATAAGAGGTCAAAGAAGAGCACAGGATCCTATCTCATTATCCTGAAAAAAAATCATCCACCACGCTGACCAAGCCTGATTGTATTCAGAAATCATCCCAAAACCACTTAAAATAGATATAGATAATACATAGTCTCCAAAAACCTTTGGAGCTGTTCAACCACCATTTTGGCCAAAATAAGGAGTACAGTGGTGCCTCGCTTAACGAGTGCACCGTTTAACGAAAAATCCGTATAGCGATCCCTTTTTGGGGATCGCTATACGGATCAGCCCCAATCGCCGCACTCGCTTTGCGACGATTGGGGCTCCGGCGGCCATTTTGGAACCGCCGAACAGCTGATCGGCGGCTCCAAAATGGCCGCCGGATGACCCGAAATGGCCCCCCGCAGCGTTTTCGCGACCTCCCTAAGCAAGGGGAGGGCGCGAAAATGCTGATAGGGGCCATTTCGGGTCATCCGGCGGCCATTTTGGAGCCGCCGATCAGCTGATCGGCAGCTCCAAAATGGCCGCCGGAGCGAAAACATCGCTGGAGGGGGTGAGTTTACCCACTTATTGGAACGCATTAAACTAAGTTTAATGCGTTCCAATAGGTTTTCCTGCCCCGCACAGCGATGTTTTCGTATAGCGAAGGTTAATCCGGAATGGATTAACCTCGCTATACGGGGCACCACTGTATTGATCCAAGGTTAGAGTTGTTAGAAAACTTTGGGTCCATTTTTCAGAAGTAGTTGCACAATGATTCCTTTGAAGGCAGCTGGCCTCCCTCCTCACATTGAGACACCTAAACCACCCACCAGGTCTATCCACAGAGCTTCCTTACTTTTAGCTTTAATGCACCAATGTCTATAGATAAGAGTCAGGAGCACTTGGCTTGTTATGTGGCTGCAAATATCTGGTCCACATCTGGCAGGCTAACATAAACAGAAGCAGCTCCCACAAAATTGGGTGAGATGGTACACTGAACACATCATCAAGACATTTCAGCTTCAGTGTCAAAATCAAATGATATTTTTTGTCATCAGTGTGACTCATAAATTCATCACCTTGGGCTTCTGAGGGTTCATACCCATTATTTCTTTGGACAGGTGATCAAAAGACTTACACTGTTTAGAAGAGCTCAACTAGATTTTTGCTTCAGGTTGCAGTGGGTGCAGCAAAGTAACCCTCCTCCTTTGCTTTCACACCTGCATTGGCAATACAGTTGGATGTTCTTGGTTTCAGTCATCTGAGATTAGGCAATCTACAGGGAGTACACTTATTCAAACTTTTTGTACTTCTTGGCATACCTGAAGAAATGACTTTCGGTGTTTGGCATGTCAAAGTCCTGAAAAAGTGGCACTCTTTGAGACATAGACAAAACCATAAAGAAATATTTGTTTTTCATCCCACCAGGAAGCATTACTGTATTCACTGGAGATTCGTATCATCAAAGATTATTTAAATCATACTGTTTGAGATGAAAAAGAAGAGATCTAAATAATTCGTCAAGTGTATAAATCACTCTTTAACCCTAGAGACTTCAATGCCTTTTGAAGTCCCTCCTCCTTTCTTTCTGTTTTCCATGTCACAAGCCTTTGTAATTAGAAACCTAGGGCACTAGCCTTGGGAAAAACATTAGATCCTTTGGTAGAAACAGCAGGGTTTTGTATGACCTTTCCATATCTGAAGCAGTTTCTGCACTCTCATTTTGAATTACCAGTGCCTATATACTGTAGTATTGTAAGGGTTGGGAAGATTAAAATGCAGTGTGTTGTGTGCAGTATCTGTTACAGGCAAAGTAATGGATGGGCAGACTATGTGACTTCAGCAAAACAACCACTTTAGCACAATCCTAGGTTAAGCTGATATTCTAATAGACAGTAGAAAATTGTTTTCTGACCCACAGGTAGCTTGCAAAGCTTTGTGTGTTTGTTCAGCCCATTCCATTTCTTTAGTTTCCAGGAAGTAAGTTTTTCTGGCACTGGATTCTAATTTGCTAGCTGGATCACATCCAGTTTCGTGGCATCCAGTGCACCTGTATTATGACAACAGCAAATGGACAAAAAGAATAGGGACTATAGGGTGGTTCTGGACAAAGCTTTCCTGTTGCTCACAATTCAGAGGCATTGTGTGACAACTCTGATAGTTCTTGCCATCGTGTGGCAACAACCCTACGATTTCATAGAATAGGTTTGGAAGGGACCTTGGAGGTCTTCTAGTCTAACAACCTGCCTAAGGCAGGAGACCTCATACCATCCCACCCAGACAGATGGCTGTCCAATCTTTTCTTGAAAACCTCCAGTAATGGGGCATCCACAACATCGGGAGGCAAGCTCTTCCACTACTTAATGCTTCTCACCATCAGGAAATTCCTCCTTATTTCCGTGTTGGATCTTCCTCTGACAAGTTTCCACTCATTGGTTCTTATCCTACCCTCAGGTGCAATGGAAAATAAACCAATCTCCTCTTCCCTATGGCAATCTTTCAGATATTGGAAGATTGCTATTATGTCTCCCCTCAGTCTTCTCTTTGTTAAGCTAAACATGCCTAGTTCTTTTAGTCATCCTTCATAGGATTTAGCCTCCAGTTCCTTTATCATCTTTGTTGCTCTTCTCTGCACCCCTTCCAGGGCCTAAGCATATTTTTTGTATTATGATGACCAGAACTGGACATAGAACTCCAAATGTGGTCTCACCAACACGGTATAGAGTGGTACTATCAGTTCCCGTGATCCTGATGCTATCCCCGTTGATGTAACCTAGGACCGTGTTGGCTTTCCTGGCAACTGCAGCACACTGCTCACTCATCCTTAGCTGGTTGTCCACCAACACCTAAATCCCTTTCACAGATATGACTGTCAAGCCAGGTACCACCTATCCTGTACCTGTGCATCTGATTTCTCCTGCCTAAGCACAGGACCTTACTTTTCTGCCACTGAACTGCATCTTATTAGATAGGGCCCAAAGTTCAAGTCTGTCTAGATCCTTCCGAATGTTGAGTCTATCTTCCAAAATATTAGCCACTCCCCCCCTCGCTTTGTGTCATCAGCAAATATGAGGAGTACTCCTTCAATCCCTTCATCCAGGTCATTTATGAAGATGCTGAAGAGCACTGGGCCTAAGACAGAACATTGAGGGACCCCACTGCATACTTCCCTCCAGGCAGATGTGGTTCCATTGAGTTTTCTCTAGTTAAAAAAAAGATAGAAACAACAATGTGCAAATAATGGGAAGCTTCAGATTTAAGGACCTGTGCCTGATCCTCTCATAAGGCTCCAAGAATGAGGGGTTTCACATGAAAGCCTTGTCAGGATGCACATATGTTCCTAAACTATTCATACAGTTTCAGACTTTGACCAGGGCATAATTCCATTCTTGTAGGAACATGGGGGGAAACAGCAGGATACATAGCATTTCTTCCCCCCCCCCCGCAAAAAGCAACAGGACAGATAAGCGTATAAGACGACCACCCCAACATTTCCACTCAAAATATAGAGTGGACGGCTCTGCTGCGGCGCTGGCGGCAGCTGCCCGGGGCAATGCCCAGGCCCGCCCTGGAAGTTCATGGCCGGCGATGAGGAAGGCAAGAAGGAGGGGAAGTGGCCGGGAGGAGGAGGAGGGGAAGGGGAAGCAGCTCTCCAGCAGTGTGCAGGTGAGCGGGCAGCTGGCTCGGCTGTGAGGAGGGCGAGAAGGAGGGGAAGTGGCTGGGTGGGCGGCAGAGGAGGGGGAGGAAGAGGGGAAGTGGCTATCCGGTGGCGGGCGAGCAGGCAGCTAGCTCAGCGGCGTGGGGTGGCGGGCTCTGGCCGCTCAAGCATGGCCAGCTCTGCTTCCCTCCCTCCGTCCAGACCGACCACCTGCCTTCCTCCCCGGCTGGTGCGGCCCCGCATCACTCACTCAATGGCAGCGTTGGCTCCTTCCTGGCCCAACTGAAGTGCACCCGGCGTATAAGACGACCCCCCCACTTGGAGGCATGTTTTTGGGGCTAAAAAAGTCATCTTATACGCTGGCAAATAGGGTATGTGGCTAATTACATTGTCAGCTTTTGTGACCTCACAGCTGCACCAACAGCTGTTGTTGGTTGTTCTTACATTATCATAATTGTTGCTGACGTTACCATAGTAACTTGCATTGATAAGATAGAGATAGATTTGATTTGTTCTGATTTGGTGCAAACTCCACCTTTCTCCCTGTGAAGGGGTTCAAGACAGCTTTCTTGAGCTGGAGGAAGCCTAGAGACACTTTTGACCTAGGGATGTTGTTCATTTGCTGGCTTATACTTCTCAGAGAATGTATGATCAGGGAAATGGATATTAGTTTAAAGTTAAACAATGTAATTTTCAATGTGAGAATGGTCATTCTGAATTTGAAGGAATTACTGTTTATTTCAGTTTTCATCAGAACACTCAGGCAAACTCTTATGTCTTGGCTGTTTTACTTGTTTTTAAAAATGTAAATAGAAAGCTTAAAGGAAAGAAGGATACAACGGTATTTATTTACATTTGAAAGTTTTATAGCAGGTTGTTTGCTATAATTGCTATCGACATTATTAAGTAATAAAAGTTAGAGCATGTTTTATTGATTACTGTGTTTCCTAAAATACCTATAAAAGATATCTAGTTAAGATTTATATGCTTTAACAGCCCATTTGTTTTTGAATAATTATCAGTGACTTTAAATGTGCTGCTGGCCTGCATTGAAGAAAGGTTGATCTTAACATTTTCTGTTTGCACCTATTATTTGCCAGTATAAAGCCGAGTTCCCAACACTCCATCTTCCTTGACAGAGGCCTTGACATTCTGAAGTGACTGAAACAGGGTCCCCTTGCTGATAATGTAAAGTTGTCCTTGGGATACACCACTTCAGACTTCACATTGTATTACAATTCCATGGTGGGTGTGGGTGTGGGTGTGAGAGAGAGGACACATGGGAGAAAAGCAGAAAAGACACACACCGTTTTGTTACCTGTTATCTAAATGATTCTATTATCCAAGTGGAAAATAGTAATGAGACAGAGAATGGTTTAAGACCATTTGGAATCAGCCAATTCTGAAATATTACCTTAGCATCAGTTTGGGTAACAACAGTGACAAAGAGCAAATGAGACACTGTATCACCTAATTAAATATTTCAGATTTTTTCAAAATGGAAGGTGGAAACAAAACTGAAGACATTTTGAATCTTGTTACAACTGGCCACAACACAGAAAGAGACTTATTAACAATATGGTATTAAGATAAAAAAAAATAGGTTGACAGAAAATGGTGTCACAAATGATTTCACTCCTTAAATTTCAGTGTTAAGATCCTGAGAATCTTACAGATGTGAAGACAAACGTCTTCAGTTAATTTATGGAATTTCAGTTCTTAGTATTATTGGTATTAATATCCTTGCCATGTTTCCATTAGCATTACATTTAAAGCCTTCTGAGTACATCACTTTCTGTGCAGTGGTTACATAACATTTTACCATAAGAACAGAATACTCAAAGGGAAAGAAAAGTGTTAAATCAGAAAATAATAGTGTAATAAACTGAACACTGGTTAGCTTGAATATTATTATACTCCTAAAGCATTTTGGAAGTCGGCATTCTGCTTCTTTTTGAATAATGCAGCAATTAAATAACTCTAAATTCTTTTCTGCCCTGAAGGAATGGAAAATTATGTTTCATAGGACCATGTGAATTAGGGAGTGTGACTCTTCTACTTATGTCAAAAGGCAAATTATATGCTTGCTGGCATTGCCATTTGTTGACCTCAGTGCCAAAGGTTTGCTGTTTTGCTTTTTTTCTAATATCTTAAAACTGCTTAGTTAGTATAAAATATTGCAAGTTAGTTTTCTACTGCTATTAGTCATTTATGCTGGAATTAAACAAGCACCTGTCTAGAAATTGTTCCTGCTAGCGATTGAGCTGACCCTTTGCATCTTTAAAAGTGGCTCGTTTGCACAATTTTAATTTTCTTTTACCACCTCTAAGTAAAAGTGCCACTGTTATTTCCAAATGCAACTCCAATTCATTCTTGACATATAAATCTCGGTTGCACAAAACAGATATTCTCTATCTCTAGCAATTTTTTTTAAATGGCTGTCATGTTATCTCAAGATAGGCACAGGTAGCCCAAGCCATCCATCCTGTTTCCTTTTCTGCTGATCATTTACAATCCTGTAATAACTTTGAACACAAATTTGGAAAATCTTTACATTCTCCAAGACAGGCAAGGCTTGCCCCAAATATATTACAACTCCAGACAGCAGCACCAGTGCAATGCAGGAGAAGTAGCTGTATGGTATGTCCTGCACACACCAACAGGGAGAGAGTTTCTAGTTCTACATTGTGAAGGGTTATAGAGTGTGCTTCTCAAGTCTCTTGTTGTTTCATAGATACTCCCATCGCATTACTGTCCAAGTGAATAGTATCGTTTATGTCACAGGTATATTGCTTTTGCAGATGACTTGATTTCATTCCCTGTATTGTGCATTCTATCTCCTGAAAGGGCAGTGGAACGTGCTTATGTAAATAAATACATTAGACATGGTCACACATTAAAACATGAATTGCATGACTCTCTCCTACAATCTCTCCAAGTTTGGTGAAGATTGGGTTTCCCCAAGCCAGCTGCTAAAGGGCACTTTTCTAGAGACCCACACTTTGTGGGTGTATAACATGGATGTCTGAAACCCAAACTTCACCAAACATAAAGGGATTGTAGACGAAAGTCAGAGGAAGGATCTCTGCCATTTTGATGTCTCTAGGTGCCTGGGGAGAACATTTATGGGTAGCCCTCTTTGTAGGTCTATAACTCTGATGTTTGAAACCCATACTTCATGAAACGTACAGGGCATGTGGAGGAGGGTCAAGGAAAGCCTCTCTGCAATTTTGGTGTCTCTAGATGTTTGGGAGGCAATTTTGTAGGGTTTTAAATTAAAAAACAAATTGACAAATCGAATCTGTTCTTCTGAAAAAAAATGTAAATTAATTATATGAGATTCATCAGACTTGGCGAATCATGAATCAAAATGAATCACCATTTTTTCTGATACATGCTCATCTCTAAAATACTTTTCAATTTTGAGACAGATGCAGTATTTCATAATGTATTGTAGGTATTGAGATCAGACATTTTTAGGCTAGTGCTCTCCTCTTAGCACTACAGGTGGCTTAGCTCAAGTATTCTGCATGTTATAAGTGGACATTTTAGTATTTAGGGTGTATTTAATTCAAAATGCTGGTGGAGTTTTGTTTTGTTTTTTGAGATCCAGAGACCATAAGCAAAATTACAGTCATAATCTTTCCCATAGCAGCTATTTTTGTGCAGCCCTCTCCGCTATCCCCTTAAACATCAGTTCTTTGTTTCAGGAAGCCTTCTAGAACAGATATGGAGTGTGAGTTGCTGCTATTAGAAATCAAAGGAAATCTGAGAACCCACATTACGGGAAATGTTGCATTCTACTACTAGAAAGGGCTCTGTAGATCCTTTGGTTGATTGCCAGTACATAAATAGACCACCTGTTTTCATTGCTGAAAAAGGCCATGGAGAGATGTGACATTGTAGGTCAATGTATCCAGTTTTTTTCTGTAATTGGTTTGATCAGCTTGCTCTTGAAAGAAGATTTTTAAAAAGTTGCATGATATTGTTTTGTGATTTTGTGTTATAGGAAACTGGCATCCTTTACATGTTTATTGAAAAATATATCCCCTTGAATTAAGAGACAATCCCCTGCACCCTTTTAAAAGGACAAATTGCAAAGTTTTTACTTGCAGTACTGAATAAATATGGATAACATTTGGCCATTTGAGTTTGGCTTAAATTTGGGCTACCTTTAAATACAGTGGTGCCTCGCTTAACGAGCGCACCATTTAACGACGAATCTGCATAGCAACCCACTTTTTGCGGTCGCTAATGCAATCGCATTGCGATGTTTAGATAGGCTAAACATCACATTGCGATCATTTCTGCACCCGGCAGCCATTTTGGGAACAGCTGATCGGCGGCTCCAAAATGGACGCCGGGTGCAGAAAATGGCTGCCCACACCATTTTCGCGCCCTGCCCTCGCTTACCGGGCAGCGAAAATGGCGGCTGGATCCAGGATTCTTCGCTTACCGGTGAGTTTTTCCCTAATAGGAACGCATTAAACAGAGTTTAATGCGTTCCTATGGGTTTTCCCCGCCCGGATAGCGAAGAATCCCGATAGCAACATTAATCCTGGAATGGATTAACATCGCTATGCGGGGCACCACTGTATAGCAATTATGATGCATAACTTCTTTCAGGTAACTAGAGATAATGATGGCGATGGTGAAGCTGAGAAAGAAGGATAGTGCAATTAAAATGTTTGCATAGGCTCAAAAATGGATCATGGAATATAGAATAATGGAATAATTAATTCTATTAATTAACTAGACCAGATATGGAAGGCTTTACTTGAACTTTTCTTCAAGAAGCTTTCTTGATGAAATGTTCAGATGCTGTTTTACTCAAATGTGGAGAGTTAACAGTGTCATAGGTTGTCCATTTAATATAAAGCTGGAATTCATTTACAGAAGATGTGGTGTGCCCCAATTGGCTTGAAGAGTCAGTGGAGAATATTCAAGCTAGAAGGCCAGGTAGCTTTCTTCAAAGGTGAACTCTTTCCCCTAAAGTCTAAGCATCTCTGGTTTCCTAATGGTTGTTCTCTAGTTCTTGACTAGGGACCTTTAGATGTAGACATATTCAGAATTCACTGAATAATGCCATATTTGAATAGTTTTGAATATCTCACAATAATTCCTAATGTTCAGAATCCCATTTACTGTTGCAGATTAGAATGCACAAGGTGAGGTTTCTGCTTTCTAGAGGAAGAAGTGAAAGTGAAAGTTTTTAACAGGCATCCTGGACTGATTTATTGAGAAATGAAACTTAGACATTCTGGCATCAAGGTTAGTAGGGGCAGAGAACTCAGTGTCTCCTGATTGGGATTGCCATGGATTTCCCAAGAGGATGGGGCTGAGGAGAAAGCACAACATGTAAATGATGTCTGAGTTCACTGGTGTGGAGAGACATCATTTAGTCACTCTAAGGATGAGAATGCAAAGGCCGTAACATTAGTTAACACTTCTTGGTATGAGGACTATAAACACCAGACTTTAGTGAAGGCACAACTTGCTGTCTCTTAATTGACTTTACTTGTGTAGATTTCTGTTGCTTGGTTGCATTGATTCTTTCAGACCATTTTAAAACAACATCAGTGATTGATCCCGCTAGTTTACCCGCCTTTCAAAGAAAGTCATTTAAGGACAAGAAGAGTTTCTTTATATAAGGGTCAGGCCCAAGTGGAAATAAACCATTCTTCCGCTGCTGCTATTATAGTTTAAAAACAATGCATGGGAGGCTAAATTGCAGAAGCCTGTGCTGCAGGGTCAGAAGACCAAGCAGTTGTAAGATCAAATCCACGCTACAGAGTGAGCACCCGTCGCTTGTCCCAGCTCCCGCCAACCTAGCGGTTCGAAAGCATGCAAATGCAAGTAGATAAATAGGGACCACTTCGGTGGAAAGGTAACAGCGTTCCGTGTCTAAGTCGCACTGGCCATGTGACCACGGAAGATTGTCTTCGGACAAACGCTGGCTCTATGGCTTGGAAACGGGGATGAGCACCGCCCCCTAGCGTCGAACACGACTGGACGAAAATTGTCAAGGGGAACCTTTACCTTTACCTTTACCTTTACATGGGAGGGCAGAGCATGGAATAATGAGAGAGAAGGATGTCTATAATTGTGTGTGCCTAATATGGATATTTTAAACAGTATTCTTGATTGCTAAATCATTTCCCTTTATTCCTAGAACAGCAGGGTAATGCACTAATGGTGAGTATGAACTCATCTCTCAAAGATATCCATATATAAAGTTGTGCTTCCCACCCACCCCTTTCTTCTGGCTTTTCCTCTTTTGCTAAATTCATGGTGCAAAATGGCTTAGAAAATTCTGTTGGGTGGCTTTCTCAAGAGCTTTGATGTAAATTACCGTAATATTGTGAAGTGTTTTTCTTTCAGCCGTTCATTGTAAAATAAATTGAAGTTTTAGAGGGTTGGAATTAGATGAAACTGATTATGAGAAAGATGCTTATTAATTTCAAACCATTCCAAATTATGGCTTAATTTGCTCTACTGTGAATGCCAGCATTAAATAACTTTACAATTGTTGTTGACTTTATTCTCATCAACAAATAAAGGAAGGCCTTTTAAAGAAACTGTTAATTAGCTGTTGCTCATGTTTTTTCTTATTCTTTTCTTGCAGTAGCTTTTAAAATACAAAGAATTTGTTTCAGAAGGTTGCTTTTTTTAGGTTTCTGAACTAATTCCCTAAAATAAAATTAGGTTCATTCAGCTGGAATGCCAGAGTGTATTGAGTGTTACTTGAGAAAACCTCACATGCTTTACATGCTCCCTGACTGTTCTCTTCTCTGTAACTCTCCCTTGCTTCTTCTGTTCTAAATTTATTCTTACCACTGACCCATGCAAAACGTACACTAGTTTGTGTAAGTTGTATATAGCCTGAAAACCAGAACTGGAAAGGATTATCAAACAGTGGCTTTCAGTTTTTGTTTGTAGGCAAATTGTGGCTTGTCCTAAGTTCCTAATCATAGTTTGCTCCTTTTGGATTTAATAAGAAAAATTCAGTTTGCTGTGAAAGAAGTTTAAATGTGTGGAGGGAAGAGGATGTAAGGCTTGCTCATGAAATGTTTAGCAGTACAGAGTTTTCGGAAATTTTCACAAGTGTCTGAGGCAAGGTATTTTATCATCATTATTATGTTTTTCGGTGATAGGAGAGACACTTCTTTTGACAGTTCTGTAATGGATTCAGCCAAACCATTGGGGTATCCAGTCATCTACTGTGAAAATATTTTCATGACCAATCCATTTTTTTACAAGTTAAAGTACTGAAACAATTTGAATTTTAGGAATCTGCCTATTTGACATCCATGTATAAATGGCAACTTGGGACACACAAGTCTAATTCCTCAGTAATTCTGCTGGCATTCCCATATTGGGTTCTCTCTTTTGAGGACAGGTTGCCAGCAGATCAGTTCAGCTGTCTGGGAGTACCTACTTTCAAGGTCAAGCAAAGGACAGTTTTCCCTCTACACAAAATTTAATGCACTCTCTGCCCTTTTCAGATATACACGTGTCATTGTATCCATCAACATATACTCTAATAAAGTGGTCCCCAACCTCGGGCCTCCAGATGTTCTTGGACTGCAACTCCCAGAAGTCCTCACCAACACCTCTGCTGGCCAGGATTTCTGGGAGTTGAAGTCCAAGAACATCTGGAGGCCCAAGGTTGGGGACCTCTGCTCTAATATGTTTGTGAGCAGTTAGGTGCCTTTGACTTGGTGATCCTGAGAGATTTTTGTACTGCGTCTCCAACAGGTTGATGCTTTATGGTGCAAACATAGTTTGAAATTTAAGAGCAGTGAAGATGGTTTTGCAAGACATATGACTATTTTCAGCATATTAAAATAATAACTGCTCATCTTAGAACTGCTGGAAGGGACCCAGACCGTGTCAAGGCAGCACAGTGGGGAATTGAACTCCCAGCTTCTGGCTCTGCAGTCAAATACCTAAACTACTGAGCTATCTCTCAGTTCATGGAAAACTTATTTTGTATGTACGGTGATATTAAACTGGAAAACTTCTCACTGTCTCTCTCCATCCTCCTGCACTTGAAATCTGTGAAAGGCCAATGGCCATGCTAACTAGAGCTGACAGCAGCTTTAGTCCAGAAACTTGGGGAAGAAGTGTATAATAAATCATACTTTGTGTTAGTGAACCTGACCCTTCGAGGTGGAGCAAACATGACATAGCTTACAAACTTAGAAAACCTCCTTCAAATGTATATATTTCAAAATATGTGCTGTCTTTGGTGAAGCTTCGGGAGAAATTAGTTCTGTTTTTATTGAATCTTTTTCCTGTGCTTGATTGGTAGATCACACTTAGATACTGTGCTATTGCCATGATGACATGGCAGTTATAAAGAGCATTGGCACAACTTATTTTATACTATAAAAATGTTCTTCCGTTTGTGGCTGTTGTCTTCACATAAAGATGGTGCCCAGTACCCTAAAGTGAACATTTGATAGCTCTGAAATTGTTGAAAATTGACCACATCTATCTTTGGGGAAATATATTATGGATGCATTTTTGATAGCTAAAATTTAATTTAAAAGCAAGAATAATTTGAAGATAGTAGGAGTTCCTTGGGGAGATGACTCTCCATGTAACATAAAAAGTGAACTCATGGTATAAATGTTAAATGCCTTACTTTGAAGAACCCCTCCAGACAACTCTCACTGACATGAAATCCTGCTGATAAAAAATTAGGCAAAGTGGTATACATGATATGTGGACTGCACTGTTCAGAACACAAGAGAGTATTCTATTTAAATACACCATATACAGTATGTGTGTCTAACCAGTCCTTTTCCCAGAACTTCAGGATAGACTCTGTATATGTGTAGACAGCTCTTCACATTGGGAAACACTATCCGCAATACTACATGTGTAACAGTGTTATTTTCACAATTTGCCAACTGCTAGTTATGTAGCGAAGGGACCTGGTGGCGCTGTGGGCCAAACCGCAGAAGCCTGTGCTGCAGGGTCAGAAGACCAGCAGTCGTAAGATCGAATCCACGAGACGGAGTGAGCTCCCGTCGCTTGTCCCAGCTCCCTCCAACCTAGCGGTTCGAAAGCATGCAAATGCAAGTAGATAAATAGGGACCACCTCGTTGGGAAGGAAACAGCGTTCCGTGTCTAAGTCGCACTGGCCATGTGACCACGGAAGATTGTCTTCGGACAAAACGCTGGCTCTATGGCTTGGAAACGGGGATGAGCACCGCCCCCTAGAGTCAAACACGACTGGACAAAAATTGTCAAGGGGAACCTTTACCTTTACCTTTACCTAGTTATATAGCAGTGTGACTGTTTGCATGCCTCACTGCATGAGAGGATTATGAGTTGTGTGTGATAGCCAGCCAGATAACTGCCTCTTTTATTCAACATTTCCCTACTGACTAAATCACCTTTCTGTGCATTTTTTTCATCTAAGCATGTTTTGCTCTTCACGTTCTAAAATCTGCATATATGTGCATCCTCGTTCCTTCGAAACAGCATGTAAGAGGACAAAGTGTGTGAATTCTTCAGGTGAGGTGCACTTCTCACAATGAATTTGTGGAGGTACAAAAAGCACTGTTTTAACCAAGACTGTGGAATGAAACAGAATTATTTTCCATCTGTAGTGCAGACTGTTTACAACTTGAAAATACTGATGACTTCTAAAATATGCTGAACTATTTGATTTCGAAGGTCAGTTTATTCTTAGTTTACTGTGTAATGAGAAATATGAAATGCAAATAGTCTTCGTTTGAAATAATTCGTAACCAGCTGAGATTTTTGTTGATTTTTTGAACCATTCTGTTTGCCTGCAGAAAACAGCTGGATAGACTAAAATCCACAATCAGAGCAGAATTAGTAATGAAAATACTTCATTTGCTGACTTTTTTTTTCAAGGACTATAAATAAGTTAAAAGAGAAAGAGAAATCAGTATTTTGATGCTATGAAAAGCCACTAGGGTTAGATGTAGTCAGCCATTAGCAGAGATTGCAGTCTTGTATTTATAGGCCCAGCTTTCAATAATGATTTCAGGAGTTAAGTCTTTTTTTTCTTGTTTTTTATATATATAAAAAATTAACAGTCATGGAAATTGTTACCTGTTACTTGAGGGAGGAAATTCTTCTTGCTCTGAATGCTGACTGAAAATAACAGTATGTTCCCTCCATTACAACTTGTTCTTAACCATTTTAATGCATATTTTTGAAACATTTATGCCATTGAATGTTAGGTGGATTTTCCTGTTTCATCTCTGAACAATGAACTCTTAACTGACTGCTAAAACAAAACAACAGAGCTGTTTGGTTTTCTTTGTAAGTACAAAAATGTGCCTTATCTGAAGAGCTGGATAAACATTAAGAAAAAAACTAAACCCAAAAACATAGAGCAAGTTTGAACATAGATGTATTTGCGAAGGCTTTCACGGCTGGAATCTAATGGTTGTTGTGGGTTTTTCAGGTTCTTTGGCCGTGTTCTGAAGGTTATTCTTCCTAATGTTTCACCAGTCTCTGTGGCCGGCATCTTCAGAGGACAGAGTGCTGTCCTCTGAAGATGCCGGCCACACAAACTGAGCCCGGAAAACCCACAACAACCATTTGAACATAAGAGTTCTGCATCAACAAAACTCTACAACTAGATGGGACTGATTTTTGTTGTTATTGTTAAGTCATTTTACTTTCTACTTATTCTTTTGTTTCATATTTTCCATCTTGATTAATACTAATACTAATACCTCCTGTCACTGAAGACACTATTCCTCGTCGCCATCACTTCCACGCGTAGAGCTTCTTTCAGAAAGTCCAGGAGGCTCTTTGTCTCTCCACACCCTCCTCCCAGAGGATCCCATGTGTCTTCGCAGACTATCTCCAGGTGGCTGGTCTCCACTGTTAAGTTAGCTTACCAAATTGCCAAGAGAATGTTATCTGATGGCATCAAAGCTCATTCTACTAGAGCCGCTGCTACACCTGCAGCTTTCCTTCATGGAGTTTCCCTCCTGGACATTTGCAAAGCTGCCATGTAGTCCACACCATCCACATTCACCACCCACTACAGACTGGACCTGAGGGCCAAGACTGATGCGTCCTTTAGACAGGCCGTGCTGTCCTTGATTGTGTTGTGACGTCCCTCCGCCTCTGAGGTAAGCTGTTTAATCAACCATTAGTGTGCATTCACAGAGACCATGAAGAAGAAAGAGAGGTTACCTACCTGTAACTCTGGTTCTTCGAGTAGTACTCTGTGAATTCACACTTCCCCCCGTCCTCCCCTTTGTCTGTCACTCTTGCGTTAATTATGCACTGGCGGACTACTTTCAGAACTGAGGTGCCTGGAGGGTGGGCGGACCTTGTGGATGGGAGGAGGACAGTCCTACATGGATTAACATAAAGCTCTAAAATATTCCGGAGATCTCTGCGCAGGCGCAGAGTTAACCCATTAGTGTGAATTCACAGAGTACCACTCGAAGAACTAGAGTTACAGGTAGGTAACCTCTCTATTATTTTCTGTTTTGGAGAAAGAATTGCGGAAGTGATGTGAAGGAATGGTTCAGAACGTGCTCTTCATTGGTTCTCTTCATCAAGGTTTTCAAAAGAAAGAAACATCCACCCATTTTTGCTGTTATGGCTCTTGGTTTTAGGGGTGAAGGATCTTCCTTCCACAGGTGTAGTATAAACATTGTTGTTGTTCAGTCGTTTAGTCGTGTCCAACTCTTCGTGACCCCATAAAGAACAGAATTTGCCTCCCATTTTTTCCCTAGAGTATTTTGTTGAATGCTGAATATTTAATATAACAAGATTTTTTCCCTAGTTAAAAAGAGAAAATACTTGTTTTTACTTTCTTTTTCTTTTCTCAGCTTACTGAAAACATTTAATCAAAACCTCACATATAAGAAAATAAAATCAGTGTCTGTACACTGATAAGTTCTATTTTAAACTTGAGGGGAATATTGAAGAAAGTGGATAATGTTGATATGTGTACTGGAAGTCTCCGGATTTATTCTCCCTGTAATAAAGATTTCTTCTTCCTGAGGGAGTTCAGTAATACAAAACTAGGCATGCATTTTCTCATAAAGCAATAAGAGTATGTTTTGATTTTTCTCCCAAAGATTTAATTTTGCTTTCGATTATACCTTCTACTGTCTCTTAAATAGTTTCTTTTCAAATAATATTTTATAGATAAGATCACAGAATGTATTACATCACATTTCTTTCCTCTTTTGTTAGGAGATGCAATCTTACCATTGTGTGATGAAACATAACTCTGTGGCTGCTCATGTGAATTAGTTTTTTTACAAATAATATTCTGTGGTGAAGGCCTCCAGTTGATAAATATTTTCAAGCTGCTAAAAACTATGTAATACGTTTTATTTAATATAACCCAGAAAGTCTCTTCTTGGTAATAAGGATGTTTTAAAAAGTATAGAAGGGGATACTTCTTTGTTAGGTAACTTTCGTAGCTATTCTGGATCTTCAAAGCAGTAGTTTCATAGGACCAGCAAAGGGTCTCATCCTGTTTGTCATGTCATCCTCAAGGTTTCTATTGAAGTTTTCTCAGTAGTTAGTAACAATTCTAGTACAAGTCAGGAAGATTTACTTTTAGGTACTCCTTTTTCCTTTGGGGAAAAGAGGGTCAGAAAACCTGCTGGAACGGATTTTGGGCATCACAAAAAGACTACAGTGGGAGAGAGAAATTCCTAATTCTGCTGGTACTGGGCACAAAAATACTGTATACGGTTTGATCTTGGCTAGAGTCTGTTCATTTCACTAATGCTGCTCTGTTTCTTTCAGGGAATGACTAGACAGATATTTGCTCCATTGTTAGTGCTGTGTTTCTCACTCCTCCTTCTGATATGTATTCTGCAGACTACACAACGTTAGCACTAATCCAGTCATTTGGCATGAATATACAGTATGTTTGTTCAGCTGGCAGGACTTCTGAGGGTGTTTTTGTAGCATTTCCAGTGACTTTTTTTGTCTTTTGTCTTGTGTGATCACCTCTTGTGTGATCACCTTTGGTTCAGTTGCAGGGCATATCCAGATGATGTGCCATCATTGATAATGCACAAGGGTGGTGGGGCATGGTATGAAAGTGAATCCTACTCATTTTGCCTTCTGCTCACACTGATAAGGGTTACAGCTGCAATGCAATTTTTAAATTGCGTTTTTTTAAAAAATACTTTAAAAAAAATTGTTGCAATTTAATACTATAGCTAAAGGGATACATCACTACTTTCAAATGCTTGCCATGCCTTGTCAGTTGAGTTCTATTTTGCTTCATAAACAATTAAAAAAATGGGGAAAGGAAATGAGGACCAGTGAAAGTTGTTGTGAATCGTGACCCCATCCTTGTGGAATGGGCTCCTGTTAGAGATTAACTACGCTGCTTCCCTTCCAATTTTTTAAAGGACATTAAAGACCTCACTCTTCCCCCCCCCCCGGCGTCATTTAGTCTTTTCCAACTCTTCGTGACCCCATGGACCAGACCACGCCAGGCCCTCCTATCTTCCACTGCCTCCTGGAGTTGTGTCAAATTCATTCTGGTAGCTTCAATGACACTGTCCAACCATCTCATCCTCTGTCGTCCCCTTCTCCTCTTGCCTTCACACTTTCCAAACATCAAGGTCTTTCCCAAGGAGTCTTCTCTTCTCATGATATGGCCAAAGTATTGGAGCCTCAGCTTCAGGATCTTTCCTTCCAGTAAGCACTCAAGGTTGATTTCCTTTAGAATTGAAAGGTTTGTTCTCCTTGCAGTCCAGGGGACTCTCAAGAACCTCCTCCAGCACCACAATTCAAAAGCATCAGTTCTTCGGCGGTCTGCTTTCTTTATGGTCTGGCTCTCACTTCCATACATCACTACAGGGAAAACCATAGCTTTGACTATTTGGACTTTTGTTGGCAAGGTGATGTCTCTGCTTTTTAGGATGCTGTCAAGATTTGTCATCGCTTTCCTCCCAAGAAGCAGGCGTCTTTTAATTTTGGGGCTGCTGTCTCCATCTGCAGTGATCATGGAGCTCAAGAAAGTAAAATCTGTCACTGCCTCCATATCTTCCCCTTCTCTTTCCCAGGAGGTGATGGGACCAGTGGCCATGATCTTAGTTTTTTTGATGTTCAGCTTCAGACAGTTTTTTTTCACTCTTCTCTTTCACCCTCATTACAAGGTTCTTTAATTCCTCCTCACTTTCTGCCATCAGAGTGGTATCATCTGCATATCGGAGGTTCTTGATATTTCTTCTGGCAATCTTAATTCCGGCTTGGGATTCCTCCAGTCCAGACTTTCGCATGATGTATTCTGCATATAAGTTGAATAAGCAGGGCGAAGACATCCTCTCCCTGGGTTAGTTACATATACCAGTCACCTGGTCCCACCATCATTTAGGTTTCAGTTAGGATTGTTTTTGGTTTAACTTTTATTCATGTTGTCAGTTGGGGTGTTGATTTTGTGGTGTTGAGTTTGGTGGGTTAATTTTCTTTGTATTATTCATTGCCCAGAATAGTGCTTATCACTAAGTCAGCTGGTATATAAATATTCAAAATAAATAATGGTGGGGAAAGGGGCACTAAGTGTTTTCGTGTGAATGCCAATAATGATTTACAGTGGTGCCCCGCAAGACAATGTTAATTCGTTCCACTGAAATCACTGTCTTGTGAAAACATCATCTTGCGAAAAGCGTTTCCCCACTGCAATGCATTGAAATCTGTTTGATGTTTTCCAATGGAGAAAAATTGTCATTTTGCGAAAATTGCTCATAGAGAAACCGCTTTGCAAAGCACCGATCAGCTGTAAAAATCACTGCCTTGCAAAAATCGGTGCCTAAAAAGCTTTTTTGCGAAGCCCCGATCGAGCTGTCAAAATCGTTGTCTTGCGAAAATCGGTCCTGAAAAAATACCTGTCTTGCGAAGCACGGTCCAAAACATCGTCCAGCAAAAATCGCCCATACGAAACACCATTTTTCAAAGTGCTATAGCAATTGCAAAAAGATTGTCTAGCGAATAAACCGCTTTGTGGGGTAATTGTCTAGCGGGGCACCACTGTAAATGCCATGGTCCAGTACAGAGAAGTTTGCATCAGCCTGGAGTGGACTTCTGTGGGGTCACACTGAACTGGAATTACTGGATGCAGCACATCTTTCCATGTGAGTCTTTAAAAAGAGGAAGAAAACACTGTACACTCCATCCATGATCCTTTTGTTCAGTTTTCAGAATTAATCTGCTTGTACTCATGATAAACAAAGACAGGGAAAGTTTGAATGTCATAAAAAAAATTCACAACATATGTAATAACAGAATTATCTCTCTTTCCTGAATTTTCTAGTCTTTCATCATTTCAATGCATGTTGCTTATTGCTATACAACTGTACTATAGGCAGCTAATGATAATTTGCCAAATCTGACAGCAGATGGCAGTGGCAAATACTGTTGCTTATGTCAGGTTTAAATACTTGCACAAGAAGGAAAACAAGAAGCCCTTTCTATTGTGACACCAACTGTGTGGAATGGTCTCTCCAGTGGAATTAGATGGGCTCTCAGTTTGGAGTGTTTCAACCATGTATTATGTAGACTTACCTGTTTAATGTTTTCTTGATTGTTCAGACTACCCATTGTTCTTTCTTTTTAATGAATGTGCATAGAATACATATGTGCTAATAAATAAGGATTCAATTGTTACTATTTGTATTGTACTGTTTCCATGAGTTCCTTCTATTGATCCGTTTTACTGTATTGTTGTAAACTGATTCAGATTTTTAAAATATAAAATGTTAGGAACAAATACTAACATGTAGGGGGGGCAATTGATAGAGATTACAAATATGACCATCACCCTCAGATCTTGCATACAGTCCCATAATCATTTTTTCTCTTTAATGGCTGGAATAAATTACAATATACAATTAAACAACACTTAATGCCCTTTGGGACACTCAAGATCTAGTCCCTGAGGTGGCTGCCATACTTTGTCCAATGGTAGAGCTGGGCCTACTTTTATTGGTGAGCTTCCTTGACTGATAGATACTAGGATTCAGGTTATATTAGTCCAATTCACAAGGCAATGTTTATGGAGTTAGGTACTTAATATTGATATATGTTGACAAGAGGAGAAGCAGTGAGGCAGGTTACTTAAAACATAGTGCTACCTGTGCCTATTTACAAACAATCCCACAACAATTAAATGAATATTAATTCTCAGAGAGGTATATATAGGAATGGAGCTCTAGAGTTTGAACAGATCTCAGATTTTTAAATATTTTGTTGTCTACAGTGGATTTTGGGGGGTGGGGGGAAACAGGTTATACAAGTGTGACCTCCACCTTTTGTTCCATGTGTTGGCAAATTGGTCTTTCTGACATGTAAAATAGCTTGGTCTCCATTCCATTATTTATTGGATGTATTTTGATTGTTAGACATTTACCATCTGACATCATTTCCTTGATAACAATCTCTCAGACTTTTACTATGGACATTTCTCTAAAATTTCAATTGTAGCCCATCATTATTCTGGAAAAGAAAATGTAGTGAAAGACTCGATGAAATTTTAATTGGCAATACATCGAACTTAATTGAATTTTTAAATGTTTGGGATCATTTGTGTAAGTAATGATGATTCTCTGTTGTTGTCTGGAATGCCTTTTACATTTGCTTCTACAAGCCTTGGGGTGCCACATTAAAACTAAAGCAGAGCAAAACAGACAATCTAGGTTTGGCATCCTGCTTTCCTTTATGTGTTGTGATTAAACTACATTCTACCATTCAGGATTAATGATCTGATCCAGGAAGCCAGTTTTCCTTCTAAAAGGACCATAAGGTTTCATTTAGCAATTGTCAGGAATAGTGGTACTGCACTGGAAACACAAATATCCTGCCAGTGGATTCCAGTGTAATCAGTGATGATTCCCAGTTAATGATGAACTACACTACATATAGTATTTCTAGGGAGAGAAAACTAATCTTTCTGATGGGATTCTGATATCCTGCAGCTTCATTCTTACTTAGCTACTTAATGCCTCAATTGGAAACTGACAGGATTATAGTTACAATATATCATCCATTAGCACAATCCCCATTATTTATTTATTTATTTATTTATTTATTTATTTATTTATTTATTTATTTATTTATTTATTTATTTATTTATTTATTTATTTATTTATTTATTTATAGACTTCCCCATTAGTGCCAAACCACTATTCTGGATGGTTTACAAATAAAATAAACTACACAGTGCAATAAACACTAAATACAACATAAATACCAAAATCATAATCTAAAAAAACCTAACAACTAATGGCACTAAACCTATTTTTGGATTGAAGCAAAACTGGAGGCGAGGCATTCCACTAATAGATGACCTCAGGATGGAGAAGAAGGGCTTGCAACATTTAAGGTTTCTGTCCAATTCTGTAAGGTGCACAAGAATTAGTAAATTACAAGCCAAGTGCCAATATGATAAGCAATTTTATCTGTCCCAAGGTAGTCCTACTGATTTTTTCCACAAGATTAGCTAATATTACAGGCTAGTCGTCTCATGAGGAAGTTGAATTTGTTGTCAAAATTGTATGTGACAAATGCAGGTGCAAATCCTGAAGAAACTGCTAATATTTTCTCATCTGTTAAATGTTGGGATATTTTCTGTATTGTTGCATTTGCAAGAACTCTTACACAAACTGTGCAAATTGCACAAGCTGAGTAGCTAAAAGAATATGACTGCCTTGTTGCATAGACATCAACAAGTTAAAAGCATTGGATGCCGTGTGTTCATCTTTTTAATCACTCAGCCAGTCCTGCTGTGCTTGTTGGGTATCCATGTGCTTCTTTTTATTAAAAAGAAAATACATTAGTTTGTGTGGAGACTGATACTTTGAAGGTAAGGTTGCCAGACGTCTGGCAAAAGGAGGACACGTCCTCCTTTTCAGGCTAACGTCCTCCGTCTGGCAGATAAAGCAAAAAAAAAAAAAAAAACTTTAAAATGTCCGGCTTTTATATCCCCACCCCCTGCAGCTGAACCTCAAACTGTAAGCCACCTTTCCCTCCTTCCTTGGTTGCGGCACTTGTAAATCCTCTGTTCTTTTAGAGATCGAAAATAAGTTGGCTTGATTGTTTATAGCTGTAGAACAGCCCTGGGCAGTCAATCCAGCTTGTGATGATTACTTCCGCCACAGGTGACTACAAGCAGGAGGAGGGAAACCTCCAATTAGGAGGGAAAGCTCCAATTAAGACGAAGAAAGGTGTGAGAGAGTGACAGGTGATTTTATTAAGCTTGTTTAAAGGTAAGATTGTGGAAAATTTAGGGAGGGAGGGAGGGCGTATGAGAAAGAGAGAGAGACTGATTCAAAACTATGAAAAAAGGAACTGATGCAAGCAGAAGAGAAGGCTGGTCGGGGGTTCTGGGGGTGGTGGTTCAGAGCCAGGGAAATAGGGGCCAGTCCGGTCCCTCCTTCCTCCTAAAGCCGGGATAGAGGAGGCACTTTTATCCCCCCCTTCTGCCCCAACCCCACACACCACTGACTCTGGGGCATGTGCAGAGTGTGCTTCCAGGTCCAGGAGCCAGAAGCATGTGCAGAGTTATCCCCCATGCTTGTGGGAGCTGGAAATTCACACACACACACACACACACACACAGAGAGAGAAGCGAATTTCTCTCAGCTTGAGAAATTGCAAAGGGTGGAGAAAATGGCTTTGTGTGTGTGTATGGTCTGTAGCCAAATTTTAAACAGATAGGGAGGACCTTAAGGAAGCAAAGCAGGGGATCAGGAGTGCAGAGATTTGTGATGGAGAAACTCTTCAGAAGTTATCTTTTCAGATCTCAGGCAAGAGAGATCTACTCTTTCCTAGCAAAGCATTAGGCAAGGAGAAAGATTTTTTAAAAAAGAGGAGAAAAAAGGAATTGTGATGCTGCTGTCCACTAGCATAACTTCCCCCTGCCAAGAGTGCCATTAGAATAAGACAGTTGACAAAGAACATGTTCCCCCATGCCTCTGTAACAGCATCCCATGAAGAGTAGCCATGTGTCCCGCTTTCCAGAGGACACTCCTGTGTTTGCAAGGTGGTCCAAGAAAACCTACTGCTTGAAAGCATCCTCTCTTTGAAGGACTGCCCATTCTAAGTCCTATTTAAAGAAAAAAAAATCATAAGATGAGAGAGGAGGGGGGCTTCAACCACAGTCAGCACCTGGGCTGCAGAATAAGAAGTGCCTTCACAGATCATAGTCTTCCCCAGTTATGGCAAGATCTATTGCATTTCTCTTTAACTCACAGTAATTATTTCTAAATGTGCATCTTTATATATTTACTAGCATAGGCACATTTTATGTAAATCTGCACCATCTGTTTGGTGCCACATTTCCTCCTATTTGATTACATGCACAGCATACAGGCTTGGTATGTGTATTTATTAAAGAGCCTTTAAAGAACCATAGAGATCCCAGAGATTTCCAGCAGCTGCAGATTTGTTATCAGGAGTATTTGGAGAGGGATTTGAGGTGGGGCAAGGCTATCTTAGTATTACTTCAGCCAAGCCATGGGGCCACTGGAAAGAGGTCGAAGAAAGGGTTGAGCCTTAGTAACCCGATGGCTTTGGCTCTCTACAGCAAAGTGCCAGGATTCATCCATTTGTAAAGATTGCTTCCTAACAAGTGAGACTCAAGGAGGTTTACTGTGAAATATGACTTTGCACGACACAGGTGAATAAAGCGAAAGTCCCAGAAGGCTTGGTTGTATAGCTTGCATAGAAGCCAATCTATTTAGGCCTGTCACTCACTTCTCTTCCCTTTGAGTTCAGCAATTGTAGTTAGCACTGTCGGTTTCATATTCTCAAGTCAGGTTGTGAAAGTGTCTTTCTGAAGAGTAATTATACATCCTTTATGCAATGTTTTTCTCAAGTAAGAAGAGCCTCATTCAGTTCTAGGGAAATATTTTCTTTCTGCACTACAAATTATAGCTTTTATTTGTAGCATAAAATTATGATTAATGCCACCCTGTATATATTAAAGTTTCTTACCTGAATATTAAATTACTCCCAACAGTTCAGTCCTATACATATTCTTTACAGAAATAAGTCCACAAAGTTCACTGGTGTACGTCAGTGCAAATAGGATTACAGGCTACATTGACTTAAAATCATACTTTTAATGAATGATTCACAGTAACAAAGAAGTATCGGTTTTAATACTCCGAGTCTGTATCTTGGGTACTGTGACAACCCCAGACCTACTGGAGTATGCCATACTATAACTAAGCTGCCACCAACCATTCCCTATAAGAAGTCACACAGACCAGGAATGGATTTTTAACAAACAAAAGAACAAGGTTTATTTAAATAACAAACAGGATAAATAAAAAGATCAAGTAAATAAGATACTGTAACGTGGCTTAGTCTCAATCATACATACAACAGTTTGGTTCACACAGAACACTTTAAAGTAAAGCACAGACCCTGAACCTATCAGTTCTGGCTACCTATAAAGAAACCTGAACCTATCAGGTATGTACTAACTGACACACAGTTGTACTCAGTCTGACACACAGACTCCCACTCCAGCTTCTCCTAACTTCTCCACACAAGCTCCACATATATATATAGTACAGCTCCTCCCCCTGATGTCCCGACTTCCACTCCCCATAGGATGAAACTTTCCCTCCAAACCCATGACAGACAGGTACCATCAGTGCTGTATGTAACAGGTACCAAGTCCCAAGCCCCCAAGTCCTAGTCCCTATTAAAAAACAATCTACCCCCCCACCAAAAAAAGGAGGAGTGGGTAGGTTTCAAGTCACACGCTGAGCCCAAGTCATTGGAAAAAAAATCTCAGTTGAGTTCAGGTCAAGTCACTGTTATGGCTTAAGTCTAACTTGACAGTGTGTCCCGCAACTTGAGTTCCCATCCCTGTAATACATACAAATATATGTTTTAAAGTTTGAGAATTGGACACACTAACCACAATCATAATGACCAGATAGGCGGGATATAAATAGAAATAAATAAATAAATAAATAAATAAATAAATAAATAAATAAATAAATAAATATAACAACAATGATATAGGTAAGAATGCTGATTTGCATTTTGGTGCACTGCTGTCTTTATGCTTCAGCGTTTAGTCGGGAACCACTCATCTTCTAGTTGCATTTTTTGATGTGTACAGGGAAAGAGATGTAACTCTGGACAGGACATTTGATTTGCACATTTATCTATGAAAATATAAATTAATGAAATATTTGGTATGAGATGAACAGCTCTCTTAGCAGCTAAGTCTTTAAAGTCTCTTGAAATAAATTATAAATAAGAATATGTTAGCAAAATGCTCTAGATAATCTTTTATTGAACCACAAGTAAAACTTTTTAAAGTATGCGGCAATATGACTTCAGTTATTTAAATTCCAGAGGGATGCTTTATTCCACATATATATTCAGGACATGAAATAAGAATTGTAATACTACATTTCCTTTGGGATAGCAGCTGAAAAAACAAACAGATCCTAGTCCCCATCAAATGCGACTGAGTCATAATGAGAATAATTATAATTGCAGATCTTGCATATGAAAATACAAGCAAATTTGAAGATTAACTTTCTCTTTTACAACCTCTTATCACTTCAACTCATGGTGTGATGTATTTTGCTTCAATTTTGTGTTAAATGCTTGTATCTGGATGTAGCATTTATAAAAAGAAATGAAAAAATGTGTTTGGGCAAGTTTTGCATACAGTAACTTGCTGCTGCTAATTGTGGCTAATCAACAAGGTGCTGGGGTGTATCTCAGTTGGGACAGAAAGGTTACCTGGTAACTCAGAAATGAACTGCAATTAGATGCAGCAAGTTACACAAACCTTACAGAAACTTCAGTAGAATTCTGGCCAGTGTGGTTACCTTTGATTGAAGAGCCATGTCAAAACAATAAATGTTTTCAACACGATAGCTGTACAGTATACCCGATCTGATCCTACCCACACTTTCCAAAACATACTGGATTGCAAGGAAGGAGTAGAACGTGTTGCTGAAAGTATGGAGAATACTGAGGGCATTTGTTAAGGACTACCCTGTCACGATACCTGGATCATTGGGTCTTTGTCAGGAGCTTCTCTTTGTTTCTCCCTCTTCTTGCAGAGTGTGGTGGATGGCTTCGTGGAACCTGGGGCACTAGTCCAACACCAGATGTAACTTCTTTTGTTTTGGTCTTTTGTTCTGAAACCCTTTAAGCTCTTTTTAAGCTCTATTTTTACATTGATTCTGCTGTTGTTGCTGTTTATCATTGTAGCCATTTTAGGAAGCAATGTACAGTGGTGCCCCGCATAGCGCTGTTAATCCGTTCCGGATTAATCGTCGCTATGTATTTTTTTTTAATTACATTTTATTATTTTTATAACATACATAACTACAACAAACAACAACAGGAATACCTACAAAGCAATAACATGTAAAACTAAAAAGACATACACAAGTGACAAAACTAACATATAAGCGGGGAAGTGTTTCTCATGCCAGCTTATCTATTATGTAAATTCTGACTACAGAGATAATATATCCATGTGCATCTGCACATGTTATATTCCACACTGCTATTACATATATATAATTATCTAACATCTTAAATTTATAATAATTTTTTGAATTCTCTCATCTACATTTTCATCTATCTGTCTCTTATCATTTACCTTTCTCATGCATCACATTCTCATGTTCTCTTTAAATTTTCTTATCCAGCATAAAATCCACCCAGGCCTATTCATTCCTTGATAATCTCCATTCTTATATACAGTAAACTATGTATCTAATATTTTCAGCATAGTCATTCTTATAGTTCTTGTATGCTTGTATGCATATATATGCCTTGAAATCAACATCCAACATTATTATTCATCATCATTTCTAAGATCTATAAACCACATACACTTATCTGATCTTAAATTTCATATTTGGCCAAATTTGCTTATAGTATATTGATCATCTTGTTTTATCTATTAATTATATCTATCTTAAAACATTTTTCTATTATTTATTCAGCAAGTACCTTCCCCTTTTCTAGTTTCTATTTGTCAGCTCCAGTGTCATCCAGCCGGAATTGGCCTCATAATCACATATATTTAATATTTCCCTATACATGCCACCACCAAACAAAATATTTCCCAGTTTTAAAATGCCATCTGTAAAAAATTTTTAAAGCAATTTCTATGCGGTTGATTGATTTGATCCCAATATAGTCAGTGTTTAGATTTTGGAGCGAGATAGCATGTGACCTCTGATTGTAAATATTTGCCCTGAGCTTTGCCCATCTCTCCCTTACATTTTTTCTTTTCAACACAGTCTTAAGATAAATTCTCCTTTTCCTGTCCCCTCCCCGTTTGTCTTTTTTGGTCATCCCTTGAGAAAAATGAGTCTTTTTCTTCTTTCTCTCTGACTCTGAGTTGTCTTCGCATCGTGCCAGTTGCTGTTTCTCCACAATTAAAGACTGTTCATTAATTATCTGGAATTCCCCCTTGCTTTCGATTTTTTCGTCCATAGCCGAGAAGATTCCTTTCAGGTCCAGTCTGCACTCCTCAATTTGTTTTCCCAAATGTCCAATTATATAATTTTGAAATTCTTGTAAAAGTTCCTTGATATCATGCATTGCCAGTTGCGACGATAGCTCACCCCCACCTTCCATGGTCGTACCAGTCAACAGATTAATTACTCAAAATCTCCACATGATTTATTGGCAAGTCCGATCTTAAGGTCTTGTAAGGGGGGACTTCATAAACATTGTAGCCAGAAACAGAGTCATTGCAAAGTTATTTAAAGTTCTTAAGTCCTGACTTTACAGATTTATGGAAGGCCAGTTCTCTAGGAGGGAGGGTTGAGAGGAAAGGGGATAAGTTGGTTTCGTTTTCGTGCTGTGGCGTAGTAAAAAAAAATCTCCAGTATTAAGGCATTAACGATGTTATGCCGCTCTGAGGTCTCCTTTTCAAACGGCTTTCACATAGCAAATTTGATCTTTACTTGCTGTAGCTTGTCAGCAGATTAGATTAATTTCTATTCTGTAGTCAAGTAGAATTTTCCTCCCCTTTGCCGAGCAGCTAACTCACCAATCATGGCGACTTCACGAGACGAACTGCGTGCAGGAAGGGAACCTCTTCCAAAAATCAGACTGCCATCTGAAATTCGGCGGTTCCGAAGCTCCCACTTGCTGACAAGTCCACGCTCCTGTGGAACTTGCCCCCTCCTTCTCCGGGGGGGTCGTCTGTCTCGGAGTAGACCCAGGAGAATCCAGAGCACTAGGATTCCCCTGTTCTCGCTGCTCGTGGCTCCTCCCCTGTCTCTCCGGATTAATCGTCGCTATGTAGAAACATCGCTAAACGGAACAGAAAAAGCCATAGTTCCTATGGCTCCCAAACTCACCGTTCAGCGAAGTTCCTCCATAGCGCTGCCATTTTCGCACCCTCGGTAAGTGAGGGCGAAAACACTTGCGGCAGCCATTTTGGGCACCCAGCGGCCATTTTGGAACCGCCGATCAGCTATTTAAAAAAAACATCGCAATGCGAAGATCGGTAAGTGAAACGCTTACCGATCATCGCAATGCAATGTTTTGCCTATTCAGAACATCTCAATGCGATCGCATTAGTGATCTGAAAAAATTGATTGCTATGCGGATTCATCGTTAAACGGTGCACTCGTTAAGCGAGGCACCACTGTAATTTTCTTCTCATTTAAGCTGTGTAGGATGTGCCAAGATCCAAATTGCTTAGTTATTTTAACAAATGAATTAATTTATTAAGTTGCTCCATTGATACAGCATTCTTTGCCATGAAGACCTCTGAGCATAGCTGAACACTATATTCAGAAGGAAAACTTTAGGCACTGTACTTTTCTTTCTTCTTGAGATTTCTGGCTTCTTAGATATAAGCACTCATGGTTGCCTTTCCGAGTCTTCTTCTGATTTCTTGGCCACATTCTCCATTTGGTCTGAGGACGGAAGCGAAGCATACAGCGTACTCTAACAATTTCAATTTCTCCATTGCCAATATTAAATTTATGTAAAGCTAGTCTTCCATGGTCATGATTTTTGTTTTCTCAATGTTCAGCAGCAAGCTTGCTTTTGCACTTTTGTCTTTCATCTTCTTTAGAAGTTGTTTCAGATCATTGCTGTTTTCTGCTAATGACCTGGTGTCAACTGCTTGTCTTAAATGACTGTTGTTTCATCTAACAATCCATTATTGAGAATCCTGATAAATCAAGATATACAGTGTGGTTACCTTGAATAGCATACATTATGAAAACACATGAAGAGAAATTATTGTGGGCCCAGTAGTACAGCCTGCAGAAGGCCCCAGGCTCAATCCCCTGCCCATTTGCAGTTAAAAAGATCTTAGCTGGCATGGGTGGATAAGACAGGGCATGTGTGACACACTGGATACCGTCTGCCAATGTGATTAGATGGTGGCTGGGCTAAATGGTCCATTGAATGCCATTGATTTCAGTTGAACTAGTTACATTAAGATTTCTGTAAGATGACAGTTGAGCTCAATGAGCCAATTCACATATTCAGATGGGGTATCAGTCGTACAAGAAACACTTGTCTCCATTGAGAGGTACGAGATCTTGTGGTGAGAAAGCTCTGTCAAGACTACTGTTTGGTGATGCACCTTTCAATTTATTATATGACAGTTGCAGTTATTATGTGATAAAGTCAGTGGTGTAAATCAGGCCTGTACTACCGTACAGAGCTATCTTTGAAACAGCATATTGAAGGAGCTGAAAACAACCACTTCCCAGTAATATATTACAGTGTGACTTTATTGATATGACCTCAGCTATCTATTATTTCCTGAAAGAAACATTTTGAACTGAAGAGCCTGATTGTGATGTCAGAATACATTGCAGTATTTTAATATTAATATTGCTTTGCCATGTATGGTTCATGTGTCATCTTCATTAAATAATGTTTAAACCTTTATATGCATTCTGTCAGCTATAGAAAATTATGATGCAGGAGGCATGTGATGTATGACTTAAGTGGCAAAGCCTTTCAAACCATGCTTTGTGTAGGATATATGTACAATACCTTTCAATTTCTCTCTCACCCCCCAGCCTTACTTGCCTAAGCTTTGACGTGTTATTATTTCTCTGATTTATCACATTAGAGTAGTCTGAGCTGATCCATCTCAAATCCATTTACAGTAGTGTGGTCTCATGGAATTCAGGTGATGAGCACATCTTCCATGTCGCTTGAGTCTCTTTAGTTCTTAAATGGTTGGTTCCTTGTTCTTTTCCATGAAAATTTTGCCAATAAACACTTTATTTTATTTATTTTATTTATTTATTGTATTTATACCCCGCCTATCTAGTCATTTCGACCACTCTAGGCGGCTTACAACATAAAGGCTAACAAGTTCAAGAAAAATTTATAACAATTAATTAATTAAATGGTTCTGGAAGATGGGAAAAATACAAACTAAATCAAATAAAGAGAAAAAGAATAAAAAAGGAAAGAGGACAGGAATTAACTGGAAGGGAAGGCCTGTCTATACATCCACGATTTTAGTTGGTTCTTAAAAGTACCCAGTGAGGGTGCAGTGCGAATCTCCGGAGGTAGGTTATTCCAGAGGCGAGGAGCCACCGCCGAGAAGGTCCGGTTTCTAGTTCTTTCCTTCCGGGCCTCCCTCGGTGTCAGGCTCCTCAGCCTCACCTCCTGGCTTGCGCGGGTGACACGGGTAGAACTAGTTGGGAGTAAGCGTTCCACCAAGTATCGAGGTCCTAAACCGTTTAGGGCTTTATATGTAAGCATTAACACTTTGAAGTCAATGCGGAAATGGATGGTCAGCCAGTGCAGCATGGCCAGAGTAGGAGAGATATGTTGGTATTTTCTCACTCCAGTAAGGAGTCTGGCCACCGCATTCTGCACCACTTGAGGTTTCCGCATCAGCTTCAAAGGAAGCCCCACGTAGAGTGCATTACAATAGTCTAATCTAGAAATTACGAGCGCATGTACTAAGGTTAGTGAGCACCCCTGTGTCTAGGTAAGGTTGCAGCCGGGCAATCCACCAAAGGTGGAAAAAGGCAGTGCGGACTATCGATGCCACCTGCGTTTCCATGGTGAGCATCGGGTCCAGGTGTACCCCCAGGCTGCGGACCCCACTCTTCGCGGCTAGGGCCACCCCCCCAAACATGAGGGGGTTTCCCAAGCCACCATCCACAGGGCCACCCACCCTCAGAACTTCCGTCTTGTCCGGGTTCAGCCTCAGCCCGTTCTGCATCCATTGCTGTATGGCCCCCAGGCAGCGCTGGAGGGACAGGACGGCATCACCTGCAGTTGGTGAAAAGGAAATATAGAGCTATTTTTTATTTTTATTAGTGATCTCTAAGACAGCTATAACTGTCTTTCTTTCACAGAATTCAAGAGGACAATTCCTCTGTGAGTCATCCATGTTTAAGCCCATTGTGGCCATATCACATTCCATTCAACCAACTCTCTGACCATCTTTTGTTTTTGTAATATATATTGAAAAGGTGTACATAGAGCAGACATAGAGTTCCTCAGATGGTCTGCTTAGCCAGATCCACTTATATTCAGCCAGGCTGCAAGGCATCCATTTAGAATATGTTCTTGGAAGTTAGATGAAGAAGGAACAGATCAGTGGTAGAGCTTGTACTCTGTATTCAGGAGAGGCTCTATTTGCATCCCCATCTCAGAGTTGGAAAATACCTTTACCTGAGATTTCAGAAAGCTGCTATCACTTGCACAAAGTAAGATAATTGAATATATTCGCGAAGGCTTTCACAGCCGGGATCTAGTGGTTGTTCTGGGTTTTTTGGGCTCTTTGGCCATGTTCTGAAGGTTGTTGTTCCTGACATTTCGTCAGTCTCTGTGGCTGGCATCTTCAGAGGACAGCAAGAGTACAGGTTGCTGTCCAGAGTACAGGTTGCTGTCCTCTGAAGATGCCGGCCACAGAGACTGGGGAAACATCAGGAAGAACAACCTTCAGAACACGGCCAAAGAGCCCAAAAAACCCAGAACAACCATAAGATAATTGAAATGGAAAGATAATGAAAATTGGTAGGCATAGATGATGAATATGATGGATCAATCAGTGAGTTATATATCTGTCTGCAGAACTAGAGGTTGAGAGTTCAGTTCCACACCGGGCATCCCAGGAGACACCCAGCCTTGGGCAAGCTGCAGAGTCCCAGGATGCCCCCAGTAGTAGGGAATGGTAAACCACTTCTGAGTAGCCTCTGTCTAGGAATCCCTGAAAAGGGTTGCAATAAGTCAGAATTGACATGATAGCACACAATTATTATGGAAGAGCAATAGTAATGCAATGCTGTTACCGATAATGTGATTCACATTGAAATGGCAGTAAAGTGATTCTCCAGTGACTGAGGAATAGTTGGGCTCTGAAGATCACATAACTGTATTCAAAATTTACTTCATTTGTATCCATGTATCATATTAAATTTACTTGTTGTAGTCAGTTCCACTATATTAAATGAAACAGCTGTGGCAGATTTTGGCTTCACTACACATTTTCATAATTCTCATTTAAAAAAAAAAGAGCCAACTTTCAATTGTGCTGTGGTTGTATAAAATTGGCAAGTCTCCTCATAATTTAATTATATATGTTCTTTGAATGTCCTACCCTGTGTAAACTAAAACACTTAGGCTTACCTTTTTCTACTAAATGAGCTGAATTGTGAGATTGGGAACAATTAATAAGCTATTTAAACTGGCTTTCTTCCACAGAATTCAAGAAGACAATTCCTGTGTGAGTCATCCATGATTAAGCCCCATTGTATAGCATTAAGGAATCTTCCCACTCAGGCACTTAAAGTAAAGTAATTCCATTTTAGTGCTCTATACTGTAAGTTTATGTCATTCTCAAAAGGCATTGTCTTTGATTATAGCAACAGCTCTGCTTTAAGGTCAGGAGTTCAGCCCGACCTATACTTCCCAGATTCTCAGAATCAGTTGGGGCAATGAAACAAATGGAAGGTAATATTTTGATACTAACGTAAGAATGCCATGAATAAAACTTAGCTCCATTTTATCAAATTGAAAAGTCAGCATGAGTTTACCGGTGTATGAACAACACCCCATGTTCTATCAACATTCCATGACCAAATTATTAACTGTTGTTTGTCTGCATTTCACCTGAGACAAGATAAGGTATTCCTTTCAGCTGGGTGAACATGCATCCAGCAGGAATTTAACATCTTTACTTCAACCTTCTCAGTTTTTTATAAACTTTTAAAGTAGTCAAAATGTTACTAATTTCAAGAGCTATTGCTAGATCATTGGCTTTCAGAAACAACATGTGAGAACCAGTTATACTGATAGTGATTTGTTTTGAGTTGTATCAATGTGTCACGTTTTGTTGGCTGATCAATGTAGGGTCCAATATATGACCTCTGACCAAAGACAGAATTGTTCTAGAGGCTCAGTTGTGTGTGAGGTCCAAAGCTCTAAACAGAGAAGTGTGTGTCCTTCATTCCAACAAGTTGCTCTTTGTTAATATGAGTTATCTTCCTTCTTCTGTTTCATCATTTTTCAGAACGTGTAGAGGCTACTGTATTGTTCAAGAATAAGCTAACAAGCAAATATTGTACCAGGTTTCCTCTGTCCTTGCGGGAAAGGTGGGAGACATGAAAAGAAACATCGATCAAGCTGCCAAGAGGAACAAACTGGAGTCTCTTAATAAAAGAGAGTACAGAGCTCCAGTGTATTTCAAAGCTACACGGCTACCATTTCTGCCATAAATCTTTATCATGCTATTACCTAGCCTTAATGTAACATTATTTTCTTACTATGGTAAGTGTACTAATTGGAAATGGGTCATTGCTTTTCTTTTACTGTTCATGAAAACATTTAAAAAAGGTATGTACTTAACTGAAAACACCTCTCTTTTTTTAAAAGGCCAGTTAATTTATGAAGAATTGTGTTGTGTCTGAACTGGACTTTAATTTTTAAGGAAGTGGTCCAAGTATTTAATGATCTGTTTAGCTGGACAGAGGAACTGTTATTCATGTTGTGTTGGAAAGGACTCATGTTTGGAACACAGAGCTGTCAGGGGGAGCCGTGAAGCTGACAAAGGGCAGAAGTGTGGTTTATAGGCAAGCCTGGTTCTCCCTGAGTGCAAGAAATGTCAGCTGCCTGGAAAATGGGACATGAAGGAATTCTACTTTACCAAGTTTGTATGGACTTGGAACAATGGACCAGTATGGAAAAAGATGTTGATTTTGCTGACCTGTGAAGGTTGCTGCCCTATGTAGCCTGGGCTGCTCCGTGTGCATAGATAAGGCCTGTGATTCTGTCAGTTCCTGAAAACAGTAGGGCAAGTTTCTTAACCTTCCCCACAACATGGCATGTGCCAGTTGACAGTCCCCTTTTGGAAGGTAGCTGGGGTAATGAGAACAGGAACTAGTCAGAAGGCAGGAAACCTAAGGGTGACAAGGGAACAAAAAGCTACTGCAAGTCCTGTTTGAAAGGACTCAAATGTTTGGACTGCAAGGTTCACAAGGGGAACCATGCAACGGGCAAAGGGTATGGGTGTCAAGGAAAGAAAAAGCTTCTAAGAGAAAGGCAAGCTGCTGCCTTCAGTCTCTTCTTTTTGGAGCCTCATGGCACAGTGGTTAAATTGCAGTACTGCAGTCAAGACTATGCTCACAATCTGAGTTTGATTCCAGCAGGCTCATGTAGCTCTCCCAGCCTTCCAAGGCCAGCCAATTGAGCACCCAACTCATTGCAGGTGGGGGCGATTTGTAGCCTGCATAATTAAATTCTAAACCACCCAGAGTGTGCTTTGAGTGCTATGGAGTGGCAGCACACTGCTTTGTTTGGCTTTAGACTTTGATTTCTGGTTTTCTCTGCTTGGAAGTCTTTGAGTCTCACTTATTTTATGGGGAAGGAATTTTTTTCTCCTCCTCTTCCCAGGTTCTTTACCCATCTTTCCCCTAGCTCTGGGAATGCTTTTGGTCTTATTTCAAGGCTAAATGCTTGACCTCTAACCTTTTCTTTGCCTTTCCATTATTTCTCTCCTCTTTGAGAGACTTTTTGCAGTTTCCCCTGGATTTGTTCTTCACTTGGACCTCTCCTGGATCCCTCATCTGGGATCTCCTCTGATTTTTGACCAGACCTGCTGGAATCAGTTGCCCAGATTTCTGTGGCACACTAGTTAGATCCAAGATTTCTTTTTCTCTTAATCTTTTCCCCATTTGTTAACGTTTTCTGTTTTCTAATAGTAATTTTCCTGCCAAAATTCATCTTGTCATGAATTTTTGGACTTTAAAGTTCTTCACACTGGTACACATCTGATGATGTGGTCCAGATCCACGAAAGCTCACGCATTTATTGTATGAAGAATTTTTAGTGTTCTATAAAGGTATTGCCTACTCTTGCATTTGTATTTTGTATTGACTACATGGCTCCCTTTTATATAAATGGAATTATGAGGATAACAAGAAGTAGTTGTAGCTTCCCATTCCAAGACACACAGAGTCCCAAATCAGTGGAGAAGGATTGCAACCACTAGGTAATAGTATTTTGACTTTAATCTGACCCCAGTTGGCTAAACCAAGTGAGTTTACTAAATTATCAATGATGTACTTCCACTATCTAAACAGGGATACTGATATTTGTGCAGCTACTGTTTTGCTCACAAACCAGGAGGACTGTTGTTAGAGGAAGCTGGAGGGCAGTTGCAGTATGTCATCTATTCTGAAAGGGTTGTTCTTCTTTAGGTTTCAAGCTACCCATTCCTTCCAAAATGGACATTCCGTTCCCTCCCTTCTGCTCTTGTGTTCTGTTTTTCTTTCTTCACTTTCTTGCTGCATTCTGTAGCTACTGAGCATGCTCAGTCCTCCTTTATGGGGTTATTTATTTTACAGGGTGTTTTATGGCTTGCTGTCTCCTTAGGGGTTTTTAAAAGTTGTATTTTGTTTTGTTTTTTGGTGTTTCTGCAAACAGTAGCGTTCTGCCAAGCACACTAATACCTCCCACTTGTTTTTCAGTGGGCCCTTTTGGCTGTAATATTTTCAGTTCTCTCACCACGTAAGTTCCTTATTACAAGGGTGTAGATAAAAGTCCAGACCAGCAAGCCTTCTAAGTTTGGAAGTTTCAGCATTTTTCTGATGCTATAAAAAGTGGCATTAACCTAAAGGAGAAACTCCAAACTGATCAAGAAGCCATCAGTAGGTCTGCTTTCATCATTTTTCAGTAGCTTGCTAGCCTACATAAACTACTTGTGAAAACTGAATTATTAAAAACCTCCTGTTGTAGATTCCAGATTTTCATTGTTATGCCTCAGAAGCTGGATCGCTTCTAATTACCTTGAGTAAACTGTCATGTTTAAAAGTACAATGACAGTTAAGATCTTTCCCCCTTCATCAAATATATAGTTGCATACAAATTCTCCCATGTTCTACATATGATACAGTGGTGCCTCGCTTAACGATTACATCATTAAACGACGGATCCGTTTTACGATGGTTTTTTTGCCATCACTATTGTGATCACAAAACAATGTTCCTATGGGGAAAATTTGCTTCAAAACAATCGGTTCCTTGCTTCGGGAACCGATTCTTCACGTTATGACAATCTAAAAACAGCTGATCGTCGGGTTTCAAAATGGCTCCCTGCTGTGTTAAGGATGGATTCCTTGCTATACAGGCACCAGAAAATGGCCGCCCTATGGAGGATCTTTGCTGCACGATGAGGTATTTCGCCCATTGGAACGCATTGAACGGTTTTCAATGCATTTCAATGGGTTTTTTAATTTCGCTTGCCAACGATTTCACTTAACAGTGATTTTAACAGAACGCATTATCATCATCAAGCGAGGCACCACTGTACAGTGCAAATATTCAGTTTGCCACAAAGACTATGTTAATAGAACCACTGCAGATTTTAACCTGCTCCAGAAATAAAAAGTCTGTAAGTGCCAAGGGCAGTCCAAGATATTTTGTTGCTTCTGGTGAAAAACAAAATGGCTCTTCATCTCTATGCCTTGAATGGAATTCAGCATGTGATTTTTTTTCAACACTGGCAATGGAAGAGTGTCCTGAACTATAGCCAAGACTACAAACTATTTTGTGAGGAGAGGAACAAGGACAGGTTGTGTATTTCCCAAGAAAAAGAAACAATTGGGTAATCCAAGAGGAAGGAACAATCAGGCAGCTGCTCCAGACCCTCTTGTACAGTACTTGCAAGCAGTGGCATCACTTTTTGTGGGTAGGGTTGGCTTTGGTAATTGTTGCAACAATAGCTGGAAAATTTGTGGCCAAACTTTTAGGATCTAATGGTGGAATGAAATGATTGTTCTCATATACATTTGTGGTTCACTAGAAAATCCATTTAGTCCAAAGAGATTAGAAGCAAAAGAATTGGACATAGAGGCTTTTGACTTGAAGAAGAGTTTTAAATGAAGGTAATAGGAAAATAGGAAGACTTGATGTGAAGTCAATTGGCTCAGTAACAGAAACCATGCTTTTAGTATACAAGACCTGAATAGGGCTATTAATGATAGGACATGTTGGGGGTCACAAACCTATATATTTTATAAGGTAGTTGCTGCATTTGAGAGAATCTGTCTCACAATTTATCATAGTCATCTGCTGTTTTAAACTTACTTTCTAAAACACACAAAAAATCTAATAATTTATTCTGTTTGATGCTGAAATGGAAGGCAGCATTTCTAACTAAAATCATACCTGATCTGTCACTTTTCTCTGTTTTAACAATACTGTAAATCTTGATCTCTTAAATCATCAGCAGTAAGTTGCAAGATAACCCCTTACTAGGGCTGCCATTGATGTTAATGCTGGTGCAAGCTTAGCATTTATATAACTGATTACTTCAGTCTGTGCTGTAGAATATGCAGTTTGATCAATAGTTATGCATCTGGACACATCTACTTTGCATGGTGTATAGATTCATTTGGTACAGACCCATGGAGTTGGGATTACACAGAAGTAACTTTAATAGAACATATACCAGCAACACAGTGGTAAGATTACTTCAAGAATGTAGTATACTGTAATTTAGAACTTGTGTCCAAAAGAAATTGGTCTTTTGCAGGAAGCGATGGTACTCCAATGACTCCTGATTTTATTTCTGTTCATTTCAGTTAATTTCAAAGGCAGTTCAGTCGGTGGGTATTGTCTGAGATTTCACTTAAATAAAGGAGAGTAATGCAGTTTGAGATTATTTCCATTTGATTTCCTAGCTACTGTTAAGTCTTGTTACTCTACTTTCATAGACACACATTTGGCTATAGCAATTCTGAATTAAATTCCATTGAATGACTCTGCAGTGGTATGACAAATTATACGAAATATGCCACTCTCATTAGACATTGGCTTGAGTCCTATAACTTGTAATGGACATGTTAGTAATAGCTAATCAGGAATCTAACATTGTAACTGCAAAGGGACTTAATGGGCCATAATGCCTGATATTCTTCACTACATTATGGCTTTTCAATCTTACTCTACTGAAACAAGATAACTAGTTGGGTACACATGTCATCATTTTCATCCCACTGTCTCTGTGCTCCTTGATTATTTTCTTTGACAAGATTCCTGGCAGACTATCCTTATCTCAGAGTCCCGCTCTCCCTTTTAGTTTTAGTTTCTTAATTATGTGCTGTCACTGACAAATGGGTGCTTAAAAGATGTCTTAGTATTTACATACTCTTTTGTCACCTTTCTTAACTTTGCTGTCCGGATGGAAGACATCTAATAATTACAATAGTAGTACCTCAGAGAAGTTATGTCAGCTTTGTGCATACCATTAATGCATTAATGTGTCAAAACAGCAGTGAATGACACAGCTCGAGGCAGTCTTAAAAGCTACTAATGGTAGCCCCACTCCAAGGAATTGATTTGTAAGCAACCCTAAAGCTATAAAACTTCCTTCCTGATCTGCGGCGTCACATGCTTTGTATTTGCCAGCCACCTCATTTTTAGTAGATAGCTAACAGCTGTTTGAATAAGAGAACTATCTACAAAGAAAACATATTTCATATTACCCTGTTAGACAAATATTAATGAGAGGTAGTGAAGTAGCAGAATTCTGGAAATAATGTTTTTTTGCCGAGGGTCCGAATTCTATTGTTAGATATTCAGTGGCAAATGCATTAAATGTATATAACTGGTTGGATAGCTCATGGAGTTGAAGCCCTTTGCTGGTTTGGAGTTTGATTCTACACTGTGACTTCCGAGGGGAGAGCTAGACTCTGTGGTCTTGGAGAAGTACATGGGACTAGTGGGTCGCTTCTGATTACATTATACCTAGAAAACTTTGAGAAGAGTCGCCATCCTTCAGAACTGACTTAATGGCATGCAATTATTATTATTAATTGTGTAATTTGCTTCTGTACTTTTTCAATTTATTGGAGCCCTTAACAACAATTCTTTAAAAGAGCAACACAAGTGATCTGTAATGACAATAATACCTGACAGAGTTCAAGAGACTGATAGTAATTCAATTGAACCTGCATGGGTTTCTGAACATGAACAGCAAATTTTACTACTTTAAACAATTTGGTCCATAGCTAATGTGTAGTCCCAACAGGAATAGACCCATGCAGACAACTGCTGATTGGTGTATCGACACTTATGCAATTCATATTAATCCAGTAGATCTAATCTAGTTAAAATTCCCAATTTGAGTGCATTACAGTCAGAAAGTAATAGAATTAATTTTATCACTATTGTCAGTTACCCTAATTTCACAAACTGTTTCTTTCTCAGGAAGTCATAAATGGGATGGCACAATAAATAGTGGAAAACTCTTCTTCAGCTTTGCACAAACTTATTTTATGCATATAAAATATCATTGCATCTTTAATTATTGTGGCAAAGGTCAGAGAAAGGGTCAGTCTTACGGAAGAGACAACAAAGGTTCAGGACACATGGCATTCCCCATTATTGGTAAAATTTAATTGTAAACCAATCTATTGGCAATTTGCAGCCCTTTTCATGGTTCCTAGAAACCCAGTGCCCTGCATGTTGGTAGGAGTGGCATTGCCTCACTCTGGATGTTAGTAGGACTGGCTATGCTACAAGTAGTGTAGCATAGAACATGACAGGTGGAATGCTACATGATAATCAGAAGACCCAGAAGGGAAATGTACTAAGAATAGCAGTATATCAATCACAAGTACCATCTCAAGCCCAAAGACACGTAAGAACCTTGAGGTAGGGTGATAGGAAGAAAGCCAGTACATCATCCAAAATGTTTGTGGCCTACAGAGCGTAAATTCTCTATCATTCTTTCTTTTATCTCATTTAGACAGCAGTCTGACTTTTTTTGTTCTCTTCAGACACATACTTTGTATCATCTTTTAGTAGATGAAGTGGGTGGGGAACGTGTTAGCGTTTCTTAGCGCAAATCACGGTTTTAGCAGAGTAATTCGTAGTCCAGGCAGTCCAGAAATAACTTATGCACATTCCAGCAGGATGACTACAACGTGTAGCAGTCAACTCAAGCAGGAAGGTACAATTGACTGTACAACTCACACATATATACATATACAGAAACAATCAGATTACATGTTGCATCATCCCTGAGTTGCATCGGCACTGCTGAGTCATCATGACTCAGTTTTAACACATCTGTTCATTATGGAGTCTCATTAATATACTCCATTCTGCTCAGGCCTGTAATTTTCCTTGACAGAACAGGAGATCAGCTTTTGCCATATTCAGAAAACATTATGTCCTCCTTTTCACACACATACACATACATTCGCAGGCAGGAACAGTGTTCTCTAGACAGCTGGGTCACATCGGTTTTCAGAGCCTGGAATGTTCCAGCAGTAGAAAGGCTGGAATGGAAGGGTTTAAGTAGCCTTCACCCCCCAGAGGTCCAACCTCAAACAGGTGCAAGCATTTGAACCATATCTCAAGATGTAGTTGAGGCAGTTCCATTCCTGAGGATTCCCTCCTCAGAGAATCAAGTGTTTTCCACTTTGTATATTTCTGTAGGCTATATATACATTTGCCCTAAAACACTTAAAGTATTTAATATCCAAATACATAGAGGTCTTCTTGATATCCATGTCAAATTTCATACAGCTATGGTTGAAGGAGAGAGGCAATTTTACTATTATAGATGGCCAATCAGAATTTAAAAGTGTTGGCGGGAAAAAAAATCCTGATGTGAGCAGATTACAGTGGTGCCTCGCTTGACGAGGATAATTCATTCTGTTCAAATCGCTGTTAAGCGAAATCTTCGTCAAGCAAAACGAAAAAGCCCATTGAAATGCATTGAAAACCGCTTCAATGCATTCCAGTGGGCAAAATACCTCAGCGTCCAGCGAAGATCCTCCATAGGGCGGCTATTTCCGATGCCTGTAAAACAAGGAATCTGTCCTAAAACACAGCGGGGAGCCATTTTAAACTGTGGGCAGCCATTTTGAAGACCCGACGATCAGCTGTAAAGATCGTCGCTAAGGGAAAAATTGGTTCCCGAAGCAGGGAACCGATCGTTGTTAAGCGATTTTTGCCTATTAAAACATTGAGGTAATCGTCAAGCGAGGCACCACTGTATTGGAAAAATGTTCCAAGCAATGCTCTTCCATTTTATAGTCAAAGAGTTTAGGTTGATGATATCCCTTTACAAATCCCTAAAAACATGCACAACTTATTCACAAGTGTTTTTATGTCTCGCTGTGCTGTGTCTTGTTCCAGAAATGTTGAAATATCCTACTGTTTGGACATACTGTTTCGTAACTACTGTTATGTGACTTTTTAAAAAAAATGTCTATAATCTATATTTTTAAGGCACTTCAGTATGTGCTACAGACTTTTTATTTTCATCTGCCCTGTTTTGCCAAAGGAGGTTAAAAGTATGTCTTGTACTATGTAGGGTAGCTTTGATTGTTGTAGTAGACTTCATAGTGTACTTGAAGATAGTGTACTGATGTTTTCTATATTCAAAGTAAGAAATATCTTCTCAGCTGTGATTCTAAGCCTGCATATTTGAAAGTCCAAAGTCAGGGGGGCTGTACCAGCTTTGTCCACCTTCCAGTTGGAAATAACCAATGTGAAAAAATATCTTTTGGTATCTGTGCCTGCTTCTAGATTTCACAGGTGCAGACAGACATCATTTATAGGTAAATGATGTCTGTCTTCCCCTCTCATAGGAAACCCATAGGAACTCCAACCAGGAGACACTTTCTTTGCCCCCTACTACTCTTGGATGCCTGAGAAATAGGTTTCACTTTCGTTTCTTCCTTTCACAGACAGAAACCTAGCTGTTTGTTTTCTAATCTGTAGGAGTAAATTGGTCTCTAAATATTAGGAATTATTATTACAGATATTTGGAAATATCAGATTTGGACTTGGATATATTTTGTATGATCCGAATTTACTGGTGAACTATTTGGTGAATATTTCCAAATACAAATGCATACTCCTAATTCTGAACATACATATGGGCCTAAAAGCAAAATATCACATGTGCAAAATTCTCAGGGTCAGTCCATTAATGTGTTAAAGCTAACATCTTCTTTCAATTGGTCTTCCTGATAAGCATCTTGCTTCCTAACCATGGCAATGTAATAATTACATTATGGAAATATTTGGTATTTGGCTTTCATGGGCCAATATCTCAAGAGATAAATCCAGTTTTGGTTTTTCTCTTCTTCTGTTTTGTTTTGTTCTGTTTTGGTTTCTGTTTTTTTCCCCCAAGAGAATATGTCTGCTAACTGCTAACATTGTAGATCTGGGCTGGCACGTAGAATCAATTCCTTCTCTGAGGTTGCTTTGTTTCAATCTGCAGATACAATTGAATTATTGTTCAGATGCTATGCTTCATATTCATTTTAGGAGGCAAAAATGTGCTTGAAATTTAATTGTTAAAATCAAATTAAAAATGCTAATTATTCTTCCTCTATTCTCTTGATGATATGTGTGCTGACTGAAAAGAGTGTGACTTTGTCATTAAAGAAGTGTCATTACTTGAATATATGTTCTGGAGTCAAAAATCTGCAATGAATTGACTAGCACAGAGGAGAAAGTAAATGGTGGAATTAATGTGGGCAATGAGATTTCTTTTTTGTATTTCAAAAATTGCTGACAGCTTGTAGATTCTTACCAGCACAGTTCATTCAACCTTTAAATTGCCTCTCACGCTGTACATAATTCATATACTGTATGATCAGGAAAAATTATACTAGAGTTGTATGATAATGTTTGGGAGACAATATTATTTTATCTACTTCGGAAGGCATCCACTGAGCTTATTGAAATGCATGTAATATAATAACATTATAGCAGTATTGTCCTGGGATTTGTCATAGACCGCCAAAATGGTATAAGAAGCACACAGGCAAGCATTTAGTTGCAAGAATTGAGGATTATGAGTTACATTTTCAGTTCTAACTAAGCTTAATGTTATATTGCATGTTACTAAGGAGATTTTTTTAAAAAATCATCTCATATACTGAAAATAATTCCTGCTTGGCATGTACTAGGAGAGAATTCCCTAGCTCTATTGATTATTTCTATTTCTATGCAGGCCTAGATTCTACGGAGAAGTTTAGCGTAATTCTTAAACATTTGTGAATCAGGAAATCCTTGTAATTATTACCATGGTTATTCATTCATTTTTATACGGCACCTACAATTACATTATTTAACTGAAACAGATAATTAAAAAGCATCCCCATCTAAAGAATCAGTATCTCAGACACAGATAAAATACAGGTGAAGAAAATAAAGAACATTTCTGTTTCTGTATATGTTTGTACTCTGGGGGTGGGCATGCGTATGAATTATAAGCATTGCATATTGCCAGTATACATTATTTATGGCCCATGGAATAATCCTGACCAGTGTCCTAGAGAATCCTAAAGAATCACAGTAATGAAAGCTTCCACTTCAAGTCTGGTCTACATTAAACTAGATATTAATGTAGAGACATATTCTCTGTGATTAAAACACTAAGTAACCAGGACGTAAATCTGAATTTTATGTATCTTTTCTTCTCGCAGACCAAGATAAACAAGCGGCACAGATAGCCAAATTTTTAGTGGTAGTAAATAAAATTAGGTCAATTGTGGTTTTAAATGAGTAACCTTATATAGTTTTATCTGACTAGTTCTGGCAGGTATAGTTATCCGATGTGTATGTACTCATCTGTTATTTTGAGTCAGATGCATTGTCTCTGTATTTTTATAGATTTTATAACTTACTTTGCTATGGCATATGGCTAATGCAAATAAACGCTGATTGATTGATTGAACATTAAGTAGTGCAGTGATCTTATTTATTTATTTATTTATTTATTTATTTATTTATTTATTTATTTATTTATTTATTTATTTATTTATTTGATTTTTACCCCGCCCCTCTAGACAACGTCTATTTTGGGCGACTTACATCAGTTAAAACAAGTTTTAAAAATATATAAAATGCATTTATACTAAATTAGTACTAAACAAAAGGTTTCCAAGATGGTGGTATACAAAAAAAAAAAAAAAAAAGATAGAGAAAGAGAAAAGGAAAATGACTTAATTGACTGAGGCTGTTTAAACAACCATGTTTTTAATTGGCTTTTGAAAACCCCCAGCGAGGGTGCCAGCTGGATTTCAGTGGGGAGTGTGTTCCACAGCCGAGGGGCAACCGCCGAGAAGGCCCGGTTTCTTGTTTTCTCCTTCCGGGCCTCCCTCGGCGTCAGTCCCCCTCAGCCGTCCCTGTTGGCTATGTCGGGTGACTCGGGTAGATCTGGGTGGGAGGAGGCGATCTGCCAAATATTGAGGTCCCAAACCGTTTAGGGCTTTATATGTAATCATTAATACTTTGAAGTCAATGTGGAAACGAATAGGTAACCAGTGCAGCGCAGCCAGAGTGGGGGAGATATGTTGGTGTTTTCTCACCCCACTAATAAGCCTGGCTGCTGCATTCTGGACCATCTGGAGTTTCCGCATGAGCCTCAAAGGCAGCCCCACGTAGAGTGCGTTACAATGGTCTAGTCTCGAGATTACGAGCGTGTGGACTAGAGTAGTGAGGGCTCCCCGATCAAGATATGGCCGCAGCTGGGCAATCCGCCATAGATGAAAATAGGCAGAACGGACCACGGACACCACCTGGGTTTCCATGGTTAGCGCTGGGTCCAGATGTATCCCCAAGCTGCGGACCCCACTCTTTGTGGCAAGGGTCGTCCCTCCAAAAGAAAGGGAGTCACCTATGCCACTGACGGGAGGGCCACCCACCCTCAAGACCTCCGTCTTGTCCGGGTTCAGCCTCAATCCATTTGACTGCATCCATTCCAGTACGGTGTCCAGGCAGCGCTGGAGGGACTGAACGGCATCCACTGAAGTTGGAGTAAAAGAGATGTAGAGCTGTGTGTCATCAGCGTACTGGTGACATGATGCCCCACACCCTCTGATGACCCCGCCCAGCGGCCTCATGAAGATGTTAAACAGCATTGGGGAGATGATTGACCCCTGTGGAACCCCACAATTGAGACTCCACGGGGCCGAGACATTCTTCCCAATCTGCACTCTCTGGGGACGGTCCTCCAGGAAGGAGCGGAGCCAGGCAAGTGCCAGGCCACCAACTCCGAACTCGGAGAGCCTCCCCAGGAGGATACCGTGGTTGACGGTATCAAAGGCAGCTGAGATGTCGAGGAGGACCAACAAGGACACATTACCCCCATCGGCCTCCCTCAACAGGTCATCCAGCAGTGCGACCAGTGCCGTCTCTGTACCATAGCGCGGCCTAAAGCCCAACTGAAATGGGTCTAGAGCATTGGTTTCGTCTAAGAGCGCCTGAAGCTGGTCTGCCACCACCCTCTCAACCACTTTGCTGAGGAAGGACACACTGGCGACGGGCCTATAATTACCAATTTCGTCCGCCGCCAGATTTGGTTTCTTCCTAATGGGCCTAATGAGTGTCTCCTTGAGGGCAAGGGGTACCTTGCCCTCCTGGAGAGACCCATTAATTATTGCAGTGGCCCATTCAGTTGTTACCGGCCTGGCTGCTTTGATTAGCCAGGCCGGGAAAGGGTCGAGAGAAGAAGTGGTGGCCCGACAGTGATCAAGTGCCGCTCGACAGTGATCAAGTGCCTTGTCTACCAGCTCTGATGTTACAGGCTGAAAAGAATCGAGAATTACCGGGTAGGAAGGAGCGCTGGACATCTCTGCTCGATCCATTGTATTTAAAAAAGGCAAAAGGTCACGGTGGATGGCCTCCACTTTAGATTTTAAAAACGCTGCAAATTGGTCAGGTGAGATGATAGAAGGAGGCCCTTCACCCTGGCCAATTCCGGATAGATCGCGAACTATACGGAAAAGTTCCGCCTGCCGGTTGGAAGCTTCGCTTATCCGGTCAGCGACGTAAGCTCTTCTAGCAGCCTTTACCTTGGCTAGGTAATGGTTAGTTGCGATCCTGACAGCGATCTTATTGTAAGCCGTCGGTTCCTTCCTCCAAATGCACTCTAGCCGTCTCCTTATTCGCTTCATCGCTTATAGATCCTGACTATACCAGGGTCCTGGCCAAGCTCTACTCCGGAGAGGGTGTTTGGGTGCGATCGTGTCAACTGCCCTAGTGGCGGCGGAGAACCAACCATCAACCAGGACTTCAACAGGAGCGCCAGACAGTGCCGCTGGGATCCCTCTCATGGTATCCTGGAATCTCATGGGATCCAGTAACCTTCAAGGGCGGACCATCAAAATAGGTCCCTGCTCCCTGCAGGGAGGAAGCGCCATTGTGAGGTTACATTTTATCAGGTAATGGTCTGACCATGACAAGGGGACTGACACAAGGTCAGTCACCATCAGACCACGCTCACTACACTCGGTAGAAAAGACCAAATCAAGCATATGGCCACCCATGTGTGTGGGGCCATGGACATGTTGGGACAAGTTCAAGAAAGCCATGGTTTCCAAGAACTCAAGAGCTGGCCCGGATACCTCCACCTCCGCATGGATGTTGAAGTCACCCAGGACCAAAAGTCTCGGGGACTCCAACAGTGCCGCGGAGACGAAGTCCGCCAGCTCCGGTAGGGAGGTGGCTGGGTTGCTGGGAGCGCGGTAACCCAGCAAGATCCCAATACCATCCCTGGCCCCAATCCACACATAGAGAGCCTCCAGACCCGGCCTCACGAGTGAGGAGCACCTAGTAACCTCTAATGATTTTCTATAAACAATGGCAACTCCTCCCCCCCACCCCTCCAGTCTGCCCTGGTGCTGCACTGCATAACCCGGAGGGCAGGAAAGGGTCAAAGGGACCCCTCCTTCCCTACCCATCCAGGTCTCAGTTATGCATGCCAGGTCTGCATCCTCATCCAGAATAAGGTCTTGTACTGTATAAGCTGGGATTTATTGGATACAGACCTGGCGTTCAGAAGCACCAACTTCAGAGTGGAGGGCCAGCTGGGCTGACTACCTCGATTTTGGCAGTTGGTCACAGTGTCAGAACAGTGAACAGCCTTCAGACATCTGTTCACTGTTCTTCTGACACGAGTAGGCACTGTGCCAACACCTTTATACCTCCCTCTACCTGTTATCACACCGATATTAGACACCTCGCTGGGGAAACAGGCCTTCCTGTCCATGTCAAGAAGAGGGGGGGCAGAGAAGGACGGGGATAGAGAAAAAGAAGAAAAAAGAACAAAGAAAAAGAATAATACAATAATTCAATAAACAAAATAACTAACATAAAATATCTAATAGCAACCTTAACACATGAAATAAAAATATAATGTTAAATTAGACATAGATTAAACCACCCCATATTACTTCTCCAAATTATATCCAAATTAGAAGATTCAGTAAATTAAAAGATTCAATAAAATTCAAATTATACAATTTAAATAATTATAATATTGAAATTTAAAATATGCATTTGTTTTAAATGGATTAGACAAGAAATAGAATGGGGCAAGCTAATGACAACAAACGGAATAATACAGGATAAAACAGAGAACAACAAAAAGTAATATGATTTGTATATTGAGCTTGTGTTCACCTTCTAGTCGCCAATCAAAAAACAAGGCATGGCTAAGTGAGGGAGATGAGGAAATCCACATTCTGTGACAAACATGTTTTTCACCATTTGACGGAGTACAATGTCTAAATATATACAGTACTAAATATATTGTCTGGTTTGACCTGTTTTGTATATTCACCCTTTCCTTTCCTTTCCTTTGAAGGAGATATATATCTATATATCTCCTTATATATATATATACACACACACACAGTATCTCCTATACAGTAGTGCCTCGCAAGACGAATTTAATTCATTCCGCGGTTAATGTTGTCTTGCCAAAAATTCATTTTGCAAACGCGTTTTCCCATAGGAATGCATGGGCAAAAAAAGTCAGAACAAAGTCAAATTTGGTATACAAAGGGTTTATTAAGTGCTCTTTAAAGCCATACATATTGTGCAGATAAGTGCAGATAATTTAAAAATTTCAGTTAAAAAACTAACTTTTTAAACATCATAGAAAAACGTTAAAAATCAGCAAACATGAGGCAGGAACAAAAAATGGAAAACACTCTTCTTGCAAAGCATGGCCATAGGAACATTTGTCTTGTGAGTCATCAACCCCATTGCCAAAACCATTTGTCTTGCGAGTCTTTTGTCCTGCGAGGCATTTGTCTTGCAAGGCGCACACACACACACACACATATACAAATGGAGATCCTTTAAAAGAAACAGATACATGCATGGTGGTGAATTTTAAACAAAACAAAAATTGCATAGCTATATATGAGTGAGAAGATGAGGGGCCAGGCTTTTTTGCCCTACTTCTTACTTTCTGATCTAGTTTGTATCTTTTTTTTTTTTTTTTTTTTTTGTATTTGTAAAAATATTTTCAAGGGTCACTGCTGGATGTGGCCATTAAGAGGAGCCAAAAATTAAAGATCTGTATTTTTCATATTGGGAAAATTAAAGGGAAAGAAGAGAAAGAGTGAAATGGAAAAATGTTGCAGCACTTGGAAGACTAACAGATTTATTTATTTATTTATTTGATTTTTACCCCGCCCCTCTAGAAAACGTCTAGTGTAAGCTTTCATGGATCAAAAACCTCTTCATCAAACACAAGGAGTGAAACTACTATGACAACCATATTAATATATATCTCAGTGGTAGTAAGACTCATGACCAGGTGAGGTTACAGTCAGACAATAAAATGACAATACATTGCTAACTCAAAATGACTCTCAGTATGTTAATTACTTAAAACTGAAATTCTTAGCCTGGATGCTATGCTATGTGCCAGACAGAGTTGGTTGTCATAGATAATGTTAGAAGTTGTTTCTGGAACAGAGGTGAGAATATATATGACAATAATGGTAATAACTGGGAACATGGAAGGAGTCTCCCTGATGAATGTGAGGATTGTGAATAAATTCAGGTGTCCCCGGAGCAACAATAGCACCCTCTCAGCTGCTCTTTCCACTCCAGAAGGACCATTAAAATTGCTTCTGATATGAATGAGGAATGTGGTAATGGCTGAATACAATAAAATATTATACAAACAATTAATGTGTAATGGTAACAGCATCCTGGTGCAATGGAGTAGTACCACAAAAATAACTCATGTGAAATAACATTTCAAGTTTTGAGTCAAGATCCTTAAGCAAAATGCAAAGTGACCAATTGATTTGGTATTGCCATTAGCAATATTTGTTTCTTAATAAATTTGTTTTTTTCACTTCCGAGCTTGGCTGAACCCTACTCTTGTTGTCACAGTGCTAACCACGAACCTGATGTGTTATTCTGTTCTGTTTAGAATGCTTAATTGTGTGGAGCTTTAATGTACAGGTGCTTTCAGGTCATTTGAATTGTAGATGAGAAATTATATCCACTGTGTTTGTGTCCTCATTCTTAGAAGTAATATGCATTGAAATTGGGGTTATTAGAAGGATTAGGTGTACTTAGCCAAATTACTACATGGAGGATTCTGGATTTTAGTATTTACAGATGAGGAAAATTATTTACTAGATGTTTATTTTATGCAAATAATTTTTGTCAAGCTGCCTAATGAGCTACAGCATTAGAATTAACCTAATTACATAATGTGGTCTCCACTGAAAAATATAGTGGTGTTTTTCCCTGGTATGTTGCAATATCCTCTTACATGGCTCATTATTATGTCTTGTTACAGTGGTAGATAACAGGAATATTTCAACCCAAAAGAAGTATCAGGATAAATTGCTATAGAAAATGCATCAGTAAGAAGAATCATTGCAATAGATCCATTGCTTCCTTCCCATTTTAAATGGAGATTTCAATCCTTATTTAATGAGTTTGCTTTTTTTAAAACCTGTGAATGAATTGGAGGGTGCTTGTTCCATTGTACTGAGGGTTAGCAGCAAACTTGGGCCTGAGTTTGGCTTTGGCTTTAATATTCTTGTCTTCTACTTTCTGAACCAGCCAAGGTTTCCAGTGCCTCACCTCCATACTTGAGGACAACATAGCAAAAACCAGCCTATTTAACCTTTGGTTCTTAGAGTCAGGGTTTGCCAAAAAAGCAATATAAACATTCTTGTCTCAATATCTTATGGCAGCTGAAACTCAGAGACTATGTTTACAGTGCCTAGATTGTAAGTCTAGTTTTGTGTGGATGCTGCAACAAAATGTGACTCTGGAGAATTAAAATGCCCCATTTCGCAGCCCAAAAGTTAAAAGTATCTTTATAGTACAATACCACAATACAGTATTAAGATTAAACCTGCAAGCGAGATCTGAAGGCCTTAGGAATGGACCTCAACAGATGGGAAACTTTGACATCTGAGCGTTCAGCCTGGAGGCAGACGGTGCATCATGGCCTCTCCCAATTTGAAAAGACCCTTGTCCAGCAGGCCAAGGCAAAGAGGCAGTCCCGGAAGCAGCCAAATCAAGTTACTGGACAGGGAACAGACTGTATATGTCTTCAACGTGGAAAGGATTGTCACTCTCGAATTGGCCTCCTCAGCCACAGTAGACACTATTTCAAGTACTCTATTCAGAGCACCTTACCATAGACTCTTGAGACTGAAGGATGCCTAACCTAATCTAAAGATTAAACTTAATAGTGTAGTAAAAGTTGCCTAACTTGCTCTATTGAGACTATTCATTTAGCAGTTTATTTTCCATTTCACACTGTGGATCTACCATTCTTTTTTCCAGCTTATTTAAGATGTCAGATATTCATGTTATCACATTATCACTTCATAAATTATAATGTGTGCATTGAATTCTGTCAAAGAATGAAAGAACTTTGAAGAAATGAAAGATTTACATATTTCTTGGGAAAGAGTTATGCCTAGCCACATGACATGCTGTAATGTCATGTGAAAAAAAAATTCCAGGTTTTTCAGGCAAGCTGTGCTCAAATCATACAAATCAAATCAAACTTCTGTATGGATTCTGTACCACATGCACATTTTACGGTCTGGGGAGGCAGGAGTATACCGAGTGCCCAAAAACATTCCTGCTGAAAAGGAAGTTCAGAGGTTTTAAAAATACAGTGGTGCCTCGCTTAGCGAGGTTAATCCATTCCGGATTAACCCTCGCTCAGCGAATCCATCGTTAAGTGAAACAAAAAAGCCCATAGGAATGTATTAAAACTGATTTAATACGTTCCTATGGACTTAAAACTCACCGTTCTGTGAGTTTCCTCCATTACGGCGGCCATTTTGGATGCCTCGTTAGCGAGGCAAAACAGCGGTCGCCATTTTGTTTTAGTGGCGGCCATTTTGGAACCGCCGATCAGCTGTTCGCTATGCTTTGATCGCGTCCGCGCGATCATCGCATAGCGAAAAAAGCCCATAGGGGCCATCGCTGAGCGAACGCTCCAGCGATGGCCCGGGACCCCTCATTGTGCGGTTTCATCGCATAGCGAAGCGTTCGCTATGCGAGGCACCACTGTAGTTGTCAATGTGTACACAGCTGCATACAGATATATCAATGTTGCATACTTTGTATATATTTAATATTGTTCCCTATACATGTCCCCAAGTCCTCCATGGGAGGAGGATCCAGAGGGGTCCACTTATCCAGACAGAAGGGTCAGAATCAAAATTTCTATTGCAACACAACTATAATTAAAAGACCAACGAGTAACTACAAACTGCTGTAACAAATTCAAAACCTCCATTTGTGCCAGCTTCGTCCACTCTAGCGCTGTCCTCAAGTCCAGAAATGAGAGTATTACTTTATTGTCTCCATGCAAGTCTTTAAAGGGTCAGAATTGTCCCCATCTCTGTCCTTTGCCATAGGAGGAGGAGATCATGTGTTGAATAACTTGTGTCTTTGCTCCAGCTGCTGGAAGTGATTGAATCTCCAGTGGAAGTGTAGGAAGAGAAGACCGCAAATAGGGCTTGTCCAGAATATCTGGTGGTTGGGGAACCTTCTAAAAAGGGTGAGACCCAGGGAGGAGAATCAAAAAGGGAGTAGGGAGGTCTGTAAATTCAGGCCTTGAGAAAAATATATAGCAAAGGACTTTATGTGAGCCTGTTACCCACCATGAAAACAGTCTGCCAAGGCATTTGTATAGAAAAAACATGTCAGTATACAGTAGTGAGAAATATATACAAAGTTCATTTAAACCACACTCTTTCATGTGTGCGTGTGTCTGTGTGTGGATGGGCAAAGAGAAATACAATATTGGGTCAGATCAAGTCTTTGTACAATTCTAGATGTATTGAAGTTTGTGGAAATACATACATGGAGTCAAAAGCTTGACTTTCCTCTTGTGAACAGAGCATTACTGACAGAATATTTTTAATATTTATGTGCTGCATCTTTGCCTTCCATTTAAAATAAGGCTCAGTGGGAAAAAAGTATTTTAAAACAATTTCAAATTCAAATGCTAGAATGTGTTGCCTTTTTTTATCCACTAGAACTGTGTCGCCTAAGGCTGTAATCTCAGAAAGGTTACAGCTTGAACCTTTCTGAATTTCCATGAACTTCTTTTTGATTGGGTGCTGTTTAATAGGAATGAAGAATATATTTATTTACTGATGAAAGCATCGTACTGTAGCTGCAGAAAACACCGTATGTGCTACCGATAGTGTACCAGTAAGCTTATATTTAACTAATAATCGTATCTTAAGATCAGGTAGATACCAGATGGATCAAATACTAGTATATGTAACTGAGAATCTAATTGGAAATTTTATGCACTTACTGGTCTCACGAGCTGGCATTTGGTGTGAATAATTTAATTTGGTGATTCTTATCTTTATATATATTCTGTTTCAGTGTCCAGTTTAAAATGTGTGCATTTCTTTGCATATCCCTCTTCAAGCCTTCAGGCATTAAAATATTAAATTATACAGCAAATATCTCAAATATTTAGGTGAATCGACACATTCAACTCACAGGATTTGTGCCTGAAGAGCTATTTGTGGTTTCAGTGAAGTACCCTCTAGTTTTGATATTTTCTTTACGAAAGAAACAGGTTTGCAAGAAGGTTTGAAAACTTGCAGGCATTGAGCCAGCTTCCCACTTTTTGGGTTGTCATAGGATAGGATAGCTACTGATGCATCAGAGGAATCGAAAGGAAATTCCACTGGAAGTATTATATATAGCAGAACCTGAGCAGCCAAGGCTAATTATGCTATTATTACAGATTCCAAGTCCCTAATCTTCACATTCCATGTCTGCCCTAGTTCTTGGGTCCCTAATGGCTATGTTCTCTTGCAACCACAGTGTCCTTTTTTCAGGGAGCCCCTGAAGTTGATTCTCTTCCCATAATATAGCAACACCAGTGTAGTCATTTGAGGATGTTTGGAAGTCACCTTAGGGCAACAGTGCAATAGAAAAAGTCCACTTTGTGATCCAGGCCTTGTGATGGTCAGTGCAAATCTCCATAGGAGCAAATGCCACAAACCAGCCCTACATCCTGTGTATATTAACTGAAAGTAAATTCTGCTGGCATCTACAGAATATACTTCCAAATTAATCATATTATCTAGTCATAGTTCTTACTGAAAACAGGTTTATTCTACAAGTTGTAAAGGACTGTCCATTGGCATTTTAAATCTGGTAGCAGAACAGTGTTTTTCCCATCAGTTATTGAGTCTTGCTCCAGTTGTCCCATGTATGGATTAATGCCCTTCAATCTGAACGTTGGCTACTGACCTCAGCCTCTGATCTTTATTGATCAGTACTTACAAGAGCCTTTTGCCAATGACTATTTATCTCCCCAATATACAGTCAGGCTGTTTCCTGCCTGGGTCAAGCAGACTGAGAAGCATGTTTTTTATCCATGAGTTGCTCATGCTCACAGATACAGGCCCCACCACTGCATTTTACTCATATAATATGGATTTTAGCTATTCAGAATATTTCCATACTTAATTTTCTGTTTATGGGGCATACAGTGACAAATCTTCCATAAGTATGCTGTAGTTCAGTGGTCCCCAACCTTGGGCCTCCAGATGTTTTTGGACTGCAACTCCCAAAAGCCTTCACCACCACCTCTAATGGCCAGGATTTCTGGGAGTTGAAGTCCAAGAACATCTGGAGGCTCAAGGTTGGGGACCACTGCTGTAGTTAATAATATTCTCTTAATACTCTTTCAGTTTGATGGGATTATCCTGTGTGAGAAATGTACCACAGAACATACCTATCTTCTGCAGGAAAATATTGGTTCTAGTGATTTGTCATTTCTGGGGGGATTTTTCCACCATTACTGCTTATCTCATCAAGTAAGCTCTGACAGGGGTCTCAGAAACCACAGGATTTATCAGAGTATCCCCTGGATTCCACAGTTTAAAAAATCACGATCATATTTAGCCTTGCCTGTAGTTCTCATGCTTTAGTCCACTTTTTTTAAAAAAAAATATTTGAAATATTAGATTCAGAAGGTGATATAGCTGGTATTTTTTAAAGAATAAATCTCAATATACATTGCTGAACTATGTGAAGGAAATTAAAATATTCCACAATTTCAGTAAATATACTATTTGATTAAAGTCTTGGTAGGGCATCTATCTTACTGACAGTGCACAGGTTGATAAAGTCAGAGTAAGTTAGAAAGGCATTACATGATAAAATCAAAGTAAGTTTGAATATAGGAAGCAGCCCTTTGATCTTCCTTTAGGAAGATCTATTGAGTAGAAATGTATTTCTCTGCAGACAGATTACTGCCAGTGGATTTCCTGAGTCAGAAAGTCTAATTTATTTCTGTTGTATAATGTGCATTGTAAGATTTATGTGTACATTTTCCTGAACATCTTTGTGAGTGTATGTGTGTTTTGATAAACTGAAAAGTAGTAAGTGAAAAAGGATAAGAGAGAGGCTAGCAGAGAAAGAGAGGCTTATAAATCAGTTCACAAGATACAGTTTGATGGATTTCAGTCAGATATTTCCAGGAAGGTGTTGCTGATAGTTTGGGAAAATGTGTGATATTTGCTACCTTATATTTTTCCATGACAGTCAAGCCTACCATGCTAATATCTATGCCTACGAATAGGTCTTCTGGGTTTATTGGAATGGGGAAGAAACCCAAAGGAATCTCCCTCTCTCTCTCTCCCTCCCTCCCTCCCTCTCTCTCTCTCTCTCTCTCTCTCTCTCTCTCTCTCACACACACACACACACACACACACACACACACACACACACACACACACACTCACTCACTCACTCACTCACTCACTCACTCACTCTCTTCATTTTTGGGTTCTTTTGTGGATTCCAGAGAGAGAGAGTCTGTTAAACCCAAAGGATTTGTTTAAATGAAAGAAAGCGGCATGACAATTACACATTCTTTCATGTTTCTTTCTTACCTCAAATGTTTTCATCCTGCAGATCTTCTATAAACTTTTCCCTCACCTCACCACCACTGCCAGGCATCTCTTTACCCTGCTGCTACCTCTGTCAGACCCACCCTTTTCTCCCGCTCCTTCCTTTGCTGCCACCACCACGTTCCTTGCCTTGCTGACAGCTCCACGTCCCCCTCACTTTCCATGCCTCACTGCTACCACAGTGCTTCTTGTACTGCTGCCACCCTGTCAGCCTCACTTTCCCCTCCTTTTCCTTCCCAAGCCGCTACCACCACATTCCTTACTATGCTGCTCACCTTGCTTTCCCCTTTCCCTCCATTCCTCTCCATTGCCATGAAACATAAGATTCCAATATTCACATCCCTATAGAAGTACTCAGTGGTTAGATGGGTGTTGGAGGTTTGCAGTTGCAAACTCCTATGGCGCCTTTCTTGATTTATACTCCTCCTAATTAGCTTAGTTATTTGCATTTATACTCAGTTTATCACTGACCTGATTTGAATGTCAGGGTAAGTAATAAATTAGGTTATGCACAAGCAGCATATGTCTATTTGCATTTCCTTGTCTGTCACTTCCCCTTTTCCTTTCTGTGATCAAGCAAACAAGGATCTGCATATCATTATAGCCCCAGTTATGCTCAACCCTGAAAATGTGCTTCCATACAAGGGAGGATTTGTAATCCAACATTAAACCATAGTTTACTGCTAGCTTATTTTAAACTCATTAAACCTTTAAACATAGTTCTTCATTGGTTTCACCACTAGCATAAATAGAAGAAGAAATGAAAGGAAGAGATTGTTTATTATTCAAAAATACAAGACATAATCTTTGACTAGTATTATATAACAGACACAAGTTTTAACCAGAAACCTCAGTGTAGTATATACGCTGTTCCTAATACTGCTATTTTTTTCACAGCTCTGATGGTGTTATTTCAGAGATCTGTAGCTGATTGTAATATTTTATACAATTCGGTGGCTTTGTTTCCAATGTCCCAGTGACTGTGGACACCATTGAAATGTGTTTCATCCTCAAGCCAGTTATTTCTATTGCCAGGTCTCTTCCTCCTCCTCTTCTTCCATTTCTGTCCTTTCTTGCTACTACTAGTTAGTGCTCAAAGTGGCTTACACAGTGTAAAAGAAAGAAAAAATAACAGTATAAAACATTCTTTGTCTGCATTTGACTATTGTACTATGTTCTGTCTGGGTATAGCTTTGAAGAGGGTCAGGTGCATGTTAGCTTCAAAATTACGTATTAAAATATCAATTCTTTCCCTACACATGATGGTGCATTGAACTAAATGAAGTGTTAGCCCCAATGAGAATAGACTCATTGAAATCAGTGGTACTTAGGGATGTGTTGACTAATTGACTAAGAGGTCCCATTTATGTCAGTGAGTCTACTCCAGTTGAGACTATTAGATTTAGCCCATTATCTCTTTGCAGGAAAAAAATCCTATGTGAAACGGCCCTTTAGCTCACTCATTACCTACCTTAGCACCTTGCTGCAATTTCACTGAGATGAAGAAAGTAAAATAGCTTTGGTACAAGTTTCATTAGCAAAGAATATGCTGATAACAAGTCAGAATTTTGTAATAAGCTCATTTGTTATATAGGCAAAGACTGATTCACCGTTATAGTTTTGGAATAACACAACAGTAACCTTTCTTATACTGTGCCACACACAACCCCACATGCCAGCTATAAAATTAGGAATCCTTTTGCAGCTGCAGGAAGTTGCTAAGAAAACCTTTGTGTGGGTAATATTAACATTCTTTATTCCGTGCTACATTTCTAAAGCCTATTCTCAAATTATTTTTCATTGTCTCATTGCTAATATGCAAGGCAGATTCGTAATATAATCTTATTTGTTCTTTCCCCCCGCAGATGAGCCCTCTCTTTAGAGATACAGTACTGAAGAGAACATACAATATCACATTGAATAATCCATTTCTGATTCAAGCACACAATTCTGTTTTCAAATCTTTGACAGAGAGCCGAGACCGTTTCTGTGCACCTAATGAAGTAGGCTCAAAAAAGTGAGTAGTGCCTCCCCCTTTCCTCCCAGTCTCTATATTTATTGATCAATGCAGGCTGGTTAAGGCTCAAGAAAAAAACCTATTTTGCTGATAAATGTCATGTGGATTAAAGCAGACCATCTGCACTCAAGGAGTCTGCATTTAAGTTTCAAATACTATAGAAATTGTATTTCGGTAGAAGATATTTCCAGTAGCCTAATTCGTTCAGCTAATGGGCATGTAAAGTCTGCAATGGAAGACTAGGGCTAGACTTTATTTTACAGTACTTGGAAGACATGAAAAGGAAAATTCAAAAATTATTAACTGGACTTCAGCAGGAAAAAAATGTCATTATTATGAGAATGTTGAAGATGAACTGTCGAACATTGTGGAGCTGGCTAGAAATCAGGGTCCAGTAAGGAACAGGATGGAATTAAGTCATAAATGGAGATGCTTCATTTGATAGTGGCAACAGGGAAACCTACATTAAATTGACAGTCCTTTTCTATTCTCTTTCCATACAGGCAAAATGAAGGTTTAGTAACTGATAATAAATCCCTTTGAAGGCCTTGGAAGAAATATCTAAAGTTTGATTATGATATCCATGAAGAGCTCAAATGTGTCTCGAATGTTCAGAAATCTGAAAACTCCTTTTGCAAGATGGTTTTTGTTTTTCTTCTTTCTGAGCTTTTCTCCCTAGTACAAAGCCACCGTGCAAAGTTTCCTTGACACTGCAAATGTATCTGCCTGCTGTAAATTTTTCCCCTACGTTGCTGATAACTTTGCTTTGAGTGTACGTGCGTGCGTGTGATAATTTGACATATACATTTTTGCAAGAGTTAATAAAGCTATTTTTGAAAATGAATTGCTGTATCCACTTCCCAAGCTGTATATTTTAATTTTTGAATTTGGTCTTTGTGAGATCATGTTTATCGCACATATTCAGGGCACATAATTTCAGATTAATAATAATAATAATAATAATAATAATAATAATAATAATAATAATAATAATAATAATAATAATAATAATAATAATAATAAACAACTAGTAATACATTCCAGCACATTTATTTATTTATTTATTTATTTATTTATTTATTTATTTATTTATTTTTTATTTATTTATTTATTTATTTATTTATTTATTTATTTATTTATTTATTTATTTATTTGGAGGCAAAGCAACCAAGTAACACAACTGCAAACATTATTCCAAAGGAAAACTTGCTTAGAAAGCAAAACTCAGCCAGATGACCTTGGCACCATTTGGTGTGGCAGTCAGCACAACATGGGGCTTGATATTCTTAGAAGAGTCATCATGTTCATTTCTGAATGGGACTACCAAAGGATAGACAGGAGAGATAGAGCTTCAGTGGACTGAAGGAACTTTAAGGTTCTTAAACACCATTTCTCTCTTTGCCACAGCATCTGCTCTCAGCAAGTGTGTGTATGAGTGGCGTGTGTCTCTGTGTGTGAACATTTGGCCAGCCTGTGTGGGTAGGGGGATACAAATCCTCAATGGTCTCATCCTTGAGTTTAAAGAAAAGAAATGAAACATTCTACCTCCTGTTGTAAGTAGCAAGGACTTTCCTGGTGTTCTAGATAAGAATCCCAGCACCTGCAAAATTCATTTTTTTCTGGAGAATTTCTGATTTTGATTTAGTGAGTCTTCTACTCTGTAAATTCCATTGCTTCAAAAATGGACCTGCTCTACTTGTTACATACTATGCTAAAGTAAGCCACAACTGCAGTATGCCTGTTTCAGTCTATGGAACGTATGGAGGAATTGACTCAATAAATCCTCATTGGTTCAGTAGATCTATTGTAGTGTGATTCACTACACTAAGGAACAGGATTTCAGCCGCTATCTTAGAATTCTGTTTCTGCGAGGTATGGCTTTTGCTATATTTTTAAGAAACAATTAAGAAGTAATACATTGGCAACTTACTACCAATAAGCAGCCTGGCTCATGTTTCAAGCAAAGAATTATTTTTTCATTAACTAATGCTAGCATGCAGGGATTTTGGCAAAAGTTTGGGTCCAAGCCTAGTTTGAGTCTTTGGTACCAAGTCCCAAGGAGTAGTGTATGCATTCTGAGCCCAAGTCATTGAAAAAATGAGTTGAATTGCTGGTGCTACTTAAGTGCTACTTAAGTCTGACTTGACTGCAAATCTATCAACTCAAGTCCCCATCTCTGCTAACATGGTACTTTTTGCAATAATTTTTCAAAAATCTATGTATTGCTATTGCTAACTAGGTGATTAGAGAAACCATGTCTTTGTCCCCATTTCTATGATGATAAAAGCCAGATTTAGGTTATAATAATTCTAAATCAAAGAATTGGGTTTCAGGTGTACTGCTTTATTCCTAAAATGAAAAGAAATAGGGATGTCCCTTCCCTGTAGACAACAGGTATAACTAGGAAATTAAGAGATTTCAGTGCTGTAGAGATTTTATACAAGAAATCTCAGATCTGACATGAGATAAAGATGCCACATTGTGTTTTTTCCATGTTGCATTTTTCACAATTTGCTCAAAATGCGGTTTGCATTACATTTCTCTTCTGTGCAAACCGAGTATCTCTTCATTCAGAGAAGCTCTGTGCATGCACACATGCCCTCCACATGCAGAGGAGATGCTGATTGATCACATAAACAAAAATAAGCCACAAAATACTTTGACTTTTACTAGTTAATGCAACGAGGGAACACATTGTCCAGTACAAAATATTTTTTGGAAATACTTAAAAACTTCTTGGAAAGATGCAAGTTTAAGACTGTCTGAGGTAATGTCCATTTAGGAAATTGGCACAATTTGAGAAACAGCAATCTACTTTGTAAAGGACACAGCACTGAAGACCAAATCCGTCAGAAGATACCACATATTTGAAATAAATGGTTGAGCTTAACCTCTTGTGCTTTCCAAATTCGCACCCAGCTCCCCTACATAACCTCACCCTTGTTTTCTCCTAATCTATATTATTATAACTAATCATTGTGTCATTTTTGCTGAGAGAGAAAGTTGCTTACCACAATGCGGCTACCTGACCTCAAAATGGCCTGACCTCACAACTTTTTGAAGCTGGATCTTTGTCCTAGTTGAACAATAAATAAAGCTTCATACTTCACCAGACTATACTGGAATGAAGATCATTAAGGAAGAACTTGAAACTGGAAAATGTTCTTAATTTCGACTCTGGAGTCAAATCCAGTTTTATGTGGGTGGTATATAGATGCAGAGTGCTGGTCTTAGCAAAACATTGAAAGCTAACTACCAATTAAAAAGCATTGGGCAATATATCATTGCTATGTTCAGCAATAAAGTGTCTTAAATTCACTGTAACCATTGATAACTTCTTTTTATCACATCCTAATAAAGACTCTGCAGAGCTACTAGATCGCGTCCTATTATGGAGTAATTTGTGGCAATATTCACTATGTGATATACACTGCAGTAGCATGATTCATAGTCTCCTTCATTCAACTCAGACTTTTAAAGTGGAAACAAAATATTGAAGCTTGTGAAATGTTTTCAAGGCTCATACTTTGCACAGATTCACGAAAAGGAATATTTTGTTTGAAAAATTTGGAGCAAAAGAAGCACCAAGATTTCCTTACAGTATATCTTTTTCAGAGAGGTTTCCAACTGTGATCTCCACAGAAGTACCAGTAATCATATTATATTCCCAACTATTTCCCATTCCTTTGTCGAGGCTATCTTTATCTGTGTACTAGTCAGTAACTACCTACCTGCTTTGTTCTCAACTCTTATTTTACTTGTGTATGAAACACACATCATTTATTTGCCAGAGTCCTAAAGCCTAGCTTGTTTTCTAGAGACCATTTCAAGTGATGTAATATTGACTAACAATATGAATTGATAGTAAATGTACAGAGATTTGCAACTTATGTCACCATCTCTCTCTCTACAACATATTTGCAAGTGGCTACATCAAGACGGAAAACGTCATTGTGGACTACACCCACCCTCCAGACTATAGGCACTGCTTTTTTAAAAAAACTGGAAATTGCCAATAAGTTGCTTCTGGTTTTGAAAAAAAGTCAAACTTAAGCCTCAGAAAGGTGTGCTTTCCCCAGTGAAATAGCTTAAGAATGGAAAATAGTATCACTTGAGGCTTCTGGGCATGAAATTATCCATTTGTGGGCTTATTTGGTGGGTGGAGGGGATGGTGAGGCCTTACTTGGCCCTCTCGCTAGAAAATCATAGTAAGAGTAATTTTCTTCACTCAAGTGGACTGTCCCATGTCGTCCATTTGATTTATTTATATCATACATAATGAAGGAAAGACTCTTCTATGAGTCCAGCAAGGAGTAACACTTAGCAGAAAGGATTGAAGCAATTATTTCTCTGTGTTTTTAAGCAGCCCTCTTGATTGGATAGCTCAGTGAGTTGGGTTCCTGGCTCAGATACTGAGAGTTTGATTCCCCACTATGCCTATTAGAAGAAGAGCCAACTCCAGAAGACAGGAATGATAAACCACTTTTCAGTTCCATTATCTATCTATCTATCTATCTATCTATCTATCTATCTATCTATCTATCTATCTATCTATCTATCTATCTATCTATCTATCTATCTATCTATCTATCTATCTATCTATCTATCTATCTATCTATCTATCTATCTTTTCCTTACCAAAGTTTTATAGATTTCATGTGGTTGGACAGGGGAAAAGACCTTTGTTGACCATCGTTTTGAGAGCTGACATCTTGCATCTCCAGGTGTATATTTTTCCTTTGTTTCTCTCACATGAAATTATACTCACATTAAGAGTGTAAAATATGCAATCCTAAAAATTAGTCTTCATGAGATTGAACATTTTTCATGTGCCCAGTGGCTAGAATGGGGTAGAATCTACACACACACTTAATGTGTAAGATACATATTCCTCTTCCTTCCTGTTCAGGAAAGCACCCCAGTCATAAAAACCACAGTTGAAAGGATTATGGCACGACTAAGTGGAATGACAGGGAATGATGCCAACATCCTATTTATTTTAATAATAGTTGGTGTCATTACATAGAATGGTAGGAAAGTTAACTACTGTGCATAATTAGCAGCTAATTTTAAATCTTCCACAACTCAATTATTTAACTTCTTCTAAACTAAGCACACATCTTGAAAACTGACATAAAAGGTACATTCATCACACTCCTTCCAGGGTTATAATTATGAATTACAGCAGGTAACACATCATAGCATTTACTGTACCAACAAGCTCTTACAAAAAAAATCCCAGACGTGCCCTTGCTTATAACAAAAAGCCAAACCTTTTTATTTCAACCATATATTTGAACAATGAAAGTGACATTGTCAGACTGTTTGCCATACTAAACTTAATTATAAAGTCTCATCATGCTTTGGTGAATGGTGACACATCTAACATTTCAATTTTTTTCTGTCTCTAATACATTCAGTTTTATAATGATACAATCCTATCTGCAAATACTAAACTCTCTTTTAAAAGAGTAAAGGTTACTTACTCCACTGCATCAAAGATAAAAAAGAGTCCTGTGATACCTTAAAAATGAACAAATTTATGATGCCTTCACAAAAAAGTCCATGTCACCAGATGCCTAATATATTATCCATATATATTGTTGCATGAGGTGAATGGAATATGAACAGTGAGATCAAAGTGAAATGCCAAAAAGTTAGATGATGATAATTATCTTTTAAATAAGTAGCCATTCTAAGATAATAGGGTTTTAACAGTAAGAAAAGTTCAGCAGTAGTTTACCATTGCTTCCTTCTGTGCAGTACAGTAGGACCCCTGTATCCACAGGATCAATATCACTTACCAATGGTCTGAAAATATTAATGATATTAAATGAAAATACCTAGAAATACAGATTTTTAAGATGTAAAGACTGATCACTAGAGGGAACCAGAACTACACTATATTGGAAAGCCACTGCCATTTTGCCTAGCCCTCCACCTTCCAGAGCAGCATCACTGTAAAACTCAGAACTGGGTTGGATGGTGAGTCCAGAGGAGGGATGCTAACTTAAGCCAAACTGCCACCTGGGAGAGGTTTCCCATCTCCGACTCTTTCTTCCAGCCAGTCTGTTCTTCAACACTCCTGGGCAAACAAGGAAATGCATTGGTGGTTGTAAGTTTTTGGGGCCCAATGCCTGGGGCGGGTCTTTGTGAAGTCATGGTGTGGGGCCTTGTGATGTCATAGGAATTGGCAACATATTATTTCTCCATGCATGTGTGAGGGAGTGAGCTAGGCATTGTGGGTTCCCTGTCTGAGGGGATGGGGAAGATAATCCCATGACAGCCTCTGACAAACAACGAGAATACAAACAAGACAACACTTCTAAACCATTCTGGAAAAATTCTTTTCTTGGTTCTGGAAAAGAGGTTAAATGGGTATCCTCAGGGGAGACAAGGGCCTGGCTCAGTTCCAGCAGGACACCTGCCTTTTGGTCCCTCACTTCCCCCTGGGGAAGAGGAAGCTTCGGGCCCTGCAAGAGAAAGAGAGAGAGAAAAACAACTAAGGCGCGAGCTCGTCCACTGCCGTCAACCAGCTTCAACCCAGGCGTATCCACCAACCAACTTCATCCTGAAGTTCCACCTGCCAACATCCACTCGATTCCACCAGGAATATCCACCCTTTCATCTCTTCCACTCCGCTTCTGAAGCCAGCCTCTGTCAGCTCCCAAATGCTTGGGTCACACCCATGCCCCGGCGACATCCCCATGGAACGCCAGCCAGCCCATTCACACACCCCTTCATTCACACACCAGCCACCCCCGACACACACACCCCTTCACTCCACCAGCCATTCACACACATCCATCCACCGATATCCACCAAGCGTCCGCCAGCTGGTTTCAGGAGGCTAACGTCCCCTGGCTTCATCCACCAACCTCTGCTGGCCTCCGCCTTGCGACCTCAGTCAGCTTCCGCAGGGAGATTCCACCAGCTTCTGTCTGCCAACGTCCACTGACTTCCCCTGGTCCATCACCGACATCACCCAGCTTCAAGCCACGGATCTCTGCCAGCCTCGAGCTGTTAACTTGCAAGCCCACTTAGCAAGTTCCTCTGCTTTCGCCACAGAACTTGCCTTGGGCAGGAGGGCTGGGTCCCTTGCAGCCGCTGCCGCTCTCTCTGCCGGACTGCCCTCTGGCCACTGGCCTCCCTTCTGGTCTCCTGCCCTGCCCAGCAAGCCCCTTTTATCTACAAGCAGAGAGGTGGGGGCCCTGTGAGGTCACAAAGACCCAGGAGAAAATGGGTTGGGTTCCCAAGGCGGCAGCAGAACCCTAGGGATTGGCTGAGTCTTGATGTCATATCATATTTTAGTGGCCTATAAATGTCACCAATCCCTCTGATTGTTACCAGTCCCTCTGATTGTTAAACCCTGTCAGCTGAGTGGAGAGGAAGACTGAGTCACTGGATGGGTCTATGGGAGGATGAGCCAAGAACAGGTATGCCTCGGTGGATGAGAAGGAAGAAGCAGCGGGAAGTACGAGAGATTTGAGGGCTCCTAAATCATGCAAGGAGGAGCACCGGTGGTAGTTTTGAATTAAAATGAAATACGCAGGCAACAACAACAACAACAAAAGAGAGCAGAATAGAAAATGACTGATAAAGGAGGAAAGTAGACTTAATTCTAAATATATTAAAGATGACAAAGGTGTGGGGGCGGAGGCATGGAGCCATTGGAAGCGTTGCAGGGGTGCTCCTGTTCTCTCCTCAATTTTAGCCTTCCAGTGGACAAGTTAAATCCCTACATATCACTAATCTTTATGACTCTTAGTAGATCATGTTTAAGTTTTGAAAGTAAGCAAAAACCTACAATTATTAATAAGAGTGGACAATAAATTAATACCAGTGACTGTGCTTTGCATGCTTGTGTTTTCATTATAGCTGATGTTGCAGGTAGGTGGCCCAGCTGTCTTGTTCCTGGGGCCCTATATTTTAGGTCAGTTCACATTGACCCATTTGCTGGAGGAACTTGCTTTGTAGCTAGACATTTGCAAACCTAAACATGTCTCCTCAGAGTCCAACTGATTGAATGGAACATACCGCTGGGTAAGGAGGCACAGGACTTCCTCCCCCCACCGCCTCCAGAGTGTGCTTCTGGATCAGCCCTTTAGTACCATGGCAAACAACTGTCATGGAAAGATGTATTCTCAGTAAAACAGTTATGAATGGTACACTAGAAAGAGGTCTTGTGAATGATAACACCACATGCAAATCTTAGCACAGGTCAGGCGTTTGCCCATCAAAGCAAGAATACAGGAAGCTTCTCTGTGTGTCTAGTAAGTTGGTAGCAAATTCAATGCCTTAGGCCCCAATGAAAACAAAAGAACACAACTATGGCTCTCTCTCAAACTGAGAGAAATCAAGGCTTACATTCATAGTGTCACGTTCCTGGGGGTTTCAACAGGAAAGTCTGATAAGCCAGTCCAATATTAGAATTTCAGACAATGCAGAGCTGATACAAAATGCCAAAGCCAAATAACAAACCGTAATCTGAGGTCTGGGTCCAAAGCCAAATCACACAACGTAGTCCGGGGTCAGAGTTCAAAGCCAAGGGTCCAGAGAACAAAGTTCAAGGTGGTCAGGAGCATGGATGCGGGCCAGAGATTTGACTTGTTGCTTCCACGAGCTTCCCAGCCGTCTGGGAGCTGATTATATAGCAAAACAGTCATTGAACTCCTGGAAGCCTTTCATCTGTCAAAACTCTGGACTAGCTGACTGGATGTTTCTGTGGGCAGCATTCAGGCGATCCTCTGACCTTTGCGTCATAAATCTTTGGCAAAGTCTAGCCCTTACCCTGACTGCTGGGGAAGGAGAATCTGGTGGCGATTCAGCTGTCTGTGCCTCTAATCGCTCAGCATTCTCCTCAGCTGTAGTTAACCCCTCAGGTTCCATATCTTTGGCTGAACTCATGACACATAGACAACTGAACCACTAGGGACTGTCGGTATTGTGAGGCTCTTGGGCTCGACATAATCGGCCCAAACGAGTTACAGTTTATGAGCCTCCTCTCTACTGTGAACCACCACCGAAATGGTATCGACACCATACACACCGGTATTGGCAGCATGATACCGAATGTTACATCAAACCCAAGTGTTTTTGGTATTTATACTATTGTCATCCGGAATCTTCGGAGTCCCCCTCGCCTCCTTGATACCGTTCGAGCTACTACTATGACCAATCTTCAGATGTTGAGAGCGTTTCTCCCACTTCAGTACCAAAGCTCAATAAGAAAACTCACGAATGGCATGCTTCAGCTGCCCCGGCTCCATCAACTTCAATACCAAAGAAACCAAAGCTGTCGGCCAAGCCCTCTGTACCACCGGCTGATATGGCTGCTCTTTCTTGGGACGGCTCATCATCCTTACAAGTCACCATGACTTACACTGGACCCCTGCCCGGTACCATGGACTCTAAGAAACCTCAGAAGCGTAAGCCAGATATTTCCACCTAATTGATACCTGGCAAGCACAGTACTGTGGCTCCTAAGTGCCACTGGCCAGACGGCCCTCCTGATATGTCAGCCTCTTCATATCTGCAGAGTTCCTCACCTTCACCAGTGCATTCTTCGGACTCGGAGTCCTCTGATTCCATGGCCTTACGAGAATCACCCCCCAATCTTCTGACTCCCAGTTCCAATGTAGCTGAGGCTAACCCTCCATCACCATTGGAGGATTTCTCCTCCTATTCTCAATTAATTCCCCGTATTGTGAAAGCCATGGACCTTGAGGTTATTGTCACATCTGTCACCTCTTTTACCTTACGTGCTTCCAACTTTTTAGCTGCAATGGGAGCCTATCACAGGTTTCTCTGGAACAAGGCCCTTCCATCCCTACAGTCGACCTCTGGAGAGTACAAATCTCGGAGTCTCACCTTTCACCAAGAGGCTATGGCATTGGCATGACAAGAGTGCATCATAGCATGACATATAATTGAGGCAGCTTCTAAACACATGGCCACAGCTGTAGACTTATGTAGACATGCCTGGCTACGTTCCGCAAGCATCTCAGAGGACTCTAGGATGAGAACTGAGGACTTAACTTTTGATGGTGCTGATTTGTTTGATGAGAAAACAGACAAGATTCTGGACAACCTACAAAAGATGAGAAAAACAGCGCGCTCCACAATACTCAGCCATATTACAGGCCTCAAAGGTATCAGTGGCGTCGTCTGTATCCCTTCCACCTGTAGAAGTCTGTCCCAGAAAAGCAACATTATTTATCTCAATCATCTTCCACATTCCAGCCTCGTCTGCACACTCAGAAACAGTGCCCTCGCCAATCCTTCAAGCACCCTGACAAAAACAGCAGGCAGAACCTTTGGCTGCCCTACCATTCGGATCTGCACTCTATCCTCTCCCCTCACCATCCACCTCGCACCCCATTTTCAATCTTGGGCACACATAACCACAGATTTGTGGGTCCTGTCAATCATATCCATTGGGTACGCAATAGAATTCATTTCTGTACCACCACAGATTGTCATAACTTCGCCATCCACCGCTCTCAAATTAGAGGTTCAGTTACTCCTCTCAAAGGAAGCCATTTCACTCATCACTCCAAGTGCTTCTGACCCAGAGTTCTTCTCCCGGCTTTTCCTCATTCCAAAATGAGACAACAGTCTATTCCTACCGACATCAAGACTCACTCCACCCAGGCAATGGCCACCTCCATGGCTTTTCTTCGAGGTGTACCCATTCCAGATATTTTCAAGGCTGCCACTTGGTCAACTCCATTGACATTTGCACCCCATTATCATTTGGATGCAAGGACCAAGTCTGATGCAGCTTTCGGTCGTGTAGTCTTGTCTTTGATTTTGCCGTGATGTCCCTCCACCTGTATGGTAAGCTTGTTAATCACCCATTAGTGTGCATTCACAAGACCACGAAGAAGAAAGAAAGGTTACTTACCTGTAACTCTGGTTCTTTGCGTGTTCATCTGTGAATTCACACTTCCCACCCATCCTCCCCTCTGTCTGTCATGTCTGTCTCATTATTTCAGGCAGCGGCAGGCTTTTTGGGAACTGAGGTAATCACCACGACGGGCGGACCACGTGTACCAGGGGGGCAGTCCTAGCAAATGCATGTTTGAGCTCTAGAATATTCTGGAGACCTCTGCGCAAGTGCAGATTAAACCCATTAGTGTGAATTCACAGGTGACCACTCGAAGAAACAGAGTTACAGGTAAGTAACCTCTCTTTTTGGTTTACCATGTTGTACTGCACTATTTGACCATTTCTAGTGTTTGTATACTACTGATATTAGTCCCAAAAATGTATTTTAATGATGTGAGCCACCCTGAGTCCTTTTTAAGGAGAATGGCTGGGTAAAAATATTTTAAATAAATAAAATAAATGAATTGTTTTTCATAGACAGTGGTCCATTTGCTTTGTGTCAGATCAACAGGACATGTCTGGAGAATTATGGTATATATTGCATTATTTAAATAAGCAGTCCCATTTATTTTAGTGGGCTTACTGTTATTGTGGCTACATTTGGATACAACCCAAAAGATTTAAGCACCCATTATCAGGTTCAAAGTGAGCCTCAGAAAAAGCCAAGGACATCTGTCTGTAGGAATAACCTATGCTCTGATCTTCCTCTTCAGCTGCTTCACCTTTGCTTCAGAGCTTTTCCTTGATGTCATAGTGCTTAAAATTTGGCTAGTCCACAGATGTAAGCTCGTTAGTATTTGTCCTGATTTTTCTGCTCATGGTGACAGAAGAGCTGAGTGGTTATTTTAAAGGTAATCCCTGAGCGGTGAGTTATCTTTGGCCTCCAGGTTCAACAGCATTGCTGAGCAAGCATGCAGCTAGGACATGTAAAACATATTCATTAGAAATGCTACTCACAAATTAATTCTGACCTTATGATGTACAGCAGAAGTGGGGGTGGAGTGAATTTTCAATCAAGGTGTTGTGTGCCATCGTCCCGTTATAAATAACAAGATTTGAGCTGGCATATTTTACATGCACTTGGAGGGTAGCCATTTTATACTGTTTAACATTTCATGCTACCATCAGGCCAAAATGTGTGTTGATATAAAAGAGAATAATAATTATGTTGCTTTCATTTCCTGAATAAATTGTGTCTGATTGTGCCTTAGAACCTCTGTCTGTTTCATTTTATTTCAGAAGTGTTTGAATTCCAGGAAGAGTAAATCCTGTTGTAGAAATGTATTGATTTTTTTTAATTTTGTAAGATTTGTCAGTTTTAGAGTTAATGTTTTAAACACCTGTAACTGTTTTAGACACTGTTATACTTCTTTAATTGTTTTTCCCTTTCAACTTCTGTGACTAGAATGGCAATACATATTTTAAATTGATAGAATTGTCTTGACACTCTAGCACCGTGGAAAAAAAGAAAAGAAAAAGAGAGTTATCTTCAATCCTTATGACCATGCTCAACTCACAGCAGACTGAATTTTTTCCAGGTGTGGAAGGATTTAGGTAATTGTTTTTTTTTCTCACACAGCCCAATTATTTTAAGGATCACATTAGTCATACGGTGTTGAAATTTCACTTAGCCAAATATGAAATATTCCTCTCCTCTCTTATTAACACCCACTCCAAGTTTAGATTCATTTCATGTACTTGGTGTAAATTTGAGGTTATATTTTATAAGCTTCATGTGATGGTTTCATGCTTTTTAAAAAACCTTCCTAAGGAAGAATATACCCCAGATCTACACACAGTGCACCCAATGGCATCTTCCAGATTACATTCTAAAGAAAAGCTCACAGCATTTCACTTTTTGACAACAGAAATTTAACAGTTTGGTCAAGTCCTGTTCTAGTGCCATGAAACATAAACCGCTGTTTCAACTATTGCATCTGAAAGACAGCAATAAATGTGTAAAATGCTACTACTGATCATAAGCTTTCCATGATTATATTAGTGTTTTCTTTTTTTAAAAAAATCATTGAAGAGAACTTTATCTGTATTCCAGAAAATGATTCAAATTTTAGGGATATCTGAATTTGGGGAAAGGTTTATACCCATAATAGGGATGGTAGTTGGGGATATAGAAAGTTCCTTTTGAAAAAAAAGTTGCTGTTTTCCCTTTCTGCTTATTTCATGACGTGAAGGCATCATTCCTTTGGGTCTTCTTATAGCAACCACAAATACCTGTATTTCCGGCTCCTTCCCTCAAAATGTCATCGTTTAAAAAAATTAAGTGTCTGTCTTCTAGATACAAGGATGATTTCTGCCTGTCATTAGGTGTTGTTAGAGCTGAATGATTATGGCATTTATGTCCTGTTGGGACAAAGTTTGCACATACAAATATAACAGAACCCACATGCACGAGAACAGCTAAATACATGAGCGCCTAACCATTTTGTGCTCATTGGCAAGGTGGGGGGAAGGACAGATTCTTGTCCAGTAAGCCTTCAAAGTGGCTATAAGCCATTGCAAGAGCAGGCCAAAACTGGATAAGTGGGATTGAAACACACCTGAAGTCTTATGCAGATCCACTGGTCTGGTTGGAATGGATTTTCAGTGAGCAATCTAGATAAAGGTGGCTTTGGCATGCATTCATAAGAGCACTTGAAGTAAATAGGGTTGCCAAATCAGCAGCATCCAAATTCCCTGAGACTGCAGGGTCAAAATCTGAGACTAAGGGTGGATTCTTATGGTGTCACAGGGCAGGAATTTGTGAAGTTATTTAAGGACCTTACCAGCCTATGTTCTCAGGAGGAATCCAGAGCTTCTGAAGAACCTGCCGCACCAGCAAGTTTTTCTTTCTCCCCTCTACCAATTTCCAAAATATGACTTTGATAGGAGCATTCCCACCATTAAATATTGCAGCAGGCAAAACATCCTCATGATTGTGCTTATCACAGCCCATCTCTGCCTCTGCTCTATAGGGTGTGGCAACACAGGAGCAGTCTTTTAAGCTCACACGGCAACAATAATGCAGATGTTTTCATGGGCATTTTTCCATCACAGCAGGAATTCATTGTATAGAAACAGCAGCTTAACTTGTACATAAGGAAAACAAATCTATATATGAGGGGGAAGGTGGAGAGGATGGCACCATGAACATCTCCTCAAGAATTTAATCTTTCCCAGACCTCTTCTAGAACTATTAGGCTGCCTTCCTATCAGTGCTAGCTAGCTGAACTGGGGGTGTTGAGAATTATAGTCGAGCTTCTATGGAGGGCAGGAGGCTGGAGAAGGTTGTCCCAGCCTTTCACCTTGGGATACAGATCTCTCTGAATATCTAGTCCCTCTCACACTGAACTTGGTGTGAAGAAGAGGGCGGATGAATTTCACACCTTTGGTGCTCTCTTCACCCCAAGGGTGAGTTACCAGAGTATGCATATCAGTTGAAAGTAGCATCTATCCATGTCACATTAATCTTCACCATCTCTGCTTCAGTTTGCCCCCTGCCTGTCTCGGAAATTGCATAAGGCAGGCTAATGGACACTTACACTAATTACAGGCCAACGATTATCATTCCTCAAGCACCAGCTTTATACACCCACCAGTTGATTAGCAAAGATTAATTCTGTGTTTGAGACGACACAAGGCATGCTGCCCGTTTTTAATTGGGTTGCTTAGAATATAGAATTAGAACATACAGTATTTATATTGTGCTCATATTCATCTCACAGCAGGGTTTGGTATGAGGGACAATGAGCTACAGAAACATAACATTCAGAAAGTGGTTTGAGAAAATGGAACTGAAGATGTCAGTCCCCCCCTACATGAGTCACATGTTTGCCTCTATTTATAAGTGTGCCAGGAATCTGTAGCTAGTCATAATTCCCTTGAGTGGTCATGACCATAATGTGCAAGACAGGAAACCTGCTTGCAACGTATATGTATGATTTTGGGACATAGAGGAGGCTATAGGTGTAGGAATCAAGATTGCCGGAAGAAATATCAACAACCTCCGATATGCATATGATACCACTCTGATGGCAGAAAGTGAGGAGGAATTAAGGAACCTTGTGATGAGGGTGAAAGAGGAGAGTGCAAAAAACGGTCTGAAGCTCAACATCAGAAAAACAAAGATCATGGCCACTGGTCCCATCACCTCCTGGGAAATAGAAGGGAAAGACATGTAGGCAGTGACAAAATTTACTTTCTTGGGCTCCATGATCACTGCAGATGGAGACAGCAGCCATGAAATTAAAAGACGCCTGCTTCTTGGGAGGAAAGTGATGACAAACCTTGACAGCATCCTAGAAAGCAGAGACATCACCTTGCCAACGAAAGTCCGCATAGTCAAAGCTATGGTTTTTCCTGTAGTGATGTATGGAAGTGAGAGCTGGACCATAAAGAAAGCTAACCGCCGAAGAATTGATGCTTTTGAATTATGGTGTTGGAGGAGGCTCTTGAGAGTCCCCTGGACTGCAAGGAGAACAAACCTATCAATTCTAAAGGAAATCAACCCTGAGTGCTCACTGGAAGGACAGATCCTGAAGCTGAGGCTCCAGTACTTTGGCCATCCCATGAGAAGAGAAGACTCCCTGTAAAAGACCCTGATGTTGGGAAAATGTGAGGGCAAGAGGAGAAGGGGACGACAGAGGATTAGATGGTTGGACAATGTCATTGAAGCTACCAGAATGAATTTGACACAACTCCGGGAGGCAGTGGAGGACAGGAGGCCAGGTGTGCTCTGGTCCATGGGGTTACAAAGAGTCGGACATGACTAAACGACTAAACGAACGATAGGTGTACCTATATAAATGTCATGTATAATACAGATCAGCCCGTGCTTTCTTCCAAACACATACAGTACTTGAGCTAAGTAAAAGGCGAAAGAGACAGAATAAAAGGAAGATTTTGTAGGCTAACAAAACAGCCTTTTCCTTATATTCCTCTTGATCTTCCCATCAGTTGGAAGACAGAGTGGGTGTAGTGCAGACAGCTTGTTCTGGACCCTGAATTAGTCTTGTCTGATGAAGGACACACTTCCATAGAAAGTAGTTCCAACTTTCAGTCCACAGTGCTGGAACAAGTTCTCATATTGCCTCAGAAGGAAGAAAAGCACTATTCATTCCCTCATGCACAGCTGTGAGAACCATAGGGAGGGGGTGGAAGGGATGAAGTGGGGTCTTATGAGGCTGCCCCAAAAATCTTCTGTGCTGTGGTAAACATTTTTGGGGCCTCTGTCCTATAGCAGCCTTGTGAACCCTCAGATTATGGCATGACACACATACAGTGGTGCCTCGCTTAAGACGATAATCGGTTCCAGGAAAAAAAAACCCATTGAAATGCATTGAAACCCGTTCAATGCGTTCCAATGGGGTAAAAACTCACAGTCCAGTGAAGATCCTCCATACGGTGGCCATTTTCGCTGCCTGTATAGCGAGGAATCCGTCCCTAAACACAGCAGGAAGCCATTTTAATCACCCGGCAGCCATTTTGAAACCACCAATCAGCTGTTAGAAAATCGTCGTTTTGCAAAGAATTGGTTTCCGAAGCAAGGAACCGATCATCACAAAGTGAAATTCCCCCATTTAGACCATTGTTTTGCGATCGCAATTGCGATCGCAAAAAGATCATTGTTCAGCGGATTTGTCGTAATGCAGGGCAATCTTAAAGTGAGGCACCACTGTAATCAACTAAGAAGCAGCCATGCTAAGGAAACTGGTACCTGGGTATTCATAAAAAAAACCCTGTGGCAGCACTCTAGCCTGGGATTTGTGGTGGAGAGTCTTCTGTTGAACTCTGCTCTCTGTATGCATCATTGTCCTATCTATCATGAGATCTTCTTGCACAGACAATTGGGAATTGTGGTTTGGTAGGGATTGTGAGAGTTTTCTGTTAGTACCCTTAGTACCTCACTTCAAAGATACACAATTCCTTGGAATACCTGTGAAGAATCAATGGCAAAGTGACGTTTATGTAAAGTATTTTTGGTCTCTAGTACAGCACCAGCAGAAGAAGGAACTGCTAAAGTACTTCCATGCACGTTATACCTAGAAAATCTTTGGAAGCATTGCCTAAGTCAGAATCAACATGATGGCATAAAATAGTAATTATTATTAAAGAACTCCCTCAATAAATACAGGTTTCACATCCAGTTTTTTTTTTCCTTTGTGGGGAAATCTAATAGCAACAATACAAATTAATAGTAGATAGGATCAATATTGCACATTTTCTATTATGACCCTTATTTTTATATGAAATTAAGTGTGAAATTTTGCAGTTATGCCTACTCCTTTGTTCCCCCTCTGCAGCAAAGTGCATTCGTAATGAGTTTAATTAAGTGGAAATGGATGTTAGCCTATAATGTTACAAAAGGTTGCTATGCACCGATAAATCATAATTAAATGTATTTAGGGTAATAGTAGGAGTCATTTACAGTTAGGTTGCTTCCAACAAAAGTTAATTGTTGCCTTAAATGACAAGTGTTCCCAATTAAAAGGCAAACAAATCTAAACCCCACTTTTGCTAACCACCAGGGTATTTACTTTTTGAAGGAACAGCATGTACTTTATTCACCAGGAGCTATTCAAAACAAGGGAAAATACTAGATGGCAGCTTGCCTGGGGTTTAGGTTGAATAGATTGCATTCCGATGTGACAAGATTGCTGGTTGCTTCAGTTAACAGTCTTTTATGAAAATCTGTGACTGATATGCTGAAATTCTCCTGGACTGTCATGGAAAGGCCCTACTCACCTCCACCAAATGGAAAGAACATTGTAGACGAAATGCAGGTTGTTAAAATTAATAGGTTATATGTACCTAAGCCCTTTGATTCTTGTGATTATTAAAGCTTTACTAATTTATGTCAGGATTATAACTCAACAAGGGATAATTCCCCTTTTTTGTGGTGTAACTATAGTTATTTTAGTTGCTTTTATAGTTACTCTTGTGGTTTGACTTAAGAGTGTTTCGTACAACAGTGTCTAGAGCTTTCGACCAAAGTATACTAAAAAAATATCTAATTTTAGGTCCTTTTGAAGTATGAAAAAGTAGAATTACTTTTTAAATATTGCAGCTTAGCAGTATCTAAGTACTTTGCATGTCATGTAACGGTAATTATATTTTATGAGTAGCATTCCAAGCTGTAAGAAAAACAAAAGTCCAAAGGAAACAAGAAGTTGACTGAAAGGCAATACACTTCTAAAAGTAGATGGACTTAGTATGACATAATAAAACAAAAAAATTAGATATATACCATTCATTGTTTTTGACTCCAACTTCCAGAATTCTCCAATAATTCTCCAGAAAGCATTTTGGGAGTTCCAGCCCACATACCTACACCCACAGATACCTACATTTCACTCACTTGGATCAGGGCCTAGCTTTGAGGCTGAATGGCTCTCTTCAGCCGTGCTTTCTGTTGTTCATGTATAATAATGAAATTATTGTTGTGCTTCCTGGGAGTCAGAGTCTTGCAGCCCTTTAGGTTCTATGGAGGGTGCCTCTCTAAGAATTATAAGCCCTAGGTTCTACTGGGTGACTGTGTGGATGTATGTTCTGGAACTCCTGGGAGTCTGCCTGCAAAATTATTTTATTAAGGAGTGTCAATTTAGGTATCAACATTTTTCTTTTAAAAAATTGTAATATTCTGGTCCCAACCCATCCATTTTTGAAGTCTTTCCTACTTTTAATTGATTATTTCCTCTCTCTTTTTTTTCTCGAATTAGTTGCTCCATTAAATCTCTATTGTCTCTTGAAGTTTGTTCCTCAATTTTTTCTCAATATACCTTCTATTTTTTATTTCATTGCTTAGATCAATGTAGATCGGACATAGTCAGATCAATTTAAACCTGTTCTTCTAGTCACACCTGAAATAATACATCTAGCCCTTTCTAGAACACAGAGAACTCTTGGCTTTTCAAATAATATGGTGCAACTGTGGCTCCCAAGAGAACAGCCATCCTGTTTAGACAAGCTTCATATTCCCAAAGCATGTATTTCCCTCAAAAAAAGGGACTGGTAAACCACTTCTGACTACTCTAGACACAAAAACACTAAAAAGGGTCACCATAAATCAATATTAACTTGGTGGCACATAATTATGAATTCAAGGGAAAGGAGAAAATGCTCTCACAGAACTGGCTTCATCAGATTTGCTTGCCAAAGTCTGAATGTAAAGTCTTTTTAGCCTTTGCAGTAATAATTTGTGGATTAATGGCTGCCTACCATTATATTAGAAGGGACGTGGTGGTGCTGCGGGCTAAACCACATAAGCCCGTGCTGCAGGGTCAGAAGACCAAGCAGTCGTAAGATCGAATTCACACGACGGAGTGAGCTCCCGTCGCTTGTCCCAGCTCCTGCCAACCTAGCGGTCCGAAAGCATGCAAATGCAAGTAGATAAATAGGGACCACTTCGGTGGGAAGGTAACAGCGTTCCGTGTCTAAGTCGCACTGGCCATGTGACCACGGATGATTGTCTTCGGACAAACGCTGGCTCTATGGCTTGGAAACGGGGATGAGCCCCGCCCCCTAGAGTCGAACACGACTGGACACAAATTGTCAAGGGGAACCTCTACCTTTACCATTATATTAAGGCTAAACTCAAGAGGACTTCCAACTAGGTGTGCCCAAGTTGCATTCTTGAGTGTTTCTAGAAGAAAAGACATATAAACAGATTTGTGTTAAACAAAATGCTTTAATTCATCAATAACTAGATTTTCTTTTTAATAACAACAAAATGGGATTTCCCTAGAATAAGATTTTTTTTTTCAATTTTCAAATTCATGTGAATAATTGTTTGCACTTTGTTGAAAAAAGCATCAGTCTCCTTGTCTTTTTTCTAAATATTCTCCATTATTAGAAAAACAACAGTGGAAACATTAGTGCTTGGATGGGGAGATGGATGGGATGAGGTCCTCTACACCAAGATTCAGTTCCATTATCCTACTCATTTTGGACAAGATGGCAGCAGCAGTTAATTCTCAATATAGATGATGGTGCAGAAGACAGAGCACTCAATGTGGGAGAAGTTAGGTATGATAGACAGAGCCAAGGGCAAAAGCTTATTTTGTACACATAAATGCAAACACACCCCAAGGCATCCACATACATGTAGACAAACAAGCAAGCTGCAGATGCAGGCAGTCATGACATTTACTTAAACACTATCCTACTCACAACCCATATATTTACTGCAATACTCAAATATGGAACATGAACATTACTTCCCTTTGCACCTGGTTTCAAAGCTAGTCTGTTGACTTTTCACCTACCGTATATACATTTTCACTTTTCCCATTCCTCCACTCACACAGATTGTGAGGCTGGAGGCTCAGCAGGAGGGCAATCTAGCTATCTCCTCCTATTTGTCTACTTAGCCACTACAGCAAAACTGAGAAACCATTGGCCCATTAGACATTGTCGGGCTACATCTCCCAACATCCTTGTCTGTTGGTCATGCTAAGTTAGGCTGATGAGAGTTGGAACCCAATAATACATGGAAGTTCACAGGTTCTTCAACCTAAATCTAAAGCCATCCTCAAAGCTCCTTCTTGTGGTATCTTCAAACAAGCTCAGTTTAGTGACCTTCAAAAGATAGGGACTTCTTAGTAATGGCATCCTATCTTAAAATGACCATCTTAGAGATGCTCACCTTGTAAAGACCTTTTAGTTGTCTCAGGCACTTATAGGTTACTGGACATTTTAATCTCTACTTCCATTTTTTTTACTTTGTTACATCCTGCTAACATTTTGCTTTTATCTGACCAGTTTTACTGTCCTTCTTTTATTATGATCTTGTATTTTATGTTTTTAATTTGTACACAGCACTGAGAACCTCCGTTCTGGATGGTTTAAAGATATAACCAGTCAATCAATATTATTATGACAAAGAGCTTGATATAGTTCCTGTACAATCCAGTGGTTGTGAGTTTCAGATTACTTTACAAGCTTTGACAGAGCTATAGGTATAATTTGTGGTTTCCTTTCTCGAGCCATCAACAAGGATATCATCACTAATTACAGAAATATGTGTGCTTTGTCTACCATATGGAAAATGATTTGTGATGGCTAATAATCAGGGGAGCTATTTTGACAGCTGTGTAGGAATGTACATTTAGTTAAAGTAGACATATGGAAATCTGGCAACAGCATGACAATTGTGGACAAGAAAGGGAATGGGACAACAGGGAGCAGGAGAAAGAGTGAGGGAGAGGCGAACATGTCTCTCCTTGCCTCTGATATCACAAAAGATCAAACCAATGCCCTTTCTTAAGTTCCATTACACATTCTGTTCAAAAGTAAGCAAATATAGGAAGAATGCAGACATTTGGCAAATGTGTTTTGCATGATAGGTAGAGGTAAAGGTTCCCCTTGACATTTAGTCCAGTCGTATCCAAACAGGGGCGATGCTCATCCCCGTTTCAAAGCCGTAGAGCCAGCGTTTCTGTGAAGACAGTTTCCATGGTCACGTGGCCAGTGCGACTAGACACGGAACGCTGTTACCTTCCCACCAAGGTGGTACCTATTTATCTACTCGCATTTTTACATGCTTCCAAACTGCTAGGTTGGCAGGAGCTGGGAGAAGCGACGGGGGCTCACTCCGTCGCGTGGATTCGATCTTATGACTGCTGTTTTTCTGACCTTGCAGCACAGAGGCTTCTGTGGTTTAACCCGCAGCAGCACCATGTCCCCCTTTTTGCATGATAGTTGACAGCAAATAGCTTTTTCATCTAACCCCCCGTGACGATCACCTCTATGAAGCACCTACTTTTTGTGCCCTCACAAAGGTTCCAGTCTTTGTTTCCCTCACTGCCACCAGTGGATTACCTCCATCCACAATATAAAAGACGTTTGTCCAAACACTTGTCTGGTAAATGCAAACATTTGAAGTGTAACAAAGTTAATAATAATCACAGATGTTCTTCAGTTGTTCATTGTACACAAGCAGATCATTCACAGGTCTCTCTATACATACTTTCTTCATGTCATATAATTAATTACCACCTCTATCTATTTATCTTAACCATCTTAGCTCAATCTCTATCTCTTCTGACTCTGACTAACTCACTGACTCACTCCTGACTGACTCTTGACTCTCAGGCTCCGCCTTTTAACCTCTCTCTTGGCTCCGCCTCTCAACCACATTTACCTAAAACATGAATAATACATGACTTATTTAGCATAATAAGGGTGAACACTATCCTCTCCCACTAGTTTTATTATTCTCTCCTCCTGAGGAAAGGGTTAATTTCACAAACTATATATGAATTTATTTATTCATTTAGGATCTTGACCATCTTATGGTTTGACAGTTCCCTCTGCAACACTCCTTCACTGGTTTCATTCTTCCACTGTTCACTGCAAACTAGTTTAGCATTTATTTGTGCTCTTTAATTATTTTCCTCCATCTTTTAAATTGTCCTGCACTCTCTGACTCTTCTAGTTGCAGCCTGCTTTTCATGCCTAGCATCGATTGATAGATTCATTCGTTTGTATATTTCTATACCCCTGACTTAGCGTACAATACTACTCTAACTGATTACACATAACAGCACTTCCTGTTCCATTTGATGTTCCATCTAAGAATTACCGTCCCCAATACTATTTTCAATTCAAGTTTTAAAGATTCCATTTTAGTAAGCATCATCTTCAAAAACATGGATCCCCCAACACCTGTTCTCCTTCCTCTCTCTGTTCCTTAAAAGAAACCTTTTGCAGATCTATCTGTTCTCTTTGGTTTTCCATGACTAATATCTCTGTCCTTTTTTGTTGTTGTTACATACTCTCAAGTCGGAACAGAGTTATAGCAAACCTAACATGACTTTCAAGGTAAGTGAGATATCTAAGAAGTGGTTTTACCAGTTCCACTCCCTCACTAATTGATAATTCAAACCCTGGTCTTCCAGAGCCCTCGTCTGTCACTGTAATTCTAATTCTTGTATGTTTTATGACGAATGCATGTCTGTGCTTTGCGAGCTTTCTGAATCTTGGTTGCTCAATAGAGTATAATGATCAGTATAACTACCTGATAGAAGGTTTTCTGTGAGGTTTTCTCTGAGTTGCTAATAGCAATGTCCACATAGTTCAGGCAGTTTATAGAATTGGACCTGCCTTGCCTCCATAGTAGGAACATGTTATATGCTTTATCTCATTCTCTGACACTGGTAGGCATTAGTTCCACTTTATAAAACCTCCAAAAGATAGGACTTCCACTGAAAGTTTACTTGAAATTCATCATAATGTGGTGAGAATAGAGAGGGGGAGGAGAAGTGCTTTAGATTCCACCTTTTAATGGAGGCATACTAAATTTCACACTTTTAGGCCCAGTGTGCAAACTACAGTTTTTATCCTGTATTTTATCAATTTTTTCAGTAGACTTCAATCAAAAATATGGATACATAAATGTGTGGGTTATGAGAAAATGCAAGCAAAATGCATGTATTATTGATAGAGTGAATTAAAATACATTATATAATTAACTGCAATTTGCCCTGGCTTTAAGATCATGAGGGGAAGCTTTCCTGCCATCCTCACAGGTGTGTTTGATTCGCATACAAGACAGGGTCTTCTCTGTCAGTGCCCCCAAGCTGTGGAACACCCAAGCAGGTTGCCCTTTATTGTCCTTCTGTAAGCTGTCAAAGACCTTTCTCTTTCGACTTCCTCTTTCTGTTAGTAACTGGTTGGCTGTGGGGGCAGGGTGAGTTCCTAAAAACGGGACTACTTTTAAAAAAATGGTTTTCAAATCTCGTTTGTTTTAATATTGTAAGCTACCTTAGGTCTTCTTGAGGAGAAAAGCAGGATAAAAATATTTTAAATAAACAAATAAGCATTACACCAGGCTGGTTCTCATTAATATAAAGATGGCTTGCAAAAATGTATGCATTTGTCAAAGTTGCAAATAAAAATTATATTATTAAGAGGACTGCATATAAATTTTTAAGCAAGGTTGTTTTGTTGTGTGTGTTTTTTTTAAAAAAATATCACGTTTGGGATGACTTAAACTGAAATTCAGAAAAATCCTCAGTGTTCAAGGAGAAATTCACCTTAAGTAAAATGGAAAATTGAAATGGGCAGGTTTGTCCATTCCTAGAAGTGAATCCTGGGATACTTAGTGTATTGGGCCAGCATATGTTTCCCTTTGGTGAATTATTTGTGATCAAGGGCCTTGCTCATTTTTGACTGAATGCCTCATTAGCTGTACATTTCTCCCAGTGGTGTGGATGAACCTTGGCGGCAGACAGCAGGAAACAAAGGGAGAAAACAGGGGACATACCAATGTTAATGAAGATTTATTCCATAGTGACATTTGATCAGATCCACTGGGTGAATTCTAAGATTTCATTAGTTAAAGACAGAGAGGCGTCTGTCTGATTAAAAAGTGGGAAAACAGTAGGGAACTCCCATAAATTACTGCAGCTCAATTAGGTGGAGACAGTTTAGAGAGTGTTTATTACTGGCAGAAATGAAGATTTTTCCAATTAGACTAAAAGGTTTGGAAAACAACCATTCTAGTGCTCCTTGATTTAGACCCTTTGCATTGTGAGAAGCAGCATTGATTAAAAGCAAACTGATAAGTTATTTGCACTGCCTTGTTGTTTGGCAATAGCCCCCCTGCTGCTGAGGTACAATTTACCTCACATGATCAATGTGTGGACTTGGCTAATTTTCTCCTTGGCCTGAAGATTTATATGAATGTAAAGGGCAACTAAATCACGGTGGAAAATACCAACATGATTTATTTGGGGTAATCATCAAGGAGCTGAAGCGGCATAAATCAATGGCAATGGATCCCTGCCACACTGCACCCTTCAGGCTGGCATTCTGCCCTGGAGGTGAGCTGGGGGGGGGGGAAATTAATCGGAGGAGGACTTCATCTCATTCACTACTAGCAAGAACCCCACTAACTCCCCCAAAAAATGAAAAGAAAAAGAGGAAGAAGGGGAAGGGTGTTCATTTGAATGGGAGTTTATCAGCTACTTCAGAAGCAGTCAGTTCATGGTCTCACTCAGTGATTTAAGTCATTCAGTCTAGGATGGATGCCTACAACTGATGCATCTCCATGTCCTTTATTTCACACTCTGCTGTTCCACAGTGCAGAGCTAGCTGGAATACACAGCAATTTCACCAAAGTATCCGAAGGAGTAGTAATGTAGAAGTCGGGATTGTTCTAAGCCAACAAATCTGAGAAAGAGGAAAGAAAAAGGTGGGTGGATTGGGAAAATGAATGGTAACCTTTGGACTTTTAAGAAGTTGTTTTTTGCATGAAAAAATGGCCTGGAATGGCCATGGTGGTTGGGAGTTTAGTCCAAATAAGTACTAACTCCCAAATTCTTGAAAGAGTTTGCTACTTTGTCATCCTACTGCTCTTAAGACTGCAGATGGTTTAATCCAAGCCTTCCAGAATAATTTGTTTAAAGGGTGGGAGGAAGGAATGCAATAGATTGCTGCAATGTGCTCTACATGGGGCTGCCTTTGAAGACGGTCCGGCGACTGCAACTGGTCCGGAATCGAGTTGCACGGCTGGTGAATGGTGGTGAGGCTAGGGAACATATCAAGCCGATTCTGTATAAGTTACATTGGCTACCAGTTGCTGCCCAGGCCCAATTCAAAGTGCTTGTTTTTACATATAAAACCCTAAACGGCTTGGGCCCTGGATACCTGAAGGACCGCCTCTTTCCATATGAACCTGCCTGGCAGTTAAGATCTAGCCAGGGGGCCCTTTTGAAAGAGCCGTCCCTCAAGGAGGTAAGAGGGAGGGCTTGTAGACAAAGGGCCTTTTTGGTAGCTGCTCCCAGACTATGGAATGCCCTCCCGACTGAGATTCGTGTGGTGCCGACACTGATGACATTTCGGCGCCAGGTCAAAACCTTCCTGTTCCAGAAAGCTTTTAATTGAAATAATATCAGCTGTGGGTCCTGATGGCAGTTTTTAGAGAATCTATTTTAATTATATTTTAATTGTTTTGACTTTTTATTGTATTTTAAATGTTGTAAGCCACCCAGAGACCTTTGGGTAGTGTGGGCGACATATTAAATAAATAAATAAATAAATAAATAAATAAATAAATAAATAAATAAATAAATAAATAAACAAACAAACAAACAAACAAACAAACAAACAAACAAACAAACAAACAAATAAATAAATAAATAAATAAATAAATAAATAAATAAATAAATAAATAAATAAATAAATAAATAAATAAATAAATAAATAAATAATGGAAAGCTAAAGCACCATCTAAAATGGAAAGTCCTTATGGATCAGACTGAAAGCTAACCTAATATGCCATCCAAATGCTTCTGCACATTTTACATGCAAAACACGACAGGAACACTCCCTATTGATGTTTCCCAGAAGCCAGTGGCATACTGCCTCTGTAAACAAAAGGTGATAACATCTGTATTAGAATATTTTGTTCTCTTATTTTCCAGGAAGACGGGCCCATTTGTTGTCCAAAATCCCCTCAGTTTTGTAGCCATATTTATGAAACAGGAATGGCAGAGTTGCAAGGAAGAACTCTCCAGCCTAGTTTGTTGGTCAGAAGACCAAAGAAGCTTTCAACCCATGCCTTTAAAAAACCTGGGAAACTTGTTTGTGGGGAGTCAAAAGATTGGTCCTTTTAGCCTAGATTGATGACACAGATGAGCAGGGGCTCTTCAAGCCACAGAATAAGATTGTTTCTTAGCACTATCTGGATGTGTCATGCATTGAAGCTGGGGTTTTTCAAATGGAAACCATATGCCCCATCACTGAGCCACAGCCCCTCCATTTATGCAGTGTCAGACAAGACATTAAAATGGGGGAGAGAGCAAGCACAGATACATTTCACAGTTTTATTCTTCTGATGTAGTGGATAAAAAAAATAGACTAGCTCTGGATGCAAGGTGAGCATATGCCTTTCACAGACCCTGCATCTCCAAATCCATATGTAAGGTAAGAGTGGCTCAAACTCTCTTGTGTAGCTGCACAAAAAGGCATAACATTTGGAGACAAATTGCCCCAAGCTGAGAAATCACTGTTGATATTATCAGTTGTGTGCTGAGTCATACAGCTCAGTATGCGACTGATAAGGTCTATGGTAAATTCTTAAGTTAGGGCAATTCATCTCCAAAAGTTATCTCATTTGTGCCTACACCAGTGTAACTGTGTAAAAGGACTTTGGGCTCTCGGACAAAAGTAGCTAACCATGTTGAATTGTTTGCAGTCTGAAAGTCATTGACTGTGTTGTGTTTCTTGTATGCAGGACCTAAAAAAATCCCATAACTAAAAAGCAAATGCCAAAGATTGGTAAAGATTCCCTCTCCATAAAATCCCCATAAAATAGCCATGCACATGTTGAGTGATGAGAAATTGAGCACTGCTGTTCCCCGTATGAAATATTTAGACAGAGCAAAGACTTAGGATCAGAAAATTAGAATAATTGAGTTGCAAGGGGCCTATAAGTCCATCAAGTCCAACCTCCTGGTTGGTCTAGGAATCCAAATCAAAGCAGATCTGACAGTTGATTGTGCAATTTTCTCTTGAATGCCTCCAGCATTGAAGCATTCACGACTTCCTGAGGTAACTGGTTCCATTGTCATACTGCTCTAACTGAATGTTTTTCCTGATATTCACTCCAAATCTGGCTTCCTGTAACTTGGGCCATCACTATGCATCCTGCACTATGGGATGATCAAGAACATAACCTGTCCCTCTTCTGTATGACTAGCTTTCAAGTATTTCAAAAGTGCTATCATAGCGTGAGCCATCTTTTCTGAAAGTTAAACACACCCAGGTCTTTCAGTCTTTCCTCATGGTCTCCAGTCCTCTGTTCATCCTTGCTGTTCTCCTGTGACTTATTCAGTTTTGTTGGCATCCCTCTTAAGGTGCAGTGTCTACGCAGGCTCACATGCCGTAGAACTGTCACAGGGGAAACTGATTAAACACTTCTCAAAGTTCTTTATGTTTCTGTAAACAGTTCTTTTCGATAATTCACAGGGCTGTTAGTTATTCATTCAGTTAGCACACATGTGCAAGCTTCTTTTCGAGAGCCGGCTTCATGAAGCAGAATTTGTTTTGCAAATGGTCTGGCAGATGTTGAAATAATAATGTATTAGTTCAGATGACTCTTGAAGGCTTTGTGCAGGAGTGGTGAATGGTATTCTATAAGGAATATACCAGAGGGTTCAGAGGATAAAACCCTTGATGTCAAAATTCATTGGAAAAACTAGTATGGTTTTCTTTTAAAAATATAAAGAGTTGCTTGGCCACACACCAATCAGCTGAAATCCACGGAGATCACCTCATTCAGGCTGAAATATTTAATTACAACATTGTTGGATAAAAAGCCTTTTGATCGATTAGAAAGGCATCTGTGATTAAGGACGGGGAAAAATAGTTTGAATTTTGAAGTGGAAATGCTCATTTTTCACCAGTGAATAAAGGGGAACACATCTTGCTTCAGAATCCATGCCTTGCCAAGGCTTTTGATGCATTTCAGAGGAAACAGCTGCACAAAGCCATTCATATGTTTGCAAAAATGTTGCCAGCTGGCTAGATAGCTCAGTGAGTTATGTCTCTAGCTGTGGAGCCAGAAGTTGGGAGTTCAATTCTCCACTGTGCCTCCTACGGAAAAAAAAACAGCCTATGTGGCCTTGGGCAAGCTGCACAGTCCCAGAGCACCCCCAGAAGAAGGGAACGGTGAACAACGTCTGAGTATTCGCTACCTAGAAAAACCTGAGAAATCCTGCCAGAAGTTAGAACTGACTTAAAAGCACACAATTGTTGTTGTAGTAATTCAAATGTGGACAAAACATGCTTTTATCTGTTTGGGATATATCTACAATAAATGTGTGTTTTTCTTTTCAGAATGAACACATTAATTTTTCCTCTCTATGAGGAAAAAAAGGGTCTGAAGATCTGGGATGAAGATAGAATTATAATAGTAAAGGGAACATGAAAAACTCAGGGTGTAACTGGATTGTTGAATCGGGAGCTGGATTGGATTTTTTTGAATTGATTTAAATCTATTCAACCTAATGTGGTTTTTGTGTCAGTGTGTGCATGCTTTTGGGACAACATTTATTCTGGCAGTAAGCTGTGTGGTATATCAGTCCAGGAAACTATCTGGGATTTAAAATTGTTCCATTTACAAGAGCAGTGCCTAGCGAAGAGAGAGAGCAAGGAAAAGAATGCCACAAAACAACTCAACCTCAAGAGAAAGACAACCTCCCTCGTCAAACAACAACAACAACAAACAAACAAACAAACCCTGAACAGGTTGCAGGATTGCTTCACCAGGAAGGGGGGGGGGAATCAGCATCGGTGTTGAACTGTCCCCAGCAGTTCATACTTTGTGAAACACACACACACACAAACGACATTAGAGGGACATGCCACATGCAACAGCAACAAAGAGAGAAGGTATTCACGAGAGAAGGAATGGAATCTGGGGCCATTCATGTGCTTTGTTGACATTTCTGCAGCAGTTCTGTTCTTCCATTCACCTCAAACTTCAAGCTACCTGCAGGAACAGCCGTGCCAGAAAAAGAGAAAATTAAGGTCTGGACAGTATATATGCTTCCTAAGGTGCCTCTGTATAATATTCATGGAAGTGAAATGCATCCCTCCCCCAAACAGTTCTTTTATTTATGTTCATTTGTTTCATTTATATCCGGCCTTTCTTATATCCACTGCAGCATGCACTGTGTGGATGAGTGGCCGAGCTCGCAGGCTGTCTCCTATCCATGTATGGGACAGACACAAACCAGTTTAGCCACTGAGAGGTGGACCATCATGCCTAGCTGTCCTAAACTACATGAAGTCTGTGGATATGGAATCAATTAATCAATCCTCAAGGTTTTACTCAGCCATGAACAGCATTTGCTTTTGGCTTCTCTGAGGATTTTGGAGTGGCTTGAACAGAGTGTCAAAGTTGCTAGGGAAGACATTTTGATCTTTAGAATGGGAAGTGGGGTGCAGTTCTTGAATTAGTAAATGAACACTAGTGTAAATTACAGACCAAATATAGGTACATAATTTGCTCTCAAACAATATCTGTATTGGGTTAGGGTTCATATGAAAATCCTAGCACACAAAAATATATACAGCTTTGGGGGCATTAAAAAAACCCCCCCAACTCAAACTGATATTGAAATGATGGCCAGTTTTGGTCCATCACAACATTGATCAAACTCCTGTCGCACAAGTGGTTGTACTTTCTCTGCCACTGTGGAAGGGTAGTCTGCAATGTGCCATCAAGCCAGAACCAACTTATAGCAATCCTAATAGGAATTTGAAGGAAACTGAGATGTTCAAGGAGGTTTTACCAGTTCCATATCTCCAGTCAATATCCATGGCTGTGTGAGGATTCAAATCCAGGCCTCCTGAGTCCTAGTCAATCACTCTATCCACTACAGTGCACTAAGTATGCTGCAGAAGAGCAGTATTGTACTGCAGGTGTATCTGTACAGTTGTTTGTTCTGTATGTTATGCAGTCAATTTCTAAGTGGCTGGATAGTGATGCTTGCTGGCTTGAAGTACATGTGATCACCAGTGCAGTGATGTGACCCAGCTCAACTATGCACATGAACATGCCACATGAATAAGACTGCCACCAGTATAAACCAAACCTAAGTTTGGAAGAAAAGAGATTCTTGGGGATAGGGAAAGAGATTTATTCTCCCCTTCTCTGTTGCTTACTTCGCTGCTCCTAACCCTTCCATTCTGTGATGCGTGTGACTTGCTTGAGTACCACCTCATGCCGGCTGTTTCACATTTTATTCTGTATTGCAGCAACCTTTGGGTCAACTGCACTTTTAAATATCGCTTTGAGCGCCAAGCTGGAGGAAAGTCTTTTGCTGATACAAAAGCATTCTTCCACGGCTGCTCCTTGATATACCTCTCCTGGTAATATAAGTGTGGCAATAAATCACATTTCCTTTTTGGTGCACGTCTTGATGTCAGCACGCAGCATACTCAGTGGCGCTGGAGCTTTATTATTTTATTTCAATAAAAAAGGCCTGTGAATATGCCGTGGCCAGCTTATCTGATTGTTTGTTCTGCTCAGCTAAGCAAACTAAGCAAGTGTGGTTTCAGTGCGGCAATTTGCTGAAAAAAACTTTGGTTCTGCTTTCCTTATCTGGAACCTCCCCTCCCTTTGTTTCTTTTTATTCTCCCTGTTGCCCGTCTCCATCTTTCTTCTTTACAATTGAATGTTTCTTGGTTTGTTGAAACAAATTTAAGTTAGAAATTCCTTTGTGAGAGCTCATCTCTGCCATTTTGATTATCTCTTCTAGTCAGTAATAAATCTGGTGGGAGCTGTAGGTGGTGGATTTGGAAATGAAGAGGTGCTTTTTTATCCATCTCCACAACCACTGTGCCCCATAAAGAAAGTCCATATATGCAAGTCAATGGGTTTGGTCCAGATCAACGATTAAAGAGCCAATCTTTTGTAAAGGTAAAGGCTCTAATTTGTCCATTCAAGACCAAACAACCTCTGATATTTTACAACACAACAGAGTTAGCTTGTAGCAATATAATATTCAGCGGAAGATCCACTCCTGTCCAAAGAAGTGAGAGGATTGCAAAAAAGCTCAAAGGGAACTAGGAAGTCTGGTGGTGGTAGATGGTGTCATAACCTCTGCTACTCAAAAGCCCCTGGGAATTTGACCTTGTGAGCACTGCAGCACTGGGTCAGAGGCATTACTGCAACAAATGCAAGTTTCTATGTCCTTCACCCATGTGAGGGAACAGCGGTAATGAGCTGAAATTGAGGAGTTTGATCAATGCCATCTGCAAACACAGAATATTTTGGATTCTAGTTGGACTTTAGAGACTAGCACATTGTACTTGGACTATGTACTTGGATCAAGCAAAAATCAGAAAAGGGTTGTGTGGTCTCCAAAACAATACAAATGCAGGAGCTGACAATACCTTTGTTAGACCTCTGGGGGAAAAAAATAAAGCAAACAATGGACAGCTAGCTTTTGTTGATAATTCCTCATCTTCAGGCTGTGCACTAAATTCTTGTGGGTAGGTCAAAAAATTGTATACCAAAGTCCCAAAGTCTCATGGCCATTGTTGGGGCCTCATTAGCTTCTTTAGATGGATACAGATTCAGTCTGCAAAAGGCTTGGGAGGTGGTGGTTTCAAACTCCTTCTAACCAGCAGTTTGGAATTTATTGCCCGACTCTTCAAACAAAAGGTCACCAAGCAATCTGCAACTCTCTTCTCTCCCCCTTCACCTTTTCCCCCTGAGATTCAAAGAATTTCTTATTTGGCTAGGGAAAACAAGGTAACACAGAAGCATTGCAAGCCTCCATATGATTGAGGGCCTCCATCAGATTGAGGGGTTGCTGTCCAGGGAAGCTTATCCCGAGCAAAATGTCTTTTTAAAAAGTCTGTAAGGCATCATAAGGCTGTTTACTGCTTCTAATGCAACAAATTAACATGGCTACCTCCCCCCTCAAAATCCAGACAGCCTTTCTTTTCTTCTTTTCCTTACTAGTGCAATGAAAGGGCAGAAGGTCAAGAGAGATGGGAGTAGAAAGGTACCCAAGGGTCCTCATGTTCTCCACTGTGGACATTGTGATAGGGTAGGGTTAGAGAGGAAACCTGCAATACAGTCTAGAACTTGTGATCCTTTCCCACTGAGATGTGTTAAGACCTGATGTTCAGAATGGGCCCAGATTCAGCAAGCCAATCTGTGACTTTTCCAAACAAATTTCAAAATAGCTCATCTCAGGTAAGTCAAAGGAAGCACAATCATCGCCATTTATACCATCTCTTATTCCACTGATACATCATATTTTGTAATCTTGAGGGATGGAAACATAAAAGTTGGGAACATTGGCATTATAACATGAAACAGGCAATCTCCTGTTACCCATTCCCTGAGCCTGATTAGATATGACTCCCCCCCTCCCCAGTCTTGATGGCAAGTCCAACTAGTATAATAATACATCTAGTATAAAAAGATAGTAGAGTGGTGCCCCGCAAGACAATGTTAATTCGTTCCACTGAAATCGCTGTTTTGCGAAAACATCGTCTTGCGAAAAGCGTTCCCCCATTGGAATGCATTGAAATCCGTTTAATGCATTCCAATGGGGGGAAAATCGTCATATTCCAGCGAAAATCGCCCATAGGGAAGCCATTTTGTGAAGCGCCGATCAGCTGTAAAATCACTGTCTTGCGAAAAACAGAAGAGCCGATCAGCTGTAAAAATCGTCGTCTTGCGAAAAAATGGTCTGCGAAACACGGACCAAATCATCGCAAAATTCCCCATAGGAAAAACCATTTTGTGAATCACTATAGTGATTGCAAAAAGTCATTGTCCTGCGGATTACCTGTTTTTCGGGGTAATCGTCTAGCGGGGCCCCACTGTACTTAAATGCAACAATGCTGTACATCATAGGCAGTTAATTGTCCTGTAATCCTATCTCCTAAGCTGCCACCTCAGATAGGATATTTCACCTTGTCTGGTAAAGCCAAGCCTGCATTTCCCAATGTTTTGCTTCTCTGTGAAAATATAGCTGAGTTACTAAGTTCTTATTGCACTTTCTGCCTGCTATATATGGGAAGGTGACCTAGGTTGAAAGCTACGTGACAGCATTCACATTTCTAAAGGTGCATTTTGAAGCCTTGGAGAGTGCAGAGGTTGCAACAGCAATTTCCCAGCTTCTGTTCCATTGTTCACATAAATAGACAACTCCCGTAAGTGAAGAAAGCAGCTCCGGGTAATGTCCGACTGTCCCTTAATTCAATGTCTCATCAATGAATTAAAAGGACTTCACTGGCTTTTAGAGAGCTTGATGCAAAGTCGAACCTCCTAAATTTCTCCTCACGTGTCTTCAACCCTGAGCCAAGGAGAGTAGTCAGTTTTATAACAAGACACCACCACAGCACAAGAATGTGTCTCTTTGCTTTATGTTTACACCATTATAATTCATATTACACGCTAAATAACCCCATTAAGTGAAAGTAGAAAAATGTGACAAGCCATTTATGGATCATGTAGATGTAATTGAAGAGGGCAATGGGACAGCTCCTTTATATAATCTAGCTTTAATCAATACCAGGGGAAAATATTTCCCAGGCTATTTAAACTGTACAGCATAAATAGTGTTTGACACACAAAATGAATTTTTGTTTCAGTTTAAGTGCTGATTTATTTGTGAGGAATATGCTTGCGCTTTTATTTCTCAGTTGTACAAGGGTTTGATTCACCACCAGGAGGGCTCAAAGGATGTAAGTATTCATACATGCTCTTAATTCAAATTAGTTAGTGAGAACAAAGACTAAGACCTGATGGTGTGTTTCTCTAGATGATGCCAACGAACTGGTACTTTCTTCCTTTGCCTTTCCCACTGTGGTCCTCAGTGGTATCAAAAACCCGCTCTAGAGGGGCTCTCAAACCTCTCTGGAGCAGGTTTTTAGGAGTCTAGACTCTAGATTCTTAACCTGTTGTCCACAGGCACACACACCCCCGGGAAACCACAATGTCCTCACAGGGGGTCTGCAATGGCTTGAAGAAATGTTATGATCTTTTGTAGTTAAAATAGAAAGAAAGAATGGAGGAGGAAAGAAAAGGAAATGTAGAACATCTTAGTTTCCCTTGCTTGTTTGTGTAAAACATGACCTTTCTAACCTACCACCTCCATTAAAAACAAATAAAAGTAAAAATCAGTTAGGAAAATAACTGATAGCAAATAACTGATATTTCTGCAAATGGTGAGGAAATGCAAGTGAATCACGCTGAGTAGCTGAGAGACAGCATGTGATATTTCTTGCTACTGCGCAGACAGTCAGAAGCTGCGGGAAATGAGAGTCAGTGTGAGTGAGTGTTCGGACAGACTTTGTGACTGTGTTTCTTCTTCGATTTCTGCTAACAAACCCATTTGGTTATTGCCAGTAAAGTAATTTTTCCATATTTGTAAAATACGTTTTGGCTGAGCATCAGAATGGATCACTGGCTGAATTTGAAATGTGAAAGAACTGATGATGTTGATGAGGGTGCATTCCGTACAAAGGAAAACGAAGCTTCTTCCAGCCATTTTAAGAAGTCTTGCCATTATAGCAAGGAATATATGTCAACTGGTTTCATGTGTACAGGTCCAGAAGACAAGCAACTACCACAGTGTATGTTGTATTACGAGATATTGTCCAACGAGGCCATGAAACTGTCAAAATTGCGAAGATATCTCGGTACTAAAAAAAAAGAACATGCCATGGAGAGCATCGATTTTTTCAAAAGTAAGGAGCATGTGCTTCGGGAAAGTAAGAAAATGGTAAAAAAAAAAAGGACTGCAACTGGTTGTAACAATGAAAATGTAGTGAGGGCCACATGTAGCAAAACCCAGAAAACTGCACACAATAGCTGAAGACTTATATTACCTGCTATAAAAATCATGGTTTCTGCATAGATCAATGAGAAAGCTGCCAAGGACCTTTCCTTAATACCTTTGTCAAACGGCGGTTTGTCAAGGAACAATCATTAGAAAGAATTTGCATGTCCCCTACTTTGCACTGCAATTGGACGAACCACAGACATAACAAACAAGGCAATCTTACTGTGCTATGTTAGATATATAATCTTCAGTTAAATCTTAGTGGTCAATGGCAACAACATTTATTTAAAGGGAGTCCATGCTAAAGAAAAGGTTAAGAACTGCTGGGCTAGATTGCAGGAAAGAGAAGGGGGATCACCTGTTTCTAATGGAAAGGATCCAGCAGAAGCCCACCTCTAGACCCTGACCTGACAGCCTCTGTCCTGCTCAGCCATTACTTACCTGGTTCTTGGCTGCACACTTCAAGAACAGAGAGTGGCTCCTCCCCTTTCCATTGATGCTTTCTCCATATGGGCGGAAGCATGAATGGAGATATGGATTTTTCTTCCACATAGGATCTTCATGGAAACAAGGGTCCTGGATAATTGGGGATCTTGGTCGTGTGGAAAGATTACATGTAAAAGACTACATGCATGCAAAAAACCCCTCTCTTTTTCAGACAAGTCACTCTACACATGAAGAAAGCAATGATGGAAGCGGGAGCTAGCCATTCCTTTCTGTGTTGCTAAGAAACAGGGTAGCTGTAAGTTGAAACTGAAGGTTCTGTTCACCCAGTTCAGGATCTGTAAGGTCAGAAGTTGCACATGGACCTATGAGCCGGATGCTAGGAAAACATAACCAGCATAGACCAGTGGATAGATAAATCAGGTGAAGGAAAAGGGATGATTCTTAATGTATCTGACTGAGGTGTAAAGAGCAGAACCTGGAATGATGTGTGGTATTGGTGTGCTGATGAACCACAGAGTTCAGAATTGGAACATTTGTTCTCAGGCACTGAAAACAGATTTGCCCTGGCCTGTCAGGCAAGCCACTCGATCTAGTGTAGTATCGTGTTCCCGTAACAGCCACACAGGTATCTGCTATGAGCGCGGTACTATCCTCCTGCCCATGCTCCTCCATAACTTCTGTTGAGAGGCATTCTGCTTACTAGAGACACTAGTAATATAGAGCCACAAATGATCAAAGCCATTGACAGCTTCATGCTTCACTGATAGCCATCCAAGTATCCATTGACAGCCCTCCAACACGTGGCCATCACTATATCTGATGTCGGCAAATTCAGATAATTCAGTCCTTCTGTAAATTTTCGATAAATCAGGTGTGACTGCATTACCTTTAATTGAGCTGAACTGCTGCTGTCAAGCTCTGCATATCACTTAACATCAAAGATCTGTTTTAAATAGAATTAATTGCCCAGAATCCTATTGCGGAATATAGGACTTATAAGGGAACTTGTGCTAGCAATTTTCATAAACTTCTGACTAGATGTGGTGTGCCTGGGCACATAGACAAATGGGGGACCAGTTGTCAATTTTTTTTAATACTTCTTGTTCAGTTCTGTCAGATTTATGCGTAATTTGTGAATTCAGAAAGTTCATATCCAAAGGGAACCAAATGAAATTTCTAACCATCTGCACTGACAAATGCAAAAGAATATTGCTTTTCCCAGGTTAAAGAGAATCATGTTGTTCCTGCTTGCCACACAGCTGTTAGAGAAGAGCTAGGCAGAAAGAAGGAGAGTGCAACACAAATTCAATAACATGAATATGTTGGGATACACAGGGATTCAAAACCGACTTTCAAAAATTATACACTCAAAGCTTTCTGCCTAGATGTCAGTTTCACCTTTTTGTACAGACAGTGTTCTGTTTAAAAAGAATCTTTGCCTGGAGTCCTATTGGTGTTTGACTGAGATTTGCATAGCTTGCCACAGGTAATTGTGACTAATTGACAAAGTGGCAGGATGCATCTTGGTTGAGCAGTCATGGATGAAAACATGCCCCAGTACCTAACAAATTAGCTACGATTACTTTTAACAAGTTATGCAAACCTTAAACAAACCAGTAGGGTTCTGGTCTCTAATTCTGTCCCTTGAAATTAAGAATGAAACATTTACCTTTCTTTTGGTATAGGACCAGATCCAAGGTGGTCAACATGTAGTCCTGTGGCCACATGTGACCACCAAGGTGGTTGTGTGGCTCCCAGCTTCAGCAGATTCCTCTTTAAAAAAAGGTTTCTAGCACAAAAAGTGAGTTTCTACTTCTAGTAACCTCCAGGAAGAACAAGCCACCTATTAGATAAGTAACAGATGCCTCTGCAGTGTTTAGCACATATGTATGTGTGTGTATGTTATGTGCTGTCAAGTCAGAACTGATTTATAGTGACCCTAATAGGGTTTTCAAGGTAAGTGAGATATTTAAGGAGTGGTTTTACCAGTTCCATTCCCCTAGTGAGTCTTGATGGCTGAGCAGGGATTCAAACTCTGTTCTCCAGAGTCATAGTCCAGCACTTTATCCACTACACCACACTGGGAATAATCTACATGCGCACATTTTGTAAAACTGGAAGTAGACCAGTTTTTACTTCTTTGTATTTCTGGTGGTCTATATGACCCCAAGAGGATCTCAGGGCAGAACATGAGCCTCAAAGTCATTTACACATGAAAGCAATCAAGACTGAGTTTAATTAAGCAAGGTTATTATGAAAGACCCCTTCACAGATTGCTGTCTTGTTGTGGCGAAGGGGCTTGAGTAATTCAGAGAAGCTATGGGCTATGCCATACAGGGACACCCAAGATGGACAGGTCATAGTGGAGAGTTCGACTAAACACAATCCACCTGGAGCAGGAACTGGCAAGCCACTCCAGTATCTTTGCCAAGAAAACTCCATGAACAGAAACAAAAGGCTAAAAGATATGATGCTGGAAGGAGCCCCTCAGGTCAGAAGGCGTCCAACATGCTACTGAAGAAGAGCGGAGGACAAGGACAAGTAGCTCAAATTTCAAATCAAAATTCAAATTTCAAATCAATTTATTGTCATTGTAAGTATATACAAGGTATATCCAAACAACAAAATTAACACAGACACCCAGAGACCAGCCCCACATGCACACACATAAAAAACAAATCCCCAAACACTAAAATCCCCCACTAAGAATACAAACATTTCCAGAGCTAATGAAGTTTGTTGGGCCAAAGCCAAAAGGACGCTCAGCTGTAGACGTGTCTGTAAGTGAAAGGAAAGTCCGATGATACAAAGAAAAATACTGGATGAAAACCTGGAATGTAAGATCTATGAACCTTGGTAAGCTGGATGTGGTCAAGCAGGAGATGGCAAGAATAAACATTGACATCCTGGGCGTCAGTGAACTAAAATGGATGGGAATGGTCGAATTCAATTCAGACGATTATCATATCTACTATTGTGGGCAAGAATACCATAGAAGAAATGGAGTAGCCCTCATAGTCAACAAAAGAGTGGGAAAAGCTGTAATGGGATACAATCTCAAAAATGATAGAATGATTTCAATACAAATTCAAGGCATACCTTTCAACATCACAGTAATCCAGGTTTATGCACTAACCACCGATGCTGAAAAGGCTGAAATTGACCAATTCTATGAAGACTTCTAGAACTGATACCAAAGAGAGATCATCTTCTCATTATAGGGGACCGGAATGCTAAAGTAGGGAGATAAAAGGAATAACAGGAAAGTTTGGCTTTAGAGTTCAAAACGAAGCAGGGCAAAGGCTAATAGAGTTTTGTCAAGAGAAGAAGCTCGTCATCACAAACACTCTTTTCCAACAACACAAGAGGTGACTCTACACATGGACATCACCAGATGGGCAGTACCGAAATCAGTTTGATTATTTTCTCTGCAGCCAAAGATGGAGAAGCTCTATACTGTCAGCAAAATTCAAGCTTAAACTGAAGAAAGTAGGAAAAACCAGTAGGTTAGTCAGGTATAATCTAAAGCTAATCCCTTATGAATACATAAGAAGTGAAGAACAGATTTAAGGAACTATTTAAAGTCTTAAAAGATGACACTGCTAAGGTGCTACACTCAATATGTCAGCAAGTTTGGAAAACTCAGCAGTGGCCAGAAGATTGGAAAAGATCCATCTACATCCCAATCCCAAAGAAGGGCAGTGCCAAAGAATGCTCCTACTACTGTAAAATTGCAGTCATTTCACACGCTAGCAAGGTTATGCTCAAAATCTTCCAGGGTAGGCTTCAGCAGTATGTGGACTGAGAACTCCCAGAAGTACAAGCTAGATTTCGAATGGGCAGAGGAACTAGAGACCAAATTGCTAGCATGAGCTGGATTATGGAGAAAGCCAGAGAGTTCCAGAAAAACATCTACTTCTGCTTCATTGACTATGCAAAAACATTTGATTGTGTCGACCACAACAAACTATGGCAAGTTCTTAAAGAAATGGGAGTGCCTGACCACCTTATCTATCTCCTGAGAAATCTATATGTGGGACAGGAAGCAACAGTTAGAACTGGATATGGAACACTGATTGGTTCAAAATTGGGAAAGGAGTATACGGCTCTATATTGTCTCCCTGCTTATTTAACTTATATGCAGAATACATCATGCAAAAGGCTGGACTGGATGAATCCCAAACCAGAATAAAGACTGCCAGAAGAAATATCAACAACCTTAGATATGCAGATGATACCACTCTAATGGCAGAAAGTGAGGAGAAATTTAAGAACTTCTTAATGAGGGTGAAAGAGGAAAGCGCAAAAAATTGTCTGAAGCTCAACATCAAAAAAACCAAGATCATGGCCACAGGTCCCATCACCTCTTGGGAAATAGAAGGGGAAGATATGGAGGCAGTGACAGATTTTACTTTCCTGGGCTCCATGATCACTGCAAATGGTGACAGCAGCCATGAAATTAAAAGACATCTGCTCCTTTGGAGGAAAGTGATGACAAACCTAGACATCATCTTAAAAAGCAGAGACATCACCTTGCCGACAAAGGTCCATCTAGTCAAAGCTATGGTTTTTTCAGTAGCAATGTATGGAAGTGAGAGCCAGACCATAAAGAAAGCTGACTGCCGAAGAATTGATGCTTTTGAATTGTGGTGCTGGAGGTGACTCTCGAGGGTCCCTTGGACTGCAAGGAGAACAAACCTATCCATTTTGAAATAAATCAACCCTGAGTGCTAACTGGGTGGACAGATCCTGAAGCTCAGGCTCCAATACTTTGGCCATCTCACGAGAAGAGAAGACTCCCTGGAAAAGACCCTGATGTTGGGAAAGTGTGAAGGCAAGAGGAGAAGGGGACCTCAGAGGATGAGACGATTGGACATTGTCATTGAAGCTACCGACGTGAATTTGACCAAACTCTGGGAGGCAGTGGAAGACAAGAGGGCCTGGCATGCTCTGGCCCATGGGGTCACGAAGAGACTAAACAAGAACAATTATGAAAAGATCAACAATGAAATTCCACTGTTTTAATAAATAGGCAATAATAATTTATTTTCTGCTTTTTGTGTTTCTGTCCACTATAGCATGTACCAAGCAACAAGACCCACATAGTCCAAATGGAAAATTTCTATTTCTGCATGAGGTTTAGTTGTTTTTGATTCATCACATCTCAAGATGATGATGCCATCTACATATAGATAAAATGTAGCTGTGAGAAAGTAAAATCTTTTGATGTATGATGTAATAAATATAGAAGGGCACATAAATATAAAATGGAGAAAAAGTATAAGGCTTCAATTTTTAGGCTCTCACATTATATCATTATAATTCCATCCAGCCGTTCATTCCTTTAAAGTTGAATAAAGTCCTGCATTTATAGACTAGCAGGCTGATTTCCTTACCTGCGTGATATGTAATTATCTGTGATTTATTCCTATAGGAAAACAGAACTGTTGTCTTTGCTTGGAAAGAAAGTGTCCCCTTCTTCATGTTTGGTTGCATTTAGAATATTACAAGAAAATAAGCCTGATGAAAAACAGATAGAAAAGTAGGGATTTTTGTGATATGATTGGAAGTGATTGTTTGATTTCATTCTGGAATTAACCTTATTTGAGGGTGCAGGGGATAAACGCCAGTTGTGCTAAACACAGGCTTCCGATTTTTCCCTAAAGGTCTATAAAGTTCTGTCGGACTGTTAGGGAAATGTTGAAGTAACAAACTCTCTGACTTGATACACAGGCTTGAGTTCATCACAGGAAACCTGGGCTATACAGTAAGTGTAACAGTGAATAAGTAAATAAAAATGCCCCCCCCCCCAAATGTGAGAATTATTTACCTTTAAAAGTCTGTGTCAATGCCCTCCTTTTTCTATAGACCTGTGGTTTGAAAGGTAGATCCCCAAATCTATTCATCAGTTGTCCTAGAAAAAGTATCTTTAATCCAAAGCGTTCTTTTCTTCTCTTTTTCTGGCTGAATGCTGCCTGCAGGTAACTCCCATTGGTTGTGAGTTTGGAGGCTTTCAGGGTTTTTTTAAAAATACTGTTCTGAAGGAAAAAGCTCTGTAAAAGACAGATGGCTCTCTTTATATGTCTTTCCACTACAAATAGTGAAGTGCCAGTAAATAGCAGGGGGGCACATACATCTCTCCATGTGTTTGGGGCGTAAGGGGCTCCTGGACCAAACCAATTCTGCCTCATTCCCAAATATGGGGGTATTGAGCCTATGCTTTGTGGGGGGGGGAAACGTATTTAACCTTTCCAGATTGAAGCAGGTGACTTCTCTGTGTGGGAAGGGCTCGCTTCTCTTGCACTCCCCATGCTCCCAAGCTGCTAAAGTGGAATTATTCATGCCTTTCTCCTTTAGGGTGTGGATGATCATTCCACCAGCCTCAGTATTTCCCTATCTCTCAGCAAGGAGTACGGAATAATAGCTGGTCCCCAAGGAGCTTAAAAATAAATCGAGGCAAAGAGCGCATTGCAGCTACTGAACAGGAGGTGGTGGAGAAGTTCATCCTCCATTTGATCACTTCTCAGCAGTAATTTGACAAAGAGGAAATGCTTGCAACATGCGCTCGCACTCTTCCCCCCCCCCCCCGATTTCAGTGAGTGACATTTTCACCATGGGCAGCATTGTTCAGTTACTGCATTTTACCCCAATTTTTCATATACACTCCAACAGGCACACAAAGACTTTTTTTAAAAAAAGGATGGTAAGGGAAGCCCTGCACAGCACATATCATTTTTATGCAGCTGCAGAACTTATTAAGCAATTAATCATTTCTCTTGAGGAACACTTTTCTTCTTCTTTCCACTTGGTGTTCAATTAAGGCAAAGAGACAAAAAAAAAAGCCGAAGGACTGATGCCAGCTCACCCTCAGTTTGCGTCCTCGCTGTGGCTTTGCCCGTGTGAAATGTCAGCAAAAGCTTCCAAATCAATACATCACACAAATAAAGACACCATCCTAGATCTCAATTTGGACAGTCAGTGAATCAGACTCTGTTCCTCCTTCAGTTTGTGTGTGTGTGTGTGTGTGTGTTGTCTTCCTGAGCAGGTGAGCTCTGGTTTTCCACCATAGTGGCTTATTTTATTTTATTTTATTTTTAGGTTCATTCTCCAGCAAAGGCATATGCTGTTCTCTGTCTGAGACTAGGTTTGGATGGAGGCTACTGAAAGAAAAGGGGGGGGGGGAGGAGGAGGAGTTATAGTTTATATGCCATCCATAAGAAGGGCAAAGCATGCAGAGTGATTTATGAGGCAACAGTGGAGAAGATGGGTGGCAGCTGCATTCTCCCAGAGCTCCCACGTGAGAGAAGACAACATGTAACAAATTACTGTTTCTCATATTTCTCACCAGAATTCTAAAAGCACACTAGGATGTGTTGTCATAATTGTGAGCATCACTACAGTTTCTTTTTCAGTGGGATCCTTGTCATGAACTGAAATCTCTTGGGAGTCCCACTTGACTCATTATGGACACACAATTATTGCAAGGTTTTGGCTTTTCTAGAAATGTCTTGACTCTGGAGTTATCTCTATCAGTTTAAAAGTTTTGCTCTGCTCTGCTTTCTTTCTCCCTCTGTCCCTCAGTTTCCTTCCTTCCTTCCTTCCTTCCTTCCTTCCTTCCTTCCTTCCTTCCTTCCTTCCTTCCTTCCTTCCTTCCTTCCTTCCTTCCTTCCTTCCTTCCTTCCTTCCTTCCTTCCTTCCTTCCTTCCTTCCTTCCTTCCTTCCATTATTTCTTTAAGTATTTCTTCTTATTCAGTTTCTGGGAAAAAGCAGAACCAGCCTTGCCCCGTAAAGGCTGAAGACCACCCTGTCTGGATCATAGGCATGCATAGGAAAAAGAAGAAGAAAAATGTGGAAAGAGTCGTGTTGCTAATGCTACTGTGATCTAACCCACTCAATTCTCACACAAGAGACTCAAGAAATCCATGGCACCAATCTCACATTCACAGGTACTCAACTGATTGGACTGAGATCTGCAGCTGTCCAAAAGAAAAGAAGAAAAATTCTCCAATGCACATCCCCACATTGCAAATTAATGATACATGAATATAAATATCTCTCTGTTCTCTAGCAGCCTTCCCTAACTCTGCCAAAATATGAAATGGCTCATGATCACATGGGCAGGATAATTTATCTGTCTGAACTGAGCCCTCCCAGGGACTCATTAACTGGGTCTTCCAGGAGAGCTTGGGGTTTTCATTGGTACTTGAACTGTCATTGTCTTTCTGCTTAGGGCTTCCATTTCTGTTTTTGTTGTTGTTGCTGTTGTTGTTATGTGCCACCAAGTTGTTATGTGCCATCAAGTTGTCTCCAATTTATAGCAACTCTATGAATGAGTGATCTCCAAAATGTTCTGTCCTCAACAGCCCTGCTCAGCTCTTTTAAACTCAAGCCTGTGTCTTCCTTTAGGGAGTCAGTCCATCTTATAACTGATCTTTTTTTAAAAATCTTTCCCAGAATTATTGTCTTTTCCAGAGAACCTTGCTTTCTCATGATGTGCTCAAATTACAAAAGCCTCAGTTTCAATGTTGTTGTTGTTTTTTTTTTTGGGGGGGTTGCCTCTGGAGGTATCTATATGCTTTAAATTTATTTGTCCTTTCCCTGAAGGTTAACACTGGTCAGCGAAAATGGATTCTCTGTGCTCTTGCTTTGGACAAAAGATTGATAGTCAAGCACAGAAAATTAAAAACACACCTCATTTTATTCAGTGTTCCAAGAGCTTTGCACATATATCAGCATCTGAATGCATGGCACACTCATGCCAGCTGTGTATGGATATATATTTATACATTTGGAAATGTTCCATGGAATTTTTTTACATTTTTTAAATTGTGGTTTCCTTTTGTTTCTGCAATTTTTTTGTTTTTATTTATCTGCTGCATAATAAAAATGAATGCAAAAATGTGGATGAATGCAGAGAATGCATTAGGGGATGTGGAGGGAAAGTAGATTTCTAGTGATGGGTTGGCTAGGCTGTGTGACCCTAAGAACCCTTTCTCTGAAGAAATGGAAGGATTTTGTGTGGGTTTTTTGTTGTTGATTAGTTGATAGGTTAGTTGAATTTTCTTTCTGATGTCCTGTTTTGGTTGTTATATTATTGTTATATTAATAAGAATTATTTTAAGCACTCACTGTAGTTTAAACTTGTAGCCTTTTGTTACTCTGAAGAAAGAAAGAAAGAAAGAAAGAAAGAAAGAAAGAAAGAAAGAAAGAAAGAAAGAAAGAAAGAAAGAAAGAAAGAAAGAAAGAAAGAAAGAAAGAAAGAAAGAAAGAAGTGGTAGGGAGGATAGATAACATAGGTCCCTCTCCAGGGTGCTGAAATGGTATGTCTTTGATCAGCCCTGGCTCAGGTAGTTTGTACTTCTGTTACCTACCTGCAATAATGTTGGTGTAACAGTCCTGGAAGTCTGACTCTCCTGTGCCTTCAACTTATTACTGGTTTGTTTTCTTTTCAGTTTCTTCCAGCTAAACCCTATCTCTCCTGTTCCCATGAGACTCACACATTACCTTTCTTTTATTAGAGTTACAGACAAGCACTGTTGTGGCCAGTGCTGATAGGCTTATTGCATGCTGTCTCATCAAAGATTCAAATTTTATTTATTTTAGTGGTTTCTAGCTGATTATAATGACACAAATAAAAAAAGGATCAAAAAGAAACATTCAGGTCATTTAAGTCTTTTTCATAAGAAGACATCTGTCTTATTTTGTTTTTCACCCACTTCTATTTTTTTAAAGTCTCGGGTTCTTTCACTCCCAGATATGAACATTATTTAAAAATTGAAGTGAAATTAAGTTTTCTTCATTTGCACCAGCTAAAATCAAGAGGTATTTCCACCGTACAGAGGAGAGTGCTGGAATGAGTGGCAACTAGGGTTTAAAGATATAAAGCCTCTTAGAAAGAAGACCTGGACACCCTAATTCAGCAGTAACGTAGCTGAAAACACTAGGATTTCAGAGTTTTAAGAAGCACTCCAGTTCTGATTCTAGATAGATGAATTTATCCATTCCAGTCCCTCACCAATTTTTTTAGCAAACTCAAGTATTTTTCATTCCAAATATAAAATTTGCAAAATTTGATATATTAATCCCAATTTATCAAAATGTGCAAATTTAATATTTCAAATGGACAGAATTTTTCTGAAAATGGAACTGATAAATGCATCTGTCTAGGATCAAGATTAGGGTACTTATATTCTTACTTTGAAGCCCTAGACGTTTCAGCCATAACAGTGCTGAATTATGGTTGCCAGCTATTCTTTCTAAGAGGCTCATTACTTTCAACCACTGTATTACATCAATTCACAATAGTATCCTCTCTACGCTAATTTATTTAAATTTATGAAAATGTGTAAAGTTCATTTCTGAAATTGGAAGAACTCATGGTTTCTAAAAAGTGGGTGGAAAATTCACCTGTCTCATTCTGCTTTTTCATCCATCCCTGAAAGGTACCCATAAACACTGAGAACTGGTATGAGGAGGAAAAGATGACATGGGTTCTTGGAGGGAACAAGAATAGCAAACAACATTTCTCCCTCGTCCTCCTTCCTCCCCACTTTTGCAGGCTTCTTGAGGAAATAGGAGAAAAAGCTATCCAGTGTTATGGAATAGAGGTGAGTATTGGACATTCTCCTGTTCATGCCTTCAGAAAAGAAGACAATTGTATAGAATGTTCTATGTTTGTATATGAGCAGGAGAAAAAAGAGTGCTTACACTGGCTATTATTTTCTAAACAAAATGCTCTAGAACAGTGGATACTAACCTTAGGCCTCAGAAGGTCTTGGACTACAATTCCCAGAAACCTGGTAAGCAAACCTAGTGGTGACGACTTCCGGGAGTTTTACTCCAAGAACATCTGGGGACCCAAGACTGGGAACCAATGCCGTAGAATAATGCCCTGAAATGATTCATTGTGGGGAAGGGAAAATGGTGGGTATGTTGCCTGAATACCTTCTGTTGTTGCTACTTTTATTTATTTATTTATTTATTTATTTATTTATTTATTTATTTATCTATCTATCTATCTATCTATCTATCTATCTATCTATCTATCTATCTATCTATCTATTTATTTATTTATTTATTTATTTATTTATTTATACCCCGCCCCTCTAGACCATGTCTGCTCGGGGCGGCTTACAACATAAAATAGGACAATATAAAATATAAATATTCATTCATTCATTCATTCATTCATTCATTCATTCATTCATTTATTTATTTATTTATTTATTTATTTATTTATTTATTATTTTATTTATATCTCACCTATCTGGTCGGTTAAGACCACTCTAGGTGGCTCGTTCGTTCGTTTAGTCGTTTAGTCGTGTCCGACTCTTCGTGACCCCATGGACCAGAGCACGCCAGGCCCTCCTATCTTTCACTGCCTCCTGGAGTTGGGTTAGATTCATATTGATTGCTTCGATGACACTGTCCAACCATCTCATCCTCTGTCGTCCCCTTTTCCTCTTGCCTTCGCACTTTCCCAACATTAAGGTCTTTTCCAGGGAGTCCTCTCTTCTCATGAGATGGCCAACAACATAAAATAACACAATAAATATATATAAAACAATTTTTTTTTGCTACAATACCAGTGGCAGAAGGAAAAGGGGAGAGAAAGTAAAAAGAAAGAGACAAAAAACAGAAAATATGCTGCTGCCACTGCCAATGGGGAGCCCCACCTCTGAGAATTTTTGCCCTCCTTCTCAAGAAATTTGTTGCAATCTTCTCAGTCCAATTTCTTTGCTTACAAAGCTGGCAGAACATATTGAGAGGCCGTTTGCTCATAGTTGTGCTGTAGATTTGCTGAGCCGCACAGCTGAGCAACAATCATAGTATTAACATTCAGGGCTGGCTCTGTTGTTGGACAGAGTGAGATAACTGCTTCAGGTGACACCTGTCTGGGGCAGCAGTGACAGGTATCTCAGCCATTCTGAATGACAGGATGTATAACTTCCCAAATTAGCCCTCGACTCTCAAATGTGGCAGAAAGGATCCTGTCCCATTGTCAGGGTAAGAGTGAGGCTCAGCTCCCAGTTCTGTCAGCTAGATGGAATTTGGAATGGGTGCATGTAAATCTTTAATTAATTCATCTTTGTTGCTGAGAACAAAACATTTCAAAAAATTTCTCCCTATTTGATGAAATTATTAGAATTTTTTGCATTTTTCATATTTCAGGATTTTGTGGTGGTTATTTGGTGCTGTTTCTGTCACAAAGGGAAAAAACTCTGAATGGAATGCTGTTTTTTCAGTAGGATGTCTCAACGCCTTTAAACATCCTTTTTCATTGAGGTTAAGAACATTTGCAAATGTTTATTATTTCTCAGGTTAGTGCCATTATGCCATTTCCCCCAGGCATCATTTTTTGTCTGTGTCCTGGTAATGCTACTTTCTCCTTCATGAAGTCCCTCATGCGACCTGCGATGGGGTGTTTAGGAAAGCACTGGAGACTATGCCAATCTCCGGATGATACTCCGGATGATTCCGACTCCTGTCCCTTCCAGCCAGCTTTCCAGTGCTGAGGACTAATGGGAGCTGTGGCCCAGTAACATATGGAAATCTGCCGGTTTCCTGCCTGTCGCCTAAAAACATTCAGACCCAAGCCATAAAGCTTTGGCTTTAGCTATAGACGATCACTGGAGAAGCTCAAACTTAAAAAAAAAAAAAAAAGACCACCTGCTTTCTCTCTAACCAGTGCAGCCAATAAGAACATCACTTTCTAATGCAAATAGCTGCTGTGAATACTGTGTTATTTAAATGGACCCTCTGAGTCAATCTCCAGCAGGGATGTATGATGCTCATTTGGTGAAATGATGTGTTATGAACACACATTATTCTAAAGAGCAGAAAGTGTAGATTGGAAACTAGACTGAACTGCAATGAGTCCTGGTTTGTGTGTGTTTGTGTGTGTGTGTGTGTGTGTGTGTGTGTGTGTGTGTGTGTGTGTGTGTGTTTACAGTTTAAGAAAGTGTCGGTCTTGCCCGTGTCTGCTGATACCTGGGTGTTTAAGCAAGCATTCTAAATGGAAATGCACCTGACATTCTTGTGACTAGCTGTAATCAAACAGCATTAAGATTCAGCTGATCTCACAGAGGATGATTAAACAAATTTCTCACTCCCTCCAATGTTTTCTTAATGGGAAAACAGAAGGAAAAGGCATGTTGATGAAAATGATCCCCAGATGGAAAATGATGTTTTGAAATATGTACGGAAAGGAATGCTTAAAAAAAACAAAACAAAACCCGGCGCTTGTAATAGCACTGCCTAATCGCCAGCCCTTCCTAAAATGTTTATGATTGACCTGCTTCTGGCCAGAATCCAAAAATGAAAACAAGTCCACCAAAGCCTCGCATGGCATATATTAACCCACTCCCATGTCTTTTGTTGGAGAAGAGCAGATTGTACTGGGAAAGAAAACCAGGCAGTTCTGTTTGGTATGTAGCTGGATATTGTGACCTCTTTTGGCGGTCTTGAGTTTCTCCCACTATCTTCCCAGTGCTTTCCTGACAGCTTCCAGGTTGACTTCTATGGGAGCTTTCCTCCACCTGCTCTTTAGCCTCCTTTGTAATTGCTTCATAATCCTGAACTCTTCAATAATCCACAGAGAAAACTGGGCTCTGCATTGAAGAGGGCATTTAGGAGTGTTTGTGTTTAATCTTAGGTCTTGTCTGACCACAGATTGACAGTGTGTCAGTCATTTCAGCTGGAACCCTCCTTAGGGCATTTTGGAAACCCGTCAGATCCATTAGCCTTCAAGGTCTCTCCTCCCGGCAGAGGGGTTCAGTTGTGCAAGGTCTAAATCTCAACTTGAGATGATCTGATCATGGCTCACCACTTTCAGACCATCCTTTCCCTGTCCTGGTGTGAACACCAGATTGAGGATGTGACCCTGTGGCATGTTCAGACAGACCCATGCCAGCCATGGTCTCTCTGAACTTGAAATTTGCTCCAGTCAACTGCTTCTCTGCATGTATATTGAAATCCCCCAGGAGTTGAGGACCTCAACACAGCAGTGGAAATGTGTTCTATCAGGTCGGGAAGAGAATGTGTTGGATTGTGGGGAGAGCAGTACACCAACCTCAGTCCCATTCTGTCCTGATGGTCCAACCTGGGTTGAGGACATTTAGACCTGGGCACAACAGGACAGATATACTGCTGATGTTAATGGAGTTTTTATGGATTATGGCAATGCCCACTCTCCACTATTGTCATCTGCCATTAGGCTGGACCTAATACAGTCGTGCCCCGCTTTACGATTATCCCGTTTAACGACGAATCTGCTTAACGATGTTTTTGCGGTCGCTTTTGCGATCGCAAAACGATGGTTTGAATGGGGTTTTCCCACTTTGCGATGATCGGTTCCCTGCTTCGCTTTACAACAATCAAAAACAGCTGATCGTCGGGTTTCAAAATGGCCGCCGGGTGTACTAAATTTGGAGCCATTTTTTTGCTTTACAGCCACCTGAAAATGGCCGCCCCTATGGAGGATCTTTGCTGGACGGTGAGTTTTCAGCCCATTGGAACGCATTGAACAGTTTTCAATGCATTTCAATGGGCTTTTTTTATGTCGCTTTACGACGTTTTCACTCTACAGCGATTTTGCTGGAACAAATTAATGTCGTTAAGCAAGGCACCACTGTATCCTGGGGGGGGCACAAGTGGGAAAGGCTCCTTCCCCTTCCTCTCCCACCTCAATACTTGAGTCAATTTTTTTCTAGGATTTGTTTAAAAAACTGGAGGATGTATATGGGAGTTGCTGGTCCCTCAAGGATGGTGGATGTGGTCCATCCGTGGCACAGGGATATGTGTTTTTTTTGGAGGTGTTGGAAATGTGCAAATGTGCAACCACACTAGCACAAATAACTATGCACAACTCTATTTCCTGTCTCCCTAATTTATAGTTATTTAATAAGTATATTCCACTTCCCTGAATATGATCTTTTACTCATGATTCCAAATACCAGTTTCCAGAAGGATACGAACAGCAATAGTGTGCTTCTAACAGTTATTAAAACCTCACCTCTTTAAATAGGCTTTCCCCAGGCATTAACGCTGTTTCTGAACTCTAATGTTTCTTATAATATATATGTTTCATTGTTTCAGGTTTTTGTACTTCTGGATTCAGTTTTTAGTTTTATGACGAGCTGTATATTCTGCTTTTTATGAAAGTTCTACACATTGCTGTAAGCAATATGGAAACTTTTAAGAGAAATAAATAAGTTAAACCAGTTATATAAGCTAGCACAGTGAAGTAAAATTAAAAGAGCAGATGTGGTCTTGAGTAGACATGAATACATCTCTCACTGGAAGGACAGATCCTGAAGCTGAGGCACCAATACTTTGGCCATCTCATGAGAAGAGAAGACTCCCTGGAAAAGACCCTGATGTTGGGAAAGTGTGAAGGCACGAAGAGAAGGGATGACAGAGGACGAGATGGTTGGACAGTGTCACCGAAGCGACCAACATGAATTTTGACCCAACTCCGGGAGGCAGTGGAAGACAGGTTGGCCTGACGTGCTCTGGTCCATGGGGTCATGGAGAGTCGGACATGACTTAACGACTAAGCAACAACAAAGATGGATATTAACCGCTGGTTTGTTTACTGGCCGAGCAGGTGTTCACTGGTTCCCATCCCCACCTCTTTCTGCGGGTGCCCACTCAGAGACAGCACGGTTTTCCTGCCCTGCCTCCTCTGAGAACTGCCTCTGAGTGGGTGCCTGTGGGAGGAGGCAGGGCTAGGATCCACCAAACACTTGCTTGGCTAGTAGGGAAACTGCATGAACCACCAAATTGGCAATTTGTGCTCATCTCTTGTCTTGAGGTTAATCTCTGCCTACAAGATCAAACCATACAGGTTTGAGACAGTCTGAAAGGATAACTCTCGCATAGAATGATTGCACCCTGACTTTGCTTTAGATGTGATATTGATACATGTAGTATATATGACACCACAGTTCAACCATGGTTCACTAATAGATTGTAATCATTTTTGCTGGATTGATATCTCCTGCCCAAATCCGTCTGCTGGTTTTAGAAAGGCTTCACCACTCCTGTTCCTAGAGAATACGGCTTCCTTTTTTTTTTTTTACAATTTACTGTAACCTTCAAGACTGTTGAGAGGTGTGTGTTAAATTCTTCCATTCTTGACATCTTGGCAACTCTCAGTGAAACTGCCAAGGTGCAAACAGACTTGGTTCTGGTTGACTGGATGTATGTGAAGGTTGAATATGGTCCTCAAGTGACTCTAGATAAATGTGCTTGGTACCCAAAAGACTTGAATGAGTCCATCAGGTAATTACATGGTTGGGCAGGTTTTTGAATCTTGTATTGTGTACCCACAGACAAGAATTTCCCCACAGGAGCTGTTCCAGTCAAGGATGTGATTACACAATGTAGTCTGTGTATATAATAACAAAACACTGATGAAAAGCCACATGGTTTGTGCCATTGAACACCAGTAGCACAATCTGGACATGTACAAAGACAGAGGAGACAATCAAAATGGATAAGAAAGAATGACCAACATGAAATTAAAGAAGAAAATCAGCATTGCTCTATTCATCTTTTCTGTATACCTGATAAAACTAACTTATCCCAGTCTAGGCTATTTGTCCCTCTCGTTCAACACTGGAAAAGTATGAAGAAGAGGAGATAGGTGGTGGTAGTGGTGGCAGCACGTAGAACTTGGAAGACATGCTCATTTTTGTATACACGGAGACCATGTACTGTACTTTCAATTTCCCCTTCTTCATATTGTTCTACTGACTGTCCATTGTTGAAAACAGGAAGCTAGATTGCCTTGACTTTTTTATCTGATTCATCACAACTCTTCTTATTATGTGTACCTTTCTGATCACATGCACTGACTATTTGTTTCTTTATCCATAACATTCTTTAATGAGTTTTCCCCCCTCATGACTGTACAACATTATTTTCTGGGACCTTACTGGCATTTGTGATTCTGCATCAGGGTCTTTACTATTTGATTTTCTGCCCTTCTAATGACAAAAATAAGCTTGTTTTACCTGTTTGGTTTACATTATATATATATATATATATATATATATATATCCACCTCTTCTATTTAAAATATGTTTTCTTCCACGTGCATTACGTGTGCACTGAAACTGCTAATTACTTTCTTTATATGGAGGAACTGTGTGTGAGTGAAAGAAAGTGCCAGTAAATGCAGTGAGTCCACTGTCAGTTCTGACTCTCAGCCTCAGTTCAAGGTAAGGTAAAGGTTCCCCTTGACATTTTATTCCAGTCATGTTTGACTCTATGGGGCGGTGGTCATCCCCATTTCCAAGCCGTAGAGCCAGCATTTGTCCGGAGACAGTTTCTGTTGTCACGTGGCCAGCGCGGCTATACACGGAACACTGTTTACCTTCCCACCGAGGTGGTCCCTATTTATCTATTCGCGTTTACATGCTTTCGAACTGCTAGGTTGGCAAGGAGCTGGGACAAAGCGACGGGAGCTCACTCCGTCGCGTGGATTTGCTCTTACGACTGCTGGTCTTCTGACCCTGCAGCACACAAAGGCTTCTGCGGTTTAGCCTGCAGCGCCACCATGTTCAAGAGTCAACCCCAAATCCCCATATACTTGGACTGCTGAATTTACAGGCAATTTAACTAGGACACTCGTGTTTGGGAAGAAATCTCTCTTGTTTCAGATGTTTGGTAGCAGCTGCTTGCTTTGTGATCATGCCTGTTGTTATACGGATTTTTTTTCTTTAGTGAGTGCTATAAAAGTGTTGAAGCAAAAACAGTATGTTGCATAGTATAGGAATACATTTTTTTAAAGAGAAAGGGGAGGGGGAAAAAGAAATAGTACTTTAATCAAAGCTGATGTATGAAGACTACCATGACAAATATACCAAACGCATCTAGCAAAGGCATATTTCCCCAATCAGTGTAAACATTGAATTCTAGAGTGTGTTTGAAATATCCTGATAGAGGGTGCTGGTGCTTTGTTTTAATACTTCAAAAATAGGTCAGTTTTTTCTTTTCTTTTGTTTTCAAATCCTGTTGTTAGGCTTCTTCCCCCTGTTGATGTTAAAGGGTTTTCTTTCTGTTTCATTCTTTTAAAAAGGGAAAGCAAAAGAAGAATGTTGTACTCTAATGTGCTCTTGTGAGAATCTTATTTTCTCATGATGCCCATGTTAAGGCAAATTCTCATGATAACTTACAGCAGAAAAAGGACATGCAACACCTTGCTTTGCTTCTAAAAAATAAGACAGTCTTTGAAAAAAGGAGTGCAAGGTACAAGGGCAAGGGTCTTAAGGAAAATGAGTGGGCGTTCACACAGAAATGTGGGAAGTGGCCTTATACCAAATCAGACTGTTCAGTTAACTCAACATTGTCAGCTCCAAAAAGCAGGAGTGTTTTAAACAACAAGAACCACAGAACATTGCAGTTAACAAATCAAACCAATGTTGTTATTGGGCCATTGAGTCAAAACTGATTTGTAGCAGTCCTAATAGGGCTTTCAAGGTAAATGAGGAATTTAACGAGTGGTTTTAACATGGTGGAACATGGTGGCCACGTGACTACGGAGGTTTGTCTGTGGACAAACACTAGCTCTATGGGTTTGAAACAGAGATGAGCACCACTGCCTAGACACGACTGGACAAAATTGTCAAGGGGAACCTTTACCTTTAGACAGTACCACTCTCTCAGTGAGTTCCCATGATTGAGCAGGGATTCAAACTCTGGTTTCCAGAGTCCAAGTCCATCACTCTATCCACTACATCACACTAATTTCCCAATGTTATATACTGTGGAAATGTTGCTTGGGGAATACTGGAAAAGAGAGAGCTGAATTCACCTTTCTGGGCCGGGATTGGACAGAAATAGTTGGTTTTATACCAGATATTCCAGAATTCCTGAAAAGGACCTGGCAAATGGGCTGGCTTCAGATTAATTAAGGGAGGCTGTACATGGTTCTAAGCTGAGAAAGCTGTGAGCATGATAACCAGTGAAAAGCACCAAAACAGAAAATAGTAGACAGTACTGCTGGTACAAAACTGGCGTAACATGTTCCAGAAATCTGGCACTGGTTAATCTCATTGCAGTATTTTAAAGTGTTTTTTTTTTTTAAATCTGCTGAACATTCCAAACTATCTTCAAAGGCATTACAGTAAAGTGCATTACACTAATTCAATCAAGATGCAACAAAGGCATTTAACTAAATCCAGCTCTCTGGATTAAGTTATTAAATTGCTTTCAAGGAGCAAAGATGGTCAAATTATGCAACCAGGCCCTAAATTGAATTGCTTGTTCTATCTACATTGTACCCAATGTAGTGTAGTGGATAGTGTGATGGATAAGGACTTGAGGAACCTAGATTCAATTCCTTGGCTCTTCCATGGAAAAATCACTGGGTGAGTGGGACCAGTAAAACCACTCCTTAAATACCTCACTTACCTTGAAAACCCTGCTAGAATCGCTACAGTCCAGTTCTGATAGGACACAACAGTAACACTACATCCAGCTACTGCATCTTAAGTGAAAATCTCATTGATCCAATGGGTCTACAGTAACGGAGGCTAGGAATTAAAGGTGGAACTGGTCTTTCAATGGAACCATGTGCACCAATACTGTATAAAGAACCTCCAGTCTATGTGCGTAATCCAGCCAGTGGGGCAGTCCTTCAAAGGAATGCATCTTTCCCCAAAATATGACCATTGCTTTTTATCTTTGCAGCCAACTTGAGATGTCTCAAAGTACCAGTTGGGAGAGTTTTGCCCACCACTTGCTTTGCTTGCATATAGAACCTGCCTTGCTGAGTTATTTGGGGGATCAGATGGGTGACAGTAAAAGTGTGCTGCTTATATACCGCCCCATAGTGCTTCAAGGACTCTTTGGGTGTTAATTATGCAGGCTACAAATCGCCCCCCCCCCAGCGAGCTGGGTACTCGTTTTACTGACCTCGGAAGGATAGAAGGCTGAGTCAACCTTGAGCTGGCAACCTGGGATTGAACCCCAGGTTGTGAGCACAGTTTTGGCTGCAGTACAGCAGTTTAACCACTGTGCCACGACGCTCTTCAACCATGTGGAACAGTCCGTGTAGCTTGTTGGAATATATGAATGAATGACTGAATACGTAAACAATGATATTTTGACATGAATAGTGGTATTTTCATGACTTTTTGGGGGTACAACATCTGCACTTCCCAGATCTAAGAGAACACCGCAAGAATTCTGAGGAGTGACTTACTGTCATATGAGTTTCAGGAAAAATCCAGAAAAAAAGTTGGGTCAAAATTGCAGAAAAATAATAATAAAGTGTGAGTTTCTTTAGATATAGAGATGGAGTATTCTATAATAACCACAAAATGTCATAATTTGACTGTTCATGGAGGGCCACATTTACTAGTGATAGAATTAGTCTTTTTATTCTCCACAAAATATCTCATCTGTAAAGTCATGTCACATTGTGGATGGTTTCACTCATTAGCAAACAAAAATGAAATACATCTTTCTTGCAAAAGAGTTGGGCAAAACACTGACTTCATGTTTTGTCTTATACCTTTGGGCTAGAGACTAAAATTTTGATTGAAAAATGAAAGCTTGGAATCCAGTCCATTTGATGGGCTACATGAGCACCAGGAGGCACTTAAGATCTTGTCACCTGGAACATAAACATCATTAGAGGAAGGGTGCCCTAGGAGATGTTTTCTATAGACACTTCTCCCTTGAATTGCAGGTCTGAACAAAAACAGTTTTGGTTATACACAGATATTTTTTTCAATAATGAAACAAACAAATATCCCAATAAATATATAGTAAATAAATATTCAATAAATACGGTGCTCCTGGCCACCTGGAACCCCGTGAGTTCAACACTGAAGGTGTCAAAGTGGTCTACTTGCCCTCAAACACCACATCGCTAATTCAGCCCCTAGACCAGGGGGGTCATAAAAACCTTTAAGGCTTATTACATACAATACTGTATGGAAAGGATTGGCGATGCTATGGTAGAGAAGTCCAATAGAAAGAACTGTTCTGGATGTTTGTGTGTGTGTGTGTGTGTGTGTGTGTGTGTGTGTGTGTGTGTGTGTGAGAGAGAGAGAGAGAGAGAGAGAGAGAGAGAGAGAGAGAGAGAGGGAGGGAGGGAGGGAGGGAGGGAGGGAGAGAATCAACTGTTTATGCTTTGTAGGTTTTTTTTTCGGGGGGGACACAAGAGTTATACATGGATTTTTAACTACACAGAGGTCTAGTACCCCTAACTCCAGCATTGTTGAAGGGAGAAATGTTATTTTTTGGAACTGTATCCCTTGGGAGCCTGGAGCACTCACCTTCCCAGAATTTGAGAAGAGACATTTTTGAAAGAGTTTGGGAAGGTACTCAGAGCTCCATATCTTCCCTCTTTTGCTGTTATTTCTGCTATTTTTACTGTTGCTATAGACATGGCAGGTAAGTGAAGAGTGAAGGTGTTCTAGTGGTCAACAACTGTCTGTAAGAGGAGCAGGGCCATGAAGTCAACACTGTACCCAGTGGGTATTTTTGAGTCATAGCCAGTGACTGGCAGTGCCAACTAATTAGACCAACAATAGTTTATTAGGTAAAGGCATATATGCCCTGTAACCTCCACCCCTAGCTCTGTCGTTCTGTTGGATGTGAGGAGTACTGTAGGACAGAAAGCGTCTTTAAAGTTCCTTCCAATTCTGTGCTTATACAGCTGAGGTCTGGGCAAAAGTCATCTAAATTTGGAGTAGACATTACTTAGCTCTACCTAGACCTGGCAAGCATTTCCTCACTAATAGGTAAATTAGAAGTGACTTATTACTGTGGAAACTAAATAGCTGGCTGATTGCTCTTAATATCCAGCAAATACTTGAAAGAGAAGTTGGAGTCCTGGTGTCTGTGTATGAAGAACAGGCTGCAGTTAGAGCCGGGCTAAGAGTACATACCAGATTTCAAGCATTGAGAAGCAGGCTTGGGATGTTGACTCGCTCCCTGGACAATTTATGTGGGAGCAATGGATTCTGGGCTACCCTTGAGGGCTTTTAGGCTACACCCTTCTCTATGCTCAATCTGTATAATTGCACATACATGTAATTACAATATTTTGTAGGTATTTTCTGCCAGGTATTTTCTGTTCTAATAAATTAAGCTTCCTTCTGTGAAAGCATGTTTAGAATTTTCCTGATTGCCCCATGATGTCCTACCTGGAGATGTACAGCAAATCCTTGCCTTTTGCAACCCTTTGGTTTGTAAAAGACTAGGATTGGGAAGGATTATTGTGCAAATAGCAAGGATTCTTTTGAACAGAATACAGCAACTGCTGTCTTGCTGTATGGACTTTCAACAAATAGGATGAGCTATTTGCATGTTTTTTATCAATCAGAGAACCATTCTATGTTTGCCTCTCTCTCTCTCTCTCTCTCTCTCTCTGTGTGTGTGTGTGTGTGTGTGTGTGTGTGTGTGTGTTTGTGTGTGCGCGCGCTTTGCTGCACAAAGGGAAAAGATTCTAGTTTTGCATAAAATATTTAAAAAGCAACCCAAATCTCACACTTATTGTCATTTCCTTGCAGGAGGTGCAAACTCCCACTGGGGTTGTCAATTTCTCCAAAGGCTGTCTGCCCACCTCAAAATAGCCTTTCTTTCTGAGAACCAGCAACACCATGGGAATTTTTCCCACCCCTAGGGAAGTGGTTTTTATAATATTTGATTTCTCTCAGAACTTGTCGCCCATGCATCTTCATGCAAAATGTAGCCCTTCTTACTTGAATGGATTTCTGCCTGGAATAGATGTAGGATGAATAAATCTTCACCTAGACTAAGTGCAAGATGAGTGAATCTCTTCTCTGCATGGTGTCCACCCTCTCAGGATCTTTGAACCACTGATCTCGCTTTCTGTTTCACAAGCCCCTGTGGGCACCAGTCACCGGTTTTCCGCCCCTTTCTAGCCTTCCTTTGCTATTGAACATCCTTAGCCCTGCTTGGGCTGTTTTGACTTTCTCTGCATAAAGTTTCTGGAAGAGGTTGAAGAATAAATAGCAAAGATTTTTCAAGCTTATATTTAAAATGATGTCCCTCTGTTAATGGCAGTCACACTGGAATGTCAGAAATAGGAGTGGCACATTTCTCCCTCATGCCCTTGCAGGGAAAGGGCTAAATGACCAAATAATTCATTTATTCCTGCCTTGCTTTTCTGTTTTATAAAGTGCCTTTCTCCTTAAAAACAAACAGCCGGTTCAGTCCATCACTATTCATTCCAGAAGTATTTTCTTTCATCCATCATGGAAAATGACTGGGGGAAGAAAAGAGAAACTTCTGGAAGTTTGAGGAGGAACATACTTTTGGCTAGCTCTCCACCTTTTCGTTAACCAATACCCTTTGGTAATGAAGACTTCAAAGGGGCTTCATGGGAGGTTAAGAAGGAAACTGTGTGAAAGTTAATTACCTGGAGCTAAGAATCCACATTCTCCCTTCAACAGCCCAGAAATAGTATCCAGAGGCAATCAATGCTTTTGTTGTCTGGGAAGCATTTGGCCTGCCTTTGTGGCTGTTCCTTGTAATTAGGGCTTCTCCAGTCTGTCATTAAAAGATAAATTGTTTGTAAACCATTCGCCTTAGAGGACTGCGCTGCTGTCTTCAACCTTTTAATCATAATTGTAATTCCAAGATTCAAGGAAACATCCCAAACTGAGAAACTGGAGTTAATTACACCACTAATTACTTGATAATGAATTGTTGCTGCTCGTAAAGCAACACAGTATTTATTGCTTTCTCCTTCATTTTCTATAGAGGACTCAGGTTCTTCAATGCAGAATGGTTTAGAAGAAGATGACTTCCTTAAGGAGAAGTAGCTGCCTTTTACTGCTGGTTCATTTTTGGGTTGTTTTTTTGTATGTGTCTCTGTGAACAGTTTCAGCAAAGAAAAAGGAAGAGAACATATATCTAAGTGGTAAGCTAGATCTACCTTGTTTCAGTTGCAGTGAAAGATGATTACCAAGGTTACTTGCCTGAGTGAAATACCCACTGCAAGCTTCAAAATTGCATGGTGTTCTACACCTGTTTTTGGAAAGGTCTTTACCTGAGTGCTCTTGATTGACAGATGGCTGTTATTCAGAAAACTCATATAATAGAAATAAACAGTAGCTACAACAGGCAAACCCAAGACTGTAAAGATGAATGGGTCCATCTAGCTCAGATGGAATTTCTTAGAGCTGTCCGACAATGGAAAGGCACCTTGTTCCACGTACTGACCTTCCATTGGTTATAATAAATGACGGGGGAATTCCCGTCTGTTCAAGGAATTCAATTTCAGAGAAATTCTCAGGGATTGCCTACCAGTCTTGGGCAGGGCCAAAACCAAGATGATGGGACCAAAAGCACTTGCATAATTTGTTGTAAAGCTTTTAATACCAGTAAGAAAGCTTTTTGAGAGGCATTTCAAATTAAACGTGCTGCATATAGATCAGTTATAAACAACCTCAGAGTCTTATGCAATAGAAGTCCATTTGGGATTTTTATATAGGGTCTTTTAATTTCTGTGTTAGCCTTTATCTCTCTTCTGCTCTATTCTGAACAATTGGATAAGATAAGTTTTTTTGGAATTATTTTTATTCAAAGTTGAGTGGATTGATTGGTATTTTCATTTTGTACTTACCTAATAACACCCTGGTTACTTCCATTTCTTCCCTGTTTTTTTTAAAGCTCATATTATATTAATTTGTGTTCATTTCATGTTCTACTATCTAGCTGTCTAACTGCCTAATAGCTTTTACATTTTTCTCCCACATTCCCTCCCATAAATTCATGGTGGGCATACATAGCTCTCCTCCCCTTATTATCCTCACTGCAATCCTGGATGCTAGTTCAGACTGGGATAATGTTACTATCTAAGGTCACTTATGAGTTTCATGTCACTTATGAGTTTCATGGCCAATTGAGGATTTGAGCCTGGGTCTCCCAAGTCATAATACAGCACTCTAACCACCTTGCCAGATTGGCTGTGAGCTACCTTGGCCCCAGTCATTTGGAAAAGCAATATGCAAGCCTAAGGATTGTAATATTACAGTGATGATAATCATTTCACACACTTCCAGGCACAGACTTTCATTCACACAGACCACTTAATCACTTTGGTAATCAGTTGTGATCACAGTAGGTTTGTGACACTAATATCTGGTGGTGTGGTAGATTACAGAAGTCTCTGAATGTCATGGCACTCAACACACTTGGCTAGAATGATCTGGCTCAAGAGTTTCTGGAGTGGCTAAACCTATATATGGAAGATTTTCCTAGATCTTGGATTGAAACGAGGAGTGGATAAACTGCAACCTGTGGGCCACATGCATTTCCCAAGGCCAGTTTTTATGCTTCCATTTCCTCCCAGAACCCAATTCCCACTCATAATTGTCACCTAACCCCATAAAACAAAGGTTTTGCTCACAGGAGCGGTGTTGCAGCACCCTCAGACTGCATAGCCGGCTTTGCTCTCCCGGCCCTGGAGGACGCAAGCCAGCTGGGCCACGTGACAAGGGGTGGGGGCTGGCGTTTATATAAAAAAGAATGGCAGCCTCCCATTTGTCCTCTTTCGCTTTTGGCAACCGCCCACCCGCCCTCTTTCTAGTGTGTTTTTTGGGTCGCCTTTTTTGGGGCCGGATAGGAATTTTTGACCTCTATCCTGATTGGCTATTGGATGGGGGGATTTTTTGCCTATCCCACACTGGAGAAGGGTTGTTGGCATTCGATGGTGGTTATCTTCAGTCACACTGGTGGGTAGTGCGGGAAAAACTGGTTGTCTCGGTGTGTCCCTTTGATAATTATGCTAAGCCAACAGCGCATTGAACCTTCCAGCTCTGCGGATCGTGCGATTACAGGGCTGGAGGCGGCAAGATGCGCTGGGCCACTTTTGGACCGACAGTCATCAAATATAGATGGCTCGAGGTCTGGGGTGTTTAATAGAGGCCTGCCTGGTTTCTCATGTCATCAAGACAGCTGGAACCTGGGGCCTGGGACTCGCCCATTGACTGATAGGATATTGTGGATGCCATGCAGTTCTTTCTCCGCACTACTGCAGGCCCCCTCAATTTTGGAATTGGTTGATTGGTATAATCAGAATTGGTTTAATAAAGTGTGGCCCATGTTTAATCCAAAAGTCATTGTCTTGCGTCTTCATTTTGGGACCTGGGGGGGGGCAAAGTAGCAATGAACAGCCAGCTGGTTTCAGTGGTGATCTGCCTCTTTCCCTCATTTTCAACATGGTGTGCAAGACTTTCACCCATGGACAAACTTGTTCACTCTTGACCTAGATCAGACCTGGGCAAAGTGTAGCCCTCCAGATGTTGCTGAACTGCAAATCTCAACACTCCTCACTATTGGCTGTGTGGGCTAGGATTGCTGGGAGTTGCAGTTCAGCAACATCTGGAGGGCCATATTTTGCCCAGGTCTGACCTAGATCCTTCTTGTGTGACCCTCCCCTTCACTACTAGTTCTCATATGTTTATTCCATCATGATTTCCGAAATGCATTACCTGCATAGGAATGTCCAGATTCCCCTTGAAATTTCACACAAAAAAGCAACCTCTGAGTATCCAGCCTTGGGAATTAAGGAAGACATTTAAAAAGAATCTGAATCTGACTGGAAATATTTCTTAAGGGATCTTTGTCAAGGATAATTTCCAAACCTGGCAGAACAAGGTTTGTATTAATGAGCAGCCATGTTTGTACAGGTGTGCAAGAATGCTGAGTAATGCTGAGTCATGGATGAAGCAACATATGCTGAGTCATGGATGATGCAACATCAGCTATGATTGGTTATGCTAATATGTATAAATATGTGAAGTTGAACTCAAGCTGTACCTCACCATTGAGCCATTACTTGATGTCTTCCTGTCATGCTGCCAGTTGGAACTGCTGTATATATTGTAAATATACTTTCGTGTTGGGAGAAGCTGCCTGCATACGTGTGAATTATTTGGACTGCCTGGACAAGACTCTGTGCCAGAGAGATCAGTTTTGTGCCAACAATCTTTTTATTTGTATCTTTAAATAAAGCTATTTTGAACTGGGGAGAGACCTACTGCAAAGTCTTCAGAAAAATGACTTACCACACCACTAGCTATGCCTAAGATACTGGCCCCCAACATTAATTAGTGCTCCTGAGTAGTCTGTACTGTTTCTGCATTTATGCAGTCTCTTGGGAGCTAAGGAAATAATGCTGGGTCTTGCTCAAAGTTGGTTGGGCTAGCTAGATGTGCAGGAGCTGCTCCTCCTGGCAATTTAAAGGAAAGCTATCATTCTTGGTTTCAGTGTCAAAGAAATGACTGTGTGGCATGTTTTACAGAAGGCTCATTGCTAGCAGACAGCCCATGAACAGCTGTGTATTTCTGGTACACAGGTGTGTGAAGCTTGATCTTTGCCAAATAGCCTCTCAAGCTGTGAAGTTTTGATGGACGAGTTGTGGATGGGAGGGGTGGCATCATCTGTGTCCTATTTCAGAAGGAGAGACTTCAGCACCAATTTACTGCTGAGATATCAAATGCACAACACACTTCCCTTCTACGTGCTCCACTTGCAAGATGTCTTGATTCTTCTATATGATACCTAGTAAGTTTCAAACACTAAACTGGACAAGGTTTTTTAAATTTCACTGTTGTACTTTGGTTATGAATGCTGATTTGATAGATATGAATTAAAATTGCATTTATTTCATTGCTCACATTTGTTTTATCATTCCATTCCTTGTTCCTCTTCCCTGTTCTGCTGATGCAGAGCTGATTCAGTCAATGGCTTCTTGACACCTCCCATTTTATGCTGAAGATTCCCTGAATATCAATATATATATGAGGATATATATACAGTATATGAGGACCTTTCCATCTCACACTGCCGTCATGCTCTGGAAGCTAGGTTTAATTGAAATGGAGATGGGCCCCATACTCATTAAGACATCCTGACCCATTCCCCCAACTTCTTTCAACAGGAAAATCTTTCTTAAGAATTGTATCAGGATTCATGCCTATGTGAAAAATAATAGTTTTTTGAGTGGTGCTTTTTTCCCTCCAACAAATGACCAAAGGAATTGTAGGAACTGTACTTTGTGACCTATGGAACATAATTCTCCTTTGGATTGTCCACTTCTCTGGATTTAGCAATACGGTTTTTGTCTTAAGGGTTGGGGTGGGGGAAGGGAAGTACAAAAGTATTGCATCTGGTGAAATGGAGTGCAGTCCATGAAACACTCTTGTAAATAAAGTTTATTAGTCCATAAAGTGCCACAAGAATCTGCCTGAAATCCTGTTTTACAGTAATACAACTGTGTAATGTTTGGAAGCAAATTGACATAAGTTATCTTCATAGACCTTATTGGTTGCATCCTGAGTCATGCAACTCAGCATGCAACAGATACGTTCTGTGAAGATTTCTTAACTTATGGCAATTTGCTTCCAAAAGTTACACCCTTTGCATAACTGTGTAACAAGCTTTCAGCCTCTTTACTGTTTTAAGATAAAATTGGAGAGGGACCATACCTGGGCCATATAGCACATGCTTTGTATATATAAAGGGCCAAGTCCAATCCTTAGCATCTTCACTTGGGGCAAAGAATTTAAAAAAAACCTTCAGAGTCACTGCCAGCCAATGTCAACAGTGCTAGTCTAGATGGATCAGTGGTTTGACTTCATTAAGCAGTTGCTATGTCTTTCTACATTTAGAAATGCATGCCTTTAGATGAAATGATTTTATAAGTGCATTTTTTTGTTAACATGTGCATTCAAAATTGATTTGCATACACAAATGTTTGCTTATTGTGAAAGGTTGTAGATAATGTGGAAAATGGATAATACAGGCTTTGAGTGAATCTGTGAAACTGACAGATGGAACTAGACAGCCATCTCTCTCAAATATGTAGTCAGCCAAAATCCAGCAAGGTCATAAATATTGGCCAGGTCCAGTTTTGAAGGCAGATACCATTGGCCCCAGATGCACTTGGAGTGTCTGCACTCTTCTCCAAAAACCAGATGCTGTGTAGAACTCGCTGATTTGTAATATTCTGCCAGGAACTGTTTCCAGACACCCCCCCCCTTTTAGACTGTTATCTCATAAACATGTCATTATTTATCAGGCTCCTCTCCAGATGTAGATCAGGGATGAAGATTATGAATAAGCACTAGAACAACACTTTTTACAGTAAGGAGCACTTTACAGTCCTTAAGTCACTTGTCTTCACAACTCTGTGGAGGAGTGCGTTAATGTTTTCCTTTTACAATGAGACTGGGCCTGAGAGACATCCTTGTTATACAGGATTATGGGGAATCCTGCTCTACTGTGAATCTCTGTGCTGCTCATAGGATCAGTTTATTGTATTGCTCAGCTCAAGGAAACAAAGCAGCTTTTAGGCACATAATTTCAGTTCTTTTGGGATGGTGAATTTTCTCGCTACCAGCTCTCTCTCTTTTTCTCTCTCAAAGTTCATGCCCAACAGGAAATATATGCCTGCTATAAAGCATGTTAAGTACCTTTTCAGAATACAGTACTCAGAATCCTCCATCCATGCTGGCTGGGGGAGTTTGGGATTTCTAGTCCAAGAAGTAGTGATTCTAGATTATTTCATAGGTCCATGCCTCCTATGCATGCATGAGAGTTTGAGTCACTTGTGCTGTATTTGGAGGAGCAGGTGAGTGCTGACAGAGGATAAACACAAATGAGGAGGCATCAATGAACTAGAAGTGGCAGAGTCTAGAATACAGATAAGAAAATCTGTCAGTCTTGCTTTCTCCCATATTTAATGTTTAATAAACTTTTAAAATATAAAATGTGTAGACTTAGGAAAAATATTTTAAAAATGGATGGAAACAAAACATCTTTCCAGTTAACACTAACCATATTCAACATGGAAAGGACCATGTTGTACCTGTTTACCATAATGATGAGGTGGTGGTGGTGGTGGTGAGGAAGAGATGTTAGCAGAAAAAGTTTCTCAGTTTTACTTTACCTGCATTCAAAAAGTTCAATCTTTTTTTAAAAAAATCCAAACACAACATGTGCTTTTGTTGGCTGAATAATTCAAAAACGAACTGAAAGAACAAGTTTCCCACATCTGACATTCTATGTAAAGGCTATACTACTGTTAGCTTGGGCCAATAATTTGCTTTCTACAATGATCTACTTCACAGGATGCTTGTGTGGATAAAGAAGGGAGAAAAAGATGCAATGGCTTGACATTTTCTTCCATTACTGGAAGAAATGCAGGTATAAAATGAACGAACGAACAAACGAATATTTCTGAAGCGGGTTGTCCACATTCCCTCTCACTTTAGTTTATGTGAAATGTATCAGTGAGTTCAATCTCTGTGGTATCATCTGGTCTTCTGCAGATAGCATTTCTCCAGCAACCTCAGTTCCTCAGCAGGAGATCCTGTGTTTGTGAGATGATTTTGACATATTAGAGTGTTCAGTTTGGATTCACTGGACCAGTGGTTCCCAACCTTGGGTCCGCAAACATTCTTGGACTGTAACTCTCAAAGCCTTTACCACTAGCTGTGCTGGCAAGGACTTGTAGGAATTGCAGTCCATGATCATCTGGGGACCCAAGGTTGGGAACCACTTCAATAGACTATTGTTTTGCTTCTCTGTTAGACCTACTGTACATTTCTCCAACTGTGTTTCATAGATTGTTCTCTTCATGTTTATTATGTGCAAAAATGGTGTGTGATGTTTAGTGTTGTCAATCTCCACTGCATCACTTTCACTAGAGAAATTCTATTCTCTAACATTGTATCACTACTGTCAGATCACATCTCCATACTGATAATATTCCCAGCAGTGGGAAAACATATGGAACATATGCAAAGTGCCTCTGCTTAAGATTTAATTCAATATGATGGAAAACTTTCCCTAAGTATTGAAATCATGCCAAGGACTGCATGCATTCTTTTTCCTGATTTGCTGGACAACACAGCCCTATTCAGTCATTACTAAAGTGGCTGAAGACTAGAGAGGCAACAGGGAACTCCAGAGTTCTTGGGGACTATGAATCTCTAGTGGGTTTTAGTTTGAACTGGGCAGACACTATCCAAGATTCTGACCTTCTTTCAGAGTGGTATGTGGTTCAGCACCTTGGATAGCTCTAGTACAATTCTGATCGCCATCATCTCAGAACTGCAGAGCTGGAAGGGACCCTATGGATCATCGGTTCCGGCCCCTATCAAGGAGGCATAGTGAGGAATCAAACTCCAAACCTCGGGTTCTGCAGCCAGGGACCCAAACCATTGAGCTATTCTGTAATTACATTGACGCCGAAAGTGCTGATTCTGCAATGTGGAGTTATCAAGCACCCCTGGAGAATACATAAAATGGGGGAAATGCGCTAACATTACCTCATTCAACATTGCTTTTAGCATGGCTGGTGACCTTTGGAAAAAAGGAGAGATGGCTTCATCCATGAGGGTTCCCCACATGAGTCAACGAAACAAAGAAAATCATGTTCTGCCTTGTGTGGGGAGCCTACACTGACATAGGAGTCGTCTTCCTTTTTCAAACAGTTATTTTCCATGATGTATCATATTCTCCTCTCAGATAAATTCAGATAAGGGAGGGCTAGTGTCCATTTTCTCATTGTGTGTGTCTTCATAGAGGGGTCATTCCATTAGAGAAAGGTCCCATGACTCTAGTTCCCATCATCCACCACCCTTTTTTCCTAGGTTGGGTGAGACCTAGAAGAGTGGGCAACTAGGGGCAAGCTTCTAACCCTAGATTTCTAATTCCTCCCTTATTTGTGATTAAATACTCCTTGGCTGTGTACTTTAAACCTTGCACACCAGCCAGGTAGGATACCCAAAGAGCAAAAATAGCAAACATAGCCCTCATGGCTAAGGCACTTTCTTTAGACACTTACACCCTTGCCCCCAAGAATCACACATGGGTAAAATATAAAAGGTTTATTTAAAAAGAGTAAAAAGTGATAAAACAAAAGAAATACAAAAAGATACAAACTGTACTGTTAAATGCCAAGCATCTAAATATTAAATGAGCTTTTGCAAGTCTTTTCCATAAAACAATAAAATGATTAACTAACTAATGATTTTACTACTTAATGACCATGCTATTCTAAGTAACTAGCTAAATCTCTTAATCAGTGAAGGAAGGCTTTAAACCTGTCACCTCCTCCTTCTCCTCCTCCTCTAATTTACACACACACCCCTAACCCCCCTTTCGATAACTTAAAAGTCTCTGCTTCTTGATGGCATCCAATCAGCATACAGTCCTTTGTTCACAAGTGCATGTCTCTTATAACTTTCCACCATCCAGTTCCCAGTTCCCAGGCTGGTAAGCACTTAGAATGGAATTCAATGTTTATCAGTCTTGAGATGTAGGTTTGGCTACATCAACACTACAAGAGCTTGGTCTTAAGTTAAGATGGAAACTGTGGAACTCTGAAAAACAAGTCCTACAAAACCCTTATCCTCACAAGTGGTTCTGAGATATGCAACTGAAGCCTTATATAGAATCATTCAGGGCTATGAACCAATCCTGTTTGAGTCCTGACTACAGGGGAGGGCATGAAACGGTTTGTCCCAGTTCCTAAAGGCACAGAGAAGGCAGGGCAGAGAAGTCTGTGCTCTTGCTCATGACTGGGAGATGAGCTGAAGAAGTGGAAAAGAACAAGCAAGCTAGGCCTGGTGAGTGGCTGTTTGAGCCAGAGAAGGTGGGGAGGGAAGCAACAGCATGCGTCTTGCCATCTTTACAAACTGGGACGAACCAAGACAAACCAGTTCGTGCCCATCTCTAGTCCTGATGAGTGTGTATGAATAGGATAAAAAGCAGTCTGCTGAACAAATGGACAAAGAATTATTTTGCCTCAAATGTGAACATTTCAACACGAAGACTGGAATTCACAAACATGTGGCTCAACATGAAATGTGCGGTCAGCATTGATTAAAGGACAAAAGCTCCCTTGTTAGAGAACCTGGATGGCAGGGAGGGTTGAACCTTTACTTCACTAATGTAGCACTGAAGTTGAGATATATGTTCTTTATCCCCAGGAGAATGATTTGAGGCAACTAAAACATGTGTTTCATTGTGAATAATGGCTCATATATTAAGCTGAAGCGATGAATAGAGCTGAATGAAGGTGCATTGGTAGATCAATCATTTCAGATGTTCTCTGATCTTTTACTGGAGCACTCTTCCCCTTCCACAACACATATAATGTCCACTCATGCGATTCCTATAGTTCTCTCAGGTAAATTTCTTTAGGAAGGAAACGTTATCTTGAACAGCATGCGCCGGAGGCAGATAGCCTCCTTTAATGATCCATTCTCTTCTAAATTTGGAAGCTTCAGCTTTCGTTCAATAAGAAGCTTGGAGTGGCATACCTGGGAGACATAATTAAAATGTTTAGTTACACTGTGTCTAGCTTCAATTGAACCACTCTTTAGCGTGTTTACAGATAACTCTGGCTTTTCCTTGTCTTTGGGAATGAAAAGTCTTCTGCTTGCATACCTCCCAGGTCTCCCTAGTGAGGGATTTTATGCAGAATCTTAAAGGTTACTCCCACTGTTTAGCTAAATGTTATCTGCTCTCCAGGGAGATCTGGGCAGTGATACTGCCTGGTGAGAAGCTAAAATCCTTTAAATGTAGGAATGCTTCTTGTAATAAATTGCACATGCTTTGCTGTTAATATTTCTTTTTAGTGCAGCCTGCTTGGGTTGAGCTCCTTAAGTAAAATTAAGTAGCTATAGCTCCTTATTAGTGTAAAGTGCCTTTTAGAATCAGAGACTTCCAAGGCAATTGTTTTGAAAGCATTGCCTAAGTGACTAAAAAAAATATCCCATGATTAAGCGGCAGGAGCCGGGAATATTCAATCAGGCCATATTCATCTGACAGAAAACATTTTCTGCTTCATCCCCAAATGTGAATGGAGATGCTACTGTGCAGTGGAAAAAGCATAGATAATAGGGCCCAGAGGCTAGAGTGTCTGACTTGAACTGGAAAGACCTGTGTTCAAATCCATTCTGTTTCCAGCTTTGATACTTTCCTAAACATGACGAGCAACAAGTACGAAGAAGAAAACCTCTAGTATCCATGGGGGCTCTCCTCAAGAGGCAGGATCCTGGGAAATCAACCATTAGCATTTTTATTTTTACATCGAATTCACTAGGAATACTTCTGATACACTTTTATTTTCTAAAAAGCTTAGTATTTTCCATATGCCTTCAGCCTTAGAAGGTCTGCCAATGCCAACCTCCGGGGTTCCTTACCAGAGGTCATCTCTCTCCCAAATGTTCGTTGCTAGGAAGTTTGACAGCTGACCTCTGTTGCATATATTCATATCTATTATTAAGACAGATATAAGAAGGGCACACACTATCTTGGAGCTACTTGCCATCCAGATGTCTATCAAACATGCACATCCTATGCTTCTTTCCAAAGATCATGCCCCTCTGTCCGATGGGCAATTTGCTCTGCTCCTCCATGGTTTGGATTTCTTCCTTGAACTTCATCACTGGCACAGCTCTGAATTTCAACTACAGAAATGGCTTTTTATAGAATCCATATGGAAGGCAAATTTTTCCCTTTGCAAAAAGGACTTGAAATCATTTCATACGAGCAATTATCAGCAACAGCCACTTCCTTGGAGAAATCATGGCAGGGCAGCAATGCCTATCATATCCATGCTCCCTGAATGGACTATCACGGATAAGATCTGATTTTTTTTGTCTTTTTGATCTCTAATTGCAGACTAATTAAAGGGTTTTGGTGCACTGCATCGTCTGCTTGGGCAACCAGTGCATGCATGTTTTCTGAAGGGCAAGGAAAAATAACCTTCCCATTTTCATTTGTAAGCGGGTCATCTAATCCTATAGGACTTATTTCCTGACAGAATGGGAAAATGTCCTAGCTATTCTTAAGAGAATCTTTTTCGATGCAAGGGATATAGCTATTGGGAAAGTAAACATTCAACAGAGAAATGGGCATGGCATTCCTGCCCCCAGCATCTGGCAAAATCCAACATTTGACATTCATCTGACATCTTGTACCCTTGTCCATCCTTTTCAGTCATGATATATAAAGGCAACTTCATATGTGTTTTTTGCCTATTTTATTATACTTTGATCCATATTCCTCCACACGAATCCCACATTTATGCTCAAAACAACCCTGTGTTGTGTAAGCTGATGGTGTCTGACCCATGACAAACCAGTGAAATTTAGGGCTGTGTGGATCAGAACTTTGAATCCTCCCAATTATAGTCCATCATTATGCCTCCTACACTGTGTTACGAGTAGCCTTCATGTCTCAGGATGGCAGCTATTTATTTATTACAGTGAAAATGAAAATATATAAACCAGTTTCTATAGAACAGCAAACAGTACAGACGTAAGCCGGGTCTAGACTTTCAACTCCACCCTGCCCCAAATAATGGGTTATGTTGAACTTCATACATGGTTTTCACTTTAATCATGCTGACAATGCTTTCAAGGTTGCTTGTGTAAATACAATTCAACAACACTGAGGATAATACCAGACATGGGTGTCGGTGGTTTTCTTCACTCCCACTAAAACATCCTTTCAGCATTGTTTCCTACCCTGCTTGCAATCAATGAGGTGGCCCTAATTGTTGCTATTAGATTATGACCCATAAGGACTTCAAGCCCTATTATTGCCATGGTGTCAAGGGAATACAGTTCAGTTGTGTTCACTATTTATAGGTGCTGAAACACTGCCAGATTTTTTTTGTAAATATGCTCAAGAATTGAAATGTTTACCAGACTGGAAATCATTTCTATATAACAGTACCAAGAATACAAGTGGCCAAATGGCAAAGATCTTTAAGTCTGCTGGCCATAGAAGAATATGGATTGCAATGTCAAGAAATTATTGAAATAGCCCAAGTACCACTGTCTGTGACGGTGAAATGTTTATTTTAAAAATGTTGCATCTAGATACAATGGCGATATATATTTATTTAAAACTTGTTTATTTAAAATGTTTTTATCCCACCTTTCTCCCTAAAAATAACTTTGTCTCTATAAAAACTATGGATTTGATACCATTTTATGCAAACATATTTTTATGTGTCACAGGAACACTGATGATTTCATACAATGAATGTGTAATATTAAGAATAATTTAAAAAACCCCGGGTAAATAATAGTGACATCGCTGTGTTATAAACCAGAGGTCATCAACCCCCCCTCCGTGACTTGGTGCCAGTCCGTGACCTCAGCTGGACCAGGCCGTGGAGACAGACCTCTCCCCCCCCCGCATACACTCCCCTCCCCACAGCTGCTTTGGGCTCACACATGTGTGTCAATGCTGGTGTGAGCGTTCGCCCACCCCTTCATGCAGGCACCTGAGTGCCTGCGTGAAGGGGTGGGCACGTGAGCACACATGCAGGCACTCCTGCACATGTGCAAAGGGGTGGGGGAGTGCTCACACTGGCGCTGACAGGCAGGCACACTCCCCCACCGCTTCGTGCATTCGCCCGAGAGCGCCCACGCGAGCATGGGCGTGTGCCCCATCTTCCTCAGAGGCTCAGCCAGTCCACAGTCCCTAAAAGATTGGGGACTATTTTCTGTTTTTTTATTTTATTAGTTATTACCATGAAACGTTCTATAAAATGTGTGAAGCCTTTGAGATTTTATGCAGCAGAGCACTTGATGACAAAGCAACAGGGATCTGCATTTGAACAAGAGTCTGTATTTAAAATGCTTGCACTCTGCCTCTGCGTCATAATACCCAAAGCAGTTTACAGCGTAAAAAATAAATACAATATTAGCTAATCATCTTTCCAAGCTAAGAACATGATAAAATAAAAAGGCAACAGAAAAAAGGGAACTTATAATGGCTAAACTTTTGTTCCATAAATTATGCCATACAAGATTGATGACTAGGGATGAGACTTTTGGGTTAACCCAAATGAAACAACCCATGGAAGCGGCCCCCTTTTTCAATTTTGGGTATTTTTCAGAGGTTCTGATAGAGAGCCATTGAAACCTGATATTTTTGGCTGTCCAGAAAAGATGGTCCTGAAAATACTCACCAGGTAAAACTATTAATTTGGCTAGGATGGGTTCCTTCTACCTGCTGAATAAATGAAATTATAACCCTGACCTTCTAATAGAGGTTGCTGTGTGTCTACTCTCCATCCCTCCAGCCCACAAGAAATGATGTTTCAATAACAAGCAATGGGATGGTGTCTGTGGGGCAGTCACAGAGTAACTAGCAAATCCTTTGGAGTTTGGGATGGAAAATTCCAGGCATGCTACAAGGGCAGATGCTTGACACCACATCTCTCAGCTGGCTTTAACTCACCTCATACAAGCCGGCTCAGCACGGGCATCTGCCATGAATATTTGGGACCCTGACCTATATTTTTTCTGCCTTATCCATGTGCTCAACTTGTGTGATAATTTCAGTGGTTTAATAAAGGTATGACCTTACTCTTGCATTTGTGTAATTGTGAACCACATAGCCTTTTTTCTAATTATTTCTGGAAATATTGGGTTTCTATTAGTAATTCTTTCCCCCATCTTCTTCTGCATCACCACAGCCACTCAGCCAGCCCTGTTCTTCTCTTTCTCTCATTGACTTCCTGCCACCTGCCCACTCTTTCCCTATCTTCTTTTACCTCACGTCTGCTATTCTGCCAGTCCTGGACTTTCTCCTCCCTCCTTCCTTCACTTACTGCCACCACCCTTACTGCTGCCATACTCTGTCCCCTGCTGCCAACAATCCTACAGTAGCTCTGTGATTTCCTCTCCCTCTCCTTTCCACTATTGCTACTGCTGTTGAAATGAAATGAGGCAAAATGACTTGAAAGACCTTTCACCAAAAGATCTGATACCCAAGAGGACCTGAAATCAAAAGAGAAGTCACCTAAAAGAATCAGACATGATTTGAAACTGATAATTTCCCCTGTGCATATCCTAACTGATGACATTATCAGCCCCAGCAATTTTTTTTGAAATTTTCAGTTTCAGTTTCTCCACATAAGGTCTTGAGGCTCCATATAATACCTGCCTTTTGCTGAACCTGTTGGGAAGTGGTCATTTGATTTACCAAAAATGCTGCTGGTAATAATGTTACCTAGTATTTTTGGGTCCAAATTATTCCGGCAAGGAATTCAGGCTAAGAGGCATGCAGCTGAACAAAAAGCCAATTTTTATTGAAGTACAAAGGTTCAGCTGGCAATACTCCGGCCCTCTGAAGATGCCGGCCACAGAGACTGGCAAAATGTCAGGAAGAACAACCTTCAGGACACAGCCAAAGAGCCTGAAAAACCCACAACAACCATCTCACGCTTTTCTTCAATTTACTTCACACACAGAACACCAGTACTTGGGGGGGCGGAGACCCACATCCAACACGGTCATATGAAAAATCTTCCATCAATTCTTATATTTTTTTAAAAAGAACTGTGGAGTATTCTACTATGGAAATTGCTCTCTTTTTCCGACTGCCCATCTCTCTTTCTCAAACAATATACGAATCTGGATGTGGAAGATGTCTGGCAGAAGACAGGACTGTGTATAAATATTTGGGGAACCTTCAGGTAAAAAAAGCCAGGTAAACAGCAGCAAAGCAGCCCTCGAAAAGAGAGAGACTGCACTCCAACATATGCTCCCAGTTTGTATCTCTCTGGCATGAAGTGATTTCAAGACAGCAGCATTTTCAATCACATACAATGTTATTATTAGATGGTTTATGCATAGTGAAACAGAGAGATGGGGACAAGCCCTTGGGTTATGCCGCAACCTGCAGTGAGAGTCCCAGTTCATTTAAATTACCTTAATAAGTTTGGTGACTTCTGATCCACAGAAGAGGAGATGAAAATGAGAGCTTTCCACATGCCTAGGTAAAGGTCAAAGTAATAATAATCATCATAAAAATCTCAGGAATGAAATATTCTCTCACCACAGTATTTACTGTTTCCCACAATGTATCCCTTTTATGTTTGTTACATTTTTTTTAAAAAAGAAGAAGATAGATTAGTGTTCTTTATTGATGCAAATAATGTTTCGTAAGTGAAGAGAAGAAACTTTGCCCTAAGGGACTTAAACTATAAATTTTGCCAGTCAAAAACATCGGAAAAGAGATATAAAAGTAATTTTCAGAGATAGCCCTAGAGCTGCATAGGAGGAAATAGTTGCCACAGGACACATAATCAGATGAGTGGGAACATAACAATCAGATGTTGAAAAACAGCTGTATGTCTGCCCTGCATCCTTCAGTTTTGTCAACTCCAGGTATGGTGGAATATGTTCTCCTGTCACCAAGAATGAAGTAAGAGTCAACTGCTTGCTTCAAGAGTAAAGTTAGAGTCAATAACTTTTGTAAGTGGAGCAAGGTTAAGTGCTGTCTAGTCTTTCACTCTGGATAGCAAAATATTTTGAGTCATCCCTGGCTTTGCTTCCCTCAGAATTTAATTCAAGAGCCCTACAGATGACAAGTTAGGACCACACCTTTTAAACTAAAAGAAAAAACTCCCATATAAGTAATGATAACTACATGAAGTGTGTTAGAACAACTTAGACACATACCTAGATATTATTCGACAAAGTGCCAGGTGGCTGTTTTCCACTTGAGGCTTTACCTGAAGATTGTATCTATAGTATTCCTTTTCCTTCTCTATTCAATATTTTTATTAATAACCTGGATCATGGGATACAGGGAATGCTAATCAAATTTGCAGATGACACAAAATTGGATGGAATAGCTAACACCCTGGAAGACAGAAACAAAATTCACAATGATCTAGATAGGCTTCAGCACTAGACTGAAAAAGACAGAATGATATTCAACAGGGATAAGTGCAAAGTACTAAACTTTGGAAAAAGAAACGAAATGCACAATTACAAGATGGGGAATATCTGGCTCAGCAATACTGTGAGTGAGAAGGATCTTGGAGTCATTGTAGATCACAAGGTGAATATGAGCCCACAGTGTGATGTGGCTACAAAAAAGGCAAACGCTATTTTAGGCTGCATTAACAGAAGTATAGTCTCAAAATCCTGTGAGGTGCTAGTCCCCCTCTATTTGACACTGGTTAGGCCTCATCTTGAGTACTGTGTCTAGTTCTGGACCCCACACTTCAAGATAGATGCTGCCAAATTGGAACAAGTTCAGAGAAGGGTAACAAGGATGATTAAGGGGCTGGAAACCAAACTTTACGAGGAAAGGCTGAAAGAATTGGGCCTGTTTAGCCTTGAGAAAAGAGGACTGAGGGGAGATGATAGTACTTTTCAAATACTTGAAAGGCTGTCATAAAGAGGATGGGCAGGATCTGTTCTCAACCATCACAGAGTGCAGGACATGCAACAATGGGCTCAAGTTACAGGAAGCCAGATTTCAGTTGAATATTAGGAAAAACTTCCTAACTGTTAGAGCAGTATGGCAATGGAACCAATTATCTTGAGAGGTGGTGATTACTCCAACACTGGAGGCATTCAAGGGAAATTTAGACAACCATCTGACAGGTATCCTTTGATTGTATTCCTGCACTGAGCAGGTGGTTGGAGTCAATGGCCTTATATGTCCTTCCAACTTCATGATTCTATGGGACATTTTCTCTCATTTCTTGCTTTATCCTCTGTATATTTCAAATTCATCTGTGAAGATTCTCAGTCATTCAGGTGTGGTTATCTGGAAGTTGTGTCATGGCAATGGGAGTTCTTTCTTGTTAGATTGAAATGTTTCGCTACTCATCCAAGCACTGAAGAAGCTTGGATGAATAGCAAAACGTTTCCACTTAAGAAGAAAGAAGTCCAGTTGCCATGACTCAACTTCCAGATTCATATGCCCCCAAACATAATCATAATTGTGTCTGCATGCACAATTTAATGATGAAATATCGTAAAAGCCTAGGAAATCGTTATCTTTTCGATGGTAGATGGTGAAAGAAAATATTTTAATAATGTGCATGTATGAGGAGGCAATGAGCACCTATTCTGTTCTAGATGTTGCTGTTTAATTATGTACTGGAAACAATTTCAGTGATGAAAATAGGTTACAAAAGTTAAACCATTTTAAATTGCTACTAATATTTTCGTAAGTCTTTCATTAAGGGTTTTTGACATCACATTGATTTCACCAGACTCTCCACACTGGGATGACATGGGAGATGAGAGGTATAATTCAGCAGAGGAACACAAAATAAAGCATTTGATTCCTGGAGTGATCGTTTTAAACTTGCTCTTGTAAATGGAAAATTATATATTGAATCCAGAACCACTGTTGCCCCCTACCTTGCACCTCATTAACTGATTCATGAGTGATTCACCCACAAATTCCATTGTGTCCCAACTTGCAAAGGTAGTATAAGTAACTCTGGAGCTAATTTTAAATGGATTTTCAGGAATTATACTCCATGGTGACAAAGATGTACAAAAGTAATTGAATTATTTTGGACTAAAGCTCTCATCAACTCTGGACAGTATTTCCAATTATGAAGGCTAATGGGAATTGCAATCTAAAACATCTGGTGAACACTAGTTTCGGGAAGGTGACATTAACATGATGGATTATTTTTAGGTCAACCAACAATTATGATTTCAAATACTATATCAATATTCTGATGGCTCCTGCTGCTCCATTCATTCATGATCCTTGTTATAGGTGAAGACTTATCTTCCATCTCTTGAAAGCAAGTTGATTCTTAAAGCAAATAAACAAACCGAGGCAGTGCCTTGTTAGCAAGTTTCTATTATTTAGCAGGAAGGACCCTGTTTTTGGAAAGTGAAGAATGTGTGTTAGAGGCAGCTTTCTCTCCTAAGAATTCATTCATTAATATAACATGATAATATTTAATGTTCTGGTCTTAAGGGATAAATTCAGCGATTTCATGTGTAACCCACTGGGTAAATGAAAGTCCTTTCCTCAGAACCTCCTTGGCTTTTTCAAGTAAAGGAAATAGAGACGAAAAAAAAATCTCATTAAAAGATGTGTCATGGTTCATATGCCAGACAGGTGTGGACAGGATCAATTTACAGCAGGGGTCCAAAGAGCAAAAATTGATGGAGGATATGGAAATGCAATACCTTTGAAAATATGTGTGCTCTTTATGATGAAAAGGTGATGCCAAAAGGGTGAATGGATGAAAGAGGACTTATTGGTGTTTGGTATTTGGCATTTCCCCCCCACAGAGGGGCCCTGTCTAGTGTTTGGGATCTGCAACTCAAGATGATATTTTAATCACTGCAGTGAAGATTAGACACCCACCTGCCAAAATGCAATCGTCTTAGAATCTGAAAACAAAATGGTAAAATTGCTTCCCTGAAACCATTCAATCGCCCATCCGTACGAGAAGAATTAGATTCAGTGAGGTTATGAATCAAAAGCTAAGGTGAAGTGCTAGAGGAAAGGACTTTGCACAAAGATGTTTTTACACATTTTTACTGATAAAGGTATTTTTGATTAGAAGCTTGACACATATTTAGCTATATCCTTCTTCAAAGCTCCATGGATAGAATTTTAGCTCTGCATCTACCTGGTTCCAGTCACATGAAGACAAAAATGTGGCAGGTCAGTCTAAGCTGTTAAATGAAATGGTGTCTGAGAGTTTCTTCTATTTCTTTTTTCCTCAAGACTCCTTTTCCTTTAGCCTTCTCAGCCCCCAGTTTTCTGTCTCTCAGTCCAATGCATTCTCTCCTTTAGTTATCTTCCCTAGATGCACTGCCCAAAACTTGGTTTCTAACTTGTTTTCTATTTTTTTCTGCCAGCCTCATAAATGCTGCTTTTTATCCTCTGGAATCTGACAACATTCCCTTACCTCGGATAAAATTAACTGCCAATATCTTGGCAGTTTGTTATGTGAACAGTTGTAGGGGTGTTTGTAAACATCCTATGCCATCATTCTAGTTTAGCTAATCAATACCAGTGGCCTCATAACTACTGCAGGCATACTGTAGGTGGATTTTGTTTTAATCCAGAAGCTGCAGGCATTTTAAAAACCTGAATTAGCAATTTAAGATTTTCTTATAAATATCTGTCTTCCAGAAATACAAGCATTTTTGCCCAAAACACACACGGTTTGTAAAAAAAAAAGCGCAGTTGTTTTTGCTAACGCAAAAACTAGTAATGAAAAATTCTGATCTTGCTGTTTTGGAAGAGTGAAGCTCTCTCTTCGCAGTTGACACTTTCTTATGGAGGGTGTTTCTATATATTTAGACATCCTTTTGGGGGTTTCTTTTGGTTTGTTTTTTCTTGAGGACAAGAACATTTTCTTGTGTTTTGTCACATCTGGACTATATATTCCAAAACTAGTTTGAACAGCAGTGTGAAAAATTGCACGTGATGCTCATGGAAAATTATTTGATTGATTCTCTCTTTCTCTCTTTTTAACTTGCCAAGAGGCAGGTGATCAGCAAAGGCTGCAGGTAGAGTGGCTGTACAGGATTAGACTTTATGCTACTGCCATGAGTAAAGCTAGGAAATTCCAATTTGCAACTGCCCTGAAAGTGAGCGTCTAAAGTATGGTCACAAATTATTCTATCAGCCTCACACCATGACCTGCTGGCTGCTAGGTCCCAGTGGCTTGAGATACAAACCATGTGGTCCAAACATGATGAAAGAACTACTCCCTGGATCAGGGAGACACATTTCTGATGGTACAAAAAGCAATTGACACTGTCTTAAAGGAGTGAGTAGTAACGAGGCTCCAATGTCATTTTTCACACTGCTGTTCAAACTACTTTGGGAAGAAATGAAAAGAGCAGCTAGACAAGAGGAGTGTTCGTAGCATCTTCTCCCATAGACATGTTGTTCAGCTTGAGGAGTGAACTTAGAAGAATTCTTAACATGTTAGCAGGCCCCCTATTGATTCTCTAGGTTACATGATCCTTTCTTGACTAAGTGACAGTCTGTATCTCCCTGTAGTATGGAGAGTCTTACAACCAGTGCCTCTTGTTGGAGTAAACTGGCATTTTACACTTGCACTGTCACTACAAATGAATTCATCAGTTGACCATAGTAGTAATCCAGGGCTGTTTCAAAGGAAATGGTGGAACTGCACATTGGTGTGTGGTTGTAATTTGTGTACAGAGCATGCCCAAATGCTATACTTCACTGTGTGACCTACTGAATATAAAACAAACAAATTTAACAACAGAAGGAGAAAAAAACCCCACTGGTGCACAAAGAGAAGGCAATGGGCCTGCAGACCTCAGATCATACTGCCAGTACAGAGCCGGGTTGGGGTGCATTCCTTCTGTGAGACGATAACTTCCAGAGTTCCAGAACTGTGCAACATTTTCCATCTTTGGTACATTGGCTACATCAGGCAATACCTTTGGACATTAATTTTTCCTGTCGTTTCCCATGTTTGATAAATGTGTCATATTGGAAATCCTCTAGTATCTTACCCTTATCAAAACACTGACAGCTTCACATACCTTCTCAAGAAAAAGTCCCAATTTTCTAAAACAAGTTCATCCAAAATAGAAGCATTGATGAACAAGAACAGAACAAGAAGATGCTGTAGGGCATGTCTTGGCAGAGGTGTGGAGAAAAGTATATGCTTGACTAGGGCCATGGATTCTAGAAGAGCCTGGACTTGCCACTTTTCATGTTGTTATTCATTACTTTTTACATGAGTTCGAATAATGTCAATTTAGCATGACTAGGATTTTGGAACTGCACCAATGTTCTTTTGGAATTACACATTTTTTCATGGAATTGCACGTTTTTGTATATGGTTGCACATTTTTAAAAGCCATATACTTGTGGATATCTATTAGCCTATCCCCTAGGCTTTGTGTCACACAGATCTTGCACTCATGATTGAACAGCAGATGTGCGGCTAAGAAAGAATGCTCTCAGCAGAAGCAGTGGTGACTAACAATACCATCGTAGTCCATCACCTTTCAAAGGAAACACGTGCATTAGTTGTAAATGCCTTAGAGAGCCCTACTAACAGGCACTGAATCATAAAGGCTGTGACACTCGGATGATGTACTCACATTGATTGCCTGATGGTGGATAGGAAAAAGCAATACTTCTTTCCTTGTGCTATATTTCTGGCCACTGTCAAAACAAAGTGACGAGGCATCAGAATTTGCCATGTTATCACCTTCCACATCCCTCCTCTTCACTTCATTTTATATTGAAGGAAATCAATGCACATATTAAAAGATTGCTGTGGATTTTGTATTGGTGTATGTTGTCGCTCTTGGCAATGTGTATAGAGTTTGTGCTTGTTATATCCACGTGTGTCACCTTGGCATCATTTGTGACCAGCTGTAGATAACCCGCTATGCAAGCTTTTGCCCTTATGATTATTATGGGATTTCACATTCCTCTAACAGGCATCCCAAAAGCATTTTGAAATGCTGTCAATTGACATGATGGGGCCCAGACAGTTTCAGATATTATATTTCAGTGTCTTGATGTCAACAGGTGTGATGAAACTGAAGAGAGATGTGTGATATGTCAAAAAGTGCCATATTAGTCACAGCAAGAGGCCTACTTGGAGGAAATGTACCTCCGTAGTGCAAGTTCCCAGATGAAGACAATCCATTCTTCAACAAAGCTGATGGATGACCTCTCCACAGAGCTATAGCCATTCATAATAATTGACTTGTAGAAGCAAACCAGCCACCAGCATGTACTATGATGTATTTTCCATGTGGATGTAGAAGGTTAGATTTCAAGTGAGATGGGTCAGTAAGACATGATGCTAAAATTTCCTGTTTGCTAGGTGAGGCATAGCATTCACTTTCAATAAACAATGGAGATGTAAAACCCCCATCTATCAGGTGTCTTAACACAGTCTATGCTTGAAAGCAGAATACATGTTCTATTAAAAAAAGTCATTCCAGGGTTATTATAGTTCAATCGAAATTTTGTTCTGAAAACTATGTGCATTGGTGCTTTTTGCGTAAAAAGTAAAGCAATCCATACATTTTGGAAATGAATGTTGTAATGGCTGGTGAACCATGATTCAGGTTCCATAAAGAGTGCTAAGAGGGGGGAAAAAAACTAATGGTCCTGGATCATACTTGAGGTTTTTCTGCTCAAGTTTGGCTAAGAAATCAATGCAAAAGAACAGCTGACCTTTTGCTGGGGAAACCATGTCAAACTTAGCTCTATGACCATTGCTTTTCCAGGCGAATAATGGGTATCAGCTTCCAACAAGTGTGTGCAGGTAATTCACACAATGTACTTTATATATCAGAGACATGAAGACATGCCTTGCAGGGCTGATGGAATTATTAGGAATGTTTACTGCCTTTGGACAAAAGTGCAAATAAAAACCAACTCAGGGCTATTTGTGCATTTCTGGGGAATCTATGGGGCAGATCAAAGTGTCTAGAAACATTACGAAGGTAGGGCAGCACCTCTACAGATCCCTCATGTTAAGTCTGGCATTCACACGTCAGAATTAAAAGGAGGGAAAGAGAATAAAAACCTCAGGAAGTTGGTGGCAAATGAGAAAAATATGTTTTTTGACATTGACAAAGTTGCTTCCAAGCCAGAGGCTTTGGGGAATGTAAGTGAGCTTTGCCTCCCCCACAAATGGCATGAGACTTACTGGGCCAGAATGAGATTCTGCGAAGAGCGGGAGAATGCCCCTGACTATATAAGGGGCGTTCTCCTTGCTAACCATCCTCTTCTTTCTCAAGTTTTTCTGGTTACCTTTTCTGGGGCCGGATAGAAATTCTTGACCTTCATCCTGATTGGTTATTGGATGGGGGGGGGGATTTTTCACCTATCCCACACTGAAAAGGGCATTGGCAATTTTATGGTGGAAATTTTGGTCACGTGGGCAGGTAGTGCAGAAAAAACAGGTATTTCTCGGTGAGTCCCACTTTAAGATCAAGTAAGCTAACAGTGCATCGGACCTCCCAGAGCTGCGGATCATGCGAACCTGGGGACTCGCCCATATGATTACTGATTTATCTGTTTCCGCACTACAGCAGCCCCCCCCCCTTTGCCAATTGATTGGGAACAAGTGTATGAATAAAGTGTGGCCCATGATTTAATCCATATCTATTTGTCTCGCATCTTTATTCTGGGGTTGGAGGGCAATAGCAGTGGACTTTCTTTGCCTGTCTTGCCGTAACATCATTGATTGGCAATCAAAGTCTTGTGGCCATGTGCCATTTTGTTTTTGCTTTCTTTTGAACTCCAATTTCCAGACTTCTCAATTCTGGGAGCTTAACTTGCCTGACCCAAAATGAAGTGATGCCCACCTAGAGAAGGCTGGGCTGGAAGGCTTTGTGGCCTAGGGCAGGCCGAGCTGTGAGCCAGCTGTCTGTTAGAAAAGGAAGCTGCTGGGTGCTTTCCAAAGTGTGGAAAGCAGTCAAATAAAGCATCCCAAAGTTACAACAAACCTTTAAACCTAGTTGCCATTGGAAAACAACAAGAAAACAAAGTCTAACATAGGCTGAACTGCATCTGCCTGACTTTGGAGTAGGCAAGGCGGACTGAGGGCAGTACATATGACTTCAGGGGGGCTGAAGTCTGAAGAAGTAGATTGTAATCCAGAACAGCTCTCACTGAACCAATCAATTAGTCTTAAAGATAACACAGGCCTGTAGCAGCAACAGCAGTTGTACCGTTCAAATGTAACCAGTAAGCACCTGGTCTTTTTTGAAGTGAATCTTTTTTGTGTTATATCATGCTTTGCAGCCAACTCTTTAGTAATTGACCACATTACTTGTGGCATTTATCTTCCCAAGATCATCCTCCCACACCACCACATCCTCTCAAGCTATTCTCCTCCAGGTGGCTATGCTGAAGGAGGCAAGAAAATCTTCAACAAAGAATAAGGTCTTCTCGACAATGGCACCATCTCTCTGGATTCGCCTCCCAACTGAGTTATACCTGGCTCCCTCTTTCCTTAGTTTTAAAAGGCTGATGGAGACACTTTTCTTTTGGGAGGCTTTTGAAGGCAGCCCCTCTTGAAATTATTCACTCCTGCAATGTGGCTCAAATATGTTGCATTATCTGGGCTCAATGCTAGTCTATTTTCTGTTGGCTGTTATTTTGTTTTTTTTTTTAATTTTATGTCATTGTTTTGGGATATTTGTTGTTTTTATATGTACACCACCTAGAATATTTCTGTGTACTAATGGGGCAGTATCTACATGAAATAAATAAATAAAATAATAAACAATTACTAAAAAAAAATCACGACAATATGCCAGCAGGACATGGAAATGAATATCGTGTCTTTCAGCTTTTAAATGACCTTTCCGTAAAGAACAGTATTTCTTTAGGAATGCCACCATATTAGTAGGTTTTGTTCTGGAGGGCAACTTAAGTGCACAATTGTAATTTATTTTGACTGAGAAAAGCATGGCAGAATCGAGTGTGCAGAAAGTCACAAAAGAGAAATCTCTGCAAATTCAGCTGTCAAAATAACCATGGCTAAAAAAAGTTGGAAAATGGTTGTTAATGATGATTACTTTTAATGCAATAATACTATAATTAAAGTAGTATTACTCAATAATTATAATCATTAAAGTAATGGTGATTAAAATATAATTATGTTTATTAATGCTTTCTAGTATTTTTCAATGTACATATTTCACATAAAACTCATTATCCATGTGAAAGAAGTTTGCCTTATGTTTGCATTTGAAATGATTCTAGTTATATAGCAAACCTGTGGCCAAAAATGTCTCCTTTCTTTTTCTAAGTGCTATGTATATACGCTGTGGCAATGTGAGTTGAAAAGTTCATGCTTCTAGCAACCAGCCAATTCACCATTCATCATGGAAAACATATATATAATTTGCCCATTAAGATCAGATCTCCAAACGTTTAGCAAGAACATCATCTACTTGTTGGAGAAAATATTGTGTCCTAAGATCGAGGCCTGGTACCCGGTTTGGTGTAGTGGACAGAGTGGCAGACTAAGACTCTGGATGCCAGGGTTCAAATCCCCGCTCAGCTGTGGAAATTCACTGGAGGAATGGAACTGATAAAACCACCCTTTAAATATCTTGCTTACCTTGTAAACCCTATTAGGGTTGCTATAAGCTGGTTCCAACTTGATGGCACATAACAACAAAGATAGGGGGCAAGGCTTTTCAATGGTCCCATCACCAAAAAAGATCATGAAGAGATGCCACTGCCTAGTTGTACGCTAGCACAATTAAAGAAAGAATATGAAACAACTCCTATTGTGCTCACTTGTATGCTTGCTGGGCATAGAGTTAGTGCTACCTCTTTTTGATCATAGTAGAATGTTCTGAAGAGGAAGGCTAGCTAGCTGTGGGAATCCAATTCAGCATTCATGAAGGTGCTGTTAAAAAAAAAAACCCCAACACAAAACAAAACTCTGTGCCAAGTTTTAATCACTAAAGTTTAAATTTTCAGAGGATATTTTATTTTATTTTTTTAAATAGAATGAGCTTTGCAGAGCTTGTAGTTTTCCAATTCACCACAAATTAACAATACCAGCAGCAACTGGCATCATAGACTACAGCCATCTTCTACCTCCAGAAAATGATTTATTAACCAGAGTTCAGCTGCTTTGTGCTTTTGTTGCAGTTCACAAAAGGCATGTTTAAGCATGTTAAATTGGCTTAATGCAGTAGACAGAAATGATGGCCAACAGGCGCAGAACTTACTGCCAATGCATACTATTTCTTTGTGCTCGGTGTAAGGAATAGTTAATCTGACCTAAAAGAAAAGAAACATATGCTCCAGCAGATAAGGTACATGAGATGAATGAAACTGTCGACTACAGTGGAGTATCTGTTGGTATGTGAGTGAAGGGGGGGATGCATTAAAAAGAAGATATTTAAATGATGTGGAAGGTGGAAGCAAAACTTCCAAGTTTTCCAGTTTCCTTCCCCAAAATGAGAAACAGTCTTGAGAAGCCACAGAAACTATGTGTTCAGAAACAAGCAAATTGAAGGATGGTACAGAAAAAAAAAGAAGACAGGCATAGGATGTCATTGCTTCACACTCTACCCCTCCCTGGGTCATTTTAGTGATCCTCTCTTTAGGATAATTTGAAGTCTACAAAAAGTAACATTAATTATTTTCCCAGCCATTTTGACCCACGATCCTTTAAATCAGGGTTGGAAACTGAGAGGAGAGGATCAAGAGCAAATTATACCCCTTCCCCTAAGAAGGCAGTGCAGACATTCAGGAGGTGGAGTTATCCTTTTTGGCGTAGGGTCTACTCTTACAGTAGAAAACAATGGCCCAAGCCCCTAGTCCCACCACTGTTAATTTTTCTCCATCCTCCCCCTTCCCTCCTTCCCTCCTTTTCTCCTCTTCTAAAACACAGTTTCTTTAGATGTGAAAGATATATTCAGGAGCTAGAAAGCCCCGCCCTGTGCTTTCTATATTGGGCTCTATAGGGTTTCAGTACATGTATAACCAAAAGGTATTTGGATTACCCGGTCTCAGGGGCACCAGCTGGTGTCTCAGGGAATTCTTACCTTTCCCCAAGTCTCCAGGTGGAGAAAGAGAGATCAGGGCAAGCTTTTTGTGTGCAAGATGTGTGAAGAGCTTTAAATCCTGAACACTGACTTGCAAATATCTCCAGTAAACTCTTTGGCTCAGTGGGAAAAATGCTGAAATCCATTTCATGATGGGTTCAAATGCATGCACTGATTCTCTCTCTCCCTTTTACCTTCATTCTGACTTTTTGACAAACCAGAATTGTGCCCTTTCTGCCAATTGGAGCAAGGCAGGGACTGGAGCAACAGCATCCCAATTCATGGGTAGACGCGGGAGCTTCATATTCATATCCCAGGAGACATGAACACAAAGTTTGGCACCACAGGTGCTGGGGTGGTCCATTAGAACCCTAGAATTAACCTGGTGCAGTCCTCAGGCTCCTTGCAGTGTGCACATCCATTGGCGGCAACATTGCACTAATCACATATGTAATCCTGCCACACCTCTCCCCTCAGCTCACCATTTTGGCGAGGAGGCGGTTTGCTGAGGGTAAAGGCGGGGAAGTGCCTGCAGGACTACGTGAACAATTGGCACAATGTTGCCCCCAATGGACACATGTTCTGTGAGGAGCCTGGTAAGTGGAGTGAGCTGGTTCTGGGGGCCAAACACCCTGGCACCTGTAGTGCCGAGTTTTGTATTCATATTCCCTGGGATATAAATATGAAGTTCCAATGTCTATTCATGAGCTTTTGTATTGTGCAAGCCCTGACAGCAGTTATGCAAAGCCTGATGAGGTTGGGGTGGGGACTTCTTGCCTCCTAACCCTTGCCTGCCCTGCCTCTGTGACATCACCAGCCCCCTGTGACACGAGAAGGCTCCACTTTTTGTTCTCAGGTTTTGCTCCTAAATTCTAAGGAACAGGATGCTATTCACTGGAAATCTCATTTACTGCCCATACATATTTTTCTGTTCCCATTTAGAAGCAGTGAGTCCTAGCAACCTCATGAAGCATTTATTTTTCAGAGTGGTGTTTTGTTTTTTTAATTACAATATATATTGGAAGAATAAACCTCAGACCACCTTGAAATTAAATTTAATCAGTAACCTCTCCACAACAGTAAAAGTCAAATGACTCTCTTACGTGTGCCTTTACCGGAAAAAAAACCCCCCACGCACATTGTAGACAATATATAAAGACTCATTTTTAACAGCAACAAAAAGAATGCAAAGAACATTTTAATGTTGAGTTCTGCCCACATTTTGAATCAATCACATTCCTTTTTTTGGTTAATTTTGAAGGCTACAGGTTGAAGTTTTTCATTCGAATTGGGGGGGGCATCCTTCACCAATCTAATGGATGTTTTGATATATGTTCAGATTGCAATTCACTAATCATGGCTCAATTTGAGAACACCTTTCAAGTGTTAAAGCTAATCTAGACACATGCTGGAGTATCTGCAAGATTGATTCAACAGACATAGCAAATGTCTGTTTCTGTTGATTTCTGAATATATGCTTTATGTTGAACACCTTTACTAGTCCTCAAACAGGTGGTACCATTAAGGACTTCTTACTGAGCATCTTATAGAGCAGGTGTACAGAATCTGGACCTTCCTTGGTGGTTTTTTTATTACAATATACCAAACATTGGCAATACTAGCTGGAATTGTTGCTGGGTTTTAGAACATTCGGAGGGCCACACATCCTCCAACTTCTGTTACTTAAAAAGGTGGCAGCATGATCCTGATTATGTTAACTCAGAAAGTGATTCCCACTGTGTTCAATAGGGCTAATGCCCAGTTCTGTGGCAATAAACAGCTTTGAGTGTTCTGTTTCAAAAAGCATTTCTCAAAAGTTGCCAGAGCTTTCAAAAGCCTTGTCAGCAGCTGTGTGTGTGTTTAGTCGTTTAGTCGTGTCCGACTCTTCGTGACCCCATGGACCAGAGTACGCCAGGCCCTCCTGTCTTCTACTGCCTCCCGGAGTTGTGTCAGGTTCATGTTGGTTGCTTCGCAGACACTGTCCAGCCATCTCATCCTCGGTCGTCCCCTTCTCCTCTTGCCATCACACCTTCCTAACATCAAGGTTTTTTCCAAGGACTCTTTTCTTCTCATGAGATGGCCAAAGTACTGGAGCCTCAGCTTCAGGATCTGTCCTTCAAGTGAGCATTCAGGGTTGATTTCCTTTAGAACTGATAGGTTTGTTCTCCTTGCAGTCCAGGGGATTCTCAAGAGCCTCCTCCAGCACCACAATTCAAAGGCATCAATTCTTCGGCGGTCTGCTTTCTTTATGGTCCAGCTCTCACTTCCATACATCACGACAGGAAAAACCATAGCTTTGACTATTCGGACTTTTGTTGGCAAGGTGATGTCTCTGCTTTTCAAGATGCTGTCAAGATTTGTCATCGCTTTCCTCCCAAGAAGAAGGCGCCTTTTAATTTCAGGGCTGCTGTCTCCATCTGCAGTGATCATGGAGCCCAAGAAAGTAAAATCTGTCACTGCCTCCATATCTTCCCCTTCTATTTCCCAGGAGGTGATGGGACCAGTGGCCATGATCTTAGTTTTTTTGATGTTGAGTTTCAGACCGTTTTTTGCACTCTCCTCTTTCACTCTCATTACAAGGTTCTTTAATTCCTCCTCACTTTCTGCCATCAGAGTGGTATCATCTGCATATCGGAGGTTGTTGATATTTCTTCCGGCAATCTTAATTCCAGCTTGGGATTCCTCCAGTCCAGCCTTCCGCATGATGTATTCTGCATACAAGTTAAATAAGCTGGGGGACAATATACAGCCTTGCCATACTCCTTTCCCAATTTTGAACCACTCAGTTGTTCCATGACCAGTTCTAACTGTTGCTTCCTGTCCCACATATAGGTTTCTCAGGAGACAGATAAAGTGGTCAGGCACTCCCATTTCTTTAAGAACTTGCCATAGTTTGCTGTGGTCCACACAGTCAAAGGCTTTCGCATAGTCAATGAAGCAGAAGTAGATATTTTTCTGGAACTCTCTGGCTTTCTCCATAATCCAGCGCAAGTTAGCAATTTGGTCTCGAGTTCCTCTGCCTCTTCGGAACCCAGCTTGTACTTCTGGGAGTTCTCGGTCCACATACTGCTGAAGCCTACCTTGTAGGATTTTGAGCATAACCTTGCTAGCGTGCGAAATGAGTGCAATTGTACGGTAGTTGGAGCATTCTTTGGCACTGCCTTTCTTTGGGATTGGGATGTAGACTGATCTTTTCCAATCCTCTGGCCACTGTTGAGTTTTCCAAACTTGCTGGCATATTGAATGTAGCACCTTAACAGCATCATCTTTCAAGATTTTAAATAGTTCAACTGGAATGCCATCACCTCCACTGGCCTTGTTGTTAGTCAGGCTTTCTAAGGCCCACTTGACTTCGCTCTCCAGGATGTCTGGCTCAAGGTCAGCAACTACATTGTCTGGGTTGTCCGGGATATCCAAATCTTTCTGATATAATTCCTCTGTGTATTCTTGCCACCTCTTCTTGACGTCTTCTGCTTCTGTTAGGTCCCTTCCATTTTTGTCTTTTATCATGTTCATCTTTGCGCAAAATGTTCCTCTAATATGTCCAATTTTCCTGAACAGATCTCTGGTCTTTCCTTTTCTGTTATCTTCCTCTATTTCTTTGCATTGTTCATTTAAGAAGGCCCTCTTGTCTCTCCTTGCTATTCTTCGGAAGTCTGCATTCAAGTTTCTGTAACTTTCCCTATCTCCCTTGCATTTTGCTTCCCTTCTCCTCTCTGCTATTTCTAAGGCCTCGTTGGACAGCCACTTTGCTTTCTTGCATTTCCTTTTCTTTGGGATGGTTTTCGTTGCTGCCTCCTGGACAATGTTACGAGCCTCTATCCAAAGTTCTTCAGGCACTCTGTTCACCAAATCTAGTTCCTTAAATCTGTTCTTTACTTCCACTGTGTATTCATAAGGGATTTGGTTTAGATTATACCTGAGTGGCCCAGTGGTTTTTCCTAATCTCTTCAGTCTAAGCTTGAATTTTGCTATGAGAAGCTGATGATCAGAACCGCAGTCAGCTCCAGGTCTTGTTTTTGCTGACTGTATAGAGCTTCTCCATCTTTGGCTGCAGAGAATATAATCAATCTGATTTCGATATTGCCCATCTGGTGATTTCCATGTATAGAGTCGCCTCTTGTGTTGTTGGAAAAGAGTGTTTGTGATGACCAGCTTATTCTCTTGACAAAACTCTATTAGCCTTTGTCCTGCTTCGTTCTGAACTCCAAGGCCAAACTTCCCGGTTGTTCCTTTTATCTCTTGGCTCCCTACTTTAGCATTCCAGTCCCCTAGAATGAGAAGAACATCTTTCTTTGGTGTCAGTTCTAGAAGGTGTTGTAAATCTTCATAGAATTGTTCAATTTCAGTCTCCTCAGCAATGCTGGTTGGTGCATAAACTTGGATTATTGTGATGTTGAATGGTCTGCCTTGGATTCGTATTGACATCATTCTATCATTTTTGAGATTGTATCCCATTACAGCTTTTCCCACTCTTTTGTTGACTATGAGGGCTACTCCATTCCTTCTACGGGATTCTTGCCCACAATAGTAGATATGATAGTAGATTGTCAGCAGCTATTCCTCTGAAATTGTGCCAGCCTCTGATATATGTGCTGCATTTTGTGGACCCGAGAAATAAAGAACATGAAACTCTAAATCTGTTTTGCAATGTGCGTGCAAGCATAAGTGTATGTCTCTATGCGATATGTAGAATACTTGCAAAATTTCTTTGTTTTAGACAGGAGAATATGCAAATTTGTCTCCAGCATGAGAACAGACCACCAATAACTTTCTTCTTGCTGGACTTTTCTGCATGTCGCACAAAATGATTGTTTGAAAGGAAAAAAAACCTAGCCACTTTTCCCTTTGTGGAACTACCCACTCTCTCTCACGCACCCACGGCCACACACATATCAAGCAGAGAACTTAATTAAATGATTAATTAAAAAGATGCAAACAACCCATCAGACACATCTACTTAGAACATCCATGCCACAAGGCAGCAGTTGCTGTATTTTTGAAAATGAACCAAAACCTCACAAACCAAACAAAAATTATTTTTGTAAATGGACGTTTGTGGCAAGAACAGCAGAGAATATCTTGCCAACTTGGATGCAAAGAAAAATATGCAGGTATTTTTCTTATGCGTGGGACTGAGACAAGCACAGATGTACTCTCTCTCTCTCTCTGTGTGTAATGATATAGCTGGATAAATAGGATTATTAAAAAGATTTTAGTCCTGATTTAAACTCACACGCACACACACACTTTTAAAAATCCACCTTCTAATTAATTAGGCAAACAATAACGTACAAGTGACAATGACTTGTTCTGTTGTTTGCCACCCTTGTAGTTGTATGTTATTGACAATTTATAGACTGGTATTAATAGGAATGACAAAATTTATTATACAATGATCAAAATCTTCATGCACAAGTTTACATCATGCAAGGAGGCTGATGGCATCATTTGGCAACTGGGATATTTAATTCAAATTTATTGAAAGTATCCTGTTCCAGCCTTTCAGGTTCTAAATCTACAAAGGACCCCTTTTGGCCTGGGTTGGCCCTTGGGAGCCTTGGAATGGGGCAGGGAATTATTTCATAGCCAAGAATTGCGCCTGGTTCAGTGCTGCCAGGAGCCTCTCTAAGGCTTCCTTTTGCCATGGGGAGGTTTGAGAGCCTCAGGAGAGGAGCATTTAAGAGCCAAAACATGCTACCAGATCACTGCCAGAGAGGAAGCTGGTTGTGAGGTTTTTCAGGCTGTTTGGCTGTGTTCTGAAGGTTTTTCTTCCTAACGTTTTACCAGTCTCTGTGGTGGCACCTTCAGAGGACAGGAGTTAGAACTCATTCAATTTTAATTTTTTAATATAAAGCCCCCCAAAAACATATGGAACAACAAAAATACAAAAAAATACAAATAATAGTGCTTATTATAAACTAAATTCTAACATGCACCCCATACCCATGGGACTCCATTTAACAATACAGTGGTGCCTCGCTTAGCGAGGTTAATCCGTTCCAGATTAACCCTCGCTCAGCGAATCCATCGTTAAGTGAAATAAAAAAGCCCATAGGAACGTATTAAAACTGATTTAATACGTTCCTATGGGCTTAAAACTCACCGTTCTGCGAGTTTCCTCCATTGCGGTGGCCATTTTGGATGCCTCGTTAGCGAGGCAAAACAGCGGTCGCCATTTTGTTTTAGTGGCGGCCATTTTGGAACTGCCGATCAGCTGTTCGCTATGCTTTGATCGCGTCCGTGCGATCACCGCATAGCGAAAAAAGGCCATAGGGGCCATAGCTGAGCGAACGCTCCAGCGATGGCCCGGGACCCCTCGTTGTGTGGTTTCATCGCATAGCGAAGCGCTCGCTATGTGAGGCACCACTGTATTTTAATTACGGACTACCTCTCCAAAATTGTATAGAGTATTCTTTAGAGGCTTTCCCCCTTCCTTTCACTAACACAAATTCTGCAAATTTTCATCTTCAGAGGACAGGAGTTAGAACTCTGTCTGTGTTCTGGTGTAATGTAGTTGAGCAGTCAAACTCTACCCAGTCACAAGGACTGGTGATCACTGCACACAAAAGACTAGCTAATGACACCCATCGATCACAGTTTTCAAATATTTGAAAGGCTGTCATACAGAGGAGGGGCAGGATCGGTTCTTGGTCATCCCAGAGTGCAGGACTTGCAACAACAGGCTCAAGTTACAGGAAGCCAGATTTTGGTTGAATATCGGGAAAAAAAACCTCCTGTCTCTGCTGTCTTAGAGCAGTAAGACAGTGGAACCAACTACCGGTAGCTCGAGAGGTGGTGAGTGCTCCACCACTAGAGGCATTCAAGAGAAATTTGGACAACCACCTGGCAGATATACTTTGATTTGTATTCCTGCATCGAACAGGGGGTTGACTTGATGGCCTTATAGGCCCCTTCCAAATTTACTATTCTATGATTCTATTTTTCTATTACTGTACTCACAAGCAGATTCACTTCTAGATTTTGCTGCTCTCTAGATTTTGATGCCTGGGGCAAAGCTGCAGTTACTCCATCCCAGTTGCAGCCTTGGTTTGGGAATTTGAGATATAAGTCTTACCACCTGAGCTGCCAACTCACCTGAAAAATGACAGTGTAGATTGCTCTTGTGCTTTTAAGAAGTGAATCTTTTCATAGCATGGATATGAAAATGATCTCTGTGGCTTTCTGTAGATGGGCACAGATAAAGTTTCCTGCCTCTTTCTTTACACCTCAAGTGCACAGAGGTGGGATTCTGAGGCCAGAGCTTCCACTCAGGAGAAGACCATCACCAGGGGATGTCATATTACCTGGTATACTGATGCTTATTCCAAGTATAGGATCTGAAAAATAGTTCTCAGATGTAGCCCTTGGTAATCCTGTAAAAGCAGCAGATAGTTAGTTCAGTGTTTTTGTTAACCTTATACACTCCATCAACAAATTATCTTGTACTTCATTTGAATCAATTCTCATGCAGTGGTGCCTTGCAAGACGAACACCTCATGAGACGAAAAACCTGCAAGACGAATGATTTTTCTGATCGCTGTGGGGCCTCGCAAGACGGCTTCTTCTATGGCTGTGCTTTGTAAGACAAAAGTTTTTTGCAAGACTGATGCCTCGCAAGACGAATGAATTATTTTTGTCTTGTGAGGTTCCCATAGGAATGCATTACAATATGTGAAACCGCTTTTCGCAAGACGAAAAGTTCGCAAGACAGTGCTACTTGTGGAATGAATTACATTCGTCTTGCGAGGCACCACTGTATTTTCTTTAGTTGAAAGGAAAAGGTGTAAGTTGTCTTTATTTCGGGGAAGAGGTGGGTGAGATTGAGAGTTAAGGATTTAGTGTTTTGACTTTTGTCTTAGTTCTGAGGAAACTTCGAGAATTGCTAATAATACCAAAGACCTTTTGCCCACTTGGAGACCTTCAGTGTTCAAAGCATCCTTGTTCGGAGCTTTTGAGGAAGGGTCATTCCAGTTGTTTCTCATACGTCTGCCTGCTCTACCTTCACTGCTCTCAAAAAAGAGCAGTGAAGGTTTGAGGACAGGAATAGATTTTTTTCCCCTCCTAAAAACTGCCTTTTTCTTGGCTCTCTCTCTCTCTCTCTGTATGTGTGTTTGTCTGCAGCTTCCCAGCTGGCATGCCTGGCATGATGACATAGTGTGTCAGGTTGCATCAGTCACATTTTTCTACATGACATCACAGATCAGGAGGGGATATAGCTGATGTAAGGTGATTGTGTCACCTCACAATACATAGCCTCAGCTGGGAAATTCGGAACGAATTTTCAGAGCCTTTGCTAGAGAGGATACTGATTGGGGGAAGGTGAATGCACTCTCCCTGCCTGCAATCCTTCCTCCTTTGTTTTACATTTGCATGTTTTCTCATCTCTTCCTGCCCACATTAGATCTGGTTCATGGGTTTTCAGTCCTCCACCAAAACAGATGTTAGGGCTTGTAGCAAAGGGCTATGCATGGCTCTCCACTGGACCATAGATTCATCTATGGGCAAAAGGAGTTGTTCTAATTTGATGCATCCCTGAATTGTGTTTCCCTGGCTCACTACAGCCAACAGATTGTGTGATTCCCCCCCCACACACACACACAGTTGGGCAAACAAGTTAAAACAAAGCAAGCCCTTTTCTAGCAACTACCTAGAATTTGTCAAAACTATTGCTGCGGTTAAAGTGAATAGAATAAGGTTCCGACTGGACAACACTCGAGTGAAAAATCTTTACAGAATGAGAAACGGCAGGAGAGGCTCTGGAATTCCCAGTGGAGATGGGTGCAACCCACAACAATGATGGTTCATGGTGGTTTGTGTCTACCAACAAACCATGGACCATCCAAACTTTTTAAAAAATAAACCATGAACCAATTCATGTTTTAGAAAATTCATGCTTGAGGGAGGGGAAAGTAAATGCCCTTACCCCCCACAGCCTGCCCCTACCCACTTCCCACTGCCCCCGTTGACTCCCCAACTGGTCCTGCTCTCTCCCCCTCCTCCCCCATCATGGAAGATGTGCAATCTGGTGCTACAGGGCCCTGATCTGGTGCCGTGTGGCTCTGGATCATCCATTTGCAGCCCCACAACCTACCTCAAACCCTTCCAACAACCCTTGTCACCTGCCTACCTGTTCCTGCCACCTCCTCCTCCTCCTCCTCCTCCTCCTCCTCTGTCAGTGGAGGCCTGCACAGAGGCAGCAGGACCAGCTCCCAGAAGGGAAGCCAGGGGTGTTGTCTCTCAAGATGGTGGCAGAGGAGGAAGAGGAGGCAACAGGACCAGGTATGGAGGTGCGGAGGGCAGTGGGAAGGAGCCGAAGGTAGGCTATGGGAGCGGAGGGAAATGAACCAGGACGTTTGTGAAATCGTAGAAAAGGTTTGTGAGTTGGGGTTGGTTCAGATTCGTTGGTTTTTATGAACCAGAACCAACCCAAAGCAACAAACCAGTGATTTCTAACTAACTTCCTGGTTGGGTGTTTAGTTTGTGCCCAGCTCTAATTCCCAGGCAAATTAAGACAGCCTGGTTCTATCTCTGTTGAACTGGTGCCAGCAGGCAGAGGCATTTTCATTCAGATTAGCTTTACACTAGTTTTACACTGATTTGATTGCTGGATAGTTTAACATGGTGGTTTCTGCTAATGTCTTTCTTATTGCTTTGTTTAAAATGCTGAATTTTTAACAGATATCCTTCTAATTGTTTTTTAATTGAAGTGTAATGCTTTGATTATAATTTTGTATTTTATCTGTATTTTTATTATTAGCTGCTTTGAATATTATTTAAGTCGAAAGGCAGGATATAAATTTAAATCCCTATCCTCCTTCTCCTGCTTGTCACTGTCAGTGTCATATTTTCCCAGTGATGGTGGATGGCATGAATTATCACGTTTTTTGGATCTAAGCAGGAACCTTGAAGGTTACAGAATGATTTCCTATTGTAGCAGAGGAATTATAAAGCAGTTCAAGCCAGGTTACAAACAGACACATGCAGGCAAGTGTGGATAATGCATGCTGAAGAAGCTAGGCTATATCAAATTTAAGCGGCCCCTAGCACTGAAAAAAATGTAGCATTTCAATTTAATTTTTAAAAATCATTCACTGGTTTGTATTAAGAACTGTTTCTTATCTCTGATAGTTGCCAGGTCTCATGGCACTGGCTGGAGTCTCAGGGGACTGCCACACTGACCCATGCCTAGGTAGATATGAAGATATTGATGTATGTTATACCTATTAAAGAGTGCTCCAGTTAAGAACACTTCCCTCACAGAGAGCAAGGAATTGGGGAGGGAGCTGGTGCATGCACTTTGGACCTTCATGCTCTTTGGGCAAAAAAACTGGGCCTGGCTCTGCCCTGGGCTTATTACGAGTGTTCGGCAAGTCTCCCTCTCTCTTATTTCATTGTCTGGAAAAGGTGAGTAACTTGATTGTGCTGTCCTTAAGAAAGATGCCATTAAAACTGAAAAGTGCCCTGCACATTACGTTCATAATGCATTAATATCACAATGAGATTGTGATCTTACCAGATGAGATTCCACCAAATGAATGATTCTAAATATATCTTCATAGACTACTTTTTTGGGAAGTGGTCCATGGGTGCTTCTAGATGAGGGCTCCTGGCCCTGCCAGTCAGAAGGCATTATGCAGCTGTTGTTGTTGTTGTTGTTGTTGTTGTTGTTGTTGTTGTTGTTGTTGTTGTTGTTGTTGTTCTTCTTCTTCTTCTTCTTCTTCTTCTTCTTCTTCTTCTTCTTCTTCTTCTTCTTCTTCTTCTTCTTCTTCTTCTTCTTCTTGTTAACTAATAAGTTGTCTAAATGAGAAAATCCAGCACTGCCATCTCAACAATTCATATATAACATATATATATGTTAACCTGGAAGTAACAGGAAGTTACTTCCAGGTTAACATATGTATTTTAAAGAAAATACAACCCACAAAATCTTACTTTAGAAGAGAATGGCTGCTCTTGCCCATCTTTTAAATATATTTTGAATAATGACAACAGGCCTATGACATGTAGCACATTTGATAGTTATTTAACTTTATTTTATGATGTACAAGGAAAATTACCCAAGACCTATTTTGGCTGATCATGTCATTGTTTCATTTGGGTAAAATGTTTTCTTTCACTATACATTTGTACTCTATTATTTTATTTATTTATTTATTTATTTATTTATTTATTTATTTATTTATTTATTTATTTATTTATTTATTTATTTATTTATTTATTTATTTATTTATTTATTTATTTATTTCATTTATACCCCGCCTATCTAGTCAATTGTGACCCTCTAGGCGGCTTACAACATGCATTTAAAAAAGAAACATATAACAAACCACATCACAAATAATAATTTACATAAATTAAGATAGAATAAAAAAAAATTTTTTTCCCAAAGATGGCGAGAAACGGGATATATTATAACAGAAAAAGAAAGTGTTAGGTAGAAAGGGGGAAGGCCTGCCTAAACATCCATGTTTTCAGTTGTTTCTTGAAAATACCCAGCGAGGGAGCTGCGCGAATGTCAGGAGGTAAGTTGTTCCAGAGGCGAGGAGCCACCGCCGAGAAGGCCCGGTTTCTTGTCTTTTCCTTCCGGGCCTCCCTCGGTGTCAGGCTCCTCAGCCTCACCTCCTGACTCGCTCGGGTGACACGGGTAGAACTGGGTGGGAGTAAGCGTTCCGCCAAGTATCGAGGCCCTAAACCGTTTAGGGCTTTAAATGTAAGCGTCAGAACTTTGAAGTCAACGCGGAACCGAATGGGCAGCCAATGCAGCGCGGCCAGAATAGGAGAAATGTGATGGTATCTTCGAGCTCCACTTAGGAGTCTGGCCGCCGCATTCTGCACCACTTGGAGTTTCCGCGTCAGCCTCAAAGGTAGCCCCACGTAGAGCGCGTTACAGTGGTCTAATCTTGAGATTACGAGCGCATGGACCAGGGTGGTGAGCGCCCCCACATCGAGATAGGGTCGCCGCCGGGCTATCCGCCAAAGATGAAAAAAGGCAGTGCGGACCACGGACGCCACCTGAGTCTCCATGGTGAGCGCTGGGTCCAGGTGGATCCCCAGACTGCGAACCCTATTCTTTGCGGCAAGAGTCACCCCCCCAAACGAGAGGGAGTCACCCAAGCCGCCAACAGTGGGGGCACCCACCCTCAAGACCTCCGTCTTGTCCGGGTTCAGCCTCAGCCCGTTCTCCTGCATCCATTCCAGTACGGTCCTCAGGCAGCGCTGGAGGAACAGGATGGCATCACCTGCAGTTGGAGTAAAGGAGATGTAGAGCTGGGTGTCATCCACATACTGATGACACGACGCTCCACATCCCCTGATGACCCCACCCAGCGGCCTCATAAAGATATTAAACAGCATTGGGGAGATAATCGACCCCTGTGGAACCCCACAATTGAGGCTCCACGGGGCCGAGACACTCTCCCCAAGCTGTACTCTCTGGGGACGGTCCTCCAAGAAGGAACGGAGCCAGGCAAGTGCCAGGCCACCAATTCCCAGCTCGGAGAGCCTCCCCAGGAGGATACCGTGGTCGACGGTATCGAAGGCCGCTGAGATGTCGAGAAGGACTAACAGAGAAATTTTTCCCCTGTCAGCCTCCCTCAGTAGGTCATCGTACAGGGCGACCAATGCCGTCTCTGTTCCGTGGCGCGGCCTGAAGCCCGACTGAAATGGATCCAGGGCATCCGTTTCTTCCAAGTGAGCTTGAAGCTGGTCGGCCACCACCCTCTCCACCACCTTGCTCATGAAAGAAACGTTGGCGACGGGCCTATAATTGCCAATTTCGTCTGCCGCCAAACTAGGTTTCTTTCTTATGGGCCTAATGAGTGTTTCCTTGAGGGCAGAAGGAAACCTGCCCTCAAGGAAAGACCCATTTATTATTACAGTGGCCCATTCAGTTGTTATCGGCCTGGCTGCTTTGATCAGCCAGGCCGGGCAAGGGTCAAGGGAGGAGGTGGTGGCACGGCAGCGATCGAGCACCTTGGCCACCGAATCAGGCATGACAGGCTGAAAGGTGTCAAAAATCACCGGGCAAGACGGAGCGCTGGACATCTCTGCTCGACTCACTGTGTTCAAAAAAGGAGAGAGGTCCCGGCGGATGGCCTCCACTTTAGATTTAAAAAAGGCTGCAAACTGGTCAGGTGAGAAACTAGGGGGAGGCCTATCACCAAGACCAGTTCCGGATAGGTCACGCACTATACGGAATAACTCCGCCTGCTGATTGGACGCTTCGCTTATCCGGTTAGCGAAGTAAGTTCGACAAGCAGCCTTCACCTTAGAGAGGTAAAGGTTAGTTGCGACCCTGACAGCTATCCAATTATAATCCGTCGGGTCCTTCCTCCACTTACGCTCTAGCCTTCTCCTATGTCGTTTCAGCGCTCGGAGCTCCTGGTTAAACCAAGGCGCCGGGCGCATTCTGCAACGGAGAGGGCGTTTAGGCGCAATCATGTCTACGGCCCTGGTGGCTGCCATGGTCCAGCTGTCAACCAGAGCGTCAACAGGAGCGCTAGCCAGGTCAGCCGTGACCCCTCTCATGGCATCCTGGAATCCAACCGGATCCAGTAGCCTTCGAGGGCGGACCATGAAAATAGGTCCCTGCTCCCTGCGAGGGGGGAGAGCCACGGAAACCTTACATTTTACCAGATGGTGATCTGACCATGACAAGGGGAGCGACACAAGGTCGGTCACCACCAGACCACACTCGCTCCAATTGGTGGAAAAGACCAGGTCCAACGTATGGCCACCCACGTGTACTCTATGAGTACTCAGTTTGTATGCAGAACATATTGTATGGAAAGCTGGACTGGATTGAGATGAAGGTGTGAAAACTGGTGGAAGAAGCACCAATAATTTAGGATGCACAGATGACATCTTACTGGCAGAAAGCTGCAACGACTTGAAATAACTGTTAGGGAAAGTGAAAGAAAAAAGTGTTAAAGCAGGATTGCTGCTGAATGTTAAGAAGACAAAGATCATGACTACAGAAGAACTACAGGGACGTGGTGGCGCTGTGGGCTAAACCGCAGAAACCTGTGCTGCAGGGTCAGAAGACCAAGCAGTCGTAAGATCGAATCCACATGACGGAGTGAGCGCCCGTCACTTGTCCCAGCTCCCGCCAACCTAGCGGTTCGAAAGCATGCAAATGCGAGTAGATTAATAGGGACCACCTCGGTGGGAAGGTAACAGTGTTCCATGTCTAAGTCGCACTGGCCATGTGACCACGGAAGATTGTCTTCGGACAAAACGCTGGCTCTATGGCTTGGAAACGGGGATGAGCACCGCCCCCTAGAGTCGAACACGACTGGACAAAAATTGTCAAGGGGAACCTTTACCTTTACTTTTACCTTTTACAGAAGAACTAAACAATGGTAACATTGACAGTGAAGAAACTGAAATAGTTAAGAGATTTTTCTATACCTTGGTTCTATCATCAATCCAACTGGAGACTGCAGCCAAGAAATCAGAAGACTGGGACTAGCTGCCTTGGGCCCCTTTAAGCAGAAAGGCAAGGTAAAAATATTTTAAATAAAATAATAAATAGGAAGGGCAGCAATGAAGAAACTAGAAAAAATAACTAAGTTCAAGGATGTGTCAGTTGAGACCAAGACCAAGATTACCCACACTCTTATATTTCCAATAACCATGAATGGTTGTGAAAGTTGGACAGTTAAGAGAGCTAACAGAAAAAAATTACTTCAAATGTGTTGCTGGAGAAGAGCCTTGTGGATACTCTGGACTGCTGGAAAGACAAGCAATTGGGTCCAAGATCAAATCATGTCTGAAGGCAAAAAATGTTGAGAATGAGGCTGTCCTACTTTGGACACATCAAAAGAAGACAGGATTATCTGGAAAATACAATAATGCTGGGAAGGGTGTAAAGTAGCAGGAAAAGAGGAAGATCAAATATGAGATGGAGTGACTCCCTAAAAGAGACCATGGGCTTGAATCTGCAAGAGCTGAGCAGGACAACAGAGAACAGGACATTTTGGAGAGTGCTTATTCGTAGGGTCACCATTAGAGGTGGGCACAAATGGCTTTGTTGCCCTTTGTCAAACTTCATCCCCCCCCCTCCAAGCTGACTGCCCCAGTCATGATCCGCCACACACCACCCAGGGCCTCCTCCGGCAGCCGCCCATGCATCGGCTGCCTACTTGTCTGAGTGATTGGCTGCTGGAGGAGGTGGGGAAGGACGGCCCAATCTCCTGCTCAGGCTGGAGCACTGCTGGGGAAAGAGACAGCATGTGGCGGATTGTGAATGGGGTGGCCAGCTGGGGGTGGGGGGGTGGAACAAGCCAGCAAAGAGTTCTGTTTGTATGCTGGAATTTATTTTTAATGCCTTGCATCTGAGTCTCTGTGATGGAAAATGATGATCTATTAGGAGATTCTCCTTGTAGCATCTTCCTGATAGGAATCCCCTGAGAGAGAGAACGAGAGCTGTCAAAAAGGCTGGGATTGCACTTCATCCCTTGTTTTCATGTTCCCTGTGATTTGTTAAGGGTCGGCCAAGACGTCAGGAAGACAAAAATCCTTTAACCCCTTCTAATACCCTTTCAGCAAATTGGTGCGGGTGGGCTTCTCCCGACTACATCGTCCCTCCCCTCCCCCTCGTTTTTTTCCTTTACTCAATGGCTTCTGTTTTTCTGCTTGACTGTGTTCGCCGCCTTCCTATTGCCCCCGGGGGAATTGCCCTCTTATTACCACAATTACAATCTGTACACATTTCATTAAACTAATATTGCTTCGCACAGGCTTTCTCCGCTGAAGTGCACAGCTGGAGGCCCATTCCTTTTCCTCAGCTTAAACACTTTGACAGGTTAAGAAAGCTATTATGGCTGCATAACAGGTGTTGCAAAACAATGTGCATTTGATGTTTAAATGAGAGAGCTTCTTTATTGACTGCCTTTATTGCAGCTCAGCCTCTCCTTTTTCAAGATGACTGGATTTTTATTGGTTTTACTGCTTTTTAAAGTGTATTCTGTTGTTTCAGAATGGGTCCGGAGTGACTCTCCGCTGTTATTTGTTATTCTGATGGATTTTTTTAAATGATTTTTTTTTTGGGTCTGGCTCTGTGATCCAGGTGAGAAGATTTTGTTTAGCTTCGGACATTTGTTGACACAAAGCATCTCCTGTTTGTGCACTGCTCCCGGATGGATAATGAACGAAGCCGATGCATCCATTTGCTGCTGCTTATTATTTCTAATCAGATATGATTCAGTTCCAACCTCCCTAGTGTGACACATGTCTATATATGGAGATGTATTGCTGCACTTAGAGATGCCTCGCACTGCATGAGCCGCAACACCACAATGCAAGAATGTGTGTGTGTGTGTGTGTGTGTGTGTGTGTGTGTGTGTGTGTGTGTGTGTGTGTGTGTGAGAGAGAGAGAGAGAGAGAGAGAGAGAGAGAGAAACAGGAGAGATTTGGATAGCCTCAGCACTAATGAATAAAAAAAATCTATCTTTCTTCCTTATCTGGATGAATCGATGGATAAATGGATAGATAGATAATCTGTATTTAGAGGGTGGACTGGAGGTCTGGGTATCATATACAACCTTAGAGAGCGCTATCTACTCCTGTGATACCCAACACTCAATAAAATAAATTGGGGTTTATTTTATTGAAAAAGCCTCATTCTGCCCTCTAGTGGCCAAACAATTTTTTTAAAAAACTTGCTTACTTACTTAATGGACCACATGCTGCCCATCCTTGCTGTAGCTACTTTTCTAAGCCCTACAATTGGCTGAGGGGATCCTCTACTGTGCCTAGTGAGAACATGACACTATGTGGAGGGGGGGGAGACATAGTACAGGGGCTTCTCAGTTGTGGCTCCCTACTTCTGGAATACCTTCTCCTCGAAGAGGCCTTCTCTGACTGATGCCACTGTTGGGTTTATTTGGGTCTTGAATGTTCACCTGAGCTTTTGGAGCTCGGTAGTTACCTCCTGTTGTGGGTGTATTGCATGGCCAACCAGCTTCCTTGATTCCTAGGGTCATTTCCCCATTCCTTAGATTTGGAATGCTCCTTCTGATACCCTGCCCCCAAATTACACACCCTAGAGGATTTGGGGGGGGCATTTAACCCTTAATCATAATTTTGCCCCAAAGACTACCTGAATTACAATTTTAGAGCAAATATTTTTATTCACCATGGTTTCAGGTGCCTGGGAGGCTGTAAGAGGGTCATGGAAGCTTCATGAAGCCCAAGACTCAGGCTCTGCCCATTCCTAGTCCATTGGAGTATAGTGTTTATATGGGTTATGTCTAACATTTTAGATTAGTTTAAAATTACTTTTAAGCAGATTTTTCAACTCATGCCTCTGTTGGTATAAGGAAGGATAGAATCGTATTAATACATAAAGTATAAATAAAAATCATAACAGAGGAAAAAGATGAAGGTAGAATATTTTGGCTGTTTACAAAATGTTTGGGGACCAATCTAGAGGCAGTTTGATGTAATCTTCCCCACCCCCACCTTTCTGAACCAAGAAACATTTTTTTGGACTACAGTTCCCAGAATCCCCTAGCCATCATAGCCCATCAGCTTTTTCATATGAAAATTACAGTCGTGGGAGAGAATTCCATTTTGGACAAAAGAAGGCTAAGTGTTAAAGCCCTTTAACCTAACCTCATGTTGAGCTGTGATAAAGAGCGTTGATTCAAATCGATGCAAATTTTCAGATAAACGAAAGAAACAGGCAGTGCCGTATGATGCATATTATGAGTTGAATGCATTAATTCATAATTACATTCATAATTAAACCGGGGAAACAAGTCAATTTGAGGATTAAATAGATGAACATAAAAACAACCTTGCTTGATCACACTAAAGCATCATCTAGTCCAACAATTAGTTTCCAACAATTCTCAATCAAAAGTTTTCAGAAAGCTTTAGGGTTTGAAGACAATGGTCCTTTCCTTATAGTGCTCCTTATAATGCCCATGATAGATAAGATCCCATATCACACATCTAACATGATGAAAACAGTTTTCAGATCACCTAATATTAGGTTTTTTGCAGGACCTTTCTATGAGGTCAGTTCTCATGCTCAGTAGAGCCACGAAGTGAGAAGAAAATAGGAAGATCCTGCCAGGTTCCCTCTCATAGACTATTCTGATATTCCCTCTTGAAAATATAAACACAGAATGCAAAACAAAACAATAGGTTCCTTGTTTCTTAAGAATAATAACAGAATGTTTTAAACCTGTAAAATTATTGTCAAAAAGTCTACAAAAATGCTTCCAAATGCCTTTGAAAGTAGCTAGAGTAACAGAAGATAGCTGTGCGATTAAAACGTTTTTTTGAAATGTAACTTAGGCCACCAAAGAATTGTTGCTTTTTAATTGTGGTGCTGGAGGAGACTCTTGAGAGTACCCTGGACTGCAAAGAGAACAAAGCTATCCATTTTGAAGGAAATCAACCCCGAGTGCTCACTGGAAGGACAAATCCTGAAGCTGAGGCTCCAATACTTTGGCCATCTCATGAGAAGAAAAGATTCCCTGGAAAAGACCCTGATGTTGGAAAAGTGTGAAGGAAAGAGGAGGAGGGGATGACAGAGGATGAGATGGCTGGACAGTGTCATTGAAGCTACCAACATGAATTTGACCCAACTCCGGGAGGCAGTGGAAGACAGGAGGGCCTGGCGTGCTCTGGTCCGTGGGGTCACGAAGAGTCAGACACGACTTAACGACTAAACTACAACAAACTTAGTTATAATACAAAACTGAAGAGTAGCATGTTCAGCGATACTAGTTTTAACTAATTACTTCCAAACACCAGGAAACATATGTAAGTCAATTTGAGCAAGATGGAATTGGGTAAAATAAAAAATGTAGGGGTAGTGTCCTGCTGCCTAGATATTGAACAGAAGGGAAATCTGCAGTGTACTGCTGTTATTTGAGCCAAGCTTTTCTTTTTGCATTTGCTGGGTCCCACGTGAAGTTGTCTCCTTTAATACAATATCCATTTTACAAGCAGGGACTTGCTCTGTGGAGTATGCAATCTGGATTCATTATTGAAGAGCTCCATCTCTTTAGTGACAAAATGCAGGTTCTGCATGCAGAAGGACTTAACTTCAGCTTATTTTGTCCTATTATTTAACAAAGAATGAACCCGGGATGAGAAAGACCTACAGCTAGGCAGAGTGAAGCCATTGCTTCAAAGAGCTGTTGTTGGGGAATGGCAATGGGAGCATCCATCCTGGCAATTATTTCCACTGTAAACAAGAAAGATGATTACAGAAATCACCTTTTCTGGCTAAGGAACTGAATTTGAATCTTCTACAGTTACTGCTCTTGACAAAAAGCAGCAATGGACTCACATAATGTTCTCACAAACCTGTCCTCCACTTCGCTGGAGGACAGAGCAGCATAGGCCTTATAACTTCTCCTGGGGCCCCCTCCAAAGTAGCTGGTTGCTACAGGTCAGGTGGTGAAGAAGGCAGTTCATTCGCCAGCATTGAAGTGAGACTCAACTTCCAGTCCAGTTAGTTTCCACTTCTGGACTAGAGATGGGACATCCTTTTCTCCTTTGTCTCAGGCATCAAAACACCTTCATCCAGCACTTAAGAAGATCTCTGCCTAAGACCAGGGGGAACAGCAATACATTGAAATAAACTGTAGACAGCTATGCGGACACACAGTCTGCCCTGATAGAAGCCACTTCTCTATTTTCATCATCCCTTCTCTTTGACCTTTGAAAATTCAGTTTTCTTCGTGAGTTTTTCCCCCCATTCCCCCTTTCCTCAGTTACTGTCTTCTATGAGATCTGGAAATCTATCTTCTTGAATTCACTCATGCTTAGCAGTGAAACAGGGCCTGGTAATGGTGGTCATTACTTCTTCTTCATTTACTTGTTCATCCATTTTCTCAGTGTCATTTTCTCTCCTGGCTTCCTTGCCTTTTCCCCCACCCACCTCCAGTTACCGTGGCACGTCTCATCAGAACCCTGTCACTCCCTAGCAGGAGGTCTTCTTCACTGAGATGATGGATAGGGCGAATGTTGAACAATACATTTCTGTACGTCTGCTGCTTTGTGGGCTTTTGTGCCTTTCCTCAAGGGAAGCAGTTGCAAACAATCCAAATTTAATTCTTCAGACAGAGAGGGTGACTTCTGTAATGGTGCCTACACATGAAAATGAAATAATTGCCTTTATGTGCGGTTAAGGCTTGGGAACCCAGGGGATGTCAAAAAGGGATGGAAAATTTGGAGCAATTTGAGTAGGATGAAAGAGATGCCATGAAACAAACAAAAAAAGATACAGGGGATATCATTTATTCAGCGCAAATGTCTGTGGATGGCAGACCTTTTCGTGAGATGCAGTCCATGAATGTTTATGCCAAGTAAAACATGTTAGGTTTTTCAGGTTCCACAAGAGCCTCCCCCCCGCCTCAAGAGGTCAAAAGTAAAATCCTAACCTAAAGATGGCCCTGCTATATGTGGTTAAGAAGAGGCAAAAATCGTATGTTGTCAGAAATGACACCCTTCCTTGGGCTGATCAAAGAGATCTGCTGGCAGAGGGATAGAGAACCCCTATTTACCAGCAGAACTGCTCTTCTGGCTACAGTCTACCAGCACAAGAGCCAAGAAAGGGAGGGAAGTGAGGGAAGAGATGATTTACACCAGATGCAGACTTCTTCCAGCCCAGGTACATAACCATTATGCTGGCTTTAAAGCCAGTCAAGATGAAGGTATTCTTGACAAACTTCCAGCATCTGTAGGGTGGGAGGTGTTTGAATTCTGCAGAACTTCAGTTGGCCTAATATAAGCTCTATTAGTCCTCAGCCACCTGAGCCAGTTAGGATGGCAAGCTAACAGGATTATCTTCTTGAAATAAAGCACAGCATATAAACTAGTTTTACAAACAGTGATGTGTTATAAAGTTTGGGGTGATAGAAATAAAGTGTGTTCAAGACTCAAACCTTTAAGAGAGGAATGAGCACCACTCAACCCGTGGGCCACACACAATCCTGACCCCATTTTATGGCCGCTGACAACTACAGATCTCCCTAATCTTTCTTTACAGAACATGGTGTGTTATGCTTCTGGAAGTCTCAAGAAAGTGCAGTTCACCTTTATGCTAAGGTGTGTAGCCTCAAATCCTCTGTTTGAATTAGCAATAAAGATTTTAAAAAGCTGTCCTCACCAGTTTCAGCAGCAGAAGGTGATGCACACCCAGTGAGACCCAAGCTTGGAAAATGGCCTTTGGACGTAGAGCTTGGAACAGATTAGTTATTTGTTAACTAAGTAGTATATCCCTTATGCTACTAACCTATTTGTTTTTAACCCAGTGAGGGCTAAACACCATTAACACGGTGACGTCATTTAATAAGACCTTAAGTTCACACTTCCCACAGTTTTAATAGCATTGATAGTTTTAGTTTTTCAGGGTGGTAACTTAACCCTGAAGGGTTCAAAAGAGTTTGAGCAACCTGCAGGAGAAAGAGAAGGGAGCTGTTCATGGAAGGGAAAGAGGCAAGACAGCCAGTCTCTTTGGCTGTACCTGAAATGGACACTGGTTCATGGGAGCTGCCAGAATCAAAATGAGATGAGCACAGAGTGTGCGATGGGGATGTGCTATTCTTTTGTTTGTTTGTTTTTGCTCATAAATCTTGAGAAGAGATGGGCATGAACCACTGGTTTCATGTTGTTTTGCGACCACTGAAGTGTGTTTCTTCCAGAGGTGAGAGGTTTCAATTGCCAGGTTTCTGTATTTTGTTAGTTTTTTCCAGTTCTTTATTTTCATAATGTCCAGTGCAGTGATTTTGCCACTCTATTATGTCTAATTTTGTAATGGTGTGACACAGTTTCATCTTTTTCTTAATATAGTCAACATTAGCTATTAGCACTAATTCCTTGGTTCTTAGCTTTCATCACGTTGGTTTGGAGTGCTTGTTCTTGTGTGGCAAAAATTAAGCCTTTGTTTTCTTTCTTAAGGGTCTCCAGTTTTAATCATGCCCATGTTGAATGATGATCATGCTTTCTGTTACTATTTCTCAGGTGTTATTCATGTAGTGGTTTATTTTTCCAGCTGTCTCATTTATTTTCAAATTGTTGTTTCTTCTATTGAGTCTTTGTTTTTGTTGTTTTCAAAATATTCTCCATTTTCACTGCCTTAAGTAATTTTTCTCTGCTTGTACTGATATAATTATTTAGGTTTCTTTTTTCTTCCTCTACTACCTCCCAAAGTTTGGTCAAATTCATATTGGTCGCTTCGATGACACTGTCATCGATGACACACTTAGTCCACTAAGCACAGATTAGTTGACTAAATTTTACTGAAATATTATTATACTGTCAGGACTGAGTGTGTGATTCTGGAAGGGTGATTGTGGTATGGGCTTTAAGTGGGTAGGTCATGTAAGTAGGGAACTATGTGGCTTTGCCCCTGCCTCTAACCACAGCAGTTTGTGTTCCATCTCTGTTTGAATGTTTCTATTTAAACAGTGATCTGGAAATGCACAGGTCTTTCAAGATACAGAGACGCAGTGGGTCAGAAGGTCTCCTAAGGGGCTGGTCTACCCCAGTCTATCTTTATTCAGGCACAAAGCAAGTTAGAGAGCTTCCACAGATCTCTAATGGAACATAATATGTACCTGAATTACAGTGGTGCCTCGCTAGACAGTTACCCCGCATGACAGTTTTTTTTGCTAGACATTGACTTTTTGCGATCATTATAGCGATTCGCAAAACAGTGATTCCTATGGGGGAATTTCACTGAACAATGTTTGGTCCCTGCTTCGCAAACCGATTTTCGCTAGATGACGATTTTGACAGCTTCCCCCGCACTCGCAAAACAGGTGTTTTTGGGACCTAAGCTTCGGAAGACAGCAATTTAAACAGCTGATTGGCAGTTCTCAAAGTGGCTTTCCTATGGCCTTCGCCAGACAACGACGATTCTTCCCCATTGGAACACATTAAACAGGTTTCAATGCATTCCAATGGGGAAATGCTTTTCGCTAGACAATGATTTTGCTAAACAGCGATTTCAGTGGAACGGATTATCATCGTCTAGCGAGGCACCACTGTACGGCAGTTCTTCCTGCCTTTGAGACGATCTATGTAAATTAATATTTTCATGCTCTAACACAAATCTGTGTTTTCTTTTTCCCAATTTTTCTTTTATATTTCTTGGAGATTTAGAAGTGTTTGCTTCTGCTCCTGATTTTTTTCTATGTACCTGATCATCACAGGGAAGGGTTAAGACAGAATGGGTCATATTTCTAACAGGTGAGAAAGGGGCATAGTGTTCCTTCTGCCTCAATGATAGCCAGACTTTATTAAAGCGTTAGGACATTTCTGTTAAAGGCCAGTCAGCTGTCAGCTCCTTTCAAAACATAAATGGAAGTCTAGGACAAAAAAAAAGACACTCTAAAAAAAGATTAAAACCTATCACAGTCAGTCTAAAAGAAATGGTAAGATATACAGTCATTATCTCACTTTCTCTTCATATTATTTCCCCCCTTGATTATTATTGGCAACTGGTCAGCCTGTCGTGACAGAGTCCAATTAAAATTATATATCATTTCGGTTTCCCCTGTTCACTCCTCCTAGTATTCCCACTGGACAGACGATGCCTTCAGTAGCAACTTTGATGTCCACTACTTGGCATTTTAATTTCCTGACAAATCTATCATATGTAATCTGCCATCGGGGGCACGCTGTCTCATTGCGACTGTAAAGTAGCACAGGGCCTGAGGCTTTGCTCTTGCTCTTTAACACAGGGGTGATTTTTCACACACAGAGTTCCACATCATGACGCCTTATCTTGGCCATCTTTTAAAATATATATATTTGTAACATTTTTTTTTAGTTCTAAAAGCATCAGTACAGTTCAGATGAGAATGCAGAAAACACCAGCCAATTCATAAAACGGTTAAACAAAGGACACAAGCATTGACAGCAACAATGCCAGACGATTATTACAAAGCAGTTATGCTCCAGAGATAAAGATATTGTCACAATCAGCCTGTGACATCTTTCCAGTAGGGACCTATTGGCAGAACTGTATGTTACAGAGAAGTAGACTAGAAGAGGTAATGCCTTGTGTGCTTATCTGTGTGTGAGTGTCATAGCAGGAGCCTCTGTCATTTCTTGGAATTTGCCAATTAGCTTGCATTGCGTTGTTTTGCGATCAGTTTTCAGGGTAAAAACACATTCATCATTTGCAAATCTGATTTTTCACCCACAAACATCTGGCTAAAGCAAGGTGTTTTTTTTTTTAAAAAATAAACTAATGTGATCTTAGTTCTGATGGTTGGTTATGTGTAACAAGGTGATGAGCTGGAAAAATATATACCAGGCTATTATTTTTCACATATGCAAGAAAGAGGTGCTGGGTTCCATGGAAGGTACCATGATAGGTAAGCAACCTGACATGAAAAAAAAGGACTTGTTTCAAATGTGGTGCTGGGGAAGAGTTTTGTGGATACCTTGGACTGCCAGAAAGATGAGCAAATGAGTCCCAGATCAAATCAAGCCTGAACTACCTCTGGAGGCAAAAATGTTAAAACTGAGGTAGCCCTACTTTGGGGACATCATAAATAGGCAGGATTCTCCGGAAAGACAATAATGCTGAGGAAGGTGGAAGGCAGCAGGAAAAGAGGAGAACCAAGTACGATATGGACTGGCTCCTTAAAGGAAGCCACAGGCTTGGGCTTACAAGAGCTGAGCAGGGCTGTTGAGGACAGGACACTTTGGAGGGTGGTCATTCATAAGGTCATAAGTTGGAGGTGGTTTTGTGGCACATAACAACAACAAAATGACTGTGAGCATTTCACATCACCTTAACTTATTTCAACAGTTATTCCATGAACACAAGATTCCAGTGCCACTTTTTCTGTTGAAATATTTTAAATCCTTCCCCCCCCCCCACGGCCAACACAATTTTCGAGCCTTTCAGCAAACCAGTAAAAGGACAGCAGGATTTTATACTGAAGCCCACTATTCTCTCTCAAATAAAGAGATAATAGTCCCATTACTGGAGCAATTTATAAGCCTTGTTTTGTAATACACTCCATGCAGCCTTGATTAGTTGATTTGTTTTCACTTAGAGCAACGTTTTAAAAATAAAAACAGCCAAATAAGCCGAATTTGGAAAACTATTTTTGCACCACATCTCCCAGAGGTGCCAGTTAGGTTAGCCACTGGTGCATTCTGGGAGGTTTAATCCAAAAATACTCTCTTTTCCCCAAACAAAAAACTAGCATATGGCTTGAAGTGCACTCATGTTCAAGAAGGTCTATGGACAGCTGTGTCATTTCTTGGCTACATCCTAAAAAGAGCTCTTGATGGATAGGAATCAAATTTGTTCAGCAATCTGAGTCTTCCAGAAGCCCCACAAACAAGTCACATATTTGCCTCTAAATGTTTTTTTAATTGTGCTGCTGGGAGTCTGCCTCTTTCTCATTTATGTTGTAAATAAATAAATAAATTTATTTAAAATAAATAAGGTAGCTTACTAGCTCTTATGTACAGGCTGGTTTCAAAAATCAAGATTCAGCAGGGAACACAAAGTGAGCCCACTGCACCTTGGTAAAGGGCACACTCAAGGCTACTTTGGAGGACAGTTTGTACCTCTGCTGCTGGTCCAAATTGCTGCTCAGGGGACAAAGCAGATAGCGTATACCAGTTCTCTAAGAGTTACACAGCTGAATTCATTTCATATGTTTTAAGTTCTTTTGAGGGGTCATATAAGATTATACAGTTAGCTTGTATATAGAAGTAGTGCTCCTTTAAGAGAAGAAAAATGTCTGTTTGTCGTAGAACATATTTATTTATTTATTTATTTATTTATTTATTTATTTATTTATTTATTTATTTATTTATTTATACATACCCCGCCTATCTGATCATTGCAACCACTCTAGGCAGCTCCCAGACAGAGTCTCACTTCTTTCGATATATTGCATTCCCTCCCTCCCTCCCTCTCTTTGGGATTAGTCCCAGGAAAGTAAGCATGAACTTCAGTTTCAGGTATGATTGCCTAGCTTTATATCTCTGGTGAAATTGCATTGTGGGAGGGAAGAAAACACACATTTCTGTTAATATCTGTTTTGATCCAAGAAGATCATATGCAAGTGGCCTGTTTTCTATTTGAAAGTGAGATGGGAGGGCAACGTGATTGCTGCCTCATTGTGGAATTCATTCCTGAAGGAAACTTACCAAATCACCTACTGATTTTTGGGAAGCTCAGCCTAAATCCACAAATTTCTTTGGATGTGGGATATAAAGAACTTGAGGTGTAAACAAAAAATCTGAATGTGGACAAAACAAAACTGTCAAATTTTCCTTCTCCCAAAGCGAACAAATAAAGTACCTGTTTTATTATTATTTTTCTCTGATGTCCACATTCTTTGCTTTCCTTATCTCTAGTTGTGTGTGCAAATGTATGCTGCAGAGAGTGTAGGAAAATGCCTTGCTGATACCTTAGTATGCTTTTCTCTTTAGTATTACCCTTTTTCAGTTTCCTTGCTTTCATCTCCTTTCTCTAAACATTTCTCAGCGTCCTTTTCCTTTTCCTTAAAGAAAAACAAAACCTAAAAGCCTATGCTGTAGAATCTGTAGTGTAGATGATAATAAATGTTGGGACAGTCATGTGGTAGACCTTCTATTTTATTGCCTATAGATGCATGGTCTTTAGCTGGGATTTGTTAACTTTCATGAACAGCTACGAGACTCACAAGAACAATGAAGGGCTGGATCCTGAGCAGGTGAAAAAAACAGCACTGGAAGTGTGATATTGAGAAATATGTGAAATCGTCAGTTGCTCCTGCGTTTTGTTTAAATTAATTGCAAATTACTTTTGTTTAGATAATTTTAGCAAGCTTTCCCTCTCACTTTCTTTTCCTCCCCCCCCCCTCCTATTCAGTACACACAAAATGAGGAAAAAAACATAAAGGAGTCATGAAAAGTAGTCATTTGTTCTTGAAATGACACTTTTAGAAAAAGCTAACCCCTCTCTTTAGCATGTTGCACGTTTTGTATTGTGAGGAGGAACAGAAGAAGCTAGGAACAAAATAAAAGCAATTACAAGGATCATGTTCTGTCTTACACTCACCAGTAATGCGTGCAGGTTATCCTCAATGGCTGCCAGCCTCCTTGTCAGCCCAATTATTTTAAAACAATGGTTTCATTGGAATGGATGCTGCCGCACAAACTCATCGTTGCTTGTCAGTGACACATTCAATTAAAACAACACAGAATAGGAGTTTTGAGGCCTACTGTGCCTTGTCCAATCTTATCAGTCAGAGACTCCAGTATGCCTTGGAAGCACTGTCAGGTGGCCTGAACATGTTGCACCTTTGCAGGGTTCCTCGGTATCTTCATTTCCCGGGTCTTTTTCCCAGCCAATGACAGGCGTCGTCTCAGCAGTCCTCAAGTTGACTCTTGCCAAGAAGGCTTGTGGCTGTGGAATAAGATGGCAGCTGTCACAGCCCCGACAGTTGGTTTGAGCTCAGGGTGGCAAGCTGAAGTGGACTTGTAGCAGTTGGGGTAGCAGTGAGGTATGACCACTATTATTGCCCAGCAGATGTCAATTTCCATACTGGCTGTTCCTGCCTTTGACAGACATCTCACAGAGTCGCACAGCCAGCCAGATCTTTAAACACACTCTTTGCATCCCTTATGAGCGGCTACCCCGTTCTCTATTCTCATGAAGGAAACCTTTAGAAGCCAGCTAATCTGAAACAAGAGGCAGCTGCAGAAATGAAGAGAACGGAGGCCTCCCTGGAGAACTTATTGCTGTCAAAACCTCTTATTATCTGTGGTATTCTGTGATGCTTAATTTGAGGGAGATAACCATATGTGAACATTTCTTAACTTTTTTTTAAATAAAGGAAAGAAAAGGGTCAAATTACATGTTACACAGGAAATATGTAACTGGAGCTGCAGATTTATTTCTCCAAAAGGAAACTATAGGGTAGCTCAGTTCAGAGCAGGTCATTTGGTAAGAGTAGAGGAGTTTTAACTCACTCCTTTATACTGATTCCCCAAATTACGCTTTCCTCTTGAGCCCCTTTTTAGCTACTGGAAGGGACTGATTTGCTCCCATCATGCAAATCAAAAGGTTTATACTATTCCTGTTTCTGAATTTCTTTCGCTGTTCTCTCCAACCAGCATTCAAAAGGTCCATTTACATTTCACATATCCTACATGGAGCTGTGCTGTGCTTTGGAGGCACAAAAGCTGGTGCTTGACAATCTTTTTAAATTCGCGTCAGAGCAATACACAATTTAAAATTATGGACGTGTATGAAATGCAGATAAATTTTAAACAAATTTAAATATTAACAAGAAGTGGGCTACTTCAAAAGCATTATCTTTGCCATTTACTAGATCTTCAGTACATGTGATTGGGCATAAATTTCATGCACCTACAGTAAATGCTGAATTGATTGAATTTCAACACACTGCCCAAAAATTGTCCTGCATCCAAGGAGACCCATTTTGCCTAATTATGCTTTGATCTTTTCACTTCTCTATGAGGTCTATTAAGTGACTTCCAGATGGTCCAGGCAGAATCTTGTCCTGGTGGGAGGCACCCTTCAGCATTTATCCATTCAGCAAGTTGTGCTCTTTTTGTTGTCCAATGATTTAGCCTAGCCTCTTCTAGTTTAATATTTAGAGCTTGAGATGTGTGCAGAAAACTTTTCCTCAACTTTAGCCATCATCTGGAGTGCTGGCATCCAAGAAGTGGATGCATTTAGTACTGAATTTTATTTTGTTCATTATTTGCCAGCACCTCTTGGTGCCAGCCAAGCAATAGATTTTTTCCGTGGGAGTTACGTTTCAGGCTGCCAGTAGTAATCTTGAATGATTCTACTTCCACTTGTTTGGCATGTGCTGATTTATACCAAATGACACTAATGTATTCTGCTGTGGAACAGCAGAGGGAAAAGGCTATTGTTCTCATTGTTTGTGGGTATGCACCCCAGTCTGACCTATTCAGTTTCCCAAGTATGTTATTTCTAGTGGCAACCTGTTGTTGGTGTTTAGTCAATGTTTTTTGTAGGTCTGGTTTTGATCCAGAGTGACTTTGGGGTAAGGCAATGTTCCAAAATCTTGCCTCTGGAAGCACTGGTGCGTGACAATGAGCTGTGCTTTGCATGTAGGAAAGCCACTGCACTATATGTTACTCCTGAGTACACCTACATAGAATCAGACCATGCTCTGTATGTCTGGTGGAAAACTGTTCACAGTTAAGAACTGCATCAGGCCACATGCTCTTTGGCCACGTGTACCCAATCCTTAACTCTGCACTTCCAGGATGGAAAGGTTTTCTACTATAACACAGAATCACAAATTCATCTACTATTGCAATGTCATCATCACCACACACACCCCTCCGCCGCTTTTTAAGACAGTATAAATCTGGGTAAACATTTTGCCCTTCAGCCCTACAAAAAGTCCTTCTGGCCCAATCTCACTGAATTATGAATTGGCAGCCTTGTAAATACATGAAAAGCTAATGAAAGACTACCCAACAGAAGCCTAAGGTCCTGAGGTAATCTGAATAGTGCTATGTTTAACGGCATTCCCGCCCTGATCAGTTTCTCTCACATGTATGGACATTGACTGTCATCTTGACTAGTAGCAGCTGAAATTCTGATCACAACATTGGACCAAGTGATGTGCCAAATCAAATAACCCTTCAGGTGTTTTCTGTTTTTACTTGGTAATTCTTGGCACATCCTTTCTTTCTGACACCGCAAGGAACAAATTGCAAGGGGAAAATACTTAATACCTCAAGAAGCACATTGGGGGATGCATCTGTTGTATATCAGGGGATGTTCTAGTTTGTTTTTCTCATCTCCCTCTTTTCTTCCATCTGTTCTTGTCTTTTTCCCCCCCTACATGCTCTACTTTTCTACTTCTTTCTCTGGATACTCCTTTCTTTCTCTATCCAGCAAAGGCAATTCAGTAGCAAATGACAGATATTTTGTGAGCAGTGTTTTGGGTAACAGTCCTCACAGAAGTTTCCTTTGTTTTACCTTAGGTACACAGGAAAGAGGAATTACCGCATTTCTCCGTGTATAAGACTATAGTTTTGTCTAAAATCTTTAGACTAAAAATCGTCTTATACACGGAAGTAAGCTGAGGAGAGAACAAAAGCAAGTGGAGGGGAAAGCACGTATCAAAGTGATCCTGCAGTGCTCTGATCCCTTTCTCCCTACACTTGCTAAACCCCACTTATTTTTCTTAATTTTGGATTAGAAAAGTGGGTGGCGTCTTATACATAGAAAAATACGACAATTAAAAACCAAATCATTGATGCGTTTGTCTTTCTGGAGTGATAAAAATTTGTCATTGCTTTTGATACGGTAAACAAGCATGACTGTTTTCCTGGATGTTTTCAAAAATTTAGACCACTGTCTTATTGCCAAAATATGGAGTGGAAGGGAATCAGTAGAAGCATCCACCCATTTGTGACAGGTTCCCTGTTGTTGACTGGTTGTGAGACCAGTCTCACAAACAAGGTAAGAATGGGCATATGATGACATGCCTGCTAGGACAGGGGGAACACTTGTGCAGTTTCCCTTCTGCTCTGCACCACAGGATCTTATCCTAAACATTTTAAAGGAATTCACCTGTAGTGCCGGGATTTACACTGGTTCTCAGTCCCCTGTCAATGGGAACAGAGGAAATATGACATTCTATCATAAGGTGAAGTCTTTTGCTGATGGTGCTGCCTGAGGCAGAGTCCAAACAACAACCCCCTCCCCCAGGTGGGGAGCGCTAATTCCTCCCTCAAGTGCTAATTCTTACCCTTATCTATAGACTCTTTAGTGCTTCCTGAAGTAGGTTGCTTACAGCAGAGACTCCTATGGCTACTTCTCTGAGATCCAGAGAAGAACAGAACGAGAAGGAAAAGAAAAACAGTAGAGAGGGAAAGCCCAACAGGTGGAGAGAAAAGTCTGGAAGGCTAACTTTTTTCTACTTCTCTTTCTCAAAATAAATAAATGGTTTTTGGCTTTCCCCGCCTCCCAGGATCAATGTAATTGCTGTTCTGACGAACAAGGGAAGAGAAGGCTTAGAAAAGGAATAGGATGAGGTGAAAAACAAGGTGGTTTGAGGAAACGGGAGGGTCATCATAACCTTCTTAAGAAGAAATCAAAGAGGACTGTGCCCATTGCCCTTTTAAAGTACCTCATTCACTCCCTTCTCTGTGGCTGCCTTAGCAAGATGCATTGCTCTCTGGTGAAATCAAGGCTTTCCCTCAGCAGCTGGCAAAAGAAGGGAGGCAATAATGACATTTTTCCATCTTAGCCCTTAAGTACTAGGCCTGTACTTGCTTACAAACAGCCATAAAATGTAAGAGGATTGCCATCCAGCAAAAGCAGACCTCAACACAAAGAAACAGACACCCTCGGTGGTTTAGGTCTCTAGCTGCAGGAGTTGGAAGTTCGATTCTCCACTGTGCCTCCTTGACAGGGGCTGGACTGAATGATCCATAGGGTCCCTTCCGGTTCTGCAGTTCTAAGTTGATGATGATGGTGATGAAATCAGGCCCTGTTCCAGACCCAGTTGGCATTTATTTATTTATTTATTTATTTATTTATTTATTTATTTATTTATTTATTTATTTATTTATTTATTTATTTATTTATTTATTTATTTATACATACATACATACATACCCCACCTATCTGGTCAAACGATTCCATTATTGCAGGGCCTATTAATGTCACTTACAATTTTAAGGCTTCACACACATTTTTATCTAGAACAAAAACACCAGTTTCTAGGAAAGGCAGAGAGTTGGCATCAGAAAGGACAATATTCAAAAAGCAGCAAACACTTCAGCCTCTGACACGCGTTGTTGTGGACCTCAGGATGGCCATTTTTGAACATAAAATCTCTGGTGAAAAAGGCAAAACAGCAAGAATCTATCACAAGGGTCAGCTCTATCCTATGTGGCTTTAACTGGGGGAACAAGGACTTTTAAATCACATTGCATACGTTAACCTGAGCATTAATGCAAGGTGGGCTATATTACCACCTGCTTACAGTTTGACAAGGGTTACTGATTAGGTAACAGTCCCTATTTGTCCTGCTAGCATTACAGTACCCTCACTGATTACAGTTGCAATGAAAAAGTTCTACTCTATTTCTGCAGCTGGAGCAAAGCTGAATGTTTTTTATTATAACAGATGAATACATCTGCTTATCCTTGTTACCGCCCACCTGCTGTGTGTTAATGACTGCTTTTGAAGTAACGATTGGTTTTTGTGCTTCTTGCATTTCAGTCCCCTCTCACTGCACTGATTGCAGTCCCTGATTTTTCACCCACCCATCCTTGTATACATATAATAGCCTGCCCATTGAGCCATCGCTCCGTGCATCTGATGAAGTGGGCTGCATTCTGTGAGCTCTTATGCCAAATAAAATCAGTTAGTCTTTAAGGTGGCACAAGACTCTTTGTTGTTAATTCTGAATTGGAGGTTGACATTATTCGGGAATTCGAATAGCCACTGGCCCAAGATTCAAGGTATTATTTAGGAAGAGACTACAATCTCAAATACTGTACACTAACATTGTTACTGACTGACATCAATATTAAAGAAGCAGGATATATGGAACTAACAGATAGGAAGGGGCATTAGTAGAAGGAAGCAAGCTAGATGGGCCAAGCCAAATTTATACCATGGATAAAATTTGATCTGGATACATTTTTAGCAAGGATTTAATTCTGGCCAATTCTGGGAACATGCTTTTCTTCCCACCTTTCCTATGCGGCAGAGAAATGACAGTTTAATATACAACTTGACAAATGACATGTTGCAGGCGATGATGAGACCTTATGTGGGGCAAACACTGTTTAGGATAATTTGGATTGGAGAATTGACAGGGAGATGAAAGGTACAGCATGAGGGCGGCTGCTTATTCACCAGCCAAAGAAGATGCAGGCATCCCAGACAAGATTTGCAGAAGAAGTACACATGTTGACTTGTACAAATAAATTTAGAAACTGGAAACTTCAAGGTCTATTAGTTTGCTCATGATGTAGAAAGGATGTGAAATATGGATGCCTCCCATATAGCCAGGGTCCTTCACAAGGAAGAGTGGTGCTGCTGTATTTCTTACTCCAACATAAGCATGAGGCAAGAAACTTAAGTCTTATCAATGGGAGAAAGTATACAAATGTGAGAAAATCTGGAGATCCTCTAAAATAAGAGAGGAGAGAAAGGGGGAGGGGGAGAGAATATATGCAAATGCACAGTGTCCAATTATTTATTTAAAAATGTTTTGCTCAGAGGTTCTGCTGAAAGTGAACGTCTTTTTCCCCAAGGTGTCCCCTGAGATGAATTGAGAGGGCTAGAGCTGCTGGGGGAATTTTTAGAAGATGAAAGGGAAATGTGAGAAGGGAGGCGAGGAAATGATCAAGAAAACCAAGATTGAAAATGAAAGGGAAATGTACGCAAGCCGTGAAGACGAATAACAAATGCTGTAACAAAGGTAAACTGGAAGGAGCAAGAAACAGATGAAAAAGATGGCTGGTCGTTTGGGAAAATAATGGCCAGGAAGGAAATTGATGGCAGAAATGCTGAATGTTGATGCAAATATGAATGATTTGCTTTCAGTCAGCTTCAAGCAGACAGGTAAAATTGGAAGAACTGTAAAAAAATGAAGTTTTTTTAAAAAATTCATGACTTTGTTGGTACAAGGGCCAAGGAGATAGTTTTAAGTGATCAAAAAATCAGTGGTTTAGGCATTTCGCTGTGGAGTCAGACATTGGGTGTTTGATTCACTGCTATGCCTCCTTGACAGGGGCTAGACTTGAGTATCTATAGCAGTGGTCCCCAGCCCTGGGCCTCCAGATGTTCTTAGACTACAACTCCCAGAAACCTTCACCATCACATCTGCTGGCCAGGATTTCTGGGAGTTGAACTCCAAGAACATCTGGAGGCCCAAGGTAAGGGACCACTGATCTATAGGGTCCCCAACCTCCAGCTCGGTGTTTCCACTAATTAAAAGTAAATGTTATTATGTTGTATTTTTAAGTTTATAATGTCTTTAAGTCATAAAGTTTTCCACATTTTTGATATTATTTTGATGTGTATTTTATGTTAATTTAATGTTATTGATGATTGTTCTCATTTTTGTTGTGATCCGCCCAGAGTGGCCTTGATAAGCAGATAAGTGGTACATAGAACAAATCAATAAACAATTAAATAAATAGTACTATTGCTGTTACTATTCTGTGAGCTTGTTTTTTTTAAATCCACCCTGTTCTTCAAATGAGTGGTTTGCAAAGAGTTAACATGGAATGAAAATTTCAGCATGAAAACATCAGTTTGTTTGGATCATAGCTTCCGTAATTGCCTAGGCACTATGGCCATGTCTCTAAGATCTCCATGAAACACCTTAGCACTGGAATGATGTCAAACTAAGTTTCAGGCAAGCCTTTCCGGGAAGAAAATTCCATAATTGTGATGCTGCCACGAAGAAAGCGCCTTCATCAGTCACTACCTGTCTCTATGCAGATGTTTGTGGATGCTTAAGGACAGTAGTGTTGCCTCTTGCATCACCTCTTCCTATTTCCCTCATGATTAAGTGTCAGATCTGATAACTATGTCATCATATACGTCAGCCCTGTGAGTGATTTGAGACCTTTCCAAAATGTTCGGCCGTTATGAATCTTTTCTATCCTTTACAGAATCTCTTTCATGTATCACGGAGTCGCTGCATGGACTACTTCTTTAACTGGCGCTTCTGCTGTGCATTAAATTTAACAGCCAAAGCCATCCACTGAGCAGATGTTGACTGCAGTGACCTCTTTGTTTGATTAGCTAAGTGCTGGTTCTTCAGCTGACTTTGTGCTGAGAGAGAGAGAGAAGTTGGGAAATATCCTAAAGGGGGGGGGAGAACTCACGACTCAATGGCAAATGGGATGGTGAATTTCTGGCAGTAGCAAAGAACTTGCAGCTGATGGATATCTCACACTGTCAGGAAACCAAACACTGAAGCATTTTAATTGAATCCTAGAGAGACTGGGACGCCTTTGTTTTGCAGTTCACTGAAGACATCTTGCTTTAGAAGAGAAAATTTCCCCCTTTTTTTGCATTAGTATCATTACCAGCCTGACTTCATCTTCCTAAGTGTTATCAAGTGGCCTAATTCCCTTGTTCAGATCCGCATCCACCATTTGGTGCAGTGACGATGACTGTTCCATACCAGGCTTGAATGCCTTCTGGCATTTCTACACTTGTTTCATACTGTGTTGGCAATTTCTCCCATCTGTCCCTTTTCTTCACGATCTGCTGGTAATCTACGAAGATCTAAAACCTTCCACATTTTGAGAGAAATAAGAGAGACATTATATTCTCCCCCAAGAATGTCTTATTTTTGATGCTGTTCTACAACTAAAAGTGATGAGAAGGACCTAATGGTGGAAGGCTGCAGTAGGAATGAGTTTTCTTTAATTATTTTTTAACAATACTCAGAGGTCTACTGGAATTGTGCCAGCTAGAATTCTGGGGGCTTTTGTCTCTGCCTCCAAGCCTTCTTAGGTGTTTGATATAACTCACAGCTGGTGTGGAGGTTAAACTGTAATACTGCAGTCAAGACCACTCTCGACCTGGGTTTGATCCCAATGGGCTCAAGCAGCCTGCTTGAGGTTGACTCAACCTTCCATCCTTCCAAGGTTGGTAAACTGAATACCTAGCTTGTTGAGGGGGGCAATAGGGAGGCAATGTGTAGCCTGCATAATTAAAACTATAAACCACCCAGAGTGTGCTTTAAGCACTGTGAGGTGATATTTAAGCAGAACACTTTTGCTTTTGCATAAATGAGAAAAAAATCCTTTGATTTCTGAGTTCTGAGGCAGAGAATCTGGCTTGACAAGACTATGCTCTCACACCACCAAGCATTAGGGGTATTGTCCCTTCCTGAGAGGCACCCTGTGGACAGGGAGACTAGAATACCCCTAGTGCTTTGCAGTGCCACAGAGAGTAATCCCATCTGGTCAATTTCTTTGCCTCAGAACTCAGAAATGGGGGGATTTTTTTTCTTTTATACTAAGAAGCACCTAAGATTTTTATTTTATTTTAATTTTTTTGCTAAAGCCTCCAGAATTCTAGCTGGGGCAATTCCAGTAGATTTGTGGATGTTGTAGGATAAACGTACAAAATACACTTCTCAGTACTCTCTACCATGAAAACCTTGAAAAGGGTTGCTATGTAGGAACTGATTTGACGACACATTTATTGTTGTTGTTGTTATTGTTATTATTGTTGTTGTTGTTATTATTATTATTATTATTATTATTATTATTATTATTATTATTATTAGTATTAGTATTAGTATTAGTATTAGTATTAGTATTAGTAGTATTAGTATTAGTAGTATTAGTAGTATTAGTATTAGTATTAGTATTAGTAGTATTATTATTAGTATTATTATTATTATTATTATTATTATTATTATTATTATTATTATTATTATTATTATTAGTAGTAGTAGTAGTAGTAGTAGTAGTAGTAGTAGTAGTAGTAGTAGTAGTAGTAACCCTTACCTGCAATCAGGAATGGTACAACCCAAAAATCAGTTGACAGTCTCAGTGAGGACCATGACATTCGTTTTCACATTATTGTTCTTTTTAAGATACACGTAAACTACCACTATGAGTAGTAGTTCAAGATCATTAACAAGAATTAAACACAGTCTATGCATCTAAGATTTGCACCTAGATAGTCAGATAAAAAGAGGATTGGAATGGCAAATTTTTACTAAGAATCTGGCTACAATTTACATCTGTTCATCAAGCTGATAGAAGGCACATTTAAAGCATGTTCTGACAATTAAAATTTCTGGAATTGTTTCAATTCTAGAATTAAGAGTTTTACATCACTAAAAAATGTCAAGGAGACAAGTTCATTTAAACAGCTGTGTTTATTAGTTACTGTTTTATTTGTAATATATTAGATTATTGCTACACATCATTAAAGTATTGTTATCTATCCCATGTTTTAGAAAGAGAGGAGGCTGTAGAAGTTAGGGGAAAAAGTTTGAAATAACGCCAACAACCTTTTAATAAGTGCTCACACCAATTAAACATCCACATTTTACCTGCATTTAAGGTGTTAACTAGTTCATTGTAACAATTATTCAATTAAGGATTTCAGTTCTGGTGTTGCATTGTATGACTGCGTTAATTTTCTTGTATGGAATGTCTTTAGATCTCCTGTTAGTAGCTCTGCTTATAAAAGGCAATCATTATAATTTCTTTTCCATCTTGCCAATATTTACTCTGCAATTCTTAAGGGCATTTTGGTAATTCCCTAAGTCTCCTGGATGTACTGAAGGCAGAGAGAAGACAGAGTTGAGAAGAAAGTACATACCGCTGATAGCATGATGACTTAAAATGCTCATTTTAAGTTAATTATTAAAATTAATGAGCACATGAAAATAATTAACATTGTACAGTTTTGCTGACTGTTTTGTGTGTCATGAGGGATTTTGGTGGCCTCAAACTTGAAAACTGTCAACTATAACTTTATTTATCTTTATAAAGAGAAGGCTCCTTATTGTATGCTTTCTGCAGCCTGTTGCTGTGTGTAGACATCCAGAATGAAATCACATTAATTTCCATGCGATTTATTCTCAAATCAGCGCACATAGAACTACAGCTACACAGGGCACTCTTACAAAGATTTGCAAAGATGTTCCACTGAATACAGTGGAACATGCACTTCAGTACATGCTCCTAGGACTGCAGCCTACGTTTATTACATTATGTAACGTAAATTTGTTGCCTGATCAACATCAGTGTTTGGCTGGCTTGAATTAGTGTTTTGGTTCTGTGGAGGAACAGCATGGAAGAGGAAAATGCATTTCTGAGCTCCTCTCTGACCCTGAGAAGGAACACACAGTTATTCCTTAGAAAAGATGCACCCTCTACTGCACATGAGAGCCCACATTCAGATATATATACAAAGAAGAATGTTGGTTCAAGACATGTTTCTGTCTGAGACAAAACAGCGAAAGACACCCTGGAACCCAGGCTAAGATGCATAATTTGCAAAATCCACAGCTTGGGAAAGTTACTTAGTTGGACTGCAACTTCCAGTATTCGCTCAGGCATTTTGATAGTTAATTCTCAAAGTTTTCTGGATGTACTGAAGAGAGACAGTAGCTGGGAGATCCTGAAGCTGAGGCTCCAATACTTTGGCCATCTCATGAGAAGAGAAGACTCCCTGGAAAAGACCCTAATGTTGGGAAAGTGTGAAGGCAAGAGGAGAAAGGGGACGACACAGGACAAGATGGTTGGACAATGTCACTGAAGCTACTAACATGAATTTGATCCAATTCTGGGAGGCAGTGGAAGACAGGAGGGCCTGGCGTGCTCTGGTCCATGGGGTCATGAAGAGTCGAGCATGACTTAACGACTAAACAACAACAACATTCATGGGACCTTGCTGGTATACCATGCTCCCCGCGATCCAGCCACCTCCCTACTGGAGCTAACTGACTTCGTCTCCGCAGTTCTGTTGGGATCCCTGAGACTGATTGTTTTGGGTGATTTCAGCATCCACACGGAGGGGGAGGTTACCAGTCCGGCTCTTGAGTTCTTGGAAAACATGCTTCCTTGGACATGTCCCAACACATTAACAGCCCCACACACATGGGTGGCCACACTTTGGACCTGGTTTTCTCCACAGAGCAGAGAGTGTGTGGCCTGATGGTTACTGACCTTTGGTTGGTCCCTTTGTAATGGTCGGACCACCACCTGATAAAGTGCAATCTCACAATGGCCCTCCCTGTGGGGAGCAGAGCCCTATTTTCATAGTCCGCCACTAAAATAATAAATGGGTCTCTTCTTGAGGGCAAAGGAAATGCTTATTAGACCCATTAGAAAGAAACCGAGCTTGGCAGTGGACAACATTGGCAATTATAGGCCCGTCGCCAATGTTTCTTTTCTCAGCAAGGTAATTGAGAAGGTAATTGGTGGCCCACCAGCTTCAGGCTCTCTTGGATGAAACCGATGCCCTGGACCCGTTTCAGTCAGGTTTCAGCTGCATCATGGCATGGAAACGGCATTGGTCACCCTGCTGGATGACCTACTTAGGGAGGCCGACGGGCAAAATGTCCTTGCGCATCCTCCTTGATATCTCAGCTGCCTTTGATACCATCAGCCATGGTATCCTTCTGGGGAGGCTCTCTGAGCTGTGGATTGTCAAGATAAATTTACAGGCCTGAGCAGAATAAAGTATATTAATGAGCAGCCATAATGAACAGATATGTAGAAACTGAGTCATGATGACTCAGCAATGCTGACTCATGCATGATGCAACACATAATGTGATTGGACACAAGCAGATCTGTATATGTATATATGTGTGAAACCGTACAGTTGATGTATCTTCCTGCTTTGTGATGAATGCTACCTGTTATGCTGCCAGACTGAACTGCTGTAAATATCTTGGAAATACACGTTGGTGGTGGAAAAGCTGCTGGTGTGTGCATGAGTTATTCTGGACTACCTGGACTAATCAATATTCTGCTAAATCTGCTGTTTTTCCGCGTTTTTGCACTAACAGGGATTGTAGCCTTGTTCTCACTTGGTTCCAGTCCTTCTTGAATTTGAATGTTAGAGAAGCTCAGAACAGATAGATTCATCACTTCAGGCTTAATTCTTAAAAGTCTGAGTTTGAAACCATCTGTATTGGACAAAGCTAGTACTGAATTAAGATCGCCTTTTCTCCTCTTTTTCACAGAGTCAAGGTACTTAACAAATACACTAGAAGTTCCATCATGCTTGGAATACCTTTAACTATTGAGTAGCTAGCTGGATAGCTCAATGCGTTAGGTACCTGGCTGTGGAGCCAGAGGTTGGGAGTTCAATTACCCAGCATGCCCCTGGTGAGGATAGAAAGCCTTAGACCTGTTAATCCCAGGAGAGGTAAAGGTAAAGGTTCCCCTTGACAATTTTTGTCCAGTCGTATTCGACTTTAGGGGGCGGTGCTCATCCCCGTTTCCAAGCCATAGAGCCAGCGTTTTTTGTCCGAAGACAATCTTCCGTGGTCACATGGCCAGTGCGACTTAGACACGGAACGCTGTTACCTTCCCACCGAGGTGGTCCATGTTTATCTACTTGCATTTGCATGCTTTTGAACTGCTAGGTTGGCGGGAGCTGAGACAAGCGACGGGTGCTCACTCCGTCACGTGGATTCGATCTTATGACTGCTTGGTCTTCTGACCCTGCAGCACAGGCTTTTGTGGTTTAGCCCGCAGCGCCACCACATCCCTGCATAATCCCAGGAGAAGGGAATAGTAAATTGCTTCTGAGTATACACTACCTAGAAAACCTTTAAAATTGTCACCACGAGTCAGAAGTGACTTGATGGCAAATGGTGATTGAATTTGCCTGTTGGATTTGGGAGGGTGTTTTGTTTCAGTTTGTTTTTGAAGAACATACCAACATGCACAAAGTTCATAGAAGAGATGAGAGTTGAAAAATGATGAATGCAAGAGAAAGCAGACTGGCAGGTTTCTTCACCGTTTCTTCTAACAGAATGCCATCAGCAGTCTCCTAAAAGATCAAAAAATCTCTTGTCTTTGAAACAATGCCTGAGTTTAACTGCAAAGAAGATTAATGTCCACCTCTTCATGCCTTAAGTCCATCCACCTTTCACTAAAAATGGGAAGATAATTTTGTATTATTCCAGTCCATGTCTTCTTCTGCTTCTTTTTATTTTATTATTATCAAGGGTCTTCTTTGCCTACAGTAATCTTTTTACTCTGAAGCATAAAATGACAGAATGGATGGGAAGACCAGTGTGATCTATAATAAATAAAGACTTAAATGATGAGTCTAGAAACCTTGACAGAGCCGTCTGATGAAATGTATTAATCAAGAGAGTAGCAGTGACTGCAATGATGACATATATATGTACCTACTCTTCTAATCAGAACACAGATTCCACTTGGGGACCTCAGTCATGGGGGCCTGACCATTGTGAGGTGAAGGCAAAATATTATTTAAGCACTAGATGATGACAAGGTCTCTATAAAATAACTTCCTAAATAAATTACACAGATTTATTGCCTTTTGTGGAACATGTCACTTCAAACTTGATTTCTTTTCTTGGGTTCTGTTGTAGTGAGGATGAAATTGCTCGTAAGGTTTCCGCTTATTTCCTTCTTTTTCTATCCCTCAATTTCATCAATGCTTTGATGAAGGCCAGCTATGCTGTCTTCCTTCACACCTGATTCAGAGAGACTTTGAGGCCTTGTTGACACATTGTTTTAGTGCTGTAGGGGTCACAGTGACGACACTCCTTCCGGAGCCCTAATGTAACATCAGAAGCACTAGTCTATGCAGAAAGAACAGAGCCTATAAAAAATAATGTATTTCAGACTACAATTTCCAGAATCCCAGTATGCTTTAATAGGAGCGGAGGTCTTTTTTCCAGGGTAAGGAAATTCACAAAATGATGACATTGTGCACCACACATTCTTGAGCGCTAGATAAGAACCAGGAATACACACCTGGAGTTCTGCTATGGTTTGAGTAGTTATTTGATATAAAACTTGGAAATATGTGTAGATAATCCCTTGAAAAATAAAGCTTTATGTAACTTTATGTAACTGAGTAGACATGGTCTAGAGGGGTGGGGTAAACATCAAATAAATAAATAAAATCAATAAATAAACTATGTTCCATATGTTTAAAATGAAACAAATAGTCAAATTTCATTTATACAGAGACACAGTCCATTTACATCAGGGACAACCCACACAATTTTGCTCATTGAGGCAGAACACCAGATGAAGTCTTCCATTCACTGACATCAAGGAACTTGGCACTAAAAGCCAGCCAATTTATTTGTTGTACGAGTCAAAAATTCCACTCCTTGTAGTAATAAAAAACAATTTGTTGTTCCTTCATAACACCCAAAATTTGCTTCCTGAGGCAGACACTTCACTATGGGTTAAAAACAGTGCTGGCTAGGGATGGGCACAAATGTCTGGTTCAGTGGTTTGGCACAATTTGTTTCCTGGCTAAATAGTGGTCTGCAGTTCAGCACCCTTTCTCTTCCAACGGGCACCTATTCAGCAGCAGCACCTGGACAAGGCAGAACGGGGTGCTGCTGCAGAATGGGCAGGAAACCACCAAACCAGCAGTTTGTACCAATCTCTAGTTCTATCTATCTATCTATCTATCTATCTATCTATCTATCTATCTATCTATCTATCTATCTATCTATCTATCTATCTATCTATCTATCTATCTATCTATCTATCTATCTATCTATCTATCTATCTATCTGAATGTTGGTTCTGGCAGGACTTCACAACTATTTTCTATAATTCTGCATTTGGCATCTGCTACATTTATGACTTTCTTGAGCTTTGTCTTGTGCTGCTTAATCACACAAAGCAATTTAAAAATTCATCCTTCTTTGTACTTTTAAACTATGTGCTGAAAATGCCCTTTAAAAGTCGCAAGGAAACATGTTGATGAAAGCTGTTCAGAAAGCAGACAGGAGGAGGTGAGAGCATCATCCAGCTTTTGTAAAAAAAGATATGGTGCCAGTTTTCTTTTCTTCCTTAATTCCCCAAAGTGTGTTAATCTTATATATATAAAAAAAGGAAACGTTCTGTTCAGCCAGTTTCTTCTACTGTTCTTTTGAACTGGTTCTTTATAAACACAACTGGTGTCAGTGAAGGAAAGCAATAATAAATCTTATTATGTTCAGATAAAAACCTAATTAGAAACAAACTGACTTAGGGGCTAAACTAGACATGAGATCACTCACTGGAAGGGATTAGAAGTAACACATTCTGTGCAACAACATTAGCTTGCAGCATTATTATTTTGGAGTAATAAAGTAATAAAACATATATGGACAGAATTCTACTGCTGAAATGCTTTTGTGTAAGGGAAATCGCAGAAGTCTTGGCAGCCATTCATTAATAAGATTCGACTTATGCTCATGGGTGCACACCCTATTGTATACTGGTGACAAATGCCCTGTTTTTTTTTTTTTTAATGTCTGTACATCACCATCCTACAAGGACAGTAGGGTTAAGAGAGAGCAGCTTGTCTGCGGAGTCCAAAATAGATTTTTGCCTGAACTGGGAAACTCAGAGCCTAAGGCCATTGTCTTTTTAGCTAAAAGTTAATATGACTTTCTTCCCCTCAACCCACATGTCACAGGTGTGCGAGAACTTCCATACATTGTTTGAAGTACAAGACAAAAACAAGGACTTCCTCTGCTTCTAGTCTCAGTTGGCTCTATGAATTCACTGTCTGGGAAAGTGAGAATAAACATTCCATTCTAAACGACAATTTAAGCATTACAGTGATGTCGTTTCCTAGTGGAAGATGTAATTTCTTCGTCCTGGAAAAAAAAAACACCATGAAGTACTTAAACAATTAAATGAGACAAATCCATTTGTCATCACTTCATGAGGAAGTTTGAAAAAAAAAACTCCAAGAAGCCATGTTCAGTATTCTAAGAAAAAAGTCTATCAAGATTGACATGCATCATTAGCATTGCTACTCAAGTCGATGCAGTTGCTACAGAATGTTCCTGGATCATAGCAGTCCATTAGGTCTCTTAATTAAGTCATTTCTCTTTTTCTCCCAAGAATTTTCTACTTGGCTTTCATACTGTCATCTGTGGTGTACTAGCTGAGTTTAAAACTAGTTTAGTAAGTTGTTTCCTCATCCCAGGTAACTCTTAGAATTCCTGGACTCCAAATGGAGAATACAGATTTCTAAAAGAGACTTCACCACACTTTTGCCTAAATATTATATGCCAGAATCCCTGGGAAAGATATAACATTTTACATATCACTCCAGCATAAATTAGGGTGGTAAATGTGCTCTTGGCTTCAGCCAAGATTCTTGGTGATCTTGGTTAAACTACAGCTGAATGAAAGTCTCTGCAGATACACTTCTGACAACAACATTCCCAGGTGTGTGAGATCAAGGATTGCTGACTTTTAAATGTGTGTGATGCTATACTGAATGTCAAGCTCTTGATATTGTGTACCCAATGCTAGGTCAATTTTTAGTTAGTCATCCTTCAGTCTCAAAAGACTATGGTAACGTGCTCTGTATGGGGGACTTGGAACAGCATCTAGTGTGGCTGAGAAGGCCAATCCGAGAGTGACCATCCCTTGCAGTCTGAAGACAAATACAATCTGTCCCCTGTTCAGCCCCCTGATTTTGCTGTTTTTGTGACTTCCTCTTTGCCTCAGCCTGCTGGATAAGGGTCTCTTCAAATTGGGAGAGGCTGTAATGCAGTGCCTGCCTCCAGGCTGAACACTCAGATGTCAGGGTTTCCCATCTGTTGAGGTCAATTCCTAAGGCCTTCAGATCCCGGTTGCAGATGTCCTTGCATCACAGCTGTGGTCTCCCTCTGGGGCGATTTCTCTGCACTAATTCTCCATACAGGAGATCCTTTTACAGGAGATCCATACAGGAGATCCTTAGGTCAATTTACGTGGTAACAAAATGTGGCTGGGACAAGCACTAAATGTATAATATTTATAAATGTATAATATTTATAAAGCAAAAGCAAAGTGTGCTGCCGATATACCATTCCATAGCACGTAAAGCACTCTCTGGACAGTTCATAATTTAGTTACGGAGGTTACACATTGCCTCCCCAGCAAGCTGGGTACTCATTTTTAAGCCTTCAGATGGATGGAAGGCTGAGTCAATCTTGAGCTAGCTACCTGAGACTGAACCCAGGTCATGAGCAGGGTTTTGTCTGCAGTAATGCATTTTTTAAACCACTGTGCCATGAGGTTCCTATCTATTATATTACAGCTGTAGTGTTGCTCCCAGGGTAATTTTTGGACCTATTTTATATATATACCTCAAAGTTCATTTTATCGAATGGATTTTTTCTGTCATTTCATGTGTCGTCTAACTCAACTTTGCATTAGCAAAACGAGGAGAAGAACCTAAACCATATAATAAAATTCAGTAATTTTATAATCCCTCCATTTCATGTTCATTCTGAACATCAGAAAATCTGAGCTGTGGAACCAAGGCAAACTGTTTAATGTCAGAAAGCTGTGGCTGCAATTTTATGACATTAAACAATTTCCCCCTTCTGCAGCTTCCAAAATGTTCATTAGGATGAAAGGGATCCCTAGAAACTGAAGTGGCAGTGGCAGAAGAGGAAACATTTTATTCTCTCAGAAAGAGCTGTGGATGGTGACATCATTTGAGTTGGATGGTGTAAAGTTGCACAACAAAAGTTGGGGCAATTCTTTAATATTAAAGAAATGTTAGTGTTTTGTGTGGTGTTCAGATATATTTAATGCAATTATATATGTGATCACCTCAAGATTGCTTCTTTGTGGCATTCTATGAATGCTATGTATGTCTGTTTATGGAGAGATGCAAATGAATGGAAGGGATGAAAACTGCATTGAACAGAGCTTGCTTCAGTTCTAATAATAAAAGTGGGAGTTCCCAAATAAAATTGTAATTTAGGGTTATTGAAATACAAGCCATGTGAGCTCACGGTATATGAAAGTTAATGACCAACACACATTCAATCAACCTGAATGAGATTGTTTGAAAAGAAGCTTCTTCACACAATTTGGAGATCATAAAAAAAAAAATCAGGGTACCCATCATGTGGAGAAGCTCCATATAGAGCAGACTGTTACCCCTTCAGACTGTTCTTATTTATATGTAGACAGTGACAGACAGAGGCCACAGCAAGAATTCTTTCCTTGCTCACACCTTCAAGCTGAGCCTTTTGGAAGGTCTGAATAGGGCCACTGTAACTTAAGAGTGTGTTTCGTCTTCGTCTGCATAAGTCACTGGAGGAAATATAGAGATTCAAACCCAACTTGAGGTTGCAATTCAATCTGCGGAGGTATCGATTGACTCTCAAGTCCCTCCTCACAAACAGTAGCATGTCCTTCATTCCCAACAATTTACAATGCTTTATGATCTATTTCATTGCATCGTAAATGTCATGATGACCGAATGTTCCATGAAGCATCATAAAATGACATGAACAAAAGGACGAGTTCTTTTATTCTTTGATTGACAAGCTGGCTGCAGCTCAGGTAGCAGCAGCACTGTAAGGCCTGCCAACTGCTCAGCATTTCAGAAGCTTTGGGGGAAAGCATCTCTCTCTCTCTCTGCCCTGTTCCAAGTAACTCACAGTACACGCTTGGAAAGAGATGCTTGGCCAGTCTTTACTGTACAACTCATAACTGTACATTTTTGTGCACCTCTTGCCAACACTGCTCATTTTCTGAACATATTACCACCTGTTTTAACTAAGGATAAAAGTGCTTTTGTAACACGCACTGATGCTTTACTGCTCTTGATTGTTCAGCTTTAAATTGTTAGCTAGATCTGTGTGCTACTATTGTGGTTAGAAGAATCTCATAATTAGTGCAAGGGTCTAGTAGCTATCTGTTTATTTCATGATCTGGAAGTTACTGAACTTGATCTACTACAAGAAATGGGAAGCATCTCCAATTGGAGGGTTGATTCCTCTTCCTGATGTAATTTGGTACACATGGGGGTAGAGTTTACTAGAGTTTCCATTAGTGATGGGGACAAATATAAAAATGGATCAGTTTTTCTGACGAATATAGCTGTTTCATCACGTATTCATCGATCCATATTTGCAAAATTTTAAATCAGGATGAATATGGCTTGACGAATTTTTCCTCGGTTTGATTCGTCGATCCGTTCATATTTGTCTATAATTGTTACCCCTTTTGGGGGCCTCTCTGAGGTTGCTGGCACCAATTCAAAGCTCTGGCCAATCAGGACAGAGATCCTGGATTGGTATGTCCAGCAGCCAATAGCGCTGCTGAAAGGTGTATCGACTTTTACCGATGCTTCATATACCTTTTCCCGTCTGGCCATTCCCCACTTCTGTTTTTGCTCTCCGGAGTGAGAACAGTTGCTGCTCACTGGCACTTTTGCAGTTGCGGTTTTGCATCATCCCATTGCCCCATCACCTGGCTTCAGACTGCAGAGCTTATATGGTTTTCAACCTGTGCAAAGGGGGCTGGCCTGTCTAAGCCCCGCAAGCCTCTGAGGGCTATCTTTACCATATCCGGGCAGTCTCAGCAATCAAGTTGCAGTCCCCAACTTTCTAGTTCTAAACAAGCATTTTTGTTGCCCCCATCGCTTGGCTTCAGAATGCAGAGCTGATCTGTTTCCGACAGACCCGTGGAATTAACCATTGACCCTGTTCATCTGATGGTGCTGCTAGTTCTGTTGGAAGTTGCAAGCAACCTCAGTTGCCTCCTGGGGGCAAAAACCTTTCCTTTGCAGGCAAATCTGATGTTGCTGAAGAAGACCAGAGTCTGCTCTGCTGCCTTTTGCCTCAGTGCCCCGATGGTACAAGATATGGTACTTTGCTGCTGCCAACTACCTCAGTGCCTGACGCGGCCAAAAAAGCCTGCTTTCCTGCTGCCTTTTCTCTCACTGCCTGATGGGGCCAAAAGAGCCTGTTTTCCTGCTGCCAACTTCCTCAGTGCCCAACGGAGCCAAAAAGCCTGCTGTGCTGGGAGAGACGTCCTTGCCTCCAGTCCATCCAAGGGCAAACTCTCCTTCATTGGCAAATGTAATGTTGTGCTGAGCTGAAGACAAACTCAATTCCTCATGCATGCCGCTGCCAAAGAGTCCTCTCATTCTGCTGGGGCTAAATATAACTCCCTCAATGCCATGGGCTTCTGTGCCATGTGGTAAATGCTCCTGGAGAGACCCAATTTGTGGGTGAATAAATTGGAGTTCTGATATCCAATCTTCACCAAACTTTGCAGGTGTGTTGGGGAAAGATATAGGAAGCTCTGTTGTAATTATGGATTCTCTAAGTATCTGGGGAGACCTTTCCTGGGGGGGTCCTCTTTGTGACTATATAACTCAGGGGTCCGTGATCCAATATCCACCAAACTTTCAGGAGTTGTAGAAACGCCTCTGAGAGAGCATTCCTGCAACTATTGTGTCCCTAGGTTGTTGGGGGCCAGTGTTAGAGCCATTTATAATGCAGACAAATTACAGATCGATTCGTCGATTCATCAAAGAATATTTGCATATTTGTATTCATTGATCTATTAACCTTGATGAATAACAGATCAAAATGAATTGCCATTTTTTATTCGTCCACATCTCTAGTTTCCATCCATGCTACTTTTTAAAAACTCACTTTATGAGCCTTTTCTATGTAACTATGGAAAATGCCACCTCTCCCCCCCACCCCAGATCCCCTTTCTTACAGGAACCTCCAGTGTCCAGTTGTGTACAGTCAAGAGACAAATTTAACATTGCCCTTGCTCTAGGCAAAAAAACCAGGCAAAGCTCTCCTTGTTCTGAGGATGCTGTTGGTTTGAACATCATCTTCCTCCTCTCCCATTTTAATTATCTTCCTGTGGCATGAGTCACTGTCCTTGGAACTCAGACAAGATTTCTTTGCCTAAATAAAGAGACAACTAGAAAGGGAAATGGGGGTGGCAAAGTGCAGTTGAACCTTTGGCAAGGATGTCATTTGTTCACTGCAGCCCCACAGGCCCCCAGCAGCTGTGATGTCTTTCAGTTATATTTATCCCCAGTCAAATGTACAAATAGTTGCTCTCTTTCTCCCTTGCTCTCTCTCTCTCTCTCTCTCTCTCTCTCTCTCTCTCTTACACTCTTTCTTTCAGACACACACCACCTTTTAAAACACCTTTTAAATGTTCTTGTACATTAAGGTGTTAGATGAGAATATAGCAATAAAGCAAACATTTGCCTCATAAACTCAATTTAATCACCTAAATCTGGGGTCAATTAATGCATAGTGATGGAAGGTGGGAAGGAATCTTAGGGTGGTCTTTGATGCTTCAAGCACTGCATGAGGATGGATGCAGAATTTGATATTTGTAAATTCCAAAGCAAACTGACCTGATCTGTACCTCCTAGATTGATGTGTGGATGAATTGCTGGATAGCTTAGTGGTTTAGGTTGGAGTTCAATTCCCTACTGTTTCTCCATGACAGGGGCTGGACTCGATGATCCATAGGGCCCCTTCCAGTTCTGTAATTCTAAGAATATTTGTAACAAAGTCTTCTTGTTCCTCGCTTTGTGGTGGGTGGATATTAGCATCGTTAGTAGGATTTCAGATGTAGTGAGGTGACCACTAAATAGTAATCCAAGAAATTGTGTGTTGGCTGTCATGTCTTGCATCATCACTGATTTTGGCCAACAATTCTCTTAAATGTCACTATTTTGCATCTAAGCAAGGCATGGGCTTCTAGGGTGCATTGCACAGAAGGCCACTTAGAAGTGCAGAACTATTTCTCATCAAGGCACCCTGAAAGTGCATGCCTCATTTAAAGACAGAATGGAACTGCTAAAATAAAAGCATGACTTTTCACTCTTGTGCCAACAAATTTTGGATGGGATATCTGTGGCAGCAGCACAATGTGACCACTGATAGGCTTGTGGGGAGGAATGTGGCTCCTGGATTTAGAGAGGTTGCCCACCAAATTGTTGCTTATGTAATTCCTATGCACTATTGGTTCAGTCTAAAGGGGTGGGTCTAAAAAGGAGCAGATCTGTAAGAAATTTGAACCAGGAAGATAGGGAGAGCTGAAGAGGCCAGACCTGCTGTCGCCATTTGGACTGCTGAGGCCCCTGCCAACCTGGTTTAGGGTTTTCAAGATTCCACATGCAGAGCTAATTTTTCTGTATATTGGACACCCAACCCTTTGAGGATGATGTCTTGAGTTTTTTATCTGAATTTGAAATCAAAGTGACACTTAAACTTCCCAATTCTACAACCAATGATTGTGTTGGTGCTGTTGCCCAGGACCTGGGTGCACAAATTGTAGCATTTTATTGTTGTTATGATTGCTCATGTTATCTGTTATAGGACTGCGAATAAGAAAAGACTCATTTTGTGAAATTGTCTTTGTAAGGTTCATCAATATATGTCTATGTAAGCAAACAGCCCTATAGACAGATCTATAACAATGGAGATTACAGGCCTTAAATTTTCCGATTTACAAAGACTATCTGGATAACCAACTCAGCAGACACTATGTCATCTGGTCACTCAAGTGAGATGCACTTTAATTATTTTTATGTTCTAAAAATTGCTTATCAGATAAGATCCTGTTGCTTTGTTACATAGGAGGAAGGCAAACAGCATAACATTGACTCCAGCTGGCAATTAAGAAGGTGCTGTTGCAGTTCTCATGGGGCACCTGAGCTCATTGGCTTGGTGTTACACTGTTTGCCTTCTACCTTCCTAACAAAGCAAAAAAATTTCAGCCATCATTTTGTATCTGTATGTATACATTAGCATATAGAATTTTATGCAAAACAGCCTTTCCTTTTTCCTTTCCTTTTGGTGACAGATGTATAAGCTCCTACTCTGATTGTAGCAATATTCCTAGATGGTGCACAATATCTTCTGTAACTATGGGAAGGATTTAGAGCCTCACATGGCTAGCATTTCTTGTAGGTGATGTTCATCTCAGCATTACAATTCATTAATTTTGTCCTGCTCCATGTGTAATTTGAAACTTCTTGGTAGCATCTGCCGTTTTCCAAAATGTCAGACTCAACATTCTCATGTTGCAGCTCCCAGTGGAGCCAAATCAGAAGCATTTCTTGAGAAATTACATGGAAATCAAATTTGAGACACACGCAGGAGGTTGCAGAATATGAGCCCCAAAGTGTAGCATTGCTACTAATGGGGTCCATTATTAAGTTCTTGCTGTTCAATCTGGGGCATGAAATAAGATATTATGGTCTCTTGCACATTCTGTAGTCCTTTTCCAGTAGGTCAGAAACAACATTTGCTATGCTGTTGTGGTGCAGCAATTAAGTAAGGCCCATTGTGACCCCTTGGGTGTGTGTTACCTCTGCTATGTAGCTGATATAAATATGAATTCTGACATTTTTGTTCTTGAATTACAGATAGCATAAAAGATTTATTACTAGGAAGAGGGACGATTGCAGTCTCTTTTTTTGGAAGAAAGAATGACTTGGAGAGGGGAGTTTAGAAAAAATGGTGCTTAGTTGTGCCATTTAAACTGAAAGTCCTATGATTATATGTGTACATTCAAACAGAGAAGTAGTTTAAAATATGTATAAAAGCTTGCTCTCTCTCTATTTTTTTTTAAAATATAAGACATAGTAGATTCATACGTCTTAAACTCCACATTGAAATGGATGCAGGTTGCAACCAGAAATCTGTAATTTTCCTGGCTTGCAAGGGATTTGATGAAAAAAGCAACAGGCATCTGACAACATGTGCATATTTAAGAATAAAATGGTGGAAACACTAAAATGTGCATTAAGGTTCATTAGCGAAGGGGGGCATGCATCCATTAGTATCCATTTGAAAAATGCACACTAAAATAAATACTGATTTCTCTATGGAACAAACAACAACTGAAGTCTGCATGACACTGGCATGGAACGGACGTTGGATAAGGAGAAAACAAGCTTTTTGCACTAGAACTGTAAACAGCTATGAACAATTATTTTATATTTCCCAAGGGCCAACACCATCTCCAATACATTGTGAGCGCTTTTCAGGTGCGGAGACCCTAGTTGTTACCTGGGGTTCCCTGATGCTGATGTATTGTCCATGCATTTTGACTTGGCATACACCTCTTAGGCTAGTGCATATGTGTGTGAGTGCCTGCACGTTAACATTATTCTTTTTCTAATACTGTACGTATTCAGATATCCAAATGAAATGCATTTGGAAATGCATCTTTGTAATTGAACAACTGACATCCTGTTCAGTATTTTTCGGTATGGGACTCCAGCTGTGGAAGCTGCCACAGTGATCTGACCAGGTCCCAGCTGTGTGCATGGTCATGCATGACCAGCATCTCATCAGACCGATGGGGCAGCTTCTGCCGTTGGACCCCCGCACACCCATAAATATTGAACAGCATCTTGGCCAATAGGCTTTAAAATGCAAATGCGTTTGGATGAAACCCATTTGCTAATGCGTACTCTGTGAGAAAATGCATTCCAAACTAATGTTTGAAATAAATATTTATGAATTTTCATGAAGTTTTTTTTAAAGCTCAAACACATTATGCAGGAATGTGGGATGGAATTGACTTTTGAATGAAGACCGTGTAAATGACACAAAGCAGAAAAAGACCAAGCAATTCATTCCTAATTGTGAGTTCTTCTGGGCGGGGATTGGCGTTCTTATAACACTGTCTCCTCCTATGACAGAAGAATGAGCTCTCGTTGAGATTTATTTTCAGGTCTACTATTTGAAGAAAGATCAGTGTTTTTTTTCCCAGGACATTACTACTTCCAATGGAAGCTGCCACGACTTTTTTTAGTTTTTTGACGTTAGCGCTTTGGGTGCTGTGATATTAGAGAATAAAGTGCTGCAATATATTTCCGGAAAGCATTTTCTCCTGTCGAACTTCCTGAAAGTTAGTGGCCAATCTTTTCAGAGAATCAGCAGGCAGTCTATAATATTATTCCTAGCACAACACAGCTGGTGAATTCTTGGTTATGTATTTTTAATTGTAGCTGTTTATCTCTCCAAGTTAGAAGGCAATCACACCTATTCTCTTTTCAAGCGGGAGAGCACACGAAATAGGAGCTGACAGTTCAAAACCAGATTTCTTCCTGTGAACATGGTTTCAATCAGAAATAACAACTAATGTTAGGATCAAAGGTATTGTTTATCCAGCCCTTGAAAGGATAACATGGGTTTTGTGTTTTTTTTTTTAACTTCAGCATCCTAGATCTCCATTTTGGAATTCAACTATTTATGGGCCATCTATACCACAGGGCTAGTCTGCTGTTAAAAGACTGAAGGTTGCTGAAGCAGTTCTCATATGTACAGTATGTGATGTCTCAACCATCAAACAGCATCTCAAGCAAGGTTGTTCTGGAACTGAGAAGGATTCAGTTAATCATTTAAAGCATATATAGTAGTTATTACAGTGACTAAGAAAGCAGAAGTATTTGAATATCAGGGGGAGACATTCAGGCTTCCACTGTCTCCATTAGCTCTGAACAAGAGCATGCCATATCCAAGGTGGCAGTTAGATAAAAACTCATTTATAGTTTCTTAGCATGTCTACAACTGCCACCTTGAATACAGCACATTTTTATTCAGAGCAACTGAAAAAAGGAAAAACTAAAACATCTTGCCATAATCATATTTGTCTGGTTTCTTTAGTCATGCTTATGTTTATCTCTCTTTGTTTCTATAACTCACTCTCAGATGAAAGATACAAAACATTGCTTCTCACATGTGGGTGCCTTCTATAGGCGTCGTTGGAGGGTCTGTGTCATTTGTAATTTAGACCAATATTTGAGATTTCCAACACAGATGGTCTGACAAGTGACTCCCTTCCACCAGTCCTCAGAAATGAAATAGCTATCGTCCCAAGACAACTGTGGATGTACTGTAATTAGTGATGCCAGGAAATGTAGCATGGCTTGGAAGTACCAGCCTTGCAATGCAAAACAAAGAAGGAAGGAGGAAGTTAATTATTTGGGGTGTGCTTTTTCGGCGTTTTTGGACAGCCACCGCCAAACTGGGCTGCAGCTCTCAGAATTCTTCAAGAATTTCCCTGGTAAAGTTCCAGAAAGTGCAATCCATTAACACAAATCTCTACATTTGTATATCTTGATGCCACACAAAAGCAGGTCTGAAGAGCGTGGTGGCAAAAGCAGCAACACTGTTCTGCAGATCTCCAGAAGGCTTAACTAGGCTATGCTGGAGCTGTAGGCACTGCCGATCAGGAATGAGGAGGACATATACAGAACCCCACATGCTTTCTCTTCTGGGCATTGCCATTGCAACCATCATCAGCTGAAGCACCCAGGAGAATGAAACTGACCCCACCACTTGGACTGCACAGCTTGCACGTGCCTCTTCTGTCCCTTTTTCAAAAAGGAGGCAAGACCTCATCACAGAGTGTCCCGGGAGATGCTGTTCCATAGGTGTGACAGGACAGTGGCCTCAAAAAGCCTCCTGTGCCCAGGGCATAGAAGATGCTAGATTTGTGTTTGGAGGTTGCTGGAATGTAGAAGTCTTTAATTTATATTTGTTAGCTGCAAGTCCTCGAACTATGCCTATGGGATTCTTGGAGAGTCTTGGAGTTGTAGTTTAATTCCAGGAGGTGTTGACTGGAGGTTGCAGTACAAAAACACAAAAGAGAACACCTCTAGAACTTATTTATTATTTAATTATTTGATTCATAACATGTCTTTTTCCCAATGCTGGGACTGAACGTCAGTCACAGTGTGATTACCAGATGAGTTGATTAACAGGATGAGCTGAAGCAAATTCATGCATCAAGATGGAATATTTGATAATTTTCTTGCAGAATTCTTGCAGAACTGAATCCACAACACTGGGCACTCTATGACACTGTCAGCTTAAAAGAGTTCCCCCATTTCAGTTACTTGCCATATAAAATGCTTTTTCTTAACAAGCACAAGAAAAAACAAGAAAGAAAGAACATGTGAGATAAAATATATCCTAACAAATCAAATCTATTGCATTTTGCTCTCAATGTACTACTTTGTGAGAGACAGACAAACAAATAAATGAACAGAAAAAATCCATTATATTTTTGGACAAACCATTATGTAGAGAAGCTGCTGTACTCTGGCCATCACCAGGTTCACCCCATTTGAGGAAATGTTGGAATCCTCACGTAAACTCAAGCTATACAAGAAGTGTCCAGATTAGACTCATTCTCATGGGGGTTTGACTACACCACATAAAAACAAGTGTTTTTAAATCCTTGTATATGAGGATTAAAACTGACTATCAGTAGAGTACATCAAATATGTCTTTATTGCATTCTTTTTTTCTTTGCATTCTTATTTCAGCGATTTTTTTTAAAAAAAGCTGTGATTAAAACAATTGTCCTCTATTTATAAAATTGATTTTACCTTATCTTTTAAGTTCATAGAAGGGGGGGAAATGAATATAATTAATCCTTTGCTCATTTATAAGATGTTAGGGGAGCAAAAATATGTCCATAAGTAATTAGCATCTCAGACTTCATTAATAACAGTGCATTTACAATATGTTTTGGATGCTGTTCCATTCTCTAACTTTGAAGTTGTAATAAGAGTAATGATCACAATTATCATTCTTTCTAGACCTTCCACAGTCACTTTTAAATTTCTGGTGTATGCTTCAAGTTACCTAACAATTATATGGCAAATGTTCACTTTAGAGTTTTATGTTTTCATTTGAAGACTTCCATGGTTCCAAACTGTAAAATAATATCTTAAAAATAAGTAAAACTTTTGCTGAAAGAAAAAATAATTGCATAGTAACTCTGGGTCCAGTTTTGGTTGGAAGACTGGGAGAGACATGAGTCAACAAATAAAGAAACAGAGCAATTTAAAGGGGAAATGTTAAACAACAAGAGAACATACCTTTAATGTTAGCCTGTGATGCTATGGTCCCTGAGACATCATAACAGCCACAGGATCTTAGTCAGATCTTCTTGTTTTAGGGTGACAGGCCTGGATTTGGAGGAAGAAAGATTCAATGTTAATCTCCTTTTCCTGCCTCAGAGGAAATGTCTAAGTTAGTCCCTCCATGACTTTTGATCTCCAGCATCTTATGGTGTGAATAGCACAGTGGATGTACTGAATGCTGCAAATATAAATTATACCTTTCCCACATACGTCATTTAATTTAAGTCAAATTAAGGCTAATGCTTTCTGAACAGGCAATACTTTCAGTCAGACTTAGTGTCATTGTTCTTCAGCAATATAATCACATAGGAAAATCATACGTATACAATCGTTGTTACTTGGAGAAAAAAGTATTTGTGATACAGTGGCTCAAATCTGTATGATGCTCCCAATTAGAGAAGACGTATGGATCAGCGGGATTTACGTAAGTGTTGACTCACTGTTCAGCAATTGAATAAATTAATCTAGTCTAGCATAAAATAAGTAGTTGTTTCGTCCCTTTTTCTTTCCTCAAGGAGCTAATTATAATTCAGCAATGTAGAAGCATTAATAAAGTGCCTGCAACTTCGACTCCTCTCTTCACCACCTTCCGCTGTTGCCTTCTCAATTTATAACCCATGTGATTCTTAATTTCCTTTGTAAAAGGGGAGGGAGGGAGGAAGTAAATAAAACAGAGGACAGAAGGAGAATAAAGGCACACATCCACTCACTTTTCAGGTTGTTGATTTTAATGAAGTTTCTGCTAATTGAAGAATGGAACTGTGCATTCTTTTATTCTTCACCGACTCTGCAGGGATGGGAAGAAACCTTGCCAGTATCTTATTTCTCAGTAAGACAGACCATCTCACCATGGTGAAACAGCCTGTCAAGAATTCTCCAGTCATTACAAGCATTCCCACCTCCAGCACAAGAACAAAAGGAGCACTTTCCTCCTCAGATTGCACACCTGAGGTCCTACCTAGGCAGGAAGTCTCTGATAGCACTAGTTATCAGAGGGCTATGTTCTCTATGTGGCCTAATCTTGAAGGTGATACATAAGGTGGTACAGAGGAAAAGATAAAGGTAAAGGTTCCCCTTGACAAATGTCCAGTCGTGTCTGACTCTAGGGGGTGTTGCTTATCCTCATTTCCAAGCCGTAGAGCCAGCGTTTGTCCATAGACAGTTTCTATGGTCACGTGGCCAGTGCGGCATGGAACACTGTTACCTTCCCACCATGGTGGTACCTATTTATCTACTCGCATTTGTGTGCTTTCAAACTGCATGGTTGCCACAGGTGGTACAGAAGCTGTGGCAAATACAAAATGCCGCAGCCAGGGTGATTTCAGAAACTTCACAAAATGATTATATTCCCCTGGTTTGCTCCCATGCCAGATTCAACATGCTAATGTTGACCTATAAAGCCCTAAATGGTTTGGAACCTTGCTTGGAGCACTCTCCTTAAGATCACCTTCCCATTCCACTCACACTTCCTAGGAATTGATGCTGCAGGTGGCCACCCTGAGGGAGACCAGGAAATCTTTACTTTACTTTTATTAGACTTATACTGTACCCCGCCCCCCTAGACAAAGTCTACTTGGGGCAGCTTACATAGGCAAAAGATAACAATAGACATACATAATAAAATCTTACAAATTATTTCTATATACATTACCAAGATGGGGAAAATTAAAGAACCAGAAAAAGAGTTAATTGACTGGTTAATCTATGACTAAGAGCCAGGTCTTCTCTGTGATAGCCACTCTTTATGGAAAACAGCCTTTCCTCCTAACATTCAGGGAGCATATTAAAACTTTGCTTTCCAGGAAGGTATTTTAGGATACTCTCCTCTCATAATTGTTATTCATTCAGTCTTATTTTGACCATTATATTTTGTAATCATTTTTTTTGGTCTATTGCTGCCACCTTGATTTTTAGCTATGCTGTCAGCTGGATTGATTGATTGATCAAAAAGGCACAAGCACCACACACAATGCTACATTTGCTAGTTCACATAAGTATTTTAGTTATTTGCAAAAAGATTTCCAAGTAAAATGTCTTAGTATGCTTTGGAAAGATAACAAAATTTTAAAAACACACACTCCCCAAACCTTCATTATAAACTAACTGCAGCTTGTGATGATTCCACTCCCTGCTGTTCTATATTTCACTTCTATTTATTGATTATTTTTGTCTTCGTACTGCTGTTTTAACTACTGTTTTTTCCCCAGTTTCTTTTAGAATGAATGGCAAGATATACATTTTACAATAAATGAAGAAGTTTCTAAGCAAAACAGCAGGATCCCACATGTGGAGGTCCAGAAAACACCTAATCAAAAAGCCTAAAACACGAGCAAAATTAACAACATGTAAACCTCTTTAGGCTTTATATTTCTATAGCTTTATACCTTTACCATAGTAAGATGATTAAATGTGAAGAAATCTGGAAGCTGGAAAATGCAGTACCTCTTAATAATGTTAATTAGATCAAAATAGGAGGCATGTGAAGGGGTAGTAAAAGGAACTGTCCAGAAAGAGCTTTTAGGTTTCATATTAGTGGCCATTAAATCATACATCCATTTATCCACGCTGGTCTGTTTTAAACAGTCTTCCACTGGTTAAATACATTAAACCAATTGATATGTATTAGGAAGGGCTGCCCTGGAATGGAATGATGGAAAATTCTGAATTGGGACAGGGAAGTAGATCGAGCACTACCTTTATTGAAAGAAAGAATAAAATTTGCTTTAAAAAGTTATTATCCAACCCCATAACAGTCTAATAGAAAGGGAATATGCAGATCTGAACCTGAATCCAGCTGGTAGGCCCATTAAGAAGTGGATACATAAGTGTTGAGGAGGAAAAGAACCTCTTAATGAGGGTGAAAGGGGAGAGCACAAAAATGGTCCGATGCTAAACATAAAAAACAAATAAACAAACTAAGATCATGGCCACTGGTCCCATCACCTTCTGGCAAATAGAAGGGGAAGATATAGGGGCACTGACAGAATCTACCTTCCTGGGCTCCATGATCACTGCAGATAGTGACAGCAGCCACAAAATTAAAATACACCTGCTTCTTGGGAGGAAAGCAATGACAAACCTAGACAGCATCTTAAAAAGCAGAGACATCACCTTACTGACAAAGGTCTGCATAGTCAAAGCTATGGTTTTTCCAGTAGTGATGTATGGAAGCGAGAGCTGGACCATAAGGGAGGCTGACTGCCGAAGAGTTGATGCTTTTGAATTGTGGTGCTGGAGAAGACTTCTGAGAGTCCTCTGGACTGCAAGGAGAACAACCTATCCATTCTGAAGGAAATCAACCCTGAGTGCTCACTGGAAGGACAGACCCTGAAGCTGAGGCTCCAATACTTTGGCCATCTCATGAGAAAAGAAGATTCCCTAGAAAGGACCCAAATGTTGGGAAAGTGTGAAGGCAAGACGAGAAGGGGACGACAGAGGACGAGATGGTTGGACAGTGTCATCGAAGCTACCAACATGAATTTGACCCAACTTCAGGAGGCAGTGGAAGACAGGAGGGCCTGGCGTGCTCTAGTCCATGGGGTCACGAAGAGTCGGACATGACTAAATGACTAAACAACAACAACAACAACACCTGCTGAAGTTTCTTCATCCACACAAGTATTAAAAACACAGATCTGACATCTTTTCCTTCTGATTACCCTAAGTCCGTTGTTGTGCTGGTCCTAATTTTGCCTGCACACTTAAATTCATGAGGGGAGAAAGATACAAGTTTTGTACAGAGGCAGGTGATTCATTCAAATTCTGTTTTCTGTGAATCGCAAAAACCATGAAGAAACAAAATTGGTGTCTCAGTCTTGCACTGGAAATGAGATATTTCAAGGTTCTATTGGACAGTCTTTTTGGTAGTATCTTGCTGTACCGAGACAGCCCATCTCTGCTAAAATCTTGGCAATGGTGAGATTTCTTCACATCTTGAAGTGGAATCCTGAAGAATTACAGTTCTAGCAACTCACACTGACAACATATTTGCGATTCGCATGTCAAAAGTAAAATCTGGGATGATGTATCAGAGACATGTTCAAAAAAATGGGGTGGAAAATTTCTACTGGTGGAATGTGCTGAACAACAATACTTACTTCAATAGGTTGACAGCCCTAGCATGAGCCACATAGCAAGCATTCAGCTGTCTTTCCTTCCAAATGCTCAAAAATATTTAAATAACACCCATATCTTTAAAAAAACCTGGCAGAAATGAACTGACGAAAAATTGAGATCCAGCACAAAAGGGGAAAGTATTTTTAAAAATAAAGAATGAACGGCACATTTAAAGTGATTGCTGCTTAATTGGTAGGCTCTGCCAGTCTACCCTATTGTGAAACAGAGATAATTATGATATCTTGTGGAAGATTTCATCCATTGCAATGCCTTGTCAAGCAAGTGCCATCTAGTAAGAATGGAAAAAACAACTGTAATTTGCAGCAGGATTAAATGAGGTGCTCTGGGCTTCTGCCTTTTGGGGTGAAAATAGAAAAAGAAGAAAAATAGTAAAACAAAGCTCGGTGATTAACTCATTAATGACCAGAATCCTATAACTAAACATTTACCCTCAAAAGTCTAATGGCGGAAATCTCAGCAATAAATTGTGGCCAGCTAAGAATTTGAATCTTGTATTTCTTGTTGCATGCCAAGTTACACAACTGGTATGCAAAGAGGAATTCAAGAGGCAATCTCTTAATTAGTGTAACCAAATTTATATGCTCCCCGAAGACTGGTACAAATGATTTTCCAGGCCACCAACCCCTCGGAGCTAGGCATTTTCTGTGCTGCTGCCACAAGGTAGCAATACCATTTTGCTCTATGCAAAATTTATCACCTTCTCTTCCTGTTCCTACTCTTATTCTTTGATTTATGTAAGTATTGGGATAGTTATACGTTTATTACAAGCTTTTGGCCTGGTGTCTCAAGACAAAGCGCAACCGTCAAGCCATCTGTATTCCACTAACTTTCTCTTTTGGCCAGAGCTGATTGGATGGGAACAAAATGGACAGGCTAAATTTTATGACACCTCCAGCACCTCAATGCTTTAGTGCACTGTCGTTCTCTCTCTTACATTGCTTCTGGAGAAATGAGTGGGAGGAGAACAGGTTGGCACGATGGAGGAACCTGCTTGATCTCGGAAATAAAAGAAAAAAGGGGAGGGGAACGAAACAATGAATGGAGATGGGATCTGTATCTAGGGATGAGTGTTATGTGATGCCTATCCTGTGCCAGGGATAAGATTTTCATGTTTTATTTTTAAAAAAACTATAACACCCAGAAATCTGTTCAGGGGTTTTAGGCCCCAAAAATGCCCTCTCATGTGCCTGATATAACTTAACAGCTGGTTTATAAATGAGAGAACAAGCCCCCCCCCCATTTCTGAGTTTTAAGGCAGAGGAACTGGCTGGATGAAGCTAAGCTCTGTGGCACGGCAAAGCATTAGGGGTACTGTAGTCTCTCTGCCCATTTTCCTTCATACTCCAACACTGTTTAAAAACATAAAAGGAAAAAAATTCCAATGATTGCCTTAGAATCAGAATCATAGAACTGCAGAGCTGGAAGGGACCCTATGGACCATTAAGTCCAGCCCTGGACAAAGATAATTGAATTAAACCATGGGAGAATTGAACTCCCAACCTCGGCTCTGCAGCCACGGACCTTAACTACTGAGCTATCCAGAATTGGAAGTGGAATTTACTTCTAGGGATGGATTTTATGTAAGGCGTGTTCTCTACCACTTGAGTCTAATGCTGGACTCTCTCTCTCTCTGAAACTCCATTCTAAATGGTTGCAGCTACCAAGGCTAGGGGAGGCTTTTCATAAGTCTTCGGAGAACTGCAACAATGAAGTGGAATTGGCTTAAACAGGTCACTTGCCCAATTTGTTATAACACAACCCCTTATTAGTAAGAACTGCTAGATAGCTCAGAGGTTTAGGTATCTGGCTGTAGAGACAGAGGTTGGGAGTTCAATTCCCCACTGCCTTCTTGACATGGGCTGGACTGAATGATTCATAGGGTCCCTTCCAGCAGTTCTAAGGTTGTAGTATGATTACAAGTTTTAGTATGATTCTAGTGTGACAGTGTGTTCAGATTTTAGATGTGTTGATGTTTTTGTCATCTAGTGCTCAAAGGAAACTGCAGCCATTTTTTAAAGAAAAAAAATGGACTATTTTGGAACTATTTTGGAGTATTTTCTAAACTGTACACCAGGCCCATTCTGTGTATGGTGGGCAACAAAATAAAGCACAATAAATAAAAACAAAATAAAAAATAGGGACTACTTAATATTGATAGCATAGTTTTCATGCGTTATATAGTAAGATTCAGATATGAGTGTAGATTTGCTTAATGTAATTGTCTTATAGAGAAAAAATGTTTTTTTTCAAGCTGTTATGGCAATGTAAAAGGAGAAAGAAGACAATAAGAAAGGCAATTCCAGCTTACCCATAACAAACAGGTGATGACTTTTTTTTACAGGGACCTGCATATAAAGTTTTTTTTAAAAGAGAAAATAGGAAACAAAAAATAACAGGTAAACTTACTTTCCTATATTCACCCAACGGAAGATTCATTGGTACATGAACAGCGACTGTCTAAAACAATACTTACATGGCGAAGATCTGTGCAAATGTGCATTCTCAATTCATGTTTTTGCACAGAGATAAAATAATAGTGGATATTAATATGTAAGATGGAGGATTATATGTGTACCACCAGTCTTTCAAGGTGAGAGGTGCTGTGTGAAGACAACCTTTGTATCTAGATGATGACAAATTGCTAGAGGGAGATGGACAGAGCTGCTTAGAGGCAGCCAACCACCCACCCCACTTGTTCATCTTCATGAAGACAGAGTGCCACTAACACAGCATGCCCCAAGGGGATAAGATCTGGAAACAAATGAATTAACCTCTTCTGTACAGAGATCCTCAGCTCTCCCCCAGCAATTCATGGCAACTAAATTCAAAAATTGGTCAACCGTAGGGATCATCATTGGCAGACATCTGAACTGGGCAAATGCACATATTTTATAAGCCCCCCCAAACAACAACAGCAACAACAACAACAAATACCCTCCTAAGAATTATGTCTGCATGCTTTTTTAACTCAATAATGGAAAACATCCTCTACATCTGTCTGCCTGACAGAGAGAATGCCAGCTTGCTTCCTCTGATAACTAGGGCAAAGCAAAAGATGCATGTTGTGTCTCTTAAGGATGGGAAAGGTTTTTGTTGGACTTGACAAAAGCTTTCTGCACTTCCTGAGACTTGTTACATGACAAAATGCATATTGCCATGAAAATCCACCTGTTTGCAAGACGGATGGCACACTGTGTTGAAGTAAATCAAACACAAAACTATACATGTCTCTTCCAAGTGTGAGTAGTTAAAAAAAATGCAACAATGGAAAGATACATATAAATCTGCTTGAATTAATGGGATAATTGTGTGTAAAATAACATGCGTTGTGAACAATCTGTGCAACAGTGCACAGGATAAGGCAAAATGTGTAGGACAAATGTGCATGGAACACTGTGGAGGAAGGAAATCTCACAACCTGATAGCAGCAGAAGATTGGAGGGCCACGCAGGTGTGTTTTAGAGAAGCATAACAAGGTCAAGGCTAACAGCCTCACACATTCTTATAATTTATTAATCAGATATTTAGGTGTCCCTTTGAAATAACCGCTGTGTAATCTGGGTTTGAACGAAATACAACTGATGAAAGATTTACAGGAGACACAAAGATTTAAGGCTGTCGTATATGAATAACAAAAAGTGTGTTAGGTATCGGATTTAAAATATAGGTAGATAAGTACATTTGGAAGTAAATCCCACAATAGAAGTTACTTTCAATGCAAAGTACAGCTAATATGCAACCTATGGTTAATTGTCTGCGTTCTTGTGATCAGTAAGCCCATCTGTTCCTATTTGCTGTGTGTGTGTTCTTAGCTTCACAAAGGGCGAAGGCACTCGTTTTGTGGAGAGATATTCTGCACAAATTGTGAAACTGAGGAAAATCCACTTGTTATCTTGGTTTCATGCTGGAACCAACTTCATTTGTGGTGTGTGTATTTGTGGCTCTGCGTGTGGAATTTACTCAGAATGCTATTTTACAGAGCTTGCAGACAAACTGCCTCAACCAAAACTTCAGCAAGAGCAACAGTTTTCAAATCTTTATGCATTCTAAACATGATGTGCGTAACCCACACTGGCTTACCTCCAAGAACTTGGTTTGGTACATTGGACAACAAGGTTACAGATAAATAGTTTCAGAAGATGAAGCACTTCAGATAATGAAATTCTTAGGTCGGTTTAATAATAATGTATACCTCAAAGATGTCAACATTCTATTCATGACTAGTCTTGCTTATTATATGTGAAGGGGGATTTGTGCCCTTGAGCAGCAGCAGTCCTGGTTTCAGCTGGCGTGCAACACTTTCCAAATATTAGAAATTAAGCAACATTTTACCCAGTGGGTATTACTTCTCTTTTGAATAAGCTTTTGGAAGCTCCTAAATCATTCCCATTCTTGAAAACAAAAGGAAAGAACAAAACAAATCAGAGTGTTTGGTGCTAAAGCCAGGATCCTGTAAGAGGTCTCCCCCTCCCCAAATTCTTCCACATAGTCTGTTCAACCATAGTTCAAGGACACAGGAGTTACAAAGACAAATCGGGCAGCATAAGCAGAGACAAGAAGCAAGGAGAGTCTGCCAAGAGGACTAGGGCGCTTTTCATACAATACATCATAAACATTAGAAACAAAAAGATATTTATTAGCTATGCTATTTTAAAAAGGAAAGAAAGGACTCCAGGCTTTTCAGAAGCAACATCTGTTAGGGAAAAAAATGTCTACATTTTCTCCGTGCTTGGTCTGGCTAGGAAAGCTGAAACATATGCTAACTGAAAGTCTAACCCTGAATTACAAGGTTATTTCATTTCTTTGGGGCTTGGAAATATTTTTCCCCCTGGAATCCAGCAAGCTGGAGAAAGAAAGTAACCTCTGGCGGTTCTACAATTAATCTTGGATGCATCAATTAATCTCTGTGTGTGTTTGCTTTGTGTGAAATCACTTGGGTTTACTATCAATTCTCTCCCTTGCCTCTCGTCTGTCTATAATTTCTTCACTATTCATTTCGGGCAGTGCGATTCCCAGAGCTTACCATGGCAATGGAGTAGCTCAGGTGGTCAATAGGAATTTTGCTTTTAATGGGGTCACTAGAGTACCAGAGTGTGTGTCCTCTGAACAAAGAACATTGTCCCAGCATAAAGAGAGAGCCCAGCTAGTGCCATCTGACTGGCTCTGAAAACACTTTTTAGGACGAGAAATCCTAGAATCCAGTATCATGTTGGCTGTGGGATTCTGGGAGGTTTCATCATGTGTGTCTTTGAGGTATCCATTTTGAAAGCCAATAGTAACTCTCCCCTTCTTTGTTTAAGGGTTATACATGAAAATAACTAGCATCTTGTTCAATGTTTATGCGTGTGGAACTAACTACATGAGCCTCGTGGCGCAGTGGTTAAAATGCTGTACTGCAGCTAAAACTGTGCTCATGACCTGGGGTTCAAATCCCAGGTAGCCGGCTCAAGGTTGACTCAGCCTTCCATCCTTCCGAGGTCGGTAAAATGAGTACCCAGCTTGCTGGGGGGGGGGGCAATATGTAGCCTGTATAATTAAAAATTGTAAACTGCCCGGAGAGTGCTTGTAGTGCTATGGGGCGGTATATAAGTCCAATAAATAAATAAATAAATAAACTACAAAAACTGCCATAGCAATCTGACAAAGTGCTGGTCATGTACCCGGCCACACGCAACCACCACTGCCTCAGCTTCTGCCGTTTAGAGCTCTACATGTGTGCATCTATATCTGTATTTGTGTTAATGCATAGAGAGAGATGGGCAGGTAGGCGGACTGATCAAACTAAAATGATAGAATCTTCATGTTTTGTTACCTGGTGCTTGCTGTGAATGTCTGGAGGTACGGATGGCATTGAATTCTGCAGCAGAAGGGAACAGCGCAGGAGATTACTCTCCAGTTCACTTGATTTTTCACCTGATGATTTACAAGGTATGTAAATTAAGAGACAACCACAGAAGGTACATTTAATGACATCTTAATGCATCACAGGATTTACGACAAGGCATGAATAGCTTGTGCACTCAACCATCGGCAGCAGATGCTGCAATAATTCTACTTAATACTTAGAAGCAAAGTAAAGCATATTGTTTTTCGTACAAATGTTTATGAAACATTAATAAGAATAATATGCACCATTCAGTGCTGAACATGCCATGAGAAATCTTCTCCTATAAATATTTATAAGGCAGACATTTTGGTCTTCAGTAGAAACTGATCTGCAGCTGCAGCTTCTACATTGCCCTTCTCTTAGCTTCCCTTCCACCCCATGCACTTTTGCTTTCCAACAAAAGAGAGAAGGAAAGAGGGCAATTACAGCTACATCACACACAAACATTATCTATTCAAGAAGTTCTTTTCAAAGGGAACTGCCACTTGCGTGGATAGGATTAGGACAGGATGTACGATGTATGAGGATATATTTTTCTTCCTCTTTTGATACGATTGTGTAAGTGTGCTACCATGAGGATGGGTGGAATTCATGGGCTCATTAAATCCCAGAGAGTATGTAGATTCGAGACGCTTTGCCATAGTCCTGGTTTCATAAAATAAACCATAGGAAATATGCAGTTTCCCCCAAACATAATCAAAATGCTTGAATGAGCTGTTCACCACTGCCAGCTGCAGAGACCTTTGGGGAAATGCTGCAGGTTTGTGGCAAAAAACCTATGCTCTAATTTTACTGTAAATTTGATCTACCACTCAGGAACACTTACAGTCTTATTTTACTTGCTAAATAGAGCAGCAATACTTTCCCATCACACAATTTTCATTAAGGGAAGTATCATTTCTATTCACACTTGTATAGTGTTTCTCTTAATGATTCTTATCCACCACTAAGTGATCTTTTCACAGGAAAGTGGAGTTATGCAGTCCTTCCCTTGACATTTCTTTTCAAAAAATTATGTTCCCTTCCTAATTGCCCTTTGTTATTGAAGTTTTGTCTTCAGCATTCTGACCTATGCAGAAAGTGTCAAACGAATCACTTAGCTGAGTTTACTTTGGACAAAGCACTAAATCCTCAGAGAAATACGACCTTGATATTCCCATGAATGGCTCAAAAAAGCCAGTGAACTGAAACTCAGTGGTAGATGGGACACTTAAAAGCCTGAAATAACATGAGAGATATTTCGTTTTTGTCTCCTGGGGGACTGAAAGCTTCCTCTAATTAAAAAAACCCATGCTAACAGGAATTCCTGAGTCTGATACTGGTTGTGAATGATTGGCATTTCTAAGGGTCCTGCCTACAAATGATGTTGCCAACAAATGATGTTGCTGTCCAAAAGACCTGTTTACAAGGAGGTGTGTCCTACTGTCAGTCACTTCCTTGCTCCATGCTACTCTAGATGATTTTAAGACTAGGAATATGTAAATAATTTTAGTTTGACTCTGTTTCTCAGAATGACACTCACATGCTGGTCCCTTTTAAATTCTGAATGTGCACATTGTTCTATATTTTCCTTACAGACTACTGTATGTCTGCACACAGTGTTCCACATCTAGGTACTGTATTTTTAGTTACAGACTTTAGGTAGAACAAAAGATTGGAGGCTTACGGTACGAGGAAAACAGAAAGATGTTTGTGTTTTTGTTAAGTCAGTTCTTAAAAAAAACGCCCAACTGCAGTTTATGAATATGTGGGATATTCAAAATTCCAGGAAATGGCCCAATATTGCTGCACAATATTGGGCCCGTGTTACCAGCAGGAAAAAGGATGTCAAACTTTATATAGCAAAGGGCAGCCTGAATATTGACAACACCAATGGCAGGAGTCAAGATATTCTCTCTCTCTCTCTCTCTCTCTCTCTCTCTCTCTCTCTCTCTCTCTCTCTGTGTGTGTGTGTGTGTGTGTGTGAGAGAGAGAGAGAGAGAGAGAGAGAGAGTATTTTGACTATGAACAAATAGGTTTTGCTAGGGTTTCAAGGACTAAAGCAATAATAGCAAGAGGAGAATAGTGGGTTTATTATTATAATCCTGATAGAAAAATAATAAATGATATCCCCACACTCCCCAACTCATAATTCCTGTAGATTAGAAAACCCTCATAAAAGCCTGTTTTAATTCCACTCTACCTTCAGTAAGGTTCTCAGGACCTACCACTATAAATCTTTCTGTCTCCCTGTTCTTCAAACTTCTTTCATCATCGCCCTCAAAACATGATATTAACATAATCGTACATTTCACAATTTAGAGTAATATGGATTGTTGGAGACGTGACTGAAAGTAGTACACGTGAAAAGTGTATCAAGACAAATTAATTGATATTTTCCCTCTTTGATAAAGATGATTTATCTACTGATTTAATTAACCTTAGAGCTGATCTAAGCCTACCTCCTAAAATTTTAGCCTGATACTGAATGGAAATCTCTATTCCCCAGCGACAATAGGAGGAGCTGAGCAGGTCAGGGAGACAAAACAATCTGTGGTTGTTTAGCTTCTCAGTAGCTATTGTAATAGAAGAATGCAATTAAATTTAATTAAACAGGTTTAATGAACAAAATGTTAATACAGTACCCATTTTTTTAAAATTTTATTACAAACAGGACTTAATGTGAATTTGGTCTAATTGATTCAAGGATGTTGTAAAACTTCATTCTATTTCAATATGGAGTCCTCTAGGCTAGATTCTGACCGGTTTCGCTTTGCACTAGCATACTACACAATATAGAGGAATATTGTTCCTGGCACTTTAGGTTACTATTCATATTTATGCCCATTCACCTGTTATCTGCCACCTAAATCCAGTAACCTGAAGCAGGCAGAACTTTTCCTCGAAACAATAAGATAGAGCACAAAGCCTGGAAGCGTGGCATGCTCTTTATGACATCTTAGAGAGTCATCAGCAAAAATTCAATTACTGAGCCATCTCATTTATTTTGCCATTCTGAAATGTCCAGAACAAAGACGAGCAAAATATCAAAGAGAAGAATACAGCCCAAAGCAACTTTTGCTGAAATAATAATTGTCCTCATTTATTTTTTACAGATTTCTGCAAACTGCTGTCCACTCTACCAGCAAACCAGAACACTGCCTATTTTCTATTACTCTCTAATAAAAGAGAGGGGAAAATTTGCTCTAGATTGGAATTACCTCATAATACCTGATATTTCAAATAAAGATCTAAATGATCTTTGCTGTATCATGTTTATTAGTAGCTTACAAATGAATTTTAATATTTTATAAGAAATATTTAATTTGTGATTTGGTAAAGCAGAATACAGTATTTCCTCCAATGCATCAGCATTCCATTTGCATGAATAGAAATATTTCCTTTACCTCAAATGCATTATTCTGAATATAAATATCTGATATTCAAGTGGCTTTAGTATTTAACAACAGAATGGGTGTTATTTACTTATTTGAAAATGTGCTGCTATACAGTTTTGTGAAATATAGACTGAAGCTGCTCCTTGAATGATGTATTTTACCAATCCATAGTTAACACCATTCGATTACGAAATCCATTCATTGTTTATTCATCTCCTTCTCCTTCTGGATATTGGACGCCATTGTCACTCTCTTGATTTTGAATGTGGCAGCTCTAAACTAAAATGTGGTGTTGCATTCAAACCAGCAATGTTGTGTTGAATCAAACTCTCAGGTGCTTCAACCACTAAGATTTCCTCCAGGTCATTTCCCACTTGTTTTACCTTGAATGATCAACTGTAACAATCCACACGTCTTGTTTTTCATTATGTGATCAATATATTCTAGCTTTTTTCATTTGGTGTGCTTTTCAGTCATTTTTGTACTTCTTTCATATTATTCTCCCAGCCTAGAAAATTCTTAGTTCTGCTAAGCTAACTTCTTCTGAATAAAAGAAAACCATCACCTTTTATTGAGAAGCAGTTTAGTAGGATATATTATTCCCTAATGGTGGCTTACTTGCTTCTGGGCTCTCAAATTTGCTTCCATATTGGTTGCCTATTGCTTCTGGTTAGGCATTGGTTCTCTAAATAGTTTGGGATTCAGACAACTGAAGGAGTGCTTCATATCTTGTCAGCCTGCCTGTGCTTTGGGGCCTTCACCACAGTTGTTTCTCTGACAGACTTCTACAGGGGAGGGGCCACTGATGGCTGATGTAAGCAGAACTACTTGTGTGATGGATTGTGCATCTACAAAGGTAACATTCTTTTCTGTGGTGATAGTGCAGTTTCTGGAACACCTTCTCAAAATCGGTATCCTGGCAAAATACATGCAATATTTTCAGCATAATATTTTTATTTGCCAACACATTTGAATTAGCAATGCTGCCTCAGCAAGTTCTGCAGTGTAGTTTTAGACGCTCTTCTTTGTAATAATCCTTCCTGGTGTTTCATTGTACTGTATTCATATACTGGCATGATTAATTTTATTCATGTTTTTCTGCCCCATCCTAGAATCTATTTGCATAAAGAGGACTTTAGACATATTTTATACAATAACTACATGAAGGATTGAATACCTGCATTCAGTACAAATTGCCAAAGACATTCATCGTTTGCGAGGGCATGCGAGAAGGCAGCACCATAACTGAGCTAAGGACATTCACCCTTACTAACAGCAGAGAATGTTTAAGAATTGATAAATAGATAAATACAACTAGATAGTTTGCCCACAATCTTGGCTCGTGGTTCCCTTACATTGATGGGGCTTCTGGAAGATATCTAAGAAGTAGCAGCGGTACTCTGAGAAAGGTTAGGAGCTGGCTAATTAATTTCTCTAAATGCTCCAGCGCACACACTGTAATGTCACTTTAGGTAATGTCTGGAAATTTGAGCAGTGCCTGCTGTAGGAATTCACAGCACAAGTGTCGGTTATGGTGGGCTTTGCTGAAAGGTTGAGACCCTATGTGATAATAGGCAGCTTCCCTACAATGCCAGGCTATGAAGCAAGGCCAACCTGTATCTATACTGATAAAAGTACAATGATGGGATAGCCCATCATTGCTCCCTTGCAGCTGAATCTTTAGTTGTAATCTGTATTTGCATAATATTGATAGCCCTTGGAAATATTGAGATTGACTGAGTGCTCCAGGCAGTTGAATCTGACATTGAATAATTGAAAAGTGACATATTGGCTCTCAAAGCTTGGTGCCACAAACCAGAGATGGGCAAGAACTGCAGTTTGTACAAGTGTTCTGTTGGCACCAAAGACTGCCCTCTCTCACCTCCTCTGCATGCTTGCCCATTCCTCAGTCAAAGTGCACTTCCCTCTCCAACTCCTCTGGCAACCACCCACTCAGAGGCAGTGCTGTGAACTTCCCTGCTCTGCCTCCACATCTGAGTGAGTGCTGTGCTGAACTGGGCTGAACTGCCATTGTTTGCCCTTTTTTTTGTATCCTGAGACCATCTGTTGGAACAATATAAACCCAATCAATGGCATCTATTCCTGCTGCAAAATAATGCTAAGCTGTTAGAAGATTTCTACTCAAAATACACATATGTCTACAGAAAATTAAAAGAAAGGATAATTTTTTTACTTGCCTTTTGCGCTTATGGCTTGTAGGGTAGAGGCACGAGGGTTCAGCGGTAATTTTGAAAGTGTAGATGCTCATCATAACAAGCCTTATAGCTATGTCCTCAAGAAGAGTCTAGAAATTTATAGTAAAGGTAAAGGTTCCCCTTGACAATTTTTGTCCAGTCGTGCTCGACTCTAGGGGGCGGTGCTCATCCCTGTTTCCAGGCCATAGAGCCAGCGTTTTGTCCGGAGACAATCTTCCATGGTCACATGGCCAGTGCGACTTAGACACGGAACGCTGCTACCTTCCCACCGAGGTGGTCCCTGTAATGATATGTGTTTTTGAAGTGATTTGTGTGTTTATTAGAATGGTTTATGTAGTTATAAGATTGTCTTAATGGCATCCATTTTGAATCAAATGTCTGTGTCTGTAACAGGGATTTCACATGCTGTTTTCAACTGCATAACTCTTAGCCTTATCTCGTTGCTAGGATGGCTGGAGAGCTGAGATATTTGTAGTCATAACAAATCCTTGCACCTGCAAGATTCTCATGAGAAACTTAGGCGGGACAAGACACTTTTTGCTTGTTCCTAATTGGTCATCTTGTGGAGGAAGAAGAAGGGGGGTGAGTTGTAAGATGGCGTTTGACTGAGAAAGACAGAGAAGAGCCTTTTTCCCTACTTGCATTTGCATGCTTTCAAACCGCTAGGTTGGCGGGAGCTGGGACAAGCGACGGGAGCTCATTCCGTCACGTGGATTCGATCTTACGACTGCTTGATCTTCTGACCCTGCAGCACAGGCTTCTGCTGTTTAGTCTACAGCGCCACCACGTCAAAATTTTTTGACGAAATTTATAGTAACCCTATTCTATTGCTAACACTAGGCAGGAAATGTCATTTCAATATCTTGGCTGTCTAAGTTTGTAAATACTACCATTTTGGATAATGGCTGGCTATTGGCCTTACCAGCTGGGAGATTCTGGGAAGTCTCATCCAAAAAAACAAGCAAAGTGAAAAAGCGAAGCCCCCTTTCCAAGCCCAATCTCCTACTGGAGCAATAAAAAAGTACTGGATGCTTGAACACTTCTGCAATATGCCTCTTTCTAAAGCACAATGCTCAGAAAGTTTTAGTGAAAACAAGCACTGTGATCAGAAAACCCTGACCTAAACTATTCATTGTGATTAGAAACTGGCACTGTCAGTCACAAACATATATCTCTTCTCCACATGCTCTCTCCTCTTTCTTGCATCTTTACATGGAGAGCTCGTGAGACGGTCAAATAATCTTCAAACAACTAGAGAATCTTCAGCACTTTAAAAACTCTGGTTTCCTTGAAGGAGAGGTCTACTGTTTCAGTTCAAACCTCTGCTGAATCTGTCAGTCCAATCCAGAACTGGAACTAGATCTAGGATTTGTTCCAATCTAGAACATTGCCTTGGTGACAAGGATAGACCAGAAATAAAATTATGCCATCATAATGGATTATGGGGTTGTTGTTGTTATTGTTATGTGCTAAATAACCTCCAATTTATGGTGGGTTCAATGACTGAGTGACCTCCAGAGTTAACATCCCTGCTGAGCTCTTGCAGGCTCAAGTCCGTTGCTTCCTTCATGAGATCTACCCACCTCATATTTTAATCTTCCTCTCTTTTTGCTCCCTTCAACTTTTTCTGCATTATTGTCTTTTCCACTGGGTCTTGTCTTTTCATAATTTCTTAGTGTGTTAGTCTCAATTTCCTCATTTTGCTTCGGGCTTGATTTGATCTAGGTCCTACTTGTTTGTCTTTCTGGCAGATTAGAGAATCCACAAAGTTTTCTTCCAGTACCTTATTTTAAACTACTTTTCCCTCTTGGCTTTCTTCGCTATCCAGCTTTCACATCCAAGTCACGACTTGAGGCAGAAGCATTAAAAAGGAAAAACAATGATTTGAGTCTGAGTCACCAGTGTGACTTAAGTCCAACGTGAGAGCGCGTGTCACAATTTGAGTCCCCATCCCCAATAGGAGCTACTCTGCAAACAGATCAAACTGTGTCCATGCATAGTTTTTACTTTGGCACATGCCATCACATCATTTGACCCCAAGCTCCTATCATTAGGTTTTTCCCCATAGCTGCAAACCTTCTGCCTATGAAATTAATTTTCAAGAGTTTCCAACACATCACCCCTATTTTCAGCAGGCCATGGATGAAAGAATAATATGCATATATATAAAATCATTCTGAAGATGCTGCATGTCTTCCCTCAACAGTCAGACTGTAGGCAGGAGTGGGTATGTGTGTCCATTTAATCTCACACATTTTAAATCAAATTTGACTATTCTATGCAAATGCAAATGATGCCTCCTTCTCCCTGGTGTGCGTTTTAAATAGATAATAGCGAGCAGGTAGCTGACCTATCTATTTGGCATGGATTTTGCCACCTACTACCGGCAATTTGCATAATAGAGCATGTAATTTCAAATGCAGCCTTCGCTCCTCCCCACCTCTACTCTCAGTGTGACACGGTTTACTCCATCATGCAGGGAGTAAGAATATATAAGTGAAGAGAAATTGCACAATGGATGGTGTCTTAGGAGATGAGCAAATTGAGAACAGAAGCAGGAGGGGATGTGTGCTTAAGATTTCAGACAGATTCAGAATGCCAGAAAGATTTATGCTTGTTCATTTTGCAGTTGGGCAAATATTAATATTTTGAAAACAGAGAAATGTAATCTCCTTGCTACTGTGTGCCTCTTTTTCCAATTCTGAAGTCACATATAATAAAGGACTTGCAACCTCTCCTTTGATCCCATTGCAACAGTGCTTAATTTCTAAAATGAGATGTCCTGTTGACAGGACACAAGGCTGGGACTTTGAGACATCATGTCTCTAGAAAACTAACATGATTTCAGCTCTAATGATGGGTTGTAGGTAGCAGATACTGTAGTTTGGCTCTTATCCTGCAGAGTTACATTTTGTTGCACAAGTAGAAATAGATTTATGATGTAAGAATTTTTTTGGTGGTTCGTGTGGGTTTTTCAATGGCTTCCCTGTGCAGTCTAACATAATGATTGCTGGTGTTGTCCAGTACTTCAGTATTTTGAAATAGAATTTCATGTCCAGCTTGTTTTGGGACATGTTCAGCTACTGCTGATCTTTCCGGTTGTTTTAGTCTGCAGTGTCTCTCATGTTCTTTGATTCTGGTGTGAATGCTGCTTTTGTGGTTCCAATATATCCATAAACATCAGCATAGCTTCAACAAAAAAGAGGAAAGTCTGAAACTGAACAAGGCCTGGTTTCCATCACTGAAAAATACAGCCTGCAGAAGGTCAACAAACTCCACCCAGCCACAAGGACCAGGGATCATTGTACAAAAGAGACCAGCTAAAGACACCTATCAACCACAGTGACAAATACTCTCCCTTATCACAACAATACATCCACAACAAAAACACGCTGATCACCCTATCTCCTGAAAAGGACAAAAGCTGTTCCCACAGCTATAAATACTCAACTATCCAACAAACAGCAACAGAGCATGGACAGAGTTCTGACTCCAGTCTTCTGAAGAAGAGACTGGCGAAACATCAAAGAACAACCTTCAGAACACAGCCAAAGAGCCCGAAAAACACACAACAACCATCAGATACCGGCCATTTTAAAAAGGAAAAAAAAAGAGAGTACTGTATATCCTGTGCACTTTGAAATCAGTAGCTGAAATCCTGTTAGTTATGCCTGCCAGCATAACACCAAGCTACCTTTAACAGTAAATTGCTCCAAGTTAAGAAAAGGATGTAGGCATTTCCTATTGCACATCAATTGCATGACTTAGTGTGTGATATGAACTGCCTACTCTGACTTCTTAACTTGCAGCAAATCACTGCTGAAAGTTATGCTTCTGATGTTATGCTGGCAGAAATATACAACAGAATTATGGCCAATGGTTGTTAAAAGTCACACTTATGCTAAGATTTGTACTAAAATACAAGTAAACCATTTGTGAAGTTCATCTCTTCAGAGGATTCACATGCTAGATTTCCCTAAAAGTATTCTGAAGATGCAATGGTAATTTCCGGTAAAGCAGAAATAAGAGATATTCCTTACATCCTATAAAAAAGGCAATTGAAGTTGTAGCTGTACACAGTAGGCATCCTTCAGTCTCAAGAGACTATGTAGCTGTATACTGTACATGGTTTGTTTATTTTTATTTTATTTACATGCCACCTTTCTCCCAACAGGAAGCTCAAGGTGGCTCATAGTAAGTTAAAACTACACTAGAATTAAAAACACTGTAGGATACAAGGTTTAGAACAATTAAACACGTAACAATATGAAAAGCCACATAACAATATGAAGTAGCACTTCAAAAAATGCTTTTGAAACATTTTAAAGGTAAACGTAAAGGTTCCCCTTGACAATTTTTGTCCAGTCGTGTTCGACTCTAGGGGATGGTGCTCATCCCCATTTCCAAGCCATAGAGCCGGCGTTTGTCCGAAGACAATCTTCCGTGGTCACATGGCCAGTGCGACTTAGACACGGAACGCTGTTACCTTCCCACCGAAGTGGTCCCTATTTATCTACTTGCATTTGCATGCTTTCGAACCGCTAGGTTGGCAGGAGCTGGGACAAGCGACAGGCGCTCACTCCATCGCGTGGATTCGATCTTACGACTGCTTGGTCTTCTGACCCTGCAGCACAGGCTTCTGCGGTTTAGCCTGCAGCGCCACCACGTCCCTAAATACAAATATCCACATATCTCTTAAAAGTCTACCAGAAAAGGAGGTTCTTTGCCTGATAATGGAAAGACAAGCAGGAGGGGGCCAACCTGGTTTCTTGAGAGCATACATTCCTCTGCCTGGGAGAAGCCATTGAGTAGGCCTTATATTGTGTCATCACCAAATGAGCCTGTGAGGGTGGATGGACTGAGATAAGAGCCTCCCCAGATCTTAAAAGCTGAGGAGACTCACATGGGGTGATGTAGTCCTTCAGACAGCCTGGTCCCAAGCACTTTTACTGGGCCCTTATGGGGCCCAGAAACAGATTGGCAGCCAATAAATGTGTTCCAATGTGGAAGTTACATACTCCTTGTAACTAATGCCAAGCAGCAGCTTGGCTGCAGTATTTTGAGCCAGCTGATGTTTCAGAACAATCTTCAAAGGCAGCCCCACACAGAGTGTGTTGTAGTAATCCAGATGGGAAGTAACTAAGACACACGTCACCATAGCTAGATCAGACACTTCAAGGGACGGGCACAGCTGGTACACCAGCTTTCAACGTACAAAGGCACTCCTGGGCAGCAATGAGAACTGCACACCCAGGCTCAGGGCTGAATCTAGGAGCAGAACAAAACTGTGGACCTGACTTTTCAAGGGAATGCAGCCCTGCCCAGTACTTTTGATTTCATGTCTGGGGTCTTCATTTGGGCTGATGACTGAACTGAAGCAAAGAAAATCTTTAACCATATCAGTTTCTGCCCACGAATAACCACTGCTGGACTGGTCATTTAAACCTCATTGTGGGAGGGTAGCTGATTTGATAAATATTCTGCGAATCATATTAAAAATTAGGAATCCTGGTACTGGCACTTTTGTAGACCTTTGTAGCTTTTAGTGAACACTTGGACAAGTTACATTTCTGGACTACAGTTGTTCAATTCCCAGTGGGGCTGGATCCTGATCAAGGGCTTCTGGAGCTGTAACACACAACTATGTCACACATTGCATTTAAAAATACATGTTTTCCCCCCACTTGATCCTGGAGGGACCAGTGGCTGCCGTGTGGGCAGGCAAATGCTAATCCTCCCATTTCCTTGGACTATAATTGTTTTATAATTTGTATTTATGTTTTTTCTCCTCACTAGTAATTAAATTCAAGAGACTATATGCATGAAGCTAATAAAATTATCACATCAAGCATATTTAAAGGCCTTTCCAGCTACCCATTATTATATTGAATAAACTTCTGTCAAAGTAAATGGGTAGTAATGATGAACTGTGGCTACCTTGTGGCTTTTGAGGGGAGGAGGGGAAAAAAACCTCAGACTCTCCTCCTTTAAACCAAAAGCAGAGCTGATGAAGTGTCTCTACCTGTCCATGAAAGGTACCTCTCGCTTTATGTTCTACTCCAAGTATGATTCAATTTATTTTCATTACAGAGATGGCCTAGGCCATCAAAACCAATTGTGCCAATTGAAATGCAGCAGTAAATCCAATTAGACAAGAGAGTTGGATTCTGCTTCCACTCTGGTAGGCTATATTAAGGTTACCCTAACAGAACCCTTAGTGGTTATTCTAGATTTACAGCAGGGCTAACAGAGATCAGCATTTTGCTGAGTGGAGGCAGCAGGAAATGTTTTATGTGCACGCTACTCATAAGGACAGAGGAGACACGAAACTATTCCTATGAAGAGATAGAGATAGAGAGATTCTTCTCTAGTTTGAGGCCAAAAGAAAACTAATTATAAGGCCTGTCCTCACCGAAAAGGCTACTTCATCTGAAGGAGATGCAGTATGGACTTCTTGATCCATGGAATAGTTACATCTAGATTGGACTCCTGCAATGCACTCTTTCTTAGTCTGTCTTAGACAATGATATGAAACTATATTTAATGCATGATATATAGATCATTAACTTTTACAAGAAACTATTACAGTGATGCCTCGCAAGATGAATGCAACGAAAAACTTGCAAGACGAAAGTGTTTTGCGATTTTTTTTTGGTGACTCGCAAGACGAATTTTTCTATGGCCGTGCTTTGCAAGAATTTTTTTTTCCTTTTGGGGGGTTTGTTTTAAATCACATAACCATTAGTACCGCGCTTCGCAAGACAAAATTTTTGCAATACGACACGACTCGCGGAACGAATTAATTTCATCTTGCGAGGCATCACTATATCTCTGCGCTATGTCACTCACTGTCTCTCCATGCAGCTACAGGTGCCGATCTCAGCCCTCTGGGCAGTGGGGAGCAAATGGGTGCACTGTTCCTCAAAGCTGTGTTTTTGTGCCCCCCAGCTTTTGTTTTGGCAAAATACCAGATTTGTAACTTGACAGACAAGGGGAATTTCCACAATAATGGCAACTGGCATTAAGAACAGGGCATTTTGGGGGAAAATATCTGTGAATAAAGAAGAGAAAGCACACATCAAAAGGCTCATTTAGAAATACACAGACACAGACACAGACACAGACACACACACACTCCATCTGCTCATACAAGACTTTCCCTAATGTGACATGGACTGCATTTTCACAATCGCTATAGTTACTTGTTTGATCCTGAAAAGCAAAATGAAGTAAGGTAAAATAAAGCAAAGCAACAACAACAAACTATCCTTATAAAAAACATGAAGAGTTAAACACTTGGAAACCCTTGAAAAGTTAAATATAGAAACTATGTAAAGAAGCTTAAATGTTGTCTATTAGAGAACGTTGTGTTAGAGGCTAGAGTTACACTCCACCCCCCCCCTTGGAATACCTTTGCTCAACATTTCTGTTGAGCAAAGTAGAGTTGTTGTTGAGTTTCTGTTTCAGTTGCCTTCTGTATTTTGTACTCAGGCAGTGATTTAAGAAAGCCTCTTTGTTGGCCTACAGTAAGAAGATTTTTTTGAAAAACTCTACAGTTATTATGCTGGGTAGAACTGCATGAGAGGCTGATTGCTAACAGTGGAAAGAAAGAACTTACCTGAATAAATATCTGTGCTCCTCACTGTTTCAAAAAACTCACACGTGTGTTCATGTGTGTGTCGCATACAATGACCCTAATAAGGCTTTAAAAGGTAAGCGAGCTATTTAAGGAGTGGTTTTACACACATGTGACCTTCTGTAGATGAGTGGGGACTTGAACCCAGGTCTCCTGAATCCTGGGTTTTCCATTACTTTGTCAACTATACCACACTGGGTACTCATGCACAATCATTGCAGCTATTTTTCTGCTCATCTTTTTCCTGAACATTTGATAGCAAAGGGTTAGGAAAACACCCCTAGAGGAATAAAAACATTGCTAGCTGACCACTTCAGCCTAAATTCTGATTTTCTTAGTGCATGCAGCCTGGCATGAGACCATTTAGGGTTTCTAAACAGAAAAATCCTTGCAGAAACCAAGGAAGGAAGGAAGGAGAAATGCTATTACTTTCCACAGGTGGTTTCCAATTGCTTAGTGCCCAGTTATACTGCATGCAACTGCTAGCTGAGCTACTCTTGGATTGTGCTGTATATTAATATTGCCTACTGTATATTACAGAGCTCGAAATGCAGCATACGAGACTCAAACAGTTGTTTAAGGATAACCAGCTGGTGTGTTGGCCCACAATGTACCGGATAATTCTGCTTATGTGTAATAAGCTTATACCAGGAAACAACAAACACGAAGGGATTTGCATGATATGTACACGGAGGTTGCCGGATGGAGAGATTAACCTGAAGAATAGAGTCTGAGTAATACTGAGAAATAATTATCTTGGGGTGGGGGGGCTTCTTTTCCCCTCAGCTACATATACGTAGGTTTATCTAGGGAAAGCAAATCTCTTATTAATCTATTCTTTTATTTATTTCCTTGACAATTTACAAAGTGAAGATCTAAGCTGGCTTATTCCCCACCCCCTTCCAATCTTAAAGCCACGTCTCAGAATCATGTGCTGTGAGCTTTTTTTTCAGAAGGCTGCATGAAGTAACCCAGGGTGAAAAATAAAATACTTATTTTTCCAGCTGTGTTCTTTCGCCTCTCTGTTGTCTACGTCATCCTCAAGCTGCCATATACTGAAAGGTGTGCATGTCTAGAGCTGTGATTATACTGTGCGAAAGCTACTTTGTAAACTCAACCTGATTCCAAACTTATCTGATGTGAGTTCAAACTTGTCTGTTGCTGTATACCTGCTCCTGGCCAGAAAGATGCTGTGTCCTTCATGGAATCATAGAACTAAAAAACTGAAAGGTATCCTATGAGTAACTGAGGCCAACCCCAAGACAAAGCAGGAAATCCACAGCCAAAGCATCTCTAACAGGTGGCCACCTGTCCTTTCCTTAAAAACTTCCAGTGAAGGCAAGTGCACCTCCCAATACTCCACTCCAGTGTCAAACAAGTCAAAACTTTTAAGGAAGCTCTTTGTAATATGTAGGCAAAATTTGTTTTGCCACTGCATCACACTATTGATTCATATTAAGATGTACTAAAACCTCTATATCTTTTCCAGATTGAGGATGAATATCAGGAAAAGCTTCTTAGCTGTTTGAGCAGTACAACAATGGAAGCAGTTACCTCAGAGGTGGTGAGCACTCCAGTGTTGGAGGCATTCAAGAGAAAATTGGACAACCAGCTATCAGATCTGCTTTGAGCTGGATTCTGGCATTGAGCAAGGGATGGGACTTGATGGCATTATAGGCCTCTTCTAACTCAATTATTCTATGATTCTATGTCCATCACCCATCTTAATTTATACATCCGGTTTCTCCTGCCTAAATGTAGAACTTCACGTTTTGCCCTCATGGAACACATTTTTGTTTATTTTGGCCATTTTCCAGTCTCTTCTGATTGTCTTGAATCCTGATTCTGTCTTCTGGAGTATTAAGTTTGGTATGATCTGCAAAGTTGATGCACATCTCCTCCACGCCCTCATCCAAATCATTTGAAAAAAAAAATTCAAATCAACACTGGAGCCAGGATAGAATCCTGTAGGGCCTCGTTTTTCACTTCTATCCAAGGTGATGAGAAACTTTTGGTGAGCACTCTTTGCATATAGCTTATCAGCCAGCTACAAAACTGCCTAGCAGTAGTATCATCTAGCCCACTGGTTCTTAACCTTGGGTTACTCAGGAGTTTTGGACTGCAACTCCCAGAAGCCTTCACCACCAACTGTGCTGGCTGGGGTTTCTGGGAGTTGCAGTTCAAAAACATCCGAGTAACAAAGGTTAAGAACCACTGATCTAGCCCACTTTCTAACAGATTCATAGCTAGAATTTCATGAGGGACCTTCTCAGAGGCTTACTGAAACCATGTTACTGTAGATCAATGGCATTCTCCCTCATTTACCAAGACTGGAACTCTGTCAAATAAAAGAGCTAATATTTGTCAGTCATGGCTTCTCTTAGCAAAACCCATGCTGGGTCTTAGAAACCACAGTATTGTTTTCTAAGTGCTCAGAGACCTTCTGTTTAAAGATCTGTTCTACAACCTTCCCTGGCATTAATGTCACGCTGGCTGCTTGACAGTAACTTAGACCTCCCCCACTTTCCCCCCCAAAATATGTGGATGTCTTTTGCCCATCTCCACTTTTAACCTGTTCTCCAAGAATTTTCCAGGTTTAGAGCCATCGGCTCTGAGATCACACATGTATGTTCCTTGGGATGCAGTGCCTCTGACCCGGAAGAACTGAGTTCATTTAAAACAGCTTGACATTCTTGCACTGCTAACTTTGTCTCTCTTAGACATCAGAGCCCTCCATTCCTCTCCATGCACTGGATGGAGTACTGTTTTCCTTTTGGGTGAAGGCAGGGGTTAAAATCGGTGTTCATCACTTCTGCCTCTAGTCACCCTTTAGTATTTTTCCATCTCCTCTTTATACAGGACCTCCTGTCATTTCATTATTCTTCCTCTTGCTTCAGTGCTGAATGACTGGCAGATCTTTGTCCACTAGGATTAGAGAAGACAATGAATTCAAATTGCTTGTGGTGAAACCTGAACCCTGCTATCTCAAGCTGATGCTACAAGCTGCAGACTTTATTTGGAATTTTAAACAAGACTCAACTTCTGGCCATGATGATTTTGTTGACTTTTGTTTTCCTTCTTGCTTGTTTGTTTGTGGGATTTTGATGGTTTTATAAAGGCACTGGCCACCCTTGTTTTCAGATTGTGAAGAAAGACCCCATTACTTTCTCCCCATTTTGGTATTGTGTGTATTGGATGAGTCTCTTCAGTCAATTTTTATTTATCATTATCCCACGCTAAAGATCTCTACAGGCTCCAACGCACGCAATGTGTTTCTACATGAGCAACACTGTCACCCTGTGCATACCTACACAGACATAAATTCCACTGAATTCAACTGGGCTTATGCTCAAATTATACTGTTTAGAGTTGTAGACTATGTGTGTCTTAAATGACTAGTATTCAGTAGACCATTCTATTAAAGTGAATTGATAATATCATTTTGGAGAGGATGGTCCATATCATCATCAGAAACCTTGTGACCACAACAAATTGCTGAAACAAGGTACATGCATTGAGAACAATATAAATACCATGGCTACTGTCCCATTAGAGGCAGTCTTGAAACTGACAAACTTGGAGAGCTGGACAAGGGATAGATTGTATTCGTCTTCAGTGTGGAAGGGATTGTCACTCTCAAATCAGCCTCCTCAGCCACACTAGATGCTGTTCCAAGTCCTCCATTCAGAGCACGTTACTATAGTCTCTCAAGACTGAAGGATGCCTAACAACTTGTCCTATTAGCTCAAAACACACCTATATGTCTCAGTCCACTATAATCCCCAAGATTCATGTATTGGAAAATGACAATAGTTCACACTGGTATGGATGTAAATATTTATTTGTTTCCTTGCACATGAGAGAGAGCAGCTGCAAAGTTATTCTTCTCCCCTCATAATAGGTCAAGGCATTTTGTGGCACTCTTGGCAAGAGAAGAAAATATGCCCCACTTATTTTACTAAATTAAAAAAATTATTCAACAAGCACAAATAATGCTTTAACATAAACTACACAAAATGACAATGGCTGTTGAATTTTTTTATAGACTTTGAAAGATTGAAAAACAACAACTAGCCAGTTCTGTGTTTGCATTATATCTATACTTTGTAACAAGAAGAGGATAGTAGTTTTGTGCAGAGCTGGTTTGCGCAAATTATGGACACTGATAAGATGAAATAATACTCCTTGCCTTGCTCTCATATGAAGGAAAGGAATTTCAATGGGCTTGAAAACTGCTCACTGAAGTATCTTATTAAGACAGCCTCATATGCTGTGGTTGTAGTGAACAACAGCAGAAACAAGTATTTCTGCACAGAATGTCCAAGTTTCCACCTATGGCATGTTCAGTGTGAAGGATCAAGTGCAACTGGTAGGAAGGACCTTTTCTGAAGACATAGAGAAACTGCTGCCAGTCAGTGGAGAGAAAAATGGCTCGACTTGAGGGGAAAATAGGCTAACATGGTGTAGGGCAGTTTGGCTACCACAAGAAGGGAAGCACTTGAGGTGTGATGTATCCAAAGCTGAATCCTGGGCACAGTGGTAGATGTACATAGCTAGCTTGGGAGAGTGTGTGTGATGCACACCTGCTTTTAATACTCCCAAAGGGTAATACAAAACTGAGATACAGTAAGGTTCACATAAAGGGATAAGGGGGTAAGCAGCAGTTTATTGATTTAGGATACTGAGATCAGCAGACAGAAGGATTGTATTGAAGCTGGAAGAGCAATACCAAGCTAAGTGATGTTGGCTCATTATGTGTTCAGGCACAGGAACAAAAGGTGCTTCTGGAAAGGTGCATGGTGTCCTTTCTTTGACCTCAATTGGTTTTAGTACCAGTTGGCTGTTTTCCAGATGCCACTCTTAATGGCTGATGATGGGAACTGCAGTTAGAGGCTCATTAAAGTGCTGCCTTCAGAGGCCCCAGTGTGGTGTGTTTCATTAATGCTCAGGCAGGTTGTGGTGAGTCTCTTGCCAAAAGCTAAACCTATTGGGTTTGAACACCTCATCCAGCAAAAGTAAATTCTATCCTTTTGTTTTTCCCCAGGCTTCAGTCTCCTTCCCTTCCCATGATTCTTTCATGGAGTGTGACTTCTTAAATCATGGGTGATATGAAAACCACATTTTGGAGAAACCTGGAAAATGTGAGAACTGTTATTGCCAAAATGTATGAGACAGTACTTTCAGCTGGCAGAAGCAGTGGTGTCTCTGTTTCCGTGGATTTTGATTCTCCCTGTAGATTTTTGCTAAGTGATCACCCACAGCTGTCCACCACCCAATTGCCATGCATTTGAAGAACAGACAAGTTGTTGCTTAGGGGCAAATCTCAGCTCTATAAATGTGCGAGTTTGTGGGGTTTTTTTTAAGTTTATGGAATGAACAAACAGTAAAAATTTAAGTGTCCTGGATTCAGAGTATCATTCTTTTGTTAATTAAAGGAGCAACAGAAAAATGAACAAAGCTGAGAAGTACCAACTACCTCCAGCTCTTGCAAATGACAAGTTAACCATCAGGCTTACAATCTGCTTCAGCTGAAATGCTTTGATTTAAACTCATTAATAACACATGCATTAACATGTTTGCTTATTTAATTGAGCTGTCTATAGCAGCTGCTGGGATTTCAACACACGTATAGGAAGCAGGTGTTTCATTTGTGAATCTGGGATTCCTATGTGGTAGTAAGTCCTACTGAAATCATAAGAACTAATAGTCTATAATGGCTCCCACTTGATTAGGTACAGAGCCAGCTCTGCCATTAAGCCAAGTGGGGGATTCATCTCAGATCAAAGATGCTGGGATGCAATAACAAAGCAAGAGAGTGGTGATGGTCTGTGTGCCTAATCTATTTCCGCTAAACTAGGCTGCCACTCTCATATATGGTAGTTAGCACTGTTCATCACTGATACTGATAAAAATGGAACAGGGAAGGGCACTATCTTGCCTGTTGCCTTAGGGAGCTCAGTTTTCAACAGGCTCTGATTAGGTAGATTGAACTTGCTGGGAATTCGGCAAACCTTTGAACATCAAAAAAGCCCTGTTGGATCAGACCAAAGACCCGCCTAGTTCTGTAGCTCATATCCCCACAGTGGCCATGCCCATTCTAAAAGTAGGACATGAGGGCAATTGATCTCTCTTTCCACTGATCTCTAGCAACCGGTATTCAGATCCTTTGAATTGTGGTGCTGGAGGAGACTCTTGAGAGTCCCCTGGACTGCAAGGAGAACAAACCTGTCAATTCTAAAGGAAATCAACCCTGAGTGCTCACTGGAAGGACAGATCCTGAAGCTGAGGCTCCAGTACTTTGGCCATCTCATGAGAAGAGAGGACTCCCTGGAAAAGACCTTAATGTTGGGAAAGTGTGACGGCAAGAGGAGAAGGGGACGACAGAGGACGAGATGGCTGGACAGTGTCTGCAAGGCAACCAGCATGAGGTTGACGCAACTGCGGGAGGCGGTGGAGGATAGGGGGGCCTGGCGTGCTCTGGTCCATGGAGTCACGAAGAGTCGGACACGACTAAACGAACGAAACAAATTCAGATCCATGTGACCTGAAGGTAGTATTTAGCTATCATGATTGGTAGCTGTTCATTGGCCTTCCCTAACACAGCCCTTACTGAAGTAGACTTGAATAAGGTGTTAGATTTTTGAATGTGCTGTTTTTTGATGGAAAGTAGGTTCCTCTTGGCATAGCAGCTTTTCCTTTTCTTCATTTCTTTTGCATGGCTATTGGAATCACACAAGAGGGGGGCAAAGAGTTTTTTTTTTTAAAAAAAATCCATAATGCCTTTAATCTGTCATAACCTCCTCCTGTGACAGTGTATTTTTAAACTGACCTAGTTCTTTTATGCCCCTTTGCTGCTGTTTTAATAATTTTAATTGATGTGTTATTTCTACTCTTTTTCTGATTTGTTTCTTTTTTCTCTTCTTTCTTTCTTTAAAATCTGGAAGTCACTCTAGGGGTCCCTCTGTGGGTAAAAATGTAGGATGGACATTTTCTAAAATAACAGTTGAATAAAACAAAACAAAACAAGCTTTAAGGATTTGATGCGTTGTTGACTCTTCTACAATTCCTCATAACCCCTTTGCTCTCCCCCCATCACATTTAATGGACAAATATTGCATGTATACTGTTGCAGAGTCTGTACTCTTGCTCAGACAAAAATGTTATAGTTCTGAGGATTTCCTTAAACTATGGCAGCATGATGTTAGAAAAACACATTGGTATGGATGCTACTTCAGTACTTCCCTTACAGTGAACAGAATCCCTTTAAAAGGATTGGTGTTTCTCAAACATAGTTGTGCTTCCTCATAGACACTTCTGCTCGTGTTCATGCATACTTGAGGTTGTGGACAAAGAGAGTGGACCCAGAACGTGTGGAAGCAATGGTAGCTTGAACCTATCCCTCAATTGAAGTGGATGGAGAAGTATCATTCCCCGATGAGGTCTCTCCTTTATTTACACTGCTTCAGTCCCTTCTGCTTCATCTACTGATACTGTCTTGCCTCAGCTCCTTGGCTGACATCCATTGCATTCCCTGAGCAAAAAGAAACAAACATGGACGTTACGACTGTTGCACTTTACAAAGCATAGTCTCTGTGTCCTAGACAAGGGAGAAAAACATAGTAATCAAGTGACAACAACTACAACAGTGCAGGGGAGATGGAGTTAAGGTGTCAAGGAGTTGAATCACCCAATCTCTGCTAATCCAATGGGCCTACTCAAGTATCAACTTATTTCTAGATTTCAGCCATTGTTTATAATCACAACTGGGGTTGTAACTGTGTTGTAGTGTGACAGGATACATTACATCCATCTTGGATTGGATTGTCTGTTTATATCAGTAGTATTTTGTCCATGAATTACTCTGAAGTGCAGATGCTGACATATTTAAATACAAAGTGAAGATTTCTAGCTAGCCTTTTATTCACAAAGAAGGCAACTGGGTTTTTTTAAATGTTAGGACAAATTTCATGAAATCCAAATTTGATTCATCAATGTCTGGGCTTATGGCTTACTCAAAATGTTATAATTTGTTAGGTTTCGTGTCCAGTTAAAAGACCACAATAGCAAAATAATTGCCAACATCCTGTTGTGTAACACAGGCAAAGTTGTACATTTCAGGTTGTTCCTTGCCAGTAAATAAGGACCCCCCACCTCACTCCCATGTTTCATAACATATATCCACATGCTGTGGGCGCTTTATTTATTGGTGAGGAATTTTCTGAAACTTAATGACTTTGCTTATGTTATTTAACTGGATTTTGGCCAATATCTATTCTGAAGGTCTTCTACAAGCACCTATATTGCTGCTTAAGTGAATTATGTTTGACTCAGTGGCTGAAACATAATACAGTGGTGCCTCGCTTAGCGATGTTAATCCGTTCCAGAAAAATGTTGCTAAGCGATTTCATCACTAAGCGATATTAAGAAGCCCATAGAAACGCATTAAAACACGATTAATGCATTCCTATGGGCTTAAAAACTCACCTTTAAGGGAAAATCCTCCATAGGGGCTGCCATTTTTGGTGCCTTTAAAGTGAGGAAAAATAGCAGGCGGCCATTTTGTTTTCCCAGTGGCCATTTTGAAACCATCAATCAGCTGTTAAAAAAGGGTCGCTTTGCCATGATCGCTTCCCCGTGATCAAAGCGAAAAAAAAAAACCATAGGGACCATCACAAAGCGATCGCTTTTGCGATCGCAAAAAGTTAGTCACTAAGCGATTTCGTCGCTCAACGGAGTGATCGCGAGGCACCACTGTAGTAAGTCATAACCAGAGTAGGCCCATTGAATCATTGGAGATTTGGTGAGTCAATACTTATGTAAGTTCCACTGATTCAATGGGCTGTGTTAGTTATGAGTTATTAGGATATTTCAGCCTGTATTAGGCAATGTATGTACACATCTTAAATACACAGATATGTATCTTAAACTGAAATTTATGCTGTTTCACATTGTATACAAACTGAATTTGTTAATTGCCTTAAAATATAATTTAAATAAGAATGCACTATACAAAAACAATAAAAATTACAATTCTCCAAAATAACATAAACAAGAGCATTAGATGATTACTAAATTAACCCATCTATCCATAAGTCAACATGAGACAAAAATCTGTCTCAAATCACTTAAGTGTACTAGGACATTCTTCATAAGATATGAAAGCTGCTATGCTGGAAAAGAAACACTACAAAGCAAATATACAGAAAGAAACAGCTGAAATAACATTCAGATGATGGGCATGCAAATGCACTGAATATCAGTCAAAGTTTGTTTAGCCATTATCATATGTAATAAATATGCTGTCATCTACTGTAATTTTCCTTCACAACTACCAGACCATATTTCAGAACAAGATTCATTCTCTATCATAATACTAGGCATGGGCACAAAGTGTGACAAAGTGCTTCATATGAATCTCTCTGCATAACATCCACAGGTGCCATGCAGACCATTCTCCCACCCCCTGAGCTGGCCAGCCCACTCAATGTTCTTCATACGCCACTGGGACCTCCTTCTCTGGTGGTGCACCGATCTGGGCAGGAGCTCAAATTGCCCTTTCCTGCCTTCTCAGGCAGATCATCATTCTGACGGGAAGGCTGGATGGGAATTCTCCCCACACAGCCAATGAGTGGTCGGCTGCCTGAGGAGGTGGGGAAGGGTAGCCCGAGCTCCTACCTAGATTGGGGTGCCACCAGAGAAGGAAGTCCTTGATAGTTCGTGAAAAATGGTGAGTGGGCCAGCCATCCTGGGGGTGGGGAGATGGGTTCACACAGCACCACAGGCGCCACATGGAGAGATTCATACAAAATTTTTAGTGCACTTTGTGCCCATCTCTAATTAATACACATTGTTGTTTCCTTTAATCATATTAATGCTATAGTTGATCTTTTTTCTCTTCCTCTCACACTCTCTTTTCTCTCCCTCTAATTTGGCCTAGTGTTGTGTCTCTTGCTGGAATGTTTACAAAACTGAAAACCAAACAGAGGTCATAAGTTATGGCATGTGTGAAATGCTACCAGACACTACTGACTCTCAAGAGTCCAAGATGAATGTTTTACAATGTTAATCCCTGTTTTGCACCACATACGTCCAACAAAGTTGTCTAAAAAGGTCTATGAAAGCTTTCATTAAAATATAATAGTCATTAAGCCCACAGTGCTTTTGTTTTTTCTTTCTTTTACTTTTATTTTGTTTTTGCCTTATATCACCATGTTGCTTTAAAAGTTGGATCCTGGTTTGTGTGTGTGTGACCTGAGAAAACAGTACTGACACAGAATAAGCCACTTTCCTTCCAGTCCCTAAACTGCAACCATCTATTTTTCTAAAATAGAACAGGAACTAAGAAGAGTATTAGGTACAAATTATATGATAATAAACTTGTCTTCTATTCATGGAGTCTTCAAAACTGTATTTTCTACAGACTATTTTTATATCTAAGGCAAAATAGAATTCCAAGTAGTTTTTCCAAGGCTTTCCTTAGTAATTCAAGTGGAAGCCATCTACATTCTTTGCCTTGATTAATCAGTATACATAGCTGTCTGATCTGACAAGCTAGGTAATAACAATACAAGTTAAGAATTCCTAGCCCACCTTCTTTATTTCCCTTAAATTATATCGTATTTGGTACTTCTGATCTCTTTCCTGCATGACCTTAAAGCAGGGATGGGTGAGAATGTCCCTGTGTTGAGAAGAGCTCTCCAAAATTCACTCGTCTTCATAAATTGGACAGAAAGACCTTATAAGTGGGACAAGTTGCTTCTCAAGAAAGAATTTGGGATTGAAAGATATAGGAGAAAGTGAAAATGATAAATTTACCAATGCAGCTCTTATGTCTGGTTCTGAATCCCAGTGTGCAGGTAACCATGTTTGTAGTGTTGAAGTAGTGTTCTCACCTTTTTATGTCTGATAGTCTCATTATCTTTAACAGCTACTTGGAGGGAGGTACTGTATAACATAATCTATTCTGTACAGGGAAAAGCTGTACATATTGAATTTGGCTGGTGCAGATGGTTGAGAATTCCATTTAGTTCCTTTTTGAGAAGAACGTATCAAAATATCTTCATAAAAACTGATAGAAAAGACTCATTTTTTTCTCCATAATGAATCTGGGAGAAACCAAACCTGACAGATTCATATTTTTTCTTTTTGAAAGACACTGCTGCAGACTTTTCCTACAACACTTAAAGTTATTTATTATGCAATAGGCAAGAGGGATTATAGAATCCTATTGGCACTCATTGAAAGATATGTATCACTGTCAGGCTACGGATGTGAACAGTTCTCACAAAAGATTGGACAGTGTGGTCTTAACATGCTGATACAGCTAGATGAAGAATTGTTGACCATGAAAAAATGGATCTAAGAAAGAGTGTACCTCCCCCAGTGAGGTTCCCATAATTCACACACTATGCCTCTGTGAGAAACTAGTGTCTTTTCCTTTTGTGAAGCAAAGCCTGTACACACAACAGGCACAGAAAGCTGGCTGATATCCGGAAATGAACAGATAATGTCATGGACCTGGAGACAGAGTGGGTAGAAATGATACCCAAGGGGGAAGGGCGGTATGGTTCCAATATGTGTTGAAGTCTCTCATCTGTATGTTTGGGTACAGAGCAAGTAGGAAAGTTTCCAAACGCCCTAATCCAAAAGATGCTTTGCTCTATCCATCGAGGGAAGTCAGTCAGGAGCATATCAACCAATCTGCTGAAGAGTTCAGTTCAGCATAATAGGTGAGGAGTCATTGTTCAGGGAAAGTTAAGAGCAAAAGAGAAGAGTTTTTTTTTTTATTTGGGATCTGAATAATAAATATGGGCTGTTATCATCCTGTATAAGGTAAATTGAATTGATATATGTGCATGGTTGATTTGAAGGGAATGGAGAATCATTTTTTGCATTTCTTATATTTGCATATTTATTGCAGGGCTACGGCCTTCAAGCTGCATTTTATAAGCCTGCCCTTGGCTGTGCCTGTCCGGCTGCTTTGGGAGTAAAACTATTTGTAGAGAAGCAATGCTGAAGTATCCAGCATCTTCTTGGAGGAAGGAATATCTGACCGCAACATCTGCAAGCAAGCAAGATCTAATTTTCTATTTGGACTCAAAGGGACTATTCGTTTGATCATTTTTATTCCTACACATTAATTATGCATTTGGCTTTATCAGACCAATTGCTGCCTCATTCCTTATAACTGTGAATCCAACTAAAGCAATTTTGTTTATGTTAAATCTTTATTTATTTTTTTCAGCAAAGCCCCGTAGGACCAATTATACAGGTAAAAGTTGCAATTGCACAGTGGATGTTAGTGAATTGTAATCTTAATCATAAGTGGTCAGATTTAAATTTCGCAAACTGTAATCGACTGCCAAATGAACATGTTAGAACCATGATCAGATCTCCTGACATGTTCCTTTTTTAAATTTAAAACTTCTACAGGACTGTAATTTATTAAAGGATACAAATAATACTAGGACCATATTCTATGGTACTGTGCTGTACTGAAAAAGACATATTAAAATACCAATTACTCTCTCTCTCTCTCTCTCTCTCTCTCTCTCTCTCTCTCTCTCTCTCTCTCTCTCTCTCTATCTATCTATCTATCTATCTATCTATCTATCTATCTATCTAATCTGTCTGTCTGTCTGTCTGTCTGTCTGACCACTAAGCAAAATTGTGCAGAGAATGGATTAACTGCAAAATCTTGCTACCTACTCTTCTTCAGTCTCCCCCCATATACAGTTGGAAATGTCCAGTTTTTGGTACTACACACCCTGTTATCCTCATGCTGGATAACAGTATTCAGGGGATCAGGTGAAAACCCCCCAAAGTATTTCTCATCTGTGCCTCAATGGTGGCTGGATTCTGTTGTGTGAGACAAGGTCAAGATGGCTGTCTCATCTCACCTCAAGAAGTCAGCTGGAAAGACTGTTCACTGTTAGTTCAGTATTGGTATTAACTAACATCCACTGCTTCACCTTAAGGAGGGTAGCTTATGACATGCAGAGCAGGTTGCTCGAATGTAGAACCCTTTGCCAATGAAGGGGAACCAGCAAAGAGTTACAGCGGCTGTTCCTGTCACAAAATGACTTCTTGCCACCTTAAGGCAACTTACTCCTGATTGTAGGAAGAATTGCAAACAATCCTCTGGATCTTACCTGGACATCATGTTACATTGATATTTTGTTTGTGAAGACAACAACAACCCCACCACCCACACACAAATTCGTCTGGCGCCAACGTTGATGATATTTCGGCGCCAGGTCAAAACCTTCCTGTTCCATAAGGCTTTTAATTGAAATAACATCAATTGTGGGTCCTGATGGCAATTTTAATTGTATTTTAATCATTTTATCTTTTATTGTACTTTAATTGAATTATAATTGTTGTAAGCCGCCCAGAGACCTTAAAGATTAACAACAGCAATATGTGTGTGTATATATATATATATATATAAATATGTGTGTGTGTGTGTGTACACACACACACACACACACTCATTGCTGTTGTTAGTCTTTAAGGACCCATGGGTTTTATCTTTTTTTCTTTTAAAATTTTCTTTTGAAATTAAATGTGTGTGTGTGTTGTGTGTGCGCGTGTATACATAATACATACATATACATATACATATACATACACACACATATATATACATACACACACATATTTATATAGACATACATACATACATACATACATACATACATACATACATACATACATACATACATACATACATACATACATACATATTTATGTATGTATATATATATATGTATGTGTATGTATGTGTGTGTGTGTGTGTGTGTATATATGTATATATGTATATATGTATATATATATGTGTGTGTGTGTGCTTGTGTGTACACACACACACACAAGAAAATATAAAAAGAAAAAAAGATAAAACCCATGGGTCCTTAAAGACTAACAACAGCAACAACAACAAGGCTTAATATAAGAAATAACAACTTGAAAATAAATTAAACAGCTGGAATAAATGAACCACGACATGAACAACACCTCAGAAACATTGGTGGAAAGCATGGTTATAATTCAACATGGGCATGGCTCAAACTGGCAACCCTTAAGGAAAAAAAAGCTTGATTTTTGCTGCACAAGAACAAGCACTCCAAACTAAAGTGATAAAAACTAAGATGCAAGGAATTAGTGCTAACAGCAAATGTCGACTCTGCCAAGAACAAGTTGAGACTGTGTCACACCTCATGTGTGAATGTCCAAAGATTGCACAAATGGATTACAAAGTTAGACATGATAGAGTGGCAAAGTTAGGGCACTGGTCATTGTGCAAAAAATATAACTTGCTGGTTTCCAAAAACCCATGGGAACAGCAGGTCGAGAAATCAAAATCTTGTCGGATTTCTGGATTCAAACGGATAGACACCTTGAACATAACACACCAGACATAGTAGTAATAGAATGAAGAAATATTTGGATCATTGACATTGCAATTCCAGGGGATGCCAGATTTGAAAATAAAGAATTGGAAAAAATAACAAACTACAGAAACCTGGCAATTGAAACATCTCATGTCTGGAAGAAACGCACTTCAGTGGTCCCCGTAGTCACTGGGGCTTTGGCAACAATATCAAGAAATTTCACATAGTACTATAAGCAGTTGCAGATCTCATAAATCACACGACAAAAACAGCAATATTAGGAACCGCATTCATACTGCACTGCTATTTAACAGATACTTAGGTTTTGTATCTTTTATATAATACCAGTCAATGTTTTTTATAATTTTGACTGTGCCTGGAGTTTTTGAACGACGACGACGACGACGACGACGACGACGACGACGACGACGACGACGACGACGACGACGACGACGACGACGACGACGACGACGACGACGACAATAATAATAATAATAATAATAATAATAATAATAATAATAATAATAATAATAATAATAATAATAATAATAATAATAATAATAATAATAATATCTTCTAGGGGCATCCTGGTACTGGACAGCTTGCCCAATGCCACACCGGTTGGCTTTTCTAGGTTCTGGGATGCACAGTGGGCCATCAGACTCCTCATATTTGGCAGCCAGATACTCAACTCAGCTCTCCAGCCAAGATACTATTCTTTGTTTTAAAAAAATATCAGTGATGAAAAACTGGCACATGATGCTTGTATTCTTTCATTGTTGTTTAAAGCTTGTTGCTCTTGCTGTCACACAGAATATTAATTCTGATCAAAAAAACATTTTAAAGCACTTGGGACTAAGCACACACTACCAGTAAGCATTAAGGTGTATCTTTTGTTGATCTCATATGCATATTTTTAATGATCTGGAAGGTAAGCTACCCTTTGCTGGACCAAGAAGCAGCCAGAGAAGGATGAAAACAAAAAGTTGTTTATTTCCTCTTCCCTTTTATATTTATATTTTGCAGTCAAATCCTAGGAGTTTATTCTAACTAAAGTTCCTGGGAATTTTGCCAAACAAAAATGGGAGGTGAAAATCAAGCTCCTTTGGCTGATGATCCAAGCTCATTTTTATTATGGAAGAAGTGTATATTTCTATTGCAGGTGTTCAGTTTTGTTTGTCAAATTTTTGTCATCCGCAGCATCCCACCACTAGCAACCATGCTGCACCACCAATACTGGCTGAGAAGAAGTCAGAGTGATTATTCTTTCCCAGGGAAGTAGAACTGAAGTACAATTCCCATCATGCCTCACTTTTGGCTCGGGCTGGTGAAGATCGCAATCCAACTTTTTCTGGAGTACTGTAAGCTGCAAAATTCTGCTCTATGATATGAATATAAACTACTTTATCTTGGCCGAAATAAAAGAGAAGAAGTTGAAGAGTGGTATTTCATCAAGAGTCTTCAGTTGAAAGGCCCTGCTTACTAATTCTAAGGTATTGGAAAGATAGGCTTAAAAATGAATTAGTCAAACAACAGAAACTGGGAAATTAACTTGTTGCTATGACTACTTAAAACTGAGAATATTTAACTCAAATTAATATTATTGATACATTAATTCTGTATTCTGCACAGAGAGTATGTGCCACTCTGTAGTTCCCCACCTCAAAGGGAAAAGGGACCAATATCTCCTTTTTACAACAGCAGCAACAACAATGATAATCTTAGAACTGTAGAGCTGGAAGGGACCCTATGGATCATCGAGTCTAGCCCCTATCAAAGAGACACAGTGAGGGATCAAACTGCCAGCTTCTGGCTTCACAGCCAGAGACCTAAACTACTGAGCTATCCAGCAGTTCTTGGATCCACATGATTTGTACACTTCATCATCCCAAATCACTTTCCAATCATAGGCTCCATCTGTGCCCACAGAATTACACAGACATCACTGGTTCCCCAGCACAGTGGGGAATTGAACTCTCAGTCTCTGGCTCCACAGCCAGAGACCTAAACCTCTGAACTATCCAGGAGTTCTAGATTTATGATAGGCAATTTAATCTGGATTCTACAGACAGATGTGGGACTGTTAACATCTCAATGTCTTAGTCAATAGTCAAACATTTATGGCATTTCTCGTGGCTTTGGAAATTACAGTCTAAGATCACCATTAGCCTCCATGGATGGGAACCTGTGTTATATAAAAGACCAGTTGACCACATATACAGTAGTTAAACATTTTCAGCATAGCACTATAGAAAACTTCAACTGAAAATGTAATCTTGGTTACAAGCTGCCTCAGAGCCTTGCTACACTATCCTAGGTGACTATTGACATCATAGCAAAGAACTCCTTGTAGCGTTCTCCATTTATTAGATCTATGGTTCTTGTTGTATTATGTAATGGTTTATGAATATTCATGTTGCTGAGAGGCAGAGCCAAGAGAGATGCTATAAGAGGCAGAGGCAGAAGGCAGATTAAGTCAGATTGAGTCAGGAGTAAGAGAAATGTAAGAGAGTCAGGCAGGAGAGAAAAGCCAGACAGTGCAATAGAGTGTGTAGTTTGGGGAAATTCTGAGGAATGATTAACTACTGAAGATATTCATGAATCAATCTATGTAATCAATAAACCAGAGTTTTATTTAAAAGAACTTGAAGTGTGGACCCGAATCTTTCTGAGGTAAATGGTGATTTAGAGATCACCTGGTGGCAGCAAATGTAAAAGAAGAGAGTGTTTGCCTTCGTGTGCTCTGACGCTTGAAGGTCAAGCAAAAGGGGCACGAGGGTGGACGCCACACTCCTGTTGCCCCCAATTCAACAGAACATGACTGTCCAGCAATGTGGAGAAAAAAATTACTGTCTTCAGTCTCCCATGGATAATGTATGGAAAATAATTTTATTTGGAGAAAAACCACAAACTTACAGTGAAGATGAAACTTGGATGATTCACATGCTCCATCTGTGTGGTAAATTCACTGGGGAAGACAGTTTCACCAGCTATAGAAACTGCAAAGGTCTGATTGGACTGACCATCCCCATGGGTTGCTGTAAATTTATCAGTTTGAAAGAAAGAAAATATTAGATTAATAAACATGAAAAAGCAAAACCAAAAGGAGGACAGTGGTAGAATTCTGTGTCCCCCAACAGTCGCCACCACTGCTGCAATGGGGGCGGTTGGGGCTTGTGTACATGAACAGTTGATTGGTGGAAAAAAGAAACAGTTGGAATTTGGAGTGCTTATGGTGAGCTCAGTCTATAGACAGAGAGAGACAGAGAGAGATGAATGATACCCAGATGGTAATAATTGTTAGCCCATTGCGGGATCCTGAAAAGATAACTGTTCTTGTATATTTATTTCTCCAGATCAGGGCTAAGCATGGTTGTTTTAAAGGGTCTGCTCATCTCTGGAACCACAAACATTTGTAGAAGGCTTTTCTCTCACTAACAGATGATTACAGCCAATGCCACTTGTGTTGGGATTAGAGGAAGGTGATTGCTTTCTAGGCAGCGTTGAGCACAGAGGCTGCTCATTTTGCAATACAAACAATGCTTCCAACTCTTTCCTTAAATCATGAGGTAATATATTCTGTCACAGATTTCCTCTTACATTTAGGCTCTGAATTACATGGTATGAAATTCAACAGCTAGGTCTGAACTGAATACTAAATTCATCAGCATACAAGCAATATGGCTACTGGCACTCATGTGCCATAGTGTTCTTTCCTCCTATCCTACTGGCATTGCTTGAGAACTTGCTGAGAGGGGTTTTCCAGCTCCACAGTATTAGAGTGTAAGAGAGTGGTTACAATTAACTCAGGTATTCTTGGATTGCAACTCCTGGAAACCCCAGGCAGCACAGCTAATGGTGAAGGCTTCTGGGAGTTGAAGTCCAAGAACACCTGGGTTGCCCAAGGTTGGGAACTACTGCTCTAAGATACAGGCTTAGATAGTAATAATAAATCACAATAATGATAAATAGCTGTGCCTTTCCTGGAAAATCTTGGTAGCATTAGTTGTGGGAAATTATGCCTGGGTAGCATATTCAAGTTGCTGCATTTCTGTTGAGTATATGCAATGCTCCACAGTAAAGGAGCTCTCTTTTTCTCTGACCTGGGGGCTGACCAGAAAAAAAATCCTATTACACAGTGTGTATCTTCCATACTACATGAAGGATGTCCTCGTAGTTGGTGATGGAGAGGTAGCCGGCTGCAATGAGGAGGATAAATCACCTCTTCCCAATTGTGTTAACATAAATTGGTTTTCACTTGAAAATGTCTGAAGAAGTGGACTTGTCCATGAAAGCTCACATTAAAATATAACAGTTAGTCGTTAAGGACCCATGGGTTTTGTCTTTTTTCAATTTTTCATTTTATTTGTATCTATCTATCTATCTATCTATCTATCTATCTATCTATCTATCTATCTATCTATCTATCTATCTATCTATCTATCTATCTGTCTGTCTGTCTGTCTGTCTGTCTGTCTGTCTGTCTGTCTGTCTGTCTGTCTGTCTGTCTGTCTGTCTGTCTGTCTGTCTGTCTGTCTATCTATCTATCTATCTATCTATCTATCTATCTATCTATCTATCTATCTATCTATCTATCTATCTATCTATCTATCTATCTATCTATCTATCTGCCTGCCTGCCTGCCTGCCTGCCTGCCTGCCTGCCTGCCTGCCTGCCTGCCTGTATATATATATATATTCTGTATATATATTCTGTATATATATTCTGTATATATATTCTGTATATATTTCTATATATGGAACCCCTAGTTTGGATTCTGGCCACTAATTTATAAATTTTACACTGCCATTAAAAAAAGTACTGTGATTGTGAAGGAATTAGATCTCACATCCCTTCTGGATTTTATTGAACAAAATGCCTGACAATACAGCAAGCAAAGAAGCACAATAAATTAAAGGTTCTCTCTGTGTGTGTTCTATTCAGTCATTTGAGTTCTGTCTTTAAGCAGCACAAGGAGGCATACGTGAAGAATGAGAATAGAATTGGCATGTCGAAAGCATTCCGATCCCTAAGAGTTCAGGATCAAAAAGTGGAGACCAGGATTTGGCGTTTGTGATGTCATAGAGACAGGCCCTTCTAAGGAAGGACAAGCAAGAAGGGTTATGACCAACTGCTTCTGAGCCAGCTTGGTTGTGGAAAGAGGTTTGAAAGTTAGTTCAGGTAAATGCCTTCAGAGTCCGAGTGAAACCCTGGCAACCAGATAATGTGACAACCCAGAGTTAGGGAACATTTGTTTGCTCTGAAGGCAATAAAATGTATGCAGAGGCTGCAATGATTGCTACTGGCAGCCCATGTGATACACAGGAAGTTTTTTTGAAGCTCTGTGCTGCTACCAGGACGTCTTGGAAGAGTCACCACCAATCTATAGGGAGCATGCAAGCCGCTCTTCCTCCATTGTCAGTTCCTTCTCTCTTTTCACATGGAGAGTGAATTTCCAAAGAGGAGTGCCTCATTTAGGCACGGAGGTGCTCCATGTGAATCACAATGTTGATCCCTTGGCCGTCTGAAGCACACAGAGCCTCATGGGTGGAGAGGAGGCTGTTGTCTCCAGAATCTTACCTTCCACATGTGCTGAAGGTGTTGTTATGGGCAACAGAATTGATGGTGGACCTCTTTATGTGAGTATAATAAAATCTTAATGGGACTTTACCTTGAATGTTTTTGAACTCTAGACAAACTGTTTGAAGATGTGGGTAGTCTGGAATAGGTTCTGGGGAAGACAATGAAGATGTTCAGTAGTTTGCAAAACAAGTCTTGTGAAGAAAGAATGAAGGACTGCGAAGGGGGCAGACGTACGTTTGTAAAGCTTTGAACGTGATCCTGTTTAAAGCATTTCAGTGGCCGAGTTTAATGTCTACTTAAACCTCTTCAATTGAAATCAAAGAGTGTTAAAAATGGTTCTCAGTGGCTGGCCAAGCCTTTATCTTTTTTCTAGCTCTGTAACGTGTTTCTGTTAACAATGTAGGTCATTTATTTGTTTATTTTCCTCCAGGAAGCTGAAACAATTCTGCTCTCACAGCCTGAAACCAAATATTGTCACATAATTCAAAATGTTTGCTTTGCCTCTTGTCTTGGAGGCATGTGCATGTAGTTCAAGGTGATCCCATCTGGAACAATAACGTACAAAAAAAAAAAAAAAGAGTATAAAAGGCATGCTGAGAACTATGTGAGCCACTAACCATGAATCTGATTTTTAAAGAGCCTAAACAACACAAGAACCTCATTAGCATCTAAAGTAAGATGATAAAATAAATCTACTAGCAACAGCCACACATCCATGCTTTGTTACTGGATGAGCCAGCATCAACAGAGACCATCTTCTCTGTGACCTTTTTGTGTGCAAATTTCTATGTCTTGTGCCCATCTAAGTTCATGACATCTGGAGAAATGTTCAAGATGCCGAGAGGACTTCTTGGTGCAGAGGACCAGGCTGAAAAATCCATGACATTGATAAATGTGATAATTAAGGAGAGTGAAGTTAGCTGTGCTTAAATGTTGAGCTTCATCACCCTGACGTGAAGCCAGTGTAAACCTGCTAATAACGTCATGAAAATTATTCGGGGTTTAGAAGAGTGTGAGCGTACAATCATTTACCTAATGCCATGGAGCAAGCTGGTGTCACTGGAAGCTATTATCTTGACTTCACCTAGCTTCGTGGTTTTTGTTCTTACATGTACTTTGTGATATAGAAGGCATGCTTGTGTGTTAACAGGACTTTTACACTGCCCAATAGCAAACCTTTCTGGGTGGCTTGTAATATGAACAAAGAACTGAAAAAAAAGAAGAGAAACCTATAGAACTAGAATATGACAACAGCACAAAAACTGAAGTGCAGACAATAAAACCAGTATGGCATTATTATAGAACAATGTTATAAAGAATATTTTGAAACAGAGGACAGCAATTTCAGAAGTTATAAAAGCTGATTGAACTCCATTGGCATGAATCTCAGCTGTGAAGTGAGAAGTTGTTGTGGGTATTTGTTGCATTTAAGTCATGTGACTTGGTGCACAACAGGAAATACCTAACACTGACTTCTTAACTTGTGTCAATTCACCACTGAAATTTACAGTGATTAACTTAAGTACACCAGCAGAATTCTTCAGTTGGATTCTGACCTAATTTTGTAAAGCCCTGGAAAATTTTAAAAAAGTGTCATCTTGTGTTAAAAAGACCATAAAATACTTTACTTTACTTTTACTTTTATTAGACTTATATCCCGCCCCCCCCCGACAGTCTACTCAGGGTGGCTCACATATATAATAAAACACAATGTTATAATATACATAATAAAATCCTACAATCTTATTTCTATATACATTGTCAAGATGGATTAATTAAAGAAACAGAAAATCAGTTAATTGACTGGAGGGAAGGCCTGCCTAAAAAGCCAGGTTTTTAAATGGCTTTTGAAAACACCCAGTGAGGGACCCAGATGGATTTCTGTTGGGAGGGTATTCCATAGCCGAGGGGTCACTGACGAGAAGGAATTTCAGCTAAGATTCTAGGGCAAAGATATCCCACAAACACTGAGACAGTACTAAAAACTTATCATACTTTATTTTATGGCATATAAAGAAAATCCTGGGAGATAATCTTAATCTTTAGATACAGATGTACAGCAGAAGGCTTCTTCCTTCAGCATTAATGGGAACTAAACGCCTACATACTCTTACTTGAGCTAAGGACCATTATCCTCAGTGGCAATTAGGTAAAGGTAAAGGTTCCCCTTGACAATTTGTCCAGTCGTGTCCAACTCTAGGGGGCAGTGCTCATCCCAGTTTCCAAGCCGTAGAGCCAGCGTTTGACCATAGACAGTTTCTGTGGTCACGTGGCCAGCGCGACTAGACACGGAACACCGTTACCTTCCCACCATGGTGGTACCTATTTATCTACTTGCATTTGTACATGCTTTCGAACTACTAGGTTGGCGGGAGCTGGGACAAGCGACGGGAGCTCACTCCATCGTGTGGGTTTGATCTTATGACTGCAGGTCTTCTGACTTTGCAGCACAGAGGCTTCTGCGGTTTAACCTGCAGTGCCACCACGTCGCGCTCAGTGGCAATTACTTTTGGGTAAATATGTATTGCTTCTCAGCCTTTTTGCTAAGAACAAGTGGTAATGTGTGAGTAAACATGTATGGGCTCAGGTTGTGCTCAATTTATTTTTTAACCTAAAGAACATACCTGAAACAGTTTTACAGGGGAGTCAATCGTACTACACTGAATAGAATGTACTTCTGAGACAGCTTATGTAAATCAAGTGGTAAGCTCATCTGAGTCCAGTGGCAACCAAACTATTATTTGGATAAAACCATCTCACCTGCACCTGGCTTATTCTACAATAAGAACCCTAAAAGTTTGATAACAATCAAAATATGGAAAAAAAACCCCTCATCATATCCAAGGTTATGTTTTACACAGGCCATTAACAATTCTCCAATGCCTATGAGCCACTTTCAGGATGAAACTGAGACATCATTTTTTTTCTACCGTGTTTTTCACATTCTGTACAAAATGTTTTCAATGCAGTATTCATAACCTTAACCTTTTTGAAGTGAAGCACTACATGCATACACACAGCAAACACAAAGGAGTAGGCTGGTTGAACACAAAGATGGAATCATATCACGGAGAGCTACTGTGTTTGTTAGGCTATGCAGGAAGTTACAACATTTTGCTTCCATATATGATGGAAAAATCAGTTTATCTTCAGATTTCATCAAAAGCTTGTTGCCCCACTAAACAGTTCACCTCACTTTGAAGTATATCCTCTTCTAGATGCCCCATTGTAAGACATGTACAGATAAATTGAAAGTTCAGAAGAACTCAACGAGGATGGTCAGTGGTATGGAAAATCAGTAGAGTGTGGCTTTAAACATCTGAAAGGCTGACACACAGCCTTGAGAAAAGAAGAATAAGAGGAGATATGATACCACTTTTCAAATACCTAAAGCGTAGTCATACAGAGGAAGGACAGGATCTGTTCTTACTCATCCCTGAGTGCAGGATACATAGTAATGGTCTCAAGCTATACGGAGCCAGATTTCAGCTGAATATCAGGAAAAACAATTTAACTGTTAGAGTAGTATGGCAGTGGAACTGATTACCTTGGGAGGTGGTGAGCACTTCAATGCTGGAGGCATTCAAGAGAAAATTGGACAACTGTCTGTCAGATCTGCTTTGATTTGGATTCCAGCATTGGGCAGGGAGGTTGGATTCAATAGCCCCATAGGCCCTTTCCAACTCAATTATTCTCTGATTCAAAAGGTTGAAGACTCGATAAACTGGCCAAGACATCTTCTTTACTGCCTGAAAGGTAAAGGCTATGTCTGATAGGTCTAAATTAAGATATAGAATAAAACTTTTTGGGGGTGGGGGAAATTATGGAAATAAGAGTTGTTTGATAGAAGAATCTGTTATCTTTTAGATCATATTCCCCTCACTGCAGGCTTTCAGGCAGATGCTGGTTAGAAAGTTTCTAGCTAAGAAATTTTCTTTAGAAGAGTTATGCTGAGGAGTTAAAAGAAAATGTACCTTTTCCAAGTTCTGGAATTTTGTGCATTGAGCTGATTGGACTAGATGGCCAAAGCACCCTTTCCACCACCATAATCCCATGGTTACATTGATACTGAATATAAACATTTTTCTTTTAAACCAACACCCATGATGTATAATTTAAAGGGATAAATCCTACTTATGAAGAAAAATCTTACAACCCTTTCAGGAACATAAAAATAAAAGAACTAGTCCTCCTGAGTTTGTAAAAAGATGTCTCCAGTCCAGTCTGCCTCCAGGACTGAGCAATGTTTTATAGTAAAGAGTAGATAAGACAGGAGTAGATAAGGCAGGAGGAGAGGGGGACGACCGAGGATGAGATGGCTGGACAGTGTCTGCGAAGCAACCAACATGAATTTGACACAACTCCGGGAGGTGGTGGAGGATGGGGGGGCCTGGCGTGCTCTGGTCCATGGGGTCACGAAGAGTCGGACACGACTAAACGACTAAGCGACAATGAAACGAGATAAGACAACTCCATCCCTTCCTTTCAACGAGAGTTACATTGGGGAAATGATAAGAACATTTAGTTGTTCCTGTCCTTGATAGGCCTCATCAATGACAAACACTCTCTGAAGTAGTCACATTTCTATTACAATTGGTCAAAGACTTTTTGTTGTCTAATGAAATTGCAAGGTGGTACCATCTCGCAACTGGATTGGCAATTAGCTCCTCCTTCAAAACTGTTGATTAAATTACAACCTTCACCACATCAGAAGGCAACAGGCTACTTTAGGAGCACAGAGATGTATCTTTCAAAACTTTACTTCTACCTCCCACCATGTGTTGCCTGAAGTGACCTTCTCACTCTTACTGGGGGATGGGGCTGACCCAGATCACTGTCTGTTGTTTACAAAATTTTTCTGGAAGGCAATGTGTACCACAGTGTGCAGAGGTAAAATATTGATGCAGAACAGATAATCTAAAAGCTTTTATTTTCAGACGTTCAATTTTTTGTTTGTTTTTAGAGTTACATATACAGTGGTGCCTTGCATAGTGAGGTTAATCTGTTCCGGATTAACCTTCGCTATAGTGAAACATCGCTGAACGGGACAGGGAAAGCCATTGGAACGCATTAAACATCGTTTAATGCGTTCCAAAAGGCTCCTTTACTCACCGTTCAGCGAAGTTTCCTATGGCCGGCAGCCATTTTCGCGCCCTTGTTAAGCGAGGGGAGGGCGCAAAAACGCTGCGCGCGGCCATTTTGGGGCTTCCGGTGGCCATTTTGTCCACCGAACAGCTGATCGTCGGAGCTTCATTTTGCGAAGATCGGTAAGTGAAACGCTTACCAATCTTTGCAAAGCGAATTTCGCCCTATATAAAGCTCGTTGAGTGATCGCAATAGCGATCCCAAAAAAGGGATCACTATGCGATTTCGTCGTTGTACGGTGCACTCGTTAAGCGAGGCACCACTGTATTTAGAAACTTATATTAGGAGAGAAAGGGTTTTCTGGTACAAGTTTCACCAGATTAATTAACTATTTCATAATAATTGAATGCCTGGTTGATAAACACTCTCCCCACCTAGCTAGAGCTCTCTGATTCTTCTAAAAGGCTGTGTCATCAATCATTCATTTCAGTCCTCCAAAATGTGATTTCAACCAACATTTGGCGCTGTGGGAAATATTACCTTACGTATACTTTTCATGATTAAAATGAATTTTAAAAAATTGCTCCATCTCCCATTTCTCATAAACTTTTCTGATTACAGATTTAGTCATAGGAAGATTTAGCTCGCTGCTAAGTCTACAGACTTTGAGCAAGCGAGCGTCGTTTGCCTCCCACCCCGGAAAATGCAGAGACATCACAGGGACACGTGACGGTTGGGTGGGGAGAGGAACCTATTTAGGTGACTCACCCAGCGCACGTTGTCCTCTTCTTTCTGGGCACCCGCCCGCCCTCCCTAAATCTAGTCTGAGTTTTTCTGGTCGCCATCTGGGGCCGGATAGGAATTTTTGACCATCCTGATTAGCCTTGGATGGGGGGATTTTTCGCCTATGCCACACTGGATAAGGGTTGTTGGCTTTTGGTGGAAACTAATTTGGTCGCACTGGTGGGTAGTGCGGAAATAACCGGTATTTCGGTGTGTCTCAATTTGTAAAATCAGGTAAGCCAACAGCGCATCTGACCTTCCGGCATTGCGGATTGTGCGATTACAGTGCCTGTGGGGGGAGAATGCGCTGGGCCACCTCTGGACCAACAGTCATCAGTCAAAGATGTCTTGAGGTCTGGGGGTGTTTATTAGCGGCTAGCCAGGATCCTGCGCTCTCGGGCCCGCTGGAGCTTGGGGGCCGGGGACTTGCCCATTTATTGATCAGGGGGTATGGGAATACCCCCAGTTAACTGGCACTACAGCAGGCCCCCATATTCTTTTACTGGCCAAAAGGCAATTTTACGGAATTCATTATTTAAATAAAGTGTGGCCCATATTTAATCCAATCTACTGTCTCGTGTCTTTATTCCGGGGTTGTGGTGGCAATAGAAGGTGGGGGGGAATGAACCGGAGGTGGGTGGGATTAAAAAAAAGAGAAAGAGGAGCAAGCACTTAGGATAAAGTGATCCTTTAGAAACTGCTTGTACCTGGAGGTTTGTGGAAAGTGTTCCAAACGAGAGACCCCAAATGACCTTGTTGTCCTGCTTGTGACTGTGCTCTCCAGATTAAAAGCTGTTTTCTTTTATTGAAATCAAAAGGGTGCCACCTGTTTAGTGCCACATAGATCAACGGCAGAAATATTTCACAGCAACTACGTGACTGACATGTGGAAGCAGATAACAAATGGCATCTTGTTGATGTCCCCAATTTATTGTTCTTTCTCTTTTACTCCTCCTTCCTTTTTTTTTCCAAGCCACTGCAGGATGCCACATTTCTTTTAATCAATGGGCTAAACAATTTTTTAAGCAGCGGAGGACATAAAACGCCCTGAGTTGTACCCTGTTTCTGCCATCCTCTCAGCTGCAACCCCCACTTCCTTGTAACACAGGAAGACAAAGACCGTGTTAAATTTTTCATTATTTTTATTCCATTTCTGATCCAATTACATGAGGGTACTCCATCACTTTCATGAGTGTATGTGCTATAACATCAGCTGCTGCACATTAATCAAGTTTCTCCCCCCCTGCCCCTTTTTACTCAGCAGACACGGGTGCTAAATCATTTGGCTCCAAAAAAAAGGGAGAGAAGAAATCAGACCAGAAATAGATGCAAATGAATGCCAAGGGAAACTCCCTTTTGTGCGATTTCAGCTGGAATCGATTAGGCTGGGTGGCCTCCCAATTTATAACTCTCCCACCCCAAAAGCTTGGAAATGCGTCAAGTGGCAATCACATACATCTCTCTCCATTGCCTCACAAAAGGAGGGGAGACTATACACCTCATGCTGCTTTAATGTTCTCTCACCACTTTACAGCACTGAATCAGCACCTATGAACATTGCCCTGGGCACTGGCCTCACCTTGTTGAACTATTGGAACTAATAGGCCAGGAAGTTGAGAAATGAGTGCCTTGGCACTTCCAATTGCCTCTCCAGAATGGAAAGCTGATGTCTCATTTCTATGTCTTTTTTAAAAAGACTAAACAAAACAAGGCCATGAATAGTGGGTGCTTTCTGCCTAATCGTGTTTGATTTGTGAGGGCTGCCTGTGAAAACACAGTCATTTCTATTGCTGGGAAAGCTTCACAGGCAGTGTGAAGAGTGCTGTTCTCCTCACCCTTAACTGCCACCGCCTTTTAAAACAGCACTGCTCCAAATCATCTTATCCTCCTCATGGCCTCCCCACACCATGATCATCATAGATATTCACATCTCCCATTGATGAACAGCATTTTTATGCAAACATGGAATATTTGGCAGCCTAATTTCTATCATGGTATCATGGACCCTAAATAAGAGAGGGCAACATGGGTCCACCAGCATATTTGGGACTCTGGCATTCTCATGCTCTTTAGGGAATGTTGGCAGGAGGAGAGCGATTTTTGCCATGTTTTCATGGGCCTCCATAATTATTATTATTTTAAAAATGAATCCATTAAAAGCTACAAGGCGGCTTTGCAGCACCCTCCCATTCTTTTAGTAAAAAAAATCAGGGGAGTGGTGGTTGAGTGTGGCTTTCAGGGATTGAGGTGTGAGGCTCCCACACCTTGGGCCCTTGACCACTTCTTCTCTAAGGAATATGCAAGTAAAACATTGCAAGCATTGTGATAATTGGTCAAGAATTAGGGAGCTGGACCTCTAAAAAGCTGGAAGATGCCCATTTGCCTACCCTTAGTGTTAACGCCTTTGTAACTTGACATATATATTATGATACTGATGCTGCCAACCTTTTTTTGTAAAAAAATAGAATCAGTCAGTGTTTAAAGATGTTGAGGAGGGAGATTAGGCATCCTCAGTCTTGAGAGACTATGGTAACATGCTTTGTATAGAGGACTTGGAACACTATCTAGTGTGGCTGAGAAGGCCAATTTGAGAGTGACAATCCCTTATACACTGAAGACAAATACAATCTGTCCCCTGTCCAGCCCCTTGATTTTTCTGGTTTCGGGACTGCCTCTTTGCCTCGGCCTGCTCAACAAGGGTTTCTTCAAAATGGGAGAGGCTGTGATGCCTCCAGGCTGAATTCTCAGATGTCAGGGTTTCCCATCTGTTGAGGTCCATTCCTAAGGCCTTCAGATCCCACTTGCAGATATCCTTATATCGCAGCTGTTGTCTCCTTCTGGGGGCGCTTTGCCTGCATTAATTCTCAATATAGGAGATATTTTGGAATTCAACCATCAGCCATTCTCACAACATGCCCAAGCCAATGTAGACATCGCTGTTTCAGTAATGTATATATGCTAAAAATTCCAGCTCATTCTAGGACTACTCTATTTGGAACTTTGTCCTGCCAGGTGATACCAAAAATGTGTCAGAAACAACGCATATGGAACATGTTCAGCTTCCTCTCCTGCCATGCACTAAGGGTCCAGGGCTCACTGCAGTACAGGAGTATGCTCAGGACACAGGCTCTATAAACTTGGATCTTGGTATATGCTGTCAGCTTCTTATTAAGCTATACTCTCTTTGTGAGTCTAGAGAAAGTGGTAGCTGCTTTGCCAATGTGTTTATCCAGCTTGAGATCTAGGGAGAGAGTTTCAGAGATCATTGAGCAAAGGTACCCCAAATCTTGAACAACCCCCAATTCTTCTGTGGAGATGGTAATAGAGGGAGGTGAGTCCACGTCCTGGCCCATGACTTGTGTTTTCTTCAGGCTGATTGTTATTCCAAATTCTTGGCAGGCATTGCTAAAATGATTCATGATTTGTTGGAGGTCTTCAGCAGAGTGGGCAACAACAGCTGCATCATCAGCAAAGAGAAAGTCCTGCATGCATTTCAGCTCTACTTTGGTCTTCGCTCTCAATCTAGAGAGAGTAATGAGCTTTCCGTCTGATCTAGTCTGGAGGTAGACACCTTCTGTTGCAGTTCCAAAGGCGTGCTTCAGCATGACAGCAAAACATGGACTTCTCCAGTTATCAATTAGAGGCATCTAGGATTTCTCAAGTAGAGGAAGAGAGTGATGACATATTTTCTTTAATTTGCTCACTGATCGATTGAACCCATTCAAAAGTTGCATCCCTAAACAAGCTGAACAGATGCTAAGCCACAGAGGAAAAACGTTAGCAGTCTTCCAATTGTACAGACAGAGAAACAGAAATTACTCACAACTCCTGTGAATAGTTGCTGCTATAGCAACTGCCTTTTAAAGTCATATTCAGTGGGAACCCAATGGCTTGTTCATTTTCATTGCCTTCACTTTTCCTTAGTGAAATCAACATGTAACTCAGTATGAATGGCTACAAAAAAATTGGAGTATGGGCCTTATTCCATGGAGCTATTGCATGATCCTGCATGACATGGGATGTGTCTAATCCAAAAAGCAGACAAACGCTGACAGATAGGGCAACATGTCAGTGATGCAATGTTGGCATTAATCATCGTGATCAGAAAAGAGGAATATTCTCATAGTCTTTATGAATTTTGGCAAGAATGCTGTTTCTTCCAAGCAATTTAAGTGCTGGCCCAATGGATTTGGATGCCTGAGACATAACAGCAAAGTATGCTGCTCTCCCCAAGTGCACTGGGCTAGTCATGGAATTTACTGGCTGAGGCAGAAAATGTCACAAGCGCTTCTTTCCCTTCCTGGCAGTATAAATATGATAATAATAGATTAAGTAGCTCTCAGTTTGCTGTTTTTTCATGACACCTAAAATCTGTTGTCTGAAGTGGCCACCTTACAGGGCTTGATGGCAGGGTCAGCCTTCATTTCCTCAAAAAGAATGCAGTACAGAAAATGTTCGATGCAGAGAATATTCAACAGAAGCATTTACGCTCGTTGAAATATAGCCCTGTCAATTGTTTTGTGTTTGGTGAGAAGTGGTTAACTGATGGAAAAAGGAGTCTGCTTCTGGGATTTTCCCATCTGTGGTGTCACTTTGTGAATGACAGTGGGTTTCTTGTAGACCATCTTGACTGTGGCTCTTGATGTTGTCATCATTCAGGCTGCCATTTGCTATGCAAAGTTTGGCATCCTTTTTCTTGCTGGCAACTCAGCCATTATATGATGCAGCAACATTGAGCCGTTTCCTGGCTTTTTGAATCATGGGTACAGAAGCACAATATCCCACATTCATAAACTGGAGGATTTTTTCTTTTTGAAGAACTGAATTATAATGACAAGATAGTATCCTTTTGTTCACCTAGGTTTGGACTCTATGGAACAGAGAGCACTAAAATCCAGAGAATGGTCCTCAGCTTCAGTAGGATGGAAGGGGTGCATCCTTTGCAGGTGAGGATTGATGCAACTGTCTTGGCAGGAAAGGACTTGCTCCAGTTTACAAGAGTTGACAGGGTCTCCCTGTTGTCTGAGCAACAAGCCAAGCAGATTGAGAGGGGAACAAATACTTTATAAACACTGAGGGGGAAGGATAACACAGTGCTTCTCATTCTTCCCTCACCTCCTTAAATCGTTTATGACAGAAGCAAATAAGCCACGCTCCAGCAAGTGTCTTAAATACTGTTGTTTCCCTAAAAGGATTATTACACAGTGTGAATTCCTATTTCCAGAGAGGTAAGTGCTTTCACGGTGACTGCAGCTTAATGTTCTACACTGCAAAAATCAGATATTAAAAATGCAAATACCTCTGTAAATAAGCAAGTTTGTGATAAACAAATACCTGTCTCCACTGAACTGATTAACTGAGCTGAATGATAAACCCTCATCTACTAATGTGGTGTAACATGGTGTGAAAAGCAGATAAGTGGTGGGTGATGCCATTTTTTTTTAAAAGTACCAGCCCAGGGGCTGCCAAATTAATGGTGAAGATGTAGACAGGTGTTATACTCAGGATAGCCACATCTTGTTATGAGGAGACTTCACAAAAACTGACTTGTAAGCTACATTTGGTAGCTAGGTTGATACAACTGGCACACACAGTCTACTCATGTCCTGCAGAGTAGGCTATAAGAATGGAACACAGGTAGTGCTCTTTTGGATCAGGCATGAGGGGAGAATAGCTGACGGTTGGATTCCAAAAGATCTCCTGTATGGAGAATTAGTGCAGGGAAATCGCCCCAGAGGGAGATCACAGCTGTGATACAAGGATATCTGCAAGCGGGATCTGAAGGCCTTAGGAATGGACCTCAACAGATGGGAAACCCTGACATCTGAGCATTCAGCCTGGAGGCAGGCAGTGCATCACAGCCTCTCCCAATTTGAAGAGACCCTTGTCCAGCAGGCCGAGGCAACAAGGCAGTCCCAAACCCAGCAAAACCAGGGAGCTGGACAGGGGACAGATTGTATTTGTCTTGAGTGTGGAAGGGATTGTCACTCTCAAATTGGCCTTCTCAGCCACATTAGACGCTGTTCCACGTCCTCCATACAGAGCAGGTTGCCATAGTCTCTCAAAATTTAAGGATGCCTAAACAGGTAGTGCTGCAGCATATTCTGATCATCTAGAGGAGAGCACATGCAACATGCAACTTATTTTTAAACTTCACAGCTGGACCCTTTGCAGGATAGTGAAGGGATAGGGCAGGGTGCAGTCACATTCATTATAGGCTCCTTCAACAAATTGTTTCCTTGTTGGGAGTGCATAATGCTCATGACCTACTTAGGATCATGAGGTGAATTGTACGAACTACTGTTTCAACATGAGGTTGTAAATGTGCACAGCAACATTCTGTACAATCCCATGTTGAAACAGTGGTTCATTCAATTGCTTGCTGGGAGCTATGTGTGTGAACTGTAGCACTAGCACGGTGTTTCCCAACCTCGGGTCCCCAGATTTTCTTAGACTACAACTCTCCGAAATCCTTGCCAGCACAATTACCTTTGAAGGCTTCTGGGAGTATGTCCAAGAACATCTGGGGACTCAAAGTTAGGAACCACTGCACTAGCACATACTACAACTTCCAAGATTCCAGAGGATGTCAACATGATGGTAAAAGCAGTATCAAACTGCTATACTTGTGGAATGCCAATAAACTCACAGTATGAATTGAAAATGATGGCCACAAACAAAAACAAAAACAAATAAACAAAATTACCCCTCTTCTGTCCCAGTATTAGGTCCAGTTCAGTGCCCACTTAATCCATAGTTAATTTAAATTCCAGCTTTTATATAATGAAATATCTTAACTACTTGGTAGTTTATGAAGTAAGGATCATTTCAAATATATGGATCTGAATTTACAGCTGTGACTTTCATTTAAGTCATGTAATTTAACAGTTGCTTCTATTCAAAGAACATTCCGTATTTAAATGTAGCAGAGCTTTTATAATGTAATTTATCATTTGCTTTTCCAGGATAAAGTATACAATTATAGGTTTGCATAATGCAAAACCTTTAACTCCTACAGTAAACTTCAATAGTGCAGATTTATGGTGAGTTTGAATTTCAGTCATCATTCAGCACATTCCTCTATAAGCTGCTTACTGCATTTGCTTCTTCAAGTTCAAGGTCACAAGTTCTAGAAAATATTCACACTATGGAAAACCAGAATTTAAATCTGTGTTTGGGCAAATGTGAGCAGAGTACGAGGCTGGAAGATATGCTGGGTTTTAGTGAAGCGCAAGAAACTTTTGACCTATTGTGAATTTCTTTAGAAACACTGTTGCTATCAAAACATGCTGAGTTTTATTGAGCTTCACAAGTCTTTTTTTCCTTTAAAATATTCTCACTTACAAGTTCTACATGAAAGAGCTTTGCATCCTGTCAAAACCTGATGGAAGAATTTCATCACACTTGTGCCTGCCAAAATGGTTCAAGAGAAGAGGAATCAAAAGGATGGTATTTGTTTTCTCTGGGTCATTTTGTGGTGCCCTCCACTTTTTCCGAGGGCAGAGAGCCATTCCAGGAGAAAACTCATAACAAGTATAGATACATGAATTACAAGATTAACTGTGCTTCTAAGGAGGATCCAGAGCCCACTCTAGGTGATCTCTGGATTCTTCAAGGAAATGCTACTAAATGGTGTAAATGCTCAAGTCTTTTATGTTATGTATGATGGTATGTTATCAACATACAGAGTTCCACTTTGAATTTTTGTACCAGGTCTCTGTGAAAGGGTCCATGAAAAGACTTGCATCAGGCTGACTCCTATATTTTTCACCCATAATTATCTGCAAGTGGTTTTTCCTGGACCATGTTATCCATGGAAAGTGGCACCACTACCAAACTACCAACCATGTATCCAATTGAAGAGGAAGAGGAAATAATATCAGAAGGGTCTGGTCCAGAAGTGTCTGAGTGCAGGGAACCACTGACAAAGGTCAAGGGTCAGAAAACAAACAAAGATGGGACAATTTCCAAAAATTCTAGAAAGGAAGCAGGAGATCTGAAGGACAGAAAAGAAGAGATAGAGAAGGAGGTGAGGAGAACAGGACTGATGGCAGCTGGTGGAACAGGAGGAAGGATGGCAGAACCAAAGGAAAGAGAAAAGAACTTCTTGCAAGCTTCATGGCCTTGTATGAAGTTCATCATTTTTCTACAGAGTGACTATTTTGTATAACTATTACATGTAGATGCTTGTATGTAATGTACTGTACAATGATTTTAATATGTGTATCACAATGTCCTCTTAAGTTTTATGATGATAACCAATTCATTGTCACTATTTGTTTTTTAGGCACTTTATCACTTGCTGGCTTGGTATGTGCCTGAAAATCTAAGCAGAGACTCATTAACTGCAAGCAAGAGGTTTCTGCAGGTTATACTATTTACTTTCTGCAGGCATAACCAAGCAATAGGATTTTGGCCATAACTTCAGGAATTAGAGGCCAACAAGTACCAATATGAAGTATCCTAATTTGCACACTTAGAATAGTTTATTGATAAGTGTTTAGCAATCCAACAGAGTTTGTTCTCATGCAGATGCTACAAGGTAATTCTTGGTGGTTCAAAATTGTCAAAGGCATAAGGTACTTTGAATCCATTGGCTGAATGTACCTCGTTAAGTCATCACTTTTAGAGGTTATGTTTATTCAATGCATACTCTTTTTGGGACTAGTTATTGGATACTTTTCAAACAACTGGAGAACACAAATAGTTTCATTTTTTGGCTTACATCTCCCAGACTCCTAGAGCCAGCCACTGGAAGCTGTATTCCAAAACAGCAACATTTGCAAGCTTGGTATGAATATGAACATTATATGTGCACATTGCACATTGCGAATGTGCACATTGCACATCCTGCCATGACTCTTCACATTGTAATGGCAGGATGAGATCAACCCCCACCCCACCCTTCATCCCCAGGTTGCCATGGGTGAAAGCAACACAATCCAGAAACAGACAGGTAAATGGATCTTTATTTATAACTGGTGCTTCTCAAGATGTTGCTGCCAGTCTCACAAAATTTAAACATGCACATGCTATAGTCACAAAATCTGGAAGCACTTAACAGTTCACTGTATCCTGTTTGATTCTTTTGAGTACTGAATCTCAGTTTCAGAGGTTATGCAAAATATTCTCTGTAGAAAAACAGGACTTAAAAATCTGCACTCAGGAAAATCTTAGCAATGTACATGGTTATAAAGTTTGCCAGTGTTGAACAAAGCAGAAGAGAGTTAACTTATGCTCCACATTAGCTGAAATCCTGTTGCTTAGTGTAGCAAGTTGAGCTAGAGTAGACCCACTAAATCAGAAGGAATTTGGTGATTTCTCCATATGTTCCATTGATGCAAATTAGTAAGTCTCAACTAGAGTAGGCCTACTGTAGTGTGGTCCCTACACTACTATACTAAGCAACAGGATTTTAGCCTATAAATATCTTAAGACCCAAGAATACTCTAGCTGTCAAAATGCTACTCAGTTTAATTGAACGTAATCAGTTTTTTCTCTACAAGTTTTCTCATGTTTGCAAATGCAGTATATTGTTTTTCTCTTGTTAGAACCTGGACTATTCACCCAAAGGTTGTGACCCAGAACAGTTTGAGGATGAAGTGCAGGACAGAGCCTGCTTGCTCTGGCTTACTCTGATGCCTTGCAGAAGCTGGATCTGTTTCCATTTAGTTCACGTAATATAAATCTTCACAGTGATTGTGCAGCCTCCCCCAGCTCTGAAAAATTAAAGAAGGAAGCCTCTCCTTGTCTGGACTCCATGGGAATATTACGGCTCTGTGTATTTCTCAAAGCAGTGCAATGAAGATTAAGGATGAGAAATGTCATCTCTTTTGTTCCTGTATTGTTCTTCTGCTTTACTTTGCTTTGCCCCACTTATTCCACTCTCCTTAAATTGTAGTTTATAAACATGATTCTGGATTTGGATCATGGATTAAGAATGAGACAAACATCTGCATATTTGTAGTTCTCAGCAGAAAAAAAAACATTTTAAAAAAAGATCATCCACCATTCTGAGATTTTTTTACTTCTGGGTGAGAAGAAAAGTCCAGTGCTATTTTCACCACCACCAGCAGCATTAGCAAAACCTATTGGCCAGAATCTTGTTTGCAATGATGGAATGTAACTGCTCTATTATATCAGTTTGTTTCATTTGTTACATCTCCACTTTCCACTAAGGAACAATAATCAAGGTAGCATCAAATATGATTAAAAATAGACTAAAAAGCATGTTAAAAATAAAGTGAGAAATAAAACCATTAATAAAAGCAAGTTAAAAACAAATAGTGCAATAAAACTCAGCTGCTAAATTTCTGTAGTGATAGTGCTTAATAGATGTAGAGTTCTGGGCACCTCCTCGCCTTCAACAAATGTTTTGCCTTCAAAGAAATCTGACCAACAAAAACATTCTTTTTTGTTCTAAAGGAAAAAGCTTCTGAATGGAGAACTGCTTCAGACATGGATGCTGCAAAACCTGAAAGCACACTTAGACTGTTATAATTAGACCACAGATGGAATGTGTTTTTTTCCCCAGTAGAATAGTAAGGGGACATGGATTTATCTCCAGAAAGTGACTTTGCTATCTAATGTGAGCAGAAACATTTTGAGAAGGATCAGAGCCCACTGCAGATAGTTATGAACAATGAGATCTTGGAATATGATCTGCATCCTTTGCCAACAGGTGAAGAAAATTCCTAGCTCCAGACATCTTTTGAAGTATTAGAAATAACAGGTTTCTTGGATCGACACACCAACATGATAAACAAGGAACTGGAATAATTTAAGTCCTTCTTCTAAAATTGTAATAGTTTGTTTACTAACCACTATAGCAAAGCTCTGAATGAAGGAGGAAGGAGCTGACAACCCATTTTATAGAATTATTGGAATAAAAGAGTCTTCTACCTATTCTAAATAGAAAAATGCTTCCTACACATGGGTTCCCTGTAGGAAGCTTGGAACAAGCAAGGAAAATACAAAAAATGCCCTTTCCCCAGACTTCCAGGGGAACACCACTCCATTTCTCTCTCTCTCAGGAGCAGCAAATCATCTTTAGATTGCAAGCCAGCTGCAAGATTTAACACTGGAAATACACGGTTTTCAAAACCAGAAGTAGACTTCTGACTAAGGTTGTGCAATCTGGATTTATTTGGATTACAAAACCCATAGCACTCCATTCTGGGAGTTCCGTCTGGCAGATCCACACATATCGATTTAAAAATGTGGTTCAGCTAGAGAAAAGCCCTGGCTTCATGGGCTATGATAACCCTAACTCTGCCCTACCTTCCTATAAGAAAATGAAGACTTCCCAGCAAGCCTTGGGGCAGCTGTGTTTCTATCAGGAAGAAAGGGCAGACTCTGAATGTCACCCGCTACTTCTGATCACCCCTAATTTTGATTTCTTTTTATGTGCAAAATTGTGGTGACGCATGTGGTCACCAGAGGGAAAGAAAATAGGCCTCCGTCTTCCTCACATTACCAGCCCTTGATGAAGGCAGAAGCAGCTTGTAGTACCTGGGCATGATAACTAGCCGAATGGAGGAGAATCATGTGTTTAGGTTTCATTACAGCATTTGTGTTTATTCACTTGCGTATGTGCTGTTATCTATCAAAATCTCATGACGAACAATAAGTGATGATTTTGGAGATGTTAGCAAGGGACACAACAAGTGTGTAATCACTTGAGTACAAGGCAATCTGGCAGCTACACACAGACCTATTTGTAGAATTCAAGGTGTTTGAAGGATGAAGATCAACAAGTCTGCATTTAGACTAACGGATGTGACTACATTGGAATATACTTCTCCAAGTATTTCTGGTTTAAAAGGTAAAGGTAAAGGTTCCCCTTGACAATTTTGTGTCCAGTTGTGTTCGACTCTAGGGGGCAGTGCTCATCCCCGTTTCCAAGCCATAGAGCCAGCGTTTTGTCCGAAAACAATCTTCCGTGGTCACATGGCCAGTGCGACTTAGACACGGAACGCTGTTACCTTCCCACCAAGGTGGTCCCTATTGATCTGCTTGCATTTGCATGCTTTCGAACCGCTAGGTTGGTGGGAGCTGGGACAAGCGACGAGCGCTCACTCCGTTGCGTGGATTCGATCTTATGACTGCTGGTCTTCTGAACCTGCAGCACAGGCTTCTGCGGTTTAACCCGCAGCGCCACCACGTCCCACTTTTTGGTTTAGCACAATGCAAATCGATTCAAAATTTTGCAACTGCATTATGGTTTTTTGAGCCTGGTGGATAGTCACAGTTTTTTTTTTTGAGGAATTGTTTCTTTCTGAACACTCACTGGGAGGTTGTTCATTTTAAATGGCTTTACATCACGCTGGGTTTTTAACCTGTTTTTGGTTGTGTGAATGGCTGTGTTGCTTTTGTGTGCTGGGTTTTTCCCTGTGCTCATGTCTTGGAGCTGTGTTTGAGGTGGTGCCAGATGCTGTCCTATAGGAAAATCAGCAATTATGCCTGCTGTCCAAGCTGCAGGCATAACCGCTGAACGTTTTTTTAAATAAACCTTTAAACTTTAGTGCATCACATGGCATCACACAGACACTGGAGTCTTTTTGGCTTGTTATTTACATATGGTTTGACTTCTGTCTTGTGACTTTAGCTATGCCAGTTCCTTTCTTTTTCTTCTTTTTCCTTTTTCCTTTTCTTATATCTGCATTCATTTTGGGGTAGTTTTTTCTGTTTCTCTCTCTCTTTATTGTTGCATTTGCAAGCTTTGCCAGCCTATTACGCAGGTCCATAGTAGACTGTCAAAGGAGATGAGAGGGAAGTTTCAGTTGCAAAAAAACACACTACAGTTGTGCCCTGCTTAACTATTACTCTGTATAATGACGAATCCGTTTCACGACGATGTTTTTGCGACAATTCGTTCCCTGCTTCGGGAACCGATTCTTCGCATTACGATGATCAAAACAGCTGATCGTCAGGTTTTCAAAATGGCTACTGGTGGCTCAAAATGGCTCCCCGCTGTTTTTAGGAGGCATTTTTCGCAAGACAGGCACCGGAAAATGGCTGCCGTATGGAGGATCTTCGCTGGACGATTAGGTATTTTGCCCACTGGAATGCATTAACTGGTTTTTAATGTGTTTCAATGGATTTTTTATATCATTTGATGATGTTTTTGCTCTACAGTGATTTCGCTGGAACGAATTAACATTGTCAAGCGAGGCACCACTTGTATCTGCAACACTGGTGCATCGGTATGCCATTTAGAATTTTTTTAAAAGGGAAAAATTACTCAGAAAATTGAGGAAACAAGACCTACTGCCAATGTTCGGAAAAACATAAACTGCAGACAAGACAATTATAGACAAGTAGGAAATGCAGGCAGAGTCAGGACAGACCCATGGGTGGAGCGAAGTGCCAAACCAGGTCTACTTAAGGTGATTTAAAAAGTGGCGAGGCCGCCTCATGAGAATGGGAACAGTGACACAAAAAGCATGTAATATAAATCAAGACAAGAACACAGTGAGACAACTCTCAGATTTTTAGGCAATGTATTTGCATCCAAACTTTAAAAAAAAATCACACAAAAGGGAATGACATGCTGCTTCTGATTATTCTTGGTTGCCTGCTACTCACAACACTGATTTCAGAGGGTCATTATGAGACGATGGCATAGCAGGAGGCATGGAAAGCAGTTCAGGTTAAAAGCCTCTTGAAGGTGAACAAAGTAAACACAATGTTGATTGAAAACAATAGGGGTGGGTCAAGAGGGTGAATGGCATGGAAATAAACTGTACAACAACCATAATCTGAACGCTCAACATGCTATTCACTTTTTGCCTAGTTCTAGGGTTCTTGTTGCTTTTCTAGAATTAGAAAGAAGGCACATTTCTGCCTATTTCATGCCTTATGGTGTTTGAAGATGCTTTGGAGGTCATCTAAACCAAAAGCCTGCTCGGTGGAGTGATCAACAACACTGTAACTGACATCTGGCATACCTGTTGAGTTTATACTCAAATAGCTTCAGCTAAGAAAAGCTTCCTATCTCCCGAGGCAATCTTTTCTGCTGTTGAACGGCTATTACTGTCAGGATGTTTCTTCTAACATGTAGCCAAAAAGCTGCTTTCTTTCCATTTTCTCCTTTATTTCTAGTCCTGCCCTCTCAAGCAGTTAGAATATATCTACTCTTTTTCTGTGACTACTGATCATGACCATGAGTCGTGATGACTAGAATTTACCTCTTGTGTCATAAAAAAAACATGTTCCTGGGTCGTTGCAAGGACACAACAATGGGTGGGTGGTACTGTGCTCATGCCCACCTTCTGAGGTTCCAGCAGATGACTGGTTAGTGGTGGAAGCAATAATGCCACTTGCTGGGAAGCAAACCATTGCCACTGCCATCATGCATGTTGGAATGCATGGCATTTTCGATGTTACAACTCTTGCAATGCCCTGGCTATGATGGGTTCTTAGAACCAGGCCTTCAGAAAACACAGTTCTGTTCTGACTAGAATTTGTTGCCTGCCTCTTCATTCTCTTCCTTATTCCTCTTCAGGCATGTATAAGGTACAATGCAGAGGTACCACCCAAACCTCAATTGACTAGAGATGGGCATGAACCACTACTGTACCTTGTTTTTTAGTTGAGCTAGTTTTTGGCACTTCCCAGCCCCACTTCCTCCAGCGGGCACCTACTCAGATGCAGTGCCCTGACTTCCTTGTCCTGCCTCCTCCAGGCTTTGTCTCTGAATGGGTGCCACTGGAGGAGTCAGGTCTGAGAACCATCAAAGACCTCTTGGGCTGGCATGAACTCTCAAATCAGTGGTTTATGCCCATCTCTAATGGTGTAGTGGATAAATGGTAGACTACGATTCAGAATTGGAATTTTCAGGCAGTGATGGAAATTCATTTGGAGGGGGTCATGTAGAACTGGTAAAATCACTCCTTAAATATCTCATTTATTTTAAAATCCTTATTATGGCCATTGCGAGTCAGCTACGACTTGATGGCATACAACAGAAAATACAATGAAAAACCAAACTTTCAAATCCTGCAGGATTCTTGATGAGGCTGGGTATCGCAGAGCTGGAGAAGTGGAAAAATCCCCCCCCCCCAAAAAAGGAAAAGAAACAGAAAAACAGAAAAGTCCAAAACAGCAACATCTTTCTTAGATATTAAGGAGAAATTGTTAAGTTGTGGGGCCATATTAGTCAGAAACAACTTGACCTCATGTAAGGACAGATGTTGAAGTTGCAATTGTTCTTCGCTGTCTCAAGAAAGCAGGAACTGCCAATCATTCAATGGCTGGCAATTTTCAGTCTATAGAAGCAGAGAAAGAGACCTCATTCTGCATCCTCCGAAGTGAAATTGATATTATCATTATCTGAAGCTGATTCTTCAAGTTTGAAGTTCCGCCTCTTGGAAATTTTACTACAGATCTTGTAGCTTCAACAGCTAGACATGATTGTTTTGATGCTGCTATTGCTGTGTTATATCTTGACTATCTTTTAGAAATTTAAGGTACCTAAGAAGGGAGTAATAATAATAATTGTTATTGTATGCCATCAAGTCGATTCTGACTTATGGTGATCCTTACCAGGATTTCCTGTGTATGAAATACTCAGAAGTGGCTTACTATTTCCTTCTTCGGGTGCTGCTCTAGGAATGTGCAGCTTACTCAAGGTCACATAGACTGGCTTTATTTCTTAGAAGCACAGTAGGGAATTGAGCTCCTGACCCCTATATTCCAGCTGTCTGCTCTCCAACAAGGTAAGACAGTGAAATTCTCACAGAATAGATATAAAAATGGAATCCTTCTCCTGAGTGTTCCCCTGCATCATTGTCTTTACCCTAACTCTCTCTAATACTTTCCCCTCAGGCCCTGACATCCAGCCACTAGAGGAACATCAACAATAGACACATAGAACTTCTTCATCCTGTTGCAATAAAGTTATTCATTCTTACATCATGAACATAAACCTCTGGATGATAATGGCTCCCTTGTCTCCAGTAGGACTTTGATCTGCAGTATTCTGAACTATTCATATATCCTATAACCACTTAAAATAATAAGACATTTTATTACTTACATGAGGCAGCCAACTGACTTGATTAAGAGTAGTGGTGAGGTAGTAGATCAATGGCACATCCAGACAGGGTATTTTAATGTAGAAAGAGACAATCAGAAGGAAACACATTCACACGAGTTTGTTTCTCTCTGTTAGACACCTTACACTCTCCTTTGGAGCTACAGTTCAAAAAGGGGAAAAAAGTAATTACTCTATGGCACTTATGTAAGGTCCATATAACTTGGCTAATTTAAGCATAACATGGTTAATTAAAGCTAAATGACAAGATGTCAGGGCACATCTTGGTTGTGGAACTGGACATGAGACTAGGCTCATGAATGAGATGCAACCTGACACCATGCCAATGAAGTGCAGCTTACTGTGGCACATTATACAAACTTTACGTAAACACCAATAGGACTCAAGCCTCTGTGATGTTTCTGTCTGCCAGACTCTACCATTTCAGCCTGAAGGTAAGGCAGAAAAATCATGTTCCCAGAAATAAATATACCACACAGAGAACAATGGTACGTTGGGTACAGGGTTCTTAGGCTAACCCTTCTGATGATGTCTCTCTCTCTCACTTCACCTCTAAAAAGTTGTTTATTTAGTGCATGTACTTCATTGGTCAGAGCACTCACACTGAGAAGTAGAGTGGAAAATATGATGTGAAGAAACTGTCACTTTTAAAGTTCTACCAGTTTATACCAGTTGGTGCAGCAGATGGGACAGATTTTCCAGGCATACTTTTCCAGAGAGTGGCTTTAATGGAATGGAAAATACATCTGCTTGCTGGCATAGTTTTTTGGCTTTTGGGGGGCTGGCCCAGAAGATCTAGTTGCTTCCATAGACATCCTTGACACTCCCCAGGAAAGTCCTGTTTAATGTTCATCTGCCCATATACCACAGAAGGCATTATAGCTATAGCAATGTAACTTTCCTTGCATCAAGGAAGCTTATTTTCTGCATATCACACCAGGTTCCCAGTATTTGCCTTCTCCTCACAAGCAAGAATGAGGAATGGTAATACTCTCCTTCCTGGCAAGGATGGCAGGGAATGTCCTAGCACCCTTGAACATGATTCGGTTCTTGCATTGGTGAGAGTGATGATGTCACCAAAAAAATGCCCAGTTTTGCACACAATTAGGTAATTCACACAATTGTGCAAATTACCCCATCCGAGGAAGGGATGGGGTAATTTTAAGGAAATATAAAGTGAGTAGATGATTTGTTGGCGTCTCTCTCTCTCTCTCTCTCTCTCAATCTTTGTGTGTGCTATACTTCTCAAAGAGAAGAGACAGTAGATAGATTTAACACAAGTTACAAGGATCTGGGGACAAGGAAGAGATTTTTGTCTTGCAGTGTTGACTGGAGATAAGCAATCTTAAGATGTTTGCAAATTTCTTGTTATACTGGCTAGTCATCTTGTGACAGCCAAAATCAAGAAGAATAAGGAATTTTCCATCCCTTCCATCACTTTCCAGATATAAGAGGGAGACACAACACAATTTGGTGGCAAGATATTTTCTGTCCTTCTTGATGGAAGTTCTTACATGTGTGAAATTATTTTTGTACAAATTGAAAAATCATTCTCTCTGAAAACTATGCAAATAGCTGCCTTGTTGCATGGACTGCAAACATACATGGGTGTTTCACCTCTTTTCCATCAATCAGGAAATCCCTTATGTGTTTGCCATTTCTCAACAGTGTAGCTCGATGTGTTGAAGCAGACTCTCTCAACGTCAAGCATTCTTCCAATCTCACATCTCTAAATCCTTCTTGAAGTTTGTTGGACATAAAAACATCATTTTGATTCTATTGTGCCCTTGTGTTATATGATAGATTCATATCCAGTGGGAGAACTTCAGCAAAGAACCCATCTACATTTTTGTGTGAATGAAAAATCTTGTATGTGCATGCATGTGAGTCTCTATGCATATGCACTTGTATGCGTAGCGTGTTTTTCTGGTGTTGCTGGTTTCTTAGTTTCAGGGCTATGCAGAAAGCTAGATTTTTTTGAATTTCCAAAGAGCATTCCAGCATACCATGCCACACTCTCTAGTTTTTAATAACTAAGCAGGGCTGGAGGGCCAGTCAGAATGGATAATGTGAGGTAGGTGGAACAGAAATATAAATAACTAACTAATTGTCTAACTGTATGTGAGACAGCTTTCTGTGTTACTAAATACTCCTTAAGAGGAACATGGAGACAAATATCATTGGAAAAGAGATCACAGAATTTGAATAAAGTGAATAGATGAATGCATGAATGAAACTCACCTCACAAAGAGAGTATGGCTTAATAAGAAGCTGATGGCATATACCAAGATCCAGAGCATGTGTCCTGAGTACACTCCTAGACTGCAGTGAGTACGGGACCCTTTGTGCATGGCAGGAGAGGAAGTTGAACATGTTCCATATATGTTGTCTCTGACACATTTTTGGTATCACCTGGCAGGTCAAAGTTCCAAATAGAGTAGTCCTCGAACGAGCTGGAATTTTTAGCATGTATACAATACTGAAACAGTGACATCTATGTTGGCTCAGGCATGTGGTGAGAATGGCTGATGGTCGGATTCCAAAGGATCTCCTGTATGGAGAATTAGTGCAGGGAAATCGCCCCAGAGGGAGACCACAGTTGCGATACAAGGATATCTGCAAATGGGATCTGAAGGCCTTAGGAATGGACCTCAACAGATGGCAAACTTTGACATCTGAGCGTTCAGCCTGGAGGCAGGCATTGCATCATGGCCTCTCCCAATTTGAAGAGACAATTGTTCAGCAGGCCGAGGCAAAGAGGCAGTCCCGAAATTAGCAAAATCATGGAGCTGGACAGGGGACAGATTGTATTTGTCTTCAGAGTGGAAGTGATTGTCACTCTCGAATTGGCCTCCTCAGCCACACTAGATGCTGTGCCAAGTCCTCAGTTCAGAGCACATTACCATAGTCTGAAGGATGCCGAATCTCTCGAATCTCTCAAATGAAACTGTGCATGTCTTAAATTTGTCTACTCCAGTAATAAAGATCTGGAGTATTATTAAGAGATCTTTGTGCTATCTTAACCATTAAATAAGCGGTTATTAAATAAATAAATAAATGATTAAATGAATGAATGAATGAATGAATGAATAAAAAAAAATTGTCATTGTAAGTCTATACCTAGTATACATATACAACGAAATTCACACAGACACCCAGAGACCAGACCCACATGCACACATATTTTTTTAAAAAAACCAAAACACCTCCCCCCTATAAAAATCCCCCACTAAATATACAAACATCTACACCACAGGCGAAGTAACACTGTCCAACTGTTCACTACTGGTGGTCTTTAAGTTCATTATTAAGTGCAATTATAGCTCTGGGATAAAAAACTATTCAGAAAATGTGTGGGCTGAGTCTTAATTGTTCTGTATCTTCTCCCAGACGGCAACAGTTCAAAAAAAGTTGTGAGCAGGATGGGAAAAGTCTCTAAGGATGTTGTGTGACTTGCTCAGACAGCGGGATGTGAAGATGTCATCCTATTATAACCTGCTGGGGAGTCATAGCCCATTACACCAACAGATAGTGAATCTACATCTCTTGCATTTTCTCCTGAGTTTGTTTCGTTGCATACTCTTTTATTCTCCTATACAGCCTCAAAAAACCTTAAGATTAAAGTACAAGCCTAATTTAGTGTCACAACAATCCTGTGAGGTATGTTAGAATGAGAATAGCTAGCTCAAGGTGATCCATGTCTCAGTTGTGATTTACACCCAGATAGACTTGGTTTCTGTTTCACATTCTCACCACCAACCCACTGGACACCTAGATTTATGCAGAATTTAAGGAACTGAAAAATCATAACTCCAGATATAGGGAAAAGGGTCATTTTCACCTTCTATTGTGTATCCTGCCTTTTGCATTCACAAGTATAGATCATGACAAGGTGAAAAATTACACTTGTCTAATAGTAGAAAGTACCTGGTTAATCCTGATTGTCTGGTTCAATTTAATTAGGCTGGAGTTGGACACTGAGAAAAAACAAATAGTACTTTTGTCCTTGAGAAATCTGAAACAATATGAGAACAAGAACTGGAGAACAGAGCATAAATACTAATAGGAAAAAAGATTTGGGGGCGGGGACCTGAAGTCTCATCCCTCAAGCCTATTGTGCCACTTGCTTTTAAGATGGATTACTGATAAAAAGTTGAGAATGGAAGGGAGGAATGAGAGGTAAGCTAGTCATCAGTACATCAACTTACTTTAGAAGAGAAAGGTGCAGATGTGTGTGTGTGTTTCTTTTTTTGAGTTGTTGTTATGTACTGCCTAGTCATCTCCAAATCATAGTGACCATTTGAATGAGCACCCTCCAAAAGGTCCTGTCCTCAAGAGCAATTCTCAGCTCTTGAAAACTCATTGATTCCTTTATGGAATCAATCTATCTCCTAGTTGGTCTTCCTCTTTTCCTGCTGCCTTCATTTTTTCCCAGCATTATTGTCTTTTCCAAAGAATCCTGCCTTCTCATGAAGTGTCCAAAGTACAGTGGTGCCTCGCTTAACGATAATCCATTCCAGGAAAATCGCCGTTAAGTGAAAACATCGCAAAGCGGAAAAAAAAAACAAACCAATTGAAACGCATTGAAACCTCTTCAATGCGTTCCAGTGGGGTAAAAACTCACCATCCAGCAAAGATTCTCCATACGGCGGCCATTTTCGCTGCCTGTATAGCGAGGAATCCGTCCTTAAACACAGCGGGGAGCCATTTTAATCACCCGGTGGCCATTGTGAAACCGCTGATCAGCTGTTAGAAAAACATCATTTTACGAAGAATTGGTTCCCGAAGCAGGGAACCGATCATCGCAAAGCGAAATTCCCCCATTTAGACCATGGTTTTACGATCGCAATTGCGATTGCAAAAAGATCGTCATTAAGCAGATTCGTTGTAATGTGGGGCAATCATAAAGTAAGGCACCACTGTAGAAGAAGCCTCAGTTTTATCATTTTGCCTCCAGATATAGTTCAGGCTTCATTTGCTCTAGCTCCCACTGGTTTGTCTTTCTGGCAGTCCAAGGTATCCACACAACTCTCTTCCAGCACCATATTTCAAATGAGTCATTTTAAATTCCTGCCAGCTTCCTTTTCTGTCCAGCTTTCACACCCATACCCAGTGATTGGAAATTTTTGGAGCACAGCTTCCAATATTCTCCAGAAAGCATAGAATTGGGTAATACCACACAGGGGATCTGAACCTTATCCCATAAACAACATAGCCTTATCTTTCAATAGTGTGTCATCCAAGCCCCCAAAATATAGGAAGAGCCAACATATAAGTAGCTATGGGTCAGATTCTCATTATTTATAATTAAAATCTGCCTTTTCCAAGTTTCTTTGTATTTAGAATGGAAAGAATTGGAGATTTAAGAAGAATTTAAAATAATGTAAGAAAAACCAAAACTGGTAGATTTCTCTCTCCAGGCTGAGGGCTTTGAGTGCCTGCACTGAGATCTTAAAATCTCAGAATCTCTGTTAGTGCTGAATTAGGGTTGTCACTTCTTTTTTCTTTGAAACGATCCTCATCTTTTAACACATGTATGATGGCCGCACACATAGTTCTGTTGGATTTCACCTAAGTTACCGTATTTTCCCATGTATATGACCCCCCCCCATGTATATGACGACGATTTTGTCCCTTGGCAGAGTTGGAAGAGCTGTCAATGGGCAGCCGCAAGGGGTGACTCCGCCTCAGTCTCCTGCTGCCGCCACCTCTGCAGCATAACCGCTTTGTCCCCTGCCCGAAGGGAGCCCAGGAATGGTGCTGGAGGAGGCAATCTGGCAGCAGAGGTGGCGGCAGCAGCAGGAGGAGGCAGAGACAGAGGCAAAGGAGCAGCCACACTCAGCCACCTCTCGCTCTGCCCATTGACTGGTGCTGCCACCGCCAGATTGCCTCCTCCAGCATCATTCGCAGGCTCCTTTCAGGCAGGGTACAAGGTGGCAACATGAGCAGGAGGTGAACCCTGGCAGTTGCACTGGAGGAGGCAACTGGACAGTGGAGGCAGCAATCAATGAGCAGCCACAAAAGGCGGCCAAGCATGGCTGCTCCTTTGCCTCTGACCTCTGCCTCCTTCCGTGTACAAAACAACCCTCAATTTTTCCTCTAATGATTTTAGGAAAAAGTGTTGTTTTATACATGGAAAAATACGGTAATATGTGTGTGTTCATTTTAGTCAGTTTTTCACGAATGTGTCAGAATTCAGATTTCTTGTTCATATTAGAGAGAGAGAAAATTTGAAATGTAACAACTCTCAATGTAGGAGAAAGAGTGAACCACAGATTTCCCCACCTCTGCATATCAGGATATGTGAATGGAAGCTATTTGTTGACAAGGACATTGTATAAACTAGGTCCTGTATAGTACGTGGTAGATATCATATAATAAGCTTACTACTGTCCAGCTTTTCTGTCTTCCATAATATGTTTCAATCAGTCTGCATTCTGTGTTCTGTGACCTCCTGTTTGGTTTTTGACACTACTTGACTGGTACTGTAGACAGTCTGCATAGGTCAAGAATATCTATAGAGATATGGCCAAGCTATGGCACAATCAAATGTGTGACACGCAAACATAGAATTCTCTGGCTCCACTTTGTTCGTCTTTTCCCTGCTTTGTTTGAATGAATATTTGCACTTCTCTTTCTGGGCAGGGCATTCTATGTACAAAATTTTTGGTACTGTGGTCCTGTGACCTTGCCAAGGATCATATGACCTACTCCTTCAATGCAGTGGCTCACAAGAATGGCTATAATGAAAAAAAAAAGATTGATGACATATATATATTAAGCAAGCTGTAGAAAATCAAGAAGGTTCAAGATGTGCAGCAATCTAAGCCTGCTGTGAAATTTGGTCCTGCCGCTTGAAAATATACTGCAGGTTGACAAGTCCTGCTGAAAATTACTGAGGAAGCAGTGGGTGACAGAAAATACTTCTTTATCTGATGTGCTTCCCTCATAGTTTTACTTACTTCCAGTGGAACCAACTGAAGCCAGGTATGGAGGAAACCACTAACCTTCCAACCATCACCTTCCAACTCATATGTTACCAAGCAATGACTGAGGATTATTTGATTCAAATCTGAATTATTTGACTTACAAATCACGATTGATTTGCTTTGCACTGATTTGCACCCTATCTGATTTAATTTGTATCCAAATATTTGAAAATATTTCTGCGTAGCTATATAAATAGTGAAAAGAACATACAAATGGTGAAAATGAACTACCTGGGATGGGATCATCACCAACTGCTTGACATTCTGTGTGCAAGCAAAACTCCTATTCATTTCCTTCCTTCCTTCTCTCCTTCCTTCTTCTCCTACACCAATTGCTATGTGCCATCAAGTTGGAACTGATTGATATTGATCCACATAGGGCTTTCAATATAAGTGAGGTATTTAAGGAGTGGCTTTACCAGTTCCCCAACCTCAGTGATTCTACAAGGTTGAGTAGGGATTTGAAGAACTGTCCCTGAGCATCTGACTTCATAGATAAGTTAGATCTATAATGCTTATGAGACTGATGCCATGAATGAATGTGACATATTGGTATAAAAGGGATACTGTTGAGCTTGAACATGTCCAGAGGAAGGTGATCAAGGTGGTAAGGGGTCTGAAAATTGAAGCCCAGAAAAATGATTGTGGAAATCAGTCCAGAGAAGAGAAGGTTGAGAGGTGATATGATACCCATTCTCAAAAATCTGAAGGGCTATGATATGAAAGATATAGCAAGCTTGTTTTCTACTGCTCTATAAGGTCTACGTTGGCTCGGGCATGTTGCAAGAATGGCTGATGGTCGGATTCCAAAGGATCTCCTGTATGGAGAATTAGTGCAGGGAAATCGCCCCTGTGATACAAAGACATCTGCAAACGGGATCTGAAGGCCTTGGAAATGGATCTCAACAGATGGGAAACCCTGACATCTGAGCGCTCAGCCTGGAGGCATGCGGTGCATCATGGCCTCTCCCAATTTCAAGAGACCCTCACCCAGCAGGCCGAGGTAAAGAGGCAGTCACGAAAGCAGCAAAATCAGGGAGCTAGACGGGGTACAGGTTGTATTTGTCCTCAGTGTGGAAGGGATTGTCACTCTCGAATTGGCCTTCTCAGCCACACTAGATGCTGTTCCAAGTCCTCAATGCAGAGCACAATACCATAGTCTCTTGAGACTGAAGGATGCCTATGATGAGAAGGTAGAACCTGAATCAGTGGGTTCAAATACAAGAAAAATAAAAGATTCCAACTAACAATTCGCAATGTGATGAAAAATGGTGCACTCTCCTTCATTGGAGGTTTTTAAATGCAAGTTCGATGACCATCTGTCAGGGATGTTTTAGTTGTGGATTACCCACATCTGTTGAGTTTGGACTAAATCACTCCTTATGATTCAATGGACAGAATCCTATTGATGTTTTCATACATTCTGCACAACTTGCTTCAGCTATTTGTAGCTAATAGACATTGTGCTATCTTGCATTTTGGTTCTGCAGTCAAGCCCACAACTAGGTCTACTGTGCTCCATTGAAGGTCCACAATGAAGACATGTCTCTGCACCTCCTCAATTAATCGTGGCAGGTTACACAAACACCACATTAACAGCAATAGGATTCTGGCTTATGATGCTGTGATTTTGCACAGGTTCTATTTCACTAGATCTTTTATCAGCTTCATTTAGCTTAAATTTAGATGCAACTCCTTAGCATTGAAGTAAGTAGTTTAGATTGACACAACTACGGGAGGCAGTGGAGGATAGGAAGGCCTGGTGGGCTCTGGTTCATGGGGTCACGAAGAGTCGGACACGACTAAATGACTAAACGACAACGAAGTAGTTTAGAGAGGTTAATGGAGCTGAATCCATCAGTCAGGTGAACTAGCTAATTAAATAGCAAGAGCTGCCTGTCTAGGTTAGTGAATGGCGACAATTATCTAAATAACTTGGCTGTAGTGATCAAATGCTTAATCATGTCTTTGCCTTTCATTTCTTGGTATTCTTTCATATCCACCGAATGGCAAAGTCAGAAAATGACACCTCTGATTCTTTAAAAACCATCATCACAGTTTTGTTACTTCACTTTAGGAAACTGTTTTCATTAATTAGCATGCAAAGAAATCTCCAATGATAAAGGAATCACTAACAATTAACTGCCCCTGCAAGAATCAGAACTTGTTTAATGAGTCAAAATCTGGTGTTTCAACATGGATTTTAAAGTGGGAGAACATTCAATATGCACAATCTATCACTTGCATTCGGAAGTAGGACAGTCCCTTGGTAACCATGCCATATGCTTAAGTGTTAATGCAGCCTTTAGACAAACATTTTTAAAATCTGTGCATATCGTATGAAATAAAAAAATCTGCCATTCTTCTTTATTATGTTACTAGTGCACAGACTCTTGGTCTTATTATGGGATCCATACATTGCCTATAACTTTCAGAGGAATGAAAACAGCTTCTGTCCCAGGTCAGATATACTCACAAAATGATATCTGAAATTCTTTGCCCTGATTTTTAATTTCTCCTTAAATGAAGAAATAGAAGGAATACATACTGTCAAAACTAACCATTTATGATTATGGTGTCCCTAAAAGTGAGGATCATCATTTGGCAGAAAATTGACCGACCGACCGACTGACCAACCGATCAACCAATGAACCAACTGTTTGGATTGGGGATCTCTTTATCATAAAACTGATCAAGTCAGGTATCACGGACATGATCAAGGCCATGATAAAATTATAATTATACATTTAAAGTAGTAAAGATCAGAGTATAATACCTTTCCCCTTGAGGGCCACATTTTGGAAGGGGCAAATAGTTGGAGGAAGCATATTGTTATTGAGAAAACTGGAGTCAGTTGTGTCAGCATTCTTGCTTGCCTTCAAGGACAGAAGGAAAGGTCCCTCATAACTGTGAAACATCTGCAGTTGCTAGTTTTCACCTACACTTTGCCTTGCTGCTGTTTACTTCCACTTCCTGTGTAGATGTTTGATGATGGATGATTGAGATAGACTTCAGAATGGACTGCGGGACAGAGATGGCTTTGTTTGCCTTGGTGGAAGATCTACGATAGGAACGGGATAAAGGAAATTGTCTGAGAATGCTGGAAGAGGTTGTCTGGAGTTTATTCCATCTAAGCCTAAGGATGCAATGCTTCAGAATGAACAAATTAAAGCTTGATTCAGCTGAGACAAAGTTGCTTCTGGTTAGTAAAAAGGCTAATATTTATCCATATGTGTCTTTCTGGCTTTGGAGGTCTTGAGGGGAATATTTTCCCCTGGTCCTGCTTGCACTCATAGTCATGTTTGGCAAAGCCACAAAACAGGACCTTTTCAGTGGCTGCTCCCTAGCTGTGGACGCCCCCCCCCCCCCGATTAGGACTTCCCTTGGTTTTCTGCAGATTGCAAGTGAAAACTATTTTTTAAGGCAGACTTTGAACTACTGGCCTGGACAACTGACCTATACATTTGTGGGATATTGTGCATTTTTATTCCTTTTTGTACATGCAGGCCTTGTAATTGTTTTAGAGTGATTTTTAAACTGGCAGTCTTCTAATACTCAAGTTTAATTGTTATTTAATATAATTGGTTATGCTTTTAAACTTTGTGTTTAGTTCTTCCTTCCTCTTTTTAATCATTTGCGGGCTGCCTTGGATATCTTCAGCAGGAAGAAGGTTGCAAAGAAATGAAATGAAATATGTCCACCTCTATTGTGCTGCTCGGCTATGTAAAGGGAGCAGTGCTACAGAGAAGATTTGAAGAAGCAATGTGTTCTGCTGAGGAGGCCACTCCAGTCTCTTTAAAGGTTTTCAGAGGTTGAAGTAGGTGTTGGGGAAGGGTGGCCCTTCAGGCCAGCTCATGTTAGCTGACTGGAGGTTGCAAAACAGAACACAAAATGAATCTTAGTAATGACACAATTAGGAGGGACGTAGTGGTGCTGCAGGCTAAACCGCAGAAGCCTTTGTGTGCTGCAGGGTCAGAAGACCAGCAGTCATAAGATCGAATCCATGCGACAGAGTGAGCTCCCGTCGCTTTGTCCCAGTTCCTCGCCAACCTAGCAGTTTGAAAGCATGCAAATGCGAGTAGATAAATAGGTACCACCTCGGTGGGAAGGTAAACAGCTTTGTGTATAGCCATGCTGGCCACGTGACAATGGAAACTGTCTTTGAACAAATGCTGGCTCTACGGCTTGGAAAAGGGGATGAGCACCGCCCCCTAGAGTCAGACACGACTGACTAAATGTCAAGGGAAACCTTTACCTAATGACACAATAAGGCAGTATTGCTTTCAAAAGCAGAAAGTCACTAGCAAACAGTATATATTGCAAAGTGCACATCTCTGAATAATCAGACAATTACTCTTTTTATAGCTCTGAGTAGGAAGTTCCAAAAGGAACAAGGAACGTAAAAAATAAAAATAACTGCTAAAGAGCAGCTGCAACCAGGATACGGCAGCTTTCTTTGGTAGGCTGTAGACGACATGATCAGGACCTGCTTTATTGATTATAAAAGCCAATTGTGTTGCTTATGTATCGCCCAAGAGCAATTAAAGTACCCTCTGGGTGGTTCACAATTTAATTGCGCAGGGTACACATTGTCGCCACCCCTGTGAACTGTCTACTCAATTTACCAGCCTTAGAAGGATGGAAGGCTGAATCAATCCTCAACCAGCTACCTGAACCTGGGATCAAACTCAGGTCATGAGACGTTTTTGACTGTAGTACAGTGGTGCCTCACTAGACAGTTACCCGCATGACAGTTTTTTCGCTAGACATTGACTTTTTGGGATCGCTATAGTGATTCGCAAAACAGTGATTCTTGTGGGGGAATTTCACTGGACAATGTTTGGTCCCTGCTTTGCAAACTGATTTTAGCTAGATGATGATTTTGACAGCTTCCTCCGCACTAGCAAAACAGGTGTTTTTGGGACCTAAGCTTCGTAAGACAGTGATTTAAACAGCTGATCGGTGGTTCGCAAAGCGGTTTTCCTGTGGCTGATCTTCGCTAGACAATGACGATTCTTTCCCATTGGAACGCATTAAATAGGTTTCACTGCATTCCAATGGGGAAATGCTTTTTGCTAGACAATGATTTCGCTAAACAGCTATTTCAGTGGAACAGATTATCATCATCTAGCAAGGCACCACTGTACTACAATTTAACCACTGTGCCCTTAGCCACACTTTGCTCTATATATTATAACGTGTCTATTTGACCTGACTCCGTGCATACAAACATCCATATTCCACATTCTCTCTCTTCTCTCACACAGTCAGGAAGAAGGGGGATTCTGATGCTGGTTTAATCTCAAGATTACGAGCCCATGCACCAAAGTAGTGAGGGCCCCCACATCAAGATAGGGCCGCAGCTGGGCTATCCGCCAAAGGTGGAAAAAGGCGGTACAGACCACTGACACCACCTGTGTTTCCATGGTGAGTGTCGGGTCCAGCATTGGGGAGATAATCGACCCCTGTGGAACCCCACAATTGAGACTCCACGGGGCCGAGACACTCTCCCCAAGCTGTACTATCTGGACAGCTTACAATTTCAATTATGCAGGTTATTCATTGCCCCTACCCCTGTGAGCTGATTACTTAATTTACCAGGATGGAAGGCTGAGTCAACCTTGAGCTGGCTACCTGAACCCAATGGGAGTGAACTCTGAAAAGTTATACATCCTCCATCTCTCCCTGCCCCGAAAGATTATAAAACAATATCAGCCCCCAATGGCATAAAGCCTGCACTCAAATGGAACTTGGATGTAGCTTTTCTTGCATGGGAAATTAAACACATGGACCTTGATCAGTGTGCTCAAGTGAACACTTTATTAGTTCACCAGACATAGAGGCTGGTGTCTCTCATTTTCCAGGAGCAGTGAATTCGCTTTGGGTTTACAGGCGCAGGCCCAGGTGCTGAAAGCAAAACAGTTTCAATACATTTAAAATTTGGGTTAAAACTCAGAAGGTATACAGTATTTTGAAACATTGGAATCTATGTTCTCTGCTGTTTCCGAAATCATTAGTATTGCTTTGAAATGAATAGTATGACTAGATGCATGGATGATTTATGGATTAATAGGAGATATGTATCTAGGAGACAGTTACCTAAACATCTGAAGTGATTTTTTTTTAAAAAGTCACTCAAAGGAAGGATTATATTTATAGCCAGCAAAATAATATTTGTAATTTTTATGTGGTACTTCTCAAAAAGATATTTCATTACTTGTTTTATTTGAAGCTGTTCTTTGAAAACTTCAATTCCTCATGAAAACAAGTTGTAGAGCTTATGGGATTGCTCTGGCAAAATGATTTCCATAAATAAAGTGAGATGCAATGGAAGGGAACATATATAAAGATTAATGCATCCAACTTTTAGGCACACAGTGACTAACTGCGATTCTTGAGTCTTAAGTTATTGGAAAGAAAATCTCTATTAAGGAAAACAGGCAACAAATCCAAAGCTACCTGAGTGGCATGGGCAATTTACTTCCCCTTGATTTTAAAAAATGTCGCTTTATAGCCATTTTCCCTGGGCTTATTGATTTCACATGTCATTTGGTACAATGACATAATGCAGCTGAGTACATGCACCCACACACATACGTGCACCCAAGGTAGCAAATGGCACTATTATTTGTCATCCTGAACTCCAGTCACTGCTCTGAATGTGCAGAATTTCAAGGGGAGTGATGTTTTCAATCTATATCCCAGGAAGGAAGAAAACAGGGAAAAGCACGTGGCCACCCAAACTCAGATTAGCCTGCTTGGGAAGGATGTGTTTTATTTTTGTTTATTTTTTTAAAAAGCTTCTGATGTTGATCTGGTTTTCCAGTCTGAGTTGTTTTCCTGAAGGTACTATTTCTCCCAAATGGAAGCACAGAAGTACTTTGGGAGAAGAGGGGAGGGGGTCAAGAGAAACCTGGTTGCTATTTGTTTCGGTCTGAGTAAGACCTCAGGGTAACTGCTTGGAAAATAAATTTTAGATTTCCGAATTCCTAATCCCATCCTTTTTTTTTTTTAAAAGGTCAGATTGGATGACAATCCCAGCATGTTTGTTACTGAAGTATTTCTTAAGTCTTGCTTGACACAGAACCTGTTTTTTTTTTTAAAAAAAACTATGTAACGTTGCATTTAGTGTGTTTTAGGCAACCGCTCCACAAAACAAACAAACACCCCCCCCACAAGAGACAAAAACACTGTGGAACCTTCAATACTAATGGCTATGTGAATATTTTGTGATTAGTTATTCAAAGGTAAATAAAAGCTTTATTTTCAAATATGATTGAGACATGGTATCTGTGAGGAAAACGTGCCATGGATAGCAAGACGAGTTAATTGTTTTGTTTAATCCTTTTTAAAATATTACAATAATTTATTATTTGGCTTCAAACTTTGTTTCTTTTAATAGTGTAAGCTGCCTTGGATCTTTTAGGGAAAAGGCAGCATATAAATATTTTAAATAAATAAATAAAGTGTAAGGAATTAAGCATTTTCCAATATCGAGTATGGTCCTTCCAGGTGAAAGAAGTTCTAGAACCTGAATTCCAAGCAGTCTCCGTTGAGAGTCCAATATCAGAATACAGTACTTTCTTATTTTTTGTTATTGATTTTGTACAAGCAATTCCCTCTGTTTACAACGAAAAACAAATCTATCACAAGTGAAATAATATCCCGCCAATCTTTGCTAAGAAGGAAAAGTGGGCCCTTTGAGAGGAATGCAACAGGCTTTCTTTTAAAACATAAATACATATATCTGAAGTCTTTCAAAAACTTTTTTAGTATTTATTTCACATCAATGCATATATTGCCGTTTTTCATTTTAAGGAGATTTGCTTGTTGATGTAATATTTCAGTACCTAATTTCATACTGGCTTCTCCACATGATAAATGTTATGTATGCAAACTTCGTCACTAAATAACAACAAAGCTGTTGAGTGCAACTCAAGACACCCCAAATGTTATTTAATTTCAATACGGATTGAATGAATAATTCCTTTATGCTCACTGACACATCAAGGCTTCTTGTAAACAATATTAGCTGGATTTGCAAAGCTACCAATGTATCATAGGATTAGTATGTGTTTGCTTTTTGTTTTCTTCTCCTTACCTCACAATTTTAAATTTAATTTTGTTACATCTGAATATAGAACCGTTTCCAGCATTTTCAAAGTCAATATTAACAAAGTGTTGGTGATGGGTCTTTGACAGGGTAAAAGCATTTCTGTGGTGGAGAAGCTGATGGAATTCTGGTAGTTTCCATCAGTTTGATTAACTCCTTTACAGTGTAGCTTTCCGCTTTCAGTGCTATGAGATGACATTATACAAATGCTTGGTGAGCAGTCAGCAGCAGGATGAGGAAGCTGACTTTCAACACAGCTGAGAGGTTCATGAAAGGTATTTTTGATTAATCTCTTGCACATGTTTGTCCTATATTACCTGAATGCCTTCTTCTGAGCCTAGCACAAAGCCTCTGCTGCAGATGCTGCTGACAGGGTTGCCCATTTGCCCTTCGCCAAATCATAGAACAAAGCAAGACAACAAAGGAGGATACAGGTTTGCATAAATTGGGAACAAACAAATTGAAAAATAGAAATATACCACTTTAGAAATAATATTTATAATATAAATAGGAGTGTGTATTTGAACATGCTAACTAAGGGATTCTGAGGTATAAAGTCCAAACACACACAAACAACCTTTTCTAAGCTCTATTTATGATTCTTTTTTCTTTAAAAAAGACTTCAATTGAGATTATACCTCAAACAGATTATACCTTCAAGTAGAATATACTTCCAATGGAATAGTGGGAGTTGTAGACCAAACCCCTAGAATTTTGTCTCTGTATGTATGGATGTATGGATGTATGGATGTATGGATGTATGGATGGATGGATGGATGGATGGATGGATGGATGGATGGATGGATGTGTAAGCATATGTGAGCATGTGCGCATATATTAAAGTTATATGTGTACGTGCATATATTAAAGTTATTTACTGCCCTTTCTTCAATGAGCCCAAGCCAGCATGTGTCACTCTTTTGTCCTTACCAGGTCAAGAAAGTATGACCCAGGGAGTTTCATGCCCAAGTGAGAACTCACATATCTTGAGTCTTGGTACAGCATTCTGATCATTCATTCTATTGGATACTCTTTTGGAACAACCTCAAAAATAATGCAGCTTTATATTAAACCACTATAAAAATGCTTGAGATTAAAGATCAAAAATATTAAAGTAGTGATAGGGAAGAATCTGTTTTCCTTCCCCAAACTAGGAATTTTCACCTTGTACAAACTCATTCAAAGAACTATTCATGTGTAGCATGAGGAGAATGGCCTACAAAAGAAGATGGGGATTTTGGACCATCATTAACTATAAGGTACTTGTAAGTAGCATTTCAAAGATTTTTCTAACTAGCTAATGAAACAACTAGTCAACAAACATGGAATTCATTACCACAAGATGAAATGGTGACCAGCAAACAGCTTGAATGGTCTCAAAGGAGGGTTAGAAAAATCCATGAAGGAAAACCAGAGGAGCTTAGAAGAGATATTCAAGGTGATGAATCCTATTCTGGAATTAGCTTCAGCACCTTGGATGGCTCCTTTGAAGTTTGAGTTAAAACTTGAAGCAGATTCATCACCTCATTGAAACTGAAGCCATTGGATTCTACTGGGGGAAATGTGGGCTCCAGCCAGCATGTAAAGAAAATTGGTTAAATTCTTCCTTCTCATAGGCTGAAATCCTGTCACAGTTAGACGAGGCTCACTGAAGCAATGGAATTTATGAAGGCATAGACCCACCCAATCCCCACTGTTTCAATGGGTCAACTTTGTGACTTACAACATAATTTCAGCCAGTGATTTAGGCTGTTTCAACTCAATGTGACTCCTTAGCTAGGAACTTTTAAGCTGCACAAATTTCTTTGGTTCCAAATGGAGACCTAGAAAGGGTGTGCTATGTTTTCCCAACAAGTTTTCACACAAATTACTTTGCCCATGTATGGCGGTATATAAAATATTTTGTACTTCCTTCTTTTAACATGTGAGGATGAGAAGGATGAAGATTCATATTCCTAGCAGCGAGTGAATGTGGTGGCTTAAGTTTGTTTCCAGTTTCTCAGTGAATTCTGCTGCCCTGGCATATAGTCCAGGAAAGCTGCTTTGAATGGTTATGAGATTACCCTGACAGCCTAAATCTCGTCACTCTGTTGCCAGAAACTGATACATAGCTAGTGTGGGTATTTCATTGTGATCAAGCCCATCGATCATACTTGTCTCTGCTGTCCAATGTGTCATTTTTTAATGCATATAATTCAGTGAGTGACTTTGCTCTTTGATATTTTGTACATACACTTTGCTACCTGAAGAGATTGATGTGTCTTGTCCCTGCCTACCATAACAGGATAATGGGCATTTTAGATCTAATTATGTAAAGTAAACTTTCAAAGTCACTACCTGCCATTTATTGCCTGGGACATTGCTAGCAAGAAGCTGTAAAGGCTACAAATTCAGGAGTGGGGGGCTCCCTCAACAAACAAACAAACAAACAAACAAACAAACAAACAAACAAACAAACAAACAAACAAACAAACAAACAAACAAACAAACAAAAAGCCAGGTGTTCCTGGAAAGGCTAATTGTTTCCCAAAAGCACAGCTAGGCACTTTCCTCTGCTTGAGAAAAACACTAGTTAATCCTGGGTGACGAAATTTCTCAAACCTCCAGCCTAACCGGTTGCTTCCTTAGACAAGTCTTATCCAGCTTCTTAAATATTAAAGTCCTCTCATCTTTATTCACTGAATCCCACCCACCTCCTTTCCTAACCCAGTCCTACACAGCTGCTTTGCTAATTATGCCAGGTCTAAACATTATTTGGCAGTTAATTTATCAGTCCTTGCATTCTAAATATCTGTCACACACTTGATTAGGTGTGGCTTTGCCATGGTGTAATTGGAGAAGGAGCCTTCAGGAGGCAATTTGAATCACCTGTCTACTACAAGTAGGAAGTGACTGACTAGGACAGGGTGGTTAATCACATTGTGTTACAGGCTTCCTTGAGTTGTTATGATGGTAGAGGAAAGACTGTGAATGTAAACAAAACAATAGCACTTTATTCAGTGGATGGTCATCTTTGTTTACAAACAAGCCCAATGCATTTTGGCCGAATGGTGTTTTTTTCCTGGGCCTTCTTCAGGGGCCTATGTCTCCTTTCTTTATTCTTTCTTTCACTAGTCTGAGAACAGCTCCAATCAGTTGTTTGAAAATTGATGTCTCTTAAGCTACAGAGTACATCTACAGAGTAAAGTGTTTTCCTATTTACATCCTGAGACCAAGGTCTCTTCTTTACCATAATCTCCAGTGAATGTTCTATTTACACCACCCCACCCCCAATTTGTTGGTGAGTGGTTTGCTCTGGATTTCCACTGCTGCCTGATTCCGGATCTGGATTCCAATCTGCTTCTTGGTTACACACTCTCAGGTGGCTTATTTTTCTGCCTTGAACTCTTGCCTGCTCAGACATAGCACTTGATTTTCTCTATATTTTGCATGTTCTTCTCTGTTTGGCTGCACTCCGGTCCTGCAATGAGCACAAACGTTGGTCTTTTGTTCCTTGGACACATCCCAACCCGCATTAGTGTCAGGTTATTGTGACAAACCCAGACCTACTGGGATATGCCACAGTTTCACTAAGCTGCCACCAACCATTCCCTATAAGAAGTCACACAGACCAGGGATGGATTTTTAACAAATAAAAGAACAAGGTTTATTAAATAACACACAGGGAAAAATAAAAGGATCAAGTGAATAAGATACAGTAACGTGGCTTAGTCTCAATCATACATACACACAGGTTGGTTCACACAGAACACTTAACTTGAAGCACAGACCCTGAACCTATCAGTTCTGGCTAACCATACAGACACCTGAACCTATCAGGTTGGTACTGACTAACACACAGTAGTACCCTGTCTGACACACAGACTCCCACTCAAGCTTCTTCTCTCAGCTCTTCTCCAGCTTCTCCCCACACGCTCCACATATATATACAGTACAGCCCCTCCTCCTGATGTCCCGCCTTCCACTCCCCATAGGATGGAACTTTCCCTCCAAACCCATGACAGACAGGTAACATCAGTGCTGTATGTAACAGTTATATTTACACAAATGCTATGAAAGCCTTCGCTTGCAAATATCTGGGAATTAATAATAATCATGTACAATCAAGTCAATTCTGATTAATGGTGAACCTTTATCAGAGTTTTCCAGGTAGAGAATACTCAGAAGTGGTTTATCATTCTCTTTTTCTGGAGATGCCCTTGGTGTGTGCAGATTGTCCAAAGTCACACAGGCTGGTTCTGCTCACAGGAGGCAAAATAGGGAATTGAACCCCCAACATCTGGATTCACAGCCTGATACTTAAACCACTGAACTATCCAGTCAGCTAATTTCTGGATATTTGTTCTTAAGAAGCAGGCCAGGTCTTTTCTTGCTTCACAACCCCAGGCCTCCTTAATTAAACTTTCTAACATCAATGGATATTTATCAGCAAAGGAATGGCAATGCATGATGGTGCTTTATATTTTCAAATAATTTCTTTTTTGTTGTGTAAGTATGAATAGCAGCTTCAGAACTGTCAGGCCTTCTCAAGGACAACTCTTTCATTTCCTAATAGTGCTTGGGACAATGCCGTGCGTGCAGCATAACACCTTGTCTTTCCAGCCTTTTGTGCCAGCGCAGAAGCACTGGAATCCTCTTTGCCGTGTTGAATCTGGGACCTGCTAGATAGGAGCTGTCATTGGACAACAAATATCTTGTCAAAAATTAACGACCTGATTTTTATAGAAGAACAAGATGTGTTCTTGTTTCGAAGGTCCCTTGAGGAAAGGCAACTGAATGTAATTAAGGAGCTGGCAGAGCTATTTTTAATTCCTCGTGCCATCTCAGAAAAAGGACAATGGGTCTAATCCCCTCTAGGACTTCCTGGGAATGTTAATGTACTATGTATCAGTTGCTGTGATTAACCATGGAGCGGAACATCTATCCAGTATTTGACAAAGGGCAAAGGCATTTGTCTGTGTTATTCAAATCAGGAATACATAGCACAGTGAAAATACTTTTTTAGATTAGGCATCCTTCAGTTTCGAGAGACTATGGTAATGTTTTCTGTATGGAAGACTTGGAACAGCGTCTAGTGTGGCTGAGAAGGCCAATTCTAGAGTGACAGTGCCTTCCACACTGAAGACAAATACAATCTGTCCCCTGTCCAGCTCCCTGATTTAGCTGGTTTCAGGACTGGCTCTTCACTTTGGCCTGCTGGACAAGGGTCTCTTCAGATTGAGAGAGGCTGTGATGCACTGCCTGCCTCCAGGCTGAACGCTCAGATGTCAAAGTTTCCCATCTGTTGAGGTCCATTCCTAAGGTCTTCAGATCCCGCTTCCAGATATCCATGTACTACAGCTGTGGTCTCCCTCTGGGGCACTTTCCCTGCATTAATTCTCCATACTGGAGATCTTTTGGAATCCGACCATCAGCCATTTTCACAACATGCCCAAGCCAACATAGATGCCACTGTTTCAGTAATGTATACATGCTGAAAATTCCAGCTCGTTCCAGGACTACACTTTGTCCTGTCAGGTAATGCCAAAAATGCGTCAGAGACAACACATATGGAACATGTTCAACTTCCTCTCTTGCCTTGCACAAAGGGTCCAGGACTCACTGCAGTACATTAGTGTACTCAGGACACAGGCTCTATAGACCTGGATCTTGCTGCCAGCTTCTTTTTGAGGCATACTCTCTTTGTGAGTCTTTAGAACATGGTAGCTGCTTTGCCAATGTGTTTATCCAGCTCGACATCTAGGGAGAGAATGTCAGAAAACACTATTGCTTGCAATATCTTGATTTTTCTCATGCTCCTAATAATTGACAACCACATCACTGCATACATCTCAATAGCATTTACAGCCCAGCCTTAACTTTCCCTCGTGGGATATTGTATTTCTTTCAGTGGAACATTCTTATAGAACCTTAGAACTAGAACTTTAAAGAGAAAAATAGACAATCATCTGTCAAGTCTGCTTTGATTGAGATTCCTCCACTGAGCAGGGGGTTGGACTCAATGGCCTTATAGCCTCCTTCCAACTCAATTATTCTATGATTCTATGAGAAGTAATATGCTTGCTAAAGATTTGCTGACCAATCTGAATGATGTGCCAGGGTTTTACACCCTTTGCCATTTCTTACTTTGACACATAACTTTCTCAGCCTACCCCTGTGCTTTCTGGATTCTGTCTATGCAATGGGTCTTACTCATACAGCACTCTGCAGGGAGTCTGTACATCAGGAAGAAAGTGGGAGTAAGTCTTTAATCTTGAACCAGAGCATTCCTGAGCTATAGGATGTAGAACCTTGACTATAAAGCTGCATACGTATCTGCTTATAAAAGCAGTAAGTTCTGTTCATGAGAGATGTCTATCCTGGGTCCCTCATTGCCACCAAATGCTCATAGAAAATAGCCCTGCTCAGTTGTTATTCAAGCGGGTAGACTAGTTTTGGCAAATAAAACCAAAGCATCTTTATTTTGCATATACAAAAGGTTTTTCTGAGTCACACTTGTCTTGTGGCTGGGAAAACAGGTCCACTTGTTTGCTGTTATGCAGACTTAGGAAAACATTAGTGAACATTGATCCCAGATATACTTATAGGCACAGCATGGGTTTGAAATCAAAACCTACACTTGAATCTTTCACCCAGGTGCTCTTCAGTCAGGAGCTACTGATTTTCTGTAACCTGATATATATATATATATATATATATATATATAAACACTCCAAAATTGAAGGTAGATCTTTTTGGCATATTATGTCACAGAGGATAACTTGGTTAATGAAAGAAATCACAGCTATATGGTCTACTTGCTCTGCTTTTCAAGCAGTATTCTTTTTGGGACTTGCTAAAGATTTCTTTCACTTCAACTCTCCGGGGTCAATAGATTTTATAGTATGAAACTGAAATTTGTTACCATTTTAATTGCAGGTGTTTGATTCACACTCCATGCAAATTAGACTTTTAATTCAAAGAGCTTCATTTGTTTTCTCTTGCCTCTGTACTACGTGAAAAAAGGATGTGAAAAATCTCTTTGTCTCAATTTTGGTGCAGATCTGATTTCCTTTTTTTAACTGCTCTTTTTATATCAGCTTGAAATACTGTGTTGTTTTTTTACAGGAGAATCTATGCTTATTTTCAATGCATTCCCCACAATGTACACATTGATTTATATTTTTTATCAGATTCACACATCATCTCCATTGATTAAAGAGTGCAGGTTATATCCATTTACATTTTTAAATGTCTGCATTGTTTTATCAGTATATTAATTTGCCTGAAATGGCTCATGAAACATCACTAATATGTGAAAATCAGAGCCAATGTATGTTTCTTCTCACAAGGATCTCTCAAGATGTGTGAAGATCCTACTTTCTAACTCTCTCAAATCCAGTGTAATTCTTTTCTACTTTTACCATTTATTTCTATTTCTTACTTTACTGGAAGATTTTTATTTAGATTATAATTCTCTAAGGTGCCTGACACTTTAAACCAAAACAAAGCAAATACAAAGCAACGGACACATGTGACTCTCTCTCTCTTCAGTTTTAAGGTACTGAAGTGGAAAGCAACAGTACCTTGTTAACAGCTGGATCTTCCTGAGAATCCATCCCCTTTTATATAGCTGAAATTACAGGATGCTCCAAACTATCTTGCACTGCTACTCCACAAGATAGGTGCATTTAAAGATATTCATGGTATACTTTTGCCTCATCTTCTTGTCACTATAGTACATACATTTGCTTTTTTTGGTGACCTGCTTTCCATAAAACCAGTTACTGCAAACCTTATGGTTGACATTTGTTTCTAATAACATTTTTCAAAACAAGCTGCGTCTTTTTAAACATGCATCTACTGTTGAAGTGCTTTGACATGTCTTGTTATGGTGGCAAGTTTGACTTGAGCTATTTGTGCATTGTTTTAAATCATTATCACACTATGATGAGAAACAAGTCAACCTTCTCCAATGCAATAGCAAGAGGACTGAGCTATTGCATGTCAGAAGAATGTACTTGTATGAAAGTAGCGCCACTTTCTTCTAAAAATATATCTGAAAAGCCCACCCATTAGTCTTCAGTTTGTCTTTCAATAATAGCTAAGATTCTTAGGCAATGGCAGAAGCTTTGCAGGACATTTTCAGCATGGAGTGCATGGATCAACAAGATACCACTATGCCAGTACCTCTGAGTGGCCACCAGCAGAGAAGGGAATAATTGCTAGATAGCTCAGTGGCTTAGGTAGCTGGATATGGAAACAAAGGTTGGGAATTTGATACCCCATTACACCTCCTTGATAGGGGCTGGATTCAGTGAGCCATAGCATCCCTTCCAGCTTACAGTTCTAAGATGATGATGATGATGATGATGATGATGATGATGATGATGATGATGATGATGATGAATCTAGCTGAAGTAAACTGGAAATGAATGGGTATTCATAAATTTCAAAAAAACTGTGGTAGAAATATATAAATCAAATTTCTAGCTTGGGCTTTATTATGACATATGTATAACTATTGCAGAGTCCCTGTGATGTATAAGGAACAAAAGGTTTGATGGACTGAAGACTTAGGTGGTTTGATCTATGAAGAATATCTTGTGATTTTCCCTCTCCCTAAAGGCTCAGTTGATGTCTACTGGCAACAGAAAGGAAGTGCTGGTATCTGATTTTCCTTTTGTTGTTTCCTTTGTTATGCTATGGGCTGCCATCATTAGAGTCATATACCACAGCTGTGCAATTTCCTATAAAAGCAAGGTTGGGATATGAAGCCCTACCAAGGGATGCCACCTACTTCAGCCAAGGTGACTGCCTGAGGTGTGATGCAAAGCACCAGCTTCTAACTCATTGCTGTTTAATGACATCCATGCCACTAAAAGAAAAACTCTCCTACTGAGGATGCTGCAGTAGCAGTGCCTGTCTTTTAACCTTCTAGAAAGAATAAGATACAGCGCAACAATGGACAAAGAAGTCTGTCCTGTTCCCAGGCTTCCTCCTAGGGCTTTCTAGGCAGCATACCAAAAGTGCTTCTGCTTAAAGGAGCTGGCTACACAGAACTCGAGCAGACAGGAAATAAAGTCCTAACAATAGCATTTTTTTCAGACAAGAAATATCCAAGCCAAAGTCAGTATTCCACAGTAATCAGCCACAAGATATAATGTTTGATCCGCTGCTGAGCCGTGCTTCACCAGCGTGGGCTGCCATTGCCTCCTTCTCGGGATATTGCGAGACGCTAGAAGTCTTGCATGAGTGACCCAGGAAGGGAGGAGGGAGGAGGGAGGTACTTAAATGGTGCTCCCCCCTTCCTTTCACCTCTTCCTTGCTGGCAACCCACCCACCTGCCCTATGTACTAGTGTGAGTTTTATGGTCGCCTTTTGGAGCCAGATAGGATTTTTTGACTGCTTCCTGATTGGCATTTGGATGGGGAGTTTTTTTTGCCTATCCCTCACTGGTAAAACAGGAGCTGATATGTTGCTGCCTATATATTGCTGCTGCTAGAAACAGCACACAAGGTTCAGGTGCGGGCTCTGAGGACTTAGGTCTTACTCTCAGGCAGACTCATTGCTCCTGTGAAAGCCCCTGGTCATGAGAAGGCCTATCTGGAGACAGGCACTACATCTGAGGGCCTCATGCCTAGTGAGAATGAAGCTAGTTTCTCACAGAGGTCTAGGCACTGGGCATAGAAAGAATATTGATATGTACTGTAGTATTAAACCTCCTCATCATGACAAAGGACTTCCTGGCCAACATTACATATCTGTATTCCCACTGAAAAGAATATGATTTTTGTTTAGTGCGTATACATGGCTGGCTCAAGACATTTGGCAGATAGCAGCAATCGTGCTCACCATCAATCCAATTCAAAGTACACCCCCAAATCCCACCAAATTATTTGGCTGTTGAGGCGGAAAATCCCACAGTTGTGCCATATCTCATGGTAAAAATAAAAGTAACCAATGCTACTGTTGCTTGATATTCCATTTGTGTCTGCTTGAAGTGGTTGCCTCACATTGTTTAATAAAAATTGAATTTTTCACAGCAGCCAGTTATAGATTCCCATGTGACCGGTGACTGGCATATGATCTAAGATGTGAAGAATAACCTTAAAAGGTGTTCTTTTTGTTTATTTGGGTCATCTTGACATGATGTAACATTTCAGTGAGGAATTTTCAAGCCTCATGAGATTCCTCACCTGAAGCGTAAGAGAAAAACAAGTATAGTTCTTTTCCATTAAGTTATCTATAGTTTGCCAAAAAACCTCTGAGGAAAGGCAACATGCTTTCCCATTGAGAAGCAAAGCACTGCACACACACACACACACACACACACACACACACACACACACACACACACACACACACACACACACACACACACACACACACACACACACACACACACACACACACACACAACCAGGGTGGATATTAAAAATGGACTCAGGACCCATCCAATGCTTCTTGTTCTTAAAAGTCCATGAAGCAAAGCACCAATGACTGCTGTCTTGTGCAAGTTGTGCTATTTGAAGTAATTTTTTTACAGCAATGCCCCTGTTGCTTTTTTGTGTACCCTGCCAGCTGAAGAGATGAAATTCTTTTGTCCCCACCATAGGAAGAGGTGGAACAACTACACAGTGATACTGCATACATTGCAGTGCAAGCCAGTAATGGTGGGCAGAGATAGGAGAGATTCTAAACCTTCCTTGACACAAGACTCACCTTTTTTGGCCTTGCTTGGCCCAGCATCCTGCCCTGTGAGTCCCCTTTCGGCTTACCTGACAGGGACTAAATAAGAATTTTGATTGTTTTACGTATATCAAAAAATTAATTTATATCATTACCACTACCACCACCATCATGCTTACGATAGTTAATGTACAAAATGAAGGGAGGTAGTGTTGAGGTCCACACAGCACTCTTTCTTCATTGGGCTGTAGCCATCATCCTGCTTTGGCTCAGGTAGAAGATTATTGGCATGTACCAATGAAAGCTGTCGGGAGGCGGAGTCAGAGAAACTAGAAGGGAGGAGTGAGTTAGAGTCTACCTCAGTTCAGTCAGAGACAGAGAAGAGAGAGTTTGGAGTCTGAGGCAGAGAGAGTGTTTAAGTAGTGAGTAGTCAGAGTGTGACCTGTATTAATTAAGACAGAAAAGGTTAAAGTAAAATAAAGAAGCTTTGCGTAACTTTAAGAATGTGCTTAAAAACTATTCCTAAAACAACTTGTAATCAATAAACCTGTTTCTGTTTAAAAGTTCAGTGCTGAATGGACCTCAGGCTTTCATAGGAAATATAGGTTGATAAAGAGATCAACTAGTGGCAGTGTGTTAAAGGGTGTGTTGGGATACTCGTGTGGTGAAACAAGCAGGGGCCACGGGGTAAATGCCACAGGGTCCAATGGCAGGCTCCTCAGAGAATGAGATTCATGGGCTCACCTGGGACCTTTCCTTTGAGGTCAACCTTAAAAGCTCTAATCCTTGTTTTGGGGTTACATTTCTGATGTTTCCATACACTGAAAAGCAGAGGTGGGCAATTGTGGCCCTCAAGGCATCTTTGGACTACAACTCTCATAAGCCATCACCATTGGTTAGCCTGTTTGGTACTGATGGGAGTTCTTGACTGAGAATATTTGGAGGGCCACAGTTCGCTCATGCTTTAAAAAGGAACGAGAGCAATTTTTGCACCTTTTACAATTAACCATGCATTTTTGCACTAGAGAAACTGCCCTTACAGACTTCTTTTTATTAAGACCCAAAACTGGTTGGGAATTATTCATGATTCTGAAAGCCCAGGTTTTCACAGTCATTGAAATTAAAGGAAATTCAACTGACATCTACTGTGCTATAGAGACCAAATGAAACAATTGAAGAGGAAAACTTGGGTTGAATGGAGAATGGCCTATTTATGAGAGAACTGTGACTGAACTGGAACTCAAGTGGCTGCAAATAGAGTTCTGATCATCCCTTGAAACTTTCTTTGTTTAATCCTCCTAATATGTGCATGAATATTTAGTTTCCAAGAGAATGAGAGAGAAGGGGGAAATTACTTGACTGGAGAAAATGTGATAGGTTTAATTACATTTAAGAGAATATGGAAGAGATCAAAGCTGAAGAGATAAAAGCCGGAGGTAATGTACGGCTCAAAATATCTTCTGAATCATAAACACCATTAAGTACAGTGCTTTAGACTCAGTCACCCGAAGGTGGGGGAAAGTGTCACCGTTCTCATTTGGTCTTCCTGCTTTATGGCTTGCATGGAGTGCCTTTGGCAAGCTTGGTGGTTACACAGTCACCAAAGTGTCTGGGGACAGTCACAAGAGAACAGTGAACTAAATATTATCACAAGATCAACGGCTCTCAAAACAGTACTGTCCCTCATTTCCCCCCAATGAGCTGAACAGTTTGGGAACTTCTCAGCAGAGATCTTTGTTGTCTATTGACCAACAAAAAACATTCTCATGTCAGAGGAGGTAATCATATACCGGTGGTAGTTAAGATTTTATCACACGTCTCATTAGCTGGGAATGTCCTTTCCTTTCTTTTCCTTTCTTCTTCCTCTTTCTCCTCCTCTTTCTAAGTCAGATGGGTTTCCTTTTCTCTCCAGATTTTAACATTGTTACATTACATTTTACTAACAAGGGACACTACCTATCTCTATCTTGCCCTCTCGCTCAGACCCCCTGTCTTGGTTACATAGAGGCCAGTGGAGAAATCCAGTCTAAGAAGAATTTTAAATTTCTAAAGTTTTGAATTTCAGAAAGAATTCAGAAATATATTCTGAACGCTTTCTCATCACATACCTCGTAACATTGGCTTTAGTATGGGACAGCAGGCCAGTTTTGAAGCGCTCTCATATCAGGATCTGAAAGACTGAAGGAAATATAACTGAGTCTAGTTTGGAGTTCAAGGCTTAGTTTTCTTTAAAACAAGGTGTGGGCTTCCTACGGACCTTGTTCTGATCTGGAAGTAATGTTCTTTTAAAGAAATATACCATCAGGATGGCATGTGCCATTCTCCAACCTCTGGTTGGTTGGTAAGTAAGTAAGTAAGTAAGTAAGTAAGTAAGTAAGTAAGTAAGTAAGTAAGTAAGTAAGTAAGTAAGTAAGTAAGTAAGTAAATAAATAAGTAAATAAATAAATAAATAAATAAATAAATAAATAAATAAATAAATAAATAAATAAATAAATAAATAACTTTTTTTGAAGCTCTTGATGACTCACTAGGTTTCCCAGTGTGGTGCAGTGTACGGAGTGATGGACTGGGACTATGAATCTCTGCTCAGCTATGGAAACTGGGCGAGTGGGACTGCTAAAACCAACTCCTTAAACATCTCATTCACTTTGAAAGCCCTGTTAGAGTTGCTATAAGCCAGTTCTGACCTGACAGCACAGAATGCACACATATGACTGACCAGTGGCCCCACCGGCTGGGGGTTTCTGAGAGTTTTATTCAAATAAAAGGATCTTTTCAGATCTCTGCTGCTGCTCCCTAGTGGTTTTCTGGTGAAAATGGACCTGTCCAAGTTGGTCACAGATGCTTGGAATGGAGTGGATTGTTTACATATATGGTTCTGGGGATGTGATAACTCTCCCCTCTTTTAATCCCTGCGTTGGCAGTGTCTCTTTTGACATAAAGCTAAACCAGCAACTTACAGAGATCTCACTTTTTGATGAGTACAGAAAATAACATTTCTTCTTTGGTTGTATCTTGTCAGGCAGTGACCCAATCAAAGATTCTCTGCTTTCTCGCCTCTTATTCTGCCTTGCTGGCCAAGCTCAGAAAAAGTTACTTTATTGAACAACGACTGCCAAAATCCCCCTGTTGCAGCCCAAAGAGCGGCCTTCCCAAGCTCTGGTTATTGGCAAGTCTTAATTCCCATCTGTGTGATCTCTTTCTGCTAATTTTCAGTTTGTTGCAGAGGAGAGCTAGTTTTCTTTCTATTCACTATTCCTTCCTAATTAGCCCTAATCCTGAATCATCCTAGATTCAGAGTAATAGGCTTTCCCCAGTCTTCAACGTTGTCTTCTTCGTCTAAAGAGTATCTCAGAAATGGGTGGATCACTGAAGCCAGTGCTAAGGTCTAAGATATGTCTAGTGGAGTAAATTAGAACTGTAACTGTGTGAGCCTGAGCCAGGATAGGAAAAAAAATATTTTATGTCTGCAATGTAATTATAAGTCCTGTACTGCAGGGGAGAGAAACCTTGTCCTCCAGATATCTTGGCAGTCCAACTCAGCCTGGTCAGTGGTCAGAAATGTGGACACTGTAGCCTTAAAGATTTCCACGTTTCTCAACTCATGTTATATTTCTCTTCAGGCTTATTAATAAATGTATTGGTATTAGGAGGCTGTGTTTGAACAAGTAACTGTTTAGCCACACAATCAGTCTTATTCATTGTTTTAACCATGATCTATCCAAGCTTTTGAACAGAGGGGAGAAAAAACATAGGACTGAGTCTTTATTTTGGTGGCCCAAAGATATTTTGGCCCTCTCAGAAAGGTTTATGTCACATTCTTATTGCTTGGAGAATGACTAGTGCTGTGAGTGGTGGCTGCTATTGGCTACTACTTGTATATAAATAATGGCCAGGGTATCTCCTAGCCTTCTGCACCATAAAAAGTAAGAGAACATGCTATTCATTACAACTGAGTACTGTAGTAGCATAGCAACATGTGTTATCAACTCTGTATTGTGCCCAGTGCAGAAGCAGCCTCTCCATTCATTTAGACAGTTGCCAGGTTATTCAAAGGAATCAGATGTGTTTCAAAAATTAATTAAGATCGTCTATAGACATTCTAATACTTTAGTTCCTCCCAAACTATGCCTTTTTCAAATGACAGGCTGGATCAATCCTACGATTCTTATCCAATGTTAAAGAAAAACTGTTTAACAATAGACCGTGATAATCTGAAATCTAATAGTTTCGGGTGTTTTTTTCCCCCCATCTACAGAAAGTCCAAACTTCACAGCTTTTAAAAGGAAGGCTTTGTGTTTCGTGTCTTTGTGACTAATGCTAATAATAATATAAAATATAACCTTTCCCTCCTACAGCCAATTCAGTTACCAGCAACAGCAGGAACACACAGCTTTATGCTGAAATTTGGGAAAGACTTATCAGTCCTACAAAGGGTATCCCAAATGCTAGAAATTACATTTTAAGTCCACACTGACAGCACGAGATCCATTTTCACTAATCAACCTGGGTATTTTCGTTAGGCTTGGAAGAGAGATAAGAAGCTTCATGTCTTTAGAGGTGCTGCCAAATTAAAACTCTGAAGGGCTGGATAAGCTTCATATGTGTGGTTCCTAAAGTCCACTGGGGCAGAGTGTCCAGTTTTTAAGTCCAAAGCCCTTAAACCTCTTTGTGGCTCCCCGGCTGTTTTGCCAGGACTGGTTGAAAGACTTTAAAGTCCTGGTTTACAAAAGGGATTTCAAAGCCAGACTAGATCTGAGCAAAGCCTCCCTCAGTGCATTTAGGCATTCAAGCAACTAGAGATTCCTTAGGAGTTATGCAAACTGCAGGAGATTTCTTGGAAAAGGCATAATATTGAGTAACAATGGAATATAATTTAGCATATACAGTGCTCCAAAGCTTTTCACCTCTTTGTGAGATCAGTTACCCTAATTCTCAAAGAGTGAAAATGCTTATTTATTGAGAAGTCAGCAGAATCCAGGGAATTACTGAAGTGGCTTTTATGAGCATCATCCACTTGCTACGGGCAATCTTATGGTTATTAAAGTGTATGTGAGTAAAAAGCTCTCTTTATTCTCATGTGCCCAAAATTGTTCCTTGGCAAGGGAAAAAATCAGTCTTGATACGCTCAGGGTTCTTACAGGTGTCATTGATAGCACTCACACAAAATAGGATACCTGCCTTGTCATGAATGAGATGCTAACTGAGGCATATATAGTACGCCATTCTTTCCTTCTGGACTTTCTCATGACGCTGTTAAGGTGCTACACTCAATATGCCAGCAAGTTTGGAAAACTCAGCAGTGGCCAGAGGATTGGAAAAGATCAGTCTACATCCCAATCCCAAAGAAGGGCATTGCCAAAGAATGCTCCAAGTACCGTACAATTGCACTCATTTCACGCGCTAGCAAGGTTATGCTCAAAATTCTACAAGGTAGGCTTCAGCAGTATGTGGGCCGAGAACTCCCAGAAGTACGAGCTGGATTTCAAAGGGGCAGAGGAACTAGAGAACAAATTGCTAACATGCACTGGATTATGGAGAAAGCCAGAGAGTTCCAGAAAAACATCTACTTCTGCTTCGTTGACTACGCAAAAGCCTTTGACTGTGTGGACCACAACAAACTATGGCAAGAAACGGGAGTGCCTGACCACCTTATCTGTCTCCTGAGAAATCTATATGTGGGACAGGAAGCAATGGTTAGAACTGGATATGGAACAACTGATTGGTTCAAATTTGGGAAAGGAGTACCACAAGGCTGTACATTATCCACCTGTTTATTTAACTTATATGCGGAATACATCATGCGAAAGGCAGGACTGGATGAATCCCAAGCCGGAAATAAGATTGCTGAAATAAATATCAACAACCTCAGATATGCAGATGATACCACTCTGATGGCAGAAAGTGAGGAGGAATTAAAAAACCTCTTAATGAGGGTGAAAGAAGAGAGCGCCAAAAATGGTCTGAGGCTCAACATAAAAAAAAACTAAGAGCATGGCCACTGGTCCCATCACCTCCTGGCAAATAGAAGGGGAAGATATGGAGGCAGTGACAGATTTTATTTTCTTGGGCTCCATGATCACTGCAGATGGTGACAGCAGTGGCAAAATTAAAAGACGCCTGCTTCTTGGGAGGAAAGTGATGACAAACCTAGACAGCATCTTAAAAAGCAGAGACATCACCTTGCTGACAAAGGTCCGCATAGTGAAACCTATGGTTTTTCCTGTAGTGCTGTATGGAAGTGAGAGCTGGACCATAAAGAAGGCTGACCGCCAAAGAATTGATGCTTTTGAATTGTGGTGCTGGAGGAGACGCTTGAGAGTCCCCTGGACTGCAAGGAGAACAAACCTATCCATTTTGAAGGAAATCAACCCTGAGTGCTCAATGGAAGGACAGATCCTGAAGCTGAGGTTCCAGTACTTTGGCCATCTCATGAGAAGAGAAGACTCCCTGGAAATGACCCTCATGTTGGGAAAGTATGAAGGCAAGAGGAGAAGGGGACGACAGAGGATGAGATGGTTGGACAGTGTCATCAAAGCTACCATCATGAATTTGACCCAACTCTGGGAGGCAGTGGAAGACAGGAGGGCCTGGCGTGCTCAGGTCCATGGGGTCACGAAGAAGTCGGACACGACTTAATGACTAAACAGCAACATGAAGTTTATATTTTTGAAAGAAAGTCAGTGAAAGGGGAACCAGCTAGAATATGAATGGGAACAAGTTTTCTCCAGTCAAATTATTTTGCAACTACTAGCATCAGATAAAATCCACTGAAATAATGAATGCAAGATTTTCAGCCAGCACTGAAAGGTCCCAGGGAATGTGCCACTACCTGCAGAGAGAATGAGGACCATTGCAAACAGAAAATGGCCCTGTATAATTTCCAAAGACCCAAGACCTGCACAGGGGATTTTCATCCCTTGAGAAATTGGTGAGAGACTGTTAAATCTGTCTGAAGCGATTTATGCCAAAATCAACTTTATAAAGTGGTCACAGAATGTTGTATAGGATCAGGTCTCAAATTAATCACCATTCAACATTGGTTAGAATTCAGTAATTGTTCAGGTTTACAGTGAATGTACTTCACACAGTCTTTGGACTCCATGAACAAAGAGACGTGAGGTGTTTCCAGTTATTGTACATCACATGCATTCTGAGGTACAAACACTTTACAAAATTGTACCCTTTGTATTAAAGCAATCCACTGTAGGAGAAGATAGGAAAAATGAGCCAACAAAATATGGTAAATTCGGCCAAAGATTTGCAGTTCAGTAAAAGCGGAGTTGTATTTGAAAGAAACACTCAACCTAGCAAAGTCCATAATTTTAGGCCACCTTCATAGCACATTAATTCATCTTGGTAGTATTTTCTGATGGCATAGCAATAGAAATACTTTGAAAGAAAAAACAGTTGAATGAGGGAGGTAGTAAATTCCTGTTCAGGTGTTCCAGAATCTGGTGTTCTCAACATGCTCAGTCATTACTTTAAATATGTGAATCACCTATGAGTCACAACAGGAAAGATTCCTGCTTGTATGAAAAATGAGCAAACAAGTATCCTAGAAACTCTTGATTTTCATTCATGTGGAGAGATTCCATGCAAGGTGCTCCCCTCCAAGCCCACAGAGAAAATTCAGCTGGGCTCTAAAGAATTATTGGGTTCTGGAATGCCTAGATAGCGTTTGAGACTGACAGATTCCTTTCTCTTTATTTTCCAGCTTTCTGCTGATGCACTTAAGCCATAGCCTAATCAGACACCAACACAAAGGACCATTGCCATAAAAGTCATCCCCAGTTGTTTGGGGAAGCCTGTTAATCACGGGGGGGGGGGGGGAGGGGAGAGAGCGGTCATCCCCATTTGATCCAGGAAACTCCCTAATCAGCCAACGTGTAGAAACAAGCAGCTTGGGCTCGCTTGCAAGTCGTCGGCAGCTGGCTGAGAAGCAAGAATCAGCTATCTGGCATCAGTGTTACTATCGGGTGAGATATATTTTTACAACTAATTGCTTATGATTACCCCTGGAGAAGACAATGCCTATATACAGGAAAAAAAAATCTGCTATCAGTCTCAGCAATCATAAAGTGGCAGAAAATCTGGAGAGAGGGATAGCTGATGCAAAGAAAATAATTTAAAGATTAATGGGACATCAACTACTCATTCAAATAAATTAAAAATATACTTCAAGAATACTATAATTTGGCGTTATAAATCTTAAGTAATTTTCTCATAAGTTATACTTGATAAGTCTGGACTTAGTCTTGTCTACCTGAAGTCTTTTGGCATAAAGCCCAGGACAGTGACCTTGAGTACTCTACTGCTGCTTAAAGCTTGGAAACCTGTTTATTTCTTATTGATTTTTTTATGCCTGGCTTGATAAATTAACCCTAAAGTGGACTTTTAAAAAAACTGTACCTTGGGAATTAGTAAACCTGTGGGAATTAGGCGATCAGGCCGCGGATACAACCATTGCATTCTACCCTGGCACTTTGGGGGTTTACATTTGGTTCAGGCCTATTTACCCAAATCAGACTTTTTGAAATGACTCTGGAAACTTGGAATATCTGTTTAGTTGGCATCCATTTGTCAGGGATCAATTAGGACACAGATACAATCATCGATCTGGACTGTGAGACTTGGGGACTTCAAATCTTGGCTTAAGTGCTTGGGTAGTTGGAACAGAATGGCACAACAAGGACAATTTTGGGATGAAACAAAATCTACCCTTCAAACAATACTAGAAATAGTGAGATCCCATTACCAAGAGCCAAAATTATTCAATCAACATCTGAAGAACTACAGTCAACAAGCGACAGGGAACAACGAAGAAGGAAATGAGAGTGTGCCAGATGATGTATGCCAATCAAAAGAGGAGCTGGAGGAAATTAATGGGGAAAACCTAAGAGAAACAACGTCAATATTGGATCCGAAGAGAGTATTAAGGGAAGACAAGGGGAGAAAATAAGCAAAATTAACAAAAAAAGCCTGGAAGATCTATTGAAGATAGACCAAGTGCATAAAGAGCTAGTGGACATAAATCAGATGCACAAAATGGTTTCAGAGGGCATGAAAGATGGCAGAATGCTTAGAGACACAGAAACACAAAGTGAAAAAAGAGAAATGAGAGAGGGAATTACTTAGAAAGATGAAAAAGGGGAAAACAAGAAGGGGCCCCTTAATGTTGAAAAACATGCATATATTTAACATTGGAAATTGTAAAGGGGCATATCCTTTATATTAAAAGGGAGAATTAAATTGAAATAAGGGAGCCCTAATCAGGGTAAAGATATAATATGGTGGGTTTTCATTTTAGATAAACTAAACTAGATATAAAGCTGGGGCATGGATCTGGAACCACTTTCAATAAGAATGTTATTAGAAGACCTTGAGAATATTGTACACTATGAGAGTAATATTATGATAGTAGTCATATTAAATACTAAAATATGTAAATGAATGGTTTGAATGTCTGAAAGATGTCTGGAATTTGGGGGGACAACCGGGAAGACACTGAGATGTAAAAAACAAATAATTGTAAGCAAAGCATGTAACATGATGTTTGACAAGCACAAACCAATGTAGATAGATTGAAAAACTAATAAAATGTTAAAAAAAAGGTCATCCCCAGTTGTTCTGAGGAAAGGTACCAGCGAAAACAGCTGAGACTGAAATGCATTGAGAACCAGGTGTTTGTGATGAAAACATTTTTAATTAATGCACACGCGTGCGGGTGCACACACTGCTGCAAATGTAGGGAAATATCACTGTCATAAACCCAATGACAAATGTTGTAATTTATCTTCCTAGTCTGGCAGTCTCTGTAGTTTAGCTTTCAGGAGAGCCTTCCTCGTCTTCTCCTACAGGAGCTATAAGAATTCAGAGAAGTGATTAAACAAGACGTCTCCTGCTGTTTAAGTCTCCTCTGTGATCTGTTCAGAGGCCAAATTCCATTCTGTTTTTATATCTTTGGCAATTATGCAGCAATTTGTGAAAACCCAAGAAAGACGGCAACATGAAGAAGTGATGTATTCTTGCTGGAAGAGAACAGTCTGGAACGCCAATGGCTGGCTTTCATGTTCTTTGAGCTAGCAGCAACAACTGATGAATTATCCTTAAAGTGAGAGGATTTGACACAGAACCTTTCTACTGGATTCTAAAGATCTCCATTAGGATGACTGGGTGGACAATGAAGATGTATTAAAGGTGCTTTACAGGTCTAAATCAGGGATTGTTCATACAATGGATGGTGGTTGTCTGATCTTTAAAGTGGCATTAAAGCCAGGGAGGCAGATACACACTCACACACTGAGGAAAATAATTGTCTTATAATTTTCACACCTCTCATTGCCTTCCTCTTTTCTTTGGTTATTTACACTATTTTTGCCCTTCAGCCAACAAGCTTAAGATGGCAGACATGACTCCTTTTCCTTACTCCTCAAAACAACCCCATGAGATTGAGAAAGAGTGACTAGTCCTAGGTTACCGAGTGAGTTTCATGACTGGGTTAGGCCATGAATCTGGATTAACTGAAATCCCAGCCCAGCAGCCTTAGCCCTACGCTACACTGACCATAACAGCATAATCCTATACACTTTAACTCAAAATCAAGCCCCACAGAGTTCAAAGGGACATGCTGTCACATATGTGTACATGGGATTGTAGTGGAAAATGCTTTTCAGTTTCTATTTCTTTAGGTGGCAGAAAACTACAAATATCAACTGTGGCAATGTTTTTCAGCCAAGATATTTTAAAAGCTTCCCCCCCCCCACCACCTGCAAATTCTTTTAAGAAGGCAATGGTGGTACTTCTTTTCTATGAGTGAATCACATAATAGTTTATGCAAATTTCATTCAATTTTGGTTCAATAGTACTTATTTCCCCAGGAATTATATTAATGCGTTGCCATGAAAATACATAACAATATGTGGCATTTTTCATCCTTACAATAGTTGGCAGACAATCTCAGAGAAAGATTAAGTGGGGGAGGCATTGCCTAGGAAATGTTTTAAATGCTATTTACTTTGTATACTGGTTTAGAATTTCTTAGCAAAGTGAAAATCTAAGAAATACTTTCATTTTCAGTATTTATTTTAAAGTGAATTTAGCCTTGTGCTTTTTTTTAGCACTTTGATTTGGTGTGCTCTAAGATAATCGTACACTTTAAATGAAAATAAAAGTGTTTTCACTTTTCAAGGGAAAATTTGAGAGAGATTACTTTGTTTACCTTCTACAGAGTTACCCTGAATTTTAAAAGTGGATAGAATATTTGTTTTCCTTGCTAATGCTATCAAATCTTCTAGGAACCCATGTAGTAAAAAACTAAGAAAATTCAGACAATAGATTAGATTGAGACAGTCATATGCAGGAATTTCTAAATAGATTAGATTCACTCCCTGCCATTTTCCTATGTAGCCCAGACTAAGTCTATCTGAAATCTGAAATGTGGTGATATCTTTATTAGGTCAAACAAAAAGGCACAAAAATCCTTACAACCTTGCACTTATTTTGTGCATGTTTGGTTGGTCTAATAAAGGTATTACCACAGAATGGATTTGGTTTTTTTCTTGCGTCCAATATGGTGATTAACGTCTACCCGTTATCTGAATCTTTGAAACTTAAAAAAATGACAGACTCACACATGCAGTGATTGAACTTGATCATTCTCCAGACAGAAAGGCAAAGAATAGTTTCTGAATGTGGGATATTGTGCTTATGTATACATGATTCAAAACACCAGGGAAGAGCTTGATATTGCTGCACAATATCATGCCCCTGTTGCAAGCAGGAAAAAAAGATGCCAAGATTTACATAGCAAAAGGCAGCCTGAATGTTGGCGACACCCATGTCAGCAGTCAAGGTGATCTACAGGATACCTCTTGTGCTCATTGCCATTCCGAAAGAGACACCAAACAGGGAAAAAAATCACAAAGCCTGTGTCCTTATTTCCGCAATTAACGCTTCCTCACCCAAGAATAAAGGAATTGTCAGGGTCCCCTGAAATGTCAGGGTGCTGAATTTATCAAAAGTGTCCTGAATTTATCACCCGTCTTTGTTCATGCGCATTGGGAATGCATTGGGAAACAGCTACCATGTTCTCTAGACTCACAAAGAGAGTATGGCTTAATAAGAAGCTGACGGCGTACACCAAAATCCAGGTCTATAGAGCCTATGTCCTGAACACACTCATGTACTGCAGTGAGTCCTGGACCCTTTGTGCATGGCAGGAGAGGAAGCGGAACACCTTCCATATGTGCTGTTTCTGATGCATTTTTGGTATCACCTGGGAGGACAAAGTTCCAAATAGAGTAGTCCTAGAATGAGCTGGAATTTTTAGCATTTATACATTACTGAAACAGTGGCATCTACGTTGGCTTGGGCATGTTGTGAGAATGGCTGATGGTCAGATTCCAAAAGATCTCCTGTATGGAGAATTAGTGCAGGGAAATCGCCCCAGAGGGAGACCACAGCTTCAATACAAGGACATCTGCAAGTGGGATCTGAAGGCTTTAGGAATGGACCTCAACAGATGGGAAACCTTGATGTCTGAGCGTTCAGCCTGGAGGCAGGCATTGCATCATGGCCTCTCCCAATTTGAAGAGACCCTTGTCCAGCAGCCTGAGGCAAAGAGGCAGTTCCGAAAGAAGCGAAACCAGGGAGCTGGACAGGGGACAGATTGTATTTGTCTTCAGTGTGGAAGGGATTGTCACTCTCAAATTGGCCTTCTCAGCCACACTAGATGCTGTTCCAAGACCTCCATACAGAGCACGTTACCATAGTCTCTCGAGACTAAAGGATGCCTACTATTTGTTCATAACATGTGTCTCTGCTGTACAGTTGTGTCATTTTGATACCACTTTAACTGTCATGGCTCCCTCCTTCAGAATTCTGAAATCTGTAGTTAGTAGAGATATTTTGAATTCTGTGTTGTGGTTCAGGGGAGTACACTAGAGTTTCCTAATGATGAATTTGAAGTATCTCACAGAGCTACTTATCTCAGGATTCCTCAGGATGGTGCTATAACAATTAAACTTCAGTGACTGTGTAAATGGTACTAAGTAGGACCATTAGTATTGATTTTATTACTGTTTTAATGTAAAACTTGTTTAATTCTTTAAAAATATTTGTATACCTACTGTTTTTAGTTTCTACATAAAGTATTGTCTTTTTAATGATATAAGCTGCCTTGGGTTCTTTTTAAGGATAAAATGTAGGTATATCTATATTTAGAGCAGACCACATGAGCAAATTTGAGTCCCATTGATTTCAATAGGTTTCCTTTTAAAGAGCCTTGTGGTGCAATCTTTAAATTGTAGTACTGCAACAAAGGGACCTCAAGGGATGTGACAGCTGGCTCGAAGACTCAGATTTCCATCCTTTCAAGTTTGGTAAAATGAGTACTCAGCTTGCGGGGCTGGGGTAGGGATACAATGTATAGCCTGTATAATTAAAAAAATTGTAAATTGTGCAAAACTGCCCAGCAAGTGCTCTAAGCACTATGAGGGGGTATATAAGTGGCACACATTGCTTCTTTTGGCTTTTTTAAAATTATATTTGGCTATGACCCCATTATCTGGATCACAGAAGCTTAAAAAATGACAGACCCACATGTGCAATGACCTGACTTAATCACTCTGAAGATAGAAGGGCAAAGAATGTGCAAATGGAAATGTGTTTGGTTGTACCCCTGAGAATATGGCTTCTGAATATGGCCATTCTGTCATGGGATGGCTGTAGGAAAATAGTTTTCATACTCTGGAAGCAATGTGGTGTTACAGTTACTGGGCAACGATTCATTTCTGAAGGAAACTGCTTGTTAACAGACCAGAAAGATAGGCATATGGGAGCTTATCTCTAAGATATTTGTTTACCAGCAATGCCTTCAGCATCTTTTTTCTCCTTTGTGACTCCTGGTTTTTTGGCAAAGCAGAAGATGAGGAAGATCTCCAAAAATTTTCCTCCTCTTTTGATAGCTCTCCGTGTATATTGTTAGTAATGATGATGATGACAACATTAAACAGTACCTCACCCATTTTTCAAGGAGCTCCCACGGGCATACATAGACAGAGGTGGATCATCTCATTTTATTCTTGCAAGAAATCAACAAGGAAGGTAAAGCTGAGTCTGCCATGGACTCTACAACATAGAGCTTATGTCACCCAGGAAGCTACATGGGACAATACACATTTGAGTTTTGATCATTTCTAGGCAAAATCTGATCCTCTAATCCTGCATTCTCCAATCTGCAGCCCATAGGACTAGAGTTCCTATCAATCCCAGCCAGCATGCCTTTATATTGCCCTAGCGGAGGATGATGGTGGAAAATATCTGAACTCCTCAGATTGGGAGAGGCTGCTCTGACTACAACATTACACTTTCTTTCAGCACAGATTAGAGATATTAAAAAGATTGTAGATAAATAACTTCCTTTTTTCCCTCTCACTCCCTCATGCCTTTTATCAACTCTTCCTCAGGGACTGTGCATTAACATGATGATAAATGTACAGTGCATCAGCTTCCAAATGTGCTAATGTGTCAAAATATGTTTTCCCTTTATATTTCCAGATTAGCATCTTATTTACATATTGGCAAATGAAAGCAGTTTGGGTACAAGAATTGCAAATTCATGGAGGTGTCCCCCCCCCCCCCGGAATAGCTATTGAAGAGCCACCTCTTTCATGCCAAAAGAACAGGATGAAATATTTGGGACCATTTTAATTTTAATTTTTATTGAAGATGTAAACCTTGCAAGGGTATTTGCAAGCTTTCTGGCAAGCCTGCTTGGCAGTGCCCTATCTCATAGGAAACTAATGTGAAGAAGCCAATGGAAATTTGTCAATTCTGTTACAAAGTTAGCCATTTTGGAGCTGATTTTTCTATAAGAACATTTTGATTTTCCTCTCTGATAGATCATTTTGGATCACACGCTGTCAGATATGAAAGATAAACTTTGGTGTTCAAAGCATTGGTCCCACTTCTGCTACGAAGACCATTGGTTAGAACTGCGAGATGGATACCATGAAAATTCAAATTGGGGGGGGGGGGGCTTATATATAGTGCTCCCGTCCTGGAAATCACATCTGAGATGGGCACCACCCATTTCACACACACACTCTTAACACCCATTTATCTTCCTCCAAAGCCTTACCTGCTGTTGGTGACAAGTAGATTTGGCAATAGCTACAGACACCCATTAATACTAGAAGTACAGGTTCCAGAATGCCTGGCAGAAATGATGCTTGATTAATGTTAATGGATTGTTGCTGTGCTTCCTTTTTAACCTTACACATTTTAAGATTGCTAAAATTTGTAATGATGATGATGATAACCCATCAAATCAACTCCAAGTTATGATAACTCTTGCCAGCATTTCCTACATATAAGATACTCAGACGAGGCTTACTAGTTGCTTCTTCTGGAGGTATCTTTGGACAAGTTGCCCATGGAGACATAGTGAGGAATTGAACTCAAGCTCAGTGACTCGTACTCTAGCTAATTGAACTATCCCCTCAGTGTTTTAATATTATAACATATTTATGCATGCCGAGGAAAATATCCACTTAAACTGGCTATTCCTAGGGGTTGCACAACATTTCAATTCTACATATTCGCGAAGGCTTTTATGGCCGGGATCTAATGGTTGTTGTGGGTGTCAGAATCCACAACCTTCAGAACACAGCCAAAGAGCCTGAAAAACCCACAACAACCAGTTTAATTCTAATTTTCTTATGGAGGGTCACTATGGTGCCTGTAACACTGGAGACCATACTCATTCTCATTTCTGGAAAAAGAGCGCTCTTGCACATCCACTTCTATGTGTCTGTGTGTTGGTTAAAGATCAAGCATTTACTACAACACTGGTGAGCATCTTCCAGAAACAAAGATCAGAGATTGGCAACTTCCAAAGTCTTGGATTTTTGAGGGTTGTACTTGTCCTTCAAAAAAACCCTGTGCTCCTCAAAGTCCAATGCTTAAAAAAAAAGATGACTAGATTGCCCCAAATTTACATCTCCACCTTCTGATTTTTCTAGAGGTTACATATTTCCTAGAAATTTGTTGTTTCCAGCCATTTGCCCCTCACATATTTTGTAGATCTGAAGGCCTCAATGGTGACCCAGGGACCATCTTTTGTCCACCTCTGTACATCACTAATTTACCGTTGCCTTTTGTGAACATGAAGCTAGATGGTCTCTTAAGTACCACCCTGTCCAGCTCTGCCTTGTCTCTTCTGTTCTGCAGCAGGACAAACTGTTCTTATTTTGACTTTCTAGTTGAGGAGCAAAACAAAAAACAAAAACAAAAACAAACAAACAAAAACAAAAAAACCCAAAACAAAAAAAACCCTATTCCTGCTACCGATAACACGATATGCGTGTAGATTTCAACTTTCTGCAGTCTAAACTGGTGCTGAGCACTGCATGACCTTTCTTTCTCCCCTTCAGCTACTCTTGTAGCAGCTCCTGAAACTGAAAAACGGATGTTTCAATTATGGAACTCTTAGGTATTACTATGATGATTTGGAGAATCTAGTTTCTATTAAAAGTTCAACCGGCTTGTCTTGATCTATACTTACTATCCTGTTGAAGGTGTATTAATTTGTGCTCCTTGATCCTTATGCTAAAGAATGTCTGTGGAGATAGGAAAATATGTGGAAGGAAATGTATGGGAAGCAGTCCCTGAGCACAAATGGCCAAGCAATGCATATTTACAACATCTGGACAAGATTGTCCAGACTGATAAAAAAGATAAGCAAATAAAGGGATGGGCCACATCAATATCAATAACATGACACACCTGGGCATGGATCAGATGTGGAGACAGGAAATGTAGTAAATACAAAGATCATGATCACATGCTGATGGCTTTTGATTTGAAAGGACTGAAGAACTTAATAGATTTATCATATATTATTAGGCAGGATAGCTTTGGGTTGCAAAACAAATAAACTAGGAATAACCCTTGGTTGACCTTGGATAGCTGGGCCGCCCAGCCTGGTGCAGAGAGCCGTCCATTTTGGAGAGGAGCACAGCCAGAAGGGGGCTTTCTCTTGCCTGTGATGCACTGCACGTTTGTGGGGAGCCCAGTGCTAAATCATTTCTAGAATTAGCTGATCTGACAGCCAATTCTGCCCCTCCCCCCAAGTAGTTTTCAGTCTTTTAAAAATGTGCAAAGGGAATGTACCAATGGGCATTTCCTTTTAAAAAAATTATTGGGGTTGAGGCCCAATAAATGTAGAGCCTCCCTAAAGCCTCCCAAAGTGAAAATCATGCTCCCTGGAGGTTTTCCAGGGCAGAAATAGCTCATTTTGGGGCAAAACCTCCCGAAAGCAGGCCTTTTAAAAATTTTATTTATTTATCTAATTATTTATTTATTCATTTCATTTTTAAACTGGACAAGTGGATGACGTTCAGGGCAACAAAAATGCCCCTGGAGTGCTTCATGTAAGTAATAAGCTGCACTTTGCCCCCCTGGAATAAACAATGTGTGTTTAGTCGTTTAGTCGTGTCCGACTCTTCGTGACCCCATGGACCAGAGCACGCCAGGCCCTCCTGTCTTCTACTGCCTCCCAGAGTTGTGTCAGGTAGAAAAAAATAGTAGAATTTTATTGCCTATGTTCCATACTTAGGGATTATTGGAAGACATCCGGATGAAAATTGAATCCAGGACTAGAGACTTTGCTTCAAGATGGTCTTTCTCTTCTTGTGTTTTCATTCCCATTTTCTCTAAGCAATATGCTGTCAAGTCAATTCTGACTTGTGTCGACCCTTTTCAGGGTTTTCCAGCTAGAGAATACTCAGAAGTGGTTTACCTTTCCCTTCTTCTGGGGGCGCCCTGGGATTGTGCAGCTTGCCATCTTCTCTAGTAATTTCATAATCATAAGAGTCAGAGGAGACTCTGGACATTATTGAGCCCAATCATCTGTTCATTGCGGGATCAATGACCTGAACACATAGCTCTTCATCTATAAAAAGGAGGTCACCACCTCTTTTTCAGTTTGATCCACAGATAAAGCTATTTGCCATCACAGTGTTTCTCCTAGTATTTAGCTAAAACATGGTTCAGCCACATTTCCACCTTTTGATTCTAGTTCTGTGCTCTGGAGCAACACAGCACAAACCTACTTCACTTTCTGTATGAGACTCATTCATAAATGTGAGAACAGTTATACTGTCTTCATTTTATTCCTGTGTTCTCCAGGCTAAACATACCCAACTCTTCGAACTCAGACTCACTGGACATGGGGTCCAGTCAGCCCTCATGATGTTCCTTGTCCAATGTACTCCAGTTTATCATTCCCTTAAAATGCAAAATCAAGAACCGGGCATGGTATAGATATAGTTTGCCTACTGTAGAACAGCACATGTATCACTCAAATATACACCAGCTTGCCATATTTTTTTTGCTGCTAAACAGGATTAAAAAAGGTAAAGGTTCCCCTTGACATTTTCAGTCCAGTCGTGTCCGACTCTAGGAGGCAGTGCTCATCCCGTTTTCAAGCTGTAGAGCCATCACTTGTCCAAAGACAGTTTCCATTGTCACGTGGCCAGCGTGACTAGGGACCGCTGTTTTACCTTCCCACGGAGGTGGTACTTATTTATCTACTCGCATTTGCATGTTTTCGAACTGCTAGGTTGGCAAGGAGCTGGGACAAAGCAATGGGAGCTCACTCCGTCACGTGGATTCGATCTTACAACTGCTGGTCTTCTGACCCTGCAGCATAGGCTTCTGCGGTTTAGCCCGCAGCGCCACCACATCCCTTGCTGCACAGGATTGGGCCTGGTTAATAATTTGATGGGACTATTAATTTGATGCAAATCCAGAGACATCTTGCTAGAACAAGCAAGGAATGTTGTCAGAAGCCTTGGAAAGCTACTGCCAGTCAGAGCTGTATGTTCTTCATTCCTTTGTTTATAACTATTTTTTTTAACGATGCAGACCTGATTATTTTGTTTATGCAGTCCTTTAGTTCACCAGTTTCTCTAGTATCCAGATTGCCATGATGGCTCATGCAATCAGCTTTAATGAAGATGTCAATTGTTATCTGGAACTTAAGGCTTCTGAGTTACTACCAGCCTTTATAACATGTTCCTTCCCAGGTCATGAGTATGTTTGTAGATAAGATCAGGTAGTTCCTCTCACCAGGAGCTAACTAGTGGGGAAGAGACTAGCTAAGCATGATAGGAAAGCATGTTTCCCTTTGAACATGCCAACCAGCAGAACTTATCAAGAAACAGCAGGTGGAGAAAGTGCCCTCCAGAGTGTAAAAGAATAAAGGGAAAGAAAGAAAATACAGATTGTGGAAAGAGCAGGGAAGAAAATTCAGTTTTGAGTTATATGGGTTCCTCCCTTATGAAGGTAAGGATGGATGGGCTGTTGTAGGCTTGGAACAGGAAGACTTGAGGTCACATGCTTTCTGCATTGCTGGCCATTTCTGTAACCTTTGACTAGACAGGGAGTTTCCCACCTGTCAAAACAAGGGTACTATTTCTCTGCTCCACAGGATTTTTGTAAGAATAACTCATTCGCAATTGTGAGAAGATCGCCAGCCGTAGCTGTGGGAGCCATATAAATATCTTAAACAGACATGGGATCTCTATTTAGATATAATAAATGTGAGCGCTGGAGTCATATGGCAAATCACATTTCTCCTTTGCGCTCGCTGCTCTAGAGGAGATGTTAATAATATGCTGTAAAGAGACCTTTACATTTTTAATTAAGGGAACTAAGTCTCCTTTGTCTTCTGTTCCTCCTCCTGTTATATTTATGTGACTCCTTTGACTCAAAATGTGACTTATGCACAGCGAGATCCCAAAGGAACTTGAAAAATTCTAATTTGGCTCTGATTTGCTCATGTAACCCTGCAGTGTTCATGTATAACAGAAAGAGCTTTGATCTTCCAGTAATAACAAGCAATTGTAGGTCTTCTGCACTGGCATATCAGAAGATCTCTGGTTCACATTGCCTAATATAATGTTCACCCTCATGTCTCCTGCAGATCTGCCAGCAAGCATCCAAAGTTGCAAAGAAAGAATTTCCAAGAAATAATGCTCTTAGATGGTGTGACAGTTTTGGAAAATGAAAAAAAGATTAGAAAGCTGAAAGCAGTGAAATTTGATAAAACTGTCATTGAGCAAACAGGAGCCATGCTGGCCTCCTGACACTGGCACACATGAAAACAGAAGTTACTTTTAAATGAAATCACCTTCAATAACATAATTTCAGATTCTGGCAAGGGATAAAGAGAAGAGATTGTAGTATCATGGGGGTGTGAACTCTGAATGACTTTGAGACTTTCCTCATATTGTCTGGATTAAACATCAAATCCTTTGCTCTCATCCAGTCTGTTAATGACATCTGCCATTGATTTAGACCATAAACATAGACTTATATTTCCATACATTTTGATTGCTGCCTCTGTCTTCTCCTGAATCAAGTAAGGATAGCCCTTTAAGTAGCAGAGAAATGGGAAGGTAGCAGCAAAGGTGCAAAGGATTTTCAAGGAAAACAGAGTGTTTTTCATGTACCAGGCCTGCAAGTGTTCATGGGCAAACGGGCTGGGGGGGAATGTTTTGTTCCATAAATTCATGCAACTAGGGATGTGCATTTAGGATTTTTTGGACCATATGCCACATAAGTCTCCTTTATGGGATAACTACCTGCAAATCTTACAGACAATGTAGTTGTGTTAATGTGGAGACAAGGTCCATGTGACCTTGGATAGGCTTAACTTCTGGTCTGAAAAGAAAGCTTCTTAGCAACCACTGGGACAAGCTCACTGTCAAACAGGAAGTAAGGTCTATCCAAGGCAGGAAGTCTGCCAGCTAGGCCTTATCTCCAGGTGAGCACAATTAAGTTGTCTGTAGGGTATTGTGTCTCATGTGTGAGATTCCCAGAAAGAATAATGTGGTTTGTAGTTTTAAAAAATCCTAAATGCACACTGCTACTTGCAACATCTCTCATGTTGGTGTGGCTTATGAACAGAGCCATAACTACAAATTTTATCACCTTAAGCAAGCAGCCTGTGGCGCGGGAAGGGCTTTCTTGCAACAAAGTCTTTTGATTCCTTAAAGACTGGTTAGATTTTACTCAGGGCGGTATATGTTGTCCTGCTGCTTGAGGTAAGGAGTAAAGTGACATCCCCTCTTACTGAGTGTGGGTTGTCCCGCTTGCAACAGTCACCTGTGGCAGGAGTCAATCAGGTGATAGAGTGGCAGTACTAGCATCCTTGTATACTTCTGAAGGAGAGGTAGAATAGTTGTTGTTCCAGAGCGGTCTTTGATGCACTACAATACTTTTTTTCCTTCTTTGACATGGCTGATATTGGTCTGACTATTTTAAAAAAAATCTGGCTCATGTAGAGGGGAAGGTTCTTGGCACAGTGGTTCTCACTATGATCAACGGGGCAGATCATGAGAAAGAATAAGCAGGAGGAGCCATGCCAACTCTGGGGAGTATGCTCTGGAGAGGAATGCAGAATCTTCTGTTTGGTGACTGTCACGTCCACCCAGTGTTCCTTCGTCGTTGTTTAGTCGTGTCCGACTCTTCGTGACCCCATGGACCAGAGCACGCCAGGCCCTCCTGTCTTCCACTGCCTCCCGGAGTTGGGTCAGATTCATGTTGGTTGCTTCGCAGACACTGTCCAGCCATTTCCTCCTCAGTCGTCCCCTTCTCCTCTTGCCGTCACACTTTCCCAACATCAGGGTCTTTTCCAGGGAGTCTTCTCTTCTCATGAGATGGCCAAAGTATTGGAGCCTCAGCTTCAGGATCTGTCCTTCCAGTGAGCACTCAGGGTTGATTTCCTTCAGAATGGATAGATTTGTTCTCTTTGCAGTCCAGGGGATTCTCAAGAGCCTCCTCCAGCACCACAATTTGAAGGCATCAATTCTTCGGCGGTCTGCTTTCTTTATGGTCCAGCTCTCACTTCCATTGTTTATCCCTTAAACATAGGTTCACCCTCTGGATGCGTTTTCTCTTTACACGCTGCCACCAAGTATTATCCACCCCAATACCAAATACATATTTCAGATACGTGTGATGCCAACTATAACAGGTTTATTGAACTTTTAAGTTTGAGAATCATAGGAGTAAATTAGAGATGTTCTTTTATTGTTAGGTCAAACACAAATGGAAAATCACAGAGGTTCAGGCTCATTCTTTAAATATAATTTGGTTATGCATTGGTTCAAATGTATTTTTAATTCACAACAACAATATGCTTTTTCTAATTATCTATTCTCTGTTCCTTGTAACTCCTTCCCTATTCTCTCTGTCACTTCAACTGTCCAATCTGTGTATTAACCTTCTCAATTCAATCTCCTAACTCTCCCTTTTCAAATCTCTATCTCTCCTACTCCTCTCTAACTGTCTGTCATCCTAACTCTTCAACTGTCTCTTTGACTCCACCCTTCCTGCCCTTTCATAGGCTCCTGCCTTTTTTAGCTTACATGATGGACAGACTGGTGTGACGTGATGTGATGGCATTCTGCCACAGTGACAAAAATCTTTGTTCCAAATTTTTGTGGTGTCTAAATGGCAGCATCCTAATATCAAAGCCTAGCATCAAAGCCCTGGTTGTCCCAGCCTACAGATGGCTCTGCCTTTGAATTTCCTATGCCTTGGAGAAATAGGCTTGGGTCAGATGCTTGCCTGGGTGAAACATCCAGTGAGCAAAGATGAACTCTTTCCACCAGACTCATAATGTGACCTGTGAGGTAGGCACTTCATATGGATGTCCTTAGATATGGTAACTGGCACCATGCAATCATTGGCAGTCAGTGTAGTATAGCAGTTGTACTGGGGTTGCAACTAAGATCAGCATTTGAGGCCCCCCTGAGCCATGAAATGCATGGACTGACCTTGGGCAGTTGCTCTCTCTCTGACCCTGACCTACCTCTTGGTGGTGTTGTGAGAGTAAAGTGGAAAAGAAGCCATGTGTGGGATTTTGTAATCTACCTTCTATTAAAAAAGGCATAAGCTAATCATACAGTACTGACAGATATGGATAGCTACAGGTGCTGAGGTTATGAACCTGCCAAAAGTTCTTCAATATTTTATACATGCTAGACAAGATAACAGCCGAGCTCTTGCAGTTGAAGATAAATGCTGAGCCATTGCTATTAAAGCTCTATTTTTATATTAACTGATGGGGAACAGCAGTGACCTGGAGTGTACCCAGCCCATATCAGGGAAAAATAAGGAACCAACGTGAAATAATTGTGGTATGCATATTTTCTGAAACAAGAGAGGTCAATGAAGAGAAAGGAAAAAGCATATTACTGCAAAACAATTACTTAAATTGGAATAAATGGGCCCAATATCTAAGTATCATCCAGAGTTTAGTATAATTCAATGAAGCCATTTGTGTCATTGGCTACAGAGTCTGAGTTTATTTCATATTTAATGCTGAGGACGTACAACTCAGTTTCCTGGAAACACCACCCGTATCTTCAGACTAGGGACTACCTGTGTACATCTTCAGAGGAAGTGTTTAATCCTTGGGTGCAAGGGCTGAATCTTTGAACTGTTAATTTGAACGTTGTGCTTGCTATTAATTAATTAATTTTATTTATTTATTCTCTTTATACGACGTCTATCTGGTCATTTCAACCACTCTAGGCAGCTAGAGTGAGCTGATAATCTTGATTTCAGACCACTTGTGGAGGGTGTCATTCAGACATAATATACATACTCATCAAGCTTGAAAAAAAATTAATCTCAATATTATTCACTACATGTAAGCCAGTGATGGGCAATGTGCATCTTTGAGCCACACATGGCCTTCAGGAGTCCAGAGGTACACACATACCCAGCTTGCCTCCCAAGTAAAATTAGCTCAAGATGCTTTTTAGGAGGCTTAGGGACATTTTCTTTTCACATTTTAATGATCTCCCGGCTTGAACTCTTTGGACAAAAAGTGGGATATAAATGTAATAATCAAGCAATTCTTCCCCCTACAAGAAAGGAAGTGGAGTAAATTTGCAGAATTCTGCTGTGTAATTTGCAAGCAAGGCATGCCTGTTCTGCTTTTGAGAAAACCACATCCTCAACCCAGGCCACTTTGCATCAAAATGGACAAGAAATCAATTTATCCCCTAGCCCTAATCTGTGCTTCAAACTATGTGTCCCTTTGTGTGTTTGTATCAAAGCTTTATTATTAAAAGTCAAACAATCCATAGACTTTGCTGCCAGTTCTGGGAGTTCACCCACCACCAAAACTAAAGTTTACAAAAAAACACTCTTTCTAATTCTATTGGTGACCCTCTGAGCAAAACTAGCATCTTTTCCTCTTGAGGAGGAAAGTATATACACACAGCAGAAAACAATTGGCTGATAGTTGAAAAAGACACAAAAGGCTCTCTTAGGCAATAAAGCAGCAATCGTTACTTTATGTAAATTGAGTTATTTGAACAGAAGCATTCTGTGTGTGTGATAACATGCCTTAGCCTGGTTAATTTTGTCTCCTTTAATTATTGACCTCCCAATATTTGGGGTTAATTGTCTCAGTTTTTCCACCATGGTCTATACTAGCTGGATTTTACATACAGTTACTTTAAGGTCAATTTTTCTTTTGTTTGATGTTTTAATTGCTGCCTATTAGAGATGGATACAAACTTCTTGTCTGTTTAGCAGCTGAACAGGTTTTTGGTGCTTCAGAGCTCTGCCTCCTCTGATGGGCATCCAATTGGAAGCAGCCTGGCTTCCCTGTCCCACCTCCTTTGTGTGCTGCCTCTGAGTGGGCGCCCACAGGAGGACGCGGGGCTTTGAAGGGACAAACCCCTATTTGGCCATTATATGAACTGGCATGTACCACCAAACTTGTGGTCTGTGCCCATTTCTATTATTGAGTTTTATTTTGTGTCTACATTGTTAGGTTGTAAGCTGCCCAGAGTAATGGCTTGGCCACTAGATGAGTGAGTCAAATTAATCAGTCAGTCAGTCTGTCAGTCAGTCAGTCAGTCAATGTTGTTTTCAATTTCTTCTCTTGTTGGTAGCTTCACAAACTTTCATGCCCTCCCAAAAGTGGAGATATGGCAAATGCAAGGACTTTAACAGGGCATGCCTCTCTCCAGTGTTCGGGGGCGGGGGGCGGGGAGCATCTTCTGGCCCAGTTATGGGAAATCACTGGAATGAGAAGAATAATTTTGTAGTTTGCTTCTTTGCTGGTGTGAGTTGCGCAGATCAGAAGGCGTTCTCTTGCTCTCTGGCTGCTATGCTTAGAACATTGGACAGGATAGGCTTGGGGTAGATTCTTTTGTTGAATGATAATACACAGGCAGACATACATTGTCAATAGAGGGTGGCCAAAATATAATGATAGCACTTAAATATTTCATCAGTCTTCCATGGTACTGTAAGTGATGGAACTTTGCAGTGAGTGCTAAGTGTGAACAGCTTGGTAGATGAAGAACATAATGAATGGCTTTCATGAACATGAATATTTAATCAGTGTCATTAGCCATATTAAATCTTTCAGCCTTCTCTGATGGCAGTCTATTTTGCCTTTTCTCCTGGGGTCTTAGGTTCCGGAAGAACAACTGTTGTGCATTTTAGGATATGCATTGATAAGTTACATATATAACCCTTTGTTAGGAAAAGCATGTGCAGGTCCTTAGAAGCATCATAGAGCCTGGGCATTATACTGTTGAATGAATTTTTGTAGCTCTTCACTTTAGTCTTACACAGCCTTATGCCTGCTTAATTTTGTCTCCTTTAATTACTGGCATCCCAGTGTTTGGGGTTAATTGTCTCCGTTTTGCCACCATCTTTTATACCAGCTGTATTTTCCAGGAGGGGGCACCAGACAGATAAACAGCCGATTGTATGACTTATTATTTTCAAAGGGAACTCCTTCAGCTGCTCCTTATTCCTTCAGGCAGCCTATATGCCATCGTTTTTGCTTTATTTGTGTCATTAATGGTTTGTGTTACTTTACAAGCCTGCCATAAAAATACAGGGAAATATGCCCTGGTTCCCTCTAGCACCCAAACCTGATATTGCACCTTGAAAATAGATGGGAAAAATATGAAAGATTAAACAACACAATACTTTCCTTGCAATTTAGAACCAAAATCTTGCTGGGAAAAACCAGTTATATAAAGGCAATCATGCAAGTATCACCCCCTCCCCCATTTGAAGCCCTCACATTGGTCAAAATCCTGTTGTGTAAACTGTGCCTGTGTAATTTGAAGTTGTGCAAGCCATTGCAAAATTTGCACTAAGGGGGAAGTCATAGCTAAGAAGCAGCTCCATAGGCACAGCTACACAATTAATTGTCCAATCAGACACATGGGTTCCCCTTGACATTTTAGTCCAGTCGTGTCCGACTCTAGGGGGCGGTGCCCATTCCGTTTTCAAGCTGTAGACCCAGCGCTTGTCCGAAGACAGTTTCTATTGCCACGTGGCCAGCATGACTAGGGAACGCCATTTTACCTTCCCACTGAGGTGGTACCTATTTATCTACTCGCATTTGCATGCTTTCGAACTGCTAGGTTGGCGAGGAGCTGGGACAAAACGACGGGAGCGCACTCTGTCATGTGGATTCGATCTTACGACTGCTGTTGTTCTGACCCTGCAGCACAGGCTTATGCCGTTTAGCCCACAGTGCCACCACGTCCCAGTCAGACACATGGACTGCCTGAGCATAACTCCCTGAGAACCTCTGCAGGCATAACTTTCCATGATGCCACATGCAATAGGATTTTAGCCATTATCTTTCTCTACACCTTCCTGGTTAAACTGGCTTTCTTTGTTTTTACATATGCCTCCCAACTTCTGTTCAGTTCAAAGGAGTTCCATTTATGACACCACCTATCATCTTTGGTTGGACACAACTGGAATTTCCCACAATTCATCAGGCATAATTTACAAATTTGAAATTAATACCCAGATGAATTTTGATTTTATTTTTAAAGATTGTTTGCATTCTGGAATTAACCCTTTTCTGGGATAACTGCCAGCTGTGATTAATACAGGCTTCTGATTTTTTTCCCCCTGAGAGGTATATGATTTTTTTTAGGACTCCAGGTAGGTGTGGGTGTGATCCAGGTGTTAGCTGCCCTAACAACCGGATCACACCCACGCCCATCTGGAGTCCTAAAACATCTTTGAATTATCATTTCATTAAGTCCAAAAGAGCCCTTCAAAATATTTTGGCACAGAGGGACTACAGCCACTTCCCTGCTTTTCTGTTTATGTCCTTTCCGAGTAATCATAGTACACATGCTCATCTTCTGGGATCCTCTAGCACTGGGTAATTCTACATGTGGGAAATTTCTGTTGGAATTTGTGGGTAGCCAGGGAAATTCTATTCTTCAAAACAACAACTCCAGTTTATGAATGTGAGATATTGTGTTTCTGTACCGGTGATTCAAAAAGCCAGGAAATGGCCTGATGCTGCTGTATAATATTGTGCCTGTATTGCCAGCAGAAAAAATGATGCAAATTGCTTTGTGTCTGGGTGAGACGTTATATAAAAAAGGAGTCAGTTTTGGGGATTTCCTATTGCTTGATGTCACTCTGTGAATGTGTAGTGAGCACAATTTCCTCTGCTGCAAACAACAACACCACAGAGTCTGGCAGCAGTGTAAAGATGGACAATATCCTTGTCCGTCTTTACGGCACTGGAAGACTCTTTGCTGGCTGGCTAAATGCAGAGGCATTCATAGGCTAGGGTTAGAGCCCTACACAAGGGAGTTAAAAAAGAGATGACGCATCGAATACCAAGGATGTGTCAAGACTAGAGAATAATAAGGAAGTAGAAAGACTGCAGAAGAGATAGGCAGGTTCCAAGAAATAAAGGGACTGCCAACTATGTAAACAAGACCAGCTGGCTATTGGGTGGACAAAAATCTGGCTGCATTTTCAGCTAAGCATCCCAGGAGGAACCAATGGACCATATGGGAAGTGGGATGATGCTGCCATCTGAAATGGGATTAGTGCTTTTCTTTTTCCATTCTACCACTCCAAATAACTAATGACAAATGGCATCAGTGAACTGACCAGGAGGTTTCCAGTCTGAGTTCCGGCTGATCTGAACAGAATATCATTGATTTAAGCAAATGAACAGAATAAATTTTAACAGGAAGAGATGTTGATTTTAGGCCCGCTTCAAGGCCAGTTCTGCTGTCTTACAACACAAGGTGACCATCTGAATCAGAAGAGGCTGGGTGTGGTGGAAAGAGCAATCTCAGTCTCTTGCCAATTTTCCTGTCAAAGGACAAAAGTGAATGTGGGACATAGTATGGTCTGCACTCCCTCAACTAATGTGTTGCTCTCAGGTAGGATGAAGACAACTGTAGCATTAACAATGATGAAGGAAAAATTCAACTATCCAATTTGTTTCTGTAAATATAAGGAAGGGGCATTTTAGGAACACAGAATGCTGCCCTTCCCTGGGTCAGACCTTCAGCTTCTCAAGCTCCTTATTATCTGGTGGCCACCATCAGCTTTCCACAATTTTAGGCAGGAGTCCTGTTGATCTTGAATGTGCTCTAAGACTCTTTGAGGTGCCAGGGATAGAATATGGAAACTTCTCTGCACAAAATGCATGCCCTACCAGTGACCTTCGTGTAAACATCAAAACATCTTGTGCTGCCTCTGCTATCAAAACAGCTTTGTTCCATGCATCTTTGAGAGCGGGAAGCATTAGAGGGGTTCTCTGCATTATCCGAATAGTCAACCAGTCCTTCCATGCTTGCTGTGGGTGTATATTTTGCTTTTCAAAGAGAGACTAAAGGACACCAGCTCTTGTATGGAAACATTTTGCACAAATTTTGGATACCCTGATGATAAAAAGAGAAGTCCTTGTCTCGCTTCTGAACTGGAGGGGAGGAAACTTGTGAGACATGAAAATTCCTTGCTAAGATGTCTTGATGAATCAATAGAGTCTTATTTGAGAAGAATGAGGAATTTCATGAGCATTTTTTACATCCTTAATTTGTGACCACAAGACCATGCTGAGTGGCACGGTATTTCCCAGACCAATTTACTGCTTATGTGAAGGTCCTCAATTCATCGCTTTTGTTCAGGCCAGCTCATATCTTTATCTTTTGTCTCTATAAGATTTGCTGTGGTGTCTTTTGGCTATTATTCCATCCAATATTATTTTCTTTATTTTTTGCTCACTGCTATTGCTATTATAGTTTGTGTGTTTAGGAACATGAAGAAACCTATTTCTGAAAAGCAGTCAATAGTAAAGGCCTCAGAAAGCCTTTTCAATGTTCCCTCATTCATCTGAGTAATGTCTCCAGGATGTATTTCAGAGGCTCATGGAAAACCTTATACCTTTCATCAGATGTGTCTCTGTGGAGAAGAACAGAAGAATTGTTTTAATAAATCAAAGTTCAACATTGCTACCATCTCCAGAGCTCCCAAAATAGCTGGAGTGTGATTTCATCTTTTATTTCCTCCTTACCTAAAGCAAAATGATTGCAGGAGGGGTTATTCGAGTGGGGGGTAATCATGCTTAATGTTGCGCATAGGAGCAAGCACAGGTTGTTGTGTGACACATTTGGTCGATCTGTAGTTAGGCAGGCTTATTGCAATGTGGTGATGTCTAACAACAATGCAAAAATGCTTTGTGTTGATGAGTTTTAACTGAAGGACAAGCCAACGGGAGCAGGGGTCAGAAGGACGCAGCAGAAAATAAAAATAAAATATCCAAACAGAAGACGCCGTTAATGAGAATTTGGTCAGACTGAAAAACATTTCGTCTAACAAGAACGCATGGCTTGCTCTGGGGATCAGTACGTGTTAGAGGGACACTGGGGAAATATGGCATCTCAGTGCAAAAAAAAAGGAACCATTTCTACATCTCATCCAGCTATAAAGAGGTTTTAGCTATTAGCTGGTGGCCATACAGGAACTGTATGCCAAAATTTCAGAGGAGAAATATATTTACTTATATATCATTTATTTATGTGTTGCAATTGGGACCAAAGGCAGCCTACAAAACTGTTTAAAAATAGAAAACATAATTAGAATAGAAGTAAAAAGATTAACATTGGATTAAATTCATCGGACAAAATCTTGTTGCACAAAGTTACACTGGCATCAACTGGATATAGCACTGGAAATAATTTAAATTGATTGAAAGCTTCCTGTCCTCCCCTTCCCAGTTTGAGGCTCCCTAAAGTTCCCTGTTGCTCTGGCAAAGCCTTTGGGAGCCTCAGAGGGAAGTGGAAGAAGATTTTAATGGTTAAAAAATGCTGCTGGATTACTGGCAGTGGTTGCAAGCCCAGTGATTCTGTGGCATTTTTTGACCGTTAAAGGCTCCACATCACCCATCCTGACACTCCAAAAGGCTCCTCCAAGGCAAAAGGGGAGACCCACAGAACCTCGGAACCTGGAAAGAGGGTAGAATAGGAAGCTTTCAATTATTTTGAATGAAATTATCATTTTTTTTCTGGTGCCAGACAGATCTTGCTTCTGCCTGGGTAACTTTATGTAACAGGATTTTTCCCATAATAATAACTGCATACCCTTGAGTTAGTTCTGACTTATGATGACCCTTTCCTGGGTTTCCTAGGTAGGGAGCACTCAAGTGGTTTGCCATTCTCTTCTTCTGGGGGTGTTCTTGGACTGTGCAGCTTGGCCAAAGCCACACAGGCTGGTTCTTTTTGCTGCAGGCACAGTGGGGAATCGAACTCCCCACATCGGGCTCCAGAGACCGATACCTAAGCCACTTAACTATCTTAGGCCCAGTACAGGAAAATTTAAATAGGAACACTTTAAAATATTTGGCTACAAATACTAGGAGTAGTTTACTATTAAAAAAGACAGCCAGCACATTAAGTAAAATCTCATCGTTTAAGACACTTGATTTCCAAAGAATAACAGGTCTTTGCCTGCTTCTGGAATGATAGTAGGAAAGGGGTAAATTTGGTCTCTCTTGATAAGGAGTTCCAGAGTGTTAGCACACTTTTGATTGGGTCTCAGAGCTTTTGGGTGGAGACTATGTATTCCGGTTGCCAGGCAACTGAAAGCAGTAAAATTGCTTTCTATATGCACTTCTGTCACCATGGCGACATCACCACTGGTAATCTTTTGGGCTATAAATAGGAGGTGATATGGTACCTTAGGCCATCTGAACATCCTGGGCAGTTCTCCCATCTGTTGAGCGTTTTTTGTTGTTTCCTCCTGACAGATAAATATGAACATGTATGCTGCCCTTGGTGTGTAGCAGTGACACTAAAAGGGTTACATGAAAAGTTTCTAAATCAATAATTAACTAAATACTAACCTCTTGAAGTCTTCATAAAAGCTTGTGAGTGTCACATCTCTAGCTGTGTTGAAGGCTTTGAATGTCCCAGGGCTAACTCAAGAACTACACCCATGTAGCAGAATGTGTGGATAAAAGAATGCATCTTCCTGGGTCCATCTGGTTTATTTCATGTCATCCCTCATCCAAAAGCAAACACCAGATGACTAAACCTTTTTCCTCCTGTTCAGAGGCCTAGACAACCTAATGGACTCCTGAACCACATTTGCCCAATTGGCTTAACTGAGGGAACAGCTTGTGCACTGATGTGGTAAATCTGCCTTATAAGTCTTTCCATATTTATTACATGGCTTCTGAGCCAAGTCTGATTTTGCCTGATAATCATTTCGTCTTGTTGCAATTAGCGATGGGGGAAAAATGTGTTTGGTTCATATTTTAATGCAGATTTATATATTTTCATAGAGTTGGATTGGTACATGCACTGAAATGTAGTAATGCTTCAATGTCCACTCTTCTCCAAATTTTGTAGTTCTTTAGTCAAAGATGCATACAGAAAAAATGTGTATATTATGGGACGTTTGTACACAAAATTCATATATGCATGAACCTTATGTACAGAACTAGATTATATCAGGGGAAATGGCTTGTAAGAATGCATATACTTAGAGGAAAGTACGTTAAAAATGAAAATATTAGAAGTGCATCCATAAAGGTGTATGGATTTGGGGACGAGATTGATATTTTTTACAAAAGGAAATTGAGGTGGAAGGGGGGGGGAGAAAAGAAACTGAGATCTATCTACCTGGAATTACAATCAAGTTGTTCATTAATTAAAAAAAACATTATAAAACTTGAAAAGTATTGACAGTCCTATTGACAAATATGCCTTGGATGCCAAAACCCATAGATATTTTCAGCAGTCCTACTTTTAGTCCTTCAGTTTTGGTAAAATTGTTGTCAGGAGATACTTGAAGAAGAAAGCTAAGCCAACAACAGCAGCAGAGGCAAAAAAAAGACCTCTGTATTTTGATGTTTTCAGGAAATGGGACCTTTGTATTCCCTGCTCTCTTGTATTCAAAGCTCTGTGCACTTAACTTTCTACATGCTCTCTTTATGACATATATTGTTTAGTCCCTGTTTAAAGTACCTGACCTTGTTTTACTGTCCTGGTAATGACATGAGGTGCACAGAGTATGGAGGGCTCATTTATGTCAGCAAAATCAAAGGATGCTTATCAGAGCAAAATTTCATGCCTGGATGGGAATCTGCAGCTAGGAGTCGCATCTGCTTCACCAATATGTCTAATTGGCTTTTAAAATAATGGTGGTCTTTTTAATTCACATGGCGGTGGGCAGTGTGAGCTGCGTTTTGGTCTCCCAAAGAATCTGAGCTGCCTATGTGGAAAACTGTCATATGTGAAGGAGATGAAAGAATGTGAAGAAGAAAAATGTAGCAAGGATGTGTCTGAAAGTCCAGGGGAAGATGTACAAAAACGAGAGCTGTGGACAGGTCTCCACCAAAGCCAAAGTTACTAATTGAATTGGCCAGATTCAGACCAATTCCAGTCCAAACCAAAGTGAAATGGGAAGATTTGGTTCCAAGGCAAGGAAAAACAAATTTACAAACTGGTTCAGATCTGGATCACAAATCAAACTGGATGGAACCTTTCTTCCCCCCTTTTTTCTCTAAACTAAGCTTTAAAGTACACGCAGCACTAAAGTTGACTGAAATTTGGCAGATTTACTCCTGTAAAGTTGGTTCTAATTTAAGTTGACCATTGTCATGAGCTTCTGGGTATAACAAACTCAGATGTGGTTTGCCATTACCTTCTACTAATGGCACTCTGGGATAGCACAGCTTGGCCAAAACCATAAAGATTGGCTCTTCTCAATAAAGGAACAGTAGGGAATCAAACCTCTCAGCTTTGGCTCCAGGTGTTTCAACTTAAGGCACATCCAGATGGGCGTACCTAGATCACCTTTGATGCTGTTTAGTTTGAGTCAAAGTTATGGCACCCACATGTGTTTTAGCTTAGACCAATCCATCTTACTCCTTTCTAGACCTGCCTCCCTCCTTTTCAGCTCAGTGCTAGTGACTATAGTTTTTTTTTTTTGCACAATTTGGAGCACTCTTGATTATCCCATTCTGTAGCCCATGCAAATAGTTTGTTCACACCCAAATAGAGCTGTAGGCAGTATTACTGACCGGATGACTCTATGATGTATTTTGTGGTTGTGGCAATGAAGAAGAATGCACCCACCCAAGTGCTGGTATTCCTCCCATCTTGATGAAGAAAGGTATGTCTGGGTGTTTGGAAGAATGGAATTGATTTTCGGAACTGACAGGGATGTCTTCTGTTATTGTGGGATAGACAAAGGAATTGTAGATGAGGAAGCATCTGCTTAAGAATTCTTTGGGTCCAATGTGTGATCTCATATGTCAGATAAACACTCATTAAAAATATAATATTCATAGTAGGAAGGCCCTCATAAACTGGTTGTGTGCCTAAAACATTTTTAATTGAGGAAGAAGCACCACTACTATATTAGATAATTTAACAGAAGTGACAATAATACGTAAAAATAGTTTCTTATTCAAGAAGATTCTTCCATTACAGTGATAAGAAGATAGAACAGAAGAGCTGCACCAATATACAGAACAAATAACTGCAAGGGACTCAAAGTTCACCCCTTAAAACAATTGGCCCTGTCTTAAGGCAAGTTCCATGGCACATGGGGTTAGGCTACTGTGGAGGTGTAATTATGTTTGTAGATGAGATTAATTTTCTGGGGGACTATTTTAATTTTCTGTGCATGGTTTATAGTTATGGGTACAGGTTTCATATGGGTGAGTAGATCATCATGGCCATGTTTTCCATGTGCACAAGGGTCCAACATAGTTTGCCACACAATACCAGAAAGGGATGTCTGCACTGAATCACAGGGAAAGTGCTACACACTGTGTCGTGTCTCCTGAACTCTGAAAATCTATGTGTGCCACCCAACAGCACAGACCATTAAAAACATCAGTTCAGAATCAATATGTTGCCAAAGAGCAAATCTGAACTTACGCATTGAGGAACACTTTCAAATAATGGGAAAGAGGTTGGGTTCAGCAATTGTGCATAGGTCAAGATAAGCAATATGTAGCTAGAGATGTATGCATCAAATAAAGGGAGTATGGTTTAAGAGCAGGCTCATATTATGAGTTCTGTTGGTACCTCAAGAAAGATACAGACATTCTAGAAATCCATCCTTCAAAGAGAAAATTCCTTGATGTCTCAAATTGTATGAGTGCACAGCAGGAGCTTTTCCGACATAATTTGCAAATTAGTTGCTGTATTTTGCTTTGCTTCAGAACTTAAGCACAGTCCAAGTCTAATTTTTTTTTTAAAAAACCAATCGTTTGCCTGAACCATGTCTCTCCAACACTAATATGCTTCACTTCTGTCTGTAGGTCTCCTGCAACGTCTGCTTTTTTGCCATCATATTGTAATGGATGTTGAGGTGATAATGAGGTAGTTGCTTTCTACCTGTGGCCAGTGTGATGAGATGGGTTTTTGAGTTAAAATCTTTTAAGGAATATAGGTTTTGTAATTAAGAAATGAGCAAGAGAGGTTCCATCTTGTTTCTTTGTATAAAGTATCTTTGCTATGCTGACAGGCTGTTTTCTAGGCGAGCAGAGAGAATGTTATTCTGATAGCCTGAGAAAAGGACTCGGTGTGATTAGATGGGAATTGTTGTGACTCTTTGCGAAACCACAGTAAACCCAAATAACATCTGGTGTGTATGGGAAAGAAGTCATGTGGTGCAACAGGACTGTTTGCCTAGTAATGAACTCTGATTGGATGACATCGTGGGAAGGTGCGATAAGCCCTGGTCAGTTACTCTTGAAAAAGGAACTTTTTGCCTATGGACATTGTCTTTTAAGACCGATCCTTCAGTCATTCAAGACCGACTCTTCATTCATTCGTGACACATGGGACTAAACTTTACTATACTGGATTACCCTTGGACTTATGGGCTTTTTCCTAAGGACTATGCATGGACTATTTTCTATGGACTGTTACCTATGGAATACTCTTTATGAACTTCTTTTCTTGAAATACTTCATATGGACTATACTCTTGGACTTTTCTAAGGACAATGGGACTTTTACTGAATCTTTCTTTTTAGTACAGGATTTTTGTTCTATAGGATCACTGAGGACTATAGCCTTTTTATAACCTACTTGGATTATTTTGTTTTTACTAATGAATTATTGGACTGGAACTGTTTTTATTCTTTTTAATGGCTTTTTGTGTTCTTGTAAGGTTTTTGAACACTTTTCTATTTTTCATGTTTTCTTTGCCTCACTACATCTTTGTAACTAACCAGCACAATGCTAGTTTATTTGCTTTGGTTTAATTTGGCTTTGATACCTATTAACATGCTTATTCTTTAATAAAATAAAGATTATAAAAATCAATTGGTTTCCTGAACAGTACACTTGTCATAGGGTCATCATGAGAGTACTGCCTCGGCCTAGCTTACTTAGAGTCCTGCCTGTGGTGCAAGATAAGTCTCAGGACTACAAAGCCCACATGGTTTTATTTCAGCAATAGAGAAAGGGCACAAGGGCATCTTATGTGGGCAGACTTGTAAGAGGGAGTGTTGTAGCATGGCTAGCTGAGTTTGGACTCACTCAGCCCATTTTAGCGTGTGCAAACTCCTGATTGCTCTCTGTCCAGGCTTACACGTGTGTTTTCGAACCCGTGTTTGCTGACAGCCAGTAACTTGTTAACATTCAGATTTTTAAAATAAAAAAATAACTAAAAGTAATTAGAGGCTATAGTGTGAGGTATATGGACATGTTGTTCTCTCAACTTTTTCCAGCATTGCCTCTACCCATCTTACATCACAGAGAAGCTCAAAATTGGAGGCAGAACTCCAAAAGATAATGTAGGTGAGCCAGGTCATTAATGGTTTATGTTATGGTTCCAAACACACATGGGATTTCTTTCAATGGGAAAATGTTTCAAGCCAAGTTTGCTAATTTTATGGATGGCTGTGTAAACAGCTTTTCATTGAAAACAAGTCTGTAAATGTTGATAAATAAATAAACCCTGTAGCTATATCTTTAGCAGTGACATGACAGGCAGAGGTTGGCAGTGATGACACTTATCAACATACTGTGAAAATCTTCAATTTCGAAGAGAGAGATAAATATATGTTTACAACTGAACATTTGCAGAAGACGCAGAAGCAGTCAAAACTGCTTGGTGTGGTCCATTGGCAAAGTCCATCAGAGGTTTTAGGATCCTTTTTTGCCTTATTCAAAAGGCTCAGGAAAACCATCTTTCCCCCAAACCATCGTAATTCTCCAGTCCTACCTACCTATGAGATTGATGGCAGCATCTATTTTTTTTAATGGGGCTTGCTATCCCAGCCCTTCAAAACCATTCTACAGAGAAGAAATAAAAGGTCATCAGAGGGTCACATGCCACAAGAAGCATCTTGTAGTTACTTTTCTACAACTTTTGACATGAATTGTGACATTTTCAAAATATGATTAGAAATCCTTAAGGCCACCTTGTTTTCTGGCATGATAACTATCGGAAGATGGGTTAATATGGCAGGTTAATATGCTAGGCATGTATTACTAAACTAACACTAATGTCAAAAAGCAATTTATCCTTGTTTCTTATCAGTTTTCTTATTTTCTTAATGTTTCCTATGGTATGTATTATACAAAGGTGGCATCTTCTGTCATTTCAGCTGGCTTGCCTGGAAACAAAAAATAAAAAGTAAAAAAAAAAACCCAAATAATTTCATCTTTCATAAAGGAAGACTGTCAGACAGATGTAAATTACACTTGGTGTAAATGTCATTTCATTGCTTGCAGATGATGCTTTGCATTTAGCCCTTAAACACTGCTGTCTGTTCATATTATCACAATCTCTGCCGTCTGACAGCTCTGGTATTAATTGTACCAAATTGCTTGCCTTTTACAGTATATTTTCCTCCTATTTGGAGAGAGATGCCTTAAGAACATTTTGGAGGAAAAAAAATAGCTCCTGTTAAATGTGAGATAAAAGGCAATTTTTTTACTGTAGCTAGAGTCAGTAGATACAAGCACATATGATCAACATGCTAAGTTCAGTAGCCAACTCCAGCTACACCAAATCCATGGAAGACATGAGTTACTTTAATGTTGATTTACCAAACTCCCATTGATTCAGTAGGTCTACTCTAGCTAAGATTAGCAATCAGATTTAAGCCATTGAATTTTAATGGGAATTGTCTGCTTCAATGGTCTGCTTAGCAACTACTGCATCACAGGCAGATGATTGCTCAGCTTGCTTATGTTTCTCTTGCAAAAGGGGAGTTCAAAATCAGGCATGGGATTTTCAGAATTCAGAGGTCTGCAGGAATTCCCATAGCCAGAACTCCAGAGGCCGTAGTCCATGAATTCTGAAAATCCCATGTCTATTTAAAATCTCATGAGACAGTCTAAATCATAGTCAAACCATTTTTACTTTTACAAGAGCTCTCCCTGTGTTTATCTGGACACTACTTCCCCATTTTTCCCCCTCTATTGATTCTATTATTTCCATCTAGAGTGGACATGGCTGCATGCCGCATGCAGGGGCTAATATGCTACCCCCCCAGTGCTCCCACAACTCACATTTATAGCCTCAAAAAGTCTTTTTATTCTTGTAGAGGGCATGAAATACAATTTTGCTATGTTTTGAGAGGTCACAGCACTCTTGGAGCCTCCAATCCACGTTTTTTTAAAAGACCCTTTGTTAAGGAAAAAAATATGGAGGAGGTGGGGGTTACAGGAAAAGGTGCAGCCCTTCAAGGTACAAGGATGCTTGGCCCAGGACCTCTAGAGAATGACCATTCTGATCTAGAAGGACATTTAAGTTCTGTGTCACCTTTTGAATGACAACATTCAGATACTTGGGATAGATATACTTCTCTACTCTATGTAGTGAACATGCCCATTTCTTTTAACCATTCCTCACTGGACTCAGTTTCCAGAGTCTTTGCTTGGATAGCCTAGTCTGGAAATTATTCAGTTTTTTGAGAATTCTTCTGAAAACATGGCACTTTTCTTTCACCTTAATTTCAACCCCCTGCCACCTAATTGACAGGTGGCAAGGGGGGTTGCATTTAAAATTCCACTTGCCTAGGAGTAAGCCTTTTAAACATAACCAGACTTTCCCCCCCGCACATTTGGATTAAATCTTTTGGACTAGTAAATATATAACTGTCCTGCAAAGCTGTTTGTTGTAGGTGGTGACAATATCAAACCTTATGGTTTGTTCAAGTCATTTCACTGCTATCAACACATAGTGAGTAGGTTGACCACTAGTGGGTTTACGCTGTAATGTTTACTTGGTGTGGTAGTTAAGGTACGAGTGCATCACAATGACTGAGTTTTGATTGAGGGTGAAGAGATGGATTGGTGGTAGAAATTCCATTGCTTTGGAGGCAAAGCACCACCTATAACTTGTTTTGCTTCAGTTGAAAGTGTCTGCTCCCTTTTTGGGGGAATATATTTCATTTCCCAGTATTCTGTAAATTTTGCTAGCAACTGCCAGCTAAATGTCTGCCAAGTGCCCACTCCCCCTCTTTATTCCCCCCCAATACACACACAGAGAGAATCCCAAAGTTACAAGTGAAGACAGTAGTGCAATGGTCAAAACAGTCTATGTTTTGCACCAGAGAGACCTCACAAGCAGATTCCTGTTTTTTCTTGCCTTCATTGATCATGTAGATCAATGGTGTTGGCTGAAGGGTATCTAAGTCATACTGTCTAAATAGAGTTTTCTACTTGGCTGGCTTTGTGGTTTGGCTGAACTTCAGTTTGAACTTTTCTCCTCCCTGGTTGCCACAGATCTAATTAGACTTGGATACTAATGCTATTTAAAGATTTGGAGACAAACACACTCGTACAATGGAGATTTCTCACTATAATCAAGAGCCTTGCCAATCTCAGCAGGAAGAGCCTAATCCAGAAACTCAGTGATGTTGTTGGTGGCCAGGCACTGGCTTTTAACAGAGTTTGATTATATCTTCAGACCCATTAACATGCAGGGATACAACTGTGTTTGTCTAAAGACTTTCTTTTTTTGAAGTACAGAAGGGGCATCTGTTAAAAAGCATACATCAATATCTTTTTAAAGTAGATGAAAGATCTGTTGTCTACACTACCAGCAAAATTTCATTGCAGTGAATTAGTGGGAATAAACCTGCTTAAATCCAGGAGCTTTGATGGATTTTAGGCCTATTTCATAGGCCACCTTTGTGTCAGTGAAGTCTGGAGAATAGTACTTTCCTATACTGTCAGGGTCACCCAAGAATTCTTGAGCTGTATGGGACAAACAAGCCAAATCTGTAGGCCAGAAATATTTTTCGTACTCTAATGATATATCTTTCTACATTGGCACTATTTTGAGTGGCTAACAATATGACAACATCTAATCTAACATGACAAAACAAAAAGAAAATAATACAAAGACAAAATTATAAAATAAACAGACAGAATTACATCTGAATTAAATCAAAACAGTGTGATGCAGTGCATGAGGCAAAAAATTCAGGTGAGGTTGCATTTGAAGGCCACTGCATCTTCTGCAATCTCTTAAAAATAGCGGTGGAAGGGGCAAGGTGCAGCTCAACCAGGAGCTGATTCCAGAAGGTTGGTGTCACTGCCAAGAAGGCCTGACTTCTCATGGATAATTTTCTAGCCTCCTTTGGAGTGACCACCCAGGGGAGCATTGTCTGGGAGGATCTGGTGGTGTGGGTGGATGATCTTTGGAAAAGATACTCTGACAAATAGCGGGGTCCCAAATTATGCATGGCTTTATAGGTATCAAAACCTTGAACTTGACACAATAGGTAAGCAGTGTAAGTGAGCCAGGACTGGGGAGATGTGAAATTTATTCACTTCTGCCACCAAGCTGGTGGTCGCATTCCACACCTGCTACATTCTCCAGGTCAACCTCAAGGGCAGCCCCATGTAGATAGCATTACAGTAGTTGATCCTGGAGATCACTAATGCCTGCACCAATACCCTGAGGGTTCCCTTGTTTTGTCAGGGATGAAGTTTATAGATTTTGGTTGCACTAGGTAAGTCCATATTTGTACATAACATCATGCTTGAACACACATGATCCCTTCATGAACGCTGAACAATCTACCACATTTTTTCTCAATGGAGTGTTTAGCCACCAATCAGTTTGTGAAAGAATATAGATTTGCGACTCCTCAGATAATTCTCTGGAGAATAGGATCACCTTTAAAACACAGAGAACTTGGTCCTCCTTTAGCTGTTGTGTTGCTCTTTGGAAACTTCCTTCCAGAAACATGGAAAAACATTCAATAGCTGGCCATAGAAGCTATTTTGCTGTTATACAAGATCTTTCTCTTGATATTGTTTCCCCTAGTTACTGGTTTGCTGAGGCTAGTAGTGGTATCCTTCAAGTAGTAATATTCTTTTTGATAGTTTTATACTTCATGTTGTTGTTTTGACTTATACATTGCCCTTTAGTGCTAAAGCACTCGCTGGGTGGTTTAAAATATAATTATGCAAACAAGAACTTGTCCCTCATGAGCTCGGTATTTATTTTACCGACCTTGGAAGGATGGAAGCCTGTGAACCAGCTGCCCGAGCCCATCAAGATTTAACTCAGGTCACGAGCAGAGGCTTGATGGCAGTTTAACCACTGTGCCACAGAGCTCTTCACGAATTGGTCTCACAGTTTTGAAACCTATTTAAGGTAGTAGTTTCCCCACACTTCTCATGGCTGAAAATTCCATTAGTTTGTTGCTCCTTTAGACAGTTTTTAAATTGTTTTTTTTTTCAGTGCCTGCTTTTAATATGATAGCTTTACCAGGGCACATGTTATAATTTAGACTGTGAAATTTCTTGGGTCTTCCATTGAAGGAAAAGTGAGATATTAGATAGATGATAGGCAGATATACTTGTACATAAAAAAGTAAAGGTTCCCCTTGACATTTTTAGTCCATTCGTGTCTGACTCTAGGGGGTGGCGCTCATCCCACTTTTCAAGCCATAGAGCCAGCACCTGTCTGAAGACAGTTTCCATTGTCATATGACAAGGGAATGCCATTTTACCTTCTCATCAAGGTGGTACCTATTTATCTACTCGCATTTACATGCTTTTGAACTGCTAGGTTGGTGAGGAGCTGGGACAAAGCGATGGGAGCTCACTCCATTGCGTGGATTCGATCTTACAACTGCTGGTCTTCTGACCCTGCAGCACAGGCTTCTGCGGTTTAGCCCACAGCACCACCACGTCCCTATATACATGTACATACATAATGGTAAATTCAGTGGTAAATCACAACTAGAATAGGTTCTCCAAATCAATGGTACCAACATAGGTGCTGACTCACCAAAATTCCTACTGATTCAATGGGCCTCCTCCAGTTGCAACTTATCATTTGATTTCAGCCTTTATATGAAAAAAAAAATCTTTTGTGTCACAGGAATGCCCTGTCAATGAGTTTCTGGGCTGTGTTATTGCACGAGAGGGCAAAGATATGATGAATTTGCCAACTTTCAACACATTTTTTAAAAATGGATGTGTATTCATTTGGGTGTTGTACTTGAAAAGGATCAAGGGAAATTCCTGCCACAATGTTGGAAGGAAAGGTCAGGAGAATCCCGTTGGTGATTCTCGTTCATATAAATGAAATGCGTGTTAGGGAAGCATGCAGCTCCAGTCACATGATCAGCCATGGGTCCAGGAACACAACCAGCACCTCATTAATAAGTGGCGATTTCCCACCATAGTTTCCCTTATGAAAGCATAATTGCCAATATAATTCTGGCCACTATATCACAGTGATCTCACAGTCATCATGCATTTTGTCCCAGTGCAAGGGGTCTAAGTAATACACTGTGAAGGCCTTTGTAGCTCCAGATAACAGTAACGTCTTTAACTTCTGCAGTAACTAGCTGGAACCAGAAATTTACTGAAGAGAAATTTGGCAGGAAGTGCAAGTAGTGAAGAAAAAACTAAAATAAAGTGGATTTGTTATGTGAAAGGTATATATGCATTTTTTTTAAAAAAATACATATATAAATGAAGTGTTACATATTTTTCTCTCCGCTTCCTGTGAGATGTGCAGGAGTTAGGGGCAGTGTTTTTTTTTTCACAGCATAAACAAAAAGGGATAAATGTGACTTAAAAGTAAGATGACATGATCCATGCAATTAACACCTAAATTGGTGAAGTTCAAGCTTTATCCAAGCACACTTTATCCATCAACTAAACAGAAGCCAACCGTTATTAATATGTGCTATGATCTCTGCTTTTTAAAGCTGCCTTAAGTGAGGATCAGAAACCACCCCTCTTTGGCTTGCATAACAATTCTTTGTACACACATTAGCTTTACTTTCTAATGTACCTTCATTGATTTTTGTCCCTCTTGCATAGGTGATTTAAGGAGACAATGAGCCCCTGATGTACCCCAGGTTTTAGGAGAGAGGACAATGTTTTCCAAGGAAGCTGGAGTGAAAAAGCAGTTTTACTATACTATTTTTTGTGGACAAAGTACGTCCCAAATTTCTCCTCTGCTCTATGGAATAATTGAAATCTGTTCTTAATGAGGCAGAAAAAATGGAAACGTCCTCTTTGTTCTCATCAAATGAAGGAGGTGGCCTCTTTCCAATGCAGTTTGTGTCCAGGACACAAAGATAGTTTTAAATGCTGAGAGTGGCCTGGCTGCCAGATGGGCAGTATATAAATCAAATTATTATTATTATTATTATTATTATTATTATTATTATTATTATTATTATTATTATTATTATTATTATTATTATTATTATTATTATTATTATTATTATTATTATTATCATCATCATCATCATCATCATCATCATCATCATCACCACCACCACCACCACCACCACCACCACCACAGGGCAATTAATATCTTCTGCTGAGGCCAGCAGTAAAGGAGACACGGGTCTGCTACTGAAAATGCCAGGCCCTGTGTCTAATGCTTTGCCTCTTGTCATAATGTGTTGAGAAACAGAACAGATGATTCTTACAAACCACAGATGAGGTAAAAGGGAGCAACACTCACAAATAGATACAATCCCATTTTCATTTCTAGTAGCTGTTACAAAACAGAGAGAGAACTTATAGCTGCAACTCTCATCTCTATTCTGTCATTCAGGGCTAATCTGTGTTCTTCCTTCACTTCTCCTTCTGAAGCTCTATGGCTTCAGAATTTTCATTCTCCTGGGTTTCTGTTTCCAGCTCATTCCATCCATCCCCATGTCCCTGCAGTACAGATGCCTTGGCCAGGAACTGCAGGTTGAGACAAGAAAGCATAATGGAACAGCTGAAAGGGAGAAATAATTAAATCCTATCAAGTACCACTTAAAACTTCCCCTTGTTACTCTGACTTTGAGTCACCAGGAGCATATTAAGGGTAATTGAGTTGGGTCAATTTGTTATCCAAATGTTATTAAGGTAACTGTGTACTAAAAATGAAATTGCACTGCATCTCTTTAGCTCAGCTCTGGCAACTAAAAGGAGCCACTCTGTTCTCCTTACTCCCAGAAAAGCAGAGCGCATGTGTGTTATTAAATATTTTGCAAAACCATTTGCTAACTTTCTTTCAGATCTCATTTATCATCCTAATGATACGAAAGGGGGGTGGCACACAAAAATGTTCCTTGTCAATGAAAGGTACCACATGGCTGTTATGACAAACACATGTTGCTTTTCATATTTATAAATGTTTTTTTCTTCATCTTCATGAAACGATGTGACCTCATTAGAACTTTTTGGGGGCTCGATGGAAAACTGGAGGATTGAATACATCAGAACTGCTGGATAGCTCAGTGGTTTAGGCGTGGTTAGGAGTTGAGTTCCCCACTGTACCTCCTTGACAAAGTCTAGACTCTATGATCCTTGATTTCTCTTCCAATAGTGAAAGATTCCAATAATCTAATAATCTTGGAATAATCAGTTCCAAGATTATTAGATTATTATTATTATTCATGTTAAATTGGTTGAATTCCGTCTCCAACATGTAGGTGATGGACATGAGTGCAATTTCACACTGATGTACATAGGAGCTTTGGTCTTAGATGCTAGTACTCTGTTTTAGCAAGCTGTGTATATCAAAATATGCAGATGCCCTGGATTGGTTGTTGTGGGTTTTTTGAGTTCTTTGGCCGTGTTCTGAAGGTTGTTCTTACTAATGTTTTGCCAGTCTCTGTGTCCAGCATCTTCAGAGGACAGGAGTAGCACTCTGTGCTCTGGTGCAGTTTCTTTGGGAGTTGAGTATTTATGGCGGTGAGATCAGCTTTTGTTCTTTTCAGGAGATGGGTGATTATGGTGATCAGTGCGTTTTTGTTGTGGGTGTATTGTTGTGATAAGAAGGAGAGATTATCTGTCACTGTGATTGATGGGTGTCATAAACTGGTCTTTTGTGTGTAGTGATCACTGGTCCTTGTGGCTGGGTAGAGTTTGTTGACCTTTTGCACACTGTATTTTTCAGTGCTGGGAACCAAGTTTTGTTGAGTTGCAAACTTTCTTCTTTTTTGTTGAAGTTTTGCTGGTGTTTGTGGATTTCAATGGCTTCCCTGTGCAGTCTTACATAATGATTGCTGGTGTTGTCCAGTACTTCAGTATTTTGAAATAGAATTTTATGTCCAGCTTGTTTTAGGGCATGTTCAGCTACTATTGATTTTTCTGGTTGTTTTAATCTGCAGTGTCTCTCATGTTCTTTGATTCTGGTATGGATGCTTCATTTTGTGGTTCCAATATATATCCGGCCACAACTGCAAGGTATCCGCTATACTCCTGCAGTGGTGAGGGGGTCCCTTCTGTCCTTTGCTGACTGTAATATTTGTTGTATTTTTGTGGTGGGATTGTCAGAAAGACAAACAAGTGGGTCTTAGAGCAAATCAAGCATGAACTATCTTTGGAGGCAAAAAATGTTGACACTGAGGCGGACCTATGTTGGGAACACCATGAAGATTCTCTGGAAAAAGATGATAATGCTGGGAAAACATGGAAGCAGACACAAAAGAGGAAAACTAAATATGATATGGACTGACTCACTAAAGAAAGACTCATGATTGAGTGTGAAAAAGGTGAGCAGGGCTGTTAGGAGAGAGGACATTTTGGAGATTGCTCATTCATAGGGTTGTTTTTTTGTGAATGGTTACTTGACAGCACATAATAACAACAAATATCCCTAAATGAGAAAGAATGTTCAGCAGGAGTGCAAACATCTTGGGTCATAAACATCTCAGAGATAGTTTGGTGTTGTAGATAGAAAAGCCTTGGAGTGGGGAACCCATGGTTCAAATACACACTTGACTATGAAACTCACTGGCTGGAATAGTGCTAGAAATGGAACCCAAATTTATTCTGCTTGGCAGCCTGGGCAAGAGAAACCTTTTCACATCTCCTAAGGCTCACGATGATAAAAAATGCATCTCACTTTGAGCATCTGCACATCTGTGAGACTTGTAAGGCATGTCAGAGGAAAAACACACACAAAAGAATGCATACAAATGGATACTATTTTGATAAAATATACAGAAGCATAAATGTACCTTGGATAAAATGTGTATAAAAAAGCACACAGCGGGGAAAAATGTGTTTAAAAATTTGTATGGATTTCACTACATGAAACAAAAGCAAAGTCCCACAGCCTAGTATGAAACAAGGGCAGGATAACAATCAATGGGTGAGAAATCCAGACAAAGAGATTTTCACATCCCTGAAGTGATGTATTTATTCTTAGCTTAGCTGACCTCACAGATTTGTTTGCAGGATAAAAGAAACGACAGCTGTGTATCCTGCCTCACGTTCCTTAGAGGAAAGTCAGAATGTGTATATAATATTTGTTGCAACAAATGATTTGTAATATTAAGGCAAGGCACTTCAAACAATAATCAACACTTCAACAAATAAAAATATGGTTGCTGCAAGGACCTCTTCAGATTTTAGGGGTTTTTTTGGCAGGGGACACTTGCCTCATCCATCCCATCTCAAATGCTCCGATTCCAGACATGTTCATCCAATGGAAGGATAGGCCACAGCAAGCATCCTCAACAGGCGCTGCTTGGAAGCAGGATCTTTGCAAGTTTAGCTCAGCAGGGCTCTGGCGGTTGGCATGCAGCCAGTCGCTTTTGAAGCTGGCATACTAGCTCATGTCACTCATTTGGTTTTCTTTCATTTAAATGAAGACTGTTGTTACTGATGCAAGGCTAGAAAGAGACAGAGGGGAGGCTCCAGTTCATCCCTGGTGCAGCTGGATTCACTCAAGGGGTTTGTCTATGGGTCCTGACTGTCCCCAAAGAATGAGATGTTCTGACAGAGAAAATCCCAGGTTTTAAAACCTTGGCTGTTTTCATGGCTCTTGTGCTGGTTATAAAAAGATCTGATCACCTAATAAAAGTGGGAAAGGGAACATAATTCACACTAGTTGCAGAAAGAAAGGATGTCAGTACAAGCCTAGATTTACTTTTGTGCAACAAGGAAGGAAATAATTACAGTAATGACAGGACAAGTCACCAGCTGTACTCCATTATTTGCAATCCCATTAACTTTCCCAGCAATAGACAAGCGAAACTGAATTTTTTCAGAGTCTTGTGATAAATACTGATCAGGTAAAGTGGAATTTCATACTGTGGGCATTAGTTACACCAGTCTGGGTGGAGCTAGATTTTAGGGGTGGGAAAAAAACTTGAAGCTATTGCCAAATTACTTCCTTTTTGCCTGTAATTACTGCCCTTGCAACTGTCCAGCTCTATGGTGTAATTAAAGTGGCTGTGTATGAGTTGCCAAAAAAAGAGAACATTTAAGTATAATTGCTATTAGAAGTGTGTAGGAGCTATCCAAACTTCTGTGAATGTATGTAAAGGGCATACAAATTTGGTCTGGCCCATTCTGTACATTCTAGAAGAGATTCCCATCTGCTCTGTCTCTGGGCTTGTGATGTTATCCGTGGCTTTCCAGATCTATGTTTAAAAAACAACAACACAAGAATTCTAGCAAACTAGAAGGACAGAAGGAATTCCAGTAAACTAGGGGACAGAAACAGCTGTGAGCTGGAGGGGGCTATGTTGCAACCTAATTTTGCAAGCTACTTATTCCAAGCTCATACAACAACCATTCTTCCACAATCACATAGCACTCACTCCTAATAGGATAATATTATTTAAGCAGAATTCAATAAAGCAAGCTGAGGGCTCAGTCACATGCTAGAAAGGAATCCCTTTTGTTATGCTGATGCATTTTTTAAAGCAGTCACATAGTATATGTATTGGCTGGTGCATTTACATTGGTTTTAACTGTATCACTTCATTTCTTCCAATTTAAACTGTTAGAGCAGGTGACACTGCCCTATAAGTTTAAATCAATTGATTTTTCTCGACTGCTTCTTGAGGCATTAGTGTCCCCCTTCCTGCCTTTTTCAAAATTATCTTACTGAAATATTTATAAAGCAGTACAAGACTTCTGGCTGGCTCTGGCAAAGGTCTGCTGCTTAGGTCGTGGAAAGGAATACATCGCTCTTAATGGCCCTGGCCCCCAGTTCTACGACTGTGTTGGTTTGCATACAGTAGTGCTGCTCCATCTGGCAAGCCCTGGCACACTTGGCAGATTCTGCCAAGTTATGTGACTGTCTTCTGGTGTCCTCTGGTTCAATAGCAGGTCAGTCTACTTCTCTCAACTGTTCCTATGTTGTTCCACTTCTCGTAACATTTTATTTCCCTTCCTCCAAGCCATTACGTGTGACTGGAAAATTACGAAACGATCCAAAAAACCAGCCCAAATGGTATAACTGGGGTTCATTTGGCAGATGTGATTGAGCTTTGAGTAAAAGGAAGAAGAGAACAAATATTTCAGAACACAAACAGGCCATCTAAACAGTGATAAAAAGCCCTTTTCTTTGCTCTGCAACTCCACACTAATTAAGTGGCTAAAGGGAATTACAAAAATACCATGCATTGAATTCAGTCTGAGTCCACAGCGCTTCAATGGTTGGCATTTCATGGGGAGATCTTTGGCTTTATTGGGCAGTTCAGATGTCACTCTCCTCCTCTGGTGTTAGCAATTCAGTGTACTATCTATCTATCTATCTATCTATCTATCTATCTATCTATCTATCTATCTATCTATCTATCTATCTATCTATCTATCTATCTATCTATCTATCTGTCTGTCTGTCTGTCTGTCTGTCTGTCTGTCTGTCTGTCTAATGTGTGAATGCTAAATGAGATGAAAAGAACCTGTTGTGGTGTTGTTCTGTGCTGGAAGAGATAAATCAGCTACTTACTCTGCCTTTGAATTGCTCTAGAATGGCACAATCACTCTGACTCCAACGATTTTTTTGCATATTTTGCACCCTAAATGCATCTCACCCTAAATGTATCCAAACAGCACTGATATATTTGCCACATTTCTGTGTGCCTCTATCCGCAGTTGAAAAAAGGAATCATATGTTTAAAATAAGACAATGGGGTGGAGAGACGCCCTGTGTTTGGCTCTGGTTGAGCCTTATCTTGAGTGCTGCATCTTGTCCACACTTTAAGAATGCAGACAAACTGGATCAAGTTCAGAGGTGGACAATAAGGATGATCAGGAGATGTGAAACCCAGCCCTATGAGGAAAGCCTGAAAGAACTGGGTTTGTTTAGCTTGAGAAAAGAAGGCTGAAGGGAGAGATGGGGTAGCATTTTTCAAATACTTGGAATATTGTAATACAGAGGAGGGACAGGATCTGATATCAATTTTCCCAGAGTACAAGACGTGTAATAATGGGTTTAAAAGAAAGCAATATTTCTGTTAAGTATCAGGAAACATCCTAACTGTTACAGCAGTGCAACAATGGAACCAATTACTTCACAAGGTGGTGAGCACTCCAACACTGGAGGCATTCAAGGGAAAATCAGTCTACCATCTTTCAGATAGACTTTGATTTGGATTCCTGCTCTGAGCAGGAGGTTGGGCTCAACGACCTTATAGACCGCTTCTAGCTCCATTATCCTATGATTTTATGGGTGTATGAATAAACGGCAATACTTTATCTAACAAAACTTGGAGAGTTATTCCAGTCCACAGTGCCAGAGATGGAATCTGAAATCTACACATCTATCTTGAGTTTGCAGCTCCCATTTTTAACTTACTTTTAATAAAGGAATCTTGCATGCATATCTGGCCATAGTATTTGAAATGCTTATGTCTTTTTCTGTACCATCCACAGCACAGGAGTGCCAGCCTGATGGCGATCTGCATGGGACTGAAAGCTAGCCTACATTTGTGATTTATTTCAAGGGTTTAATAAAGATACCACCCACTGTTGTCTTCAGACTGCAGAATCAGATTGCAGATTATGCTACACAATCTTCCCCACTACGTTCTTTGTCTTAAAACTGGTCCTGGGTTGGGCTGCTGTTGAACTAAAAGTTACCATGAGCAGAGACTATAATACAGTATTCAGTCAAGAGGCTGTTTTGGTGCTTTGGTAAATATCACCATTTTTCTCAGTCTGATTCAGAGCCTGCCAGATACAATGTAGGCCCAGCATCCATGCTCTAACCCTTTTTGAACCCTTGAAAATAGGGCTAGTGTTGATGACAAAAACATTGTGCAATGAATTGACTGTTGTAGCTGTTGCTATGAATGACCTTTATTTAATTAATACCAAATATATGAAAAGGGTCATGTTAGATCAGATTAGTGACCTACTTAACTTGGTATTTTACCTTCCACCTGTTGCTGAGAGATGCTTCAGAAATGTTCCTCTGTAGAACATATTGGCTATAACACAATTTCTTTTTCTTTATCACTGCCATCCAGTATCCAAAGGATAATGCATCTGTTCTGAAAATTGTGACTCCGTTACCACCATAACTATCACTGTTGAGATATTATGTTCAGATAATAATCATCCCATCATTTAAAGAGCTGCTCTGTAGAGCATCCATATAACTTCCTTGTGACACAACTGTTGTTTTTTTTTTTAAAGTCATTGCAAGCAGACTCTCCCACACAGCTTTTAGGAATGTGCCTTTAGGGGTCACACCTTAAGAGAAAGTGCAATATAGAAATATTTAGAGAACTAGCTTTCCCTCCCTTAATTTGCACATGTGATTCCAACAGCTACATAAACTTCTCCTGTCAGAAAGCACAAACCTGCAGGTGTACTTGGATCTTTCCCTCCTCCTGGCAACTAACACAATCTTTTACTATTCCATTTTGTTTTGGACATGCTGTTGCAATCACCACCACAACTGTAAAAGAAAAAAGCAGGCTGTTGGATTCCGTAGCTGCATGGATATTAGAGATGGGGGTATTCGTAAATGTATACGAATACCCCCGGACAGGTGGACATAACGAGGATCCAGCCCTCTAGGGCCAGACCATCCACTCACCTTCCACTGTTGCTGTGGCTCCGTGCTCTTTCCTATTGCTCCAGAGATTGCGGTCTGCAAACCATTCATGGCAGGAGGTGGGAGGCCGAGCCTTGCCGCAAGCGTGACTTGCAGACTGCGAGCTCCGGAGCAAAAGGAAGGGAGCGTAGAGCTTGTGGCAACAGCGGAAGGTGAGTGGACGGTTGGGCCCCAGGGGGCTGGACCCTCGTTATGTCCACCTGTACAGGGGTATTCATATTTGAATACAAATACCCCCATATCTAAGCTAACAATAAACAAAGAGTATGAACCTGGAAATAGCAATGGCTGCTTCTCATTGCCTACTGTAAAAACAACAAGCAACTAGGTACCACAGTACTTAACACTTCCTCTATCTTCAGCTTTGTAGCACTCCCAACAGCGATTTTTCATGGGGAAAACAGGGAAGAAAACAAGCTGAAGGCAGTGAATGGTGGAAACATGAAGTGCCGCCACCTGCTGCTGTTGTCCTCTGTCAACAGAAGAGAGAAATCTCTTCCCGTTGCTCTTGTTGCTTCTCCCTTAGAAACCACATTTGGCTGTCGTGGCTGCACACTAGAAGGCAAAGGAGATCTCTTTCTGCCACCTGTCTGCTTTACTCCATGATTCAGCTGGAAAGAAGGGAATGTGCCTCAGTCTCACTATTTCCTAGGAATCACCTCAATGTTTCATGAGAGGGAAGTCCAGTAAGAGGCTCTCCCTACAGAGTCAACCTATTGATAGACCACTGGGTGATTCGGTGTGACTGACAAAACATTCCTTTCCCCATGCCAGCTGGTACAGATGGAGAGAAGCACAATCTACAGGTAGGAAGTCATCTCTCTTGCTTCCTAGTTTCACCTCTTCCAGTCCCAGACACCTACCTGGGGGATGCTAGTTGGCTTCTGGGACTGGAAATTCTGTAATTACAGAAATCCCATCACTAGTAAAGTTTGTAAGTCTAAGTGGCTTGTGTCTGATTTGATTCCATTTATGCACTGACTGTGTATCCATTAATAAATTCAATTTGCTTTGCCCTGGAGCTGAACATATCTATTCTACTTCCATCTAATCCTCATACAAATAGGTCTTAATCAGGCTGATTTGGTCAGTGATTTTGGTGTTGAGGGGAGCTACTGTGCAGCCCTAGCTTAATTCTTTCTTCTCCAACTCTTCCTAAATCTTCTCTCACGCTGCCACCCAGCAATATGGCAGCAGAGGCCAGAAACTGCTGAAGAGGCAACAATTTGGGGGAAGATCACAGATGGGCGGGAAATAGTAAACCTGAACTTCTCATGCATTCTGGTCCTCATTCCAGTTTTTAAGTAAATTGTTTAAAAAGTTGAAAGAGAGCTGAGCAATATGTATTTAGCATAACATATAGTTCGGTCCTTCCTTTTACAGGCTAACCTACCATTGTGCAGCAATAAATTCATACATGCTCTAACAAATAGACTATAAAATTTTGCCGGTATTAATGTTACAGCCCAAATTTCTTCAGTACATTTATTCTGCTAAGGTGGAACTGAGGGCAACAATTAAAAAAAAGACAACTGAGGAGAGTCAAGGAGGAAATCTATATACATTAAAAATAGATTTCCTTCTCTTTTTTCAATTATTTCTATCCCAGGTTCACATTCCCACTTGTATGCACTGAAAGAAATGCTCTCTCTCTCTCTCTTTTCCTCTCATTTTTTGGCTACTGGGGAAGAAAGTTTATAATTTGAAAGCTGTAATAACTTCCTCTTGCAATATTTTGTTGTGGGAAATGTGGATACTGGCTCCCACCTGAACATTTCTGATTTTAATCTGTGAATGGTTGATATGAGTGAGCAAAAACATTTATATGTAGACAGAAATCACTGCCAGCAGTTATATAAAGAGGACTGCAGGAAAACTAAATGCAGATTCCAGACTCAGGCACACAGTTATATGAAGACAAAACGAATTTATTTACAGAACCCCTAGCAGAAACGTCCATAGTAGTTTTTTTTTTAAAAATAATTTTAATTTGGTTTACACACAAGAAAAACAAAAACATAAATAAGACAAAGTGATAGTGCACCCATGTACCATCCATTAATATAATACACAGATATATTTTACCAAAATATTTCATTCATCTTTTAAAAGACCTGTCATTCGTTCCAGAAATACATATATTCTCCCAATGTCTTTTGCCCTTTTTTGTTATTCAATATGGCATTTATAAAGTCATTCAGGTGTCTGAATTTTATTTTTGTAGACTTGCTGGCACCAACCGGTTGACCACAATGTAAGGCTAAATGTGCTAGTCTGATTGCTTCATGGCTCTTCTGCCGTTTCTGCATGTGAACTCATTCTTATTTCTGGAACCAATACACAAGCAGCTGGCAACATGGAGTTCTCTGCTGGTATTCATATCCCTGTGAATTCTGTGATGCAGTTCTCTGATCAAAATATGCATACCAAATATGTTATTTTAGTGAAAATGAAGTTTAAAAATGTATTGTATTCAGGAAATTAGTCACAAAAATGTGCATATTAGGCGAGAATGATTGAAGAAATCTCATCATTCTAAGAAATGTGCATGAAAATGCATACACATTTTGCGTGGACCTGCAAAAGAGTTCATAAACTGACGTGGATAGAAAATGGAATGGATAAATGATTGGAAAATGAGAAACTGAGAGCAACCAAAAAACATATGGATTTGCCAGCTGTAGTCTAACCTGAAAGAACAGTTGTTGATGGGTCATAGAGATCAAAGATATATTGTTGTTGTTGTTGTTGTTGTTGTTGATGTTGCTGCTGCTGTTGCTAGTTGTCTTCTCAGTCTCAGCCATTCCTTCAATAGCCATGGCAAACCTAGAAGCGGCCAACAAGATTACACAATCACTATGAATCCTATGAATCCTCAATAGCTTGTTTTGGGCATTATAAAGTAAATTTCTTAAGGAGAGAAAGCAAGATAGTATTCAGGAGACAGCCTACAAACAAGGATTTATTGGCATAATTAACTGATTCAAGAATGCTGTTGACAGCCCAAGAACCACATCATATTAGCGAAGGGTCCTTCAGCGAACCTCTGTTCTTAGGAGAAGTGACATTTTAACCAGAGACACCAGGGACTGGATCTAGCACTTCTTGCACATATTGCATGTGTTTCACCACTGAGCCGTAACTCACCAGTTTTGGTAGCCTTTCTCCAGCAACTTGGCTAGGTATCTTTTCCACCAGCTGCAACACAAAACTCAGTGAGGAGAGAATCTGGGGGTTTCTGCAGTGATGTGCATCGCTACCAATTTTTAAAATCAATTTCTTGTCATTTGTTTATCAGTTGTTAAGATGGGTACTTTTCTGGGAGTAAGAGTGAAATATGCCTCCCTTTTCAACAACCAAGGAAGGAGTTTACTTTGCCTATAAAAAGTATGAGAGATGAAGTCTGATTTCATATTTTAAAAAGAAAACAACACAAAAAAATTGTAGCATAAGAGACGCATATGTCTGGTCAGTTTGATTCTATGTGAATCTGCTACTGAAATAAGTTCAAAATATAAGCTGAACTGATGAAGATAAGAGCCTTATGTTTACACAAAAGAGTGGTCTCCTGCTAGACTTCCTGATCTGATGGCTTTGAAGGCTAGCTGTCCAACTTCCTTTGAAGTTAATAGGGAATGAGAATGCTCAGTATCATTCAGGATAGGGCTTTAAGTAATCGTTGGGCATGCCGAAGGTTGTACAGTCAAAGCCTGCTGTGCTACATGATAGAACTTTCCTCCCCTTTGATCCTGCAGTCAAAGAAAGATTTAAAAAGTGTTGAAAGGTGTTATCAAATCTTGTATTTTATTGCAAAGGAACCAAAGCATAAAGAGGAACTGCTTGCAGGGAACTGGACTGCCAGACACCTTAATACCCTGCATAGGCTCACACAATGGATGCATTCTGAAGTTTGTCTCATTCTAAATGGCTTTACATTGGGGTGGGAGGATGAAAACTCTCTTATGCCAGCCCCTATTTATATTGCGTAGTTTGAAGTGTAACATGCTATTGAAATCATACAAAAGCAAAGGTAGCTGGGCTATGAACTTTTCTGGGGAGAGGGCAGACGAGGCATAGTCTTGCTTGTAGTGAGAGCAACAGGATTCAATGTGAGTGGAGCATTTCCAATGAAATGGATTTCTCCCATGCCAAGATGGACAAGAGAAAAACTTGATTATATCTGCCCTGTAATTCAGAATATTGGATTCCAGCTGCAATTGCATATGCTTAAAACATTTCTTGAAACTGCTCCCCTATGGTGTATTCGCCTAACACATGCCTGCTGAAATTTTGGACTGCTAAACCAAATATAGACTGCAAAAGATGTACGGCAGCAGACCAGCAATACAGTGGACTTCGAGTTTTTTCACTGCTGAAGGAGAATTGTTTGGTGTTTCACAGGTCAGAAGAAAACCTGAGCAGATGATACAGTATATCAGTGTATCAATGCATATGCATTGCTGTGTACATTTGAGTGTCATGTGTTGATTCATAAAGCCAATGCACTTACCAGTGTATACTTTGTATCCTTAAAAAACCCAACCATCTGACTGACCGACCAACCGCCCGACGAACCAACCATGTATGTGTTGATAATCTCTGCATTTGAATGCAGAAAAAATGTTCAAAAGGCAGATCCCTGCATACAAGTTAAACATGTGTAGACTCTGTGCAGATGTTCACAGAAAGCCCAGCAACACATGGGCCATCCTAATCCTGCAGGCAAGTGAGAGGGAGACATGACTTTGCCACTTTGGATGAGTACGAAGCTGGACAAGATTCCTCACTCTCTCAAAGGAGAAAGCAGTCTAAAGCAGGGAGGGCAGTTTTGAAGGAGGGCCCAATATGAAGATACATGATCTATCAGTACCTGAGGGAAGAAGATGAAGGGAGTGATATGATGTGATTCCATAGGGTCATGGATACAGGGGACGTGCTGGTGCTTCGACCCTGTGTGGTGTGGGAGGACTACACCATTGGAAGTGTGTGATTTATTTTTAAAAGGAAGAAACTTGCATTAAGCTTCCATGAATGGTGCATGATCTGACTTTAAAACCCCATTTCCTAATCCTTCCAAAGTATGGAATCCTGGGGATTATTCAGCCTTTTAGAAAACTCATTCTGCCCATGGTCTGAGACCATTACTGTGGATTGTTATTGAAGAAGAAGTAAGAAGCATAATTGAAGTTAAGGCTTTAATCCTCAAAAACTTTAGAATCACGTCAATGTACAACTCCAAAAACATATGGGGCTAGACAATTCTGGCATAAATAAACCAGTTTGCATTCCTAACCTTTTGTGTTGACTCTATAAAATTGCCCTTTGAGAGCAAGAAGGTCTGGAACTCCTTGCCTGGTTTTGCTGCTGTGCCTTTATCATAAGCCTAGCTGCAGTCATAAAACTTAGCAAGCAAAGCTAATACTGCATCAGTAAGGTTTTTTTTTTTTTTTTTTTTTTTAAATAAAGCCACCTCCCATTAGGCATTTCAATGCAGCCAGGATCTGGAAGATTGAGGATGAACTTCAGCCTATAGTTAGCCTTCTAAATGCACAGAGTAATTTTTTAAGCAGACAGAAGATCTATCCTTTCCCATTATGGTAAGTGGGTGTTAATCAGCAGTTCTGAAAGTCAAATAATAATAATAAAAAATCCTCAACAGCATGTCATTAGACCATTTCTCCTTATTAATGCTTTTTTAAAATGTTGATCATTAGTAATGTGACTAAACAAGCCTATTTTAGATTTATAGCTTATGAGAGAAAAGTGTTAATTATGACTTTATCCAACAATGCTGCTACTAATGGGTATGTAGTTAGCCTGCTCTTGTTACACTCAAGGAGGTCTGTACTTAGTTTGTCTAAAAACCAGAGGTGGAATTATTGTTCATCCTTCACTCTCATTTCTCCTTAGCATTCTTTCCTTGTTAATGGCAAAGTGTTAAATGATTTTTTTCTGCATAATTTTTCATCCCTAATATATACAATATACTTCTTTCACTTAATGGAGAACTCAGCTTTGTATATGAATTGCTGGAGTACTCATTAGGATCCTGGTCAGATGGACTCAGAGTGGCTTGAGGGAAAGGGTGAAATATGTAGACATTCAGAAAAGAAGCAGAAGAGGAATTAAAGTTTTGTTTTGCATTTTTCTTGAATATATAATTATTGCTCTTCATTTAGACATTGGTGTACCTCAGATTTGAAGAGTAGGGTGATGCCTTTATTGAACCACTAAAAATGATCACATTAATTGCAAACTTTCACGAGACTCTGACCTACAATGCCATTTCCCCCCGGGGGACACCGTACTAGCCTGAAGAAGTGGGATATTTACCCATGAAAGCTTGCAATTTCTGTGATTTTTTTAAAAAAAAGTTGTATTTGTAACACCACCTTACTCTTGCATTTGTGTAATTTTAAGCCACACACTATTTTCCTAATTCTCAAATGTGAAGGATGCTCTTTCCAGGCAATTCAACAAGAAACTGAAAGGACAGTGAGTTATCCCATGGAAATGAATTCCAGCCAACAGAGCAGGGGGAGGGAAGCAGGGGAAGCAGAAATTTAGCAAAAATATACTGCTGTTTTGTCTGGCTAGGAGGTTAGAAGAGGTGGTTGATATACTCTGTAGGGATATCATATACATATTTCCAAATGTCTCTCTCTCTCTGTGTGTGTGTGTGTGTGTGTGTGTGTGTGTGTGTCTGTGTGTCTGTCTCTGTGTGTGTTTGTGTGTGTATTCTAAAAAGCTGTGGAAGATAAGATATATATATATAAAATAATATTATATTATTAAAATATTTATAAATATTAAATATATATTAAAAAGAGAAAAATAACTTTGTATATATTTGGTATATATATACACATATTCCAAAAAGCTGTGGAAGATAAGAGGAGAAATCCTATTCATCCTCATAGAAACCCTGTGAAATGGGGTGGGGGGAGGGAAGGTCTTATGACACTTTAGAGAAATTTACTATGGCATAACCTTTCATACACTAGCATCCACCTCATCAGTCCTCATGAAGTAACTTGTAGAGACACACTATCTTATAATGAGTCAGACCATTGGTCCATGGAGGCCAGGATTATGGATCCCGACAAGAAGCAGCTCTCCAGAGTTTCAAACAGTTTTTCTTGCCCTACCCAATGAGGATGGAATCTGCAATCTTCTGCATGCATAGCAGTAGCTCTGCCACTAAGCTTGGGTGGATGGAACAAGCATAACTGCATTCAAGTCATCCAGTGAGCTTCATGTCTGAGCATCATTTGAGGTTGAGTCCATGACTGTACAAGGAGAATGGAGCCATCACAACCATTTCCCCAAAGCCGAACAGTTTTTGGTTAAAATGAGAAAATCGTCTTTTTAGTCCATAGGATCATTTCTCAGCTTTACTGGGTTGAACCCAAGAGGCAGCCACAACTACACAAAACTCACTGAACAAATGGGATTTAGATAAATATTGATTTGGCATTCAACAATTGATTTAACAGGCTTACCTCAGTTGGGACTCGCAGTTCAGTTCAGGCTACTTTGAGTTGAGTACCTGGCTACAGAACCAGAGATTGGAAGTTCAAATCCCCATTGTGTCTCTCAGCAGAAGAGCCCAGCCTATGTGGTCTTGGGCAAGCTGCAGAGTTCCACAGTACCCCTGGAAAATGGGAACAGTAAACCACTTGCCAATGCATATCTAGAAAAATCTGAGAAGGTTCATCAAAGGTTAAAATTGACTTGACAGCATACAATCATTGTTAATGTTAGTTTTTAATACTTGTTGTCATTGAGCTATTTTAGAAAATACATGGTTTCTCCTTTTGTATATAGAAAAGGGTCATATTTGCATCTTTACACACTTTGGTTGCCCCTCTCCCTACATGCTTTTTTTACTGCTTGAGAGACTTTATAATGAACAATACAGTACTTCTTAGAAAGATGCAGGTTAATAAGATCTTCAGTTTACCTTGGTTTTTCAGTGTATTATTATATGTAAAAGCTGCTTCAGCAAAGCTATAAGGAACATGCATTTGTAGTTCATGTTGATGGAATGCAGGGCTTTACAAACATGGTATTTACAAAAGAGGCTTTAAGATTTCCTCCCCTCACTCCTGCCTTGTGGTTCAGGGTCCGCTACATTCAAATGGCTTTCAAAAGCAGTGTCTAATAAAGGGTTTAATTCTATTAAGCCCTCAAGAAGCTGCTGGTGTACACAGCATTGGGCTTGCACTCTGTTTTCTACTCTATCTGGAGAGACACAGAGTGAGGGATGAAGTAAGCGAAGAACAAAATGTTGAAATGGAAGGGCATTAATCATATGAAAAGAGGTATAGAAAATGGGATGCTTGGCTTCAGTGAGGCGAGAACAGTGTGGAACAAAAGATTGTTCCAAGCATGAAGGTCAGTGCTGCCCATTTTGTAGTAGATGAGAACTATGGATGGTGCTGCCAGAGGAAATGCCATTCTTTGTCATCAGCAAATGAGGTTGCCCTGGGATATTGAGGGAGAGGAAGGAGACCCTAGAGAAAACAAGCTGGAAACATTCAAGCAGATAGGTGGATGCAAAAATAGGTCCGGCTTGCAGGGCATGATCACAAAACTTTTCCTTAAGATGGCAAAAAGTAAGCTTCTTTACTACCAAGAAGTGAACATGGATGTAAAATCTTACTCAGAAGTACAAACCTCCTTGTCCCATGAGAAGATGAGTGGCGCTTTTTTTGTTTTTTTGGTGAAGAATAATATTTGTATGCAAATTCAGCAAATACAGTAACACAAATTGTGGAAGAAGATGTCTGCTGTTTTGTTTTATGTCATGTTCAGATTTGAAGCACTGGACAGGTTGTTTGTATCCTGTTTGAAACCATCAGCCCATCTTTCTGTGCTTGTTCTGTGTATGAGCTTTACTTCTTGAAGGGGAAAAACATCACTCTTGCACAGATATGATTTGTGTAAATTACAGAAATATGAATATTTCTGTTAGGTTTGTTTTATTAAAATATGTGATCCATGTTTTAAGAAGACTGTATACATTGGGTGTTGTATGTAGCAGATATACAAAAGAAAATATATCCCGCAGAGTGGCCATCTTAATTACTTCAGATAACATAACAGGACAAACATGTTCTTTCAATCATTGAGTTACAGATAATATCAAAGGAAGTTTTGTTTTGTTTTGTCTCAAATTTGAGATGAGTAAAGGCACATTTGAGAGCTGAAAGTTCAAGCAAAGTTGTAGAGTGCCAGTCTAAATATGTCACTGGAACAAATCCATTTGTCATTAATATTCTTGAGACAAACAACTGGCAGAATCCCATTATTAGATCATCATCCAGCCTCAGCTGACCAACAACTATACTAAGGATATAAATGTCAGGTGTAGTTGATGATCTTGGAATGACATGTTGTGCTGACTTTTTTTGGAAAGGCACTCTCAGCAACTTTTCTATAATTGATGCTTTTCCTTGAAACTGCCCTTCCCATGATAAGCAGAAAGTATGAAGTGCTACTAATTGTTCCCTATTGTTATCGAACTGTTGATAATAAAGTTGTACAAAATTTGTTCCAGTTTGCTCCCATATAGATTTTTATGACATTTTACATACCCAACATATTCCTCACTTGAATGAATTAAGAATACCATTTTTTTTTCTTGTAAAAAAATAATAACAGTCCTTGTCTTGCCCTCATCTGGAGGTAAGGAATCTCATGAGCCTTGAAAATAAGGCATCAAGGTATCTTGCAAAGAAAGCATATCCTGACAAGAATGAAGAGTTTAATTTGGTGAGTATGCTTTGCAGCCTAAAAAAATATTAGTAAGGGAAAAGTTGGAGGCTTATATTCTTACCAATTATTTGAGAACTTAACAAATTTCTTAAATTTGTTCATTCTCAAAGTACTTTGATACACACACACACACACACACACTTTGAGAATGAACAAATTTAAGGTTTGCCTTTTTTAAAATAAAAAATAATCATGCCATTGCTTTAACAAGAGCTCTGATTCACCCATCAGAGCCTTGTAGAAAAGGCACAGCTTTTAGTATGTAAGAATATTGAACTGAGGAATTCATTTTTAGGTACCAGGACTATTTTGAGTACGAGGACCATGGTTTTTCCACTCCTCATTACCCTAAGTTCTCTTTATTCAGCATTTCAGTCAAGTGTGTGCCATTTTTAGGTATGAAAAATAATGTAGTTAAGAGTCAGTATTTGCATCAAATATGGCTGTTTTGTACCTCTTGGAACTTACTCCATGACAAAGTGCATTTTGATTGGAAATTCACATGTCTTAACAATCCAGTGACTAAAAATATGAACAAATGAAAAATATGGACAAACATGCTTAAGTCAATGGGGAAGAAAGTAGTTAGGGTCTATGACTAAGACCAGGGATACTACAATTGAAATCTGCTTTCATCCATGAAACCCATGTTGCATGTCCCTCCCTTCCCTGACTGACCTTGCAATGTGGTCACACACACGTGGTCACACACATATGGACACAATTTGTGTGTCCATATGTGTGTAGCAAGAGGGACAAAACATAGCTGGCTATATACCTGGGAAAAGAGGAGGATTTACTTTACAGGTCTCTGATTTCATCAAAGTCCCTTCAGGCATTCAGAGATTGCATACACAGTTCCTTTTGCCCTTTCATTGCTTTGTGATGACCACCCTAGTGACAAGCACCACTGCATTTAGTTGGGCTGGTTCTCAGATGACAGACATGCAGCCTGAAAATATAATGGTGTAATATAATGTTATGCATCTATCTGGGACTTATGCCCAAGCAGCTAGCACTAGGCAAATGATTGCATAGTTCACAGCATGGTTGTGCAATTGATGTTGCAGTGGTGTAACTGATTGTGCAGTTCACAATCACTTGGTCAATGGCACAGTTGCCATATAATAGATTGTAGGGTTCAAAGTGTGATTGCACAATCAGCTGCAGAGTTTCATTGGAATTGTTGCATAACATGCCTACAAAAGTGCTTTACAGTTATTACTTCTGCCCAGCCACAATCTTTTTGTAACACTTCCAAAGCTTCATATTGAACATGTACAGATGCACAAGAGTATTTCAGCCATTGTCTGCCTCTAGGGCATGCACAAAGCCTTAATAAGTAATTAAAATGTGCCAGACCCTATACTTCCCTTGCGTTATCTTGGGGAACCCAGGGACATTTATGTACCACATTGAGCCATCAAGGTAGGACTTCCTGGAATGGACAGAACATAAATTCCATAAAAATAATCTAAGATGGGCTCCTAGCAGGACAAGCTGTTTTGAGCATGGTGGCACACAGTTGTTCTTTGTGATGTGATCTAGAAATCTCCAGTTAAGAAACTCAATGTTAACTTTTTATGAACTTCCCAGGCCATCATCATGTATCTCCCTCCAGTTGCCAAACACTGTTATAGTTTAAAAAAATACTTATTTTGCCTCCCTGAGGTCTGTCTGCCTCACATCTATGTTTTTTTTTCCTGCTCTAAGACTCATGGAAGTCATCACAGAAGGCAATTAGGATCCAGAAAACAGGGCAGAGAAAGGGTGAAATAATCTCCACACCACGGTGGCTGCTGTGATCAAAATCAAATCCACACGGTGCTAAGTTTAAAGGAAAAGAAAAATGCTGGAATTTAGCAATTATGAATTAGATAGCCTGATATCTCCTGTCACCTGAGGTAAAAAGAGGAATGCAATCACTGTCCCTTTTCATTTCCCTCCCACCACCCCCAGCACCACAGAAGGCAGAACTCTGTAGAGAGTAATGATGGTTACACAGACAGCTATTGTTGCTTTCTACAGAGCCTGTCCTGTCTGGACAGCTGACTAAAAGAGAACATTCTCAGAGCAGGGCATTGTGGGTAGGGAGTCTTGAGAGAATGTTTGTGCTAGCATTGCAAAGTCTCTCCTTCTGGTGATGCTCCAGGATCATGTAGCTTGGCCAAAGCTGTACGGAATGGCTCCTCTCACAGGAGGCATATTAGAGGGATTGAAATACTCCAACCCACTAAATTTTTCATAGGTGCTCCAACCCATTAAGCTATCCAGCCAACTTTATATTCAAGAGAAGTCCAAGAGCATGCTTAGGAGCTAGGTTAATTGGACACTAAAATATCCCAATGGCTGAAATCCCATGGTGCTACTTTATATCATGCAAGATTGATGATGTCATCAGCCATGGTCTTTTTTTCACAAATTAAAAATTTCTGATCTCCATCCCGCCCCTCAGTGAGGTTTGGAGACTCCCTTGGGATCCTAAGGAAGGCTTTGGGAGCTGTACGATGGGGGAGTAGCCTTTGATGTCCAAAAATGGTTGCAGCTGGGAGCAGTGGAAGTGGTAATAACGGTATAACGTTGTGCAACAGGATTTCAGCCACAGTGTTCCAACATGGAGTGATTCTATAAAGGTATTCGTACAACCCTGATTCTGGATTTTGTTCGTAGATCACACAGATATTTTTCTTTTTTCTTTCATTTATTAGAATGAGTGAGTGGCTTTTATATATGGATATAAAATTCATTGAAGTATTTGTACTTCCCCCTAAATCTTGAATTTAGGAAGCCTCTAGATCATGTTTTGTTCAAGATGTTTCCCTTTTTATTACTTGTGAATATTCATTTGTTTGGTTTAAACTTGACAGAACTCTGCTGCATATACCTGTTCTTCTACAGGATTCTAAGATTCATGTGAATGAAAGGTTTTATTGATTCTAAGTGAATTATGATTGTTACAGGTCTAAAATATTGTGGTTCTTACAAGCAGAGGCATAAAGGTGAAGGCAGGGATAAACAGATGGCCTATACGTGTACATATTTCAAAATTTGGACTGCACTGCTGAATACATATCAGCCTAGTTTTGATCCCAGATGGTTACACTCTTGGTGTTCTTTAAAAAAATATGTGTTCACTTTTCCAAATTACACTACAGGGTGGTGCCATTTCTCAGGCTTGTCGAAGGGAAGAGTCAGGACACAAAGGGAAACTGACAGGCACGTAAAGCTCTTATTTACTGCCCACATCCAAAGATAGTATTGTATGGGTACCCAGTTTATAAGGCTGCTCAAGAAGTGTGATGAAATGATCAACCAGAATTGACGGTTTGTAGAGAAGCAAAAGCAATGTAGGGAAGAATGCTCAACAACCAGTCACTCCCCCTCCCTCCCACCCAAAACCTCCAACAATTGGGAAGTTAATTGTGCACTCAGAAGGATCTAAGGATCTGTATCTTTTAGCAAACAAAGCTCAAGAGTGATCAGTAACTGGGTAGTGGATGCAATTTGCCATCTGTAAAATGGGAGCAATAATCTTTAATTACTTGCCTTACTGAGTTGTTGTAAGCATTAATTAGCTAATGTTTTTTGTTGCCTATGATTTGAAGAAATACAGCCCCATAGAAGTGTTACATATGATCATTATCAGGTTCTGTAAAGCCTCATCTCAAATAGTTTAACATGTTTTATATCCCCTTATATAATCTGAAATGATATTCTGACATTTACTGCCATTCTGGGGCCAGCTGTTGCTGAGCTGGGATAAATCACCCAGATTCTCTTGGAGTAAGAAGAGCTGCCTTAGCCAGGCTGAGGCCATGCCTGTTTATAGATACTTTATTGGAGTGCCATAATAGGTGCTATGTGTGTCTAGAAGATCATTCTGATGCTCCAGCTGTTTGGCTTCTGCCTTGATTAAGGACACAAATCAAGGTGTTGTGTTTGATCTGTGCAAGCTCTGAAGTCAAGTGGGTCAGAATCAGGCCTCTGGTTCCCTTACAATCATGAACACATTGAATGTTATGTTGAAATTTATGCCTGGGGACACTTCATATATGAGATAATCTTTGCATAAGGGGAAAAGGGGATCATTATTTCTGTGGAGAAGAATTAATGTTTACTTTGCAGCTAGTACACAGGTTGAGAAGCTAATGTAGAATTTAATTTTTGGCTCAGATCTGTGGCTCATGTATTAGATATCAATTTTATTTTTTTTAAAAGGAGAACTTATAGCTATCAAATCTATCCCCTATGTACTCCAGTTCTTATTTATAGATCCCATCTATAAGTATTCTCTTATTCCTCCATTTCTTTTTGTCATACCCAAGGCTTTACACATAACCAAATGCCATTTCTCAAACCAAATCACTGAATTGAATGTGCTTGCTATTCATATGGTACAGAATGGTACCCTTTTATGCAGAAATAGTTTGGGGTTCCCTTAATTCATTTACCTATGTATTACACTGGAAAAAGAGACATAATAGTATAACCTGCTAGCCTCACAACTGAATCTCAAACAGTCATCAAGATGATCCAGCAGATGTTCTGAAAAAGGAAAGCCACTACAGAAAAGACCATGACCCTCTTATTCACCTGCCAGAGGCAGAATTTAAAATCAATACTCTGTCTTGACTTAGAAGCCCTTATTCTAAGTCAAGATATTTAGCCTTGATTTTCAGAGCTTTTATATTTTTAGTGCACTAACTACAGAACAACAGTGCCTGCCTGATGAAGACCCATATGGACTGAAAACTAGCATTTGTGTAAACAATTTTTTGTGGACATGAAGCATGATCTCCATGGATGATCTTGAGGGTTGTGCAAATAAATATAATGACACAAATAGAAGACACACATGACTAGAGATGTGCATGAACCAAAATATGAACAGCAAAAAACCACAAACCAGTTAGGTTCATAGTTGAGTCTGGGGATCCCATTTTGCCAAAATGAACTTTTTCTGCTCAGTGCTTCTTTTTCAGCAAAACGGATGCCCCACCCTCTTCCCGTGGCCCCCATTGCTTCCCTACCTGGTCCTTCTGCCTCCTCCTCTTCATCCTCTATTTTCATTAGAGACAGTGGCTGGACTTCCTTCCAGGTTGGCTGTCTTTCCACATGTGCACACCTGTTGTTTGGAGGTGTTGGGTATCCCTCTCTTAGGCATGAACCAGAAAAAAAAATTAATACAATCCAGCTCATTTTTCCAGGATTCATGGGTGGTTTGTGGTTTGTCATTTTTCCGGTTCATGCTCATATGACCTCATATAATATTATTTTTAAAGGATAAAAATTAAAAGAAGAACCATGTTTGCTGCTTTGAGCTCACTGTAAGAAAGAACAAAGATATACTGTAATGGCTGAAGGCATGGAAAAAGAAGTGAACTGAGACACCCATTAGCGTTAACCATCCATCCATATTGAAGGGGGTCAATTGCATGGGTGCTCACGTATTGAAGCCAATACCTTGGGGGAATCAGTTTGCTGGCCATGAGGGAACCATATGATCAGGTAGCCACTCCTCCAGTGGACAGGCCATTGAAATGTTCATCTGGTCATCTAGATGCTGTGCTTGAGAAAGAAGCTGTTGCAACACAAGGACACATGTTAAGGGTCAGTTACTGTTGATTCAGTTACATGTCTGTGGTTTGAATTAATTGATTCAAATGATATACTATCAAGTGACTGAGCTGTAAAATATTTCTCTGCATTCCGTGTCAGTTATCAGTGCATATCCATCATCACTGCTGTCAACATTGACAATGAGATTTTTAATAAACGTGCTTGGTGTTTTCTTGTGGATGTTTCTTTGCAGTTTCATCCAAACACTAGTTTGATATTTTGTCTTTACTTATTGACTTCTGAGCTAGTCCTTTTATTATTTCAATATTATTTCTACCTTTCTGCTTTATAAGTTTTGAATGTCCACAGAAAGTAAGCAGATAACTTCAGAACCTTTCCTTTCCTTTCCTGAACAATAGCCAGGCATGTAATTTATTTGGCATTCTGAGGGACTAGTTGGAGAGATGGAAAAGAATTTGTTGAGTTCACATTTCCCTACAAAAATGCCCACTGTGTGTTTCCAAAGGAGGGGCCAAATGCAAATAAAACAATGTATACAATGAAAAAGGAACTCCATTTAAAATGTGCACATTTGAAAGAAGTGAACAAACATGCTTTAGTCCATGAAAAACACAAACATAAATGTGTTGATCAGAAAAATGCTTTGTTGGACCTCTAAATTTAAGACTTGAGCAGGGGGCTCCTTGTGGATATTAAGTTCTGGTTTTTATTGCTCACCCTAGGGTTTGTTCTCAATTTCTTCACCCCATATTTTCTAATTTTATGGAAAGTTAACTTGCAATTCCTGTATAATGTAATGTTTTTTCAGCAAGTTGGATTTTATTTTGCATCTGTTTGATTTGTTTTTGTATTTGTTTTTGCTTTCTTTGTTTTGTTTTGTTTTGGTAAATTAATCTTATTTCCAGTTCTTATTTCTGCCGTTCTATTTACATATCCATTTCCTACCATAATGCCTGATTTTCACTATTATTTTCCAATTAACCCTATTTTTCCCCCTAAGCCTGTACTTATCATTCTGTGATAGCTGCTTTCTTATCACATTTCTTGCATTGATTTTTGGTACTGTTTCATATTATCACCAGTGTTGTTGCCAAGGGTTTTGTGTCTGTGTTTATTTTTAAATTATTTTTATTTCCCTCTTCTAATGAGTCATTAGCATAACTTGTTTCTTCTCACTGATTCCTTGAATGACTCCTCTGCACATGTCTCTAATGAAGGATGTTACAAACAGTTGAAGCCTCTCAGCAAGGACCCTCCAAACTGCTGCCAAAACTCAAATCATCCTAGCCTTCTGTTACTAGTTCTGGCAGGCAACAAGAACAAATTGTGTGTTTACTTGCCTTCATGAGATTTACAGGGAACTGTTAGTAGTGATGCACCATTGATGAACATCAGTGGTACAATGGTGGCAATAGAACAGAAATTCTGAAGCGCAGGCTCTTGCTCTTGACTACTCTTGTACAAGAGGACAAAGAAGTAGAATTACTCCTGTGTAAGTGTGTACACTATTGTGCAACTGAATCCTATACTTTGAAAAGTAAGAAATTCTGAGTTTTTTCTGTGAAGCAATGTACTGTAGGATCACGATGTTTGCTGTCAAAAATGTTCCGGCACCTTAAAGACTAATGGCTATATTTTAAATGTGAGCTTTCATGGGCTGACACTTCTTAAGACTTGCCCATAAAAGTTTACATTAAAATATAGCCATTAATCTTTAAGGTGCCACAACATTTTTTCTTCTTTATTTTGTTATTTTTGTTTTGTTTTTGCCTGACGTGTTAGCACAGGCTAACATGGCTACCTCTGCTAAAACTACAATGTCGGTTGACTTCTTGAGCAGTTCACAGAGTTTATTGAGTTTATTAGGTGACAAGCTGCGGGTTAAACTGCAAAAGCCTTTGTGTGCTGGAGGGTCAGAAGGCCAGCAGTCGTAAGATCAAATCCACTCAATGGAGTGAGCTCTCGTCGCTTTGTCCCAGTTCCTTGCCAACCTAGCAGTTCGAATGCATGCAAATGCGAGTAGATAAATAGGTACCACCTTGGTGGGAAGGTAAAAATGGTGTTCTGTGTCTAGTCACACTGGCCACGTGACAACGGAAACTGTCTTCAGACAAACGCTGGCTCTACGGCTTGAAAACAGGGATGAGCACCGTCCCCTAGAGTCAGACACGACTGGACTAAATGTCAAGGGGAAACTTTACCTTTACCTAATGTTTCTCTCCCCCCCTCCCATACTAATATTTCTGTCCTGCTTTTCAAACAGACTCACATTAATCTTTTTGGAGGGGGAGGAGATATAAAGAGATCTGACCCCAGGTGGCAGGTAGGGGAGTCGACAAAGTTTCAGACGACAGAGCTCTCCATGCCACCAGTCCTGCCCTGGACAGCCTGAGATGTTCAGCATGAAGGGATGCTGTACTATATTTTATCTTAAAAAAACAACAACACCAATTACTGGTAGGCTTTGTACATGGAATGGGGGAGTATTGTGCTATTTCATTCTTTGTCTCAGGCAACGAAATGTCTTGAGCCAGCTCTGGCCTTGCATTACAGCAGGTATAGCTTTTAACAATATATTTTCCCTGGGAATTCTCCTCCTTGGCTGTTTCAAAGATTGTAGTAATGTTCAGAGGACAAATAGAAGTCTCGGCAAAGAACTTACCCTGAGAATGAAAAAACCTGGTGCTGACACCTTGCAAGCCCTGATTTCACTGCATTGTGGGCAGATATTATACAGCCCCAATGCCTCTCTCCATAGACATACCCAGGTATCCTCATGTTGGTACATGCCTGAAGACACATGCTCCAAAATGCCAGGCCCACTGTCATCTTGACCACATCCAACATTGGTGCAACATACAACCAGGGGAATCAAGCGCCGCTCAGACCTTGCACAGTTTTTCATCATAGATGTCAGCTAGTTTGTGGAATGTTTAACCAAAAAACCCTATTTCTTCATTTAAAAGAAAACTCCTTGTCATCTTCGAAATGTTCATACAAGATACCTGTATCCTTTGGAAAACAACCATCTCCAGACAGAAGCAATATGATTGTATATACACATGGGGAACAAAGATGAATGGATGAGAGGTCCAAATCTGCTCTTCCAAATGTGATTCCTAAATTCTCCCTCAAACCTTTTTCTAACTGACAGTGTGATCCTTCAAAACAGGGAACTGGGGCTTTGTATTTTACAAAGCATTGGCACGGAATGCAGTTTCCGGGAAGCAATCATTTCTCAGAGAACAAATCCGAGAGTTTCCATTCATTTGGAAACTCTGGATTCATCGTTATTGTTGGCCAAGTCAAATTGCATTCTCATCCTCGTTCTGTGAAGAATCTCTTTAGATCAGTAGATAGTCGATGGCAGACAGACTACCCTCCCGAACAATAATGAGCTCCGCAGGCATTAGTGAAGGCTGCCATGCTCCTTAAGAAAGAAAACAATTTGCTTGTTGGGCTTGAAATATGTAGGCGAAATATTTAGCAAACCCCAAATCATTATCTCTGCAAGAGAAGGTCCAGAGGACAAGGTTATTATCTGTACCTTGTGCCATGCTTTCGTGTATATCTCATATATTTTGACAACTAGAGGAACTCAAGAAAGCCAGTGTCACACAATTAGCTTGCAGGGTCACTGGTAGCAAAATATTATAAAGCAGGACGGGTTAAATTATCTCTTTGGACAGGTGAGTTTACTTGCAGAAAGATTAAAAAAAATAATGTTTTCGTGACACTCTTTCTCGTTCCCGAAGTTTATTCAGATTGGTTCTGTTCAGACTGATAGTGTTAACATATCTTTGAATGTCACAGTGGTGCAATCACTGGAATGACAATGCCTTGACTGGGTGAAATAATCAGAGTTCAAGGTACAAGCATTGGCATCACACATGGGTTCACAGTCCAGCAACATTCCAATGGAGACCATTTGTTCAAATTACTTTTTCTCTAGGGGTGCTCCCTTCTTGATATCATGATTTGTGCCATCATGATGGCCCTTTTCTGATGGCCATGCATTTTACAGGTCCAGGTGAAAATGTCAGCATTGCTGCTGGGAGGTCACCCAACCTAAATTCACAAGTAACCATAAAACACTGATAGTTAGCCATTACAATATTGACTAGGGCTTTTTTGAATTTTTAGTATTACTTCCAGAAAGACTGGATTGCTTAATCACAGAAGCATAGAATATTGGTGTTGGAAGGAGCCTAGAAGGTCAATGAGTCCAACCCCAAGCTCAAGGCAGGAATTCAAATCAAAGCAAATCTGACAGAAGGTTGTGTGACTTTCTCTTCTAGGCCTCCTTGATTAATTTGATTCCACCTAGAACAAGATGGTTTCACTGAATCTAGGTGTATATAACCCTGACAGCTTTTTATCAGAAAGGCAACCCGAACTGCAGTGGTTTTGGCTATTCTAGGTTTATATTCTAGGTATTACATCATTTCAACAACATTCATGCTGTTTTAATGGTCACACGTGTGCATGTCATTTACAGAAATATTCATGCTGATGAGGTCAGTGATGTTTCTTTTCCGGCAAATTGTGTGATGTACTGCAGCCACCTTGGTTTCTCATCACCTGACACCTCATCAAAACACTTAACACTCTCTCCTCCATGTTTGATTTCAACCCATTAAACTAGTTTGAGACAATATAACATTGTCCCTTTTGTAATAACTTATTTATCTTTACAAATGATTATTAAAATTAAATAATGGACATGAAAAACACAAACTTTTCCAAAAGCTCAAATGAGCTCCAGAAGCAATGATATCAATTTTCTTGATACTTACACTCTTTTATAGTATGGAATGAAAAGAAAGAAGATGATATAATTGTAAATGCTAGTGTCAAGATTGGAGCTGACTCAGAAATGAGAGGTGTAATTGAACAGTTGAGCCAGATATTTACCAGGCTTGATTTTTCATGCCAGTTTGAGGGCTTTTTCAGCACTTTTCATGCCAATTGTTTTTATATCATCATGAACTTGCTGCAAATATGTTATCAGATAATGATGGATGTATCAGAAGAACATGTGTTGCTACATGTTGGACTAGGAAGATGTATTTCCCTGTTAAATCACTACGTAATAATAATGTTATAATATATTGACGAGGGCAGCAGGTATATTATTCAAAGTTCAGAGAAGCACAGGCAGATGTTTAGAGGTTGACCACAAAACAGGCCTTGAATAGAGACCACCTTCTAACAATGGTACTATTTCAGTATTAATTCTGGTTGTGTCATAAATATGGCAATGTTATAACTCACTGACAGATTCACCACTCTGGTTTCATGTAAGAACTGAAGTAATTGTGCCGGACGGAATTTTTTTTCTTTGTTCAATATACTTGTAAAGCCTACATGTCATTAATGGAAGAAAAGACTTTTCTTGTGAAAACTGCTATCAGTTTGATTTTCTCAGGGTGACCCTTGCAGTACTGACAGTCTGTGCTTGGACTCGAAACTTCTAGTTTTGTTGCAAAGGCCTGCATATATTTAAATCACACATCACTAAAGGAAGGTAATTTATAAGCACATAATACAAGAGACGATTATAGATCACTGTGCTTCCACAGGAAATTCATTGATGTACTTTCCTGACATATCAATTTGGAGCAAATGCCTCTGGATGCTTTTTACCCCCTCCTCACCTTCTCTGTAAGCCTGGCTGTCCTTTCAGGGAAAGCCATAATAAAACTAATTTCCATCATCACCAAGGGCACTGCCGATGAAAAATGAGCCCACAAGTTGAAATGGACATAAATATTAGATGCCAAAATAGATCACTTTTCAAAATGCAATGGGGACTGCATGTTGTGTGGTCCTGTATATGTTCTCCATCTTCTGATAGGGTCATTTCTGCTTCTTTCAAAATGATAAATAGGTGGAGGAGTTCAACTATATAACTGGTTTACATGTAACAGAATACAAATCCCTACAAAAGTGTTATGTTGCCTCCTCTTTAAATCAAGCTTTGTTGTTTCAATGAGAAGCTTTAAGACATACTAAATTATCAGCAACAGATGGTACTATAAAGATGCAAATGTCATCTCGGTATACTAACATGAAAATGTAAGAACTACATTTCTGGCTTAGACCAACAGTTCCTTTCCTCCCAACTTATCCTGTATACAGAGTCATAACAGAAGTAACTTTCATGTTCTCATGAAAAAGAGCATCCTGTTCTGTCATTGGTATTACTGGAATTTCTCACCAATATTGTGTTTAAATGAAATTCCGACTGAAATGGTAGAGGCAGTTTGCATATTGGGAGAAGGTGTGTGACATTCCAGATGTCATCCCAACCCCTAACTTAGTTCACTTCAAATAAATGGAAGATGAATCTATCAATGTTTACTGATATTGGCAGAGTGTGGAAATCACTGTTTTAAAAACTCTAGCTACACAGTGGAGAAAAAAAATCCAGACAGGGACCTACAGAGCAGATTATTATAATTACAAGTCTCCCTCAAATTTGCCATCCTTCATTGTCAATTAGTTTCACCTCAACAGGCAATGTAGTCTCAATAGAATCAATCAGAGACTGGTGTTGAGAAACAATAAAAAATGTTTCTCTTTTACTCACAAATCTTCATATAATACATATCAGAACAACAAACAAAATGTATGTACTTGTTACATAGTAAGCACTTAACTGATTAACCTCATTATTTGACAGACTGTGGTTTGACATTTGACATGACCACTTCACTCAGACTCTAACTGCTGATTCCACAACTTTGAGACTCTCTCACACAGAATACTAACTGTGGCATTTACCCACGTGGCTCGTGCCTGCTTCACCACACAGAGGGCTCACGTGACACCTTCTGACCTCTTGAGATGTTTCTTCTTTTCCTCGCTGCTTTCAGTGGATTTTCTTTTATCCACAATACCAAGAACTGTAGACAAACACTTGTCTGATTACTGCCAACAAAAGTTATTTATTTATTAAGGTGTATTAAAGTTGTTCAGGGATCACAGATATTCTTTTATTTAATGCTTACAATCAAATCATTCAAGTGCCAGATAATCTTCTACATAAACTATCACCGCCTAGTATGTTTATTGATCTGGACCAGCTTATCACTCTCATTTATATCTTATCTCAATCTCCCTGACTCTCTCTCTCTCTCTCTCTCTCTCTGCAATTTCTCTCTTCCACTCTCCACAACCAACAATCCCCACCTCTCTTTCTTGCCAAGCCCCTTTTATCCGGTGACTCCGCCCCTCCACTCCTCTCATAGGCTCATGTAAATGAGACCCTGAATGTGATTGACAGGAGTGATGTGGGGCAACTGCCGCACTGACATTGCTAACTGACTCAGAATCTTGACTAGGAAAAAAAAGGCAGGGAAAGAAATCTAAGGTAGAGAGGAAAAAATGGCAGCTATATGTGACTGACATTCATCGAAAAGCTCCTCCCATCCAAACCTCTTAAAGGTATTGTATGTGGGTTGTAAATAATTCCAACAATTGATACAATGATTGTATGATAGTTCCAGATTCAGAGGTTGTACTGTATACCACTAAAGAGCGACTGCTGGTGAATTATTACCTCATGTTCTGCTTGTCGAACAGGCTGGATTATTACTACCAATGAAGGGAGGTTACATAGAACTTTGAGCTAATCTAGGAAGGTCTTAACACCAGTGAAATTTCCCAGAGCAATGATGCTGAGGATATAATTCGATATAAAGCCATTAGGTTTTGTGAAATAAAATTGCATGCTCAGCCTTCATCAACATTGGAAATTAAAGATCTAAATATGTTTTAGTAAAGGCCTCAACATTCAGTTTGAAATGACCTTACACAATACTAAATATATGGGGATTCTCCCCACAGTGCTTGTGAAGTATTGTGAACATCCAGAATATACATAACAAATTCCCAACAGCTTCCCCCATAGGCAATAAATATAGTCTATGATCTGGATCAGCAGCAGCTTCATTACACAGGGAAGACTCTCTGCATGTGTATATGGAAAAAGCCAATAAGGGAAATCAATATGTTTTCCCTCTGAAGCTGCAAGTAGAAGAATCTATCCTTTCCAATTTCCAGCTCGGCATGCTTCTTTTCCCCCATTTTAAAAGCTGCAGGAGTTGAAAGAAGAATGGAGGTCTTGAATAACCAGGAGGCACGAAGTGACTGACTATAGCAGCAGGTGAGCAGAGTTCAGTGATCTGACATAGGTGAGCAGGCAATGCTGCAATAGAAGAGGGGGCAGGCAAAATTCAGCTGAGAATCATAGAGAGGAAAAGTAGAACAGACATCCCCAATCACAGCATCTCATTTTTTGTTGTAGAAATGCTGGGGGGGGGGGGAAAGAGGGGAAATGGCATGAATAAGGTCAGAGCCATCAGATGCTTGATCCTTGTGAAAGAATAATAATAAGTGCATGGAAAAGTTACTTTTCTGGAACTACAACTCTAAGAATGGCTGCTGGCCATGCTGGCTTGGGGATGTGTCTGAGAGCTAGAGTACAGGAAAGTAAAGTGTCTATGTTCAGATAATCAAGGAGGACTCAAATAAGATACCTAGGGTTGTGTGGTGGACAGAGACAGAACTAGGACTCAGGAGGTCATCCCTGCTTTGCCATAAAACGCACTGTGTGAACTGACAAAACCACTCTTGAATATCTTATTTACCTTGAAAAGCCTATTAGAGCTGATATAAATTAGTTCTGTTTGATGGCACATTACACAAATGTATAAAATGGGCTTAAACAGGACATAATTTCAACCCATTTGGAAAGTATTGATTAACTGCAGCTTCTCTAGAAGTCACATTTGGTCTTTGCTGCTAAATTGTTATATTGTGTATTTGTAACAGGTTGACCAAATGGCTAACACAGGGGATGGGAAATAATGGTAAGTGGGAAGAAAATCAATCAATCAATCAATCAATCAATCAATCAATCAATCAATCAATCAATCAATCAATCAATCAATCAATCAATCAATCAATCAATCAATCAATCAATCAATCAATCAATCAGATCTACACCTGGCTGTCTTGAATTATAGCTCCATCAAATGTTTAATGGAACAACCCTATTTAATGTCATCTGAGACATTTCAGATAGTATTTCAAAGCTTCTTTTTCCTCTGTGAAGGGATTTGCAGTATTCACCTACTCAGAGGAATACATAATGTTTAAACAGTATAGTAACTGAACATAATTTATCTACTCAAGAGCAAAAGAAGCACCACCTTTGCCTTGAAAACTCTTTATGGCTCACAAATGTACTCTGTGAGTTATTCTACTGACACACTCTGACATTTTTTTTTTCATTTTGTGCCCCCTAAGTGAGGATTAAAAAAGGTTGAGAAAATTCAAAAGAAAAGCTGAAGGCACTGTTTGCCCTTTCACTGAATGATATTTGTTTTCTATGGTATGATTTCATTTCAGCTATTTTCGTAGAATGTTGACCAAGGGCTGACATGACAAGGGAAAATTTTTCTATGATAACCGGTCTTTGGTGACTTTCATTGTTCCTAGAGCCCACATATATTATCTTCATGTTGATATGTATCACCAGAGCATTACCATTCTGCTTCATATCAATTATAATTTGAATACTCCATACCTACATGAAAGTTGAACTACGGTGTGTGTCAGAGTTTCTGGCCTTTCAACTCGTCTTCAGTTGCGAACACACTGCCTAAGAGATATCTTCATGGCTGTTTTGGACTTCATGCTGTCCACTTTTGAAAATGCAGCCATCTGATTCTTAATTTCAGCTCTGGATCTATGTCCTGACCATCTGTCCAGATTTGCCACTAAGGCTTTAATCTTGTACTTGGAAGTAAGAACCACTGAAGTCAGTGGAACTCACTTTCAAATAGATAAAGGATATGATCACAAATCTTTGTTTGCTTTATTCTTGCATGTGAGATTCAGAAACCACATTTTCCTATTTTCCTTTGAAAGATATCAAGACTTTTTGACTCATTGTTGATGAGAACTTTGGATTTCCAAGAACATTTTTGTGCAAATTGTGCAATTGTACAAAGTTAGGATAGTTTATTGCCTTGCTGTATGGACTATTAGGCTCAGACTCATCAAATTTTTCATTTGCATCTGTTTGATCAAACAGGGGGCTCTTCTTTGTTTGTGTGTGGTTTGCTTTGCAACAGGGAGACAACACTTTTGCACAGAGACATTTTGTACGAATTGCAAAAAATAGCATTCCTTGTATTAACTGTGGAGGCAAGAAATAAAGCGGAGGCCAATGAATTCTTGACTAGACATCACAACAACGAAAAAAATGTGAGAATTATTTTAATCAAGAACAAGTAATTTTGTTAGAATTCTTCTAAATGGAATAGCTCCGTGATAAAGATCATGCAATCTTCTACTGTAGCATTACTTTGGCCAAGATCACCTCCTTGTGTAAAATCTAGCCAGGAGGTATATTTGGTGACTGTGCTGCAGTTACAAACAACCTTTGGAGAGCTGCCAAAGAATGAACAATTTAACAAAATGCTGCAAGGACTTTGTATCAGTCTGTGCTGTATTTTAGTGGTTTCAGGTCAAACTCTGCTTTTGTAGATGACAAATGTATGACTCCCCCTCCCCCTCAACAAACACACACACACACACACACACACACAGAGAGAGAGAGAGAGAGAGAGAGAGAGAGAAAATTTCCAGAAATTATTTAAATTTTTGACAAAATACCCAATAAGGACAAATTTATTTAGCATCGTCAAGTTGCAGAGTATTTAAAACAGTAGCACAGAGAGTTGCAGACAGTCTGTGCTCAAATTATAGGGGCCAAAGGTATATGTTCTCCTTACTTTTTGTGATGACTCAGCTTCTGTTTTCAGGACAGAGGAGTATAAAACTGACAAAACTGTTATACTTGTCAATGTCATTATGACATTTATTTCATAAACTGAGCATTGTTCTTGATGGGTAAAATAAGTGGTTGAGTTTAAGAAAGTGTTCCTCTGAATGGAGTAGGGAAGATGACAAGGAAAATGTATTTTATGAAATTTCCAGATCTTGCTTACTGATATCTGTAGACACAGCTATATGAATGTCAAGGTTTCCATGCACGTAAGGCTTCAGAATAAACAGATTCAAAAACTGGAGGAGAAGAAGAAAGACAGTTGCGTGATATAACATTTATTGAAAATATTGACGCCAAGTGAATGCAGCAGACAAACAGTTCAAGCACAAGAAAGCGTAACATGTACTTCTAGGTGCCTCAGGTTTCAAAGGTCAATGGTGGAAGACATTCCCTTGGATGCTGGAGTATTCTCCTTGACTCAAGGAGAATTCCAGCCCAAAGAAACTGACAACCGATTTATAGTCTACTCTCTTATATTCCAGAAGCTCTGAGAAATTGGCTGGTGTGGTTGGGGGAAGGGATAGAAAATGGATATAAAGTTATGATGGCAGAGTGAACAGAAGAGAAGCTGTATAAGCACCCTTATTACAGTAAGGATATCATAAAACAAAGAGTTTAGATAATTACCATGTGTTTACTTTGTGAATTTAGCATGTCTCTCCCTAACCTCTGCTCAGTAAATGAGAATATAGCCCTTTTCCATTCAAGCTAGGACGTAATTACCACGAATTGCTCATATACCTAATCCTGTGTGCTGGTTTCTGAACCATTGCAACAGCATGCTGGACTATCACCAGCTGTGGAGTAACTAATCTTCAGCAAATTATTTTTAATGATTATCATCATCACTGAATTTGCTCATTTAAAAATACAAAAATTAAGTTGATTATGCGATGTTGCAGTACAGATACTAATTACAGATTATTTGCTAGCCTCCCTGATGTTTGTTCTGCCTGAGATAAATATACTTAGATCTTTGGCTTATTGCTCTTAGCTTGCAATGAGGAAAAGCACTACTGCCTGTCTACTTGCACAATTGCCTAGACTATGGATTCGCCTCTGGCTCAAGCAAATACTTTGTGAATGCACTCCCTTGGCTGAACTATTTCCTTGAAGAGGCAGATTTACCGTAGTACTTGGAATCATCTAGCATGGATGATACTTGTAATGGCTGTAGTGTGCTTTCAATTGTGATGATCTTGCAATCATTTCAATAATGTACTTTGTCTTTGATGCAGTATTTTCAGAGTTCAGGTCAAGTGTCTGATGGGAAAGAGGGGTTTTAATATCTTATCTTGTATTATGACCTGCAGAATCCTACAATACCTCTTGTTACCTAATTAACAGGGCCAAATGCATTTCAGACAATGCAAATATCATAAGTTGCAATGCAGAAATAAAACTAAAACTTCTTGCTATCATGGTGTACCTGCTTCCATTCTAATAAAATCCCTGGCATTGAAGCATCTACTTCTCAAAATCTAAAAAAGTATTTATAAACATATGTGATAGAATCCACTTTCCAGAGTTGGACTTCACATAGAATGTGAACTGCACAAAACTAAACCTGCTGACAAATTAGAAGATGTTAGTTTACATACTGAATGTCCCAGGAGTATCTCAAGATATACTGCTGCCCAAAGCAGGCTTACAAAAGGAACCCCCTCTTCCAAAGTCATAGCTCAAAGTAATGTAGGATCCTCCCCTTCTCTGTTAGCCAAAATACAATGAAAAATTAATCGTTACACATTTGTGTCGTTTTTCTGACACAAAGACTTTGCTGCCTATCATAGATATTTTGTTCTTCCCTGTGGATCCCATACAGTTTGCCCCTGGGAAAAAAAATCATATAGCTTCTTTCTTTTCACTTGGCTTGATGATAGTAGTGCTGTTGGTAACATACCAAGCTTCTTGAGTAGGGTTGGGTCCTCCAGGAGTCATGTGGATGACCAAAAATGCCAAACACACATACACAAATACAAGTGGACAGAAGTCTACTTCAGGTTTGGAAAAAAATTGGTCATTTTGTATAGCATGTGGATGTTTGTGTTTTGGTATAACTGAATAGTCTGTTGGAGTAGTGCTATACTTTTAAAATAGTGATCTATTTTAAAAGTATAGTACTACTCCAAAGGCTTTCAGGAAGAGTAATTCACTTTTTAAAACCTCAGATTGATTGATTGATTGATTGATTGATTGACTGATTGATTTGAGGGAGTAGAAGAATCTGTGCAACAAAAATGGTAAACAAAACCGACATCAAAACCAGATTGAAAGTAATAAGGCACAGCACTAGATTTAAAAACTCCTTCCAGATAGCCATTCACTAAGGGGAAGCTTGTCTGAAAAGAAAGATCTTCATTTGTGGAAGGACAGCAAAGATGGGACTACCCTGTACTCCTGTGGGAAGGAGTTCCAGAGTCTGGCTGCAGCAACAGAGAAAACCTTCTCCCATGTCCCCACTAAATACACCTGTGAAGGTGGTGGGACTGAAAAAATGGCCTCCCCTGATGATCCTTGTGCTTTTTGTTGCAGTCTCTGGAAAAAGCTGTCTAAAATCCTTACGGTTTTGAGCAACTGGTTGGGCGATATTCTCAACAGAGTCACTTTTAAAGACCACCGTGCAGGGTAATTATGCATGATGTTCTCAATAAGGAGAAGTTGCTCAGTTTAAACATTTAAGCAGCAGACATAATCTGAAACTCACAGGTGTCTGAGACATGCATTCAATCTGTATGTCTGTGTTAAATCTCTCCTATCAAACTGTCAAAGGTACTTCTGAAGGCATCACTCTAAATAAATCTAGACGTGTGACAAGGAGGAGTCATTGTTGCATATTAGAAGAGGAAAATAAGGGTCAAGCTTCATGGCTTCTGTAGAGTTAGTCATGCCCTTTGGAGTGGCCTGCTCTCCTGCAAATGTCAAACATGACTGATCACTGGGAATTATATATTAATAATGATTAATTGTGAACCTTTAACTACTGGCACTCGAGACAGTGACAACTCTAGTTGTCTCTTTTATGCTATTCTACAGCTTTGTAAAAATGATGATAAACTAAATTGAGTTCATTTACTTTACCTTAATCTGTACTCTGTTTTCATTATTCTAAGTGTGTTTGAACAGTTCCATAAATAACTTATAGAAGAGGCTACTGCAGGAACTTCTTTTATTATACATGGATAATAAAAAGGTACTTTAATCAAACAGTAGGGGAACATGCAGCTAAATATTTATAATGAGCAACAGGTTATTCTGCAAGTTACATTTTAGTAAGTTGAGTTGAGGCACATTGCCGTATTTGATTGCATAGGGGAACTAGTAAGTACTGTTGGTGTCTACTGCCTGCAAGAGTTGATTCCCCTCCAATTTGGTGTTAAGAGTATTCTTATTAGAGATGGGCATGAACTGCCAAACTAGCAGTTTGTGCTGGTTCATCCTTTGGCCAAGCAGGTGTATGATATTTCCTGCCCTGCCTCCTCAGACAGGTGTCCACTCAGAGGCAATGTTCCAGTTTCTCTGTCCTGCCTCCTCCAGGCACTGCTTCTAAGTGGATGTTTGCTGGAGGAGATGAGGCTGGGAGGCACCAAACAAGACAAACCAGCACAAACCACTAGTTCAGCAGTATGTGCCTATCTCTAGTTGTGATTCACCTTGAGTCAATTTCGTGACTATTTCATTTGATTCAGGTCTTGAACCTGAGTTGAGATTCAGAAACCCTAACATTCAGTTAATCATAAACAGAAGAAATACCATCACCACCACCACCACCATCATTATCATCATGATGAGATTTTGCTTGTCAAATTGCAGACAAATAAGTTCAGCGTGGATGTTTTGCTTGTTTGTTTTGCTATGCATTTTTAAAGGGTATTTTAGGCCATGAAATGCAAATGACAGTAACTTTTCTTTTCTTGGCAGAATTGGGGCGGGGGGACTTTGCAAGCACAGCTCTATGTTATTTATAATTAAAATCAATAAGGTAAATATAAGACAAAATATCCCCATTTATTTTGGTCAACTAGTTAATTCTTGGAGCATAGTGTGAAGGCACATGATACAATAGCTTTGCTAAAGCTAAGCAGGGCTTAATCTGCTCAGAGTGTATATGGCAGATTGCCTGAAGAGAATCCAGTCTGTGCTTCTTTGCACTTTATAATGAAATACATATGGGAGAACATTCAAACATGCATGTGTATTTTGACTCAAAAGCTGAACTATCTTATCAGCAACCTTCCCCATGAATCAACTAGAGACTTCCTATGGCAAACATATCTACCTCTTATTTACACCAATGAATTTGGAATTCATAGATCAGTTGGTGTAAATTGCAATGCTGCCCATTCGTACTTCTGCTGTTGGGTTTTGACCCAAAACCTATCCACTTCAGATTTGATAAAATATCCTGGCTTGGTGGACTGAAGATCATTCTTGCTCATTGTAGTAGACAGGACAAGTAGTTATTGATACAGTGGGGTCTTGACTTGAGAACTTAATCCATATTGGAAGGCAGTTCTCAAGTCAAAAAGTCTGTAGGTCAAGTCTCCACTGACCTACAGTGCATTGAAAACCGATTAATCCCGTAACAGGCCGTTTTTGTTCCATTTTGGTTTTTTTCTGGTCTGTAAGTCAATTCTCAGGCTGCAAGTCAAACCTAAATTTTGTGGTCAGAGAAGTCTGTAACTCAAAAAGTCTTTAAGTCAAGCCGTCTGTAAGTCAAGGGTCCACTGTAACCATTGCATTGTTGTCAGTGTCTATTGGTTAGATGACAAAGTGCATGAAGACAGGCCTCTGTGGAAATATGATGGAATTAAAGTTTATCTAGTTTTAATGATCCCAAATAAAGTTTCCCAGGGGACACCTCCAAGGTAGGGGGCCTTCCTTTCATAGACACCCACTATCATACTAGGCAATGAGACACCAGAATAGCAGAGCTGCAGTGATGGCTACGAGCAGCCATGTTAATTCCTCACAATGCTCCAATGGAATGCTATTCCCAGAATCCGTTAATAACTGGTCATCTAATTAGTATATTAATTAAGTCATTTCTCCAGTAATTAATCTGTAATTGCATTACATTAAAATTGCAACAATGAGGAATAATTTCACTACTTCTGCAATAAAATGGAAACTATTTCCAGTTACATTTATATTTATTTGGCTGTAGCCTGGCCAAATGATGTACAAGTAATGCCACATTGTTTATGTCTCATGTTACGCCTTGCACTGTTGCTGTTGTACTGTTTTTGTGTTCGGACAGTTGAGCCAATAATGTAGTGGATGAGAGAAGACTGTGTTTTGTACTATATACCTATGTCAGGAAAGTTGGAAATCTAAAACTAAACAGATCAAAACTTAAAAGAACACTAAATAGAAGAAAAGCAATTGAAGTATTCAAAGTAGTAGAGTCTACTTACATAAGCTCTTTTTAGTCATGCACATTAAAGTGTACATTAGGGTCCCTAAAATTGAGCATAAGAATAAAGCTAAAACCTGAACAAGAGTTGATTTAGGCGGGAAATTTAAGATAGAAGGTACCGAGATAAATGGAAGTCTTCTTTCTCTCCTGCATAGATTCTAACGCTTAGGAAGCTATATTGGATTTTGCGGAAACCTATTCTACAGTCCAATGTCATATTTGTGTCATCTAAAGATACTTCCCAACAAAAGCACATGGATATTATTCAAGCTTTTCCCCTTATTTGATAAGAATAATATTGCCTTTATTTAGCTACCCCAAACCCAAGTGGCTATGACAGTCAAAACATGAATAAAATCTGTCATTGCACTAAATATTGAATATGTGGAAAATTAGTTCAATGATTATTGCAAAGGTTTAATACATGTGCTTACTATCAAGCAGCAAGTATTATTCTTAGGAGCCCATCCTCTCTCTTTTGAGATGGGATCAAGGCAACATTTTATTTGAAAACAATTGTATCAATTTTCCCTTCACACTGCTTGTTTCACTCCAGGCAAGATAATGTGCTGCCAATCATTAGAAATTAAAACTTTAAAGGAAAGGTTGAAATGCCCAATAGGCAACTTAATTGATTTCCTAGAAGAAGCAACAGTACCTGTCTGGGAGGACCCAGGCATTCATACAAAGCCTCCCTCAGCTGCTAGAATAAATTGTGCCAATATATGTCACCTAGGTAAACCATTGCTTGAGGAAATCACGTCTCCTCCACAGATTTAGTATCCAGCAAAAAGAGAAGCTGGAGGGTCCTTGGCACCAAAAAGCTTTCTCAGAATGTACTTCAATATTACACTGTGGAACAGAAGAGGCAATAGCAAGCGTTCCCTTTGAAAATCTATCAGTTGAGCAAAAAGTCTTCCTTAATGGATACACAGAATTCAGCGCAGATCCTGGTCACAGGAGGGAAATGTTTTCTAGTTCTTCTGATACTTTCCATATGTCTGTTGTACTGAATCGTGGACATGTGGTTTATATCCTGGGACAAACGTCCCAAGAACTTTTAGCAGTACCTATTTATTTCCTCCTGTTTGAATCATTATGACTGGATACACCATGGTACCAGTTTATTTTCTCTCTTGCTTCAAGAGAGAAAATACCAATATTAATTATTATATTAATAATATTATTATTAAATATTATACTAAAATAATATTTATCAATATATCTAGAACAAGGTTCCCTCTAAGGTGCATGACTGCATGAGTACAGCTTCCTTTCTTCACACAGCTTCCTTTCTCCCCTATGCATCCACAGGAATCATTTCCAGCCCCTTTTCTTCTGGACACAATGGAACCCTATATCCAGATATAACATTGTTTAAAAGATCAGTAATAAGCCGTTAAAAGGAGAATTGTTAGAACTATACAAGAGAGATGTGGGGACGGAGAGGAGGAAAACTGTCCTGCTATAGGCTGCAAACCTATATATAGAGAGGAACAGTGGTACAGTAATTAAAAACAACAGCACACTGATATTTTTGAGGGAGAGCTGCCTTTAGCATTGGAGGGGGGAACCAATGATATTAACCACACATCAATATTTAGCATGCTTCCATTGATTGACTACACAATGAGCAAAAATTGTGAAAAGCAGTCAATTTTTTCAAGTCATGACTCTAAATGTGAAGGGCATAAATACACCTATCAAGAGGAGCAGGACCTTAAAAATCACTGCAAGAGAGGACTCTGATGTCCTGTTGTTAACAGGAAAGGGTGACTTCTCAGTTTTTCCTAACATGAGTAAAACCCAGCACTTTGCAGCCCCAAGATCCACCACCTACTGGTGACTCTATAAGAAGAATGCCTCTTCAAGTTTTGGGAATCTTGAAGGATCCAAGAGGTAGATATGTATTTGCCAAAGATATTATGGAAAATGGCAAGAAACTGACCTTGGGCTTGATGTACTAACCTAATGACACGAAGTTTGGTGTCCTTCGGGACACTCTTTCTACACTAGAGAACTTTAAAGATGATGAACATTATCAGAGAAGACCTTAATGGAATGATGAGTGCATAGAACTACACTGACTCGAAGAGTCAGATCTCTTGTATGCCTAATTCCAATCATAAAGGAGGCAGGTCTAAGTGGTGCATGGAGACACAAATATCTCAATGGAAAGAATTATGTTGATTCGTCTCACTGTCACTCAGGTTACATTCAGTTGTATGTTAATATCAAACCAATGGACTAATTCTAGTAAAATCAGTGATAAGAAGAGAATGTAGACAAGTATCCTTAATAGTCAAAGATGTCATGGGAACAATTCCTGGTGAGATTAAAATATCTAAAAAGAAACTTAAACAGATGGGAATTTTAGAATAAAAAATAGATTGAATTACAAATATGCCCTTCAATTTGTTAAACAGAAGCACTATGAACTTAATGATAAAATAAATATGCAAAATTATTGACTAATTACATTAGAAAGAAGAAAAGAAAAAGCCAAATTAGGTCAAATAAAAAGAGGAAGTGGAATGAACAAGTTAACTCAAAATAATGCCTGTTTAAGGAATCTTTTAATTCTCTTTATTGAACATCCAATGCTGAGGAGGGCAATACATTCAGAGAAAATGAAGTTGTTTGTTCACAATAATTTTCTGAAAATGGCAGGCTTCCCAGTGTGTTGGACAGTAGACCTTCTTTCACAGTGGCAACTTACTGCTGTTTTGAATGGAGAAGGCTTGTTTGTTTGTATGTTGGTTTGGGGTTCTGTAATAAACTGACAGAAATCTTATAGCTAACTTAGCAGTTTCCCCTGCCGTTCTTCAGTCAACAGGTGCACCATGAAGAGGGCAAGCATCAAATTAGGACAAGTAAATGGCAGAACTGTCTACACACCATCCTTCAAAGCTAATTTGTCATCTTAGCAGATAAAACAGTTGCACTTTCTCATTTATTTCTGGACTGTGATCAGGTGTTTGAAAGAGCATAGGTAAAGATTACTTGAGTCAATTCCAGTAATGAAAATAGGTTCAATAGGACAAAGTCTTAGATACACAAATCACAAATCAGTGCATTTCAAAAGTTTCACAGATTTCAAACCCTGATTTCACAAACTCCAATGGATAATGCAGAACATTCCAAACCTCTCTCCTTTTCCAAAACCAAACCTTATCCCAGCTACTTGGGAGAGACGTTCCTGCTTTCTCATCACTGAGTGTAGGAATTATCTGTGGTGTTCCACAGAATCTCCCAACCTTGGGAATTCACTGTCCCCTGCAAGTGACATCCCTTTCTCCCCATGTCACATCCCTTAAAGTCAGGTTACTTACTTACTTACTTACTTACTTACTTACTTACTTACTTACTTACTTACTTACTTACTTACTTACTTACTTACTTACTTACTTACTTACTTACTTACTTACTTACTTACTTACTTACTTACTTACAGTGGGGTCTTGACTTACGAACTTAATCCATATTGGAAGGCGGTTCGTAGGTCAAAAAGTTCGTATGTTGAATTTGCATTTCCCATATTATGAGCATCCTGAAAAATCAGACTAGGGCAGGGGTGGGCAATTAATTTCTATAGGGGGGGCACATGAAAAATCTGAACTGTGTTCGGGGGCCGAACCAACTTTACTTAAAAATAAGCTGAAACAGTGATGTTATGATTGTTCTTATTTTAAACTTGTTAATCTTCACAAATACTAAAGAGGGTTTTTTTTGCGGTATGTTAAAGATATGCAACTGATCAACTTCAGACAAAAAGCTATAAATGGTTTTGATGTTCAAAACTGTCCACGGGCCAGACAGGAGCGGCTTGCAGGCCGTATGTGGCCCTGGGGCCGCACTTTGCCCAGGTCTGGATTACGGCTTATTTTCAGGCTCTTATTTTTGGGGAAACAGGGTAGTGTTGGGAAAGATGGAAGGCTACAGGACAACAGGAAGGTCAAATAGGAGATGAGCTGACTCCCTAAAAGAAGCCACTGGCTTGAGTTTACAAGAGCAGGGCAGGGTGGCTGAGGACAGGACATTTTGAAGATGGCTCATTCACAGGGTCACCATACGTTGGAAGTGACTTGACAGCCCATAACAACAACACCGAGAGGAAGGTAAGATGCAAGTTAAAAAATGAATACATTTAATAGGAGGATACCACATTATTTGTGGAAAGGCTTCTATTTCTAGGGAAACAGCTGCATAAATACTTTCCCCTTGCTTTTCTGGAATTGCAGACATCTGGATCACTCCCAAGATACTCGGAATTAAGTGCAGAGAGCTATTCATTTTCTGATATTCAAGGGGCTCAGACAAATAGGGTTTGAAGAGGTGTGTGTGTTTGTGTGTGTGTGTGTGTGTGTGTGTATTACAGAGAAGAATGGCACTGGAATCTCTTGAAGACAATCATAGGGGAAGAGAATAAGAGATCATGAAATGCTGCACATTTCATTGATGCTGTATGTCTTACAAAACCAAAGCAGTATAAAGCAAGGCCATTTGGGCCTTTGTATCAGCCAAGCATCCATGAACCTGGCACTGCATTTATTCAGTTTTCAAGGGTTTTATTTCCATACATTTTTCAAGGTAGAAGTGGCCCTTGAAAGTTCATTTGCATTTACACGATGAAGTCAGAGTTAGCTATCAGCCAAAGTGCCCTTGATGGAAGCAAAATTACATTGCCACTTGAAGCATCTGAGTGAGCCCCTTAATGGACAGGCTCCTGTTTTTAATTAAATGAGAAACAAAGCAACACATAATAAAGATGCTTCCTACCTGAAATGCTGGAAAACCAACTCCCTGGACAAAGTCAACCAAGATCATAAATTTGTTTAGCGTATGATCAGCAATAATACAATTTTTCACCTCCACTTTAAGGACTAGAACAGAGATATAAAGGGGGTTACAAACATGTTTCAGACATGTTCCAAATACATTTGGAATTTTTTAAAATTTTGTATTGCATTTTTTCCTGCATCTACAGAAGCTGCTTTATAGTAAAACATATTGTTCACCCACCAAGCTTGTTATTGTCTACTCTGATTGGTAGTAGGTCTCCCAGTTCATATGAAAAGTGTTCCCAGTCATCTCCTACACTTCCTTTGAAGGTGACAAGTTTTCATCTCTGGAAAACATGGGAAGCATCTCCTTGATCTCTGAGTTATGATCCTAGTCTACCAACCCTTTTAGATCCCTCTGATAGTAACAGGAAAGAGAGAAAGGCACTAGAACATTGAAGTCACAGAATTTCAAGTCCCTTCCATATCAGAGTAGGTTGGGGACTGTATCTGTGGAGTGTGGCCCCACAAAGCTGGGGGATATGTATGAAGGCAATATGTATGAATGAATGACCTCATAAAGAGGCAAGACAAATCAGGTACAACAAGAATGGCTTCCTCTCTGAGGGTGCAACTACACAGGGAAAGTGCAAATGGATCCACTTTGAAGTTCTACTTGGGCAGTTGGGTTTCCCTTAGGTTAGTTTGCTTCAGCCCACCACACAGTAGTCAGCAGGGAATATTGGGGAAATTTTGTAAGAAAAAATAATTCTAGGAATGTTGTTATTTTTTTAGTTAGCAGAATATCAAATATCAGGCATACAAAACAACAACACCCAAATATGGTGAGATCAGCCCAGCTCAAATTTTGTTTTAAGCTTTATTGATCATTTCTTTTATTTTATCTCATATTTTAGTGTTGTTCGCTATTTTAAAATCTGTTAGTGGCTGAAAGTTGGAATAAAAATTAATGAATAAGGAAAAGCTGCTTTGAGTTGTTACAGTTCTGTCACGCGCACACACACACAGACAGACAGACAGACAGACAGACAGACAGACAGACAGACACACACACACACACACACACACACACACACACACACCACGGTCACTTTCTTCATGCATGATGGAAGAGTCTAAAGAGGAAAGTTCCTGTAGTGTGTAGGTCTACATGGCGGCATGGACCTTTTTCTGTTCAAACATCTCTGTAATCATGCAATGACAGTGCTGATAGGAAGGGCAGCTAGGCACTCCTCTCTAACCATAGTCTCTGAAACTGGCAATCATAATAATGGAACTGATAAAGTTTCAGTACATAGCAGTAAGACAAGTTGTATCTGGCCATGGGTTTTCAAGTCCAGAAATAATACAGAAGTTAACTTCTGCAACACAAATATTGTGTTGCTTTGCCTTGCTGAAATTTTTCCCTTATAACAGTAGGATTACGTAAACACCAATTTCACACACATTTGCTTGGATATACTTTATTGACACCTTTATGACAAAAGACATGACATGTGCTAGACACCACATCTGAACATTAATTTAGAAATGAAAAGACAGTCTACTGATCATTAAGAAAGAGAAGCTGCCAGTCTTCTGCCAATCGAATGAGGTATGATTAAGATGTCGTTTATAATTTTACAGGTATTGAGCTGTCAACCCATACCTGCATTAATTCACTCCAATTGTTCATTGATCTGCACTAGAACTAGTCAAAGACAAATTATATGCTATTGCTGAGCAAGGGAAAGAGAAATCCTCACAGTGTAATTACTGTACTCACATTTGTTTTCATATAGGGTACAGTTTTATTTAATGAGCAACCTTTTTATCACCTTCCCCAGGCTAGGTTGTCATCAAATTATTCATGAATTTAAACAAATGAAATGGAGTCTGTGGCATTTTTACACACATTTCATTTTGAGTTACTTGCCAGACACACTCAGGCTATAGGATTTATTATAGTATGGTAAACCACTTAATCAGGGGAGAACATGCTCTTCATAGCATCAGGAAGAACTGAACTTCAGTGGTAGAATTCTGTCATCCATCCATCTGTCCATCCTTCTGTCCTTTCATCCATCCATCTGTCTGTCACTGCCCTTGGATTTCCATTCTTCTTTGTCTGTTTATTTTATAGGCTGCCTTTCTCCCAATAAGGGGACCCATTTTCATTGGCATTAAGACTTCTCCATCTAAGATAGATAGATAGATAGATAGATAGATAGATAGATAGATAGATAGATAGATAGATAGATAGATAGATAGATAGATAGTCACATCTATCTTGATATATAAAATAAAGAGCTCATCTGAAATCCAACTGAATCCAAATTCCAACAGAAATTAGCATCTCTATCACCTTTCTAATCTTCATTAATGACAATCATTTAGATACCAAGAAGGTCAATATTACATACAGTTCAACTCTGTTCTCCCTGCTCCGTCCCCTATGTATTCAACCTCTTCTTAATAATCTTTTATATTATGTACTTTATAAGTTTTTAAATGTGTTTAAATACAAGTTTATGGTACAGATCTAAAAATAAATATTAGATAATTGTAGAAATTAAGATAGAAGAGATGTTGAAGAGAACATTTTCCAGAGTGACACAAACAACAAATAGCATAATATGTGCATCACTAATCTACACTTGGAGTGTGTGTACACACATCCTAATGCTCAGAGAATTCTATCTCATCTAGATATCTTGGCCATTTGGATTAATGTAGTTGTACTGCATTTTTTCTTAGTTAGCCATAATTGCAGTGCAACTGCAGGCACTGTAATTGTACTGAAACTACACTAGGTTATGCTCTTTTTATTGTAATTAAAACCAGTTCATACAACCAAAGGCTAATTTTGTTATTAAATAGCTTGTATTTGACTTCATAACAGAACACACATTGCAGTGTAGCATTTTTTAAAAAGTAGAACTTTAGTAAATGTGTATCTAGTTCATAAGTCTCTAACAGGAGGGTTAACTACATGGGTTAAATACACTTCATAGCCCAGTGAATGTAATTATATTGCAATTAAACGGAAGTTACAATAGAAATATAAAGTGTAATTTTACCACAAGCTATCACATTGCCCAGATTATTATATATTTCCATTGCCTGCCAATGTCACCACTCATTTGCTGGGGCACAGCTCTCTTTCAGAGATCCTGACAACTTGAATCCAGTCATTTGCTCATGCATAATTCTACCCATTCTATGAGCAGAGGCAGGTTAATAGAATTTAAATCTTTCATCTGATCGCCAGTGGCAAGTCCTAGGCAAAAGGACGAAAAGGTTGGGTGGAAAGTCATCTCATGAGTAATGACTTGCAGCTGTGGAGAACTCTAGGTTTGTTGAAAAGCAGAGAGTGACCTGGACTTACTTATGGTCAGTTCATTTATTAGATTTATACATCCTTTCATTGTGCCATTTTTCTTTCTCAACAGAAAACTCATATGGCTAAGAACATAAAAGCAATAAAATTACAATAAAGTGAGGAAAGTATTCTAGCAACGATGGGGTGTGTTTGATCAGGGGAAACTGTTTACCATTGACCATGTTTATTCTCCCTAATGACAGTGTTTTCTAGAAAGTTTCTTCCTTCTGACTCTGAAGACCCTACAGTAATCATGGGACATCGCTTCATGCTCCTGCCCTTACTCTGATCTGGTTTTAGGTTGTGCCATAAGAGGCAAGAGGTGGAGGGGAATGCCTTCTGCCCTTATTTGTGTATCTCTGGGATGAGACTGGAAATGGCTTTGACAAAGTGACACCTAGAGAGAGTGAGGGTAACTGTTGCTGCCATGAAGGATATGAAGAGTCTGGGGAAGAAAAAGAGGAAAAATCTAGGCTTTGGTCAGGATCGCATGAAAATGTGGCATTAGTGAAAAAGGTTAGTGGTGTTCATTAGAAATTCTACTATCCCCACTGATGTAGGGGTAAATTTCAAAATCAAGTTCAAGATAAATTAAATATTTGCTCAACAGAGGAATTTTGATTTACCTCTTCAATCGCACAGTCTTTCTTGTTAGTGTCCTATTTGCTTGCTCAAATAACACCCAATTTTGCAAACTATCTATCTCAAAGAAGGAAGCATAAAAAGAAAAGAAAATTCAACATACCTTTATCTTGTAATGCATAAATGTAAAATCTGCTGTTTTCAACTGTTCGTACTATTATTTATGTCCCAAAAGTGGTAGATTCGTATGTATGAGCATCACTTGATTTGTTGTTGCTTGATTGCTGTACGCTTGACTGTCAGCACTATTGAAAAGTGTTATGTAGAGCAGTGGTTCCCAGTCTTGGGTAACCCAGGTGTTCTTGGACAGCAATTCCCAGAAGCCTTCACCACCAGCTATGCTGGCCAAGGCTTCTGGGAACTGTAATCGAAGAACAGTTGGGCTACCCACTGATATAGAGTACTGTATAAAAATTTTGTTGAGTCAGATATTTGATGACCTTATCACACATGCAGGTCATCAGCAGGAATTGCAATGGACGGTGATAAGCATGCATGTGTGAACCTATTTCTTGATAAGGAAGTAAACTGAATGGAGAAGCTAGTAACTAGTCAACAGAATCTGACAAGATGCTAAAAATTCTGAACTTGACCTTTGGGGGGAAAATGCTTGGAGAAGAAAGACATTTTTGGAATTTCATCAGTAACTCTTTTTGGAAGATTTATTTTATTTATTTATTTATTTATTTTATTTATATCCCGCCTATCTAGTCAGTTAAGACCACTCTAGGCAGCTTACAACAAGAATATTAAATGCAATTAAAAACAATTTTAAATAAGGGGGAAAGCTTTGAACAAGATGGGACAGACAATAGGGAAAAGGAAAGAGAGGGGAAATCAGGAATTGGCTGAGGGGAAGGCCTGCCGAAACATCAGTGTTTTTAGTTGATTTTTAAAAATACCCAGCGAGGGAGTCGCACAAATATCAGGGGGAAGGTTATTCCAGAGGCGAGGAGCCACCACTGAGAAGGCCCGATGTCTTTTCTTTCTGGGCCTCCCTCGACGTTAGGCTCCTCAGCCTCACCTCCTGACTCGCGCGAGTGACACGGGTAGATCTTGGTGGAAGTAGGCATTCCGCCAAGTATCGAGGCCCTAAGCCGTTTAGGGCTTTATATGTAAGCATCAACACTTTGAAGTCGATGCGGAATCGGATGGGCAGCCAATGCAGTGCGGCCAGAGTGGGTGAAATATGTTGGTTTTTTCACACCACTGAGAAGTCTGGCCATAGCATTCTGCACCACCTGAAGTTTCCGCAGCAGCCTCAAAGGCAGCCCCACGTAGAGCACATTATAAGATGCTAAAGGGGACCAAGGCTAAATTGCTACTCCTTTTCAAAACCATGGGAGATAAACCAAATCTGTAGGGCTCTCACAACAGGAAGTATTCCAAGAATATCATTTACCTGGGTTTGGTTCACTTTGGGGAAGAGAGACTCTGAAGATTGCTGGAATTTTTTATGGCATTTCAATTTATAAATACAACTACGTCCTTCATATATACAAGTTGAGTTTGATTCAGATATACATTGAGCCTTGGTGGAACATAGCATTCATATAAGCAACAAATCTTAATTGAGAAAAATTGCAGGATTATAACAACATGCCAGTGTCCTTTTAAATTCAGCTGAGGTAGGAGGCCTTTTACTGACTGTACCCCTGTGGTTTACATTACCTTTTTTATGGGATTCAGTTTTATGGGGTGCTAAATGGCTTAATTACCTTTTACTGGTTTATTCTGCTTGCTTGCTCATATCCTATTTAATCTGACACAGAAAATTTCCTTTCACAAGATGAGGAAATCAAATCCTTGCATATATATTTTTGCGTGGAAGGGTAGAAGGGTCTGTAGAGATTAGAAAAGGTATTATTTGGTTTAATGCATTATTTGTTAAGAGGGTTACTTTTATGTGAGTTTCCAGACAAACTAACAAAGATTCCCCTAGGATTATATATTGGTTCTAGTAGCAGAACAGAAGAGACATATTCCCTTGGTTGGCTCTAAATTTTTATCTGACTTTTGTAAACACAGAATATCAATTTCCCTTCTGATTTATATACCTAGAAATTAGTAAAACAGTTTTCCTGGTGTTGTCAAACTTTGTTGGATTGAACAAATTTCTATCCAGACCATTTTGGGAACATGTGAATAAAAAATGGACCCTAGAAAAGTTCATTTTTTTGGATTTCAGTGGCAAGATAAACTGCACAAGATGCAGTGTAGGATTAACTGAATGATAGGCAGCCCTTTGGCTATTAGATGGAGAGAAACAGTCAGACAGTTAGATGTTTTCTGAGGTAAAACTTGATACCATCACACCATAAGTTGATTCTTCAGGTTTGTCATGTCCGTTGAAGAACCTTAGTCTGACTACATACAGTGGGGTCTCTACTTAAGAACTTAATCCGTATTGGAAGGTGGTTCTCAAGTGGAAAAGTTCTTATGTAGAATCTGCATTTCCCATAGGAATACATTGAAAACCATTTAATCCGTATCTGCTCTTTTCCATCCATAGAAACTAATGGGAAGCTGCTATTCCGCCTTCTGCCACTAGAGGGGGATATTTTTCTTTTTTTCTTAGGTCAGGGAACAGTGTTAAAAGCACTTCTGACAAAGCTAATTTTGAAGCAATGGACCGAAAACCAATTAATCCGTTCTGGCTGTTTTTTTGTTATGTAGAGGTGCGTTCGTACATTGAAGCATTAGTTCCCATAGGAACTAATGCAAAGCTGGTTAATACGTACTCTACCACTAGGGGAGAATTTTTTTTAACCTAAGATGACCTAAGGTTAAAAAAAGAGCAGGAAAGGGTTTTTTTCCTGTTCTTATCTTGGATTTTTGTTCTCAAGTAGAAGCAAAATTTAGCAAATGGAGCTGTTCTTAAGTAGAATTGTTCTTAAGTAGGGACGTTCTTAAGTAGAGACCCCACTGTAGTCTGTAGCTTGAACATCTAGCTAGGGTGGTTCCTTTTCTTCTTTTTGAAATAATTACAGTTTTCTCCATGTATAAAACCATGTTCTCTTCACAAAAGCATGGGAAGACAATTCTTTTTTCTGTCAAGGAAGCCCTTCCATCAGGGATAAATAATTGGGGGGGCATATGCTGATTGTGGCCAAAGCTAAATTGGGTGGGGTACAGAACTAGAACCCGATATAAAGTCAGATACACCATTCTTTTCTTTGTTTCCTTCCACTTTCTACCACATATTTTTCTTACACTCCCGATTGCTCCCCAGCTAGTGAGATGCTGGGAAATATCAGATCATTCTTACAGGAGGCTGAACAATAAGATCAACATTTTTCAATCTTGATTTCTTTGCATTTGTCTGAATCCTGCATTTTCTTCCCATCTATATTTCTTATTGTGTACAGAGATTACTTCTTCTTTTTTTCTGGCATTAAATTTGTTGCATATTTTTGTTACAAAAGTGTTCACATTTCGCTGATATAAACACTTAAATATACTACCCCCCCCCAAAAAAAGTGCATTTATTTATACACGTATACTTTCCCTCCATCCATAAAGTATATACCTGGGTAGTTTCTTCAAACAGTGTACATTTTAGCCAATTGTATATGAAAGGAGAACATAGTTTTGTGCATACTTTATTTCCCTGAAACACCTTGGAAGCCTTTGTAAAAGCGTGAAGCCCCTAGCTGAGGTGCATTTACAATGAACGTTACCTTTATCAAGCCTCTCAAATCCAACAAAATTCTTTCTGTCTCTAGGCCTGAACAAAATGCTAGGAGCAGACTTTTGAAATTAGGTACAGAGGTGCAGGTTGCCTGCAGTAAAATGTCTGCCCATACATTTCTGCCACGTGTGTGTAAAATAGTGGCTGCTCTCTGTAAATCGATTCTAGAGAAGCCTGGAAAATATGGCTGCATGTTTGTGTTGGGTGCAAGAACAAAGAAGGACAAGGTAAAACAGAATTTGCAATCAATTCCCAAAAAAAGGAGACATATGCATATTTCCATCCCCTGGACTTCCCTTAGCATCGCCCTATCTGCTGTCATTCCATACAAACTAATTGTTCAGTGTTTGGGCTGGGGGCAGGGAGAACAATTCAAAAAGATGGTGCTTCACATAATATTAGTAACAATTATGGGATCTACAGATCATTATCCCACTTGGTATTAGGGTTGCTTTAAGCGCAACCACAAAGAAACGTCAACAAATAAATTATTTAGAAAATGAAAGGAAATGAAAGGAACAATCACATCTAGACCATGGGAGTAGATAGGTGGTCTTAATTATCCATTAATTTTTGACCCTTGCACTATTTTTCCTCATGGAAAATACATTCATCCTGGACTCCAACTCACAACATGTGGTCAATTAAAACATGCAGCTTTCAGTCTGTATCATCTGGGAAAGGATTTATTATAAATCAAAAGAATTGTAGGATTTGGGTTTTTTTTAAATTTAATATTGGAACTCCAAAACATGTCAGAATTATAGGAAGAGCCTTTTTCATCATTAGAGCATGATGCTGAAGAACAAATACTTCTTCATTTTTGTTTTACAACTCTGTTTTCACCAATGGATAGATTATTGCATGCTTAAAAATATAAAAAGTAGGAAAAAGGAGTATGTAAGAGAAAATAACATGAAAAAAAAAACTCCCCCAACTATTAATCAAACAAAGGTAGGGACTGTGAAACAGAGGTAAAGCAAAAGTCCTACCTGAAACTCTAAGATTTGCTACCAGTCAGAGCTGACAATACATGGAGCAGTAATACAGTATAACTCTTGTGCTTCCTGCGCTGCCATAACTATAGTAGTTAAGAAAACCAATGAGCAAACTTGTATGTCATGAGTGTATTCTCTTTCTAGCCTTCCCATTCCCTTTTTGTGGCTTTAAAACTTTTAAATTCAAGAAAAGTGTAAGGGGTTGGTTCAAGTGCAATTATTACTCTCCTTATGATAATACTTGATGCAACCTTGGTAGAGATGGTACAAGCTATGGTTCAGCCCTTCAGTGCGATTTGGTGGATCAGGACCACAGTTGTTGCACAGGTGCCCCAGATTCCTCACCCCACTTCCTATTGTGGGTGCCAACTCGGAGGAGAAGGTGGGGCAAGGAAGCCCAGGATGCTGCCTATGAGCGAGTACCCACAGGAAGAGGTGGGTTAGGGAATCAAGGGCCCTTGCACAATACCTGTGAGCCTGATACTCTGAAATGTGCCAAAGCACCAAACTGCAGTTCATGCCCATCCCTAAACCTTAGCTTCATTAAAAGTTTCTTCCTTGCATGGAAATAAGAGGTTAGATCAGATTGGACCAATGAGGTAAAAGGTGGGAACAACTAGAGTTAAGAAAGATCTTCCATATGAAGATTTCTTTGTTATTATAACTTATGACTATGTTTGGCTCATCACATTATAGATTCCAAACACATGTATAGGATGAAGGTGATGTGAAATGCTGGAATTTAATATAGAGATTTGTACATCAACACATATTACCCAACATTGCACAGATTCTAATGCCTTTTGAGTCTTCTGAAGATTTTGAACTTCCCTCATAATTAGGCAGGACTAGGGAGGACTAAGGGGAACCAACTGATTCGCTTTGAACGTTGCTCCAGGTTATGTCTCTGAGATAGTTTGAAAGTTCTTAGAAAAATAATTTGTGCACCCCATGGATTTTTTTTCCTGGGGAAACATCTATACATTCTGTTGGATTTGCCCTTCTATGAACTAATAGAAAAATCTAAGCACCAGTAGAAGCCACAACACTGAGTGCTAGAGGATCAATCTTCTCTGATGTCCTAGTCAGGCATTATATCAGTCAACATTCTGAACATGGTAGAAAGGAGTGCTATCTATCATCATTGCTTTGCTCAAATTTCTGTGCCAAATCTGAATAAAAGAAGGTTGCTGTTCATATTATGAGCAAGCATAATGAGCAAGAACCCAGTTTTTACAGTTTTCTTGCTCATGGGTACAGCCCACACATAACTAGCATTTTTTTCCCTTTTGACTCAAGGTTGAAACCATGAGCAAAATGGTGGGGTTAGGTGCTTTCCTCTAACAATATTCAGAAAGTCAACCAATGTAATGCCTGAATAGGGCTTGAATGAAGCTGTATTTATTTTGTAAGCCGCCCCGAGTAGACATGGTCTAGAGGGGCGGGGTAAAAATCAAATAAATAAATAAAATAAATAAAAATTTAAGTGCTATTAAATTGGGAACTGAAAATATATAAAGAGGATGGGGTGGAGTGTATACTAGCAACACCATGGCTACCATCATTTCCATCATTCTGTTAATGTGGAGGGTGTCTTTTTGAAGAGAAGAGCCCCGTCTGTCCATAGAGGAATTTCCTGTCAATTAGAATCCTGATCTTCCCCGTTCTGCATCACAGGAAGAAATGTCCCACCTTCCAAAATTATAGCTAAAAGAGGCTCTCACCTGCTGAAAGTCCACATGTAGAGGGCAACAGAAATTGTGACAGAGGGGTAAAGCCTGAAAAGGGCTATTGAGGGTGGGTGGGAAGGACTGCAACTCCACTCGTATCTTCACTGCATTTAATGAGATTTGAATAGACGTACACATAAATAAATATTTAGGAATATACAAAACTATACGGCTTATTGGTTTGCTCCTGGAAAGCTCCTTTTATTTTGCATTTAATGAAGCTGTTTCATAAGGCTTGCATCATCTTTATGCTGTCTGTGAATTTCCTTGCAGGGAATCAATTGATTTTCAATGTTATACCATCATGGGGGGTAAACCAGAGATGAATTTAGCTCCTGCTGTTTTTTTCTTCTCTTCTCTTCTGTTTTAGCTTGCGTGCTAAGAATGTCATGTTGATTACACACAACTGTTCTGAAATGCTGTCCCTTTCCCCTCCATATCCAAAGCTAGGGAGCCTCTCTGTGTGTATGAGTGATGATGATGGTTATTATCTGGTGCATGGTCTGCTACTTTAGGATTAGCACTTAATTAACTGGGCAGAAACAGAGAAAACAATTGGACTAAATCCCAGTGATGGAAAAACTCCCCATGTGATTCGAGGAACAATCATATCTCTAGAGCTGTCTCCTGCTCCTTCCAGAAATCCCAGAAACTGTTCAGAGACAGGATGTCCACCTGCTTTGAATCTGGTCTGTGTGAATAAACAGGTGCTCTCGGTCTCTGGTATTATACTACTTTGAACAGTAGAACATTAGCTCTAGCAGCTGTGATGTCAATGGAGTTCTTTGGACTTTGTTCACGTTTTGTTCCATTTTCTCAGAATAACAGCATTGGAAGCTAAATTTGAACGCCTCATTTGAACTTTTCATTTTCTGCTTTGCATTTTAAATGGACCACAGATCAAATGATACAATCTTTAAATTGATAGATTTTATATTTTGAAATTACGATTTTATTCTTTCTCTCTGTGTGTCTCTGTGTGTACATACTGTATGCTGTGTGTGTGTGAGTGTGTATAAATTTTAAAGTAATTAAGTTTAAATTGATTTTTTCCAAGAAAACAAGTACAGAAAATGATGGGACACCATCATTATTATAACACAATATAGTTTTTTCTTTGTGCTGCAAATTGTAATTTGAAAACATTCCCTCCATCACTATTAATCAAAAGTCCTATCTCGTTTTTGCAAATATTCTCAACACATTCTTTACTGTGAAAATTTCCCAATAGTTTTTAATGCATAATAGTCTTTATTCCTTTACACCGAGGAAGAAGTTAACTTGTTTATTTGAGTTTGAAATACATGCTCTTGACTCCATCTACAGATAGACTCATGGGATTTCTAATGTCATTTGGACATAGAAAACTACAAAGCTCATCATCCCAACAGGAAATGTCATGGCTCCAAGTCACTTCAAGATGCTGAGTCAAGTGAAAATTCCCTGGAGTTAGATCCAAATTAGAAAAATAATTCTAAGAAATCAAAGGCAAATTTAAGCCTAGATCAGGAATGCTGATTCAGTTGTGAGTCCCAAATAAAGAAGCCACATTGTCTGAATTCTTATTGCTTTTTAATGCAGACAGAAGGCAAAAGGTGTAACATTCTCTCTTTCCTAGCTGGCGGTTAAAGAGTCTCTACTGGGATTCTCAAAGGTGCGCTCACGTGCTATATTGGTGCACATCAGATAATCCCAGTGAGGACTCTTTAATTGTGAGGAATGAGAAACTATTACACCTTTTTTCTTCTACCTGTGTAGTGATACAACAGAATTTCAGCCCACGAACGTGTTATGAATGAAACACATCAAACTTCCATTGATTAAATGAGTCTATCTAACAGTACAGTCAGATGGCAGAAAAAACATATATCTGATCATACCAGAAAACGTTGCTTTGCAGGGTGTGATCTTCCTTGAGGTAACTTTTCCATCTGTCAGAAAATTGCTCCAGCTCAGCCCCCAAAGTAGTAGTCCTACAGCTGTATGAAAAAGGTTCAGCTTGGCCATGGATCAAGACTTGGTGTGCGATCACCGGGAAATATAGCACACTGGACTGCTCCATAAGCAGTCTAAAATGCCATCTATTTTGCTGTACGATCACATGTATCATTGCCACTAACGTTTGGATTTAAGCCACCATTTACAAAAGAGGAATACGGAACTAACTACATTCAAGAACCTTAAAATCACACAATTCGCTATATATGTTTAAGAAGCATATGTATAAGTATGAGTCACTGGACAAAGGTCTTCCAGATTCCTGATACTTCTCTTGCTTATGGTTTGTTTGACAAGCAGCTTTAGCCTTTGATGGCCTCAGCGACTTCAGTTGTGACTTTGCCAGCTGGTGGGGTGTAAGGGTAATGCAAAGACTAGCTCATTTCTTACCCCTCCCAGCAAGAAACCTGTCACTTTGCTGGTGTTCTACTTCAGTGGCCCATTGGGCAGGTTGGCATGGAGCCAATGCACACCCGCAAAGTGACCCTGCACGTTGCCGTCTTTCTGCTCCAGTGATCTGGCAACTTGCTTACTTCTAGCAAAGCAACATTTTAAATGTCCTGTTTTGGAAATCAAAACGGAGTGAAAGGAAAGACATTAAGCCCTGTCTCCTTTATCAGAGCCTTGGCTGTCATCAGATAAAAGCCAGCAATAGAGTTTCTCGTCTTTGGTTTCTGTGGGTTTGATCTTCCTACAGAAAACACATTTTTTTGAAGCATAACTTATGATTGCTAAAATATTGAAAATTGAACTTGAAAAAGAATGTCATCTGAAAGATGGCACCAAATATACAGAGACATAATGGGAAAGCTATCCCTTGGTACACTTTGCTTCTTCAACTTTGAGCCCTGGGAATAAATTTCAAAAAGGATCGGGGTGGGAGGGGGAGATCAATTAATCTGGCAAGTGAATTTTTGAATCCATTCTCAATGCCATTGATAGGATGAGACCCCCTCCCTGTGTTTGGTAATTACCCCAATATTTCCTGCTGTATAAGTATAAACGGCTTATACTTGGGCTTCTTGTGAAGAGAGGCTCGCTCTCTGCTGATCTGAAGCATGAGAGAAAGGCAGCTTGCCTTATCGCTCTGCCTCATTCCATCTGCAACCAGCAGGCGGTCCAGCTAATCATTGTCATTGGGACAGCGGATGAGCAATCTGGGGGACACAGATAGATGTGACACCAGAGGAGATGGGTTCTTTCCTACCGTGTGAGCGTTGCAGAAAACTCATCACACTCTCCTGGTTTCAAAGGCAAAGGCAGCACCCTTTTAAACTAGAGGCCTGTCCTTTAATTATACAAATGTGGTGATCAAAGTTATTATCCACCTCAACAAAGGCAAGGGCTTTAATTGAACGGTGTGTTGCTACCTTTGAGAGAAAAAAAGTGTTTAGATTCTCAGGGAGAGTGCCATGACAGCGAGGAAAAAGGGAAAGCGGTAGGGGAAAGGAGAGAGAAAGGGAGAGATGGTATTTAACAAGCAAGCGGCTTTATATGGAAATGTAATGAATACAGTTGATAAAAAAAGGAGAGACAAAAGTTGCGGAATTTCAAGCTGCGAAAGAACTTCAAAGTGTATTCAAATGTCACATTGATTTTTCTTCAAATCTCTAAGTAGTACGTTTTTCAAAAGAAGAATACGATCCTCTATTTTATCCACTAATGTTTTATCTACAAACAGGGGAGAAAAAGCGCAGTGTTTTCTTTTCACATGAAATAATCCCTATATTGGATGTCTTCAGATTTTTAAAATTTCTCCAGTGCCTGTGTTTTATAACTTAAGATCCTAATAGGAATTTGGCAGCTGCAATTCTAATCCCAATCCACTGCTACCTTAAAAAAAAAAATTCTCACATATCAACCCTTCCTTCTCCTAAGAAAGGAGTCTGTACAGCTTTGACTGCGTTGTCATCGTTTAGTCGTTTAGTCGTGTCCAACTCTTTGTGACCCCATGGACTAGAGCACGCCAGGCCTTCCTATCTTCCACTGCCTCCCGGAGTTGTGTCAAATTCATTCTGGTAGCTTCGATGACATTGTCCAACCATCTCATCCTCTGTCATCCCCTTCTCCTCTTGCCTTACCACTTTCCTAACATCAAGGTCTTTTCCAAGGAGTCTTCTCTTCTCATGAGATGGCCAAAGTATTGGAGCCTCAGCTTCAGCTTTGACTACATAGAGATATGCAAAACTAGCATGGTGTTACCATTGACGTGTGATGTCGTCTCACATGTAATTGGGCCTTGTAGTGGCTCTAGTCCCTCTAGCCCAAAGGTGGTGAACTTTGTGAGTCAGGGGCCACATTAACATCCATCAGACCCATCAGGATCAATATATCCCTACCATTACTGTCATTACCAAACTCAATAATGGCAGGGACCCCTGGGAGAAAAGGGGATCTCCATTTAGTAGAGCACCCTAAGTTTCATGGGGAACTTACATGAATAGAGGTGACTATTAGTTCTTCCTTCTTATTCTGCTGATAACAAATTTATCCTTCTGCAATCAGAAACATGACAAGGCTGAATAACTCAGAAAATTTGGCTGCATGGTTATATAAGTGAAACCAGTATAAACATTTCTGTGAAGAGTGCTGGGAAATTATAAATGGGAAGTGTTGTTGTCTTTGGCTGCTTCTGCAACTCAAAGTGTATCTTAGATGGTGCTTCACCTTCTCCCTTACCTGTCCTCTTATGAACGACAATATATGGTTTCACCTGTCTGATCAGACTTCATCCTGGTTTGCTCGCCCCAACACCTACATTATAAGATCCAACAAGTGCTGGATAGAGCAACAGACCTCAGGACCTACCCAGAAAGGTTGGGGTTTACAGCACTACCAAGCTGACCAGTGAAAGTTCTCAGAAAGTACAGCGTTTTGCCTGGCCAAGACCCTGAACAAGTCTACCTACTTCTAAACAGAGTGCATCCAACTTGAACCCAACCAGGTGCTTTGTGTGCCTTTGCTGTTTCTGAGTTTTGCCAAAGATGGATTTTGTACTTTTTTGCTTCCCCATATCTTTGGAATGTCCAAATTGATAAAAGATTGTGAAGAACTCAAAGGCTCATTTCCCTCCCTTTTTATAGTTATAAGAACAAGGAGCCAAGAAATTATTGCCATTACCTGCGTTTTGCCTTGATTAAAATGGTTCCATCAAATTTGCATCTTGCTGTGAGGTCTTGCAACCTGTCACTCACTTTCTTAGGAACTCAAAGCCCTGCTACTCCAGATGCCAGCAATTCTGAAAGTATCTGTGGAAAATATGGCAGTTTTGAGTTTTACCAATGAGGCTGTCTTTAACAGTATCCTACCAGCGCATGTCTGCAGCCTCTGTGGAACATGGCTGCTTTCTCTCTCTCTAAGCCCATGAAAATGAAAGAACATTTTTAATGTGGATCCTCTTAAATCTTTGCTAGCACCTTTACCAAGGTGATGCTATGAATATATATTAGATGATGCCTGTCACTGCATCTAAATTTTGTTGGGAAGGGGATGATGACAAATTGGCTCAGAAGCCAACATCGTTTTCCAACTCCTGCTGGATTCATTGCAAATGTCCTCTTACATCAGATAAACTGAACAAACAAGACATGACTTAGATATTTCCCCTGCTGACTTCTATGGTATAAGACTCAGAAGGACAAAAATGAACATCAATTCTGGATTGTATGTGGTTGTGTGTTCTTTTGTTCAGAGGCTTTATTTTATGGATGAATAATTTACTTTACTTTGTTTTGATGGTAACAGCCTATTTCCCCCCACAATCTTTTACACATAACTTCCAGCAATTATCGCCCGGAATACCCTGCCCTTAGGATCACAACACACAGCTTCTGCTGGCTTTCAACTTTTCCCCCAAGCCCACCCATCATTCATCAATGATGGAACGCTATGAATCAAGAGCATCAAGTGCTGAGATCCTCATAGGAAGTGCAAAGTCAATGTCAAATGTGACAGGAAAAACAACATCATTGTACATCTCCATCCATATGGTAAAAAAGTCTTTATTTCTTCGGCGCTTATATATATTTAAAAAGCATGGGACGGTTGTTCTTTCCTTCTCCTTGATAGAGTTTCACCTGTCAACGTTGGCATCACTCATCACTCATGAGAGACAGACAGTTCATGAAGACGGCAGAGAGGGGATTGTTTTTAAAATTCACTGAATGTTTGTCCTCAAAAAGTCATTGGAACATAAGATGCCCTGGATTCTCCAGGTGAGAGCAATCCATTCTGTGTGACAGAAAAAGATATGAAATTCTAAGAGGATCTCTGGCTTAGGTCACCTGGTGCTTGAACTGTAGTCTTCTTCCCAGTTTCGTAATAAACATATGTTTTAGAGAAGTTTTACTGGCATATCAATCATAGACGTGTCACATATTTTCCGTCTTATTCTAAATTTTAGGGCCAGAATCCACACAGCTTTTCCTTAAGCTTGCATCACATGTGACTTCTGTGCATCAAATGTAGCCCATGTACTCCAGTCCCATCCCAGTTGTTCTGTATAACTTAGAATGTAAGGCACGCACAACAGCAGCAAGTTTAGGTAGCAAATCCTGGTTGGTAATCACATATGGTTAATTTGGTTTTGTCTAGATGAGTCATGAGTTTAGGTAAAGGTAAATGTTCCCCTTGACATTTAGTCCAGTCGTGTCCGACTCTAGGGGGCGGTGCTCATCCCCGTTTCCAAGCCATAGAGCCAGCGTTTGTCCGAAGACAATCTTCCATGGTCACATGGCCAGTGCGACTAAACACGGAATGCCATCACCTTCCCACCGTGGTGGCACCTATTTATCTACTTGCATTTACATGCTTTCGAACTGCTAGGTTGGCAGGAGCTGGGACAAGCGATGGGAGCTCACTCCGTTGTGTGGATTTGATCTCTTTTTGTAAAGTAAGGCTGTTATGTTCTGGGGAACAAATGCAACATTTACTTCTGTGAAGATGATGATGATGATGATGATGATGATGGTTGTTGTTGTTGTTGTTGTTGTTGTTGTTATTGATATTGATATTGATATAATACTACAGCTCCCAGATTCTAACCATACTGGTTGCAGGATTCCCAGAGACAACTGTGTTCCCATCTTTGCTTCCTGTACCTGTACCAGAACACTCAAGTGAATTAAGATGAAAAGCTCATTCTCTACCAATTCAACATGGCTACTGACTCTCAGCTCTTCCCCTAAATGCTTGCATATTTATCTGTTCAAATATTTACTTCATACTTTTGTTTTTAACACTCCTTTCAGGGTGCCCAAAGCCCTCAAATGGGTTGTTAATGTCCTGGGATTTATGCAGTGTGAGCTGTGTAGATTCCTCCTTCTTACATGGATAATATGAGCTCTGTCAAGAAATTGAGGAATATGAAGGTGATTTTTTTTTTAACACTAAGTGCCGATTGCCAGTTTGAGTTTTTCTTTTATGTTTCTGGCCACACCTGCAGCTTTTTGATCTTGATTTAGAATGTGGGTGAGTTATTCAGCATTATTGCTGCATTTTTGCAGTGGTTCTGCCTTCAATTTGGTTGATTAGCTAAAGGAGGAAAAAGTGTCTTTCTCAGTTGCTTCTCGTAATGATGGTGCAGGTTTATGCTGATCCCCTTTCCCCTGCAACTTGTCTTGTACTCTGACATGACTGGTCTTTAGGACAGTAAGAAAAGACCCACCAGAGAGTAAAGTGAACTGGGTGCAGGAGATTTTATATATATATACATACACACACACACACACAGTATATATACACAGTATATTTATATTTATATTTATATTTATATTTATTTATTTATTTATTTATTTATTTATTTATTTATTTATTTATTTATTTATTTATTTATTTATTTATTTATATGCCGCCTACTCTACCCAAAGGTCTCTGGGCAGCTTACAACAATTAAAATTCAATACAATAAAATATAAAATGATTAAAATACAATTAAAATACAATTTAAATTGCCATCATCAAGACCCACAGTTGATGTTATTTCAGTTAAAAGCCTTCTGGAACAGGAAGGTTTTGACCTGGCGCCGAAATATCATCAGTGTCGGCGCCAGACGAATTTCAGTCAGGAGGGCGTTCCATAGTGTGGGGGCTATTGCAAGCAAGGAAGCAAGAAAGCAAGAAAGCAAGGAAGGAAGCAAGGAAGCAAGGAAGGAAGGAAGGAAGGAAGGAAGCAAGCAAGCAAGCAAGCGAGCGAGAGAAGAAGGCCAACTATATAGTCAAGCCACTCCAGAAAGCCATTCACAGGCAGGAAATTCACAAAAATAGTAAGAATACACAGGATTCTCAAGTACGAACCAGAGGAACAATGTCTCCAATGGCTAGCAGTCTCTATCTGAGAGTAGAGCCAGGCTGCTGGGCTCCACTCAGCTGCAGTCATTTAGTCAACTGGGAAAGGCACTCAGCTACAAAGTTAGGTCCTTTGGTCTTTCCAGGCGAAGGAATTGTCTCTCCAGAAGACTGCCTATACCTAAGGAAACTCATTATCTTGATCAGTCCTTCCCCCCAAATCTGTACTTCATTGGGGAGGGTTTCTGGTTCCACATCTAGACAAGCTCAGGTTTTTATGCCTCTGAGGCACTATGATTTCTGTGGGATCGCATTCCCAACACTGAACATTATAGATGCTTCCCTTACACATTATTTGTCCCCTTTTATCTGTCAGGAGCTCTCTTCTGTTGTTATTCTCCAATAACTAGTATTTTGATCCTGGAGGTAGCATATAACGTTCACGTAACCATTGATTGCCTAATCCTCTATGAATTTGTCTAATCTCTTTCTAAAACCGATTAAGTCTGTGGTCATCACTACGTCTTGTGGTAGCAAATCACATAGTTCAGATAAGATATGAAAAAAGTGCTTGTTTTTTTCTGTCCTGTATCTCCCTCCCACTATTCAGCTTCACTGGGTGACCCTGGGTTATAGTGCTATATGAATCAGAGAGCGCATTTTCTTTGTCCACTTCTTCCACACCGCAATCTAGTCACATATATTAGATTTCACACAGAATCTGACCATCTATGGAAAGGTCATTCTGTGTGATCCACAGACCATAGTCTGGAGAACAAAGTTGACTCCAATAATACAGAACATGTCAGAGAAGAATGTGCACACACTTGCCATAAATCTACTGATGGGAAGCCTCATGGTGGGTAATTCTTTTAATTTTTTTTTTTTTAAAAAAACCCAACCTCTACAGTCTGATTTAAGTGACTCTGAATTTTTTGTGAGTATAGTGGGTGCCGATCCAAGGCTCATAAAGCCGTCATTTCTGAAAACTGGTCTTTTCCCAGTGCTCTTTTTAAAGAGAGACACCAGGTTAGACATTCCAGTTTTAAAGAAACAGCTGCTATTCTTCATGATTTATTATTGCCACTTTCCTTATGTTTTGCCTTTTATTTCTTCCCAAGCCCCCTATGAGTGCCATCTGGCCATAGTGATTTACTGCACAATGAGTTGCTTCGTGAATCCCTAAATTAAGATAATGAAAATATAAGATGAAGAATCTTAATGATGGCTCTATTAGACTGAGGACTAATCCTTCAAGGGAAGTTTGTGTCGCTTGAGACATTTATATAGCGAGACTGAGTGAACCGCTAGAACAGTACCCTGCAGGGACCAATTCTGCTCTGAAGTCTAGGACAGAACATGTGAAAAATGTTCACATCATGAGTACTTCCTTGAATTGGAGTCCATTTTGCTAGCATTACACCTCCTGAGGGTGATCTTCTATCTTCATTCATCCAAGACTCCTGTGTGTCTATTAGAATAAACCAGTGGCCACTTCCGTTCCTAAGGTGGAATACTTTACTAGGAAAACCAAAGTATTTGCAGTTAACACCAGAAAATAATAAGCTTCTACTGAGGAGTGGCAACATTGGCCATTCCCCACCAAGGGAACATACCAATAGACAAATGCATATCGATTCAGGTGAGCTTTAGGTACAGAGAATGTACAGCACACATGAAATCAATCTTATACTTGAGTCTGACCACTGGCCCATTGAGTCCAGTGTTGTCAACACTCATCCACAGTTCTAAGGACTCTTTTCCTAACTCTAAACTGAGATCCCAGATATTTGCTGGTGATCTTCAATCTAACTAGACCCAACCCTGCTTTCACAATCAGATAAGACTGCCTGTTTTCAGGATGGCATGATGATTGCAGCTGACCTTGCTGGCTGCATAAAAGGCTTATAACTGAGCGAGTGCTGTATTTTCTTTTATTAGTGCCCTTTTCTATTATGCTTTAATTATCTATGCTGGGGATCATTTTATGTATTTATCTGTTTTATTTGCTTGTAAACTGCCCTTGATTTTTCTTTTTCAGGGAAAAAATGGATAAGACATCAATAAAATTCTATTGATGTCTGCTCAGAGGTTATGCTATGTTTAAGGTAAAGGTAAAGGTTTCCCTTGACAATTTTTGTCCAGTTATGTTCGACTCTAGGGGGATGTGCTCATCCCCATTTCCAAACCATAGAGCCAGCATTTGTCTGAAGACAATCTTCTGTGGTCACATGGCCAGTGCGACTTAGACACAGAACACTGTTACCTTCCCACTGAGGTGGTCCCTATTTATTTATTCACATTTGCATGCTTTCGAACCGCTAGTTTGGCGGGATCTGGGACAAGCAACGGGGGCTCACTCCGTCACGTGGATTCAATCTTACAGCTGAAGATCTACAGACCTTACAGCACAGAGGCTTCTGCGGTTTAACCTGCAGCGCCACCACGTCCCTATGCTATGTTTAATGGGGCTTATTCACAAGGATGGGTATATACATGTACAGCTTTAAAACACACACCAATTCCCATCTGAACATTGGCAAAATGAAAGAGAAATATCCCTTCTAAAATAGCTAGTTGAAGCCTGTCTTGCTCGATAGGAAAGGTGGGCAAGGCAAATGCAAAGACTACAGAACTGTGGATGGTGCCTGCCTCTACCATCTTGTTCTGCCCCTAGTGTTGGTGTCATGAAACTTCCTTCAGCCTCCATCTTTGAGGGAATAAAATGATAGCTCTGTACTATATCCACCTTCAAATGTGAACACTAGTTCTCTAAAGTGCAGAAGAAACTAGCATTTCTTCTCCAAGTACTTTTGTCTGTCATTTATTTACTTAATTTTATGATATCTAAGCTCTCATAATGGCATATTCTCCAATATAATGTTATTACTTTTCATGATCAAATATAACTGTATGTAAGAACACTGCTGGATGTAGTATGTAGGCTCAGCTACATATTGCATTATCAATTCTTGCTGTTTTAATGTTTAGATTATTTTGGTATTTAATTTATTTTCTTTGATATAGTTTGGGGCAGTACATTTGGAAGGCCATAGAAAAAGCAGTAAACAAATATCATAAGAAAATAATAAATTAATAAGCTTGTCAGTCTACCTGTGAGGTCTTCATTTAAGGTCTTACTGGCTATCCCACAGCCCAGTAGAATGCTATTGCCTATATTGCCATGTCAGATTTATTCAGTGGTGCTCAGTTCTTAGGGAAGCTGGCTCTTAGGACGAAGTCTTTGCATCTGCTTCTAACAAACATAGACATATTGGTGAATCAAATAAGCAAAAGCCATAGTCCACGTATAGCCCCAAAAGCAAGCTAAGCCAGTAGTATCAAAAAACAAACAAACAGGGACAGTACAGGAAGCATAATCAAATAATCTAAAGAGGCATACACAGTGAGCTATCATCACCAGTGGCAGTGGTAAACAAGGTTTACAATGGTGGTTCTCAATCTTGGGTCCCCAGATGTTCTTAGACTAGATCTCCCAGAAATCCTGGCCAGCAGAGCTAGTGGTCAAGGCTTCTTCGAATTTTAGTCCAGGAACATCTGGGACCCAAGGTTAGGAACTACTGGTCTAGATAAAGAAGGGATATAGTCTATAATAAAATCCCTATCACAGTTTAAGGCTTATATAGCTGAGCCACTTGAGTTCCACCCACACCTGGGCTGCAGGCACGGCCAAATGCTGAAGGAACTAAGCATCAGGATTTGGCCTTCTGGTCTTCAAGTGGAAATCTCTTTGCCTGAAGACTCATTCCCTACAGCTGAACACTCTACCTTACTAACTCTAGCCAGGCACATGCTTGTAGCTGAAATGGGCTGAGAGGCAGTACAAATCCTTCCTTGGGTTCAGGCAGAGAACCGTCCGTTTTTGAGTATACCACCTCTTGGTCACCAAGGGCTCAGGCTGTGCAGGATCTAGCTCTTCCTCCTGCTTGTCAGGTACATGGAGTATTCTGCTTGCTCAGTGGGCTCATGCCCAGTATCCTCACTCTCACTCTCCCCTCTGTGTAGCTGAAAAGGGCAGAAACAGTGGTAGGCTTGAAATACCTCTTATTTAGCTAGATCTTCTCCAACTGGTAATGATTTTTGCTCATCTCTTCTTGTGTATCATAGGATTTTAATTAATTAATTAATTATTTTTAGAACCATTTTAAAATTGTTCTGAATTGCATTTTATATTGTATTACACATATTTTAATGTAAACTACCGAAACATGATTGAGCTTTTCTAGCTAGGTCACTGTACAGAATTCTTGAGAATGTGTAGATTCTTTTGCACGCCTGACAATCTTGTATGGGAAATGCTCACCATCTGCAAAACACAACTGTACCTAAAATGGGGTTCTCATTAAAACTGGAATTAAACAAACTAACTGAGAAATCACTCTGAAATAGAAAGCTGTGGTTTTTTTTTACTAACAAAGCAGAAACATTCACCTCCAAAACCTGAGAGATGGAAACCCAATTTTCTTTAAATCCAGATCTAATATTTGGAGAGCAACTTTATCCATTTTTAATTTTTGTTTCTGTACTTGTAATTTGGAAAAGCACACATTTAAGATTTTGCAGAAGCTTTGTTTAATCCACCATCACCCCAATGTCAAATTGCTTTTGGAGTTCCTATGTGCTATGGTGTGTGTGTGTGTGTGTGTGTGTGTGTGTGTGTGTTGGCTCTCTCTCTCTCTGTGTGTGTGTTTGTGTGTGTGTGTGTGTGTGTGTAGATTCAATTTCTGATGTTCATTAGATTTTAGACCTCCAAACTAAGATGATCATAATTATAAAGCTTGATACTGCTATATTTTTCTGATAATATATGCATCCCCCAGAGATAATTCAAGTGAGTTTATATCAGGCACCACATATACCTGATGGCCATGCTAGTCAACCATTGCTTTTAAATTAATTTACACTAGTGTGCAGTCACAAGTAACAAAGCTGAAGTCATTCTGATGTTGTCAATATTTAGAGAAAATGAATACATGAAGGCAGACTACATTCATGGAAAGCAGGAAAAAGAAACATCTGGTTCTCCAGATGTTGTTAGGTCACAGTTCTCTCCAATCCTCAACACTATGAGACATGAAGTGGATTTCCACTACAATGCCTTGCACAGCTTGTATAAATTTTATATCCTTTTTTTCTTTCTTTCTGAGGCTTAGCAAACAAACCCAGCAAGCACAAAAGAACAGGATGACTGCTCACAAAGGTGTAAATAACCTCTGCAATACACTTCTTCATCTTCCATGCAACAAGGCATCTGTCAATTTTGTGAATTTATTAGAAATGTGTGTTTGTGTGGGGGGAAGATTTCATATTCTCTCTGTAGCTGACAAAAATTCCCTCTCCCCTTTTTGTAACCCAACCAATGACGATAGCAACAAATTTTATAATCTGGACTCATGGCAATGAATCATTTGAGGACTTCCACCAGAACAACAGCAACATCCACCTATCAGTCTGAGATCAGTCTACACTAAACTAGTCTATGCAAGAGATATACTTTGTAGATATCTGTGTACAATTGCACAATTAAGGCATAAGCACCATGGCGTATCAAAATACCCACTGGCCACAAAATACCCAATGACACTTGCATATATCCGTCCACATGCTATCCAGAACTCACTGAAAAATCTATTGCTTGCAGCCAAGCACTCAGATAGATTTGCATCTTTTCAGATCTATAAGACAGAGGTTTAAAACTCATGGGTTTATAGAAGGCATTTCTTGAATTACAATATCCATTCAAAGTAGGAAAAAGACATGAACAGGGCTAAACTGGAACCCAGGAAGAAAAACAATTATTGTGTGCAGTGAAGCTGCACCCTCCCATAATTTAATACTCAGAAATGGTCTGCCAGTCCCTTCTGTTGGTATTTTCCTAAAAGTGCAGAAATAGCAAGACACTTAATCCCATCGGACACCCATGTTCCAGATTATCTCGACTGCCCCCTCCCTCAGGAGGCACAATGGAGATTTGAAATCCCAGCCCTGGGCTCTGCAACTAGGTGCCCCATTCCACTGAGCTACCCTAGCACTTAGACTATTACAACAAAGTTCCAGAGGAGAAAATGAAGGAACTATTTGTCACCTACAGGTCATGGCTTTGATAGCCCCATCCAATCTTAAACAGCAACTCACCCGCCGAAGATCAGACAACCGGTAGAGAGAGGGACTTGGTCAGCTACAGGAAATACCTACATTAACTTCTTCACTAGCAGCAATTTTCCTCTGTAAATTATGCCACTGGTGTTTACACCAATAGAAATATACCCATAGAATTCCAGCCATTAAGTATTAGCAAATTGCTCTAATAATTCCCAGGGTATATAATAAACACTGTGAAAGTTCATTACGTGTCAATAATGCAATTTTCATATTCTATATCCCTTTTCACTTTGATCCCCCTGTCACAACCAGTGCATACAAAATTGGGGTCTTTGTGCAGGACTGCTTGTGTTTGAGGAAATGGATTGCTATCCACAATAGCTCACACTGATATAAATCTATTAGTCTCAAAGGCACCATAATACCTTCTTTGTTTATTCATTTTTAACGTGTTTTGCTTTGATTATACATGCTGGAAGAGACTAATATGGCTACCTCTGAGGGTGAAAAACATTGCCTCCTCAATGGTGAGGAAAAAACGTTTGTGCTGTCATGTTTGGCACAAGATAACAAGACTAATATGGATTAACATCCCTGGGTTGAGACCATATGATCAAAAGGAAAGCTTTAAGGAAGCTTGAGAGGGATGTATTTTTTTCTGATTATCTCCAAAATGATGACAGAAGCATATAAAAACAATGAATCTTCAGTCTAATCCTTTTATATGTTGTTCTCTTTGTTCAAAAACAGTCCTGACCTGCCATGCAGGAGGCAACACAAAAATCACCTTGAACGTGTACCTAGCATAGTTAATACAGACCGGCAACCCACAAATGATATAATTTGTTTTATTTATGAGTCAGGCATGTCAGCTTTCACCTCCTAAAGTTGAACTCTTGATGTTGTTTCTAACACCTGGCATGCAATGTTTGAATCGTGGTGCTCCCGAGAGAATTTGCACTCAATATGATTTCTGATGCCTGAGCACAATGTTATCAAGTACGTTTCTATTTTCTCACTTTGCTGGACCATTAGGTCACAGGGTCCCTTGTGAGATGGATTGAACTTGGCCCCAAAATGGAGAGCGGTTCAACATAACGAAAGCTGGTGTTAAAAGCCTGGACAAGAGCAAAACAATTCTCATAGGGCAATGTGAATGCTGTGATTTATTTGAGTACTAATAGACATATTTTCATTATCATAAATCAGTATGCCGTACCAGTTCTCTCTCACACATACATACATAGTTCCTCTACACACATACACGCACAGAGAGTGCTCCCTCTCTGCTAGAATATGGTCCATGCTGTATCTAAACCCATTAGCCCATTCTAAAAGCAAGGTTAAACTGATGCATTAGTGGAGGTCATATTTTTCCAGGCGTTTTTCTATCAAGTCATTTTGGTGGCTGTCCTAATAACAATTATGATATTAAAACCAATAAAAATCTTGACATAGCTGATGATATCCATTAAAGCAAAACAGGTATGGAATATTGGCTGAAATAGCAGCTGCTGAATAGGAATTCACATTTTCAGTTAAAAGGTTCCATGTTAATGTATCAATGAGTACATCTGCTGAGTAAACCTGTATAGCTCTCCCCGCAAAATGTATGCCCAATATGTCTATTGAATGAATCTAAGCCTGTAGACACAGTCTCTCTCTCTCTCTCTTAAAGTTAACCATTACATCTAATGTAAAGTAGAAGAGAATTATCACTATTACTTCCATTTTAAGCCAGAATTCCCAACCTGACGAGCCTACATTCCCATCATGCTCTCTTTTGAATGTCTGAATAGGGCTGGACTATTGGAACACTGAGAGCCAGTGTGGTGTATTGGACAAAGTACAGTGGTGCCTCGCTAGACGATGATAATCCGTTCCACTGAAATCGCTGTGTAGCAAAATCATTGTCTAGCAAAAAGCATTTCCCCATTGGAATGTATTGAAACCTGTTTAATGTTTTCCAATGGGGAAGAATTGTCGTTGTCTAGCAAAGATCGGCCATAGAAAAGCCACTTTGTGAACCACCAATTAGCTGTTTAAATCGCTGTCTTGTGAAGCTTAGGTCCCAAAAACACCTGTTTTGCGAGCGCGGAGGGAGCTGTCAAAATCATCTCCTAGCGAAAATTGGTTTGCGAAGCAGGGACCAAACATTGTCCAGAGAAATTCCCCCATAGGAATCACTGTTTTGTGAATCGCTATAGCGATCGCAATAAGTCAATGTCTAGCGAAAAAACTGTCATGCGGGGTAACTGTCTAGTGAGGCACCACTGTATTGGAATAACTCTCAGGAGACTTAGGTTGAAATCCTCACTTGTTCATGGAAACTCACAAGCATGGGGCAATCACAAACCATTCCTCGAACATCTCACATGCCTCAAAAACTCAATTAGGATTGGCACAACTTGGAAAGGATTTGATGGCACATAACACAACATCAGCACATTCTGCTATTTCTCTTTCAAGTAACAGATTCCAGATCTGGCCACCTGCATGCCTACCAAAAAGATACCGTGTGTTGTGGGGAGTAATTCTGTAACTAAATTGAACATGTGCAGGAAAGACAGAAGCCTGTCCTATCTTACTTTACCATATTTTCTTGAATAGCAGGCTGAGTCCTAGAATCGGACAGAGAGATGAAAGCAGCAATGTGTATGGAGACCAGGCAGGCAGGGTGGGATTTTCCTCTCATCCCTTATGCACTCAGTTTAGTTACATAAACAAATCCACAGTTTCTTCTTCATAGTAAAATACAAACAAAACCTAGCTTTTTTTGCATAGGCAGGCAGAAGGAGGAGACTGGAGGGGAGCAGTAAAAAGGACAACTTCAGAGCCTTAGGTCATCTGGCCTGTTGCTAACAATACATCTTCTCTATCAAGTCACTTCCAGAAAGAATACAGCACAAATCCTGGAGAGGAGAGGATGGTGTTTTCATGTTGCAGAATCATTTCCTCTTGAGAATAACCCCAAATTTCCAAACCCTTTTGCTTAATTGTATAATTATGTCTTGCAATAGGAAACTTTTGAGTTGATGGAAAAAAACAAAGAACACATCCCAGTTCTTTTTATCTGAATTCCTTAAAAGATGGAGAGGATTAGATATCAAAGCCTCAGGAGGTTAAAATATACCATAAAGCTGTCTGGTTTCCAACTGCTTCTGATATATTCTTATTTCAAAACCCCATTGAAGTTCATTATGATATGAGATCTGAAAATTAAATGATCTGATTGGCAGTTACAGCTTGATAGCTGTTCAGTTACAGAACAGCGATCATGTGGGTAAGACATAATTAGTCTCATCTTCTTAATGTAAGACAGAAAATCGTTTAATCATCAATTTTCTTTTTTTAAAAAAATTGCAAAGCTTCTGCAGGAGAGGGAAAAAGGAGTCACAAATATGAAAGGAAGGAGTGAAGTGACTCACCAGTCTTTAAATGTAACATTTTGTTCATGAGGCAGTATTAAAGCAAAGCAGAAACAAAAACTACAGTCAGCCTCATGAAAGAGGTAATGAAATTGTAGTGATATGAATTCTAACGTCCTAAAAATGGAGATAATAAGTTTCATCATTCTGGTTTCAGTTCCAGCAAGTTGCCTTGGAAGCATGGAGACTTTTGATTTAAGTGTTTCAATTAAATGTTAAAGGCACTATGGACTTGAATGTAACAGAATTCAATATTATTTTGCAACCTAATTCATTGCCATGCATTACGGGGCTTTAAAGCAGATTACAAAGTATTTAAAAGGACTGTCTCACAAATTAATTTCACAATCCTAATTTGATCCTCACTCAGAAACTCACCCGGAAAGGGTCTCACTACATGCAAAGAAATTCATATGGTGGTGCAGGCTGTGTCTATTAATTTACAGCAGATGGCTAGCTGTAAATTGTGCTGTTATGATAACACCTACAGAGTGTGAAAAAGAAACCGTTTGGATGACAGCTTTCAGAATCCGCCAGCCAGCTTAGGGAACACTGAGAGTTATAGTTCAAAAACCAGTAACTTCCACCGTAAACTTCAGAATAGTTTTTTATTTTTTTTATAACTTTTTCTTCTATTAAGTGAATGGTCATATAAAGGTAAAGGTAAAGGTTCCCCTTGACAATTTTTGTCCAGTCGTGTTCAACTCTAGGGGGCGGTGCTCATTCCCGTTTCCAAGCCATAGAGCCAGCGATTTTGTCCAAAGACAATCTTCCGTGGTCACATGGCCAGTGCGACTTAGACACGGAACGCTGTTACCTTCCCACCGAGGTGGTCCCTATTTATCTACTTGCATTTGCATGCTTTTGAACTGCTAGGTTGGCGGGAGCTGGGACAAAGCGATGGGGGCTCACTCCGTTGCGTGGATTCGATCTTACGACTGCTTGGTCTTCTGACCCTGCAGCACAGGCTTCTGTGGTTTAGCCCACAGCACCACCACGTCCCTGAATGGTCATATACACATTTTTTAAAAATGAACATGCTCTGCTTTAGCCTTCTTAAGAGTTGGTACAATTCAGCAGCTTGAAGGTCTGGTCACCGGGGCAAGGCCACAGAGGCTTTGTCCCAGATCACCAAACGAAGAGGGCACGGCCCATAGCCTGGCGACCTGGTCTACCACAATAGGGAAAGTCAAGGTTGACCAGACATAGATGACAGACAGATAAATAGTAGACCTGGCATCTCTGAAGGAAGAGCCATATGAGGCTTGGTAGACTAGGCCACCATTCCAGATGGAAGGCAGAGGTGGCCTCCAAATAGATGCTTCATTTACTTTGATCAGGTGTAGATCAGTCTTCCTGACAGATGTTGGGAGCTCAGTAGTCCAGATACCTTCTGGACATGGAGGAGCAGAGCTGGTCTATCTAGACTGAAGGTAGACTAGGCCTCCCCCATCAGGGCAGTTCTCTTGGAAGTTAATGAAAAACATCCAGAGAGAACCACGTTATGGAAGGTTGCTGTACTTGAAAATTTGTAATCGAACCATCAATTTCTAAACAACTGTGGATCACCACCGTTGCCTCTCTTCCAAATGAAAGCCAAACATCTCACTGCTCAGGGACAGTAAGAAGAAGAACATCAAACTATAAATAGAGGAAGGATATCATTGTTCAACCCCTTAGTTTTTACAACCAGTATCCTATTGAGCTTCTTCTGTCCTGTTCTGCCAGTGCAGTCATGTGGGACTAGACGGCTTGCTCAAACATTCCCAATTGTGTTGTGTATTTGTGTTAAGCATGGCAGAGTTAGGTCAGCATAGGGACTTGGGTGTTCAGTCTCAATGTAGGCCTATAAAAATACATGGAGGAATTAAGATAAAATTAAAAGCCACTACTAACTTTATTGAGAAGAAGCCTAAATCCTATTTCTATTTAAAAAGAAAGTGTGTGCCAGTGGTCATGAGGGTACATTGTTAAAGGGGAGAGAAGAAGTTAGCTTTGTACAGAAAGTCAAAGTGTGAAAAGGCAATAATAGTCCACAAGGTAGGAGATCAGTGACAGAAAAGGACAGAGTGGACTTTATTGTAATCCAGTCCCAAAGGCTTTATGGTGTTTGGGATCAGGAGCCAGAATGCTTGGGAGACTCCAGGTGAACATACCATCCTCCCCTTGCACAATGACAATGTTACTATGGTTGTGATAGCTCAGTAGGATATTGGCCTATGTGTGAGCACTTATTGGTAATCTGCACATAACATGGCACTCCCCTTGGTATGGATTTTGGAGCACTGTGTAAAGAATTGATTTCTCTAAGTTGTCCAAATTTGATACAGCTGGCAACTTTTCATCTCTTTTCCTAAACAATACACAGTATGTGTAGTAGGGACTTGACATTGTCATCTGAATAGTTGCTTGATACCTGAGGAGTCAACTGACCTTCTGACCCAGCACCAGAACAAAATGCTACTAATTGGCTGATCTGCAAGGGGACAGCCCTCTGGTCTTTTCTTCCTCCTTTGTTGCCCCAGGCTTTCACCCATGGCCATCACTGTCCATCTATTCAGAAGGCGATCTGATACATTCCGATTTTTGGTGCTACATGTTGGCACACAAAACTGTCTATCTTGTCACCCCAGAATTATTTACATATTAACTCCCATTCTTTCATAGGAGATGAGTTTGACAGCAGCTTGTCTGTCATTTCCATAGCTTCACACTGACACTAAATCCATAGAACAATGGATAAAGTGAAGGCGGAGGGAAGAGAGGGAGCTGTAAGCCTGCTGAAGACAATGAGTGTACAAGACCAGCTTAACTGGGGATTTCATGGGGAATCTTCTGCTTTAGATGTGCATTTTCACTGGTAATTTAGTTCTGTTATCATTTCTCATAGGATCACAAGACTTCCTTTTTGTTATAGGGGAAAAAGCATGCCCTATTCATGCTCATTTTCTACATAGGTTTTTCAGTCTCTCTCTCTCTCCCCCCCCCCCCCCAGTTGTGCTAACTTTTTGGATGCGTGGATTTGTTTGATGCCTTTCCTTCATCTGAGGCACATCACAAATTTCTGTGATAAGATTTTTTTTTTTTTTTAAAAAACATTCTCAGGAGATTTTATCTGGAAGTGACTTGATAGGGCGGGGTATAAATCACATAAAAGTAAAGTAAAGTGAAGATTTTAAAGGGGTCTTGGAAACCTGATGGATTTTTAATTCTTCCTTAATAGCCACTTTTCAGGGAAGGGCGTATAGGTATACAATATATTCTAACTTTCCTCTGGTCATCAAGTCAAGTTTGATTATGGCGATCCTTCTCAGTGTTAGGTAGAGGATACTCAAGTAGTTTAACATTTTCTTCTTTTGGGGACACTCTGGGTCGGTGCAGCTTGCCCAAAGCTGTACAGGCTGGCTCTATTCACAGGTGGCACAGTGGGAAATTCTGCCAGTCTCTGGCTCTGCTGCCTGAGACCTAGACCACTGAGCTATCCAGATAACTGTAAACGATTTTTCTAAATGCTACTAATTATACTAGTACAGGGGTCAGGGAACTTTTTAACCTTTTACCCCCCAAAAAATTTATATACGCCAACATTACCCCCTTGATTTGAAAGGAAGGAAATCATACATTATTTAAATTCAAAATATTGAATCTACACAGGCTGTGTACCGAACTAGCGGGGTATATCATCAGTATCAATGGCTGCCAGGCTATGTACTGAACTAGCAGGATGCACCAAATTTAATAAAGTTGTGCACTATTTTTGCTGGAACACATTGCACTCCAACCATGGGGAAGTATAGGGAGTAGCAAGATGTCCAATGTGCCTAGCAAGTTGCATTAAATTTTTGCTAGCTCGCAGAGGATTTAATCATCATGAATGTCTGCCAGAGTGGTGCTAACAATGACATGTTTGCTAGAGACAACCAACGCAGAGTTGGGGGGGGGGGCTTTTCCTACCACTTTAATCATTCTCCAGTTTGAGGTTCGGCTGCAGGGGGTGGGAGTTTAGCACTCTATTCATTACCCCCAGGATTTTCATTTTTACCACAAATGGGGTAATTTACCCCTGTTTCCAGACCACTGTACTAGTACATCTTACCTAAAGATAACAGGAGATATCTTTTGCCTCTTTTCTTTTTTTTCTTTTTCTTTTTTTCCTTTCTTTTTTATTTCCATAATTTTAGCTTTTTCTTTAACTCAAACTATTATATCAAAGTCTAATTTGCATATCAATCCTGTGGTACAAAAACAGACTCATCCATTAAAAAGTAAAGATGATTCTGTTGGTGTTAAGACATTAGCTGCCTGCCAGGGGAGCTATGAATATTCATTGCCTTGATTGCATAACTATGCTTTAATCAAATATTTTTGTTTACTCACTATATTGTGTCAATATTGTTTCCAGTTATTGCACCGTCATTCTCAGAAAATGATTTCCCCTCAATAACATTTTAGACTAATAATTAAGCCAATTTAGCCGGTAACGGGACGTAGGATGGAACTGTGTTCAGAATTCTAATCACTCCCTTTTGAACCTCATCCACATTGTGAAAATGCATGCACCTGTGTGACTGTATCCACCAAATATTAAAGCGCCAAAGGGAGGTGAGAATTCACACAGAGAACTTTAATACATCCTTTCTGGCAAGTGTGTACGTACAGAATGAAGTATCATAATTTTATTAACAAGAAAAAAGAGGAAAATATTCTAGCCTTTAACAATATAGGAGAATTAAAGTGGAGTATCAGGAACCTTTGTCATTGATACCACATCAGCTCTCCTAGGCTTATAATTCTCACCTTTGGGGTTCACCAGATGGCCACTCTCTTCCTCATGGCATCCTCTTTTGTTTGTGCCTCAGCTTTTACGCAGTCCCCCTTTCAGCAAGTTTAAAATTCCTCAGTTGAAATGTCTTATCTATAGTTTGTTTTTCTAAAGTTTCCTTAACATGAGTAGATTTTAACTTAAAATATGTACTACTTTGGCCTCACCCTTTTGCTCTGGCCACAGTGACCTGGGGAATGTGACCCCGGACAATATCTCTGAAATTCAAGCCAGCCCTTGGGTTGAAAGAGGCTTCTCACCCTCAGTACTGTAGAATATACTGTACATGTGAATCGATACAGTGACTCACAGATTCAGTCCCTATGTGAAAGAATTCAGACTGTACATGGAAAGGTGAGAAGAGTAGCAATGGAGAGGACACACATCTAAGGCCAGCGTTCACCTCCCTGCATGAGAAATGGGAAAGGGCTGAAAAAAGGGGCCCCAGGTGACAGCTGGAAGGAAGAAGAGGCATTTGTACAAATTTGTAAATCCATGCATTATGGAGAAACTCCTGTTGCCTTTTTGGGGAATGGTGATCTATTTGATCTATATGGTGTCTTTAGGATATCTTTAATCTGTATGTGGCGTTCCTTACCTTCCTGTTCAAACTGTTGAAATGGATTCGTTTATTTGTGTTTATTTCAATATGATATTGTTTGACATTTTATAATGCATTTATTGAGTGATTTAATTTGCTAATTACTTCTCTTGTTTTGAGTAGCTGTATTTGTTAATTGATATGTTGTCAGCCACACTGGGTACAATTAGCAGAAAAACAGGATATAAATAAACACATGAATGAAGGAATGGGGAAGACTTGCCACAACATATTTGCACCTTATGTAGATTTTTGCACACTGAACAAGAGGACTACTCACACTCATGTTCACATACCTTTGGAATAAATTTTAAAGACCTTTCCATCTTTATTCATAGCAATTCTCTTAATCCTCAAGTGAGTGTGGGCTGAATGCCCACATAGCATCTATTGTTTATTCTGAATAAATACAGGATCTCTGGGTGACTAGTTATTGCACTCTCAATTACATGCCTGCATTATCCCAAAGATAAAGGAGACTCTTCAAGAAGAGACGAGAACTGCTGAATAGCTCAGTGGTTTAGTTATCTATAGTCAGCGGTTGGGAGTTCAGTTCCCCACTGTGCCTCCCTGACAAGTGGTTGGCTCCATGATCCATAGGGTCCCTTCCAGCTCTGCAGTTCTAAGAGGATGCTGATGATTATGCAGAAGGCTGCTATTTAACCCAGAGGTGGGGGCCATGTGACTGTTTAAATATCACAATGCCCCTTCTTCACTGATGACACTGACTCATCTAGACACACTGAAACATCTATAGGAAGAAAAAGAGCATTCTTTTTTGTGTGAAGGCTCTTTCAGATGTAGCTTTTCCACCTTTTCAAAAATGTGCCTACTCAATCAGTGATGATGCTGTTATTCTCTCCAGATGACTGGCACTATACATGCTATCTGCTGGCATTGGTAATGATTAAAGTAGATAGCTTTTTTGCAGCAGAAAGCAAAGGAAAGCAAAGCACACTGCTTATATACCACCCCATAGCGCTTCAAACACTCTCTGGGCAGTTTGCAAGTTAATTATACAAGCTATGCATTGTCCCATCCTCCAGTGAGCTGGGGACTCCTTTTGCCAACCTCAGAAGGATAGAAGGCTGAGTCAACCTTGAGCCGGCTACCTGGGATTGAATCCCAGGGTCGTGAGCACAGTTTTGGCTGCAGTACAGCAGCTCAACCACTGCAAAATGAGGCTCTTGTAAGAAGTAGAACCAATTTTTTTTGGTAATGATTATTTTATGACATTTCTATTTTTAAGAGTTAATCATATGCAATGTATATTTAATTTGTATTTAATAATTCCCATTGTTGCGTACTTCTGTTACTGGTTTTTGCCTGAACTGTTGATTGTGATAAATGAACTGAATTTAATTTTTTGTGAAGGCTCTTCCACGTGGAGCTTTTCTACCCCTTCAGAAATGTGCTGTTATTCTCTCCAGTCCTCCTCTGTTCAAACAGTGACAAAATCCATGACTTTAAGAGGGTTTTTTTTGTCCTCTCCTGATGACATAGAGTTGTTGCTTCTGTTTAACCTGGGTTTAAGGGGAGAGGGGCAGAGTTTAATGTTGTGGCAGAGATAAATTTCCCCTGTTGGCACCTTCCTTCCTTCCTTCCTTCCTTCCTTCCTTCCTTCCTTCCTTCCTTCCTTCCTATCCTGCATATGTGCATTTTGTACTAGCTCTTCACCTTGAAACAACTATGGTTCCTTTCAAAATGGATTAGAATCAATAACCCTCAGATAGGGAAATGTTTCTTTTCAGGTATGCTGTAATTAATGGCCTGGTTAAAGAAAGGGTTGGACCATGAAGCTCTAGTGGATTTCCAGACATATAAAGACAGATCAGGAGGGCTAGAGAGAGGTCTAATAATTGCATTGGTATGATTTAATACAATGCAGGCTGCAACCACTGGTACTTGCGTCTTTGGGGCTAATAAATCAATTCTTGGTTGCCTGGAAGGCAAAGAGCTATATCTGTTATCCATCATTGTTTTGTCTGAATGCACAACTTAGAGCAGAACAAAAGTTTCCATGGACTTTGAAACTATTCCAATTATTTGTCTTTTGCAGAGATATTCATTTACCAACAGGAATAAGATGAACTGTTGACACCTTAAAGTTGTGAAAACTTTTGATTGCAGTTGAATTTGTAAGAAAACAAACTCCTAGTATTGTTTGAGCTCATCAAGCATATTTGAAGGTGGGAAAGACTGAAACATCAATAACTAAAATGATCATTTCCCCACTTGCTTATTGAAATGGGATTTGGGTGATGAGGAGCCAGTTCCCCCCCACTAGTAATGACAAATGGCTTAGTTTCTAATAATAATGAAACTCAGTGTCTTCCTGGACAAATGTTCAAAATGCATTCTTTATACTGGTTGTCCTTATCCCTCTCTTATTTTGTGAGTACAGCTGATAACGGTGAATGAACTTCACTTCTCTTTTTATCTAGGGCAGTCAAATGGCCCTCGGGGCACCCTCGCATATTTGAAGGGGGCCACAGACTGGAAACAATTATTCAGGTACAGTGGACCCTTGACTTACAGCCGGTTTGACTTACAGACTTTTTGAGTTACAGACTTCTCTGGCCGCAAAATTTAGGTTTGACTTGCAGACTGAGATTTGACTTACAGACCAGAAAAAAACCAAAATGGAACAAAAACGGCCTGTTACGGGATTAATTGGTTTTCAATGCACTGTAGGTCAATGGAGACTTGACTTACAGACTTTTTGACTTGAGAACCGCCTTCCAATACGGATTAAGTTCTTAAGTCAAGACCCCACTGTACCACCAAATCAGGTTTGTTATGTGACTTATACAAGCCTGATTCGGCCTGTCACATTTTCAAGTGACAACATAATTTGTGACAAGCGTTTTCAAGGCTTTTCACAAATTACAATTAAGACAAATAATTCCTTTTTAATTAAAAAAACCTCTAAAAATCTCTAAAAGCTTCCTTAGGGTAGACAAAAGGCTTAAAGCCCCCCTTTCTCTTCTTCCTTAACTCCCTGCATCTATCCCAGTCCTTTCCCTGCACGGGGCAGCAGGCAAAAAGACATAGGAAAATCTATGGTTCCGTCCAAGAGGAAAAATAGGAACAAGATAGAACACTGCACATGGCAAAAGTACCTTTTTCTATCTTCTTGGTGCCTCCTGTCTTCTTGGTCTTCCATGCTGTCATTCAATCATGGTGTAAAGGACAGTCCATTCACATCACGCCTCCTTTTCCCATGAGAAGTCCAGGTGTTGTTTTTCTCAGTCTATTGTCTTCTCCGCCATAACAAGTGTCTGGTCTTCTTATCTTGTATTGGCTTGTACTGGTCTAAAGGAAAAACATTCCCACAGCCCTCTGAAAATACATTCCCATCATACAAAATCATTCATACATAGAACCAATATGGAATCCATTTCACATTGTTCATAATTACATATCCCATCTTCATTACATGATTTAATCCACATATTCTCAACCATGACACGGCCTATATTTCTTTCATGCTGTGTTTATGGACATGCCCCCCAAAAGGTTGAGAATGGTTGCTCTACAGTAACCACTGTAGATTGTTACAGGGCTAGACGATGTAGCCCAAAGGAAGGTTGTTGAGACTGCAATTACTCCATCACATTTTGCTCTGATAATAAAAGGAGTAGCCAAAGTCCTAATATAAAAACTTAAAAAACAAAATAAAAACAAACAACAATACCAAAAAAACTTCAATAAACACAAAGTGGGCAGCTAATACCCTGTAGATGTTTTGTACTGGTACTCACTGAAGCCCAGCCAGCCCACCCAGTCAGCAGGAATGATGGGAGTTGTTGTTCTAAACATCTGGAAAACACCACAGTGCTTGGCCCTACTCTAAAGATTGCCGGACAAATGCAATGTCAATCCAAAAACTTGTGAAGAAGGAAACATACAGCCCTAAAATGGTCCACACATTGTTTTAAAGAGAAACCACACTTTGAGGTTACATAGCAAATTCAATGTTGGGGACAACAGTAGGAAACTCAAGTGTCTAAAAGGGAAGGTATGTGAGCCACGTGTTGCCAACTTCTGGCTTGACTGGGTTCTGAGGAAGCTTTCCAAATTCAGACAAAATCTGAGACTATTATTACAAGCGCCTGCTTGGTTGCTTATGTCAGTGAGCGGGATGGTTTCAGTGCTGGGAGGAGGAAGTCAACTCACAGGAAGATTCCTCGTGTGGTACATCAAGGCTTAGGTGCTTCATAAGGCAATGCAGGACCAAGATAGGGGAGGGTGTCTTTGTTGGTCCCAGGCAGTCCATCCTCTCCCTCTAGATCTGGGCCTGAAAGACCAAGGCAAAGTATAAGTGCCTAAAAGCTTTACACAGGTCACAATTCTCAGGGCACCAGCTAAAATCTCAAGTAATTGCTATGTTTCTTTGGGTTTCCAGGCAAATCTCAGGGTGGAGGGAAATTAAATCTGATGTGTTTATCTTCATAGATAAGATATCTTTAAATCTTGGGCATTAATCTTCTCTTATTCCCAGGTTGCGCCAGTATTCAGTGGCTCAGCAGGAAGATTTTGATGTGTGTGATGTACAGTACTTGCTTCTCCCCAACCTTTGTATATCCTGCTTTTGTGACATTACACAAGGGCCCTCTTCGGTGACATTACAGTGCCATGATCCCTAGCCTTATGATTTGGGCAGCTGACATGGCAACCCCAAAGCTAAGTTATAGGTAAGCAAGATTTGTGATGTTGCTACCACATGAAATCTTTGACATGGAATAATTAGTATGCAGAGCCCTTAATTCTATTACTGGGAATATAAATAATATAGTAGTAGGCATCCTTCAGTCTCGAAAGACTATGGTATCGTGCTCTGTATGGGGGACTTGGAACAGCGTCTAGTGTGGCTGAGGAGGCCAATTCGAGAGTGACAATCCCTTCCACACTGGAGACAAATCCAATCTGTCCCCTGTCCAGCTCCCTGGTTTTGCTTCCTTTGTGACTTCCTCTTTGCCTCAGCCTGCTGGACAAGGGTCTCTTCAAATTGGGAGAGGCCATGATGCACTGCCTGCCTCCAGGCTGAACGATCAGATGTCAGAGTTTCCCATCTGTTGAGGTCTATTCCTAAGGCCTTCAGATCCCGCTTGCAGATATCCTTGTATCGCAGCTGTGGTCTCCCTCTGGGGCGATTTCCCTGCACTAATTCTCCATATAGGAGATCCTTTGATATACATAATTTAGCTCTACCCATTGGTAGAGCTAAATAAAAAATATGACAAAATGATTACAGCATTCCTTAACATCAGTAATGATGGCATATGAAACTTTCTGCCATAAAGTATAACAAGGGCAGAAGTATAGCAAGACACAACAGCATTTTTATTATTTATGAATTTTCTCTCTGCTATTCAAAATCAAACGACTCATTTGAAGTCTAATTACGAGCTAACAAAAGTAATTTCAACACAACTAAGTGCCACTTGCATTATTGCCATTAAGTTGTATCTTTGTTTTAGTAAGCTGCTAACATTTTAATTATGTCATCTATCAATTTTAGTAAAAGAAATGGGAGGGAAAGGAAAATGAATAAAAGGAATTCCCCTCCAAAGTTCTTACCACTGTTTTACATAGTATTGGGCATAGTAATGTCAAGAAATATAATTAGACTTTCACTGCTATTAGACAGGGAGGGAGACAAGAACCTGATAGATTGAGTAGAGAAGAAAAGATTCTAAATATAAAAATGGAAAATTGTATTTCCTAATCTATTATACTCTGACTTTCTCATTTGAACTGGAAGAGGAAGCTTTAATAATTAATTTCTTATTTTTAAGACCTTTGCAACTCATTTTATTAGTACAGTAAGAGAATCCAGGCTGTGATTGGGTTTATAGATTATAAGAATGAAATGGACTTCTGATACTTTAGCAGTTGCAAATTATTTTAGTAATTTTAGAGGTGAAGGTTATCTGGGTATACCAGACATAATAACAGATCAAATTATCTCCTTACTTTTATAAATGGATCTTGTGTGTTTCCTTGTTTGTTTCTTTCCGAGCTGGGGGAAGAGATAAATTTTAAGGTAAAAGATACATGAGAGACTAAAAGAAAATGCTCTGATTTTGCATGGTTGTTGAAAATGTGCCCAACCCATTTATGACAAGTGTGGGAATGTATTCCTAAATATATGACCCTATATGTGGACCTTAGATGGTGGTGGTGGAAATAACCATAACCAATGATTTCTATAATATAATAAACCTCTCATACATTTTCATGTCTGAGAGTACTGAGTTTTGGATCAACCACCCTAAAAATGCTTCCAAATCTTATTTGGCCTTCTGAAACTGCACTCCCCAGAAAGCATATTCATGGATGGTAGTCAGAATTGTTTACAATTCATCATGGATCCAGATAATGCAGGGAGGTGTTTAAGGCAAAAGTCCCATTTCACTGAATGACAGTGTGACCTACCTGTATAAGGTTTAAAATTGAGGGTACCAGACTTTAGAACCTAAATCAAATCATAGGTTGAATTGTTCCAGATTCTGATGTTCTAGAAGAAGGAGAGAATGAGCCATCATAAGAGAAGAATTTAGGAAGACCCAAAAGATTATCAGATGCCTTATTCTGTTCACACAGTAGCTAACTAGATGCTGAATGACCATGGGAAGCCTGCATGCAACCCAGTAGGTCATGTGATAAAATGATAACCTCAGTGAAATAATATCTTAGAATGCATTCATTACAAATAAGGAACAAATGAAAATGAGGAAGACTTAATTAGAGCCACCACAAAAATATCTGTTGACAACATTATCCTACATAAACAGTCCAATGTCTTTCAAAGCCATTCCAAATGACAGCTATCATTACTTCTTGGGCTAGCTACTTCTCTATTTTTGACTATGTGCAGGGACGTGGTGGCGCTGTGGGCTAAACTGCAGAAGCCTATGCTGCAGGGTCAGAAGACCAAGCAGTCGTAAGATCGAATCCACGCGACGGAGTGAGCGCCTGTTGCTTGTCCCAGCTCCCGCCAATCTAGCGGTTCGAAAGCATGCAAATGATAGTAGATAAATAGGTACCATCTCGGTGGGAAGGTAAACAGCGTTCCGTGTCTAAATCACACAATGGCCATGTGACCACAGAAAGATTGTCTTCGGACAAACGCTGGCTCTATGGCTTGAAGAGCGGGATGAGCGCCGCCCCCTAGAGTTGGACACGACTGGACAAAAATTGTCAAGGGGAACCTTTACCTTTATCTTTACCTGCAGGTGTACCTATAAGCATATGTATATGTTTTGTCCTGAATCTTCCACTATTCAGCCTCATTGGATGACTCCAATGTTAGAATGGAATAAAACCTGTTAAGCACTTTCTTTACGCCATGCCTAATATTATATACTGCCTGATGCCCTCCTTAGTTGCCTGTTTTCTAAGTTAAAGAGCTTATAATGAATTGGCATCTGCCTAGTTTCTCAGCCTCACCATATGATATGTAAATTTTGCATCTAGAAGGTGGAAATATGAACTTGCTTCAACCTGCATTTGACAATTTAGCTTAATTTTGTTTTGTAATTGGTCAATTAAGAAAGAGCTTTGTTTGTGTATCTGATATCCCAGGCATGCCTGGAGGCATTACATAGTGTGAAGAGGCCTGAACATCTGATCTGAAGTATCTTCTCAAACAACTTGACTAGCACCTCCAAATGTTTACTTGGAGTTGTATGTATTTGGCTTTTGACTGCCTGCACCATTTTGAGAAGAGTCTTGATTTCTTCAGTGGTCCTGGGAATCATATTTGGTCTAACAGGCCATGACAAAGCCTACTCAGGTTCGGAAGAAGCCTCAGAAAATGCAACTGAGAGGACACCTTTGAGGATATTTTAGTACTGAGAATGTGCCAACAGAATACATGCAATCTTGCATGAATGAGAGCAAGCAGGGGGATTTAAATTCAATGAGAAATAGTGCTAATAAGAGGAACACACCATCTCCCAGACTTTAAAGTGGACTCTAACTGTCTAATTACAGAGTATCAGAGGTGTGCTGAAATGATCCCAAGCAATATATCCCTTTGTGAATATTACAGTCATTTAATTCATTCACTCTGTTACACTTATTAGAGCATTATTAATGCCTTTCATTTCATTTCATTCTAGTTACCTTTCTTTGTAAGGCTGGGTGATTTGAGTTCAACCTTCTTACCAAAAGACAAGGACTATGTGAAAGAAAAAGGATCAAGAGTGGACCCCATATTCAGTCAGATTGTCACAAAAACCTATATTTTACTTAAGTACTTAAGATCAGAAGTTAGTTTTGTAGATTACAGTTCCCAGAATCCCACAGAGAACCTGGACAGTGGGAGGTTCTAATCCAAATAAAGGAATATTTCCAGGATTAGTTTAAGATACATAAGTAAAGAACTGTGTTTTGCCTGGAGAAGAGAAGATTGAGAGGTGAGCTCACATGACTATGACAGCTACCTGTCACAGAAAATATGAAGACATTGTTTTCTATTGTTCCAGAGTGTGGTAGGTTCGAAACAGATGAATTCACGAAATGAGAATCCAGGCAAATATTAGGAAAAACTTTCTCACACTAAGGGTTGTTTGCTGTACAATGAAATACCTCCAAAAATGCTGGACTTTCTGCTGCACAAAGATAGAGGTGTGAGCTAAATGACCTTTGGAGTCCTTCTCACACAACTGTTTTATAATTCTGTGAGTCTAGGTTGGGATATAGATATGAAAGCTCAGTTATTAGGGTCAAACATGTATTTTAAGTCTGAGAAGCAGCTTCATAAAATGCGACTAGGAATCAAGAAACAGTGAGGGAAGATGTATCCTCAGTACCCATTTTTCCTTCCGAAGACCCCGACCTTCTAAAGTGGTTTGTTCTACTATGGGGTTTCAGTCTTCAGAATACTCCCTGCTCATTTCAAGAAGTACCAGCATGAATGGATAAGAAAACTCATAGAATCCAGATGCAGCATATTCAGGCACGGATAGGTCCCATCTTAGAACTGGAATCCATGCTTTGTGTGGAGAAAGCCCTAGGCCTGACCTAGTTCTGAGACAACAGTTCTCAGACTTTTCTCCCCCATCTGATACTATTATTTTTATTTTCTTACAGCTCTCACTGAAAAGAGAAGTCCACTTTGGAGAATTATTCCCAATTATTCCACACCCTTTTTTTGGGGGGGGGGGATTTAACTGCTGTCATGCACTTTAAAAGGTGAAGAAAGAACTTCGTTTGCTGCTAATGGTGAGTACTTGCCTTTCCAGTACACTCTTGGAAGTCTCCCCCAAGACTTGGAAGCCTCCCCCAGGAAAATTCTAGTGATAAGAGTTCTCCTCATCCAAATGCCTGGGCTCACCAACCTGATGAAGTATTTTGGAAGCCCATTGAATATATCTCTATACATCTCTACATAATGTGCACGGAGTCACTGAGGTGCGCACTCTGTTTCTGTTTCCTGATTGCATTATGCACTTAGTGAATATTAGAAGGAGCTCAATAGGCATACCAATGTACTAGTTCAAGAATGCGCCCTACCAAGGAGGAGCTCCATGAGCGCGCTTCGACCTATGGTTAGGCCACTTTTCACCAACACAGAACATACCATGGCACAAAGGATGTGGCTGTGAAGCATGACCATGTTTCCCCATTGATGAGCAAGCGTTCTTGTAAAGACCCCTGCAATGAAGATCTTTTCACTCTTAATCAGTTCTTGTATGTTGCTTGCTGCATCAGAAAACGAATGAGGCTATAGGACCAAAAGCATTATCCCAGCTCCTTAAAGGCTAATTGGTTTACTGTAACGCTGCAATGAGTGTTTGCATCACAGGCAATAACCTTTGCTATTAAATGCAGGATAGGAAAAGATTTGCAGCCATCCTTCTCCTTCTAGCACAAACTTTCTTGCTTATCACTTGAGTACTATGTATGCTGTACAACCCTTGTCCAAAAGTCTTATTTTACTTCCCTTTTCTAAGGAGATGAACTGAAAAGAATAATTTGTCCCCTAGCTCTACAAATAGCAATTTAGCCACCATTATATTTAATGGGATCTGGATTGTGAAATTTGCTCATATCCTTAAATCTTTGTTTTCCCTTCATTTTTACCAACCATCAGGCCCTCTTATATAACATAAAATTGTTCAGAAGGAAGATTTTCTTGGTAGTTTGAATGTACAGTATATGGAGAAATAATAGTTTTGATTTTATCCGTGGACTAATTTGGATTAAAGGAGATCTCTGGTGGGTCATTTAATCCATTCCTCTGCATCATGTAAAAAGCAAATTTCATTTTCTATAAATGATCCCAAATAGCTGGCTTTAACTCTCATTTTTCTATTGAAAATGATTTTCCAGCCTCTCCCAAGTATTTTTGTTCCAAAGCATTAATGTATTAACAGTTGTACCCATTATCAGATACTGGAGCTAAATATGCTAGCTCTATCGTCATGATCCCATCTGTCTTTGCCCATTCATATAGATTAATGAGAATAATGTGGAAAATGCATCTGTCTTTTTCCTTAAGTTAATGTAAACAGTTTTCATGTCTTTATCTCAATGGACCTTTCTTCCATTTGGGCCATGATTCAATTCATGCCAGGTGGTGGACCCACACAACTTCCTATTAGCTCATATCAGTGGTTTGTAAAATGTTAGCTTCTGAAAGGAACAGTGGTGACCTCACCATTTTATGGGTAAGGCACTCCCTGATACTGCCATGAACTCTCTGTATGATGAGATATTGAAAGAAGAAAACTCTTTCTTCTGAGATAGCACTATGTTTATAGAACCCTGGGGCTCAAGATTGACTAGAAAGGACCACATCAGTTAAATAAATGTAGGTGAATGAATGAATGTAAACTGAAGGGAAACCGGGGGGGGGGGGGGGGAGAAAGGAGACAATGCCATGGATATTTGGAGGTTTTTTAAGGTTTGGATTTTAATTCTTTCACTCTTCCTGGACTAATGTGAATGATAATAAGGCAATTGTGCTTCATGATGGTTATCTGAATTGTGCAATACAGTTCTCAGCTCACAACTCTATCAAAATTCATATTAGTTAGGGATATAAGTTGTTGCTTGACAAAAACCACAATTTTGTTCTCCTTGCAAGTGAAAGGAAAAATATAGTCTCCTAGTCTTAAGGAGAGCTTTTGCGTTTCTGAGACAGATAATGAAAATTGCACAAAACAACAGTACCTGCTAAGCTGTTGCCCAGCCATCTAAAAATTAGAAACATCAGATGATTTATTTGCATCTTTTCTCTCAATTGGCCAGACTTTTTGTGCTTGCTGTCGGTAAGAATGCTTGACTTCACAAAGGGAAAAGACCCATTTGTGTGGTGACATTTTGGAAAAATTGAAGAAGCTTCAAGGAAGAAAAGGTTGCTTCTTGTCTCATTCTTATGCTTCAACTGAGGAGTCTTCCAGAGATTTAAAATTCCTTTTGACGTGTCATGTCAGGACAGTCTAAACAGATGCAAATAGGACATTTAGAAAGTCTTCCTGATCTCTAGTGATGTTTAAAAGCTTTTAGGAGAAAAACAAACTTTCTGTGGTCATCAAAGGACCACATGTAGACTTCAGGCAAATGTGTTTTGGAAGAGAGTTCCACAGTCAGGCACTGATGCTGAACAGGCAGTATCTCTGGTGTTCACCTGCCAAACTCACTTAGCAGAAACATTCCAAGAAAGGTTTCCAAAGAGGGTCCAGGGCTCAGATCCTGTAGTGTCAAGTTGCTCAAACAATGACTATAGTGTGAATGCTTTAAATTTAATGGCTCTTGCACAGGGAAGTGTGTTAATGTAAATCATCTGTTCACAATGGGAATCTCTGTTTGTGTATGGCAAGTCTGCACTATACAGTAGTACCTCGACTTAAGAACTTAATCCGTATTGGGACTGCATTCTTAAGTCGAAACGTTCTTAAGTTGAAACACTATTTCCCATGGGAATGCATTGAAACCATTTAATCCGTATCTGCTGTTTTTTGTTTGTATGTTGAGGCACTGTTTGTAGGTAGAGGCATTAGTCCCCATAGGAACTAATGCAAAGCTGGTTAATCCGTATCTACCACTAGAGGGTGATTTTTTTCTTCATTTGACCTAAGGTGAACTTAGGTCAAAAAAAGGGCAGGAAAGTTTTTTTTCCCTTTTTCTTTTTCTTCTTAAGTTGATGCTCTGTTCTCAGGTCTAAGCAACTTTTTGTGAACAGAGCCGTTTTTAACTCGAATCGTTCATATACATATATGGACGTTCTCAAGTCGAGGTACCACTGTATTGGCTGAGCTTTATGCTTCACCAGTGCCCAAGAGAATCCTGTCTCAGATGCTTGAATATGGAAAGGCACACCCTTCCAGTAGTTTAAACCCTTCAGAGCCATTCAGCCATTAACTTTTTAAATGTTAAGATCAACACTTTGAATCAGGCCTAGTAGATGAAAAGGAACTTGTGTCATGCAACTGAAGCAGTTGATCCAAGAGCATACGTTACATAGGCCAGAATCCTATTGGTTGGTTACACTGGCAAAAGTGCAGTGGTATAAACTGCAGTGGCAATTAGCCAGATGCTGCTTGTACTTCTTGTGCACCAAGTCATGTGACTAGCACATGATGAGGGAGACAGGCAGTGCCTTGTTAATGACTGGCAGTTTGCTGTTGTAATTTATGCCATGGAATTTACGTTGCATAACTAACCAATGGGATCCTGGCCATAGCTATAACACTCTGATACTACTTTAGCCCACCATGGCACCATTCTACAGAATCTTGGCCTGTGTGGTTTAGAAAGTACAGTACATAGAATTGTGTGCTGAGGAACCCACAACTGTAACAGAGCATTCAAAGTACCTTACCAAACTGCTCAGCCCAAGATTCAGAAGGTTGGAGCCGTAGACGTTAAAGTGAAATCAAACTGTAGTACCGTATTTTTCGCTCCATAAGACGCACCTTTCCATAAGACACACCAATTTTTTAGGAGAAGAAAACAGGAAAATATAATGTGTTTCCTTCCCCCTTCCCTCTTAGGTCACTCTTGCAAGACCACAATGTCTCGTGCTATCCCGGGAAGGGGATAATGGTGGCCCACCCCCCTGTTTTGTGGGGAAAAAGTGCGTCTTATGGTGTGAAAAATACAGTAACTGTTTAGTACATGTACATACATTTCAAGCCAGAAATCTCCATTTTGGACCAGCTGAAGTTTCAGGGCCTTTTTCAAAGACAGCTCTGAGTAGAACCACATGGTGGTAACCCAAAAGTGAATTTACCAGAATATGGAAAATTAGAGGAAGGCTAACCAACATAAGGTTCGTATTTGCCACTTGATTTTTTATTGTAGATATTGTAGATTAAGTAGATATTTGCAATGTCATCTGCAATTTGGCTTGTCTATTCGCCCTGTTATATAAATAAAGAGGTGCTTGATTCAATACAATGAATGTTAGGTCTGCTGATGTGGCTGTTCAGCAGCACGGGCCACCATTATCCCCTTCCTGGGATAGTGCGAGACATTGTGATCTCGCAAGAGTGACCTAAGAGGGAAGGGGGAAGGAGTAGTATATTCAAAGAAGCTTCCCACCTAACTTGGGCCTCTTCCTTTCGGACAACGAGGGAAGATGGAATGCTGTGGCTGTTAATTCTTACTGCGTCATTTGGGTTTGGCAGTTTTGCTTGGATGGAGAGTTTGCATCAGCACCCCAATGGTTTACGCACTGTGCTTAGCACGCGTTTGTGGTCGACAGTGCGCTAATTTTAATTATGTGATTTTGCTTATGCAACAATTGCAATTAGAAGAGCAGAAGGGGGCTGGGTGGCCGTTAGGGCTGAGCCAGTGCCCCGCTGGCCCATTGTTCTATTGAGGCTTGTTTCAGGATTAGCGCGGCATAGCTGGATCCGAGCTAAGCATTTAGAGGGCTAGCACGTGTGCCGTTTTCCCCCCTGCCCATTTTTTCTCTTAGTAAGAGGCTAAGTAATTGAGACCCTTTAATTAATTTCTGATAGCTGGGTTTTTAATTAATTCTCTTTTTTGGGGCAAGACATATTAATCCGGGCTTTTAAAGTTGTTAGAGTGTACTAGGTTTTGGTGTGGGGTTATTCATTTCACGCTACCCTGCAAAAGAAAGGTTTTTAAACAGGCAGGGATCATACAGTGATTTAACACAATTGATTATATTGACAGAGAGATAGCTAATTATAATAACATTATAATAATATCGAATAATATCAAAAATTAATTGCTTTATTTAAATAATAAAAACATAATTAATTTATAGGGTATCTAATTTATTAAAGTCTATCTAATAGAATTAATATTTGGAATAATTAAATATAAATTTGTAGACCAGATAGCTAGTGCTTGATAAGGTTGGCTCTTCTGGGGGGGGGGGGTTAGAGCAGCTTAAGGGGGTTTTTTGGTAACTATTTTGGCATTTGGTATCAATTGCAGGGTAATCCTTATAAGTTGTTCTATTAAAACTTTGTAATCGTAATATATAGATATATAATACATTGATAAGAGATAGAAGGGACATATAATTAGTGGGCACTATTTATGGGCAGCTCAGTGGTTTAGGTCTCTGGCTGTGGAGCCAGAGGCTGGGAGTCAGTTCCCCTCTGTGCCACCTGTGAGTAGAGATAGCCTCGGTAGCCTTAGACAAGCTGCACTGTCCCAGGGTGTCCCCAGAAGAAGGGGATTGGAAACCTTTTAAGAATTGCTGAATAGCTGTGTGGTTTAGGTCTCTGGCTATGGAGTCAGAGGTTGGGAGTTTGATTCCCCACTGGGCCTCCTTGACGAGGGCTGGACTCAATGATCCATAGGGTCCCCCCCCAGCTCTTCATTTCCAAGATTATTATTCACAACCTCGCTTTTCAGCCAGGGACGCCAAGAGTCACAGGAAGGATGAACTTAAGGCCATAGCAGATTTATTGTCTCATTTTTCAACCTTAGAAGATAATCGTGCAGTCTTATGGCTGTCCAGTAAGGGGGCTGATGCTTCAATGGTTACTCCTCAGTGACGGAGAGAGGATGAGGAGCAAGGTGGGGGTTGATCCGCAAGCAGTTCTGGAACTGCTCAGAGCCAGAGCCAGAAGGATGATGGGGAGGAAGCCATATGCATGAAGGATCTTGAACCAACCACATCAGATGTAGCACGTGAGTTTGAGGCTGCACCTAACACATTCACAACATTCCCTGCTTGGCCTCGGCCAGGCAGTGGTCAGTTTGGTATGTCAGTACACACACCACCTGGCGTACCACGTTCTGGGGTTACAGGTACACAGTGGCCAAATGCGAGTACACCATTAGGAAATTAGGCTTCTCCGTATCCACAGGCTTCCTTCCCAGCAGTTTTAGGTCCAATCACAGGAGCAGATGTCTGGCTACATCCGTCCGTCCCAGACACATGCTATAACACCATTCCCCTGAAGGCTTTGCCTTTTGGTGGCCACGCCATGCCATTAGGCGATCATCTTTACCCAGCGACCAAAGAAAAAGAATTCAGTAAGAAAACTGTGTGGACCTATTTGAGCTCCTTAATAGAGACGTTGATAAGAAGGGCATTGATAAAGAGGATGAGCGGGAGAAAGAAAGACGTAGGCGGCACAGACCAGACAGGACTTGGGCCAATTGGTTGCCAGGTTTCTTGATTTACGCTGGGGTAATTGTGAGAGCCCAGCCTTGGAGGGCCCAGGCCTTTTTCCAGTATTTAGATTTAATACACAGGGCTTATGTGACTTTGCAGGGCAGGCTTGGTTGCTCTAGGTTGAATCATTCCCTATGTGGAGTGCAATTCCTACAAATTTGTGGTGGGATGAGCCGCTGCCGGGCCTTTGGTTGCATTTATGGTGCCAGCCAGGTCAAACCTAGGCAATAGGTTCACCAATGGTCATCTTATCCGCAAACCTGGTCTGAATTTGAGCTCCAGTGCTGGCACGGGGCAGATGGTTCAACCCCACCTACTCTGTTGGGATTGCAATGCCATTGAGGTGTTAGGAGTTAGATGCAGGAACATTCCTTGTCGTTTCCGGCATGGGTGCTCAGACTGTGGGGGACAGCACCCCAGCACCTCATGTTTTAGAGCCAGGGCACAAGAAGATATCAACAAGGATCCAGGAGGTAGTAAAAAGGCAAATAGAGGGGTTGTTTTAACATAGGGCCCCCGTCCAATTCAGGTTAAAGTATTGGAGAATTGGTTGCTGGACTATTCATGGCATGCAGATGCACAGTATTTATTGGAAGGCTTTTGGTTTGGATTTAGAATACCAGCTTTAGGTGAGCGCTAGGCGTTTTTTGCCGAAATTTAAAGTCATTGAATGGCATGGAAAATATAGTTCAGGACAAATTGGAAAAGAAGTGTTAGGAAGTAGGGTTTTGGGACCTTATAAGTATTCCCCATTGGAGAACCTTTGGATATCATCCGTGGGTGTGGTACCCAAGAAGAATAAGGGAGAATATTGGCTCATTCATTATTTATCTTACCCAGGAGTCAGTACATGATGCCACTCCGCAGGAGCTTTGCAATGTGCGCTACACCTCCTTGATGGTCTGTAGATGTGGAATTGGGGCGGAGCTTGTGAAATGTGACATTGGTCAGCATTTTGTATTCTTCCAGTCCATCCATTAGACTTTGACCTTTGAGCTTTTATTTTCAAGGCTCTTATTATATTGATAGGGCCTTGCCAATGGGCTGTTCCATTTCCTGTGCTGCATTTGAGTGGTTCACTTCATTTTTTGAATGGGAGCTTGGGAGCAGGGTAGGGTATAAGAACATTGCCCATTGTTTGGATGACTATCTTTTTGGGGTGAAAGCAACACTGATCACTGCTGATTTATATTGGAAACCTTCCTAACCAGGGTGCTGGGGTTAGGATTGCCATTAGCTGGGGGAAAAAAAACAAAAAACAGAAGGGCCAGCTGTGGCACTTACTTTCGTCAGAATAGAATTTGACACTAGGCAACAAGCTTCCAGTTGGCCAGGGGATCTACTGGAGACCCTTAGGTCTAGGAATTGTCTATTCAGGGAAAGCAAGAAAGTATCTTTGAAAGAACTGCACGAGGCTGTAGGTCACCTGAAATTTTGCCTGTAGGGTAATTGCTCCAGGCCAGGCAATTCTGCGTAGATTGCGCAATGTGATGAGAGGTCTGTGTCATCCCTTTTTCATCGAACCCAGGTTACAAAGGGCATGCGTCAAGAATTACAAGTTTGGAGTCAGTTCCTCACTGATATCAGCTTAGCTGATGCACTATCATGTCAACAGATTGATGGTGTTGGGAGTTAGATGCAGGAACCCAGGAATTCCCAGAGGCTCTTCCCACAGAGATTTGGCAAGTACGCATATTGATGCAGACAGTGTGATACGTTTGTGCCCTGGCCCAAGGATGCTAAACTGGTATTCGCCAGCGAACATACGATTTCAGGAGTTTAAAAACCCAATGGGCTGGGAGCTGATTTGGCCGCTCCGGTGAAGCACTTGCAACAGTTTATAGTTTATTCACATAGGAAGGAACTGTTGATGGGATCCATAAGAGGCAGGTTGTCAACAATGGCTTTTCAGGCCTCGGAGATATCAGATTAATACCTCTGACTTGGGCATTAGGAAGCTGTTTGCAGGCTAGAGTAAAGAATAGAGTCGGGTCCAGGATACAAGGGTACCCATATCCCTAGCATTGTAAAATTGACTGTTGATGGCTCGCCATCTGTAGGGATGGGCACGAGGCAGCGTTATTTAGGGCAGCATCACTGTTAACGTAAGTTGATGCATTAAGGTTTCATGAACTGGTAACTACAGGAAAGAGTGACCTGACCAAGATAGCACTACAGTGGCAGCATGCTAGGTGAGAGGATACTATGGTCAGGTTGCACATTCACCGATCCAAGGTGACCAGCAAGGTGGAGGTGGCGATCTTACTCCAGCACCATGTTCTGTAGTGGAGCTATGCCTGGTAAGAGCGGGAGGTGCCTATTTGGAAGTCAGGGGGCATCGATAGGATTATTTCCTTGTCCACTAAGATGTTCTTCCTTAACAGAATATCAGTCATGGAAGATCATAGACATGGCATTGCATTATTTGGGAATTTCAGGGTTGAAGGTTTGGTGCACTTTCTGCTAGAATGGGTGCTGTTTCAACTGCAGCCACCTTAGTCTACCATCCTGAAGATATTCAAAGGCTTGGAAGATGGTCATTCAATAGCTTATCATGAATATGTCAGAAAACTCCCTCATGTCTGGGCAGGCGCCTGGTTCTTTTTGTCATTGCAGGTCTGGTAGTGATTGTGTGGCAGCCACACATTATGGCGATTAGCAGCATTTGGCTTGCAACTCCCAACTGTGGTGTTAATACATTTGGGACGTAATGGTGCAAGACCATCCTGAGGCTTGTGTGGAGAACAGAATGCTGAGTTCAGCGAGTTAACACTGCATGGAGGATTGTTAACAGAGAAGTACGCAGAGCTGGAAGTAATGGCCATGGATCAGTGATTGGTCACCTAGAGATCCGCGTGGTTCGGCCCAAGCTCTTTTGGAATGCCCAGCACATTAACACTGCATGGAAGTGTTGACAGTGAAGTGTATTGGACAGTGCTCAAAGGCCTTGGATTGGTGAATGGTCACCAGAATCCACATGGAGAGGCAAGAACTGTGCTGGCATGGCCAGTGGGTTAACACTGCATGGAAGAGTGTTAACAGTGAAGTGCATTGGGCACTGTACAGTCATTTTGGATTGGTGAATCGTCACCAGGAAATGAGTATGGCTCAACCGGAGTTATGCAGCACGATGGAGTGCACCTCTCAGACAGAGGCTTGGAGTTAAATATTAAGGACATCCAGGCCTATGGAGCCTCAGAGGCTGGTTGGCGGGCATGGGACTTAGCGTTGCTAGTCCCTTTGCTGTGGCAGGTAGTGCGGATAGAACAGGTTTCGGTGAGTCCCCCTCACAACTGCAGGTAATGTACAGTTCATCTGATCTCCCAGTGCTGCGGCTCATGTGATTACAGTGCTTGGGGATCCCGCTGGGGCTGCTCCTGGACCAACAGTCAACAAGAAAGAAGGAGGCGGCTTGAGGTCTGGGGGTGGTCAAATTTGGGCCGGCTGGGTTCCCGCTGTCTTCATGACTGCAAGAGCTTGGGGCTCACCCATAATTTAGTAGGGGTCCGTTGAGACCCCGCTGCAGAACCTGATTCCGCACTACGGCAGGAACCCCCCCTTTTTTTTCATCGAGGATAATTATGAATATTCAATAAACTGTGGCCCATGTTTATTCTATAACAGTTGCCTCATGTCTTTATTCCGGGGTTAGGGGATAATGCATCTAAGTCATCCGCAGTGTTGAAAGAAAGAAAGAGAGAAAGAGAGAAAGAGAGAAAGAGAGAGAGAGAGAGAGAAAGAAAGAAAGAAAGAAAGAAAGAAAGAAAGAAAGAAAGAAAGAAAGAAAGAAAGAAAGAAAGAAAGAAAGAAAGAAAGAAAGAAAGAAATATTTGAATGAAGGAAAATAATCATTGCTTCCAGCAAGTCTGGCTCACCTTCAGATGACTGTCAATTTCTTTTTCTTTCTTTCTTTTTTTATTAGCACCCTCTACTAACACAATAATGGTTGCGCTCTCCTGAGTATGACTTTAATACACAGAGACATTTTAATTGCACTACATTCCTGAGTAATCATTTTATGATGGGTTTATTGCCACCTCTCCCTTATCAGGGCATGGCACCGTTTCAGGCCCTAGTGATAAATTACCCTTTAGAGAGAGGGAAGACAGTACCGCTTTAACAAGTGCAATAAAGCCCTTTTTAGACTAGGGGAGTTCAGTGCATTTCCAATTCATCATATACCCTCTGTGATTTTACACAGATTTTACACTGTTGATTAGCTCATTAGTGGGGTTAATTGGATACATTAACTGGCAGAATTACAGCCTGACAATGAACCAGAGGCTGCAGAATTATAAATGACAGACAAACTATGGACATACATGGCCAGCCTGAAGGAAGTTCTTTTCTTTGATTAGCTTTCATTAGGTTTTAATTCTTTCCCTAGTTATTATTAACTGACTCTGCACGAATATTTACCGAGGCACAGAGTGAGCAAGAGTATATATCATGATTTTACATAATTTCCATAAGTGAATCTTTCTCTTGATGTGGATTGACTAATTCCACAGGTCTGCAAAAATGGTAATCTCCAAGTGAGAATGATGCTCTTGGACCAGGCATGTAATTGTAAAATTACAAAACAAGCATCCTTTTTTTTAAAAAAAAGCTGTATTTAAATAAAGCCCCCCCACTCTCTCATGGGAAACACCAGTAATTTTTTTTTAAAAAAATACACATTGTTTGGAATATAACAGCTCTGTGCTTCTAGCATTCTTATACTATATTATCATGGACTGTGGTTTGGGATAATCTGAGATAATATTCCCAGTTTAGATAAGCCTTTGCATGTATTTTGGACTACAACTTCCATCAACATCCATAACAATTGCAAGGCTCCAATGTACGTCTTTGTTTCTAACATGTCTGGTCTTCCTGGCTGCCAAGATGAATCTAGAAAGATTTCTAAGACGGCATTCAGAGCTAATGCATTGCTCACACTTAAAATGAGTTCTGTACTTTTGGCAAATGGTGAGGGAAAAGAGGTTTTCAGAATTGTATAGATTATGGAGGCTATTGGGATGGTTAGAGCAAGAATTGGAATGAGAAAGAATGTCAGACAATAAGAAATGGAGCTTTCATTGGCTTGTATGGATTCATTTCTGACCTTTGCTTTCACTTCTTCCTTTCCACTTGGAAGGTAATATGACATATTCCTTTTCTTGGTTCAGAAAATTGCAGCAATACTTCCATCATTGTGAACTGTTCTTTTCCCTCTTATTGCAGTAAGAAAGTCACCAAGTTAGATTCAGCTTCTTTGGAGCAATATGTGTCCAGGAGGTCTTTTAAGTTGCTTTCTGAATATATCCCTTAACATATCTTTGAGGTTTATGGGCTAATTTTACAACTAATTTTCTCTGATACAGTATTGACTTAGTCAATGGTGAGTGATTATGACATAAAAGCAGCTCTCTTCATTCTCCTTTAACGACTTGTAAGTCATTAATTTTTCAGTGATGTTGGTATTGGAGATGAACTAACTAGAAGTGATTTGAAATCTGAGCTGGAGGTCTACATACTATAAAAGGCCTGCTGGAATCGCCATCAAGGAAATTACTTTACCTACCAGATGAACTCAAGAAGAACAGCTGTGAAGCTAAATAGCCACCTTTAACTAAGTGAACACCTTACACATATGAAAAGAATGAAATAAAATCAACATCTCAGATAAAGAGGTTTCCTGATACCCTCAGTAAGGAATTAATTTAACAAATCAACACTTTAGCTAGAAGCATAAAATGGTTCTTTGGCTTTGAGAGCCCCAGCAGTGAGCAAGAAATAAACAACAGAAAATGGACGTATCATCCCTGCCTACTCCTTAATGGGCAGGATGTGCTTTTAAAATGCCAAGGAAATTATTTCCAGAGATATTTCTGTTTATTATTTCTTTGAATACAAGTAGGGATGCTAGCTTCTTGGTTTTCTTTGTCAATAATTCTGTTCTTCTTGGCCTTGAATGTTTATCCCTTTGGGAGGAGAATTATTGTCTCATAAACCAGTGAGCAGCTACTGTTATCCCTTAATTACTAGTAATGGTGTGAAACTGAAAAGTAATATTGTGTGGCGTGTACTATTGATGCTACTATGCACAGCACTTTCTGACAGGGAGATTGATTCAGGTTTAATTTTTTTTCAGCTGGGCTAGAGCTCACCCTGAAATGTGTAATATTTTATAAATATCAGTGAGCTAATAGTCTTGATCTGAACAACCACTATTGGCAAATAGAACTGGGCATCTCCTCAATGATTGCCACAGAAAGCAGAGGAAGTGGGGGAAGAGAAAGAACAGAAAGTAACTGAGAGCTAGTGTATCAGGCAAAATCCAGAGAAACAACACCAAACAAAAAAGACAAAATAAAATAAGACAAAAACATGTGTCACCTTTCATACTAACTGTTATATTTTAATGTGAGCTTTTGTGGACACGTCCACTTCATTGGACATATGAAAACATCCAGTGGTTTTGCTTGTAGGCATTGGCAGGTTGGCGACATCAACACCTGAACTCCCTCCCCCCCCACAAGGAGTCCTACAAAATTTTATAGACCGCCCAGGAAAAGAATTAGAAGTTTCACACCTTGACAGCATGATATGCAAACTATGATATACTAGCGGAAATCCTATTGTGTAAATGACACCCGCAGAAAAGTTGATGGCAGGAAGAGATTTTATGTAATTAAACAGTGTGTACTTGTGTCTCATGGTTTGTCTGGCACAAAAGTAATGTGGTTTATTATTTAGAAGTTGTGGGAGCTGTGGAAATTTCTGCCCCTGAATGACATTGCTGGCAGAGAGAATCTTTCAGTAATGACAGATGTTCTCCTCCTCCTATCTCAAGGGTCCCATGGCTTCCACATAATAATAACTGTGATGTCATCAAACCTTCTGCAGGCATAACTGAAACAACAGGATTTGGGTCATTTAATATAGCTGCTAATATCTTGTAGGAGGGACGTGGTGGCGCTGTGGGCTAAACCGCAGAAGCCTGTGCTGCAGGGTCAGAAGACCAAGCAGTCATAAGATCGAATCCACGCAGCGGAGTGACCGCCCATCGCTTGTCCCAGCTCCCACCAACCTAGCGGTTCGAAAGCATGCAAATGCAAGTAGATAAATAGGGACCACCTTGGTGGGAAGGTAACAGTATTCTGTGTCTAAGTCGCACTGGCCATGTGACCACGGAAGATTGTCTTCAGACAAAACGCTGGCTCTATGGCTTGGAATGGGGATGAGCACCGCCCCCTAAAGTCGAACACAACTGGACAAAAAATTGTCAAGGGGAACCTTTACCTTTACCTTTACCTATCTTGTAATGGATAATAATGTATAACTTTGGAACAGTCCTCTTTCTCATTTGATATTACTCTGGTCTTGCTCACTGGATGTCATTCGTGTCTTGTTTCACCTCTATGTTTAAATGCTAATGCTTGCAGAAGACTACATAAACTGCTTTGCTTTCATACCAGTAGCCTATGTTTCCTTTTGTTGTTCTTAACTCTATGCTAAAGAGATGAATAAATCTGCAATGATTAAATTCTGTGATATTTCTGCCCCCGTAGGAATTACAATGTATTGAGGGTGAGCTACGGAGTCACATTTAATGTGGAGGTTAGAGTCTGAGTTACATTTATATGCCTAATATTTCCCAAACCCACCGAGAATTTCATTGTCTCTGCCAGAGCACAACACTTCACAGTTCATCATGTGATGTGGCTTCTTTTTTATTCTCATTATTGCATTGTGAATGGGGGAAAGGAATGATTAGCTGACATAATGCATGTCCCAGTTGTCATCTCTGTATTTCTTTAACTGTACACAGGGCAGGTACATGTTTACAATTCTTCAAATGAAAATGTAGTCAAATACCTATCTTACAGTCCTAGACTCTGCATGAATTCTACAACACTGGTGGAATAAATTACCTTGTGAAGACACATTATTCTTTTTTGTCTTCACTGCTTTCCCATTTATTTCTATGCTCAATTCAAAGTGACCAGTGCAGTCTGTATGGTTCAGTATTTTAGGGAATGTCCCTTATGTATACCTTCTTGAGACCTAGGTTCTTCAATGAAATGTTGGGAGTGGCTATGGAACAGGAACCATTTTCTATCCCACAGATGAATTTTTCATGTTTTGACACATTGGTTGTTGTGGGTTTTTCGGGCTCTTTGGACGTGTTCTGAAGATTGTTCTTCCTAACGTTTCGCCAGTCTCTGTGGCCGGCATCTTCAGAGGACAGCACTCTGTGCTCTGGTGTAGTTTGCTTGGGAGTGGAGTATTTATGGCTGTGAGATAGGCTTTGGTCCTATTCAGGGGATGGATGATTAGTGTGTCTTGTTGTGGGTATAGTATTGTGATAAGGAGCAGAGATTATCTTGCACTGTGATTGATGGCCTATCTCACAGCCATAAATACTCCACTCCCAAGCCAACTATACCAGAGCACAGAGTGCTGTCCTCTGAAGATGCCGGCCACAGAGACTGGTGAAATGTTAGGAAGAACAACCTTCAGAACATGGCCAAAGAGTCCGAGAAAACCACAACAACTATTAGATCCTGGCTGTGAAAGCCTTCACGAATACTTTTGACACATTCTTACCCAAAAAACCACAAAAACCCAAAAATGAAACGGTCCCTGATCCTATGGCTATATCTATGAGTGAAGAAAATCTGAAACAGGACTTTCACCATTGGAATTCTCAAACCTGTACAAGAAGCACAGGTTTGAGCGAATGTCTCAACATGGTATTAATTTGCTCATGACATGCTGGCATGTATTGACTGAAAAATCATTTCATCTACACACAGAAAAGGTTTGTGCCGCCTCTCCCTGGCATTTTATCTGTGATGTTGCCAACTTCTATCAAGCAATTTTATGAATGTATGAAACTCTGGAGGCAGATTGACTATCACAGGTTATTCTGACTCATTGTTTTTGCTTCATGTCTCTGTATCAGAGAAGAGCTGAGATCTATGCTTTTTTGTTATCAATGGAAAAGATTACCTAAATCAATCTAGCCTTGCTCCATATATGTCAGCTGGATACATTGCTTTCACAGCAGAGTTTTCTGACTGATATTAATTGCAAACAAAAGCAAACAGGAATATTCTCTCCCTCCCTCCCTCCCTCCCTCCCTCCCTCCCTCTCTCTCTCTCTCTCTCTCTCTCTCTCTCTCTCTCTGTGTGTGTGTTTAGAAGGTCCTTTCTTACAAGAATCCACTATTTCTTTCCAACTCAGTCATTTAGCTCCTGCAGCAATACTGCAATTCATAATGTGTAATGTAATTTTGGCAGCTTCCTCTATCTCAGAATTGATGTTTCTTTCCATTGCTGTTAGCGAACATGTTATTCAAATTCAAAACGTTATTATATTTCTCTTTCCACATAGCCTTCTTGCACTCCTTTCCTTCACTCCAGATCAAAACTTATTAACATCTGGAGTTAAACTCTTATTTCTTTTAAAGCTATCTTGGGTAGGTACTACCAAAATATCTCCAGGCTTGAAAAGAAAAGAAACGAAGAAAATGTGCCAAGAAGAAGAAGAAGAAGAAGAAGAAGAAGAAGAAGAAGAAGAAGAAGAAGAAGAAGAATCCCACTCTGGCACAGGTGGTTGGCATGATTACCGCCCACCCCCAGAACCCACTGGACCACTTACTACACAGTGCACAGTGCACACGACCAGTGTCATCTCCTGCGCCCCAACTGCGCCCCAATTGCACCCCAATTAGCCTGGCTGCAGGAGCCCCACTTCCCTACTTGCTCAGCCACTCCACAGCTGATCAGAGACACTTGTTCTCTCTCCTCCCCCCACTTGCTGGAATGGCAAGGAGCAAGGAGGAAGGGCTGTGGCAGTGAGACTACTGCTGCAATTGGGGTGCACGAGATGATGCCGGCCATGCATGCCGTGCACTGCTGGTAAGTGGTCCAGCAGGTTCTGGGGGTGGGGTAACTGGACTGGTCATCTGTGCCGGCAGGCTTCAGATTTGTATACAAATATGAAGCATCTGTGTTTATTTGTGTGCTTAACTTGAGAAGAAGAGAAATGGGTATTCTGAGAAGTAGAGTGCTTGTCCCCAGATTAAGCCTTCGGACAGCAGTACAAGAGGAGACGTTATACTGCAGTATCGCAGGATATTTTACATGTAAACCATTCCTTTTCTTCCTTTTTTTGGTAAATCAATGCATTACACAGCAAATGTTTTATCTGGCAGAAGTTCCCAGTTTGCTATCCGACACATGTTGTTTCCGTACTGAGTTGGACAGAAGGGAGATTCTCTTTCAGAACTACTGGGACTGTGTCCAAGGTGCTAATAAAATTTCCTGGGAAGTAATTTATGCACTTCACTGGATATAATCATTTTGTTTTAATTTATATATGAAAATTTGCAAAGGTCTGTCTCTATGGGACCTTTTCCAGAGATCTCTGAATACCGCATATGCTCTGGGCAGAAGCAATTTTGGACCGTTATCTGTGTCTAGCCAAATGAAGCATATAACATACCGTAGGCGCCGTTCAATCATCATTCACTGTGCATTTGTTACTGGGGTCAATTCAAGGTTCTGCTTCTTACCTTTTGAACACTCAGTAGCTAAGAACCTTAAGGACTGTTTTCTTCTGTACATTCGGTCCTATGAACACAAAGCAATATCAAAGGTCCTGTTCTGTGCCTTGCCACTAACTGAAATGCAAACACAAACCATCAGTGCTGTTGGAAACTTAGTTAAGGTTACAATTTATTTATTTATTTATTTATTTATTTATTTATTTATTTATTTATTTATTTATTTATTTATTTATTTATTTATTTATTTATTTATTTAACTTACATGCCGCCTACTCTACCCAAAGGTCTCTGGGGGCAGCTCACAACAATGGCACAAGGATGCCATTATCTTTCATTCCATTAAAGGAATAATGCAGCATAGCTTATTTTATGTCCTTAACGCCAGTTACTAATAAGCAGGACCTTTAACATATAGTTAAATAGAATTTAATGAGCAGAAAAAGTCCCAGGTGTGATCTGTTTGCCTTGCTATGTATGTTTTTCTACTCATACTACAAGAGATGGATGTACCTTGAGGAAAGTTCTGACTACTTATGTTTTCCAAGTGCACTTGAAAATGTGTTGCAGCTGACTATAAGGCATTGCTTAATTAAAACATGCCAGCAAAACACTCAGCAGGTGGGGAAGCTGAGAACACACTGACTAAAGGAATAATGGGCACTTAAGCCTCTCACAAGCAGAACTCTGTTGAGCAACCCCAAAGATTAAAGCATTGCATCCTTTGGTTAAAGACACTCTCCACTTTTTCATCTTTAAAAGTTGGCAGATGAAACTTTCAGTTTATTTTGATTGCAAACAAGAATGTGTTACACCGTTTTGTTTTCATTCCTGATTTCTGTAGAGAAGCAAACAGGAGAACAGAATAATGTGCCTTATCCCTAATATTTGCACTGCAGTCTGCAAGCCAGTTTCCTGAAACTTGGCCAACTTAAGTACAAATTGCAAGTTTTCAGAAATCTCAGTGTATCTACACTTCAGACATATACTGATTTCATGGTCTTTCCAAATCAAGCATGGTGACCCTCTGGCACTCCAGCTGTTTGGGGTGACGGTTCCACAGTCCTTTACCATTGGCAATACAGGCTGTGGGTTCTGCGAGACATAGTCCAAAAATCTGAAGTGTTAAAGGCCCACCACCCTAGGGAATGCTGGAACTGTAGTGTTCTGAGGGCAAAGGAAATGCTTCCTCACAGTTCTCACCATTCATCAGTTCTCAGGATGCATTGGGAGAAGCCATGTCAATCCAAAGAAACAGAAAACCTCATATCACAGATAAAAGAATGTTTCATTCTCCAAAGCTGCTGGAGTGCAGTTCCTAAATGCAGTCATAGCCAAATATGAGGGATGATAGGTGTTTTCGTCAAACGACATCAGAAGGGTAACACAATTTCTATTCACATTTCCCTGCCTTAGATCAGAATTTAATAACCTTTGGCCATCAAGTGTTTTGGTAGCTCAACTCCTACCTGCTTTATGGCTTGTGGGAAAAGACTATGAGAAGTAAGGAATCTGCACTGGAAATATTTGGGGCCAAAGCTTCCTAGCCTTTTCCTAGCTGGTAGTGTTAATGTAGTGCACATGTGTATGTTTAGAGGTTGCAAAAGATGAATTGCTCATTTAAAATAACAGATTTTTTTAAAAAAAACCCAAACAAAATAAAACAAAAAATGCACAAATATTGGAAACCTCAAAGAATAAGAGATAAAGGATCAGTCCTCAGTCTTCCATGAAAAGGACAGAAAAGTAAACAGTATGAAATACAGAATATGGTCTTACATTGTATTACTGAATGTATGTGGACACACAACTGCATAAACCATTTTGCTTCTTTCTTTGAGTTACTATAGTTACCGTATTGGTTTTGAAAAACAACAGTAATGGTGGCCGGATGGGAAATTTTGGCCTGCATTCTAGATTGACTTGTAGGGATGTCCATTATGAATTAATTCATAATGGACAGTTAAAGAAACATTCAGCGGGTAGTGTGAGTGGAAGGGTTGGGGTGAGTTCATAGAAGTCACAAGGTGCAAAAATATTCCATCTCCCTGTCAGGTGGTGCCAGTACGGCTGCTGATGAGAGGTGGTTTCTCCATGGGGGGATCTTCCGGGCAGCAGTTCACCTAGTGTCATGAGCCTCAGTGGGCTGGGGCGTTGGGGGGTAACCCTATCACCAGGCACCTGAATACATGCTGTACAGATGACAGTACGATTCAGAAATATGAACTTGCCTTGCTCTTGAATGATCCAGATGTAAAGGCTACACTGGAATTGGAGATAATAGCGCAGTACGGTAGGCCGTCTTGTAGTTTGGGTTTTTTTTTTTAGTTTAAATAGTTTTTTCAAAAAGCAAAATCTTCTCAGAATACCAATATGAATGTGTATTTTTTCTGCTTCAAAATATGTATTCAAAATTATGTTGATGCATGTAAACTGCCATAAATAGCTTCACAACTCTTTGCAACAGTGAGGAAAAAACATACAGGTAGATAATTCCTAATATGCATATTAGTCTGAGAGGAGAAGATATTATATATGAATTGGCCATTATTGAATCCCTTAAAAATCAATAATCTTTGTCAAATGATTTTTGACCCATAAAGATGTGTGGTGGCTATCAGTCATGTGTTATGGCCAGCCAGTCTCTTAACAGTTCCCTTGTTTTTATATCAGTCATATATCTCATATTATGTGATTGGTGTGGTGCTTTAAAAGCTTTTATATTCTTCAGTGCCATTGTTTAACTTAGAATTTCTGTCTTACCTTCTATGTCTCAAAACAGCCAGACAACAAATTGAGAGTGACATGTTTTGTCCAATGTCTTCCGGTATTATCTGTAATTATGTGATTTCATCTAAATAATGTATTTTTATTCTCCTGGTCATCGACTGTTATATAAGTCATATATCAAATATATATATGAGAAGAGCATTCACTGAATGTCTTACTCTTTTTCTTGAGGAGACTGGTTCTCTTGACATGTTTGGGCACACAGCCCAGGAATTGTTATAGTACTTGCTTCTAGCTCTAAAACAAAACAGGAGCTTCATTTCTTTTATTGGGGGTTTTACAATTTGCATGGAATGTATTTCTGTGTCATGAGTTCAGCCTAAGAAGATCTGGAATCTGAGGGGTTATTTATAGCTGAGGAGAATGCTAGGCAGGCAGAATTGCAGACAGCTGAATCACCACCAGATTCTCCTCCCCCAGTAGCCAGAGTAAGGGAGAAGCTCCAACAAGGACTCATGACACAAAGATCCGAAGCCTGCATGAATGCTTCCCATAGGAACATCAGGTTGACCAGCCCTGAGTATTAGCAGGATGAGGTGTTTAGATGGCTGCTGTTGCTATAAAATCTGCACCCAGATGCTTGCAAGCTTGTGGAAGCAACAAGTCAACTCCCTGGCTTCCATCCACGCTCCTGCTCATCTTGGACCTTGTTTTCTGGACTCTTGTCTTTGGACTCTGACTATGGTTTGTGTTTTGGCTCTGGCATTTTGGTATCAGTTTTGCATCTAATGGACTTTTGATATTGGACTAGTTTATTGGACTTTTGCCTGTTGAAACCCCTGGAAATGTGACATTCTGCAAAGCTAGTGTTATCACCCTATGAGAAATACAGCACATACACATACAGCAAGTGCTGGAATACTGTCTGGTTGATCAAAAGATGCAAACAACTCAACTGATGCTTCAGAAGTCCAGCAATATTTTGAAGATGTGTGAGTGCTCATTGACACTTGCAGTAAATTTTCTTTTCATCTAGCCATTGAGAAAAAAAGATTTAGTGGTGGCTCATTCTTAGGTAGCTAGCTCTTAAACAGACCAAAATCTTATTGCTAGTCCCAAATATAGTATGTCCACTCTACAGGCTATTCTAATTGGGGCCACCAATACAATTCTGGCCACTGTGGTTTCAGATTGCTTTGTTTCCTTAAGTACATGCCAGCATCCAGTCTTACCCATCTTTACCTTGGTTAGACCAGAGATGAGGAATATTTTATCCTCTAAATATTTCAGATTCAACTCCTCTAGTCTTTTGGGCATGCTGGATGAGGTTGATAGGACCGGACATCCCAAAGCATCTGGAAGGGGAGGAAATCCCACTCAAACTAAGGAGATACTCTACAGAAGTTCTGTCTTTTTGGACAGTTGTTAGGGAGCTACAGTGGTGCCTCACTTAACAACGATAATCCGTTCCAGGAAAATCGCCGTTAAGCGAAAACATCGTAAAGCAAAAATAAAAACCCCATTGAAATGCATTGAAACCCGTTCATTGCATTCCAGTGGGGTAAAAACTCACCGTCCAGCGAAGATCCTCCATACGGCAGCCATTTTTGCTGCCTGTATAGCAAGGAATCCATCTCTAAACACAGCTGGGAGCCATTTTAATCACCTGGTGACCATTTTGAAACCACCAATCAGCTGTTGAAAAAACATCATTTTGCAAAGAATCGGTTCCCGAAGCAGGGAACCGATCATCGCAAAGCGAAATTTTCCCATTCACACAATCCTTTTGCGATCGCAATTGCAATCACAAAAAGATCGTCGTTAAGTGGTTTCGTGGTAATGTGAGGCAATCGTAAAGCGAGGCACCACTGGATAGGTAATTCTATAGATAAATATACTGTTTGATGTAGGAATGTGCACTGTCTTTGAACAAATGTGTAAATATGGACCAAATCAATTTGTGTGTCCCTGTGGTGAATACGGTGTGGAGCAAGTAGCTCCTGCTCACTTGTGAAAGAGCAGCACTCAATATAACACACTCATCTTCAATCTAGCAGTTTTGGAGTTTTTTAAAAAAATGTTGTGAGGGGAAAAGGAAACTGACACTAATAAACAGTATCAGGAAGGCTGAGCTGGCAACAGAAGAGATGGAGGCTGATATCTGAATCCTCCAATAAAGCCCTAGATGTCTACCATACCCTCCAATGGCTGAGACATTGGAGAAGGTCTCTGAACAGGTTTTCTCCACATTATTCTTTAAAATGTAGTGCAATATGATGGTTGTTTACTGGTGTAATATATTGCCTGGACTTTGACTTTTGAGTACACCGATCATGTCCAATTTACAATGCCAATATATGTGTGAGGCCTGAGATCAGTAGTTAAGGTCCAACACACACAATGATTGTATAGGGAGATAGCTGCACCTCCTGCCTACTAATAAGAACATAAGAAGAACCCTGCTGGATCAGGCCAAGGGCTCATCTGGTCCAGCTTCCTGTATCTCTCAGTGGCCCCACCAGGTGCCTCTGGCAGCACACGAGACAACTAGATAACCGTTTCCTGATACCACTCCCCGTGCACCTGGCATTTTGAAGTACCTTCCTTTTAAGCCTAGAGATTATACATCACCATCATGGCTTGCAACCTGTGATGAACTTTTCCTCCAGAAATCTATCCAATCCCCTAGGTCAAATGCCATCACCACATCCTGTGGCAAGGTGTTCCATAGACTGACAACATGCTGGGTAAAGAAAGGTTTTCTTTTGTTTGTTCTCATTTTCCCAACATTCAACTTGAGCAGATGTCCCCTGGTTCGGGTATTGCATGAGAGGGAAAAGAGCTTCCCTCTATCCACTTTATACATCCCCTGCATAATTTTATAGCTTTCAATCATGTCCCCTCTCAGGTGCCTTTTATCTAGACTAAAGAGCCTCAAATACTGTAGCCTTTCCTCATAAGGGAGGTGCCCCAGCCCAGTAATCATTTTGGTTGCTCTCTTCTGCACCCTTTCCAGTTCTACTATGTCTTTCTTATTTATTTATTTATTTATTTATTTATTTATTTATTTATTTATTTATTTATTTATTTATTTATTTATTTATTTATTTATTTACAATATTTTTTAGCTGCACCATTGCCAGTGGCTTTTTTGAGGTGCGGTGACGAGAACTGTACACAATACTACAGGTACAGCCTTACCATTGTTTTGTACTATGGTATTATAATGCTGGCTGTTTTATTTTCAATCCCCTTTTTAATGATGCCTTGGATAATCCCCATGATATCTGGCAAAATATCTGAAACTCTAGGACTTATGATATGACATGATGCATCTGCTAATGAGGCTGTTGCTAGAAAATTTGCCTGGGTTCAAACAAGTCTATGAGTTCATTTAAACCACATCTTCAGATTCCAGGTGTAGCTTAAAGCAGTCTAAGATACACTGCAGTTCTGCTGACTCAAGTCAATATTCTTTTAGTGTCTTTCATATGCTGAATTTCAGATAGGGAACAGGCAGGCCTATAAAATAAAAGAGAGTGCCTCTGAGAATGTTTAAAGTGCCTTTCAGTTAACTGTAAATAACCACCGCCAGTCCTTTCACATTAGGGTAAGAGATTATGTGATACCTGGTTTATTCAGTGAGTAGTTGCCATGCAATTTGCACTAGCTAGCAACCTAAGTAGAAATCTTTGCCTTTATTTCTTAAAACAGTGGCTGTAATCCCATTGTTATTGCAGAAGAGCCTCGTGGTGCAACTGCTGCACTGCAGCCAAAACTGTGCTCATGACCCGGGGTTCAATCCTAGGTATCTTGCTCAATTTATTGACTGGTTGGTTGGTTGATTGATTGATTGTATTTATATCCCGCCCATCTGGTCAATTGACCACTCAAGGTTGACTCAGCCTTCTATCCTTCCAAGGTCGGTAAAATGAGTACCCAGCTTGCTGGGAGGGTGGGGAGGGGAATGTGTACCCTGCATAATTAACTTGTAAATTACCTTAGACCTAGAACAGGCCCATTGAATCAGTGGGGAGTGGGACTTGGTGATTAAACTGCTCCAGAAGCTCCATTGATTCAATGGGGCTACTCTACCTGTGATTTACTATGCTAAGCAAAGGATTCCAGCCAATGTGTTTAAAAATAAATGGCTCCTAATTGAAATTTTTAAAAGTTTATCCTGATTTATGAGTCTACTTTAAAGCCTGTAAAACAAACACATAGATGACTTTAATCAACTGTCGGGTTTTTAACCGCATTGCTGTAAAGCTGACTTCAACAATACTCTGTTGAAGTCACATTGTGTGATTTACACCCTTGCATTTTTATCTCATAGTACAATATAATTGTAGATATATAATTAACTGGGAATCATTTTAATCCACAGTGATGATGGATAAGCAGGCATTATCCTACCATTTTGAGTTAACAGCGTATTATGAAACCAATATGTGCATCATTTTCTATGAAACATAGTGCCTGGCAAAGGTAATCTTGTACTAACTCTTTTTCTGTAACAGACACCTCGCTACACCTGTAGGAGAACACCGCTATGATCAAATGTGTTCGAGTGTTTTACAAGCACAGCAGCCATCAGAAAATTAAAACCAAGACCTTTCCGTGAAGAGCAAAATTATCTTCCTTTTTTGTGCACATAAAGATGCTCCAGAATTTTAAGTACACAGATGCTGATATGATAAAAAATGAAGAAACGATTTCACTCCATGAAGAATCGCTGTAATTACACTGACCCAAAAGGGCAATACATTAGGAGAAGCAGGAGAGCCATTAATAGAACTAAGAATCTTACTCAATAGTAGAAGCTACCTTTATTGTTGTTGTTGTTGATGATGATGATGATGATGATGGAGAGACACAGGTGTATCACAAGCATGCATTTGCTGTATATACAGGATAAAGCTGGAGCACTATATTTGCGCAAGCCCTCATTGCACAAGCTGTTGTTCATCAGGAGATATATAATGTCTCACATAAGGTTTGAATCTTATAATCTTAGGCTTTTCACTTGCCAGAACTCAGCAGGCTCTGTGCCTTACATATACTCTGTGGTTTAGGGCATGGTTATACACTATTGAAATAAATTGGGATCTGGGTTGCATTTTTGAAGTTGGTTTAAACTCATGTGGCATAGTGCTAGATCAGTGTTACAGATAGAACCAAAATATAACAGATCAGACTGCAAGACTACTTTGCAGCCTGAAACCTGTGATCCTGGAATCCAATACTTGACAATCAACAGAGACACAATTTACCCTGACGCAGTGAGCACACATAGTAACTAAATTGTGTTAATAATCCAGTTAAAATAAACAAGCTCCTAGCGGGTATTTTAAAACAATCACTTTCAGAAGGCAAAAGAAGTAGACTTAGCTTTATGTCATGTAAATGGATTTTTAAAACTGATTTCAAGCATGCTAAACCCCACTCAAGCGCAGATGTATTTCAACATGTAACTGCATCTTTAGTCTCACTCCATCAGATGCTTGAGGTGTTATTCCCTATTGACAGCCATAGAGATACATATTTGAGATCTGTATGAAAACAATCTCAGAGTAGATTACATTGCATTTCTCCAGATCTCATCTGTATTCCCATCCCATCTTCTGTGTCAGGTCAAAAGACTTTGACCAGTATTCTACAGATTTACAAATGGGAAACTCCATCTTGAAAGCTGTGATGGAAAGCTGATGAGGTGCCAGATGTGTTCCTGCCTGCGTACAGCTGTCATCACACCAGATAGCAGCTTATTCAACTATTGTTCCATGCAAGGTTAAGTATTGAACAGGACAGTGGCCTTTAGTGTTTTTTCCTCCACTGAACATATTTTTAGCTACTGACATTTAAAAACTGTATTTATGCATAGTTTCATGCATATGAAATACAGTTCAAGACTAAAAAAACTCAAAAATGTGTGAATTTTTGAGGAAAGGTATGCTTTGCCTCACCCAGTGACTTTCAATAAACCATTTAGATGAGAATCATGAGAAAACTTCCATCTGTTGTATAGGTGTATATGCACAGACAAGTATAAGAGTACATACGGAAAAATACAGACAACTATAAGAGTACATACCGAAATTTTTGCATGGTGCCCATACACAGAGGAATATTTTGAAGATTTAAACCCTTTTTCAACAAAGGAGATGGAGCCAAGCTTCATAGTTCTGCTCCTCCCTCTATATGAACCGTGGACAATCTGTCCGCTGCAATTTCCATGATTCCTTTTGATTGGCTAGAGCTGCTGAGAGGTGACATGCAACAACATCTGCAGGGTTAAAAGTTGCTCATATTTGAACAGTGAAAATTTATGACAACTAGTGGGTGGTATAGCATCACATTTCCTCATTTGCTATGCTAATTTAACATCTCCAGTGGGAAAAAAACAAAACTTTAGTCTCAGCTGAACCCTAAATAAAGTGAACCAAATGTGCTGACACATTCTCATTCAGCAAGTCTATTCCAGAGACTTCTAAAAAAATTTTTTTGAGCACCCAAAGGTACACATAGAGAAACTAATTAATACCACCCTCTTCTCACTCACCCAAAGGTACAAAAATCTCATCTTGCTTTGATGGAGAGGACTGGGAGGATGAGACAATGATGTCCTCTAGATCAGTGGTCACCAACCTTGGGCCTCCAGATGTTCTTGGACTTCAACTTCCAGAAATCCTGGCCAGCAGAGGTGGTGGTGAAGCCTTCTGGGAGTTGTAGTCCAAGAATATCTGGAGGCCCAAGGTTGGGGACCACTGCTCTAGATGTTTTTGAATTCATTTCCCATAATTCCTTGCAATTGGTTACAGCTGATGGGATTTCTGTGACAAACATATCTGTAGGAAGACCTGTTTCATAGGGGATGGTGTTGAGAATGGTGGAGACTTTCAACAATATTTGGAGAACCAGGGGTGGGGACTCAAGTTGTGGAACTAGCTGTCAATTTGGACTTAAGCCACACCAGTGACTCAACTTGGCCTCGCCTTGGGATTCCCCCTCCCATGACTTGAATTTGACTTGTGACTCAGAATCCATCCACCCATCCCATTTTTTCTCGGAGGGCAAAACTTGCTTTTTAAATAGGGACTCGGACTTGGGGCTTGCGATTCAGGACTTGGTACTAAAGGCTTGGACTCAAACATGGAACTTGGATCCAAAGACTTGCCAAGATCTCTGATGTCTCTAGGTGCTTGGGAAGCTGTTTTACAGGTTTTTAAATTAAAAAAAAATGAATTGATGAATTGATCCATTGATTTGTCAGAAAAAAATCATAAATTTGTAATATGTGATTCGTTGACCTTGACGAATCATGAATCAAAATGAATCACCATTTTTCTGATCCATGCCAATTTCTAATTGTGACCCTAATAGGGCTTTCAAAGCAAGTGATATATTTAAGGAATGGCTTTACTAGTTCCACTCCCACAACGAGTTTCCATGACTGAATGGAGATCTGAAGCCCACTTTCCATCCTAAACTGTCACTTTAGCCACTACATCACCTCATGTGTATTTCTAAGAAATCAAGTTGATCAATCTTACATGATCCCTAAAGATGAACTCATCTGATAATGCAAGGACATTGTTAATTAAATACATCAATTTAAGCTCATAATTTTGGAGTTGTACAAATATGCACATCATGTATCTTTCGGGCAGTTGCAAAGTTGAGGTCAGTCAAAATCCTGTTAGAAATCATGGAGTCTTATCACTTGCAGTTGTTGAGGATCTGTGGCTCACACCTGTACAAGGCAGAAATCACCCTCTTTAAAGCAACAGAGTTCCTAAGTATGCAAGAGGGAAGGGAAAACCCCTTTCTAAGAGCACAGCACAGCTAAAACTACAAATGCTCATGCAACCAACTGCTGCATGATGACTACAAAAAGAGGATTCTGTTCATTGAATTTGAAGAAGCTGGTCCTGAAAAAAGGAAGTATTTGTCACTTGAGGTAATCGTTGGGCAGTATCAGCTGACTAGGGATAAAAGTGCCATAGGTGTGGAAATACTCCTCCAGAAGTCGCCATGAATGCAACAGCTGGGTGAGTCAAAACACCACTAGCAGATCAAAAGATGAGGAACTCCATCTGCTTGGCTGCTAAGAACCTGGTGGAGCTTGGTTTGTTCTACCAGGGCAAGTAGAAACATATCCAGCTTAGGCTTGGTTAGAAGCCTTCTGATACCATGTCAGGCCACTGATCCATGTAACTCAGGATTATTAACACTGAATGGTAGAGGCTGTTCTCAGTTTCAGAGAGGATATCTTGTCCCAAACTCTTCCTATAGCTGTTAGAGACTGAATTTGGGACCTTTTGCACATCAAGTGTGTGCCTTAGTATTGACCTACAACACTTCCTTTAAATACAATGAGACTTGCAGTTGCCACCTTGTTTAAAAGCATGGAACTATGGAGAGCTCAAACATATTTCCAAATTCTTCTACCTTTGTTTTGGCTGGCAAAACCACCCATAGCAAAAACAAAAGCTTTGTTGAAAAGCAGGTGAGTCTTAAACAATTATAACAAGGAAACTAACACTATATTACTGTTTTAGTAGATTCTCATAGATACAGCACGAATAATTGAAATTCTTTTTAAAAAACTGTGCCTGTATCTCCCCTGTTCTCAAGACATACTAAGGTAATCTCACATGTCACCCAAAAGGGTACTGTTGGCAAATATTGACATTTGGGTCAATGGGAAAGGACAAGAGATAAATATACATGTGTATATTTGTAAGTTAAATAAAATGAGAGACTAGCTATGTTTCTTATTGTATACCTTTCTATGGTAATGATCTTTTAATATTACATTTCCTACATCTCATAGTATAAAATTCAGCCTGACCTTTTAAATAAATTTTCACTTATTACACCTCTGATGTTTTAGACTAGAAAAAGGTCTAAACACCAGCTGCCTGTGGGATTTATGGTTGTAGTGGGCTGATAGTGTTGAAGACATTTATAATGAGATTGTGGATAGGAGAGATGGGCTACACACTTTCTTAAAAAGTCCATTGCTCTCACTGATAATATTTTACTTGTTTGCCATTTCTATTTCAAATTGATTATTGCTTGTTCAACTTGAGTTCAAATAGTGGTCTTGCAGTCAACAAATAAATAGAGACATAAATGATAACATATGGCTAGAAATACTCCAATATCTGCAGTTGGTTGCAAAGAACTATAGTGACCCTAGAAATGTACAGCTTCATTCAAGCAATCATCTTCTGTATTTATGAGGGTTATACATTACTGATCCGTTTTATTTTGTAAGCCGCCCCGAGTAGACATGGTCTAGAGGAGCGGGGTAAAAATCCAATAAATAAATAAATAAAAATACATGTTAATTTTCTGATATGCCCTTTAAAAATATAGTCTTGGATGTCTGGGTTTATAGTCACAGAAACGTATTTGCTACTCCTGTCCTCTGAAGATGCTGGCCGCAGAGACTGGTGAAACGTTAGGAAGAACAACCTTCAGAACACAGCCAAAGAGCCTGAAAAACCCACAACAACCATCAGTCACAGAAATATTTTAGGCCAAAAACAAACCACCAAAAAAGAATAAACACTAAGGGTTGGATCTGGCACAAGCCACTGAACTGAGGGAGATGAATTTCCTTACCAAATCTTCCTCACAATGGCTCTTCCGACCGCTCCTCACAGGGAGGTTAATCCACCCCAAATTAAGTATCAAATATTGCTAATAATTCATTTCATCCAATATAACACACACACATACACACCAGTTTATGAATGTGGGATATTGTACTTCTGTACCAACAATTCGAAATGCCCAGAAATGGCCTAAAACTGGTGCCCAATATTGTGCCTGCATTGCCAGCAGGGAAAAGGATGCCAGCAAAGAGCAGCCTGAATGTTGGCAACAACAATGGCAGCAGTCAAGATGGTCTACAGGATCCCCCTTGTGTTCACTGCCATTCACAAAGTGACACCAAGCAAAGGAAAATCCCAAAAGCTGACTCCTTTTTTCATAAGTTAACCACCTCTTGCCCAAATACAAAGCAATTTTCAGGGTTATTTTGACAAGTGTGAATGGCAGAACTCCAGTTTTCTAGTTCTTTCTGCAACAAATCTTTGTAAAACAAAGGCTGGAATTCTTAGGCAAAGATAATGTGTTTTAAAAATCCCAAACTGTGCAGAAGCTGGGTTCCAATTTTGAGATTTCTCTTACTGATTAGCTTGCATCACTGGAGTTAAAGTATTTGAATTTTGTTCAACAGGAGGAAACACTTGGGCATGTAAGTAAAGCCTAATTCTACATCATATACTATGTTGAATTCCTATTGTTTCATAATCATGACAGATGCTGAGGCTTGAAAGCTGCTATTAATTTCTCGAGTATTATCTTCATGAATAAATGCATTAATTTGCTGGTCCCTGTGGTATGTTTCTGAACTCTATTTCTGCTGGCAGACTGGCATCAACCGATGGTTGCATTTGGTATCCTAACTGAATCTTGCATTTCATCCTGTTTTATGACATCCATAACTATCTGCAGAATGCAGCTAAGTACTTGAAAATTGTAGTTTTCTCTAAAAAAAGAATGTACTCTCCTCAAATGATCTTCCCAAGAAATTATACACCAATTATATTTCTGCCAGGGAAGGTTATACACAAATACAACAAATATGTGTAGATAATTACCAGGAATCCAGATTGTAGAATAATGGTCTTTCTGTAGGTTTCTTGATTATAATTACATAGGAGCCAAAGGTTAGTGAGGGCAGCCCATCATATTACAGGAACACCAGCAGAGTCGTAACAAGCAACTTGTGTCTATTAATAGGGGCACATCTGTTCCACAGACCTGTAAAATGCAAGTACTTCAATCCTTGGCGTTTCAGTGTATGTGTTTTAATTATAATCTGGCTATCTAGACAGACATAGGAGCAATTCTGCACCCAATTACTGGCAATTAAATTCAGAAAATTGTCCATACACTACTTGCAGGGCCTCATCGTCCTCATTTCTCCCACCTCCATGGTAATATTATCAGATGACAGATGAGTATACTCATTAGGGGGAAGACTGTTTTCAACTACAACTGACACCCATGAGTTTTTCAGAGAAGAAAATGTCTTGTCCTGACCAACAAGCAATGCCAGGATAGCATTTCTGCCTTGGCACTATTGCTGCTACCACAGTCAAGTTATAGCTGCTCACCAGGATTTCACTGATCACCGTAAGTAAGTGTGTTACAGAGAACAGAATTGTACCCAGTATTTGGGACTGAAGGATAGCCAGATTGCTGCCAGCCTTCCGTGAATCCTGTTCTCTGACCAGGAGAGGACCATTGTGGTTAGGGGGCCATCCAAGGCTTCAAAGCCAGGATGGACCCAAATTAAATTGGGGAGCTACTGCTGTAGTAAATGGGCAGGAAACTAGGTGGAACAGCAGACAAATTCGGGGTATTGATTCACCCCAGGGCCATGTACCCCCCCCCCCAGTGTTGTGTATATCATGTGGGTGCCAATTCACCTGGACCAACACAGGCTGGCAGTGCTGGGCTGGCCTGCTGCAACTCAGGCCCCAGCAGGCAGCTGATGTTGGAAGCGACATCCTTACTCAATTGCTCGGCAACCAAAAAACCTGCTCCCAGGTGAAACTGGAGACACCCTGGTTGAACTCCTGCATCGCTGGCTGTATCCCTCACGGGTTCCTGTGGCTCATCAGACTCCGACTTGACCAGAATGACATCAACCACAGCTGTAGCTGCCGTGACAGCAATTTGTGTCATCATTACATCAGCAAGCTTCCGTAACTCCTCCATCATACGTGCCTTTGATACCGTATCAGATATTCTTGGCGTAGCAGTGTCGGCAGCCTGTTTAGCTATGGCCCTTTTTCTCTCAAGCTCATTTAAGTTGGCTAGAATTGCACTATAGTCAGGCCAATCCTCATCCTCAGAGAAGGAAATTGCAGGCTGTACTCTAGCTGGCGTCTTACATTTTTCAGGCTGCTTACACTTAGAAGTACCCTGACCCTTCTTCAGTCCCATGGCAACTTATTCTATCGCACCCAAATAGAGACAAGTGTATTTATTTGTTATTTATTGTATTAAAATTCAAATAATTTTTTAACTTAGAATTTTTTTTATATGAACTGCTGCCCACAGGGGTGCCATACACAAAGTAAAGGCTCTTTCCCCCTTTAAACTCCATCTTTTATTTGTTTGTTTGTTTGTATTTTCAGCTTGCAACTAAATGCAATCCAGCAGGGGGTGCCAATATGTTGCAAGGTCCTCAATCTTTTCCCTTCTTTTTCTTTTTTTAAAATTTTCAATATACCCCACTTGTCTCCAGCAGAGGGTGCAATGCCTTGTTCAAATCCTCTCTTACCCAATCCTTTTAAAAATGAAAGTATGGAGGCTAATAGTTAACAATAAAATCAACAAAACAAAATTGCAAACATCCCACGCATCAGTTGCGTCCACTACCCCACAACACCTACAAATTAAATTTATAATATACAACGATGTATTCAATTATTAGAATTATTTACTACAACTACTTGTGCTAAAAAGAAACCAGGCAACCAAGTACTAAAATAAACAGATAAGGAACAAGAGAACAATAATTAACAGAGCAACTACTAATGCTAAATTTGAACTATAATTCAAAATCTCTCCCGCCCCACTTAACCCAAATCAAGCAAAGCAGCTATATGGGAGGAGGAGGGGGGAGAAGATAAGTTGCAAAGCAAGGATCCCCTGCCCAAAGACCCCCCCAGCTCAAAATCCACAAAAAAGTTAACAGCCATGTTCGACTCTAGGGGGCGGTGCTCACCCCCATTTCCAAGCCATAGAGCTAGCGTTTGTCCGAAGACAATCTTCCGTGGTCACATGGCCAGTGCGACTTAGACACGGAACACTGTTACCTTCAACCGAAGTGGTCCCTATTTATCTACTCGCATTTGCATGCTTTCGAACCCCTAGGTTGGCGGGAGCTGGGACAAGCGACGGGTGCTCACTCCGTCACGTGGATTCGATCTTACAGCTGAAGATCTACAGACCTAACAGCACAGAGGCTTCTGCGGTTTAACACACAGTGCCACCACGTCCCTTAACAGAAAAAGGAAGCCTCTAATTAGAACAATTAAAAAAGGAAACCAGCTGGGTCATGCTAATGTGCAACCCCAATCCAACGCTGTAGCACCTCAGGAATCGAAAATCACCAGAATAATAAAAGGAAGCTATCAATGAACGGTTTTTAACTAATAATTAAATAAATCAGAAACAACTGGGTAACACTAAAAGACACCCACTGAGGGATTAGGAAAATAAGTCGATGCGGGGAAAGCAAAACCTCTCCTCGCTCGGCAATACAGCTCTCCTCTCTGTCAAGAAAAACAGCAAAGAGGCTGAGCTAGGACAACAGAGGCTTATTAAGTCTCTGTCCCTCCTCCTCTCAGAAGTGGTGTCATTCAACCATGACGCCATCTTTCTGGGCGGGACAGCAAAACCTCCCCGTCACCATGACTTAGCATAATGGTGGAGAGGTCCTTGTCCCCAGGGCCTGTCTCCCTTTGCTTGGTTATATCAGGCCTACTGTGTGAATGTATGAAAAAGAAACTGCTCCAGTACTTCTTGGGAGGCCTAAATCTTCATGAAAACTCTAGTCTTGCTTCCCAGTGGGCTTAATCAGAGAGCTCCTCCAAAGAACTACAACTCTCACAAAACTCTAGTCTTCACAGGAAGAAACTGGGTGGATTTCTTTTTGTACATTAACAACAGTAGGCCCAAGTAGGTTTGAGATGGCCAAGCAGCCTGGAAGACATCCCACATTGCAATGTACGTGTGTGTAGGTGTACATTAGTGGACTGGCACTCCCACAATTCTGCCTGGAGAATTCTTGTGGTTGGAGTTAAAAACAAAAACAAACGGAGTTTCTACCACAGTTTCCAGACTCTTGCAATACCTTCAAAAGACCAAAATACTCCGAATTTCAAAAGGATAGAATGACATGGGTGCAACATTTGCACTAACTGTTCACATCTATTAAAACTGGGGCGGTGAAACTTTAAGAGACACACATGTATGTGTGCAGCCACATGAGATGGAACAGGATGAAGGTATGTGATTAATAGATCTGGCTCAAAATATGATGGGCGTAATGTTATGAAAAATTAAGCAACAATGAAAAGGGGATAAACAGATAAAGCAGTACTGACGGGCAGAATTGTATTTATGAATTTCCTCCTTCTATTTCATTCTTACTTTCCTTCTTTTCCATTTTTTTAAATGTCCCAGGTTTCTTTCATAGATCTTCAGCAATAAATTATTATTGTTAGGCTGCCAGAGAGAATTCCCTCCTGTGTCACTCAAGACTCTATGTTCAATTAAAATGACAAGAGTGGCATGCATGGATGACTTTTGGGCAAGAGGGAAATGAGAGAGGGCTCATCAATGAAATACAAATGTTACCTCTTCAGATGTTAGGAGGTGGAGCATGTTTCCTTAAATGGAAGAAGGGGTAAAAAGAGAGAAATGTGTTCCTAAGTATTCTTCCTTTGAGGTACTAAGTAACCACAAAAGCAGTCACTGGACTTGATTAAGTCTGCATGGTTTTCTCAGCTGATGAATTTCCAGATCAATTTGTATGCAAATGAAACAGAAATGGAGTTGTACTGTCACAACTAAGCTGTCCAGCTTCCCTGTTTTCTTGCAAAAGGCAGCAATACATGTGAAGTGGAGAATCTGGGCACTAAAGGTCTCCCCTCAGTCCACAAAACACCCATTGGCTTTACAGGCACAGAATATTTTTTCATACAGTCATAGAAGTACAGCAGTGCCTCGGTTAACGAGGATAATCCATTCCAGTGAAATCGCTGTAGAGCAAAATCCTTGTTAAGCGGGAAAAGAAATCCCACTGAAATGCATTGAAAACCCGTTCAATGCGTTCCAATGGGCTAAAAATTCACTGTCCAGTGAAGATCCTCCATAAGGGCGGCCATTTTCAGTGCCTGTAGAGTGAGGAATCCATCCAAAAACACAGCGGGGAGCCATTTTTAGCAGCTGGTGGCCATTTTGAAGCCGTCGAATAGCTGTTTTAAAAATGTTGCAATGCGAAGAATAGGTTCTCGAAGCAGGGAACTGATCGTCGCAAAGTGGATTTTGCCTATTAAAACACTGTTTTGTGATCGCAAAAGCGATCACAAAACAGTCATCGTATAGCGGTTTTGTCATTTAATGAAGCAATCGTTAAGCAAGGCACCCCTGTATACAATAATTGAGTTGGAAGGGGCATATAAGGCTATTAAGTTCAACCCTCTGCTTGATTCAGGAAATCAAATCACATCAAATCTGACAGGTGGTTGTCCAATTTTCTCTTGAATGCCTCCAGCATTGGAGTCCTCACCCCCCCGTGATAATCAGTTCCATTGGTATACTGCTCTAACAGTTAAGAAGTCCTTCCTGATGGTTGTTGTGGGTTTTTCGGGCTCTTTGGCCGTGTTCTTCCTGATATTCAGCCCAAACCTGGCTTCCTCTAGATTGAGCCCATTATTACATGTCCTGCACTCTGGGATGACTGAGAACAGATCCTGCCCTTCCTCTGTAGGGCTTCCTTTCAGATATTTGAAAAGTGCTATTGCATCTCCCCTCAGTCTTCTTTTCTCAAGGCTAAATATTTAGAAGGGGAATTCCTAGGTATAGTCCTCAACCAGCCAACTTGTGCAGCTATTGCCTTCTTTCTCCCACTTCCTATGCCTTTATTGTCTAGCCTTGTAAACTGAGATTTCTTCGGAAAAGCCCAGCTGCATGAAACATCACTGGCAGATGAATGAACAACATCAAAGTTAATACTCTGCTTAATGGATGTTACAACTTTACCAGCACCAATTTATTTTGTGTATGAAGGCACCATAAGTGTAGGTGGGCTTCAAGTCAATTATACTTCAGTTAAGCATGACACAGAGAGCCGACAGTACAGCAGCCTGCTCAAAGAAGCTGTAATGGGGAACAACAGGACAGATAATCATGAGGGATTACTACACTGGCTCATAAATCCACACCAGGGCTGACAAGATTTCTGCTCTCAGAGTGACAAACCTTGTTCTCTGGCAATACTGATTTTTGAGACCTGAGAAAAACTGATATTTTTCTCTTCCTGAATGACACGTAAGGACATCATTGATGCCACTTAACGTGCATCAGTTATCTGTCAATACTTTTTAATCTAGTTGCCACACTTACAGATCATAGGATTTTGGAGGTCAGAATAAACACATTATGAGAAGACGTTTTAACATATTTCAGACACTCATGGTAGTTCACTTGCAATATTCAATAATGCTTTATTACAACCAGTTGAGGAGACCAGCTTGCTGCATTTAGGAATCTGAGGCAGAGAAAATAGCAGCCTGTTTAATAAACTAATGTCTTTGATAAAATCTTAGCACAGAACTTCACAATCTTTTATTATTATTATTTTTAAGCCAATATATTATACTAGAGTATGCATACATATATTGAACCATCAGTTGCTGTTAAATGTGTGAATTGTTTTCTTAGAATGGTTAGTGTCACAATTTGGAAATTGTTTTCTTAGAATGGTTAGTGTCACAATTTGCAGAATCCCTCAACCAGAATGGTAAACCAGGTCAGCTAGGGGATTCTGGGTATTGTGATCAAACAAACAAACAAACAAACAAACAAACAAACAAACAAACAAACAAACAAACCAAACCAAACCAAAACAAAACAAAACAAAACAAAACAAAACAAAACAAAACAAAAACAAAGCACTCTGAAGTCTGTGGTGCTATCAAGAGATATAGAATTTTGGTTTCAGATGATTAAAATCTGAGGGTTTCTTTGGAAAACTTTTGAGAAAACACAATCTACAAACAGTATTCAAGCCCACCACAAAAATACAACAAATGTTACGGTCAGCAAAGGACAGAAGGGACCCCCTCACCACTGCAGGAGTATACCAGATACCTTGCAGTTGTGGCCAGGTATATATTGGAACCAAAAAACAACGCATCCACACCAGAATCAAAGAACATGAAAGACACTGCAGACTAAAACAACCAGAAAAATCTGCAGTAACTGAACATGCCCTAAAACAAGATGGACATGAAAGTCTATTTCAAAATACTGAAATACTGGATAACACCAGCAATCATTAGGTCAAACTGCACAGGGAAGCCATTGAAATCCACAAGCACCAGCAGAACTTCAACAAAAAAGAGGAAAGTTTGAAACTCAACAAAACTTGGCTACCAGCTCTCAAAAATACAGCGTGCAAAACATCAACGACTTCTACCCAGCCACAAGGACCGGGGATCACTACACATAAAAGACCAGGTAATGACACCCATCAATCACAGTGACTGATAATCTCCTCTCCTTATAACAACAATACACCCACAACAAAACACACTAATCACCCGTCTCCTGAAGAGGACAAAAGCCTATCTCACAGCCATAAATACTCTACTCCCAAGCAAATTACACCAGAGCACAGAGTCCTGTCCTCTGAAGATGCCGGCCACAGAGACTGGCGAAACATTAGGAAGAACAACCTTCAGAACACGGCCAAAGAGCCCAAAAAACCCACAATAACCACATGGCTTTTCGTTTCTTTGTAGTTGTGCAGTATTTGCACAAACTCTTTTCCTCCTGAAAAGCAAAGCGTATACACATAGCAAGCACAGGAGTGGATGATTGTAAAAATGACACACAAAACCACCACCACCACAACAATAAAAACCCACCCTAGAGCCATGCTATAAATTTCAAAAGGACCTTAGAGTCATCTTCACAGTTTGGGGCATTTAAATGGGGCAAAGTGATGGGTTTTGCACAAAATTATGAGGACAGTTCAAGGGCAGCTAAAAATCTTGACCATTCTTTACAGAGAAGAAGAATGTGGCAATGCTTTGCCCTCAAGATGAGTAAGGATTTACTTCCTTGAAGTGCATAAGGGGATTTTTTTTTTGCTCCTTGCTCATATATGGAAAGACATTGTCAGCGAGGCAATAATACACAAGTAGATACACTTAGTGCACATACAGTGAACTCCAGCAGAGATAGAAGTGCATTTCACAATGTAGGGTAGAGGTTAAAAAGACCTGGCTCAAAATGGCAAAGATGTTCCAGCTGAGATGAGAAACAGAGTCTTCTTTGAGATTGGAGGCTCATTTTACATTTAGTCTGTTGTCTCTCTGATCATCAGATAACACACATGCAATGGCTCTTCTGTGTAGCAGGAATGGCTGCTTGTGAACATTGCAAAATATCAGATGAAAGTATTTAAGAAGGTGAAAGCAATCCAATACCAGTAGTCATTGCATATTTTTACCTTTGCTTTATTCATTTGTCCCCCATTACAAATGAACTAAATGATGATATAATTATACCCAGAAGCTGTCAGTAATTGTATGTGATGCACTAAAAGCAATGAAAATCTAATGTCAAGAAACAAAGGGAAAACAGATTAAAAATGACTGTCAACCGTGTACTCTTGCATTCCCATAAAAAGATATTATTCTGATGAGTAACCCAACCTGCAAATTGCCCCTGCAAAATCCAAATCAAATGTATGGAACACAAATTAATTACCTGGAAATTATTTGTTGATTGCGCGCCAAGTACAACCTTTTTGACATTCAGCACCACTGTAACATGATGAAGGATAACAATATTGAATCATGAAAACAAGGAGGAAAAACAGAGTAACAAGAGAAAATTGGATTCTTATGTTATTTTGCCTGAGATTCTTTTCCAAACTGGCAAATGAAGAGCAGAGCAATTCAATCGTCTGCGAACAACACTTGGAGAAAAGATATACCATCATTATCATTCAAGGACAAACATCCCTTTTTGTAAATTTTAAACACAAGCTTCTTTAATAAAATACACATGTTTGAAAGAAACTTTTATATACACGTTCAGAACAAAAGGCAGAGGAAGAGGTGTGTAAGATCTTAGCCCTGTCTAGCCCGTAATTCTAACCAGTGAATTTGACAAGCATGATTCTATATAGGTTTACTCAAAAATAAGGATGCAAAACCTCACAAGCCAGAATAATCATAATAATAATGAAACTACTATTATTTTCCTCACTCTGTGAAACAGCAAGACATTTTGCTGCCCTCTCAGCAAGAGAATGTAATGAGAATGCAATGGATTTTTCACCAATTATGAAAATTGGGCAAAATAACAATTTAAAGTAAATAATACAAGTAACACAAACTATTGATGGTTTCTGTTTTATTGTACGAACTTTTTTAAGATGAGAAAAATTCTTTTAAAAATGCTTCAGTACTGTTTGCCTGCATCAGTTCTGGTAACAGAGTTAGGCCAACAAGTCCTAAATAATTTCCAAAGTGGATTTGGTTTCAACAAAGCTTCAGCTGAGCTTGTCTGGACTCAGGTGATCCTTGACCACCTTGGCCAGCTATTACTGTGCTTAGAGTGACTTAATGCAAATACAATCCCAAATTAAAGGGATACATATGGTCCATCAAATACCTAGCTTTATTTTCCTTTATCTCCTGTCAAAAAGGTTGCAAAGTCAGATTCCATACGAATACTTCCTATTATATGAGTGCTACCAAAGTCACCAGGAACTACACAAAATCTTTCCAGTTTCAACTGTTAAAGGTAGCAGGCCTGGCAGAGCACTTTAAGTAGTTGCTTAGTGTGGTCTACATCTCCTGCCTCATCTGACATAAAGAGAGAGAAGACTCTTTTTCAGCTGCCAGAGAAGCCAAACTACACGAGTGGAACAGCCGACAGCAGAGTGGGAAAGTCTCATTAGAGTCAGATCAGACTTGAAAAGTTCCCCACCATGTGAAAAAACATGAAGTGTGACTGCAAAATGACTTTCTAACATACTTGACCTGAGCTCATTTGAACATTTTCAAGCAGGATCCACTTCCTGCTTTTTCATGCCTAACTATTGACTTGGCTTGATCCTCCCATTTGAGGGAAGAACGAATGAGTTGAAAGCAGAGGCAAATTCTTTCTGGGCCCCAGTTGCTAGAACCTCCAACCATCATGGCCACTAGCAGTCTGCCAGTTTAGTCAGCCAGAGCAACTTCTCTAAGCTTTTCATGCAGGAAAGATCAGCTGTTCTTCTTCCCCTCATGCTATATCTGGCTAGCCGCTGACACTACTGACATAGTTAGGCGCAACGGTCTAAAAAACAATAATAATAGGAGGTGGAACTAAAGTTGACAAGGAGGTGTAGGGTGAGCACAGAACAAGCCAGGAGATCTTTTCAGCTTGGATTTTCATCTAAGATGGGGAAGAAACAGGGCACTTGTAATGACCACTTGTCACTGTGCATTGTCACTAATGCATCCCTTACCTCACTATCTATAAGTGCAATCTCATTCACCATCAAGTGTGCACTGTCTCTTAAATGGGGGAAGGTTATTGGCTTGCTGTTCTCAGAATAGTGCAGCTTGCTGACTGTATAGCTTGGAATCTTCTGGGAGTTACAGTTCAAAAACTGCAACCACAACACAACTTTTGCTAAGCTCTGGTAGTAATCTCCCACTGCTTTTCACTTCTGTTCCCACCTTTCCTAATCATGGTGCCTGGAGAACTCTGATAGTTCTAAAACAAAAATGAACTTTTCTCCACCATGATATTTATTTTCCTGAGCTTTTGGATAACCTGTTGAGCCTGTGATGATATGGGCTGTGGTTCACAAAAGTGCATGCTATAATTTGCCGTGGGACCGTATTTATCATTGTCATTTAGTGTTGTAAGATTTAGCAGCATCCCTAAACCTCTGATTAGAGGTGAGTGTTCAAGATAGAATGGGGAGGATCTTTATGATGTCATAAGGACAGGTCATGATGTCAAAGGAGTAGGCTTCCATGTCACAGAGATAAAGGTTGGGAAGATGCTCAATACTGCTTCTGCGGCAGCTGATTATGGAATCTAGGTAAATCTGCTCAGAACCAGGTTAAGTGGCAAATAACCAGGTTCAATGGAAACTGAGATCCAGGGAGGAAAAAAAAACCTCACAATGTTCCTCCTCCTCCTCTTCTCTGGCAATCAGACAGGCACTAGCATGCTTCCAATAGCTGGAGGAATTCCTAACAGAGCCTATATTTCATTTTCTTTGCCTAGTACAGGATCTATGGGGATTTTTTTTTCTAGGCCCGCCACTATCACCGCTACCACTGGAAGACTCATTGCTGGCTCATGAAGAGCATCCTTTCTGCTCACCCTGTGCTGCTGCCACACCTCACACTTGGGCAACACAAAGTCTCACAAGTTGCAAGTGCTTATGCCCCACTTCCAGTGTCAGTCCAACAGGCGCAATGACCAAAGTATAGGTACCTTCCTAGCTTTCCTAGCTTAGCCTTATCCCTTCACTTTTGGCATCTTGGAGGTCTTTGGAATACAAACTCTAGCCTTCTGTGACATGCCCCTTGCGTGTCCCTGGATTATTTCACTAATCTAAGGCCCACACCATGTTCCTATTTATGCTGCCATTAGTTGATCTCTGTCAGCATTATTTACTTGGAAAGACTGAGGTCCATACTGTATGTAAATTTTAACAAAAATAGGTTTATTGGGTACAGTTCAAATCTTGAGTTTCACATAAATAAATTCCTAAAAGATGTTGAAGCTTTCAATAGTTTTGTAATAACTTATTCCACACTTAACTCTCGCTTAATTCCACACTCTTAACTGCTTTTCAACTCACCACTGACTATCTGCTCTTCCTCTCTGCTTCACCCCTCTCTTTTTTCACTGGCTCCGCCTCCCAACAACTCTTATTGGTGCATGCTGATACACTCATCCATATGCATAGGCAGAGTGATCACTACACCTACAAATATTTCAAATATTCCTCTTTTTTCACTGATTAAGTTACAACTTTATACAGAACGTTCCCTACATAAAAAAGATTCCAGTTAAGAACGGCTCCATTTGCAAAAAATTGCTTTGACTTGAGAATGGAGCCTCGACTTAAGAAGAAAAAGAAAAAAGACCTTCCTGCCCTTTTTTTGACCTTAGGTCAAAAGAAGAAAAAATTAAAAAAAATCATCTCCTAGTGGTAGAGTATGGATTAACCGGCTTTGCTTTAGTTCCTGTGGGAACTAATGCTTCTACTTAAGAACAGCGCCTCGACTTAAGAACGAAAAACAGCCGGAACGGATTAAATGGTTTCCAATGCATTCCTATGGGAAATGGTGCTTTGATGTAAGAACGTTTTGACTTAAGAATGCAGTCCCAATACAGATTAAGTTCTTAAGTCAAGGTACCACTGAGGTGGCTTTAAATGTTACTATTTAAATGCTATTTGTTTGCTTTCTTTTGACTATCTACTGGGAAAAATGTACATTTTGTTGCTAATACTATAGGCTCATATTTACATAACGACCATGAACAAGCATGGATTTTATCTCTTAGGTTAAAGCCCCTATTTAGGCATCATTTTATTTCCTCCTTTCAGCTTCTCCTCTTCCCTATTTTGACAGTTGACATGCTTCTTTGCTACAGCCTCAGGAAAAAAAAAAACCCTAGGAAGTATTGCATTTAGGAGAGATATTTTTAGTTGCTATCACTACGAAGTCTCCCTGGACCTTAGGCAGGCAGCCCTCCTGCTGTGCTGAGCAGAGAGTTCTTGCCACACTGTCTGTCACAGACTGACAGAAGAGAAGAGAGAGAGAGAGAGAGAGAGAGAGAGAGAGAGAGAGAGAGAGAGAGAGAGAGAGAGATGGCAGGATGCTGAGTCAGCAAAAAGCCATCAGTTGGCTCAGGCATTATGACACTATCAGGAACAAAACCGGCAAACATTTCTTTAAATCAAATCATCTTAGAGCTGCAGAGCTGGAAGGGACCCTATGGATAATTGAGTCCGGCCCCTGTCAGGGAGGCAGAGTGGGGAATCGAACTCCCAACCTCTGTAGGTAGATGCCTAAACCACCAAGCTATCTAGCATTTGCCTTGTCTTTCCAAAGGCTAGTTTTTCAGCAACCACTGGAAGCAGCAGGCCACTTCCAGATGCATTCTGTGGAAACCAAAGCTCCACTTCACAGTTAATTTTGTTACAATTCGCACTGGGATCTGTGCGTGGCAACATTTGAGTTTTCACTCCATTACAATGGATTTTTTGCATTCGCAACAGGCAGGTGTCCATAGCTAAAGTGCCACACATCCATTCAATACGCTCAGAATGGAAACAGGGAATGTCCTGTATTAACTAAGTGTAAATCTGATTTATTGACTGCATTAATCATGTAAAAACAAAATCAATGGACTGCACTTAATTATGGAAGAGCTGGTCAGAGAGCAAGAGAGCTTTATAGTGTGCCGGGTCAAATCCACTTCAGTAATTCTGGAGGTTTTTGTGATAGGAAAATTCAGGTAAACATCTTCTTCTCTGGTTCCTAAGAGGATTCTCCCTGCTTTCAGGATGTGAACAGGTCCTTCTGTATAGTATAAAAGCCCATTATCCAGGTGGGAGAGAATTACTGTGAACTTGCTAGAACAACTTGAGTCCTTCTCTGTGTTAATGCAGGGCTTCTTAGACAGTACATTTAGTCTCCATTTTCTCCTTGATGTAACATTAATCTTATTGGTGGTTTTTATGATGTCCACATAATGTAAGGCTTGTATTGGTTTGCAAAGTGACAAATTCTATTACTTCTCTGGGAGTTTTTTTATGGCTTCCTGAGGGCTGGTTTAATTTTTATCTCAGTATGTTCTAGGCAGTGAAGTTTAGTGCTGAGGTGTTTCCCAAAGGAAGTACATTTTCACTGTCAACCTCCCTGTTGGAAGCTTTCTATTAACTTCCACTTATTACAAAGGCACACCATGTATGGCTCCAAAAGAAAAATTTCCACATGGGAAGCTGATTTTATTTGCAAATTTTTGAAAGGATTTGAAGCAATTCCTTTGAAGAAGCTGTTTTTGGAGGCATGTCTTTAGAAGGAGGCTTGGACACTAATCCTGATAAGCTCTGTGATCTTCTCTTACCGAGAAGGAGAAAGAAGTCAGATCTTCTGTCCCTCCTTGGAGAGCCAATGGATGCATTTGGTATTGCATTTAAGCTAGTTCATTCATCATTAGAGATGGACATGAATCAGAAAAATGGTGATTTGTTTTGATTCATGATTTGTCAAAGTCAACAAATCATGAATAACATTTTTACTTTTTTTGATGAATTGACAAATTGATTGAATTCATTTTTGCATTTAAAACCCTGTAAAGTGCCCCCCCAACACCTAGAAACACCAAAATCACAAGGGAAGCTTTCTCTTACTCACCTCTACAAGCCCTGCAAATTTATTGAAGTTCGGGTTTCAGACATCTGAGTTATCGACCCACAAGGAGGGCCCCCAGGAAAGTTCCCCCCAGGCACCTAGAAATATCAAAATCACAGAGAAGCTTCCCCTGACTCTTCTCTACAGTCTCCAAATTTGATGAATATAGGTTTTCCAGACATCTGAGTTATACACCCTCAAAGTAGGTCCTCTGGGAAAGTGCCCTTTAGCAGATGGCTTGAGGAAACAGAACCTTCACCAAACTGGGAGGTTTTGTAAAGGAGCACCAGTGGAAGTTTCGCTGTGATTTTGGTGTCTCTAGGTGCCTGGAGGGGGCACTTTATAGCCCAATAAATTGACAAATCAAAAAGCGCAAAAAATCATTGATTTGTATTCATTGGGGAATGAATTTGTGCAAATACAAATCAATGAATTAGTGATTTTTGATGAATTTTGCTATTTGTGTTTTTTTTTTCAATTTGTGCCCCTCTCAATTCATTGTTCTTGAACCTGATCTCTGTATGGAAAAGGTATTTTAGTTCATAGCATTTCCTTGAGAAAACCTTATTGAGGATGACTGGGGAGGGATGAATTAATGAGGGAAGAGAGAACATATACATAGATATTTCGAAAGTATCTGGATAATGAATTACAGATGTTAATAGAGATAAGAATTGTCTCAGGGATGAGGATATGTGACCATCTGCATTTTATTAAACTCCCATTCCCATAAGTGGGATGATGGTGGAATAGAATCTAACAACACATGTAAGACTATAGTTTCCATCCATCATACTATCCTCTTCTTCTAAGAAATGATGTATTCTCTGGCAATTATGAGGATTAATAAAAGGCTGAGTTCTGCTACTGAATCAGGCCTAATTAGTATCACTTTAATGAAGCTTTGGACTGCAGCCTATCTCCCAAATTAGGAAACAATTCCCTTTTCTACAAGAACACTGACTATAGCTTGCAAACTTGCAACCCTGATGTAATTGGGCAGGAACTATATTGTCATTTTTGTGAAGTTACACTAAATGATGCAATCATGTCAGAGGAGTTAGTGCTGGCAAATTACACATCCATTTGTTCATATTAAGCATTGCACAGCAAGTACCCAACAACGGAAAGCTGGTCACTTGGAACAAACTCTGTGAAATAATTCATAAATCCAAGCAACTGTGCAAAGCTAGCAAGAGCGCCCCCCCCAATTAATTTGTGGCCATGGGGCAATTAGTGCCACTTCATGTAAAATGGTTGTGAATTATCTTAACTATTTCATTGTGTTATTGATTTAGGGGAATGGGAATAATCGGTTCAAAAACTGAGTTTACATGTTATAACGTGCAGAACTAAACATATGTTCTTGAAAATATACACATCAATTAACACACATTTGCCTCCATTTCATCCACAACTTGTATTACAAATGCATACCCACCCACCCCATTGGCTGAACCTAGTGCTTTACAAAGTTTGAAGAAGACCCTCCTCAGATGAATATGATTCTTTGGTGGTTAGAACACGGCCAACGAGCCCGAAAAACCCACAACAACCATTAGATCCTGGCCATGAAAGCCTTCACAAATATATAATTCTTTTGTGTTTTTATGTTTAAGGCAGCAGTGTAACACAGTTTTGACCAGAACTCCAAATCTCTCAACTAGCAGATCCTGAAAAATGACCCAAATAATGACTGTGAACTCTCCCTCTTACTTGGTCTGCATGCTATTTCAGGCTTGCTAATTGGAATCACACAATTTTTAAATCAACTAGGCTTTTTCCTATGATACTTGAAAATTATGTGAAGGCTATTGAGGGAAGTACGTTATTGGCAAGTTTTGCATGATTTTCAGTTCTGCCCAAAATGGCTCCCAATTGAGGTAAGCCATGAACAAATGCCCATGAAATCAAGACAACTATTAGTTGTGGCTAATTTTAGTCAGTGAGTTTTACCCTACCTGCCTCACAAGGAAGATCCAAAACAGTTGAAACATATCATCCAAAGTCTTCCCAGGTTTAAGCATGGGAAGTTGGTGGCAGGTGAACAGAAGACATGGTAAAGTCCTCTTCTTCTTCTTCTTCTTCTTTCCTGTTATTCTCCATTTATTTGGATCATTTCCCTCTCATTGCAAACAATGGGAAGCTAATAATGCATGCCCATGCCAAAATTACATTTTCCCCTGTGTTGGCAGTGTGTTGAGGGAATGGGAGTATTCCGAGTGCACATGTAACACACCTAACCCATCTGCCTTTGACTTTATCCCTGTGTTCCTTAGGCTGTTTGCATGGGAGTTGAAAAAGGCTATTTTCTCTCTCTAAAGTACAACTCTCTTTCATTTTCTGCTCTTGGAGAGGGAGAAATGGGATACTCTATAGCTCCAGGGATTCTCCTCTCAATGGCCATACAATTGCATCCTTAAGTTGCAGTCTTAGACACTTGCTTGGTGGGTGGCGTGCCCACTTCTCAGAAGGCACATATAGTCTACTAAATTACAACTAGATTTGCCCAATGGAATCCATGGAACTTATAGCTGATTCACCAAATCCCCACTGATTCAATGGGCTTACTCTAGTTGTGACTCATTACTGGATTTCATGCACCGGCTTGCAGGTTACCTGGACTTGAAATGCAGTCTTTTGTCAATATGAACAAAAAATATTATGAAAGCTGAATCCATTCATGCAACCTTTTCAAAGAAAATCATTTCATGTGTACAGAGGTGAGAGTTCACTAGAGAGGTAGCTCTGTAAATCACCTATAATACTTCTGGGAGATTATAATGCAGTATAGAAAAACACTTACTATGCCCTATGTACAGTCAGGGTTAATATTAAACCTATGAACTCTGGTTATTACTCAAAGCAATATTGTTCAATATGTCTTCTGCTGACAAACCTACATCCCAGATACTATTGTGAAACTAGGAAGGGTGTAGAATAACATGATACTCTTTTGACTGACAGTCATTACTTTAAAGCCACTATCTTACCCTGCTTCTTAATTCATAAGCTTTTGAATTAAAATAACTTGCACCAAAATCTGAATTTTAGAGATTTATGCAACCCTCATATCTGCTGACAAACTCCCAAAGGTATTTTCTTAAATCCTGTGCTCATGTACTTTATTATAAATCCCAATGAGAAGCAAAGGTACTTATTTTGATAATCACTAAGTTTTCGGATTGTATCTCCATGCTTATCATTTGGATTATCATTTGATATATTTATATTGCATATATGACATTTTTAGGATTGCAGCAGGGGGGGGATGAATCTTTCTGCTCTTCTAAACATTGCAAAAGTTACATTGTGCAGTGATACCCCACAAGACAAATGCCTCGCAGGACAAAAAACTCACAGGACAAATGGTTTTGGCAATGGGGTTGATGACTCGCAAGACAAATGTTCCTATGGCCGCGCTTCACAAGACAAATGTTTTCTGTTTTTTGTTCCTGCCTCATGTTTGCTGATTTTTAAATGTTTTTCTATGATGTTTAAAAAGTTAAAGTTTTTTGATTGAAATTTTTGAAATCTTCTGCACAATATGTCTGGCTTTAAAGAGCACTTAATAAACCCTTTGTAAACCAAATTTGACTTTGTTCTGACTTTTTTTGTCCATAGGAACACATTAATTAGATTTCAATGCATTTCTATGGGAAAACACATTTCACAAGACGAATTTTTTGCAAGACAACATTAACCGTGGAACGAATTAAATTCATCTTGTGAGGCACCACTGTTCTTATAAACTAAATACTGATGCTTGACTTTACAAAATAGTGTTGCACTCACTGTCCTACTGATCAAAGTTTGCATGGTACATTTTAATGTATATAAGGTTCAAGTGATACAGCCCATGTTTTACTCAATATTACTATAGTTTACCCTTTTTTTGCAATTTGTTATCGAAAAAGAGGCTTTAGAGATGGCAGAGAGTAAAATTAAACATATAACAAATTAGAACAAGTTTGAGCAATTTGTATAACCCATATATAATAAATGCAGCAGTGAAATCAATTAAAAGTTTGTTAGATTACATTCCTCAGTGGCTGAAAATTGGCAAGTGAGAGAGACTGAGAGTTTTCTTTAGTTTTGAGGTTTCCAAAGCAAATAGAAGAAGCTGTGTGTTCTCTCTTTCTCTCTCTCTCTAAAACCATCTGACCATTTTCTTAAATATATATGATGTGTTTGACACCAAGACATCTTGAACATATTAAAGGTGGAAAAGAAATAAACATCAAACAACTTTTCCAACTTAATTTGTACAATGGGTGGTTTGCCATATTATTAGCAAATGTATACTTACGTTTTTAAGTTTTCTGTGACTAAAAAAAATACATTGTAGATTCTTTTTGTCTGCTTCCTTTCAAAAGTGTGTGTGTGTGTGTGTGTGTGTGTGTTTGCAAATCAAAATGTGCACAAATATACTTTAGTCAGATCGAAAATGCATATAAAAATGTGTACATGAAGAAACTATATTAAAAAGTGTGTCCCTTAGGGAAAGTGTATGCTAAAATATTGACACTTTTCCTTGCAAACTCCCCTTCCATTAAGTCTTCCATTAATTCAACACAAGGATGAGAAGTAAAGGGAGGTGGGATGTAAAGGAAAAACAGTAAAATTAATACCAAAGGGCTTTCATATCCCTAGATAAAATGCCCAAACGTTTTATGAAATACTTACTTGCCTTTTCTGTTCTCCTAAGGCAATGAAGTCTGCACATGATCAAAAGTTTTGGCAACACTGTGTTGAAGAAAACACACCAAAGCACAGAACTTGAGAATAATCAGTTTGTCTTAGGTAAAGCTCACCTATATATAAATGGGTTTGGTTTACAGCCATCAGGTATATCTACAGAGCTTATCTATACCAACATGTGGTATATATGTGTAGCCATATACCATTCTCTTTAGTATAGTTTAAATCCATACTTATTGTCTAATCAGTTTTCTTGATTACAAGTCCATATTATGACATCACCATGACATTCAAAATGACCAACAGTGCAATGAACTCAATAGTGGCAAGGTCATTAGTCATCTTAACAAATGACAAGTCAACCTGATACAGAGTTGTACTGAAACATACTTGCATTTCATGGGCCTTCATGACTCCAAATACCAATGCTGGGCAAGTCCAAAGTTTAGGGGCCTCACACCTCATCCTCTGAATGATGTGTGAGGCCTGTGACAAACCCAGACCTACTGGGATCTGCCACAGTTAACTAAGCTGCCACCAACCATTCCCTATAAGAAGTCACACAGACCAGGGATGGATTTTCAACAAATAAAAGAATAAGGTTTATTTAAATACAACACACAGGGAAAATAAAATGATCAGGTGAATAAGATATAGTAACGTGGCTTAGTCTCATTCATACATGCATACAGTTTGGTTCACACAGAACCCTTAACTTGAAGCACAGACCCTGAACCTATCAGTTCTGGCTAACCAACAGACACCTGAACCTATCAGGTTGGTACTGACACACAGTAGTACCCTGTCTGACACACAGACTCCCACACCAGCTTCTTCTTCCCAGCTGCTGCTTCTTCCCTTCTCAGCGTCTAAACTTCTCCACACACGCTTCACATATATATACAGTACAGCCCCTCCTCCTGATGTCCCGCCTTCCACTCCCCATAGGATGGAACTTTCCCTCCAAACCCATGACAGACAGGTAACATCAGTGCTGTATGTAACACCTCCCCTCTTTATAAGTTGTTTTGTAGGGGGAAAGCTAAGGTGCTTTTTCCCAAAAAAACAACCTGGATAAAACACACAACAACAGTTATACATACCATATCATACTTACTTATACTTACATTCTAAGTTAACCATAGCAATTAGGCATTTAAACATTTACCATATACATTACATCAATTTACCTTTATTCATACAAACCAAGTTCAAAAAACAGGTACATTTAACTTTTTGTCATCAATATATATACATAGTCCATGTTTCTTTCGCCGTCTTCATTCTTCAGGTCTTCTTGACAAGGCGTCAGCAACACAGTTCACTGACCCTCTGACCACCTTCACTTCAAAGTCATAGTCCTGTAGGTTTAAAGCCCACCTCATAAGTTTGCTATTGTGGGTTTTCATTGTCTTTAACCATTGCAGTGGTGAATGGTCAGTGCACAGAACAAAATGTCTTCCCCAGATGTAAGGCTTGGCCTTCTGGATCGCGTAGACTATGGCCAAACACTCCTTCTCCACGGTTGCCAAATGTCTCTCACCTTTTTGAAGTTTCCTACTCAGGTAGGACACTGGATGCTGGTCACCATTCTCATCCTCCTGGCACAGAACTGCTCCTACCCCGCTGTTAGACGCATCGGTGTAGATGATGAACTCCCTGTCGAAGTCTGGAGCACGCAGCACTGGATAGTTGATGAGCACCTGCTTCAACCTCTGGAACGCCTCCTCACAGTCGCTGGTCCACGGGATGCGGTCATCAGTCTTCTTCCTCATCAGATCGGTCAGCGGAGCCGCAATCTCGCTAAACCTCGGGATGAACTTTCTGTAGTAGCCCACCAACCCAAGAAATGATTTGACTTTTTTCTTGGTGTTGGGTCTAGGCCAATCACGAACTGCTTCTATTTTGGCCTCCAGGGGTTTTATCACTCCTCCCCCTACCATGTGACCCAAGTATTTTCTTTCTGGGATACCCAGCTGCAGTTTGTTCTCTTTGCAGAGCTTAAGCCAAAGCACTTCCTCCCCTGGGTCAAAGTGCCTCTCCCTGGCTTCCTGGTCATCCCAAGCTTTCTTTCTGACCTTTTGAGCTTGCAGGGTCTCTGCTGCTAGCTCTAGGTTTCTCTTTAGGTCAATCCTTAAAGAGTCTATGTATGTCACAACGTCTTGTGGGTCATCCTGGGTGATCTGCTCCCAATTTTGTTTGATCAAATCAAGGGGCCCTTTCACCCTTCTCCCAAATAAAAGTTCAAATGGACTGAACCCGGTACTGGCTTGTGGCACTGATCGATAAGCAAACAAAAGGGATTGCAGCTTCTGGTCCCAATTGTTTGGATTCTCTGCCAAGTAAGCCCTAATCATGCGCATTAGAGTCCCATTGAACTTCTCAGTTAACCCATTACTTTCAGGATGATAGGCAGTGGTTTCCTTGTGCTTAATTCCACAGATTTGCCATAAGCGTTTCATGAGCTTTGATGTGAACGATGCGCCCAAATCTGTGATTATTTCTGAGGCAAATCCCATCCTGGACATATACCCCACCAAGGCATCTGCCACTGTGTTAGTTTCAATGTTAGTCAAGGGTATGGCTTCAGGGTACCTCGTGGCATGGTCCACAATGGTGAGAATGAACCTGTTCCCCCTCTTTGTGGCCTTGGGCAAAGGTCCCACAATATCCACCCCTATGCATTTGAACGGAGTGTCAATCACAGGCAAAGGGCACAACTTTGCTTTGGTCCTGTCGCGGTTATTCCCCTGCCTTTGACACACATCACATTGTTTACAGAACTCCCTGATCTGCTTCCCTATGTCAGGCCAGTAAAAATTCTGTGTGATTCTCTGCTGTGTTTTGTTCACCCCTAAGTGTGCAGCAAACATGTCAGAGTGCCCCCTTTGTAAGATCATGGGGCGATACTTTTCAGGTACCACCAGCTGACTTCTGATCCCATCTCCCCCTTTTGAGATATTCCTCAGGGTCTCTCTATATAAAATCCCCTTTTTCTCCAGAAATCTCACTGGGGTTTCAGGTGTTAGCTGGGCGTCAGTCACCTGTTCAAAACACTTTTGGAGAGTGGCGTCTGCCTTTTGCTCTTGTCCAAATCTGCTGTCTGTGGTTAAGGTTTCCACCACAGCTTCTGAACTCCCCTCTGCTTCCGTCTCTGGCTCATCATTACCCCCTTGAACTGTCCCCGTGGTGGCTTGTGAACGTGTAATCACTAGCACCCGTTTCACATGTTCAGCCAGGTCATTTCCCACGAGCACGGCTGCTGGCAGAGTCGATGAAATCGCTAGCCGCCAAACTCCCCTCCAGCCTTGAAAGTTCACAGGTACCTCCGCGACTGGCAGTGAGATTACCTGCCCCTCAATCCCTGCCACCTTCATGCTCTCATTTGGGATTACATATTCCCTAGGAATAATATCTGGATGGCACAGGGTCACCTGGGAACAAGTGTCCCGCAGCCCCCTATACTGATGGCCAAGTATTCCTACGTCCACCCCTGCTGTTTCAAACAACTGAGAATCTGTTCTCACCAGCAGGCAGCGCCTGACCTCTACAAGAGGACCATTTTCCTCAGCCTGATCAGCAGATGTAGCTGTTCCAGATTGAGTAGCCATGGCAACAGGCTCCCTCAGTGACAATGAGCCTTGCTCTTTCTGGACACAGAACACAGCTTTTGGCTTGGTTCCACTCGAATCCTGAGGCACAATTCCTTTTAGCTGCTTTAATTTCTCACACTCTGAGATTAGATGACCCTTTCCCTGACAGAAATAACATTTTCTGGTGTATTTTGATTCTCTCTCATCTTGTTTTGGTTTTCCCTCCAAAATCTGAGGTCTTGGTTTCATGTCTGAGGGCTTCCCTTCACCATGGGCCCCTCCCCCTTGCTGGCTTTTCCCTGGTCCCTGAGAGTACTTGCTGTAGGTCTCTTTGGGTTTCCCCATCGCTTTCCCCTCACCCAAGGGCTTTCTTATTTGGGAAATAAAATCTGCGATCTCGGCTGCTTCTGCCACAGATTTCGGTTTCCTTTCCCTCACCTGGAATTTCAGTTCCCCATGCAGGACTGAATAGAACTGTTCCAGCGCTATCAAATCTTTAAGCTGCTGAAAGGTCTCTGTCCCCTCCTGAGATAGCCATTTCTCAAGCAGCCTCACCAATTGAGCCCCCACTTGGGTAAAAGTCTGCTCTGGTTTCTTGGTGAGTGACCTGAATCTTTGCCTCAGCTGTTCCGCATTTATCCCATGTCTTGCAAACACCAGTTTTTTAAACTCTGCAAAATCTCTCATCAGTTCCTGTGGCATCTCTGAATAAACCTCAGCCAGGCTACCACTGATTAAAGATCGCATGATGGTCATCTTCTCAGTTTCCCTCACTGAGAAGTCCACAAACGCTCTTTCCACTAAGGAAAAGAACACCTCAGGACAATCTCCCTTGTGGTACACAGGGAATTTCTTCAGGTCAGCTTTAGACAATTGGCCTCCCTCAGAATCCCTATTGTTATTATTGTTCTGGTTCATCATTTCCAATTTCCTTAATTCAAACGCCATCCTTTCTTTTTCCAGAGCAATTTTCTCTCTCTCCATTCTTTCTTCCCTCTCCATTCTCTCTCTCTCTCTCTCTAATTCAAATTGCCGTTGTTTCTCTCTTTCCCTTTCCTCCATTTTTTCTCTCTCTAATCTTTCCTCCATTTCAAATTGCCTCATCCTCAGTTCATGCTGTTGGGCTATGAGCAATTTTCTGAGTTCTGGGTTCTCTTCTCCCGTGCTGTCACCTTGCACTGAGCCAAATTCATCCTCAGAACCTTGGTCAGCCTGGGGGTCTTTCACTTCACCCATTTCTGCCATCTGGCTTCGAGTCAAGGGCATAATCCCCCCCCAGCACAGGCTGCTTTAAAAAGTCAAGCCTCAAAATAAAACGACCACTTTTTTTTCTTTTGCCTCAGAACCAGCTTTCCCTATAGATTGCTGCTGTCCTTCAGCACTACTTGCAACAGTTGCGAGCTAGAGTCTACCCCCCTCTGCTGGGCCTCTCAGCAGACAAGCTAGCTCACTGCTATTTCACAGTTTTGCCTCAGCTTTTTCCCGCCAAAACAGGCTGCTTCAGAGCTCCCTAATCTAGTCCCCCAATCTGAGGTTACACGTTCTTCTACTAGTGCACCCCCCCGTGAGGCACACCTAGAAGATTACCTACGCGCTCTCAGATTGTCCCTGACTAGACCCCCCTTGCTCTGGGCACTCTTGCCAAGGCTTTGCTGGACCGCTGGACAACTGGACCAGTCGTATCCCACACGCTGGACACCAATCAATGTGACAAACCCAGACCTACTGGGATCTGCCACAGTTAACTAAGCTGCCACCAACCATTCCCTATAAGAAGTCACACAGACCAGGGATGGATTTTCAACAAATAAAAGAATAAGGTTTATTTAAATACAACACACAGGGAAAATAAAATGATCAGGTGAATAAGATATAGTAACGTGGCTTAGTCTCATTCATACATGCATACAGTTTGGTTCACACAGAACCCTTAACTTGAAGCACAGACCCTGAACCTATCAGTTCTGGCTAACCAACAGACACCTGAACCTATCAGGTTGGTACTGACACACAGTAGTACCCTGTCTGACACACAGACTCCCACACCAGCTTCTTCTTCCCAGCTGCTGCTTCTTCCCTTCTCAGCGTCTAAACTTCTCCACACACGCTTCACATATATATACAGTACAGCCCCTCCTCCTGATGTCCCGCCTTCCACTCCCCATAGGATGGAACTTTCCCTCCAAACCCATGACAGACAGGTAACATCAGTGCTGTATGTAACAAGGCCCTTACTTGCCTTTTCTGCTCTCCTAAGGCAATGAGGAGACTATAGTCCTTGCTATAGCTATAGTCCTTGACAGACTATAGCTATTTATTCATCTATTCATTTAGGTATTTTTATGTATTTTATTTCATTTTTATGTTGCCTTCCTCCCAGTAAGGAGACCCTTTACTGCACTCACAAACTGTTAGAAACAATCCAGCTAAAATCACGATAAAATATGCAAATGCAGCCTCTATTCTTGATTTCTCTTCCTCATGAAAAGAAATTGGGTTTTTAAGTTGAAAACACCCCTTGCATGTCCTAATGGCCAGTTGTGGTTTTTGTAACCTTATATTTTTATTTTTATTTTCAACTGCAGGGTACTCCAAGGATTCTGTGTGGCCTTTACAATATGGTACAATTATCCCTAAATGTGTTGGAGAGCACAAGAGGATCTTCTGAACTGTTTCAAAAGAAAGTAATATGAGATGCATTGTGTGGAGGCAGGAGTGGCTGATTTGAGCTGACTGAGGCCTCTTAATCCATAGACCACATGTGCCAGGCCTGCTAATATCCACATTACACACTTTATCCATTGTTTGCATCTATTACAACATCCTTGCCTTTACTCCTCTCCCAGCATCAGTTCAAGGATGACGTTAGAGAATCCCATCTCACTGTGCTTTACCTTTTTTGCAATGTATCCTGAAAGCATGCTCCACAAAGAAATGGCCATTGACATTCATAACATCAACAGCTGTTCTAAATACTGTAAGATTGACTTGAGAGCTAAACTGACTGCAGGCTATGGGTTGAAAATAAGCCCGAGGTGTAGGGAAAAAAGCCCAGAGTGCTGGTGAAGGAGCTTTGTACAGGATTGCCTGTCTAAGATCCACTGGGACTCATAGAGATGGTAACTGTTTTCATTCTTTGACACTTTTTGTGATATGTTAACGGCTTGTTGTCAAGACAATACCTGAAGTGTAGAAATATGTGTACCGCTAGGACATTCGCTTGACATTTAAGATCCCATATTGGATGCTTCTATTTACTCTTTTTTCTCCCATTCATTTAATTTCTTTTCCTACAAGCAAAAGGAAGGAAGGAAGGAAGGAAGGAAGGAAGGAAGGAAGGAAGGAAGGAAGGAAGGAAGGAAGGAAGGAAAAGAGAACAGAATGCTTATGAAACTTGAAGTTATAAAATTTTGCTTCTATACTCCTATACCTATGAAGCTTATGTGAATTGTACATGCAAGTGTTGGGGTATGTTATGGAACGAGGTAAGGATCAGTTGATAAAATGGTGGCCTATGGCCACTGATTATGAAATCAAACAGAGCAGCAGAAGTGGAGGCTGGAAGGAAAGAAAGAAAATGCATGCAATATATATAGATTGCCATATGGCAATTTTGTGCCTCTGAAAACTGCCCATAGCATTTTGCCTTTGGAAACCATGAACTTATGTGGGTTGTGAAACATTTCAGGGCAGCAAGCTGCACAGAGAACCATGAGTATATTCCAAAAATGAGTGGAAATAAAACTGAATATATTTGAAAACTGTGGTTGGACATTGTTTAGTCAATGGAGAAATGTGTACAAAGCATGTTTACAAGCATTAGAAATATGCATATAAAACATTCAAGGATAGGGGAAGGGAATGTGTCTGAAAGTACAAACATACATCTAGGTAGAGGGGAGGAAATCACAGTATGAGAAAGGGATAGAATAGGATGGAAATTTGAGAATCACAACAAGAACTAGACTACCATTTTTTGCCATTGAGGCTGGAAAACATCGAGATACTTTATTTTGAGATATATCTGTGAAGATTCTCAGTCATCTAAGTCAGTGGTTCTTAACCTTTGTTACTCGAATGCTTTTGAACTGCAACTCCCAGAAACCCCAGTCACGACAGCTGGTGGTGAAGGCTTCTGGGAGTTGCAGTCCAAAACCCCTGAGTAACCCAAGGTTAAGAACCAGTGATCTAAGTGAGGTTATCTGGAACTTGAGTCATGGCAAGTGGACTTCTTTCTTATTAGATTGAAATGTTTTGCTACTCATCACTGAAGAAGCTACTTGGATGAGCAGCAAAACGTTTCAGCCTAATAAGAAAGAAGTCCACTTGCCATGACTCAAGTTCCAGTTAATTTTGAGATGTTCAGCAACATTCTGAATACTTAATATAGTCAGTAGATCAGTAAGAGCTGTGACTGTAATAGTGCAGGTACTTTAGACAGAGAGCAAAGAACAGTAGATAGATGTGTAAGCCATTCTGAATTATTAGAAATCCATGCATACAGTAGTTAATCCTTGAAGTCAGAATCAGAATAATAATAGTCTCTGCTCCTAACCTATACACCTTCTTTGAAAACTGAGAACCATAGGGCTATAAGAAAAATTGATTTTTCCAAAATATGTACATTTCTTCCTAAATTTGGTGGGGGAAGACTTAAGGTATCAAAGACATGACACATGGAAATGTGGGAGAAAGCACAAATCACAGATACAGTTATGCCAAAGGAATGACCACCTTTGGTCCTTCCAAGGAGAAAGGTGGGATAAGAATATTTAAAATAAAATAGGTTTTGTTGAAAGTATGATCTGTAAACAGGAGTGCATTCATTTTGGAACATATGAACATTAAACTAAGTGGGACCCATTACTTCAAAATGAATACACTGAGTGACTACAAGTTGGTATATCATTCATTATTACATCTGTATCCATTTGTCACTCATTTGGGTGAATGAGGCATATTTATTTTCCACAGAGCAAAAAGAAGCAGAGCTAACTTTGGCAGTAGAACCTAGTGGCCATTTCATTTTCCTGGAATCACCTGCATATTCCAAGATTCTGATATATTCTAGGAGACAAACGGCCCATACACACCAAGCAGCTGCCATCCCCTTCCCAAGACCTCTGAAGATGGTGCAGGATGTGGCACATTGTCAGATGCTGAAAGAAAATGGTAGGCACCAAGGCTATCCCCTATGAATACAGGATTCTATTGATTCTACGTCTTCCATTCCTACATAAAACATCATAGTACAGAAATTAGGATTTAAAAAAAGAGGAAATGAATGAAGACATGTGTTATTGATGAATAATAATGAAAACAATATAATAATAATTGTGTGCCAAGTCGATTCTGATTTATGGTGACTCTTTCCAAGGTTTTCAAGGTACTGTAGTTTGTACTCAGAAGTGGCTTACCATTCCCTTCTTCTGGAGCACCCTAGGACTATGTAACTTGCCCAAAGACATACAGGCTGGCTCTTTTCCTAGGAAACACAGTGTGGAACTGAACTCTCAGCAGCCAGATACCTACTGGCTGTGGAACCAGAGGTTGCAAGTTCAATTCCCCACTATGCCTCCTTGCCAGGGGCTGGAATCAATCCATAGGGTTCCATCCAGCTCTGCAGTTCTAAGATTATTGTTATTATACTATTATTATGAGCCACAGAGCTAATCCAGCCAGCTTTTTAAATGAAACCAAATTGGTATTTAATAACAGAAACAAAGTGAATACCATATTCATTTCCTTTCTTACACACCGCTGTTGAAAGCACATGGGTTGGATTTAAGTGTTCATGACCACGATCACACATTCAGAGCCCACATGCATATACTATAGTTTGTAAATGTATAGTCCCTGCATGCAGTTGTTTTGTCCATAGGTGTCCAATTCATGCTAAACTTCTTGTTCATTGTTCATCTCTGTATTCCATAGAATATTCCATAGACTGTTACAAAGTGTGTCCTCTTTTAATGGCTCATCAGCACTGGAAATTCAGGATGGGCAGATGCATCAAGTACAATCTAGGGATTGACAGCCTCAGCCTTAACACTTGTCATTAGAATCGGCCCATTAATCACCTAATTCAAGTGCCCTACTTCATATTCAGGCTCGAAAATATAAAATAGTAAATGAGATTGATCATGCAATGACTAGTTTTTCCCTTTATGAAGCTATGGCCACATTTGTTTCAGTTTATTCGGAAGACATTTGTTTAAATATTTAAAATAATTTCTGAAGAAGTTATTTTGGAATGTTATATTCTAGACATTGCCAATGTATAAATTAGTTTATCTTATTAGAATATTGGCATATTAATTATTCACAAAACTCAAAACAAGTACAGTGGTGGAAAAAGCTGCTGCCCCGTGTAAATATTTAAAACTATAGTCTCCACTGTAACTAGAGATGGGATATTCATATTCATATTAATATCCCAGACCCAGGTGGCCAGGAAGCCAATCCTGCCTCACCGAACTGACTGATCCACTTAGGTGTCGCTGTGTGGTGTGCACAGATGGCATCCTGCTCATTGCATCAATCCCAGGTGTAACCAGGCTGGTGCTTCCTTGTGCTTCATCCCACTCCCTGGTTGGAGTGGCCAGCAGTGCAGGGAGGCAGAGAAGTGCTAGCTGGGCCATGCCTGAGATTGGCACAATGAGCATGATGCTGGACAAATGCGTCCTGCAATGATCCATAAGTGGATGGGTCGGTTTGAGGATGAGGGACTGGGCTTCCCAGCCACCTGGGTCTGGAATATTCATATTCTTATATGGATACGAATATCCCATCTCTAATTGTAACTTTTAGTGGCTGCTTTAGTTACTTCTAGGGATGTGGTGGCACTGTGGGTTAAACCGCAGAAGCCTCTATGCTGCAGGGTCAGAAGACCAGCAGTCGTAAGATTGAATTCACGTGACGGAGTGAGCTCTCGTCACTTGTCCCAGCTCCTACCAACCTGGCAGTTCGAAAGCATGCAAATGCAAGTAGATAAATAGGTACCACCTCGGTGGGACAGTAATAGCATTCCGTGTCTAGTCGCACTGGCCACATGACCATGGAAACTGTCTTTCTACAAACGCTGACTCTATGGCTTGGAAACGGGGATGAGCACTGCACCCTATAGTCAGACACGACTGGACTAAATGTCAAGGGGAACCTTTACCTTAGTTACTTCTATTACCTAAAACACATATTTTCTAGATCTTGTTTATGATGTTTTGCTTTTTTCACATATTCTATAACATAGAGTGAAACTCCAAATTAATTCCACTCACATCATTCCCAATTTATTTAAGATAATTTAATATGAGGTTTCATTTTTTTAAATTCTCAGTGTGGTTTACAATGAGAACAAGGTATAAGAAAACCAAAGGCTAAAAATAATCATGCAATGATGAAAGAGTAAAAGCCACAAAACAACTCATAACAAGTAATTAAAAAAAGCAGAGGTAACTAACAGTGGCTGAAATCCTGTTGTGTGACTTTACACCATGCAACTGTGATGATGTCATCAGCCATGGCCATTCTGAGGGAATTAAGAGTTTCCTAAACCACCCCCACAAGATTCTTGAGATTCGTAGGGTTCCCTTTTTGTCCTGGGAAAGTCTTTGGGAGCTGCAGAACTCTCTAATGTCTGAAAATGGGTGGTGGTGATTTTGAGGTACTAAAGAATTCCCTCTCCTGTGTTGTGGCTCCCAAAGGCTTCTCTGGGACAGAAAGGATCCCTAATGAATCCTGGAACATGGGGGGAATAGGAAACTTTTAATCCCCCCCCCCCATGGCTGATGCTGATGATATCACCACAGATGTGTAGGATAAAACTGTTCAATAGGACTTTGGCCAGTGTTAATCATTAGGAAAATAATATTGAAAATAACTGCAATATTAGTCACACATGATACTCAGAGATCATGCTAACTGGGCATGGCAGGAACTTTGGGTCTGAAGGGAACCAGATTCTGGAAGACTAGTCTAGAGCATCACATGTGCAGAGTTTCTTGGATGGTGATTAGGTTACTCCTTTCTTCCTTCCTCCCCCCCTTTTTTTCACCATGCTCTCCAGAAATGTCCAGCTAGTATAGTCACTGGCCATGCTGACTGAGGAATTCTTAGAGTTGTACTCCAAAGGAGCAACTTTTCCAGGCTCTTCTCTTTCAGGATTCTTTGTGCATCCACTCCAGATGTAGGAGACAGGCATTCAGACTCCAGCTTAGCATTATATTAGGAGTAAACAAGCACCAAGCAACAGGAAGGGAGATGACAACATTACTGAAATTTATTCCTGTGGTGGGACCTCACCTCATCACAGCAGATTAAAAGGAAATCTTTAATTCCATCGTACGGGTGAGTTATTACCCATTGGTCTTCTTTTGATTTTCTTTCCAGATAACCTTAGGGAGACTTGATAATAAGGCACCCTACGAAACATCTTGCTGCCGTATACTATATTTCCATGTATTATTAATACCAAAGGCCAAATGAATAATGAAAACACAAGCTGGGGAAACCCATCTTTTTTCCTTTTCACTCTGTTATTTTGATCTAAGCAACATAATAATTGCTTCCTTTTTCTGGATGGATAATTAGCCGGGGAGGGGGGAGAGTAGAATTATCTTTTTTTTAAAAAAATTTTTTTAATGCAGCCACTTACACTAGCTGTGATTGTTTTCTAAACTTTGTGCGCATACCACTTCTTTCACAAAACATAAAGATATGATCTGATAGAATGTGCAAGGTATAAACTAGATATTTTCCTGTCCTTGCGGTGGGTAGGATGAGTAATTTTCCATTTTATTCTGCTGTTGGAGTGGCTTTATTTTTTTTAAAAAACAATTTGTACCATGCTCCAGTTTTGTGGCATCTTCAAATCTGATAAACATTCCCTGCAGTCCCTTATCCAAGTCATTGATAAAAATGTTGATGAGCAACTGAGGTGCTGAGCCTTATGGTAACCCACTTGTTACCTCTTCCCATTTTGAGAATGCTGCTGTTGCTTCCCCTCCCCATTACCACTGTCACCACTACCACCCGAGCCGTAGGAAACATGAGAACATGGCCAGCATATAAGGAATGAACTACTTGCTCTCAAGCATCATTGTAGGCTGCGATAGCATTAACCCCACTGGCCGATGGCAGCCCCTGCTCCCAAGCACAGCCTGGGTGCAACCTTGACCCCCTGGGCATGCCTTGGAAGACAAGGCAGTACAGCCCAGGCATATAATGGCTCCATGAAGAGAAGAAACCATTGATAAGCACCCTCTGAGTACGATTCTGTAACCTACTGTGTATCCATCTGATAGTTGTTCTACCCAGCGTTTATGCCTCTAGTATCTTTCTGTCTCTCCGTTTAAACTTTCCCATTATCTTACCGCACTTAATTAAAATCACAATACTATAATAATACAGCAGCAAAATAGGAAACCACATGCTTCCTTGACTAAAAATGCATTAAGAATTTAAGTGATACGTTTACGTGCTCTGAGAAGAAAAGGGGAATCAATCAGCATAAATTTATGCCAGTAGCATTCCTTGGTAAGATTCTGGAATTTGTTTACACTGCCATAAATCTGTAGGGGGGAGAGATAGAAGGGAGTGGGCTGTGCCAAATTCTTCCTAGTTCAAGAGTAAGTAGAATCAGGCATTTTTTATGGCCACTCCACTGAGTTTATCATTGATTAAGAAGAAGTTATATTTATTTTATACAATAAATGTTACTTCTATTGATTTCTTGAGCCCAGTAATTGTGTCTGGAAACTGGCCCACGTGAACCACTCACTCTGGTTTCCTTATTGATCAGCCATATTAAAAAGCACCCTACAACAGAATAAACTACTATACACAGGGGTCAATAAAAATTTATGCACTAAGAGGCAACCATCGGCTCGGGAGTATATTTGAGAAATGCTCAATACCATAATTGAATAGTTAAACCTTTTACAAGGATTCTTTGTATTGCAGAGCAGTTACACAATAAAGCTGTGTTTTTTTTAAAAAAAGAGTAGTTATGCCATAAAGTTTGCCAAACCACAAGCACAGTCTCCTGAACTTGGGAAAATGATAAAGCAGTTCAATGACCTTGTTACGTAAAAAGTAATTTAAGTCTGTGAATTCCCAGACATACAGTTTATAGGTAAAGAAGAAAATATTGTGCTAAAACACTATGATAATCCCAGTGATGTCCACTAAGCACTAAAGGTTGTAACGTCTGGGGAAAGGCTGAGATTGGGTTAGCTGAGAGTCTTTTACAGGGAAATATCTGAGCAGAGTTTTTGAATTGTGTTTGTTCATCTTCATTAATAAACAATCTTCATAAAAATATACCTTGCTATTCTTTTTTTCTCTTTCAGTAACAGATTTCTGAAATAAGCTACAAATTTCACCTAATGTTTAAATAATCAAGGCTACTGTCTCTTTATGTAGTTCTAAGCACTATGATGTAACAGTTCTTTCTTGGATATAGGTCATGTGGGGTATCTTGCCATGCCAGGGTTTTTATCTGTTTTTTATAGTCTGTAACACCTGAAAATGGAGGTGGTCTGGAAGCATTTAGAAATCTGTATCTTTCCAGACTTTGAAATATACTTTCACTGAAGTGTACACGTACTATTTCCTAAAAGTGCACAGGTACAGCTTAGTAAATGGAAGGTATGCCATGCACACAATTTGAAAAATGTGCAAAAACTTGGACAGAAGTCTTTCTCACCTGGATGGATTTCTGGAGATAAACAGTCCTTTCATCAAACAGCTGGTCCACAGATGGAATGGCTGTCACTTCCATGCTTTACCCCAACGCTTCTAGGTTCATACTAACCTCCGACCATAACAGAGGGAGGAGAGAAGAGGCCATCAGATTTATCAGACTGACCCTCACTTCCTTTTGTATTTCTGACAGAGAGGTCTAAGGGTTGTGGAGTCTACATCTCAGCAGGGACTGTTCTATTCTCCATGATTGAGATGTTTTCAGATACTTGTTTCTGCCTTCAGGCTGAAGCCTCATCTCCCTGACTATCACTCCCCTTTCTGGGCATCACTTTCTACAACTCTCCCCTCTCTATTCACTCTGCATCACTGAGGTTTTATTCACTTGTTTCCATGACCCCACCCCACCCTTGTCTGTGGTACTTGCTCATGATGTATGTGGGTTCCTTGCTAGGGTTCAGCAGCCCTTTTGGTCTTTCAGCAACAAATGACAGGCAGGTAGTGGATATGACACTCCCCACTAAATCCTGAAAGCCACCTGTTCCACAGAAGCTTCATGAGAAAACTGTCCAAAGAGAGGAGGGGGATTGCTTAATTAGGTCTATTAACAGTACAGTCGTAGGCCCCTTCCTCTTGTTCTCTATAATGCATTCACGAGGATTCACACAGAATATCAAATTTTATAATGGAGCTTGCAGACTTTAGCCTACACATCTTTTCCATTGCAATGTTATATTAGAAGGATCCAGCATGAAGCAAAGAAGTCATTTGCGGAAACAGAATGAAAGAAATTCCTTCCATTTCTCAAGTCTTACTATGAAATTGTTTTGCCTCCACCAGACATCTCATGTTCCAGTCATGGAAATGTCTTGCAGCATGTGCACTGCCAGAAGTGTCAGAATGGTGGTAAATATATTATGTATTTCTTCTATCATTGATCTGGTTCTGACATACAAAGTCCTTGGGACCTCGGAGTGCTTTCCTCCAAGAACACCTACCAATTTCACCTAGCCCTCCCAGGCCTTACTACTGAGGGTGGCCACACTGAAAGAGGTGAGAAGAACATCAAATAAGAAGCAGGGCTTCTCAGTGGTGGCCCCATCCCTGTGGAATTAGACTTTTCTTGGAGGTACACAAGGCCTCCTCCCTCCAAACATTCAAAGAACTAGTAAAGGCAGAGCTGTATAGAGAGGCTTTAACAACATACTCCCCTGAGCTTAATTCATGACTCATAATTTATGTGTTATATGTCACCATATATTTAATATAATAAATATATTAAAGTATATAGGGGTATAAAATAAAATCCTCTCCACCTATTTCTTGGAGGTCTGGTAAGTATAATCTGTTCATAGTAGGCTACTAAACTTGAAAATACAGTCAGTTCTAACAGTTATAACAGTTTATGGGTTACCAATTATAGGTCAAAGGGAGTCTATTGAGTACTAGCAATATTCTAGCTTCAGAATGAATGCTAAGGCTGCATAGCATTCCTTTGCCCATATTTTGTCACACAGGACTTAGCGAGACATAAAAGCTCCAATAACGTTTGAACAGCTGCTCAGAATTGCACCAAACCAGTGAAGGATTTCCTTTTCCAACACGCCTAAAGTTCATAGGTATTTGCCAAAAAGTAATAGAAATCTATGATGTGCCTGTTCAAAAAGTAGAGAAAAGAGGATCAATGTGGTAATTTTCAGACATTTTTAGCCTGCTGAAAGTATAACACAGAGACTGTTAAATCCACAGAGGCTGTTTTCATTCTGAATCAGAGACTGATGTCAATAGTAGACTGGACAGGAATGAGGACCCTGACGTTTAATTCATAAAAGCCAAACAATACTAAAAATTGTTATATTCAAACACAGAAACACAAATAGGGGCAGGGTGTACTCCTCCAAAGTTTCACTGGCTGGTTATACTATTGGATTTATCCCCAATGTGAATGGCAAATCAGATTAGTCTTCACACACCCCTATATCAATTGATTGATCAGTTATTAATAACAGGCATAAAATACTTACCTCCTAAGCTATTAAAGAAAGCAGTTTCTAATTTCTAATCAGACTTAAGCCCTCTACAGGCAATTGTGCATATAACTTAGTTGAGTGTGTGAGGTGAGATTGTGCCATGCAACACATCACACATATCATATAGAATAGTCACTATTAGAGATGTGCACAAATCAGAAAAAATGTGATTGATTTTTATTTGATGAATCAAAAATAACAAATTTATGTTTTTTTCTGATAAATCAACAAATCAATTTGTTGATTCATTTTTGCCTTTAAAACCTTATAAAATGCCCCCCAAGTAGCTAGAGAAACAAACATTTCAGGGAATTTCCCCTTGACTCCTCTCTACAAGCCTGGCATGATTGGTAAAATTTAGGTTTTGAATGTCTGAGTTATATACCAAAAAAAGAGCCCCCATCCAAGAAAATTCCCCCCAGGCACCAAAATCAAAGAAAAGCTTCCCATGAGTCTCCTCTACAATTACTCCAAATTTGGTAAATATTAGAATTCAGACATCTAATATGCCCACAAAGCGTCCTTTAGTACCTGGCTTGGGGAAACACAATCTTCATTAAACTTGAAGGGACTGTCGAGGAGAGTCAGGAGAAGTTTCTCTGATTTTGGTATGTCTAGGTGCCTTGAGGGAACTTTCCTGGGGGGGGGGGTCCTCTTTGTAGGTGTATAACTTGGACATCTGAAACCCAATCTTCACCAAACTTGGAGATTGTAGAGGAGGGTCAGGGGAAACTTATTTGCAATTTTGGTGTATCTAATTTTATAGCCCAATGACTTGAAGAATCAAAAATCAACTATCCAACAAACAGCAAAAGAGCATGGAGAGAGTTCCTACTCCAGTCCTCTGAAGATGTGGCCATAAAGACTGGCAAAATGTCAGGACGAACCAGCTTCAGAACATGGCCAAAGAGCCTGAAAAACCCACAACAATCATCAGATCCCGGCCGTGAAAGCCTTCAAGAATACAAATCAAAAGTCACCTAAAATTCATTCGGGGCATTGATTTGTATGAATATACATAGACAAATTAGTGATTTTTGAATGAATTTGGTGATTCATTTTTTAATTTGTGCCTATCTCTAGTCACCATCTAACATTTGTTGGCATTTATTTAACACAGCCTATGGAAATAAGAAATATGGTCATGTATAACAACTTCCTGCCAACCTAGCAGTTCGAAAGCATGCAAAAATGCGAGTAGATAAATAGGTACCACCTCAGTGGGATGGTAACGGCATTCTGTGTCTGGTTGCGCTGGCCATGTGACCACGGAAGATTGTCTTTGGACAAATGCTGGCTCTATGGGTTGGAATGGAGATGAGCAGCGTGTCCTGGAGTTCTGTACTAAATGTCAAGGGGAAATTGTATCTTTACCTATAACAACTTCATCATTCAGTGGACAAGAATAGCTCCACTCATACCTTTATCTTCACTCTGTAGCTGCAGCAGTGTGTTGACAACAGCCTGTGACCAACACGGATGTTTCTCTGCCATAGATTGATTTTGCTTTAACAGTGATAGCTCCATCCCACAGAATTCTGAGGTGTGTGTTTGGGTGGCATACCTACAAATTCACTGTTATCATTCAAGAAAAATCGTGAGAATCCCTCCCACACCCTCATGTGTAGTAAGTACCACCAAGGACCATTTGACTCATGGTGGCCCTGATAGGGTTTTCAAGGTATATGAGATGCCTAATGGGTTGCTGACCAATGCCACACTCCCATTCTGTGAGTTTCCCTAACCAAGCTGGGATTGGAATGCGGAGTTCATGAGTTCTGCTCCATCACTCGATCTATTATACCAGACTGGCTCTCCTCAGTCCCTTGCCCTGCTACAGATCCCAGGATTCTGCAGAATGTAGCCAGTAGTATTAGAGTGGTGTGCAACTGCTATAACTGTGAAGTGTAGATATGCTCCCAAGGGTACAAACAGCTGCGATTCTTGTTACATGTTCTTGCCAGCAAACTTTTGCCAAAGTGGAACAGTTTAAGATAAAGAACAACACTGAGCTTTGACAGAAGAGAGTTTTGATATTTAGCTGCCTTTGCTCTCAAAATGGATCTACTATGAAACTAATGAAGCTTAAGCTTTGGGGCCCCTAATCCTGGAGGGGGCCATAAGTGACAACAGTCCTTATTTTTTTAAAAAAACAACAACAAGCAAACAGTGTGGTACTCTTTCATCCAGACCTCGTTGCTAGGTGCAAAGGGGCACCCATAACAGCTTCAGGGCACCAAAAATTGTAGATCTCCCACTGCACATGCCATTAAAATGAGAGAAGAAAAGACTACAAAATAACAGTGCAGTGAATCACCAAATTGCCCATTGTAAACTTTACTGTCCTGCTCCCAGAAGACAGAACTTGTGATTTTTCTTTTAAGGCAAGAATAATGCTGGGATTTAAAAAAAAATACCCATTGCCAAAAGTGACATACTTTGCTTTTCTAGATGGTGCGAGAAGCAGTTTGCAGAATGAATTGTATGTCAGTCTCTGTTTACTTGTCTGTGTAATATTGAATGAAACCTCATCAGCAACATTTAAAGCCTCTGAGTTTCCACTGTGTTTTTCAGTTATATTCTTTCTGCCAGTGTCCCACTTTGCCCGTAACAGTTTGTTCAGCTGCAGACAAAGGATACCTGCTGATCTACTGTTTTATTGAACCACTCAGCTCTGAGATTCACAGGCCACTGGCAGAAAGCAGAAATAGCAGTGCAGCTGGGAAAAAGAACAGGGCTACAGCAACCAGCCGCTCTTTGAAAAAGCACCATTATCGGATTTCAAGACCTGCATGAAATGAAATACGACCGGTGTTTAACCGCTTCCCAGCATTATGTTCTTCACGCAAAAGCTATAGACTGTCTTATCACTACATGGAGAGCTATTTACTTTGGCTGTTCACAAAAGCAAATGGCAAGGTGTGTGTGTATGTTTAAATCTTGCATACAAAGTCCAGCTGATTTTTCCCCTTTTTGTTTTGTATGAATTGTATCTCCACAGTACGCTAGATTCCACTAGGCTGCATATTTTACCACACAGCATCTCACAAACCAAAGTGCTGTTGTTAGGAACACATCCCACAGGGCAGGCTGATGTCATCGTCATCACTTATCTACATTTTTACATTCTGACTTATGGCAACTCTTGTTCAGCATTTCTTAGGTAGAGAAGTGGTTTATCATTCCCTTCTTCTGGGGGACCTTTGGGACTGTGCAGTTTGCCCAAGGCCACACAGGCTGGTTCTACTCGCAGTAGAGAATCAAACTCCCTACTTCTGGCTCTGTGGCCAGACACTTAAACCACTGACATCCAGCAAGCTGAGAAAAGGTAATAGAATGAAGGAAAGGCTACTAGGAAATGAAGTCAGCAAACAGCATAAAGAGATATATATCAAAACCGAAGCAAAAGAGAGACAGACAGACATATCATGACATCTTAAAGACTAACAAATTTCAGTCCAGACGTTCATGTATTACAACTAGAGATGGGCACCAAGGAAATATTCTGGGTCTGGCCCTACGGCCACGGCCATTATTTCAGAGTCTTCTTTTAAGGATGGGTGGAGAAAACAATGAAATCCAAGCATAGCAGCAGCTTTCACACAATCCCTGATAGCTTATTATTGGAAATGTGATATAAATTATTCTTCAGTTCAATGTTTATCTAAGGTTTGGAGTTTGGCACTAAGACAGGCAACATCATTCTACTGAATTCCTCCAAAGATGGTTCCCATTCATAAAATATGTCAGTACCTATGACAATGCCTGCCCTCCCCTGGTCTCTTATGCATACTTTGAGCAAAGGTCTAAGCACATATGGGGAAGGTGTTACTCTAACTCATTTCCAAAGGTTTATGGGAATGTGTACAGCATTGCAGGTCTACTGCTGAAAGAGCTGGTGTGGAATTTTCTGAAGATTTATCTGCCTGCAGCCAAAATCCTATCAGTATTTGCTAAGTTTTCATAACTTGCCACAGCTAACTGCAGCCAACTGATGAGGTGACAGGGCATATCTCAGCAACATTCCTGATCAGGTTCTCAACAACTGAGATACACCCCAGCAACTCATCAATTAGCCATGGCAAGTCATACAAAATCTTGTGCAAACACCATATAATTCCAACCTGGATCTTTTTGTGTTTAATATGGTGTTTCTTGACACCTGTTGGGACACCTCTCCCTAAGATTAACTTCCTGTGCCACTCACACCTCTCAGACTTTGATGCTATGGGTGGCCATCCCAAGAGAGACCAGGAAGTCTTCAGCTAGGAGATGGGCCTTCTTTTTGATGGCCACCTCTTTGTGAAATACTCTGCCTCTGGAGGTACATCGGGCCCCTTTCCTCCTAATATTCAGAAAGCACATAAAAATATGGAGTCTGGCAAGATATATTTTGCATAATGACCAGTGCACTAATTTAGCCACTCTGTCATGTCTGATTTTGTAATCTGTTTCAGCAGTCTTTGGACATTCACAGATGAGGTAAGACAGAGTTTCATCTTTTTCTTCCCAGAGTTGACATTTGCTGCTAGCACTAATTCCTTTAATCTTAGCTTCCATCACATTAGTCTGGAGCGCTTGTTCTTGTGCAGCAAAAATAAAGCCTTTGGTTTCTTTCTAAATGGTGCCCAATTTTAGCCATGTCCACGTTGAATTGATGCTTTCCATCAATATTTCTCAGGTGCTGCCCATGTAGTAGTTTATTTTTCTAACTGTTTAATATATTTTCAAATTGTTTCTTCTTCTTCTTCTTCTTCTTCTTCTTCTTCTTCTTCTTCTTCTTCTTCTTCTTCTTCTTCTTCTATAATAATAATAATAATAATAATAATAATAATAATAATAATAATAATAATAATAATAATAATAATAATAATAATAATAATAATAATAATAATAATAATAATATTTATTACTGAAATCTTTCCTCCGTACTAGTGAGTTACTGTCATTGTCTGCTTCCCTAGATTTCCTATAATCATTTATTTAAAAATGTGGTGTCCAAACCCCTATATTTTTATAAGATTTGCTGAAGGTGTTCAGAAGAGAATATACATAGCCAGGAAAATACAGATAGGTGTTCAATAGAGGTGTGCCATTTGAATTTTTGGAACTTCAGCTCCAAAAATTCTCCATCCTGGGAGTTCTACCTGGCAGACCCCACCTATAGATACCTGAATGTGACTCACTTGTAGAAAGGTCTAGCCGGAAGGCTTCATTGCCTAGCTTTCTCTTCAGAAAAGAAGCTGCTTCAGTGACAGGTGTTCCCATCTCTAGATTTCAAACCACATGGTCCAAGTTGATTGCTCTATCTACCATACCACATGTCACTATTGAATAAATGTTTGAGAAATTCTGTATAGGACTACTAAGGTCAAACTTTTATTTAGGAAAGTTCTTACTGCTGCACTACTGAAGTGGCTCGAACAGGTTACGGACAGAGCACTCTGTCTTCTGGAAATGGCAATATAAACCTCTTGGCTGAAGGGATATTTGGAAATCCCTGGTACAGTGAAGAGAACAAAATCTTTAAAGGTAATGCAAGAAATATGTGATTAGAGTCTACAAATTGCAAGTGTTTGCTTTGTCAATATCACACGAGCTTTTATGGCTTACAAAAGAATGCTCAGTAATATTTCTTTGACATCCTAAGAAATAGAAATACTTTAAATTATTGATATTTCTATTTACTTCTTTTAATTAGACTGATAATTAAAAACAAAGAAACTCTGCTGACCAAACCTCCCTAAATCTGTATTGTATTATGTATTGTTCACCTTCAAGTCAGTTCTGACTTACAGCAACCCTTTCCAGGTTTTTCAAGGTAGAAAACACACACAAGTGGTTAACCATTCTCTAAACCATGGAGCTATTCAGCCAACTAAATCTGCATCATAAAGGTAAAGGTAAAGGTTCCCCTTGACAATTTTTGTCCAGTCGTGTTCGACTCTAGGGGGCGGTGCTCATCCCCGTTTCCAAGCCATAGAGCCAGCGTCTGTCCGAAGACAATCTTCCGTGGTCACATGGCCAGTGCGACTTAGACACGGAACGCTGTTACCTTCCCACCGAGGTGGTCCCTATTTATCTACTTGCATTTGCATGCTTTCGAACCGCTAGGTTGGCGGGAGCTGGGACAAGCGACGGGCGCTCACTCCATCACGTGGATTCGATCTTACGACTGCTGGTCTTCTGAACCTGCAGCACAGGCTTCTGCGGTTTAGCCCACAGCGCCACCACATCTGCATCATACTCATGTATTATTTTGTGGATTCCCCCATTCACATCTGAAAAAATTTCTAGCAATTTCAGTGGTATTATTACAATTCTTTGGATTCTTTCCAAAGTTCAAACTCAAGAGAATAAATGAAAGAACCCCACTGCAGAATGCCATAGTGGACCTGAATCACCTGTCCACAGTAGAGACAGAGATATTCGTATTCTTAAACAAATATGAACATCCCCATCCCAACTGCACCTAAAGCAGGTCCGGCCCCCAGAACAAGCCCATCAACTCACACATCTTGGTGCCACCAGTGTTCTGCTCTTCCCATCAATCGCAAAAGTCGCTCCTCCATCTCCCTGCTTGGTTGGCCACTCAACAGCCATGGGGGGAGACTTGTCATCCCACCCCTTGCCTGGAGTGACCAGCCAAGCAGGGAGACAGAGGAGCTACTTCCACAATTGGCGGGAAGAGCGGGACACTGGCAGCCCGGGATGTGTTGGACCTACATTATCTATCTCATTTCATTTTGGTTTTAACTTGGGGAGTGGGCATGGGGGAAGATGAAGATGACACACAGCAAAAGTAGCATAGCAACCTGAGGTTAGGCAGAAATATGTTGGCCTTCATGAAAAAATGGAGATTTCGACCTGGTTTTTCTCCATCCTTGTCCAACACTGTGACAACTAGATCACTGTGGATTTCTACATGGCCACAACATCCTGCTGTTAGTTTGCCGCTTGGTCCTTCCTTATTAAAAGTATTTTATAAAACATTTCAACAATGTATGTGTGTGCATATGTGTGTGTACATGAATTGTGGAAACTCCCCTTCAGGTTCTTTAGACTCTTTAATTGTGGTACTGAAATGACAGTTCTTCATGGAAGACTCAGTGAAATATCTCACAGTGCTAAAAAGAAGCAGATAAGCATCACCTTCTTTCTTTGGCACTTCACATTTTGTTGCAGGTTCAGCTAAAGGTACCAATAATGAAAGCTCCCCCTAACGTGCTCTTTGCTCTATCCTTGTGGCATGAATTTTCTTGTATAGATTTTACTGAACAGAGTAAATGTTCCTATTTTCACTATTGGTAAAAACAAAGGAAGAAAGCATAAGCAGATTTTTTTTTGTGGGATGTGACTTTAGTTAATTTTGAGATCATTCCATTTTAAACTCTGCATTTCACTCTTCTGCAACAGCTCTAGATACACCAAAGGACATAATTTCTATATAGCCCTATGAAAGAACTGGGCATGTTTAGCCTTGAGCAAAGAAGGTGGGGGAGATATGATACCACTTTTCAAATACTTCAAAGGTATTCATAAAGAGGACGGGCAGGATCTCTTCTCAGTCATCTCAGAATGGATGGACTCAAGCTACAGGAAGCCAGATTTAAGCTGAATATCAGGAAAACCTCCTTAACTATTAGAGCAGTATGACAATGGAACTAATTACCTTTGGAGGTGGTGAATGCTCCAATGCTGGGGGCATTCAAGAGAAAATTGAACAGCCATCCATCAGATCTACTTTGATTTGGATTCTTTCAATGAGCAGGGGATTGGACTTATAGGCCCCTTCCTACTCGATATTCTATAATTCTATCCAAGGCTGGAGTAAATGTAAAAGAGTATTCTAACTCTTCAAAGTTTTCAGAGCATTGCTTCCTTGGAGAATAATCTTTCAATTCTTCCTCCTCTTACTATGAAAAATCAACACAAATATATTTTCCTTGGGGAATGGTAGTAACATATCAGTAGGTTTTTCCTTTAGCCTTTCTTTTTGCTTCATAAAATGGAATTTTGAGCATCAAGCTACAAAATACCAGCATGCCCTCATGTGCATGTTGAGAGATTTCCTAAGGAGAACTGAACATAGCAAAAGTATTCTAAATGATTCCCAGAGTATGTTGGGGTCTTAGAAATATTTTACAATCTATATGAAGTTACTGGGCATGGTGTCAGCAGTATGTTGAGATAAAACTAAGCTCTATTTCTCCTGGTCATCTGAGTCAGGTGATTCTACACATATAATAATAGTTTTACTTGTGATAATTTAATTTGTTTTTTCATTTATTGTCTTTTGTGTCTTTCATTTTACTTATTTTAACTTTGTGAACTGACTTGAATCATGTTATGGGTAGAAAGGCAGCTTATAAATGAGACAAATAAATAAGCAAATAAATTTTAAAAATACATAAATCATGAATTTGATGAAAATATATTGAATCCTGACAAGAGGGAGATGCTCTGCATGGATGGTTCTTGGTTTAGAATTATACATTTGGTAGATAGTGTGTTGTAGATGGACTTAAGGATGGGTCAGTGTAAAGCCTCTTGATCTTGCTTTATCACTAGTGAACTAGTGATAAAGCTGCCATCATGTCACTGAAGGTGGCTTCAGTGACATGAAATGCCTTTGCCTACAAATGTTGAGACATTCTTGAAGATACCTGCTTAGATTGCAGAAACATAATTTATATTCCTAAAAAGAGGTACATGCATTGTTGTTCTGTTCCCCTGCCAAATTCAGGGCACTGATGTTGACTTACAAAGATTTCAATGACCTGGCACTGATATGTCCAAGGGAATGGTCCTTCGCTATCTGTTCCCTAAGATCTGGCAGATCATCATCAATAAAGGTACATGGAATGGTGATATATAATGGGACTTTTTTCAGTGTACCATCTTGAATGTTGTGCAAGAGGTATGCCTGAAACCAAGCACATTTTGTTCAAATGTTGACATTTCATTTTTTAAATTCAATTTAATTCATTTTTTTAATTCAACAGTAACTCTCCCTGCCCCCAAGATCTTCCCATAAGCAATACCTCCAACTGAAGACTAATGTAACCACCATCTGGTAGGATTAAAAACCAAACCTAACATTAGATTAGATTAGGCATCCTCCCGTCTCGAGAGACTATGGTAACATGCTCTGAATAGAGGTCTTGGAACAGTGCTGGACCTCTAAAAAGCTGGAAGATGCCCATTTGCCTACCCTTAGTGTTAACGCCTTTGTAACTTGACATATATATTATGATAATGATGCTGCCAACCTTTTTTTGTAAAAAAAAAAATAGAATCAGTCAGTGTTTAAAGATGTTGAGGAGGGAGATTAGGCATCCTTCAGTCTTGAGAAACTATGGTAACATGCTTTGTATAGAGGACTTGGAACAGTATCTAGTGTGGGTGAGAAGGCCAATTTGAGAGTGACAATCCCTTATACACTGAAGACAAATACAATCTGTCCCCTGTCCAGCCCCTTGATTTTTCTGGTTTTGGGACTGCCTCTTTGCCTCGGCCTGCTCAACAAGGGTTTCTTCAAAATGGGAGAGGCTGTGATGCCTCCAGGCTGAATTCTCAGATGTCAGTGTTTCCCATCTGTTGAGGTCCATTCTTAAGGCCTTCAGATCCTGCTTGCAGATATCATTGTATCGCAGCTGTGGTCTCCTTCTGGGGTGATTTTCCTGCACTAATTTTTCATACAGGCGATCCTTTGGAATCCGACCATCAGCCATTCTCACAACATGTCCAAGCCAACGTAGACATCACTATTTCAATAATATATACAAGCTAAAATTTCCAGTTCGTTCTAGGACTACTCTATTTGGAATTTTGTCGTGCCAGGTGATACCAAAAATGCGTCGGAGATAATGCATGTGGAATGTGTTCAGCTTCCTCTCCTGCTGTGCACAAAGAGTCCAAGACTCACTGCAGTACAGTGTACTCAGGACACAGGCTCTATAGACCTGGATCTTGGTATATGCCGTCAGCTTCTTATTAATCCATACTCTTTTTATGAGTCTGGAGAACATGGTAACTGCTTTGCCAAGGCGTTTGTCCAGCTTGACATCTAGGGAGAGAATGTCAGAGATTGTTGAGTCAAGGTACACAAAGTCATGAACAACTTCCAATTCTTGTGTGGAGATGGTAATAGAGGGAGGTGAGTCCACACCCTGGCTCATGACTTGTGTTTTCTTTAGGCTGATTGTTAATCCAGTCTTGCAGGCCTTGCTAAAATGATTCATGAGTTGTTGGAGGTCTTCAGCAGAGTGGGCAACAACAGCTGCATCATCTGCAAAAAGGAAGTCCCGCATACATTTCAATTGGACTTTGGTCTTCGCTCTCAATCTAGAGAGATTAAAGAGTTTTCCATGTGATCTGGTCCATAGAAACCTTCAGTTGCAGTTCCAAAGGCGTGCTTCAGCATGACAGCATGAGGACACAGCCCTGTTTCACTCTGCTTCAGATGTCAAAAGGATCTGATGTTGAGCCATCAAAAACTACAGTGCCCTTCATTTCCTCATGAAAGGACCTGATGATGTTAAGCAGTCAAGGTGGACATCCAATCTTTGGATGTCCAACCCCCCCAAAATTTAGTGACTTAGTTGTGGGGTATTTTCAGACTCTCTGAGAATTCCAATGCATTGAGAGTTAACATTAGGTTTGAGGTAGAGTATTAGGGTGTTTAATGTATATATATATATTTAATTTCTTGAACCAACTGAGAATTCCATTGTATCCCAACAAATGCTGACAATGTATTATCAACGGCTTTTTTTTCAGTATTGGAAGCCAGGCCGTGAACAGAGTTCCTACTCCAGTCCTCTGAAGATGCCGGCCACAGAGACTGGTGAAATGTCAGGAAGAACAACCTTCAGAACACAACCAAAAAACCCGGAAAACCCACAACAACCATTAAATGCTGACAACCTGTCATAACTAGATTTTACTGCTTTTTGGCATCATAATTCAAAGACTGTATGGAATGCTTTTTTTGTCTCAGTGTATTAGATTGACTGGTATAGAAACTTACTCCAATGGCAAAATGAAGTACATTAGTGGTGACAAGCATTATGTCAGCTTTTTTGGAAAAAAACATGACCAGTAGAGACTATTACAATGGCTCATGAAAAGAAAAAGAAGAAAACAACAGAAGATGGAAAACAAGAGATCTCTTCCAGAAGATCTCTAAGAAATCAAAGGGAAATTTAAACCTAGATTAGGAATCCTGAAAAATTAACATGGAAACATACTATCTAAGAGAAAATAAAGAGAAGGTGCAGACAGTAGACTGGAGATCTGTACAGAAGAGACAAAGGGATGACAGACTCTTTTGAAGAGGAATCTTGTGAGGAAGAACCTGCAGTTCTAGAAAGTGAAGTGAAAGCTGCTCTGAAAACCTAGGAAGAAATAAATCACCAGAGGTAGATGAAATACCAATCCATGATCCTTCTGTCATCAGCCAATAGAAAACTAGCAGAATAAGGAGGTAAAATGCTGTATCTGGGACAGGCCTCTCTATTCCTACAATTGATTACATTACCTATAAGAAACAAGAACTTTCTATTTTTGCTGCTCTACCCCAAAATACTAACAGGAAGAATGAAATGTGTGACCATGAACTAGTTATTCATGGGTGATGGATGTAATCCCACTATCTTCGAGTCTACCACTGTGATTCAGTTTCCTTCTGCCACTCAAGAATAATGTTAAGGAAGTATGCAATTGTACACCACCACATGGCTAAAAATGTTTTTAACACAGTGGTTCCTCACCTCATGATGCCAAACCCCATTTAAAATCTTGGTAGCTCGAATATCTTAGGTTGTAAGTAACCAGCATGCAGTGAGAACTGGGACATTCTAAACAGAGCAGATTGGTACGGCACCTCAAGTTAAAATGAGATATACTGTTTACCAGTTATTAATTTATATTCTTCCCATACACTTGCAGAATATTTAAGAAAGTAATCTTTTAACTATCTGCTTTGCTACTCCACATACACATGGACACACATAAATGCACACCTGCTCTGCACGATATTGCTCTTGTGTTCTTAAAGAGATAAGTGGGTTATGTCTGCAACTCCAGTCTCCCACAGGAAATTGAGGCAAAGCATTAAATCCACTGTATTCTCTCCCTCCCCTTCTTCTTTTGCTTCATACAATTTGAGGATTTCACAGTGGATATGTTCTTCTTAATCTTTCTCTTCCAAACCAATTTATACCATTCAGATTGGTATAATGATTTTCGTCCTTTGGTATACAAGCTGTTCTGTTTGGAAACAAATAGCACAGATGCAGAAGCTGCTTGCAAGTAAGGAGACAACCCTCCACCCATTTGCTTCCACCTTCCTGAAACACATCCAAATATTGGAATCCTTTGTAGCCACCTTTTGGTGACTCCTGATAACTGTTGGAGAAAGTGACAATCTTGCACGCAAACTAACACTGGGTTTCAGTGGGAAGGGAGCCTCACAGCTGAACTATATTTTGTCAACCAATTAGCAAAGTCCTTTTTTTCTGAGCTTAAGACAAGCCCCCATGTTTGTTTTGCTTCCAGTTGTTTATTCTCTCTCTTTTCTCTTAATCTGAGTAGATATGTAAACAGTGCTCCTGACCTCTGACTATGCAGCCAGCATGCTGGACTTCATTCTTCAAGCATGACTGAATCTGTAATTTCTTTCTTTATCCTTTTCATTCTTCTGATTGTAACTGAGGTTCCACAACTAGAAGTAAATATGTTTTTCTTTTGTACATAAACAACTTGTGGAGTGGTTTTTATATACAAAGGACTAATAACTGTGAGAACAAAAGGTTCTGGGTGGAAGCTGGGACTTTTATCTATTCTTCTTAATGTTTTCCCATGTGCTGCAGCTGGCTTTTGTACTTTATGCTCTGCTAACAAACAAACAAACAAAAGAAATAAAAAAATCCTCCAATAATAATAGCATAATTTATAAGCAAAACACAGATAAGGTCAGGACTGTTCAATAAATATAAGCTAAAAATTGAAAAGCTTTTAGTGGATAGAGTGATGGAGTCAGGACACTTGGGTTCAAACCCTGGCTCTGCCATGGAAACTCATTGAGGAGGTAGAACTGGTAAAACCATGCCTTAAATATTTCACTTACTTTCAAAGCCCTATTAGTACTGCTGTAAATCAGTTCCGATTTTATGGAACATAACAATAATAAAAAATACATAGAAGATAAGAATTTGTCAGGATTTTGAATGTTATATACAGGTATACTGTATTTTATTCTCAAATCCAAACTGATCTTTTGGATGAAAAAGTTAAAGGTAACTTGCTTCTGGTCTTATGAAACAGAATGTTTCAAAAGCCCAACACAATGATCTAGGATGATCAGGATCCTTTGACTGATGCAGTTGCAAGTCTGTAAAATGCCAGACAACTTTGCCTCGAAGAAGCTGTGGACAGAGATCACAGGGTACTTTAAAAGCATAGCAAGTGTATTTGAAAAAAGACAGAATCTTTCTTCCACTAGACTTAGTGTAAAACCTGTTCTTGAATTTCTAAGGAACGAGTTGCAAGCGCATACCTTTCAGGAAGATGTTCTTGCTGCATTCTACTGAATACAATATCAGTTATTTCATTTATGGGGATAGGTCTACACAACCTGAAGTTTGAGCTGATGCCGTTGGCTAGCTATGTAATACGCCAGCTTAGTTTTAAAACCACTACTGGAACAATGAACTATAGTTTGAATACAAATGCATACAAAATACTATGTATGTATATGTATTCTTAATCTCATAAAATTGCCAAGCAATTTGCAAGCTGGAAAAGAGGGGGCGGGGAAGTGAACATGAACGATTGTTTTCAAAACTAGGCTGTTATTCTAACTGGTATCTCTAAAGAAATATAGGGATTTTATTACACATTTATTCAGTCTTATTTTTGTCATTTAGGTCCGCTTCAATTGATTCTATTCTATCCATCTATACTCTACCCTTGAACCTTTTGAATTCAAAGGGCTTTACTATAGCAGGCACAGGATAACAGCCTTGGTTGTTAGATTTCATATGATGTGCTTATTAATTACAGTATATTACAATCATTTTACCTTTTGATTGAAAGAACTGGGCATGTTTAGCTTTGAGAAAAGAAACCTGAAGGGAGAAATGATAGCACTTTTCAAATATTTGAAAGGTAGACATACAAAGGGCAGGCAGGATCTGTGTTTGATCATCCCAGAGTGCAGGACATTTAATAATGGGCTCAAGTACAGGAAGGCAGATTTAGGCTCAATATCAGGAAAAACATCTTATCTGTAAGACCAGTACGACCATAGAACTAATTACCTTGGGAGATGGTGAGTGATCCAGTGCTGGAGGCATTCAAAAGAAAATTGAACAGCAATTTGTCAGGCTTGCTCTGACTTGGATTCCTAGATTGAGCAGGAGCTTGAACTCGGTGGCCTTATAGGCCCTTGGCGTGCTCTGGTCTATGGGGTCACAAAGAGTCGGACATGACTAAATGACTAAACAACAACAAGATTTCTAAAGTAATTAGGCAGCTAGATCCTGCACTGCTCACCTATAACTTGCACATGTTGAAGTAAATTGTTACTCTATCCTAAGACTAACTTACTTGAGAAGTTTGAAAAAAAGCAATGCAGAAGGGAGAGGAACTGTATGAGATGGGTGGGGAGATAAATCCAGTCTGAAATTCTTGGCTCTTGTTTATACTATTAAGTTCTTTTCTGCCTTTGCCAAAACGCAGCTGGGAGCGATGTGGGTAATATCAGGTGCTGTTAGGTTTCAACTAGTATGAGAGGTAGAAAATTTAGGTCCTTGACAGACATCATAGTAGCTTGTTTGTCAAGGAATTCTTGAGTGACTGGTTTGCAATCTCTGATTACTGCAGTGCATTCTGGGATGTTTTATCAGGTAATTCATGCAAACAACTTGCCACTGAGACCATTGCCATTTCTTTCTTTCTTTCTTTCTTTCTTTCTTTCTTTCTTTCTTTCTTCATTCACATTGACGACAAGTTAAAACAACATTTAAAACAGCTTAAATAATATTGAATCAAGAAATAATGGAGAATGAAGTCCAAGATTTGGAAAGTGTTTTTTCTTTCTTTCTTTTTTCCAGATGAAAAATATAGGGAAATAAAAAGATTGACACATTTTATCAACAAACTACATTTTGACTGTTAGTGTTTTTTAAAAAGGAGGAAATAATGACTATAAAGCATCCATATGGACTGTAACAGGGTTCCACATATCTGGAAATTCTGAATTTTAAAAATTGTGGATCAAAAGGGATGTGACTCTAAATTCCAAATCTGAACTCCAAATTCAAATTTTGATGCTAGTGCATACTCCTACCTTTTTCAACTGAATCATCTTTGCTAAATCATAGCTGCAGGGAATGGGTGAAGATACTTTTTAAAATCTTGATTTAGAAAGGCCTGGCATGATATGACAACATTTGATAACACCTGATGGATATCTGGAGTCTACTGTAAATTTATTTTTCTTCCTTTTATGGAGCTGGCAGAATGCACAGGCTTTTAAATGAGAAATAAATGAGAAGCACCAAGGATATTGTAAGTGACAGGATTTACTATCCACTGAGGGGAAGAGCCTAGGAGATTCTGAGAAATGGATAAAGAAGTGAATTGAATGCTGATTTTATTTTTTAATGTTTTTATTATGTGCCAAGCGCAATAATGTGTACAAAAGGCAAGCTGCAGATCAGTTAGATCCGGGGCTACTGTTTAGCCCTATCTTTATGGAATGGAATGGAATAAAGAGATGATACAATGTGGGAGAGAAGAGGGAGGACTGATTGGGGGAAAGGGAAAGACAGAGAATGATTAGTGACTATGGAAAAGTACCATCTGTTCTACTAGCTGCAATACCAACAAGGTACATGGACTGTACCTTTGACGCCCAATGTATCTAACTATCTCTAACTATTTATATTTATTTATTTATTTATATATTTAATTTATATCCCGCCTATCTGGCCCACCGGACCACTCTATTGGAAGACTCACTGCTCAGGGTAGTTCAACACAGAGTCTACCAATGCCATCATAATATATGTCTAATCCTAGAAAACTGTCTGTATTAAACAACCACAATCCAAATCCACAGTACCTCAAACCCAGTATGTCTCTATTTTCTTCTTGACATACATCACCCAAATTTGTAATTGAGAAAGCATTGATGTTGTTGAATAATGCAAACAGATGGAGGGATAAATTAAGAGGAATTGGCAAGGTAGAAAAGATGAATGTTCAGTTGAGATTTGAAATGAGATCGCGAGTCAATGAGGCAGAGCTATGGGAAAGATGTTCCAGATGGTCAAACCTGTACAGGCTCGGATCACAACAGTGTTGAAACTGGTGAAATGAAGAAGTAAGCAAAAGAGCAAAGCCCAGAGAAAGGGAACCAATAAGACTGACATATTGACTGACAGTGTGATCCTAAAAGTAAGTCACTACAGGATTTTTTACTGCATCATATTTTGTTGATATACTGTTTAATTGTTACCTTTGATTAACAGCAATCTAAACTGCCCTGAGAACTCTGCAGTTCATTTAGCCATTAAATTCTATAAGTAAGTAAGTACAGTGGCGCCTCGCAAGACGAATTTAATTCGTTCCACGGTTAATGTTGTCTTGCGAAAAATTCATCTTGCGAAACACATTTTCCCATAGGAATGCAATGAAATCTAATTAATGCGTTCCTATGGGCAAAAAAGTCAGAACAAAGTCAAAATTCTCTACGGGACAGGGGGATGGTGGTCCGGATGTGGTGGATTTATCTTTGACTCCGTTGTCATGGTCGGACCATTTCCTGGTAAAATTTAGACTCTCAGCCACTACTACCCTCTGCAGGGGTGGGGGATCAATTAAAATGATCCGCCCCCGGAGACTTATGGATCGTGAAGGATTCCTGAATGCTCTAGGGGAGTTTCCAGCTGATATGGTCGGCGCTCCTGTCGAAGCCCAGGTCGCCTTGTGGTACAAGGAGATGGCCCGGGCGGTTGACACGATCGCACCTAGGCGCCCTCTCCCTGCCCGCAGAGCCTATAAGGCTCCATGGTACACAGAGGAGCTTCTGGCCATGAAACGGTTGGGGAGACGGCTTGAGCGCAGATGGAGGAAATATCGCTGCGACTATGACCAAACACAGCTTAGAGCCCATTATCAGGCCTACTCTGTGGCAATACGGCTGGCGAAACACCAGTATTTCTCCAGCCGTATCGCTTCCTCGGTGTATCGTCCAGCAGAGCTATTTCGAGTGGTCCGGGACCTTCTTCAGCCTAATGGTTTGGTGGAGGTCCTGGACTCCTCAGTGGCTCACTGTAACGAATTTGTTACACACTTTGAGGGAAAAATTGCTCAGATTCGCAAAGATTTGGACTCCACTGTTGATGCAGAGCCCATGGTTGTGTCCAGTGCTCTGGACTTATGTCATAATTTATTGGATGAGTTTCAGTTGTTGCGACCTGAGGATGTGGACAGGGTGCTTGGATCGGTTCGTGCCACCACTACACAACTCGACCCTTGCCCATCATGGCTAATAAAGAAATCTGCCAGGGGAGTTTGTACCTGGATCCTGGAGGTCATCAACTCCTCGTTAAGAGAGGGAGTGGTTCCTGCCCCATTAAAGGAGGCAGTGATTCGCCCACTCCTAAAAAAACCTAATCTGGATCCAGGTCTAGTGAACAACTATCGTCCAATAGCAAACCTCCCTTTTCTGGGCAAGGTGTTGGAACGTGTGGTGGCTGAGCAGCTCCAGGCTCTCCTGGATGAAACGGATTATCTAGATCCATTTCAATCGGGTTTCAGGCCGGGTTATGGGACGGAAACTGCCTTGGTCGCTCTGTATGACGACCTTTGCCGGGAGAAAGACAGGGGTAATGCATCCCTGTTGATTCTCCTGGACCTCTCAGCGGCTTTCGACACCATCGACCATGGTGTCCTTCTGGACAGACTGGCTGGGATGGGAATTGGAGGCACTGTTTTACAGTGGTTCCGTTCCTACCTGGCTGATCGAGTCCAGAAGGTGGTGCTGGGGGACAGTAGCTCTGACCCATGGCGGTTGCGTCATGGGGTTCCTCAGGGCTCTATACTGTCCCCCATGCTGTTCAATATCTACATGAAACCGCTGGGTGAGGTCGTTAGGAGGTTTGGGCTGAGGAGTCAGCAATATGCTGACGACACCCAGCTCTACCTCTCTTTTTCTACCAATCCAGGTGTGGCAGTCACCGTTCTGAACTCGTGCCTGGACTCGATAATGGTCTGGATGAGGGTCAATAAACTGAGGCTCAATCCAGACAAGTCTGAAGTGCTGCTGGTAGGTGCCCCGCCAGATAGGTTACAGGGCCATCTCCCTACCTTAGACGGGATCACACTCCCCCTAAAGGATAGGGTCCGCAGCTTGGGGGTGCTCCTTGACCCCAGTCTGACCTTGGAAGCCCAGGTGGACTCGGTGTCCAAGGGTGCCTTCTTACAGCTGCGGAGAATATATCAACTTCGCCCTTACCTGGATGAGCAGAGCCTGGCAGCAGTCACTCATGCACTGGTAACAACCAGACTGGATTACTGCAATGCCCTATACGTGGGGCAGCCTTTGAAGACGGTCCGACGACTGCAACTGGCACAGAACCGGGCTGCGCGGCTGGTAAGTGGTGCCGCCGCACAGACTCATATCACGCCGGTTCTGAAAAATTTACACTGGCTGCCGGTTGCTGCTCGGGCCCAATTCAAAGTGCTTACTTTGACATATAAAGCCCTAAACGGCTTAGGACCTGGTTACCTAAAGGACCGCCTTCTTCCATATGTGCCTGCCCGTCCTCTAAGATCAGGCCAGGAGGCCCTTCTGAAGGTGCCATCCCTGAAAGAGGTGAAGGGGATGGCATGTCGGAATAGGGCCTTCTCGGTTGTTGCCCCCCAACTTTGGAACACCCTCCCTAGAGAGATCCGCCTGGCTCCGACACTCTTGGCCTTTCGGCGCCAGGCAAAGACCTTTCTGTTCACCCAGCATTTTAATTAATTAATTTTAATGTTTTAATTGTTTTAAGAAATATTTTAATATATGGTATTTTATACTGTTTCTTAAAATGTTTTTAATGTTTTTGGGTTTTGATGTTGTGCGCCGCCCAGAAGCCACTGGCAATGGTGCGGCTAAATATTGTAAATAAATAAATAAAATTGGTTTACAAAGCGTTTATTAAGTGCTCTTTAAATCCATACATATTGTGCAGATGATTTCAAAAATTTCAATCAAAAAATAGAAAAACATCATAGAAAAACATTTAAAAATCAGCAAACATGAGGCAGGAACAAAAAATGGAAAACATTTGTCATGTGAAGCACGGCCATAGGAACATTTGTCTTGCGAGTCATCAACCCCATTGCCAAAACCATTTGTCTTGCGAGTTTTTTTGTCCTGCGAGGCATTTGCCTTGCGAGGCACCACTGTATGTAACTATAAATGACATATAACTAAATAAAAATAACACTGTATTTAAAGATACTTAATTGCAGGGAAAAGTCACTGTAGGTTAGTGGATAGTATTGGACCAGTACTCAGGAGACCTGATTCAAATTCCTGCTGAGTCATGGAATTCATGGAGTGGGTGTGCCAAAGATAAAACCACTCCTTAAATATCTCAAATACCTCAGAAATCATATCAGGATCTCAGTAAAACAGAATCAACCGGAAGGCATACAACAACTCCTAGGGAAATATATATATATAAGATTTCACTCTCTCTTTTTCATATTTTCCCTGACCCAATACACAGTTAATAAGAATTAATTGCTAATCCTACCTTCTAATTCCCACTCAAAACCTCATTTTCTAAGAAAGCTTTGTCTGTGATGTCTTATTCCTTATCATCAATAGCACCAATGTTCACTCACATGTAGGACTACATCAGGGAGAGAATGGTCCTGTTGATTCTGCCTGCTCCATCACATTGCCTTCCCCAATATCTTCTAATGCGTTAGAGGGCACTGTTTATAGCAGGAACCCTTATCTACCTATATTTGTTAATTTTGAGATTTTGTAATTTCTCCCTTAACCTCACCCCTGCCAAGCTCTGCCATGCTCAGCCTGATAAAAAATCCTGCAGGATTCAAAACCTAATGCAGTTTGGATATTTTAGTGGTCTAATAGTATTGTTAGCCACAGTTGCTTTGGATTTTTCTCTAATTACATAGATACCCCTGTGGTTTAGAAATCAAGGCTCTGTGGCATGTATATCCCCTTGTTACAGATATATGCTAGAAGTGTGATGAATACTTCTAAATTCCTCATCTTAGTCACTTTGGGCTGTCTCAACTCAATAGAACATCTTGACCAAGAATTGGAAAATAAGATTCTTCTCCTCCATACGAGTGACAAGGAACACTTTTTGCCCCCATTTAATGTCCCTCTAATTTGTGAAAAACAGCTCTATGGTAGTGTTCTTTTCTATGGAGGAACAAAACACACATACACACAAACAGAATGCTAAAAACTGGTTGATTATTAAGAAAGATATAAATAATCTATTCAGTGCTTCAGATTCTCAAATAATAATAATAATAATAATAATAATAATAATATAATTTATTGTCATTGTAAGTATATACACAGTATACCATACAACGAAATTCACAGACACCCAGAGACCAGACACATGCACACACATAACATTCCCCAAACACTCCCCACCCACTAGAAGTCCCCCACTAAAAATACAAACATCTACACCTCAGGCCAAGTAACACAGTCCAACTAATTATTCACTACTGGTGGTCTTTAAGCTCATTATTAATTGCAATTATAGCTCTAGGATAAAAACTATTTAGAAAACGTGTGGTCCGAGTCTTAATTGTTCTATATCTTCTGCCAGACGGTAACAGTTCAAAAAAGTTATAAGCAGGATGGGAAGAGTCTCTCAGGATGCTGTGTGACTTCCTCAGACAGCGGGATGTGAAGATGTCATCCAGGGTTGGTAGCTGGAGCCCGATGATATTCTGGGCAATTTTAATGGTTCTCTGTAGAGCTTTTTTGTCCGCTACAGAGCTACTCCCAAACCATGCCAGAATGCCATAAGTTAGGACACTCTCAATGGTGCTACGGTAGTAGGACAGAAGTAAATGCTGTGATAAATTTAACTTCCCGAGCATTCTCAGGAAATACAGCCTCTTCTGTGCCTTCTTTATTAGCATGTTGGCATTTATAGTCCATGAGAGGTCCTCTGAGATGTAAGTACCCAGAAATTTAAAACTACCAACTCTCTCCACTTCCTCACCGTTTATGTACAGTGGTAAATGTACATTTCTCTTCCTCCTAAAATCAATTATGAGTTCTTTAGTTTTTTTGATGTTAAGTGTGAGATGATTTTCTTTACACCATAGTATCAATCTTTGTACTTCCTTTCTATAAGCAGACTCATTGTTCTTATTTATGAGTCCCACCACTGTCGTATCATCCGCAAATTTAATAATTGCATTGGTGTTATATAGTGGGGTGCAATCATGTGAGAACAGCACTGAAAGGCTTGCAAATTCATTGCTATCCTAGTGGATGAGGAGAAATGTATCAGTTCCTCTGCCTCTAAGATCCAGGCTCCAAAATGTGAAGAGTTAAGGAGTCAAATGGTGAGGATAGGGCCAAGGCTAGTAGACTCATCCCACTCTTTGCCTAACATGATTATAGTTGTGTGCAGGTGAACTTCTACATAGGGTTTGTGGCAGCTCATAACACGAGCAAGGACAGTCTCTTCAATATTCCAGATTGAAATGTCCCACCTTGGTCCAATCACAGGCCACCTAGAGTTTTATATGTAACTGTTTTCACTTTATTGTTGTTTTTATCTCTTTACCCTTTTCTCTTAAAAAAGGGACGTGGTGGCGCTGTGGGCTAAACCGCAGAAGCCTGTGCTGCAGAGTCAGAAGACCAAGCAGTTGTAAGATCGAATCCACATGACGGAGTGAGCGCCCATCACTTGTCCCAGCTCCCGCCAACCTAGCAGTTCGAAAGCATGCAAATGCAAGTAGATAAATAGGGAACACCTCGGTGGGAAAGTAACAGCGTTCCGTGTCTTAAGTCGCACTGGCCATGTGACCACGGAAGATTGTCTTTGGACAAAACGCTGGCTCTATGGCTTGGAAACGGGGATGAGCACCACCCCCTAGAGTCGAACACGACTGGACAAAAATTGTCAAGGGAAACCTTTTTACCCTTTTCTCTTGGCCTCTTACTCATTGCCTTCCTGCTTTCCCCTTAAATTCAGGTTGGAAAATCCAAGGGGCAATCATCCATCTTTTACTCATGCTTCTTAGAAGTAATTGAAGTACCAGTGCCACAGCTTTACTACTAATATAAAAAGGCAGACACTTTAATATGTGCTGTATTAATAATGAGTAATAACATATGGTTTTTTCCTAGGTAAAGAACAGGCCTTAATATGTACAGCTTTGGGCTTTGTGTGTTTGAAATGAATTCAGCAGGATCATCTTTTAACTGATGTGGCCTTTCTGTACTATTACTGATGCTATAAGTCTGACTATAAAATCCTAAAGTGTGCCAGCCAGCCTTGAAGTCAAGAGTCTCAACTAGCTATTATACCCACAGTTGAATGAGGATACCTTATTAACAGAAGATGTGGAAACATTTTCTAAATTGACAATTTAGCATTGTTGGAAATTTTCAGCAGAGGCTGCTGGAAGATAGGAAGGCTGAACTCTATGAATGTTACAGTGACAGGGAGAAATCCACAAAGGGGACATTTCATAAAGGAGGTATGATGTCGCAATTAAATACATTTATCTCTATGTGTGAATACATATTTGGGCGAAAGAGAATATAATATGAGAACATCATTCAGATGAATGAGAATATAATTTTGTAAGAACTATACATAAGATGCAGGGAAGAGCTCATGCTTCCTATCAGGCCAATATGGTAAGCACCAATTTAAGAGTGTTCGTATGCTTTGCTTTGTGTAGGACAAGCATCTATTTGAAGAGCTGTCAGAGAGCAATCTCAAGTGTTGTCCTCTGTTAGGAAAAAAAACTTTCAAGCATTGAATGGCCCTAGGATAACATTGCTCTTGCATTGGTTTCCAACATGTTTCCAAGCCCAATTCGAAATTTTAATTCTTATTATAAAAACTTTAACCACTTTGTATGCTCCCATATGACAACTGTGATTTTCACCAAAAGCCCTGACTGCGTTCTACGTACCACCTAGAGAAGTTAGGTTGTTGGACATTGGAGCTGATGGGCCCTTTTCTCTACCAGAAACTCAGTTGCAGAGCTTCTAAGCAGATCAAACTTGCCCACTCTTCCTTACATTTTAGATAAGCCGTGAAGACTATTGCTCTATTCACTCATCCTATAATACAAAGTCATCAATACAGTCTGAGGAGAAGGTTATCCCTTCCCCCTTCCTCATCCCTTTATTTACAAGAACAGGGATAAATCTGAAAGGGAGGGAAGCTTCTCAGCACATGTAGGGTCTACCTGTGTGCAAGAACCCTGGAAATTCATGAGTTCTTATTCACATATAGAAGCCACATGTACACAGGAATCTCCGTTTCAGACTCTGCTTGTATGAGAGGGCAGAGCTAGCTTTTTCTCTCTAGCTGTATTGACCATTCTGCACTATTGAATGACTGACTTGGGCCTGTATTTTTTTCCACTGAGCTTATTTGTGGTTTCTAATGTTACTTTCAGAGTCTGTTGTTATGTTCTTGGCCTTTTTTTCATGATACATTAGTTTCACTTTGTTTTAAACACTGCCTTTATCTGTGTTATGTACGTCCCCTTGTGCACCCAGTAAGATTTGCCATTTCTCAACATGTGTCACTACTACAGCTAATAGCAACAGGAAGCAACAACAACAGAAGATGACAATGGATATCTACTTAATCTTTGGTGTTGTCGGGGCCCGGTGAGGCTGACCTTTGATAATTGCTATGCTTGCCCGTCTATAGATTCTTACTGCAACTGTAGAAAACCTAAGGTTGAAATACTTCATCAATTAATCTGATCAGTCATTTATGAAACATTTTGAGTGAACTAAAATTACTAAAAAGTAAAAAATATATAGCTAAACTAGAGATACTAAATGTCTAAATATAACACTATAATACTGTAAAAACAGAAAAAACTGAAGGTAAAAAAGAGGGAAAGAAGAGAAAAGGAAAAATAAAAATAAAATAAAACGCAAGAGTGTTTATACATAGGAAAGATTTATCAAATATCAAAAACTGTATTCATGCATTGTTGCCATCTGCATGCCATACATTCATATGTCAATACTGTATGTTGTAAAGTCTTCTGTCTGTTGGATTACTGATGGTGGGTATCTTTCCAGTGTTGCAAACCCAGCCTTTTTGCATGATGGAGAGTCCATCTCCAAGAAGCAAATATGTAACTTTAAAGTGCATTAGCATCAACAAAGATCAAAGATTGGGCAAAATGATTTATGTGTTTTTTTTTCTTTTTTGTTCAGTGCTCTCTGGAAACTTGGAAATTTGGGACTTAATGAGGTTGGAATCTCTGTCCTCACAAGGGAGAGGGATTTTTTTTTCTTTTTTCTCATTTCTTTTTCTATTTTTTTAAATCTTATACTGTATTTTGTTGTTAGTTTGTAGATTTATATGTTCAAATAAAAAAGAAATTAAAAAAACCCAAAGATCAAAGATTGATCCAGTACAAAATTAATGCAAATAAGAACTCTTCTCTAAAATGAGTTTATGACTGGCCATGCTCATAGGATATGAGTAAGTGATACCTCAAGAAAATCACAGTTTCAACACTTAACCTTCCTAAAAGATTATATACTATCCAGCATACTCTAAACATGATCTTATGTTGGATGAGTTGTTGGTTAAGATCTGTAGATATCTCAAGTATACTGCTGAGATCCATTTTTTAAAATGCAAATATTTTTAATTTTCTTTTAAAAATAAAGCAAGTGACTATCAAAACTACAGATGTTATATGCATAGCATATCCCCTCCTTTTTATAACAGCAAAAAGTTGAATTGCTGTTCCAAGACAATGTGTCTTTTAAACATGTATGCATTATCTGAAAACATAGTTAAATATGGTTCCCTATTCTAGAAAGGCTATGCAAATTTATGCAGGTTTAATTGATTTGCTAATTAATATACTAAACACTCTAATCTGCTGACAGGCCAAATAAAAACAGCATATCAGTATAACAGGCACATTAATCCTACATATTTTAAGGGAAAAAAATAATCTGATGAGCTCTAACAACTGCTGCTGTCAAAACTGGCAAGTGTTTATGCCACCTCTGGATGGTAGCCAGGCTGCACCAACCTCACAATTGGCATTACACTCTGCTGATCTCAGTGGGATTTAATTCTGACTAGATACATACATAAACTGTCCAGTTTCTCTCCTCCCTGTAACCTATAATGATTGTTTTTTTTAATCTAAAAAACTGCAGGATTAACTTTTGTTTCTTCATTCCAGCAGCCTAAAGGACAAGAATGCAACTTCTTAGATCCGTTTTGGAGGTACCAGGGAAAATATGAAAATCTAACCCGAATGTCTACAGGCTTCCCCTACATTCCATAATAAGAATGGGATTAAATACAGTTCCAATGGCTTCAATATCCATTGCTTGCACTACCCTGGAATAAAGACACAAAACAAGTATTATGGGATAAACATGGGCCACAGTTTATTGAATGTTAAGTATTGCCCACCATAAAAAGGGGGGAGTCCTGCTGTATAGTGTGGAATCAGGTTTTGCACAAGGGCCTCAACGGACCCCTTACTAAACAAATGGGTGAGTTCCTAGCCCCAAGTTCTCACGATTGTGAAGACAGCGAGAGCCCGGCTGGCCCAAATTTGACTACCCCCAGACCTTGACCCACCTTCCTCTTAGTGACCGTCAGTCCGGGAGTGGCCCCAGTGCATCTCCCCCCCCAAGCACTGTAATCGCACGATCCACACCACTGGGAGGTCAGATGAGCGATACATTACCATGATTGCGATGGGACTCACCAAAACCTGTTCTATCTGCACTACCTGCCTGTATGACCAATGGTTGTCCACTCTTACAAAATGCTTACGTGCCTCAACCAGTGTGGGATAAGCAAAAAAATCCCTGCCTCCAAGTCCGATCAAGATGGGGGTCAAAAATTCCTATCCGGCCCCAAAAGGCGAGCAGAAAACTCACACTAGTGCATAGAGGAGGCGGGTGGGGTGCCTAAGAAGGAAGAGACTGAAGGGAGGTGGGATCACTCCCTAAGTAAAGCCCTCTTCCCCCTCCCTTCCCCGGTCATGTTTGCAAGACTTACCAGGTCTCGTGATATCCCAAGAGAGAAGCAATGGCGCTCTACATTGCCAAAGCACTCTCGGCAATAGATCCTGCATGGCTTGCATTACCCCAGAATAATGACGCGAGACAAGTATTGTGGGATAAACATGGGCCACACTTATTGAATACTGATTATTGCCCACCATGAAGGGGGGGGTCCTGCCATAGTGCGGAATCAGGTTTTGCACAAGGGTCTCATTGAACCCCTCACCAAACAAATGGGCGAATCCCTGGCCCCAAGTTCTCACTGGATCACTGAATGCAGCACCACACAATGTGGCCCAGTGTGGGGTCAGAACTCCCCACGTATGGCTGACAGCCAGGCCCCAAAACAGCTGCATTATTTGATAAAACAAATGAATTATAAGTGGCTATCTATATATAAATTATATTTCAATTATTTATGGTGAAAAATTCATGCCTAAGCCTACAGGCGGGGGATCGCTCCCTTAGCAGAGCCCTGTTCCCCCCTCCCCTCCCGGGTCATGTACGTGAGACTTACCAGGTCTCGCGATATCCCGGGAGAGAAGCAATGGCGCTCTGTGTTGCCAAAGCACTCGCGGCAACAGAGCCTGCATTTGTTCCTCCTCTCACTCTTCACTGTTTTCTTCAACATCCACCATGATAAAGAGTTCTGAGAAAGTGGAAGATTATATAGTCTTTGTGATCTTTGGGTTTCCTTCATAACATTATTGCTCTAATATGGATTTTGGTATTTTTCTAATATCACTATGGCTTCTTTGCTTTCTCTTAGAGATGGGAATGAACAAGAAAACTGGAGGTTTGTGAAGGTCCATAGTTCATGGCTAACCACAAACCTTTTGTTTGTTTGTTTGTTTTGTGCCTAGGGGGGACCTACCTCCTTCTGCCTTCCCTTCCTTCTCTGACATTCCCAACTTCCTTTCCGCTGCCCCCTTTGCCTCACTACCTGGTCCTGCCACTGCGGCTGCCACACTGCCACCAACAGCTGGGTGGCAAGTGTATGCTCAGAAGCAGCAAGCCCAGCTTCCAGGAAGGGAACCTGGGCCTGCTATCTCTGAGAATGGTGGCAGAGGCAGAGGCAGCGGTAGAGGCAGGACCATTTAAGGAGGCAACAGGGAAGGGTGAGCATCCCCTTTTGCCAAACATGGGAGGGAAAGTTCGGCACTTCATTTTGCTTTGGCAGAATGGGATCCCTGAACGAATTTGCAAGCCAAATCATGAACCAATCCAGTTCATTGGTTTTTCTGATTTGTGGTTTGGTTCGTGTCCATCTCTACTTTCTGTAGATCATTTCCTCCAGCAAACACCCAGTTTGGGGGGCATTCTTAAAATAAAAAGAGAAAATTTCCTTTACATATTAGCTCCTCAGAGCTCTCAGACCACATTTCAAGAAGGAAAATCCATGGTACTGAAAAGCTTTCACTTATTGAAGTATCTTTTTTTTTTAATTTGAAAAAACAACAACAGCAAAATGCTTTATTTTTACTACGGCTGATAAGAAGGTTAAGGGTTATTACTCCCCAGTCTATTGCTTACACTGGCCAATTTTATAGACAGATTCTTGTGATAAGATCATTCATGTAACTGAACCTTCAACATCAATTTCCTTGATTATAAGTCTGTGTCGCTGAACAAATGGCCATCAAATGTCTCTGCACCTACTTCTGATTTCCCTGAACTTCAAAATGGAACATTAAGTGCCATTTAGTCACTGACAGCTCCAATGCAGCATTTATCAGCCTATTAGGTACACCTAGTAACGCTAATGGGGACGAATGTAAAATAACAAAAGCCTCTCGCTGAGGCTTCACTTTTCTTGCTGTAAAAGGGATAATTCAGTAATTACAGAGCATGCCTCATTGGGTCAGCTGGCTAAAGGATAGGAAATGGATGGCACAAAAGGCTTCAGAGGACCTGAATTAAACACATGCTGTTAATAAGATTTTTGAAATCTTATTGTACTGTGTTTTCCATTCCACATGTCAGATAGCAAATTTTTAGCATCACCGAACTCTAGGTTTTGAGGTTTCAGGAACCTTTTTAAAAAAACTGATTTTCAAGTGCTTGACCAGGAAAATGTGACTCTTAGAAGAATCACCTCACAACCAAGAAGTTGTACTTTTGCTGTTGTACGCCATTGATTATACATGTTTTAAAATGTGCTATAATGAGGGACACTGTCCCCATGAGAATTTATCCCTGGATTTTGAAGGTATGAATTGCAAGGTCTTGTTTCCTGAGAGGATACACAGATTCATTTCAACTTGCAATAGGCAATTTAGGAATATGCTGTGATTCTGTTTCCTCCTTCTAAATTCTGTGCAGAGTGGTCATAGTTTTCCACAGCTTTTAGTCACTTCAGTTCCATCTAAGAATGTAAATCCTGACTTGACTCATTCTTGCATAGTCCATGAGACAAATATTTCCTCAGCAGGAGCTGTTGCATGATAGCAGGCTAGGGGAGGGGCGCTGAGAGAATCTGTTGGTGGCGATGTTGTCGTCCATTTGTATAAAAGATACAGTACCAAAAAATGTAACTCCTGCCTTATTCCAAAAGTAGCCCTGGTTTGTGTTTTTGTGATGAATCAGCCTGCACCAGTATTCAGCAAGTACTGTAAGTAAAGTAAGTGTAAGAGAGAATCATACATGTGTGCGTGCATACATACATACATACATACATACATACATACATACATACATACATACATACATACGTACGTACGTACGTACGTACGTACGTACGTACGTGTGTGTGTGTGTGTGTGTGTGTGTGTATGTGTGTACATATATATATATATATGTATATGTGTGTGTGTATATATGTATATATATATGTATATATGTGTATACAGTTGTGCCTCGCTTAACGATTTTAACTGGTTAAAAAAAACATCGCTATGTGAAAACATCGTTAAGCGAAACACCATTTCCCATAGAGATGCATTGAAAACCGGATAATCCGTTCCAATTGGAACGGATTACCATCCTTAAGCGAAAATCCCCATAGGAAAAAACGTTAAGTGAAACCCATTGAAATGCATTGAAGCCTATTTCAATGGGGGAAAAATTCACAAAAAATTCAAAAAGACTCAGAACAAAGCCAAATTAAGTTAACGAAGGTTTTATTAGGTGCACTAACGATTCCAAGCATTTTAAACATTTTTTAAACATTTTAGAATATTTTAAAAATAGCAAAAATGGGGCTGTAAAAAAAAACGTTAAGCGAAACAAGGGGACCTAAAACTGTCATCGTTAAGTGAAGCATGGTCCCAAAATCGTTAAGCGAAAATCGCCCATAGGGAAAATCGTTAAGTGAAGCACAAGATCGCTCTGAAAAAGCCATTGTTAAGTGAATTTTTCGTTGTACGAAGCAATCATTAAGCGAGGCATATATATATATATATATATATATATATATATATATATATATATATATATATATATATATATATATATATATATATATATATATATATATATATATATATATATATATATATATATATATATATATATATATATATATACACACACACACACATGTATGCATGTGTGTGTGTGTATGTATGTATATATACGTATGTATGTATACATTTGTGTTTGTGTGCATACATGCACACTTATAGTAAGTACACTGTAAGTACAATAAGTATAGTATTATTAAAATTCTGGAGAAAATCATATCTATATCTAATCTGACTCATTTATTAACCTACCACAACATATGTAAATTCTCTAAGTGACACATGTTTCTAGTTCTGATACCGGGAAGCAAATCTTTCAAAAACTGGAACAGTCAGGAAAAGGCTCCAAAAGGTAACTCATGTAGGCTTCAACTCTATTCTTAGGGCAGAGCCACACTAACATGTCAACACTTTCTCTTAGGATTCTTAAGATTGTTTTTTCTCGGAGCTACTTTTTACGTACTCTGTTTGGCACCTCATAAAGTACACTGTACTGTGATTAATGGATTTGAATCCCGGGGCTTTTTGCTAGATATGCCAAGAGAAATGTTACATTATCGCAAGAAAGTTCATGGACCACAAAGGAAGATGTGTACTGTTCTATTTGCTGTACTCTCGCTTCAAATGTTCAGGAATGTCTCCTAAAATGGCTGAGATGTTTTGACTTTGAATATATGAAAGGGTTGAACATTCCCTCTAGGAATCATTAGAAAAGCGTTTCATTTTTATTTTATTCCAAGATATGAATTTCAAGTACCCAGTGGCCAAGGGTACTATAATGGCTTGTTCTGAGCCCTCTTTTTAAGAAAGTACACTATAAAATGTATTGCAGAATCAACTACTGAACTGTATGTACTGAGGCTCTCTCTTAAGACACAGGGTTTGGATTCTTCCCAGTGCATTTAATAGAGATGAAAAACACTTTTTTTAATGTTAGAGATTCCCCAGTGTCTTTCTCTTCAGTATACACTTGTGGCGTTATGTGTGCATCATTTTTTTCTTAGTCACTTGGGAAAAAATTATTTCAATCAACCCTGATGTCATGGTTCCTATAAGTGTCACTGATTTGGAGTGTTGTGTGCTATAGTTGAACATGCATTCCCATAGATGCAGCCTGACACTGTGGTCATAAACCGTCTATGGAGAAAGGGGTCCCAATGGGTTCAATCACACTTACCAAATGTTAAGTATGCTTAAGACTGAAGCTAAAGTCAAAGACCACAGTTCAGCAATCTGAAATGAAAAGAATTATCAAGATTATGAAATATAACAAATATTATCATAAATGTTGTATTGTTATTGTTACTCAGGTCCTTCTCTGGATTCCAGCATACAGTGATGATTATCATGGTAAATATTGCTATCACTATCATCAACAACATGGACTCATCCGAATTGTTTGTTATTTAAATAATATAAGAAAACAAAGCTATAACCAGTACAAAGAAATAGAGAGAAACAAAAGAGGGAAAACAAGAGATCTCTTCCAGAAGATCCAAGAAATCAAAGAGAAATTTAATATAAATTAGGAATGCTGAATGACCACCGGGGAAGCATACTATCTGACAAAGAGAAAGTAAAGGTGGAAACAGTATACTGAAGACCAAAGTACCCTCTAACTTTCAGCTCTGCTGGGCAGGGCTCTGCCTCCCTCTCACATGACTTTGCCCTTGTGTGCACACATGACTCCGCCTACCACATGCAGGGTTCCATCACAACCGGAACCTAACATGATTGCTGCACGGAGGAGGAAGACAGCTGTGTGTAGGGAAGCAGTGGTGCACATGTGGATGAACACGCACAGCTTAGAGGGAGCCTTGCTGAAGATCTAAAAGAAGAGATAAAAGGATGACAGACTCCCTTGAAAAGGAGTCCTATGAGGAAGAACCTGCAGTTCTAGAAAGCAAAGTTAAAGTTGCTCTGAAAGCACTGAGAAGAAATAAATCACCAGAGGTAGATGAGATATGGATATTTCAAGCCTCAAAGATGGGACCTGTCAAAATCCTAACAAGAATATGCCAATAAATATAGAAAACAAAATGGCCCTCAGACTGCCAACATTCAATATACATTTCAATCCCCAAAAGAGCAAATACCTGTCCTGGACTTTTCTCAGCTTTTTGAAACATGTCTTTAAGATGCACAAATGGAAATCAGCCCTTGGGTTTGCTTGGGCCAGTCACTGAGCAGGCTATGAATATGACAAACAAAGAAATGGATTGTGGCTTCCACATACATAGAAGAAATAGTGCATCAGTGTGCTGACTTAATATCCCCAAAGTGTGAATATCTGAAAGGGGGAAGTGCTCCAAGTATGAATCCCGTTTTGAGGGGGAAAGTTATGGTCCATTTCATATCAACCTGTATGAGTGCAGATTTATGCTCAAAATGGGCTACAAGTTTTGACTTCTATACCATGTCTGTCCTTTTCAATTTCATTTCCCCTACAAAAGTTAAAAGGGAATCTGGGTTCTTGCTCAAAGCAATTTGATTATCATGTCCGGAAACTAATAATTGCTGAAATTCCAAGTCTGAGGTTTGATCCAGCTTGAATAAGGAATTGAAAAGATAAAGATTTTTGAAAGAGAAGGAAGTGAATTTGACCTACTCATTATAATACGCTTGACCCCTTCTAGTAAGGAACTACATGATATCTGTGTAGTAGGAAGTCAATTCCATTTCAGCATTAACTTCAGAATTGTATTTTTCTCTGGGAACAGGGATGTTGGGGTGGGTTAGATGTGTGACTTAACAGAAAGACCTCTATTATCTGAAATGTCAGACTGTTGGAAATATGTCTGTTTTACTCCCTTCACCAAGTAACTGTTGCTGTTTATGACAAGTCTCTGCTACTAGACGTTTCCAGGCTATTCTAAAAACAGTTCTAAAAAGCATGAAAACCTAGTGATTGGGGTTGTGATGAAGGATTTTCACATCTTTAGGCTGGCTTACAAGTGATCCACAGAAACCATAATAGGTAGCTGTTGTTCAGCATATTTTTTCTTATCAAAACAACTCAAGCGATGTATCTGTAGGTTCTGTTGTGTCTTTCCCAGGAAACAGAGTAAGCATTAGTAATTTGCAACTGGAATTCCCGGATGAATTCCCAGGAGCAACCGATATTCCTTAACTGGAATTCCAGAGTGCAACTGGTACTCCTAAATATTTTGATTGCAAATTTGGGGGGTCCCTATATGTTCTCCAAATTTCACTCTTTCATTCCAGCTGCTTGTTGGGCAACATCATAATGATTAAACAGGTTGGAAAAGTGCTATTTTTTATTATTATTATTATTATTATTATTATTATTATTATTATTATTATTATTATTATTATTATTATTATTATTATTATTATTATTATTATTATTATTATTATTATTATTATTATTATTAAAAAATACCAGGCACAGTCAATCAAAATTATAAAAACATTGACTAGTATTAGATAACAGATACAATTTTTAATCAAAAGCTTAAGTATCTGTTAAATATTGGTACAGTATGTACCGTATGCTGTTCCTAACATTGCCATTTTTGTACCTCTGATGGTGTTATTTCTGAGATCTGCAACTGCTTATAGTACTGTGTGGAATTTCTTGATATTATTCCCAAAAGTCCCAATGATGACTGTTGTTGTTGCTGCTGCTGCTGCTGCTGTTGTTAGTGTTGTTGTTAGTGTTGTTAGTGGTTTTTTTTAAAGAAAATGTTTTATGAATCGTGTATCTCCTGTGATCAAAAGGCACAAATAATAGTACATTGTTAGGGAACACAGTGAAAGAGAGCATAAAACATTAAAATAAACTAGACATGCTTCTATTGATCAGGGTTCTACTGAGAACGCAAAGAACTAGCTAAATGTACAGGAGTCTGAAACTGAGCCTCAAATAGTCTCTCTAAGAACAGTGCCTACTTATGGAAGTAGGCACTGACTTTATATTCTTAGGTTGAACTCTTCTATGCCTCATGTACAGGATGATTCTTTTTCTTCAACCAGTGCGTATTTCTGCAGTAAATGGCATCAAAACACAATGTTGACCTCAGACAATCTATCATGTTCTTTCGCTCTTGAGAGCAGTTTTTGAAACACACCTAGTACACAACTATTCTGTGCTCTGGTTCTTCTCATCTTGTGCACATTCAAGTGTGATATTTCGGGTAAGCTGCTAAAAAGAATATCCTGAATTTAATGGAATTTTCTCTCTCTTAATGTCCCCCTTGACTTTAAAAGGCAGAAGTTTAGCTGGTTAGGTTTTTACTGGCCTGCAGAAGCAGTGACTGGAAAAGTGCATTTGCTTGATTCTCCCTTTAATTCTAAAAATTGTAACATGGGAGCAAAGCTGCCTTTATTGTAAAGTGGCTTGCACATTTGCATTTCATCTGACCATGTGCATGCCAAACACAATCCATCTTTGCTCCTGCTTTTATCCACTTCATCACCCCAAGTGGTCTTCCAGGGTATCCTGCTCTGGTGCCTTGATTGGGCATGGAACTCATGGGCCATCTAGATATGCTAGATTCTAATTGGGCATTGTTGTGCTTGTTTTTATTATTTGATTTAAAAAGTAAAGTGTTGGCAAAGTTCGATGTGTTTACTGTGGACATTTAGAAAGCAGTCCTGCAGAGCCAAAAGAACTGTACACTTGCATGGAAGATTTTTTTAAAAAAAGTTTTCCCTATAATCAAGTCAGGATTTTATCCTTATTAAGGATTAGAAAGTACTCATGAGAGGAAAAATTAACTTTTCTGTTAAATTGACCCAGACATACAGTATATGGGCAAAGTCCATATGCCTATTGCAAATAAGGCCTACAGCTGACTTCATCTATTTTCTTTTTCTGTGTTACGTCTCTTTTCCTCTAAAGACAAAGCATCCATCTACTGGGCAAAAAGCAAGCCAGGTCCTATCAGCTTCCTGGCAAGATCATTTGCATCTATGGAACACTGGATCTTTGCACTAGTACCGCATCATGCTTTGTATTAAAGCTGGAAATATTCTCTCTTACCCACATAAGAATGCCTCCCTGAATTCACAAAGCATGTCTATAAAATAAAATAAAATAAAATAAAATAAAAAACTGGCTGTGAAGCCTGGGTGCTGCACCACCTGTTGCAATTAAGTAATTAAATAGGCTGATTTCTTGCAGGATAATGAATAGGGCACTTGGAGTTTACAATTCATTAATGGTCCAGCTATCATGAGGCCCAAAAAAGGGCAGGGTGCCAAGAAAGGCAAGCAGCCTGTGAAGCGTAAGGCTCCGGTTATAGTACCACCTGCAATTTCTACGTTGGATGATAAAGAGTGGGCTGATTACAGTGCCATTTTGGCACAGTTGAGTGAACTGGAGAGAAAAGGGGCCAGGGAGGCTTCTAGTGCTGCTACCCCTAGTAGATCGCATAGAGAGTCAAAAGCACATAGGATGGCTGAGTTAAGGCAATTAGGTGACATAATGCTGTCCTGCGTTGCTCTCTTGGAAAAAATGTTCTACAGCTCCAGGGGCGGTTGTGGTGGCCTCAAATGAGGGGAGCTCCTCATCCATACCTATTAGAGCTGAAGTGGGAGGCGAGCAGGAGCCTAGGAAGGAGTCACCTGACCAGTCACGATAACAGCTTGAATACTGTTAGTAGGTTGTGTTTTTTTCAAAAGCACATTTTCCCCCATGTGGTCCATGACCACTTTGATGTATGGCAGAAATGTTTTATTTCTGGGTGGCTGTTTTTCTGCTTCAGTTTGGTGCTGTTTTCTTGGTTTGATGGCTCTTTTGATTTCATTATTGGAATAGCCATTTGCCTACAGGGCCCAATTCAGATGGTTGATTTCAGTGCTGAGAAATTGAGCTTCACAGTTCCAATTTGCATGGTCTACCAGTGTTTTGATTATGCCTCTTCTCTCATGGGTGGTGGTAGGAGTTTTTGGGTAGATACCGGTCTGTGTGGGTGGGTTTTCTGTAGACCTTGTGTCCGAATAGGAGGTCAGGTTTGCGTATGACCATGACATCTAAGAAAGGAAGTTGGCCCACAAATAAAGTATTTCTTTTTCAATTTTGCTTGTAAAGTCATTGCCCCTGGTTGGGCTTTTCTGAGACAGCTTTGAGTGGTCTACAGAGGCCAGATCAAAGGCGAAAAATGTCAGTGGGCATGAAGGATGACCTTTGCACCTGGTTGTAATTCCTAGATGGATTCAATGTAATTTCATTTTGGAGAGATGAACTGCACTTGGGAACTGAGTTCCAAGTTCACTCTGGTGTGGCTGGGTCATCAGGATATGGTATTTACTTTAGAGGATGATGGTGTGCCAGCCTGTGGCCCGTGGAATGGAGTAACTCCAAAGTCACCCGAGATCTCACATTTCTGGAATGCTTTCTGATTCTTGGAGCCTTATGGCTTTGGCCTGATGTTTGGGCCAATTCAGCAGTCACCTTTTGGTGTGACAATATAGCAGCAGTCCATGTAGTGAATACTCTCACATCTAAATCAGTGAGGGTTATGAGACCCGTAAGAGCCTTTACTCTACGTTGTCTGGAATACAGTATTGTGTTCCAGGCTTGTCACATGCCTGTTGTAAAAAACGAGCTGGCTGACGCCCTGTCCCTTCAACAGATCAATAGGTTCAGGGAGTTGGCCCCGGAAGCACAAGTTCATAGCACTGGAGGATTGAAGCCAACAGGGCAATAAGTTTAGCAATTGCTTCAAGTACCAGGCACAGCTTTGCAGTGGCATGCAAAGAGTTTTTTGTGTTTTGTAAGGGTGAAGGCATGGGCAGACCATGGCTTTTAATGGTGGACCATTTGGAGCAATTTGGAATTAACTTCCATTATAAAGGTTTGGCTCCCTGCACCATTCAGGGGAGAAGGTCTCCTCTGGCCTTTTATGCTAAGGCACATGGTTGCCCTGATCTGGCCAGTGACTTCAGGGTCAGAAAAATGATTGGGAGTTGGAGCAAAGAAAGGGATAAGCATGAAGATACAGTACATGCACTCCAATGTCCCCTAGAATTCTGGTTCAATTAGGACGAGTTTGGGTGTAGTATGTGTTGATCCGTATGAGGTCGTTATTTAGGGCAGCTACCCTATATGCATTTTGGGGTTTTTTTTGAATTAGTGAACTTGTGGGAGCATCCAAATTGGATAATTCATGGATGGCATTGTAGATGGACAACTTCTTGGTCTCCGAAGACAGGGTTTTGTTTCATCTCTGCCAATCTAAGACAGATCAATTTGAAAAGGGACAAGTTATAAGTTTGGGGCTTTGTTCTGTAAAAGACCTCTGCCTGGTTAAAGCCCTTGCTGAATTTGTGCAAACAAGAGGGGATTCTGGTGTTGACTTATTTTACCGCAGGGATGGGTCACCTCTTACAAGGTAAGAGACATTGCAGACATTGAGGGACAATTTTCCTTCAATGAGGTTGTTGTGGTCTAATATTATTCCAAGGCTTGTATGGAGAGCCAACTTGATCCTAGTTGGATTGATCACTTGAGGTGTGGTGTAAATCATGAAATTGGCCGAGCAATGAGGTGGGCCAGTGATACAACATCCTGACATAAGGTGTCACCAGCTTGAATTATACAGAAGTGATGGTGTTTAGTTCTCGTAATTGGGTATGGGCCTCTTTTTGAGAGATCTACAAGGAGGCCTTAGAGCTGAAATCTTCGGCTTGGGTGGGGGGCTTGGGGCATATAAATAACCCCAGGCTGTGGCAGGTAGTGCGAAGAAAAAAATTGGGGTGAGTTCATGGTTGACACATGATGCAATAATTATGCCATCTCTCTGTCAAGTTGAGCCAATTGGCTATCAGATGAGAGGTGGTTTTACATGGGAGGACCTCCCAGCCTGCAGCCCACTTAGAGTCATGAGGGCGTCACACTAAATAGATAGATAGATAGATAGATAGATAGATAGATAGATAGATAGATAGATAGATAGATAGATAGATAGATAGATAGATAGATGGATGGATGGATGGATGGATGGATGGATGGATGGATGGATGGATGGATGGATGGATGGATGGAGAGAGAGAGAGAGAGAGAGAGAGAGAGAGATTAAAAAAGCAAGCAAACAAGCAAGCAAACAAAGTCTGGAGAGTATTCTCACTAAGAAGCAACACGGGGCTTGATGAGCCAATGGTCTAACTCAGTGTGAGACTGCTGCGTACTTTTTGTTTAGAATGTACAACACCATGCAGATGTTTGTTTTCTATTTCCATAGGAATCACTGCAAGCAAAAGATGTTATTTCTTTTGCAACTTCCACTTCCTGTTTCTTTGTTGTCCCAAAGCTCCTCATGTTGCGTCTGGCAGGAATAGTGCTGCTAGTGTTTACTAGGCTCTTGTGCTGATAATCAGATGTGAGACTTGCATTCCCAGTCCAGCCTGAAAATATTCCAGTTGTTTAACTGATACGCTTAAAAGAGCTGGGCTCCTTAACAACCCTGGGTCATTATCCAGAGATGGAATGAACAGTTAAGAGAACAGAAGCGTTCCACGAAGTAATGAATGAATGCTGGCTTCATTTGCTCAGTTTATTTCGGTCACTTCTGATAGATGGAAAAGCTTCACCTCATAAATAAGCAAGAATCTGAAATATTGCTCACTTTTATGACTTCTTGAATTATTCTTTAAAAATAAAAACAAAACCCATTGACTTCCCAGCAGCCATTACAAAAATAAGCACGGTGTTTATTCCCACTTGCTCCATATCCTGATATATTTTAAACAATATATTTTATAGCATGCTGTAAGAGTACTAGACCCTTTAATCCAGCACTCCATCTTCAGCACTGACCAATCAAAATCACAGTGGACGAAAAGCTGCACTTTACTTGTAATGCATCTATAAACTGGGGAGGAGGGATTCATTCTTTTCTTTATTATTGGCCTCACCAATATTCTCTTTGATGCAGTCAAGGTGGAATACACAACTCTCCTACTCTCCACTTGGTCCTTAGAGCAATCCTGTCGGATAGGTCAAGTTGACAGTGTGAGATACACCCAAGTCAAGAAATGGTTGAAATCTAGTAGTAGGTTGCAACTAGCACAGGCCCATGGAGTCAATGGAATTTATATAGGTGACTTACCAAATTTCCACTGATTCAGTGACCCTATTCTGCTTTTGACTTACTACCAGAGTTTAGTCATGGAGTTTTGGGTCTCAGTAGGAATTAGAAGCTGGATCTCCCAGGCCCATCACTTGAAGAAATATACCACACTATTTTACATTCTGGATAGTGACTACCACATGTCTGCATCTTGCTGATATGTTCAGCAGATGCCCATAGCTCAATGATAAATCATGGACTTTGCATGCAAAACATTCCAAGCTCAATCCATGGCATCTCCCCCTAGATGGTCAAGTAGTAAGCAATGAGGAAGATCTTTTGTTTGTCACTGTTAGTCCAGGTAGACCAGGGGTTGGGTGGAAATAAGTCCGATCTAGCAGAAGGCAGTCTCATGTATCAACAAAATATTTCTGACCAGCCCTGCCTGAATGGCATTAGAGGAAGGAGCATATCTTAAGTCTTGAACATCTCCACTGCATTCAATTGGTCCCAGGTTTGTCATCCACCTCCCACTATCATTATGAATTTTAAGCAATGAAAGATGAGGGCAAAAGTTAACATGTCCACTTTATGGCATGTCTAGCAAAGACCGCAGCACTGCTAGCTTCCACAAAACTGTTCTAGAAATCGGCAAAGCTGAACAATCATCCACTAAAAATATCAAATAGATGAGTGCCTTCCAGCCTCAGTAATACCGAGTAAGTGTTCCAGTGGAATTACAGAGTCAGACATACAGTAAGATTCTACAGGAATAATTCTATCAAGCACACTTTTAACATAAAAATAAATGCATGCTGCCAAGCCTATTGCAACTTATGGTGGCCCTTTTCAGGCTTTTCTAGATAATGGATACGCAAAAGTGTTTTAATATTTCCTTCTTCTGGGGACACCCCAGGGCTGTGCATCTTGTCCAAGACCACACAGGCTGGCTCTTCTCCCAAGAGGCACAGTGAGTAATTGAACTCATGACCTCTGGCTCCATTGACATACCATTAAACCACTGAGCCAGACAGCCAGGCTACATGTTCAGAACTTTACAAAGGCAGGCCATGTTAGCTGGGATGTTCATGGAGTCATAGTTAAAAAATGAACCTTTTCAGAACTTCGCTTATTTTTCAGCTCACTCAGCATTGGATTAAATCAACTGTGAGAACAAGTTCTGTTGAATTACAGAAAGGAGAATGGCATATCATCCTTACCAAGCCTAAATTAGTTGCAGTTTATTAATGTCCATAGTAATGCATATTGAAATGTCATTCACTCTTTCACATAATGTTGGTTTCTAATTTGATTAACTGTGTCCTATTATCTACTCCTCTGTGACTGATTCATGGCTTAACCTCCATGGAAAGGAGATCCACGGAGTGGTCAATCCTTGAACCATTTAGGAGAGCATATGGGAATGAAGTTGGTGGAATTTTATTGAAGTTAAGTGAACTAAAAAGGTTAATGTGCACTATCGCTGGCTTTAACAGCTCCCTAATTGTAATCGTATTGTGTGTGCTGGCTCCTCTTTCAGTCCCTGAGCATGAAAAAATATTCAAATGCACCTTTATTGCTTAGAGATAATGATCAAAACAAGAAGGCAGCAATCAATGGGGAGATCGATTTGCCTGGGGGAAGAAAATAGGATCTAAGACAGGAAATGAGCCACTGCATAAAGGATGGGAAGAATGAAGTCTAAGGAAGCAGAATCAAGGAGGGCTGAGCACCAAGCTTTGGAAAGGACACTGGAGTTACAAAGGAAAGAGACTTAGTGGGAAACATCTTCAATAGGATGAGGGTGAGCTGAGGCAGAATACTTTAGGCAGGAGGTTACAGTGGCCTTTGAAAGCTTCCTTGAGCCATTTGGGAGAAAGATCAGGTATAAATCCAGTCAATCAACAAATAAATGGGTGCACGGGGAGAATTGAGCATGTTTTATATGCAGCTTCCCTAGAGTGCAGATACTATGATAGTTCTTCTCCCCAGTATAATCCAATTGCATGCTTCTTCCCCCTAATATCTGTACTTTCATTCATCCTATCCATCAATATACATATTTCTGTCCATATATTTTGGGTTGCAAAGTGCATTGCAAAATTTTGGGGAGTGTCAATTTCATTGTCGCATACCTTGGATTTATTTTTCTCTGCCAATTCAAGAGATGTGAATTGGTTATGTGTTTATGATTAGTCCCATAGAACAAATTGCTCTACTATTATTTCCTGTAGGAGAAACGTGAGGGGGGGAAATCCTGAAGGAGAATAGGGAGGGCTAAAAACTGTTAATGGGAAGTGGACAGGTGAGATGGATGCAGTCTGTTACAAATTCAGAGTTGCCATTTAGACCACTGCCTCTAGTTATTCATTCCTTGAAAAAGAGCAAGTTATTTTTTTCCACAAAGCATTCATTCCTTCAGATCTCCTTCAGTTTGAACCAAAAACTCACCATTTTTTGTACTTAGAACTAAGTGGTAATTGGTGCTGATTACATTGTTGTAAGCTGTATGAAAGGAACATATCTTGAAGCCAGAACAGAAAGAAATCCCACTGCTGATACATGTACAGTCCCCTTGGGTGTGCTGATTCACTGTGAAGCCTCATGATTCATGAGGTTATGTCAGCAAGACCCAAGAAACCTACTCTGTAAATGACTGTAATGAAGTATTCTTAGGCTCTTGGAAAAGTTTTAATTAGCTACTTTTTAATGTTCATTTTATATTAAAGCAACAAAACTGGGAAATGGAAATTATTTGGTTCTTTTGCCTCATGGGAGGTTTGGCTTGATCCATGCTTGGGATTGCTTGGTAGAAATACTGTACATAAACCTGATTGTTAAGCAGATAAAAAGAAGATCTGAAAAAGGTACTTTCCCCCAAATGTAGCTATAATGCAGGGGGAAGGAGAATCTGCAGGTGGGGACAAAGGAGATGGAAGACTCCAGCCCCACCAATGTGTATATTGGTTCAAAATTGGGAAAGGAGTATGACAAGACTGTATATTGTATCCTGCTTATTTAACTTATATGCAGAATACATCATGCCAAAGGCTGGACTGGAGGAATCCCTAGCTGGAATTAAAATTGCCGGAAGAAATATCAACAACCTCAGATATGCAGATGATACCACTCTGATGGCAGAAAGTGAGGAGGAATTAAAGAAACACTTAAAGAGGGTGAAAGAGGAGAGCGCAAAAGTGGTTTGAAGCTACACATAAGAAAAAACTAAGATCATGGCCACAGATCCCATCACCTCCTGGCAGATAGAAGGGGAAGATATGGAAGCAGTGACAGATTTTACTTTCTTGGGCTCCATGATCACTCCAGATGGTGACAGCAGCAACAAAATTAAGACTCCTGCTTCTTGGGAGGAAAGTGATGACAAACCTAGACAGCACCTTAAAAAGCAGAGACATCACCTTGCCGAGAAAGGTCCACATAGTCAAAGCTATGGTTTTTCCAGTAGTGATGTATGGAAGCGAGAGCTGGACCATAAAGAAAGCTGACCACTGAAGAATTGATGCTTTAGAATTGTGGTGCTGGAGGAGTCTCTTGAGAATCCCTTGGACTGCAAGGAGAACAAACCTATCCATTCTAAAGGAAATCAACCCTGAATGCTCGCTGGAAGGACAGATCCTGAAGCTTAGGCTCCAATACTTTGGCCATCTGATGAGAAGAGAAGACTCCCTGGAAAAGACCCTGATACTGGGAAAGTGTGAAGGCAAGAGGAGAAGGGGATGACAGAGGACAAGATGGTTGGACACTGTCACTGAAGATAGGAACATGAATCTGACCAAACTCTGGGAGACAGTGGAAGACAGGAGGGCGTGGCATGCTTTGGTCTGTGGGGTCACAAAGAGTCGGACATGACTAAACGACTAAACAACAACAACAAATAGCATAGTGGATGCATCTGTGGTCTTAAAGAGGTTTGCATTGACCATTGATCAGTTGGGTGGTACAGAAAGCAAATCAATCAATCGATCAGATGCAACTTTACTACTCCTTCATTTTTTCCATCTCTGACACACTCTCTCTCTCTCTCTCTCTCTCTCTCTCATGCTTCTAATGGCTGGTCATTGTGAGCATAATAGCTGTGCTGGCAGATCCTTCTACTAGCAGATCTCTGAGATCAGAAAAGGGCTATGCACATTCCAATCTCACTACTCTGGCACATTTTAGAATTACGCTTACACTAGCAGGCAGGTTTTCACTTAAATTAACTCAAGCTTCTTGTACCATGCATGGTTTTCATTATGTACATTTGGCATGAGCTGCATGCCAAATAATTCTTAGATGATTTTCTTAGACAATTTTTGTAAAAAGGCAAAAGCAATTCATTTAAAAATAAATAAAGCACAGAACATTCTTTAATAAATAAGTGTATAGTGAAGTATATTGTGGTTTCATGTATTTCTACCATTCTTGCCTCTCCCACCCCAAAATTATAATGGCCCATACAGACGGTATATATCCTTGGCCATGTGCAGCTAATGACAGCCTCCAAGTAAGAAATACCAGCGTAATGGGCCAATTAGAGGAATGGTTCGTGTTCTCGCAAAAGGTTATTTTTTACAAGTCTGTTTCGTTCATTGCCTGATGCTTTGCCAGACACCTGTACTGTTTTTGAAAAATGAAACTACGCATGGAAATGGCCTGAGAATAGGACCCTCTCAATTGAAACTGTAAAAGAGGCTCCTCTTGCAAATGCAAAAAAAAAAAAACAACCTGTCTTGGCTTTCAAAGCTTTTTCTCCCAGCTCAGTACGAAAGCTTGTGGATGTCAGGTAACCCATAAGCATGCTATTTGTGGAAAATGGGAGATGAGCAAAGAAGGGAGGTAATGAAGCGTAGCTTCATCGCTGCAGTTTCCCAGCCTATTTAGGTAGATTGTCTTTCTCTAATTGTTTTTCTCCATAGAGACAGGAGGAAGGGAAGATAAAACACTGAGAATTTTTGATACCATAAAGGCTGGCTTTATTGCTGCGTTTCTAGTCTCTCACAAAGAAATATGTTTAGCCTCTTTAAGAATGGTGCCCAGCAGTGATTCTATATTGAAAGATGTGTCACCACTTTTCTCTCCAGTCTTTATTACTAACTGCTTATATTACTGGCAAAGGCAAACCTGAGAGAGGGGTATATCGTAAATGTATTTCCCCCCAAATATCTCCTTTTCGTAGTTATCCAGTTTTGGGTCTGAATACATGGAAGACAGCTGAATGACCCAGAAACCAGCTTCAGTCTTCAGCAACTTTATAGTTCATTATGGGGTGAAGGTTGTTTAGGACCAGATGATATATCCTGTTACACAGAAAACAGTATTTTTGTGTGGCTTTAAATAAGGGGTGGTGAAGCATGCTGGACATTTGACTGATTTTATACTGGGTTTTTTTTCAGTCAGTTTCTGAGGCTTTGTATCTTATTTTGTTTTCTATGCATCATCTAAGAACTGGCAATCTTCTTTTACAAAACAAACAATTGGGTCTCTACAAATGATACTGGTAGCACCATTGAGACATAGAGACATCCGCAGGGTTTCCATAGTGTAACATTATGAGATTTATCATTTTTGTTTGCTGTTGCCCCAAGAATAGCTAGTTTAATGAATTTTAATAATGCACTTTTAAAAATCTATTCTCTTTTGCTTCATAGTTGCTGATTCTGTAAAATGTTGACTCAACAGTATTATTACAATATTCAACTATCAACGGAATTTTTATTTTTTAATTTCTATTTCTTTATTTCTTTCCCCACGTCATTTAATCCCAACAACTGTATAGCAATTCTTTATGTCCTTAAAATAAATGCAACACAGATAGCTGGTAAACTTCTAAATGTCCTTACTGGGAAATGTGTGCTTTTAATTTCTACTCAAAACTTTGATAAAGTATTTGGTACCGTGTAAGAGATGGAATTTTGAGAGAGAAAAATCACTGGTGGCAAGTGAAAGGAACCTTACATGCAATGCTGTCACTCAGAATAGCATGGCTTGCTGTCACTGACACTCTCAACTAGCCCACTCTGGTTAATCTCCTACCTCATTACTTCCAGAAGGAAGAAGCAAATTTTTAAAAATTGTGCCACAGCAGCAGCTGACTGAGATACTTCCTATAACTTTTGTCAGAAATCTGTTATCAAAATAAAAGTAAAGCCTTAAGAAACATACTAACTTATATAACTGCCTATACTGTATTCCAATTAATTACCTTTATTTTTTGGACTACTGATTATTAAAACAATAAAAATCTTAATTAATCCCAACTAAGTTCAGTACCCTGATTACATCAAAGAAATAGAATCAGTGTTTAACATCTAGAAGGACAACAGCTAGAATCTAGAGATCAAACCTGACAGGAAGTGATAGCCTTTCAAGAGGAAGTTCTCTGAATTTCATATACTGTAATTGAACATACAGCACTGCAATAGCATATTTTGATATCCAGTGCTGATTGAAAATGGGTGATGGTTGCTATTCTTTAGTTCTGATGAAATACATACACTCTGTACATGAACAAAGGTCGGTGAAATTCTTAAGTCTGTATCCAGTAAGATAACCAAATTGGTTCAACACCTGTTGCCAGATTTCTACTGAACATCAGGAAAAACTTGCTAACTGTTAGAGCAGTACAACAATGAAACCAATTACTTCAGGAGGTGGTGAGTGCTGAAGGCATTTGATGAGAACATGAGAGAGGGGTTTTTCTACTACTGCTCCTAGATTTTGGAACTCTCTCCCAGAGGAGGCTAGCCTGGCCTCATCTTTGCTGTCCTTCCACAAGCAGGTGAAGACCTTTATCTTCAGGCAAGCTTTGTCCTTTGTGTTGTATTCATCAGATCTTTCTCCCTGGTCCCTTGCTTAATGTTTCATTAGCAACAGACAGATGTAAACATCATCATATTTATCTTTGCTCTGATGAAATGAACACGTTCATGTGAGTCTAGTAAGCCAGATCACATACCCTCCTGTCTATGACCTGTTCTTGTCCTTCTTTCCACTCTTTCTTTTATACCAGTAAAAACCTGGATGGACTTGCTTGACAATACCTTAGTGTATTCTGGGATACTGGCTAGGCTCAGGAAATGGATCCATCATAACCATAAGCATTGCTGTAAAAATTATCATGTGACTGCTTGATCATCATGGCCTTTCACATCTTGGCAAGCAACTGAACTCCATTAATGAGAAGGGTATTTCAACTAAGAAAAGAGACAGATCTTCCCCTTCCTTATTCCGTCCACTTATTGCCTAATTATGGCCAGTAATTAATGTGTGACCTTTGAGCCATTGTGAAAAGGAAGCTTCTCAGTGTTGTTAATCATGTTAAACAGTAAAATCAGCAAAGTTCTCCAGCAGCAAAATCAAAGCTTCCCTTCATTTCTTTACAGTTAATAAGCAAAAGGCATTCAGGAAAAAAAATGTGAAAGCCCAAGGCGGAATAAGGAGAAAATAATAATGATCCAACATACTTTGAGACATGTTTCTCCTATGAAGAAAAGAAAAAGATAAAAAGAAAAGAAAGGAGAAAGCAAAAATATGTTTAATATGCTTTCTTGTATATTTATATGAATGGTTGGATTAACAGGATAAAGATATTCACTAGGAGAATGGAAGCTGGCAAGATACAGGAGATTTACCCTCATCTACCTCTAAAAAGAGATACTCAGTGTGGTGTAGTGGATAGAATGATGAACCAGGACTCAGAAGGCCTTGCTTAGAATTCTCGCTCATCCATAGAAGCTCACTGGGGGACAGGAACAGATAAAACCACTCAAATATCTCACTTAACTTGAAAACACTATTATGGGCACTGTAAATTGGTTCCAACTTGACAGCTTATATAAGAAACAAAACACCTCTAAAAAGGAACCACTCAACACAGAGACACATGGATATGGATACTTTTTCCTAAAATATTTCTAGTTGTGTATGAAAATGATCTTGTAAAACAAATCAGCCGCTCTTTCTGTGCTTGCTGTGTTGGTTTGAGTTATGCTTCTCAGAGACAAAGGATACACATTTTGCACAAAGACAACTTGTGCAAATTACAAAGAATAAATAGCACTCATTGCTCACTTTTTCCTGGAGATGAGAAGTCTCACAGGGTGTCTCATCATTATGGGGCACCTAAATTGAAGAGTCAACCCTGAGTGCTCACTGGAAAGACAGATCCTGAAGCTGAGGCTCCAATACTTTGGCCATCTCATGAGAAGACTCCCTGGAAAAGACCCTGATGTTGGGAAAGTGTGAAGGCAAGAGGAGAAGGGAACAACAGAGGACGAGATGGTTGGACAGTGTCACTAAAGCTACCAACATGAATTTGACCCAACTCCGGGAGGCAGTGGAAGACAGGAGGGCCTGGCGTGCTCTGGTCCATGGGGTGACGAAGAGTCGGACATGACTAAATAAACAACAAATTGAAGAGAATGGAGATTTTAGCAAGTATTCCTTTATACCACTACTACTCTTTCATCGACAATAAAAAAATAAACTCCAATGCAACTACATATTTTGTGGTTAGCTATATAATGTAAAACCTATAGTACAACAAGGGAAACTTTACTCTTCTTAAAGAGTAAAATTTCTGTCTGAGAGGAATTTCAGACACATTCAGGTGAAATACAGAACTTGTTCCTTATATTCCCATATCCCTATGAAAAACAAACGTAGTTAAATTTCATGTAAAACCTCCACCTCTATTTTACTTGATGAGCATTTCCCGGACACATTTGTTTTGAATGCTGTATACAGAAAAACCAAAGAATAAAAACTCCGTACATTCAAATGCAAAATGGTAAGCCAACATTTATATAACTCACAGGTTTACTTTGAGAATAGAAATTGCATTTAAGTAGTTGTCTTCAAGTTTCATTTTAGGCAAATCCCAGTAACAGTCTGAGGAAAGTTTAATAAATAAATAAATAAATAAATATTGGATGAGTTGAGTGTGTCTGTTTGAAAAACAATTCCAGTGCACTTTATGTTGGTTGGGATTTTTCAGAATTCCTTGTATGTTTTGTCTGAGATGGCACTAATCCCCAATTAATTCTGCATTTTGCTTTAGGCAGAATGTTGGTGGTAAATAAAGTGAGAAAATTTTTCAACATGTTACAAGGTGTCATTTCCACCTGTAATACCAAGGAGTAACATAGAGAGGCCTAGGAAGTCTTATCTTTGCCATTTCCATCTCTGTCACTCCTCATATCAACTCTAAAGTATTTTAGCGATTGGCTGAAGGACACATTTCTGAATGAACAAGAATGAGAGTTCTGGTCTGAGGCCACCAGTTTGCCTATACTGTACTGCAACTCTTCTTGTTGTTGTTTAGTCATTTAGTCATGTCTGACTCTTCATGACCCTGTGGACCAGAGCATGCAAGGCCCTCCTGCCTTCCACTGCCTCAGGGAGTTGAGTCAAATTCATGTTGGTAGCTTCAATGACACTGTCCAGCCATCTCATCCTCTGTCGTCCCCTTCTCCTCTTGCCTTCACACTTTCCTGACATCAGGGTCTTTTCCTGGGAGTCTTCTCTTCTCATGAGATGGCCAAAGTATTGGAGCCTCAGCTTCAGGATCTGTCCTTCCAGTGAGCACTCAAGCTCGATTTCCTTCAGCATGGATAGGTTTGTTCATCCTTGCAGTCCAGGAGACTCTCAAGAGTCTCCTCCAGCACCACAATTCTAAAGCATCAATTCTTCAGTGGTCAGCTTTCTTTATGGTCCAGCTCTCTCTTCCATACCTCACTACAGGAAAAACCATAGCTTTGACTATTCAGACTTTTGTTGGTAAGGTGATGTCTCTGTTTTTAAAGATGCTGTTGAGGTTTGTCATCACTTTCCTCCCAAGAAGCAGGCGTCTTTTAATTTCGGGGCTGCTTTCACCATCTGGAGTGATCATGGAGCCCAAGAAAGTAAAATCTGTCAGTGCCTCCATCTCTTCCCCTTCTAGTTGCCAGGAGTCTGAATTTGTGGCCAGTGTCTTGTACGCAACTCACCAAGGCCCACAGCATGGCCTCTGAACCCCGGTGCTGAAGAATGTGTTTCAGCTGAAAAATGACCAGTAGGGAGAGTATGGTTAGTCATTTAACCAGTAAGCATGGTTGACCATTTACTTGCTATTTTGCCCCTCTGGAGCTGCTTCAGGCCCCAAATTGCATTTTTAAAAAGAAACTTTGGAAAGAGGGTTGGATGAAACCAACCAAGGTTCAATATATGAGTAAATACACCTCTGGGCATAAAAATGTGAAGTATCAAATGGTGTACATGTATCTTTTAAAACAGTCTAGTCCTTCTATGCTGGATGTACACGTGTTTTACTTCTTAAAGGAAAAAGACACCAGGTTTGGGTAGCTGCCCCAAATGAATGTCATAAAACTTTAACAAGGGGAAAAAACAACAACCTTGCCTTGCCCTCACTCCGGGAGTGAGTGAGACAGCCTAAATCAACAAAGGTGAAGAAAATGACAGGCATTCTTTTCATCACCAATGGAACACTTATATGCTTTCAGCCCCTAATGGCATATGATCTGTGTTGTTTGTTTTGACCCCAAGTGTCTGCTCCCTCATTATGCTCTGGGATTTCACAGTGGAAACTTCTCCTTTCACAGATGTTGCTCATCTGATTGGTACCAGGGACCTAGTGACAGGCTTGTGAAGTCCATGTTTGAGGAAAGAAAAACACTTACACTTTGACAGTGAATCATTTTCTGCACTTTCAGCCCATATTCTTTGAGATAATAAGCTATACGTCAAGAAAATCCATATCAACATTGTAGCTTTCTTAGATTTACCATATGCTGGTTGCTGTTGCTATTTGTACTCCATTTGTCACTATCTACAAAGCTCTAAATAGATTAGGATCAGAATACTTGGAGGACTCTTTCATGAAGGTTAGGCATTGTACCTCCAGAAATATAATAAATGAAATAAATCATACAGCACCAAACCGCTCCCCTATATGGATACCAACCCGTTGATTATGGCTAAAATCAAGTGAAAGTTTTCTGCACACCTTTCTAAATATTGAATATAAATATAAAATATGAAATCTAGTTACTTAAAATAGTAAGTAACTTTAGAGTAGGCCCATTGAGTCAATGGAAATGGAGTGAATCAAATCCTCTGCAAGCTCTAGTGATTCAAATGGGACTATTTTGGTTGTGGTGTACTATGCTAGAGAAAATCGCAACTAGGGTAGAACCTGTTTGACTGATTATCAACAAAATAAGTCTCAACTCTTTACCTTTGCTCCATTAGCATCTGTCCTGATGGTAGGGCCATTCAGCTCCAATAAAAAAACACAAAACAATAGAAAGGCCCAAAAGAAAGAGAGAGGACATTTTGGCACCCTAAAAACTAACTCTGATATTTAAATCTAAGCTTCTGTGGAACATGGCCACTTCGTCAGACATTTTACCAGTGAAGAAATGGGAGGAGGTTTGAGAAGCTCTTGTGGTGGAAACCATGATGCCATTAATTTATTGTGATCAATGTGTGCATTCATCATTCTATCGTGTGCAATAAAACACTGAAATTGGCTGAGGGTGGATTCTTTTTTTTCTCCTTCAAGAGAAAAATAAAATACAGTCTTCCTTTGAAATAATAGCAAGCTTCCTGTTGATCTTGGCAGAAACTAAGTTAATTTTTAATGACAAAGATTAAAAACAATGAGTATCACACTTATATATGAAATGCACTTATGAGGATATAACATACACAACACAGCCGTCTAACATTTTGGAGGAGGGAAGGGATAAACCTTGCAAGGAGTACATTAAAGATTTCCATTGCAGGAACATCAAGATATCATTTTTAACAAATGCCCCACTGACACCTATTTTCCAAACCACTTGACTAAGCACAGCTTAAAAGAATAGATCAAGAGCAGCAAACTACTTTTGACTCTGCCAAGTGTCAGAATATTATTTAACACAGATGTAAAATCTATGGCAAGGGACTGTTTATATGGATACCCAAGACAAAATATCAATTTGATGTCTCTCCTTCACTTGCTTCAGTGCAGGCGTTTCTCTGAGATGTAAAAAGCTAGAGCCTTTCCTGCAAATGGCCTATAATTTTCACAGAGCTTCAGCATTCACGTTGGCTTCTTATCGAGCCCTACAGAGTTATTCTTATATCTACCATTCCTGACATAGCCAGACAATGTTCTACTCAAGAAAAAAAATGCCGCTTTGCATCTTACAATGATTACTGTTGATTGTGAATTAGTAGCATTGAATAAAACACTAGCATTCCTAAGGACTCACACATCAAGCCACTTCTTCCTTTGCCTTCAGTCATTTCATAGAACACTTACTATGTGCAAGAGAGAGGCTGCTGTCGTACGGTTCAGTTGGATCTCCACCTTGCACTTCAGGTTTCAGATTTCCCATTTTCGGAGCACCCCAAAGGCTATCTTGGTTTGCCATTTTATTCTGTGCAGCTGAATGAAACTGTCTTTTCACAGTAATTTTTGCATATGGGGAACCATTACTATCTAGTAAGGTGCCATATAGATCAATCAGTACCATTACCTGTATGAAGGATGCCATCTAATGAAGTTGGAGGTATTTTGCAGTACGATTCAATAAAATCGTGGTGGTGGGCTAAATTACATGGCCGTTTATGATGCATAGGTGCCTCTTTGTGTGAAAGAGACATAACACGAGGGCCATTTCAAATAGCCTTTTTGTGGCAGACAAACTTCAAAAGTGATCCTTTGTGGCTGAAAATTTCATATTGTTAATAACACAGTGCTGCTATTATAGCATCTTGATTGGAAACAACTCAAAACACATATGCTTCAATGCTCTACTGCAGATTCAGTGCTAAAAGTATTATTATTTTCTTCATTTACATATTTGGTGCATTATACCCCATCTTTTCTCAGCTGGTTCAAGCTGAGAGCATGTGGCTGTCCTTTCCCCCATTTTATCTTCAGAGCAACACCCTGGAGAGTAAGAAGCTGAGAGTGAGCAAGCCTAGTTCATAGTCAGCCAGCTTTATAACTCCATGGGGACCATAAACCAGATCTCCCAAGTCCCAGTCCAATACTGTAACCATTACACTGTGCTGGTGGTCTAGAAATAATCCTCCTCCTATATCAAGGGGATGAATATGCTCTACTGTGTTTGTTCATTCACAAAGCCAGTGAGAAACTCTGCTCGGCTTGGGTGGTTTAGAGTCACCGAGAAGTGAAACCAAAAGGGGAAGGGCAGAATTTAGCGCAGTAGAGCACATACTGTACTTTATATTACAGAAAGAGAAATCCCTGACATGTCAGGTAGATCTGGAAAACGTTCCTGACCAAAAAATCTGGAGATCAACTGATATTGTTAGACTGTGTTGAACTAGATAACCCAGTGGTTTTTCAGTAGAGTAGATTTTGTATATTTCTCCTTTGTTGACATGCACACTGCCATTCTTCAATGAACATAAATTAAGTTACGGAATATTCGCAAGCAATTCTCACTGGGTTCACAGTACCCCTGGCCTTCCAGCTGTTGTTGGTGTATATTTTCATCCTCTCCTGCCACGAAGCCATGGGGAGAGAGAATGGCATTATATATACTCAAAATGGGGTGGATGGATGGTTTTCCCTAATTTCGGACACACTTTGGGAAGGAAGAAGGCTAATTTGGTTGAGAGATCAATGTCACAAGAAACTACATGCAGGCAAAGCTGTACACTGCTAGATCAAAAAATGGAAGAGAGGAAGACAAGCCCTATCATTAGACATAGGGAGTGAACTGCATCAGGTGGCAGGTCTCTGCAGTGGGGAGGACTGGTGGCAACGTGTTTGATGAAAGAGCTGTGTGAACTTTTACGAGTATGCTGCTTTGAAATAAGATTTATCCGTCTCTTTGGTTTTTAATATATGAAATGGTGCTGGATAACTCAATGGTTTAGAGCCAGAGGTTGGGAGTTCAATGGATTCAGGGATCTATTGGGCCCTCTCCAGCTCTGCAGTTCTAAGATTATCTCTTTTGTGTTGGATAGCACAGTGTCTTAAATGCCCCTGGAAAGGGGGGCACAGAGGCCAGAAAGTGTGACTGCCACAAATGCTGGAAGCGGCTAAGAAGCTGGATGAAAGTGGAGGGCCTATGCTGTGAAATCCAGACTGCAGATCTACCAAGGAAAAAGACAGCAGCCTATTTAACGATGAGAACTTGATAAAAAAAAAAACTGGAGGCAGAAAAGTGGTCAAGCAATGAGAACAAGGGGAAACGGGAGAGCAGATCTAAAAGGCTTCTGGCAAAACATGAGCCTATGACATTTTGTTTTAAATTCTTCACCATACAAAAGGGTGCCACTGCTGCAGAAAGAAAGAACATTCTTGTGATCAATAACTTTTGCATTTTAATATGGAAGGTGGAAAACCTGGCCAAAGGTTAGAAGAACTTCTGAAGATTCCAACTTCTGACTTCTATTATTCTTTACTTATGTTTTTTAAAAGCAAACGTATGCCTGATGCAGACCTTTCCCCTTGGTGTAAAGTATTCAGTGCTGTATTTCTCACTTTTGTAGAACGATTTTTGGCAAAGCAGAACTCCCAGGCACCTCTGCAATATCTAACTACTACTGTATGTTTGTCAATGAATGAAAAAAATAATAATAAACCATAAGGAAGCAAGAAGTTTTGCCTTCTACAGTTAGGGAAGAAATGTATACAGATATGTGAGCTGAACCTCAGTGTATTTCAAAACAGGGAAGACAACTGAAGCAAGCAACAGCCTGTGCTGATCCTAACTGTAATTGATTTTGTTATCATTTCAAGGCTACACTAACTTTCAATTTATTGCATGTGTTTTAGTCCACTGGTAGCATCAGAAATAAATGTTGCCGCTCACTTAGCTCTAGGGACTCTGGAGCTGTTAAGGTCATTGAGATCAAGTCAGCTGATCTTCTGTACATAAACAACGGCTGTTGTATTTCCTTCAGTGATGAGTACATCAAGCCATTCACTCAGCTGTGACTAATACATGCATCTTAGCAGAATGTGTGGCCTTAATCTACAGACCGTAAGAGGAATCTGTCATTCAAAATATGATTTAAAATGTTACAAATAATTCCAACAAGGGTGTCCTAGCCATAGCTGGCTTTTTCCTTGGAGTAAACATCATTCTACACATTACACAGAAGGAGGTCAGGTTACAATAACACCATTGGTCCTTGTGGCCTGTTTTGGTTGGTTGGTTGATTGGTTGGTTTGTTTAATAATTATCAGCCAGTGGAGATGAATACTGGGATCACAGATGGTGTGGGAGGGGCAATCTTTTCTCTGCGCCATAGTTTTAGCCCCCTTGAGGAATACTTACCTCAGCATGAAAACTTGCAACACCACCTCTTGTAGCCGCAGGGGACCTACAAGCTTGGACCTACAAGCTTGTAACCGCAGGGGACCTACAAACTTGGAAAACTTACTATGTGGAATATACCTTCTACCTTTTGGTGGCCATGCTGGCTGAGAGAATCTGATAGTTGTTAAAAAAGGGAAAGAGATAGCTGTTCTGAGCTCTGAGTGGACTTGATCCACATTGGGACCATGAAGGAGATAACATGTATTCAATGCAGAACTTTGTTACCTACACAAAGAAGCATCATTCTGAAAAATTTTCCAATCCTCCCTGCATTGCAAATAGACCCAGTTGACCTGAATTAATATTTGGCATAATTAGCACTCATAATTAGCACTCAAAAATGGCATCTTAATGAATGGTAATTATTTGCTGCATTAAATCCTTTAGTTCCTTCTTACTACAAAAAAGAAACAATGGAGGACACAAACAGTAGGAAAAGGCCCTGTTTCTGAAGCAGAGCTAAAATATACAGAGATAGTGAACATATTGTTATGGTTAACATGAACTGCCTTCCAGGATTATCTGCAAGAAGTATGTACTTTTTCATTTTAAAGGCCCCTTTTCCTGCTGGTATTTCAGGGAACAGACTCTTGGTCTATACTTCATTGTACCACATATTTGAAAAAGATGTTTTGATTATGTATTTTATAGCCATCCCTTAAATGTGCTATTTTTCTGATGTTGTATTGTAACAACCGATGACAGTAACCCATGAAAGAGCCCTTGTAACAGTGGACTCGACCATTTTCAACAGAAGGACAGATAAAAATGAGGGATGAGCTGATCTCCTTGGTTTTGTTGCCTTATAGTTGTGCCTAAGATAGCACGTGTGTTCTTTCATATATCTTGCCATCTGGTTTACCTGGAAGAATGTCTAAAATTAATTTCAGAAGCAGACCACATGAGCCATACTTTTCAGTTCCTATCCCCCCCTCCCTTTAAATGTTGCTGACTTTTTAAAAAATATTTTTTTAGTGGCATACTGGATTGATACTCCCCCCCCCCCAGTCTTGCCAAGATTGTGTCCATATCCCTAGTCAGATACTACCAGTTCAAAACTGGTAGGAGCCACCCTATCGTCTGCAGTACTTGCATTCCTTGAATCACAATTGCTACTTTAATACGCCTTCCCTACAGCTCCCACTTTGGAGATATCCTTTTGGAGCGTCTTCCTATTGATCTTTTTTTATCATCTCTAAGTTAGTGATGGTATTAGCAAACCTGGCTCCAGATTATTATAAACAAGTTAAAAAATATTGGTCTCCATATAGATCCTTTGACGACCACATTGTTGAGTACTAATAATTTTATTCCCACTCTTGCTTTCTACTTTCTGTTCCCTGTGATGATCCATTGGATTCCCAGTGTGGTGTACTGACAAAGTGAGGGACTAGGACTCTGGAGAACAGAGTTCAAATCCCCACTTGGCCATGGACATTCACTGGGAGAGTGGAACTGGTAAAATACTCCTTAAATATTTCACTTACTTTGAAAGCCCAGTTAGAGTCACTATAAGTGGATTCCAGCTTGATGGTACAAAGCACTCGCACACATGAGGATCCATAAGAAGACCTGATCTTTTCTCCCATAATTACTATGTTTGCTCATCTTCATTAAAAGTCTGTTGGCCATCCAAGTTACTAATGTCTACTGGTACAGATCCTACAGATCGGTGAATGCCATGAATGATTGGAAACAGTGATATTGCTGGTGAAACCTGGCAGAGATCTCAAAAGACTTAATGAAAACACATTTTGTAAATAAGCAAACACAAAAAGTGGATAGGCAGAGTAGTACACAGAATATAATTTGTCATCCATGGGTATTAGGACTGAGATTAATGTAACTTGCAATAAGATATTACCATATGAAATGCATCTGTTCGAGATTCTAGACACTCCATTCGATTACATACTTCATATGAGTAAGTGTTCTACTGCCACTAAGGGTTCCCAGTTCTTCAATGAGGTATTCTGGATCCCCCTCTTTCCTTTCTCCCAGTCTAGTAAACTAACATTTTAAGGGCAGGGATTAGAGATGGGGACAAATAAAAACTGATGATTCATTTTGATCTGTTATTTGTCAAGGTTAATGGATCAACAAATATGAATGTAGTGTACATATATTCTTTGATGAACTGACAAATCAGTCAATTTGTCTGCACTTTAAATGGCTCTAACACTGGTCCCCAATGACCTAGAGTCACCAAATATGCAGGAAAGCCTCCTCAGATGCTTTCCTACAACTCCTGAAAGTTTGGTGAACATTGGATCATGGACCTCTGAGTTATATAGTCACAAAGAGGACCATCACAGAAAGCTCTCCCCAGGTAGTTAGAGACTCCACAATCACAATGGTGCTTCCTATGTCTTTCCCCAACACGCCTGCCAACTTTAGTGAAGATTGGATACCAGACATCCAAGTTATACACCCACAAATTGGGCCCCCCAGGAGAGTTTACCACACAGCACAGAACCCCATTCTGCCTACCGGCCGCTGATCAGCTAATCAGAAGCCGATAGGCAGCCACCCCCACACACAACCAGCCCCCCAACAGCCTATCCCACACCCCCTTCCTTTCCTTACCTTAGCCCCCACCCCACTCCCACCAACACCTTGTTACCTTTATAGCTGTTGCCAGGTCACCATCAGGCCTTTGCAGCCACAATGTGTAAAAAGGGAGACTGGCTGTCCTTTGCAAAGATGGTGGCTGTGGCTTCATTTAGGGTAGGGAAGCTGCAGCTGACATCTTTGCAAAGGGCAGCCTGGATTCCCTTAAGGCAGGCTAATCTATCCCTTGGTATTCGCGGGGATCTCTGGAACCCATAAATACAGTTTTATTAATATTTAACAAATCGGCTATATTTGTCGGAAAAAACGATCTGTTCTTATATTCGTCTCCTTCTCTAGTAGGGATGTGTACCTCTGCAAATCTTGCACTTCTCTTGAGTTTACTCATAACTTTCTCATTTATTTATTTATTTATTTATTTATTTATTTATTTATTTATTTATTTATTTATTTATTTATTTATTTATTTGCATGGACAGAGCTATTTTGGTTACATGGGAAATATCTGAGAGGAATTGCTGAGCAGTGCTCCCTTGTGGCAAGACACAGCAGTTTCTCAGCAAAGACCCTTTTGGATTATCTTCATCCTGGATGACCATTGGTCCCCTACTGGGCAGGATGAAACACAGGAGGACTTCCTGTCACGGTGCAATTTTGCTTGAGCAGTAAGATCTGCTTGCATTTATGATTTTATTCTTTGATCTATACTTCTGGTTTGCCTTAGCATCTTCTTTGCTCATTAGTCCAGGCTTCCAGCTGCAGGGCCCAACCATGACACTAGCATTGATCCTTGTCACCTTGCTCAAAGAGATTCTGGGGAGGGAGTCAAAACCTGAATAATGGCTATTTTTTAGAAGTAACATTTGCAAATTCTTAGGAAAGCAGCTGACAGAATTAGAGGCAGGGTTAAAACATAAACTGAAACCTTGATTGTATAAAGACAGAGGCAGCTACAGTGCCACTGATAAACATAAAAGCAAAATGAGAGCAAAGTGTTGCTTATATATGTCCCATAGCACTTAAAACACACTCTGGGCGGTTTGCAAGTTATTTATACAGGTTACACATTGCTCTCCCCGTGAGTTGGGTACTCGTTTTACTGACCTCAGAAGGACAGAAGGTTGAGTCAACCTTGAGCCTGCTACCTGGGATTGAACTCCAGTTGTGAGCACAGTTTTGGCTGCAGTACAGCAGTTTAGCTACTGTGCCACAAGTCTTTAAAAACAATATAAGCATGACATTTAAAATGGTCTTTGACTAATAGAGTTTATAGTTTTGAGTTTAACAAGGAGAGAAGAGGGACTAATGACAGATGTTAGCAGTACAGTGGTGCCTCGCTTAACGAGCGCACCGTACAACGAAGAATCCGTATAGCGATCCCTTTTTGGGGATCGCTATACGGAGCTGCCCCAATCGCCACACTCGCTTTGCGACGATTGGGGCGTCCGGCGGCCATTTTGGAGCCGCCGATCAGCTGACCCAAAATGGCCCCCGTCAGTGTTTTCGCGCCCTCCCCTTGCTTACCGAGGTCGCGAAAATGCTGCGGGGGGCCATTTCGGGTCATCCGCGGCCATTTTGGAGCCGCCGATCAGCTGATTGGCGGCTCCAAAATGGCCGCCGGACCGCGAAAACATCGCTGGAGGGGTAAGTTTGGGCGCCTATTGGAACGCATTACACTAAGTTTAATGCATTCCAATAGGCTTTTCCTGCCCCGTACAGCGATGTTTTCGCATAGCGAAGGTTAATCCGGAACGGATTAACCTCGCTATACGGGGCACCACTGTACAAACAAATGCTCATAGAATTACATATAATTAAATGGAATAATGGAAGAAGACTGAGTGGTTAAGTCAAGGACATAAATCTTAAGGAAGAGATCACTTTGATTTCAATTCTGTTATATCAAATTTTACCTCCAGTTCCTGTGGCTTCACCATATAATTATGAGGATATGTAGATTTTTTTGGCAGAGAAAATTTCAGCATGTCTAGCTTTTATGAAAAGCTGCCCTTGCCATAATTGCTGTTTCTAAACTATTATTAAAGGCACAGGAATGCTGCCCTCTTTTTTTTTATCAAGTCACTTTATACTTCGATAAATTCTGGGATCCATTTGAAATCTGTTGTGTCATAACAACATAAATGAGCAAACCAGAGGATTCTTGCTGTCACCCTACCATTGCCCTTTCTTATCACCTTCACTCAGATTAAGATCTACAACAAATTTAGGCTATATTACTAGCCTTGCATGGGAAGCAAATCTTGTGCTATGCAATGCTTTCATATTGCTTTGGAAAGCCAAGCTAAACATAATTAAAGACAACACTAAAGAACCATTAAAAAAAGTAAAAGCAAAAGGGGAGGCAAATTCTTAGGCTGGTGCCCAGACATGACAAATTAGTCTGATATATGAAATGCTCAATGGGTTTCAGAACAGCTAGTTTAGAAATGATTGTCTTCATTGACCAAAGAGAAATCATCTGTCCTTCTTGGTAGGAGCAACTAAAACAATTTAATTGAATGTCCTTCAAATGGCATATTGTGAAAATATTGGTTCTGCTTTAATTTATTTACCATGTTATTGATGGTGCTCTTTTAGGTTTCCTTTGTACCAAGTTATTGTAAATACGGTATGCTCTCATTTGCGCTTTGTTGTTTTCGAGATTGATATAAATGCTGCTATAAACCAGGAGAGGATAAGCTTGTTCTTGTTGTGGTGAGCATTAAATCATTCAAGATCTACTGGGTTCTATATTCCAGTGGTAAATGTAGCATGAACCCCAAAGGGGGTGGAGTTAAAAGATGTGGGTCATACTTTTTTTCAGCACATGAGGGCAGGGAGCAGCAAGGAAATCTTATTTCCAGGGTGGGTTCCTTGTTTCTTGTTTAAGGAACTAAACAGGAGGGAGTAAATAAGATCAAATGCAGGAGCAGGTGTTATCTTTATTGGACCACTTTTAAAAAAATGCTGAGGGAAGCAGCCACCACATAAAACTATTGATTTGGCTTCAATTTGGCTAAAATTGGCTGTTCCTGGTGGCTTAACTAAATTTTTAATCCCAACTCTGATGGGATGTGGTGGCGCTGTGGGTTAAACCGCAGAAACCTCTGTGCTGCAAGGTCAGAAGACCAACAGTTGTAAGATCGAATCCACATGACGAAGTGAGCTCCCATTGCTTGTCCCAGCTCCTGCCAACCTAGCAGTTCGAAAGCATGCAAATACAAGTAGATAAATAGGTACTACCTCGGTGGGAAGGTAATGGCGTTCCGTGTCTAGTCTCGCTGGACACGTGATCACGGAAGATTGTCTTTGGACAAACACTGCCTCTATGGCTTGGAACCAGGGATGAGCACCGCACCCTAGAGTCGGGCACAACTGGACAAATTGTCAAGGGAAACCTTTACCTTTACCTGATGGAAGTTTGCCATGCTCCTATGTTACCTTGTTTTCTATAGCCAGATAGAAATCATTTGAGTTTCAAAAAGAAGACAGAAAGGGGTAATGAGGGGGCTCAGAGTGCTTGATAGCCCGTTGTTTAAAGAGTTGGGTGATAAATTCCAAACTACTGTCTGAATAGGAGTTTGAAACCACACTTTCCCCCCACAGGCCTCTGCAGACTGCAGACGGTCCAATGGTTGGACCATCTTAATAGCCAAGCCTGGCCCCAGCATCGGCCATGAGACTTTAATAAAAACATACAATTTTGGATCTACCCACAATATTATTTCTCCTACATAACATCAGTGACCTAGAATGAGGTCATGGGGAGGGATGGCTTGGGAAGCCAGGGGATTTCCTTTTGGCTTCCAGACTGGCAAGTCACTACTTTTGTGACCAACCAACTCAGGTGCAAGATGGTTAGAAGTGCATATACATATAAGGAAAAGACCACCACCATATAATTCAGCTATCTGAAAACTTTAGAATTAGCTCTAATTTTAGACAGAAACTGTTCCCATACCAACAGATGGAAGCCTGAGATATCTGTATTGCACTATATTTGAGTACAGTGTGTTTTGATGATTTTCCAAAATGTACTGCTTTTAAGGCTCATAAATTAGGAGAACCCTTCAGTGTTAACACAGTTTTGATACAGAAGATATTTCTGTGCAGAAAGTTGTTTTTGTGTTATGTTGTGTTTTGTGTGTGCATGTGTGTATAGTCTTTTTTTTGTTTTCAATTGCTACTACTGCTGCTGAAACACTGTAGTCTTTTGTTGTCGTGCAGGAATAAAAAATAATAGAATGTCTTGATGTCTGAATACACTCTTTTGTGTGTGTGTGTGTGTGTAATTTAGGAAAACCTGCAAATACATCCTGAACACACTGATCTTTTCTGATTAGAGAAGCTAAGCAGCGTCAAACTTGATTAATATGTGGATTAGAGAACATTTGGGGAAATGTAGAGTTAGGAGGGGGAAAATACTAGCTAAAATGCTGCCAATTGGAGTTGGCAGTTATTGGTTTTGCTCAAAGATTCATGGGAAATTGTATCGGGGGACATATTTTTAAATTTAGTATGTTGATTTCTCTCTTTGGAATTCCAGAGGAAAAATATGGCAATGTTATTGTTGTACTTTAGTCTATTTTGGGGTTGTTGTTTTCTGTTTTGTTTTGTATTCTAGCTAAGCCACAGGATTTTGAGCTTTCAGATAATTTAGTTTATTTTTATGGGCACCTTTCTTTCTTTCTTTCTTTCTTTCTTTCTTTCTTTCTTTCTTTCTTTCTTTCTTTCTTTCTTTCTTTCTTTCTTTCTTTCTTTCTTTCTTTCTTTCTTTTTGTATCAGCATGTGTTCAATGGTGCTAATAAATTTGACAGGCTATGCTGTGCCATACTGCTGCCCTTTTGTAGCTGAAGTGTTTAACTGCCAGTGATGTGGTTGAAGAGATGGGACTGTAAATCTCCAGTTCTCTTAAACGTCCAGCAAAATGATTCACTGAAAAGCGTGTTTGTTTCTTTGGTACAGGGGATGTTGTACATTTTGACACTGAAAAGGAAGCTGCAAGTCATTCTTTTGAAGCTGCACAGCAAAACATCTTTCAGTTTTTCAAAGAAGGTAGAAGATGTGTGATTTCTGTTAAGTGCAAAATGACTTAGGCTTCAATTAGACTCATATGTTAGAGGCTGCCACTGAATCTTTTCTGAAGCAAAATTCAGAATCAATTTGGACAGTCCTTCTTCGGGAAACATCTGTAGAATTTAACCACAACTGGTCAACTTTCAGGATGTGGAAATCTGTCAGTCTCATCCTTCTATCATTCTTATCCTTTCCATGTTTCATACTGGGCTGCAAGAAACTTTGTTTTTTTTTAATGGAAATTAATGTGCATTTTATGCCTCCCCACATCCCCATCAATAGAAAACACTTCAGTATATATACTAATGTGTGATTTTTCTAAAGAATTTTCTGTTCACTTAAGTGTTTGCATGATCATTGTTGTTGTACACTTTTTAATTCAGATGCATTTCTCAAATGTGTGTTTAGCTTTGTGCACATCTTTTTCCTCACTGAAATGCTTTGCAAGACTAGAAAATGTACCAATTTCTGAGTCAAGAGGCACTTTATCCCCTTCTCATCTTGGGATGTGAATCCAGTGGATTTCTTTTCTGTTCCTAGCCATGAGTCTCTGTCTCTATGACATGACAAATCTCTATGACATGATTTAGGTCAGGGGTCTCAAACATGCGGCCCGGGGGCCATTTGTGGCCCGCCAGATGATAATTTGCGGCCCCCAACTTGCCTGCCGCCCCTGAAGTGCCCACGCGTCCTCTGCTGTCAAGAGTCAAAAAAAGCCTTGCCTCGCTCGCTGGTTGTCTCCCAAGACAGCGCCTCTTGCACCCTCCATCCGGAACTGGAGCCTGCCAGCTGGTCTGCCTGTCTGCCGGCTGGCAGGCTGCAGTTCTGGATGGAGGATGCAAGAGGCGCTGTCTTGGGGGAGAGCCAGCCAGCAAGGCGCGCTGATGGCCCTTTTCCCCAAGTGCCCGAGCTGCCACTGAGCGATGCCTGAGAGCGCAGCTCGCTCAAAGAGCGCTTCCAAGCCGCCAACAGCAGCTGCCGCCACTGCCACCTCTTCCAGGCAAGAGGCTCTCTAGCTCTTTCTCTCTCGGCACCCCCAGCCCCTCAGTGGCCAGCACTACTTCCTCCTCCTTCTCCTCCTCCTCGTCCTGTTTCAGCCGCCTCGGCTCTGGAGGCTACCTGGGCTCGCCTTGCAAAGTTTGCTCCTCTGTCGTGGTGGGGGTAGCTGCTGCCGCTAAGTGCGCCTTTTTTTGAGGGGGGACCCTTAGAGGAAGGTTTCTGGACCTGTGCATGTGTGTGCATGTGTGCACATGCACATACACCTGTGGGGGGCCCATCCTGTTCTGTTTAATTTTGCAGGTACCGATGGGGGCTTTTCTCCTTTGGCAAGGCAATTCTGTGAGGGTTTTTAAAATTTTATGTCGTGCCCTCCTCCCCCCCACTAGGTGTTCACCGGCGCTCCCTCCCTTCTCCGCTTCCTCGTCCTGCTGCTGCTGCTGCTGGTAGTGAAGAAGGAGCTGGAAGGGTCGTGGCCAGCAATGAGGGCTCACACGCCCCTCCTCCTCCTCCTCCTCGAAGCCTCAGCCAGGCTAAGGAAACTCCTGGGCAGCTTCCTCGGGCTCTTCCTCTGCTTGGCAGAAAATCTGATGCAGCCCAGCCTCGCTCAGACTCTGCCTCCAGCGGCCCCCAGGTAAATTGAGTTTGAGACCCCTGATTTAGGTGGACTACAGGGTATATTTTTAACTATTGATGAACACAGGCTTCAGTGCCAATTCTGGGTTTATGGACAGGTATGTCCTCAATTGGATCCTCTCTCATTATGTGCAGCTTATCATTGGTATCCATTCATCTGCCCTTCCCAGGTTAAATTTATATCCTGTTCAGATGCAGAGTGCAGCCTTATTGTAGGATCCTGCTCTATTCCGTCTCTCAATTCTGCTTGAAAACTCAGACAGGAAAGTTTTAGAAGAGAAGGGTGTTAGTCTGTGCAAGCATATCAGGCAAAACCCAAAGGAAAAGATAATAAACATTTTTAAAAGACAAAAACCCTGTGGCATCTTAAATACTGTTGTATTTTAATGTGAGCTTTCATGGAGAAGTCCACTTCTTCAGACATATGAGGTAAAATACAGAGTTACATGGTAAAACGTTCATGCCCAGCTTTAAGATACCATGGTGTATGGTTGCATTGCACAATACATAGCTTATGTTTGGTATTCAATTCTTTTAATGTCTGGTTTTATTAACATGCCAACAGGAAAGGTAAACATGTAACGACAGGAGGAAGACAGCACAATCAGGGTATTTTAATGGTTGGCACTAGGACTCCTGCCTAATGGTCATGCCCAATGATGACCGCCCCAGTGGCCCTGATGTCATAAAGATTGCTCTCCACTGTTTAAAGCAATTTTTACCTAGTACTTTGCTCTACATGTGCAGTTCAGTGACTTTTCCCAGACTTTCCACCCATCTTTGTTCTGGATCATGGTCTTCTAGTTCAGTTAACTGCAGATTTTATCACAATGTAGAGTGGAAATCTCTGTCTATGGTTGCTTCTCATTGGTGGTCATAGGGATTTTTCTTATATTATGGTTGCTAGATGGGGTATTTATCTAAAAATGTACATATTTATTGAAAATCCCTTGGATACTTTGACACATCTGTATTTATATACTTCATTGAAGGTGTAATGATAATGGAAATGTTACAGGGATGCGGGGTACATTTTGCTTCAGCCACTTCTTCTCCATGAATACCGCTTCTGTTGAAAGCTTGTTTTTATATACAGGAAACCACTTGGAAAAAAGGCCACAAGCTACAATTTCTTAAAATTTTCAGTTTACAATTCTTGTACCACTGAAGAAGCAGTCAGATTCCACTGCAGGAAGCTTCGGTGAAATCTCCACATCACCATAATTATTTTCTGTTATTTGCACAAAAGGGCCACAAGTAATCTGTAATACTTGAAATTGATCCATCATCCAGTTTGTGAATTCTTTTGTTGCCTCCTTATCACTAGTGCCCCCTGAAAGAAGGTTTAAGAATTACAGCCCTCCATTCTAGATAATGAGAGGGGGAAAAATCTGAGATTTGTTGCAAACATGTAGTTTCTAAATTATTGATCCTTAGTCCTCTTTAGTTTTTGTCTCTCTGGCAAGACATTAAAAAAGGGGCATAATGGGCCTTTTTGTTTTCTTTTTAAAAGGGACAGTCTTGTTTTTCTTGTTTCAGATGCTACATTTCTTCCTTTCCCCCCTCTCTATTAATCTGCAGGGTGCCACAAAGCTTACAACAAATGAATTGCAGACCTCGTTAAGGATTTTTTAAAACTCTTGTACAAAGCCTTGTTACAACTGATTACTGGAACTCGCCTAGAAGCATCAAATGACCTTTTTCTTCTAAGAGTCCAGCTTCCCCAATAATATTTTTAAAGATTTGTTTTTAAAATTCCTACCAGCATTTAAAGGTGGAAAGACGGAAGTGGAAAATGTGTAATGCAAGCACAGTCATTGCTAGAGTTAGAGGAGAAAAGGAACATCCCTGCTACCCATAAAGCTGTTTAAATCCCATGCATTTCGACAGGACTGAAGCAGCCTGTGGGCAGGGCTTCCAGCAAATCCCCTCCCCCCCCTTTTAATCAATAAAAAATCAATGAAAAAGAAGGGGGTTGATTTTTTTTAATGATGCCTAACTATTTTTTTAAAAAGTTACTTTATTATTCTACTAGTTCAAAAAGTTTTTTCTATCATCTTCAGAAGACGAATGATCCCATGAGATTATTTTTATGGAGACCCATGTCTATGTTCGAATCTAGCAGTTCAAAAGCATGTAAAATGCGAATAGATAAATAGGTACCACCTTGGTGGGAAGGTAACGGCATTCCATGTCTAGTTGCACTGGCCACGTGACCATGGACAAACGCTGGCTCTATGGCTTGGAGACGGGGATGAGCACCACCCCCTAGAGTCGGACACGACTGGACTAAATGTTAATGGGAACCTTTACCTTTACCTATGTCTATGTTAGAGCAGAGCCAAAACTTCTGAATCTCTCTCTCTCTCTCTCTAGGATTTCTCTCTCCCACCTACCCAAAACAGGGCACTTAGATCAAATTGTTTACTTGCTTGTTTATTGAAGACCACAGAGAAAGCATGGTACTTTTTAGCGAAATCGTCATCATGCGAAAACCCTTTCCCCATTGGAATGCATTGAAACCTGGTTTAATGCATTTCAATGGGCAAAATACCTCATCGTTCAGCAAAGATTGCCCATAGGGAAGCCATTTTGCAAGCGCTGTATATAATTTTTTTAATGTCCGGTATGTATGCATATAATATGTGATGTCAAGTCAATTCCAATATATGACCTTTGCAGGGTTTTCTAGGTGTAGAATACTCAAGTAGTTTTCTATTACCTTCTTCTGCGGGCATCCTAGAACTATGCAGCTTGCCCAAGGCTACACAGTCTGGTTCTATTCCCAGGAGGCACACTGGGGAATCAAATTCCCAACCTCTGGCTCTGGAGACAGATACCTAAACCACTGAGATATCCTGTATCTATAATTCATTGGAATATAATTCTGACATGCAAAAGCCTCATTTAACTATGTTGGTTGCTTAATTCTCCCAGAAAAGTATATGGAAGCAATGGAACCAACTACCTCGAGAGGTGGTGAATGCTCCAACATTGGAAGCATTAAAAAAAAAAATTAGACAACCACTTGGTAGATATCCTTTGATCTGTATTCCTACATTGAGCGTGGGGTTGGATGTTCCAACGTCATTATTTTATGATTATATATACTGAGGATCTATGTTACCAACCTGCCAAGTGTATCAGAGTGGCTTTTTTTGATTGATAGATAGATACCAGTATATGGAAATTGACACACAATTTTTGAAGCCTTAGATGATGAGTAGGAAATCACTGGCTCACCAGATATAACTACAGTTACATTTCCCACAGTCCCTTTCTACTGGCTATCTTATCTGTAAGTCCACAATTAAACTCCAAAATATATGGAAGGCCAATATTTCCTTGTCCCTAGTTTGGATAGCTCTTGACTTCTGGATTTTAATTGCTCTAGGCTTTCTATGGGACTTGGTGTCTGATGAGGCTTCTTTGAAATGGACAAACTGGCTAGATACATAAGTCATAGACTTCTTCTGAAATCCATTTCCCCCCAGAATCACATGTTTCTCTAAGATCCATTTAAATGAACTCTTGTTCTATAATACAGTAATGTCTCCCTTAGTTCTCAGGATATATTCCAAGAACATGTTGCACTAAAAGCAAAAGCGTGCTGCTTATATACCGCCTCATAGCGCTTCAAGCACTCTCTGGGTGGTTTACAATTTAATTATGCAGGCTACACATTGCCCCCCCGCCAGCAAGCTGGGTACTCATTTTACCGACCTCGGAAGGATAGAAGGCTGAGTTAACCTTGAGCCGCTACCTGGGATTTGAACCCCAGGTCGTGAGCACAGTTTTAGCTGCAGTACAGCGGTTTAACCACTGCGCCACGAGGCTCTAAATAAGGCTATTTAACATTATGGGAGCACCAGTGTGGAGCAAGTAGATCAGGCCCCAGGCCTCCAGGCATACACATCTATCTACTTTAGTTAGACTAAGCCCCCATTGAGCACAACAAAATGGCTGTCCAAGCACGTGTACTGTAACAAACCAGTGCTAAATGGGGCACTGCTATGCAAAATAGTACTGCAATGCTTTTGCCAGCAATTTTTAAAATTATGGCTCTTTTACAGTGTCATATATCTGATTTATGTCTATAATATATGCTTGGCTGTTTTTTTGAAACTTCCTTCCTTCTCATACAGGCATATGGCACACAAAAAGTCACCTATTGAAAATATTTGTATGAGAAGAATCACCCAGCAAATCAGCTCGCCTTAGTTACAGCATTTCACATTGTTCATATTTTAGCCATGTATCAGATCAAGTAATAAGTTGTAACCAAATTTACCTGGACTAACACTTGCTACTTATGGCATTTGACCTTCATCCCCAAAAGCTTTCCCATTAATACAAGTTGAATCTGTGGAAAATCCCAGTGCCTCAGTCACATTCTTTCCTTAAGAGGATGAAGGACATGGACAGTAGGTTCAGACCTGTCTTCTCAGTGACACTTGTGCAGCAGAAGCTTTTATAAAAAATAATAACCTCACAGAAGCATTTAAACATAATTTGATTTTGTTTGCTACAATTACGCTGAAAATGCATTTCAGCCTTCTTACAACCTTCTGGATCTAATTGGTAAAATTTTTAAAGGATAGTGCAGCAATAAATACAGGATGTGTACTTGAATGTTCAGTGCCCTAATGGCTGCATATTAATAATAACCCTCTTATTTTCTCTGTCTTTTTTTGCACCGCTAGCAGATTTCAGAAAGAGGCTTTAGCTGCTTGCCATACATGAGATGTGTATATTTAAAAAAACAACTCAAGCTTCTGAAGCTGAATTCTAAATTGAGCTAATTAGGGCTGGTTGAATTAGAACATTTATCCTCAACCAGAAGTTGTCTCTGGAAATTTCAGTGTTTTTCATTAAACCTAGAGGAAGTCATTTGGAAAGTTTACTGTTGTGTATTCTCTTCCATCAGGAGGGTAAATAGATGCACATTAGAAAACACCACATTATTCACAGCAAGGAACTTGGTCTGGCTTTCTCATACTGAAGAAAGAGGTTAGATCCAAAGGTATCTTTCAAATTACAGTGGTGCCTCGCAAGACGAATTTAATTCATTCTGTGATTAATGTTGTCTTGCAAAAAATTCATCTTGCGAAACGTGTTTTCCCATAGGAATGCACTGAAATCTAATTAATGCATTCCTGTGGGCAAAAGAAGGCAGAACAAAGTCAAATTCGGTTTACAAAGATTTTATTAAGTGCTCTTTAAAGCCATACATATTGTGTAGATGATTTTAAAAATTCAATCAAAAAACTTTAACTTTCTAAACATCATAGAAAAACATTTAAAAATTAGCAAACATGAGGCAGGAACAAAAATGGAAAACATTTGTATTCGCGAAGGCTTTCATGGCCGGGATGTAATGGCTGTTGTGGGTTTTTCGGGCTCTTAGGCTGTGTTGTGAAGGTTGTTATTCCTAACGTTTCGCTAGTCTCTGTGCCCGGCATCTTCAGATTTGTCTTGCAAAGCATGGCTGTAGAAACATTTATTTATTTTTATTTATTTATTTTATTTATATCCCGCCTATCTAGTCAGTTAAGACCACTCTAGGTGGCTTACAAGACTTGTCTTGCAAGTCATCAACCCCATTGCCAAAACCATTTGTCTTGCGAGTTTTTTGTCCTGCGAGGCATTTGTCTTGCGAGGCACCACTGTATAGAGGTAGACCTTTTGTGAATGGAAGACAAATGGATCTGCCAAGAATCCTACAACTGTAAGAGGATCTAAAGGTACCTTATTCACAAAAGTCTACCATCTACTTAGAGATGGCCCCCTTTTCAGTATGAAAGTTATTTCGCTGCAGAGGAATGTCTGTCAATAAAGCACAGTAATGACATATTTTAATTATTCAAATCATTTCTCTGCAATGAATGTGTCCTTTTTCATGCTCTTCAAAAAACTCTTAAAACACTGCATAGAAATTTTGCAAGAGTTACAAGAGATGGAAAGGAGACCAGCAACTGGGGTACTTATGGCATTCCACTCACAGAACTTTGGTTCCTACCCATTGTATCTTTAAGCTTGTCTTGACGCTTTGTCCAACCCACTTTGGAAACAGTGGAAACAGTAGTCCTACCCACTTTCCTCCATGCTTTTCTTTCAGATTGAGAAAAAACTCTTTTCACTTCTTGTTTTTGTTGCTTCCAGGGAAGTCCTAATGAAAATAAAGAAGACTGTAAGGTAGAAGCACCTGGTGGACAGATACAATGCCATATCTTCAATGTTTTAAAGCAGGGGTCTCAAACTCGTGGATTGAGGCCCACGGGATGATAGTTTGTGCCCCCTGCCTTAAAATGAAAGTTTAAGGAGCGGGAGCAGTGGCAGCAGCACCTACTTGGCAAGCGTGGGACTTCCTCCCTGCCTCATAGGGGCTGGGTCCCGGCTGCCCCCCTGAAGCACTACGCATCCAGAAGACGAGACCTCTCCCTGCCTGGCAGTCTTCTCCCTCAGGGGTTTGGTGCCACTGGGGCTTCTGCTTTTAGGTCTCTCTCTCTCGCCCCCCTGCTCTTCATGGGTCACCTGGCAAGGCTGCTGCTACTGTCTCCTCATCCTCTCTGTGCGTCTCCTTCCCCCGGCCTGGTGCTTCTCCACTCCCTGCTCAGACGTGCCATGGGAGGGGGTGCTACCGAGAGAACAGCCTTCTCGTGTGCGCTCCCCTCCCCCTCGGTCTCCCTGAGCCACACTGGGCAAGACCACAGCATCTTGCCAGAGTGGGAGTCAAGAAGCCCCAGGAGCCCCATTAGCCCTTGAATACGGGGAAGAGATTATTCTGCTGATGGGGCCAGCCTTGCAGAAGGGGTGCATGCAGCTGCTAGGGGTGTGTGTGTGCATGAATCTTTGGGCATTTAAACCCCGGTGATTTACTGCCATCCCCTCCACGGAACCTGGGTGCCTTGTCTTCCTGCAGCATCCCTCCATTGTCTCCAACCTGCGTCTAAAGATGGCACGCTTCTTATGTGGAGAATGGTAACATGCAGGCAAGAGCAGACCACAGGGGGAAATCTTGCTCTCTCTAGGTTGTCGTCCTTGCTTGTTCGCTGCACTCATTTTACTTCTGGCTTAAAACATGCAGGTGGGAACCCTTACGAAAGCAAGTTCCCTGCAAGGAGGACTTGTGCTCTTCCCGCCCACCCCTTTCCTGTTTCTGCTCACATCCAGGCAAGCAACTCACAAGCCAGGCCATCGCCAAAGACCACCACCTTTTCCCTTCTGCCTTGTCTCTGTCCTCGGCTTTTGAATGCTTGCTTTTGGGTCAACCCAAGTAAGCGGCTTCGTTGCCCACTCAGGACGACCCACAGCCGCCAATGCAGGAGCTGCTTTCTTTGCATTCTTTTACTGCAGAAGGGGAGCCAGGGTGACCAGCCTCTCCAGCGGATCAGGCCAACTAGCCGAGGGAAAGTGTGCCAAAAACCATTTGCCACAGTCAGCAAATGTGGAAAATCTGATGCAGCTCATCCTCACCCAGACTCTGCTTCCAGCGGGCCCCAGGTAAATTGAGTTTGAGACCCCTGTTTTAAAGCTTACAACTAAAGCCTAACAGGCTAACTTTTCTATTGCTGGATCCTCCAGTAAAGATGCATAATGCCTTCTATGTTGTAATTCATCATATTATAATATAGAAGGTAGACACATGAGCCTACCTACAAAAACAATGTTGGATACTCTTCTTTCTGATTTACCGTCAAAAGAAGTATATCCAGTGAATTTCAGTAGATATCCAGTATAACGCAGTGGACGGTGTGTTAGACCAGAACCCAAGCAAACTGAGTTTAAGCCCCCAGTTGGCCATGAAAATTTACTTATAAAACCAATCCTTAAATATCTCACTTAACAGTGAAAACCCTATTAGAGTTACTGTAAGTTATTTCTGACATATCAACATCAGAATGAACTTTGCAATTCTGACAAATTATCGGCACAAATGTGCTGTTCAAAAATAATTCCAACATCTTTTTTTTTTTCGTTGAAAGATCCTGAATCCTCTTTCTGGATCACTGGTTCCTGTGGTTTCCATCCATTTGGTTCCTTCTTTCATGTTTCTCTCTGTCACAGTTCCCCAGTCATGCCTTTCTCACTATAGCCAAGTGGTCAGTCACATTACTCTTTCTCATTCTGAGGTGAGAGAGTTCAGGTATAACCATGTGTGTTGAAAACTATTGAAGTTGATCGAAACTATATCACTTTCCATACCCCTGTCTCCCAGACTTGGTAGGAAGTCTAAAACAAAGTATTCCCAAGAGTAGGCACTTAGAGCCAATGCACCAGCTTTGTGAGGCAGCTGCCACTATACTCATACAATCACTGAAACACTATACTCACACAAATCCTTGTTCTGATGTTGGCTTGCTGTGCTTCTGGATAACCTTGTTTCCCTAGCCAAATAGAAGTTCTTTGAAGGCAGATATAGAAATATAATTTATTAAAGAAGGCAGAAGGAGGAAGTGAGGGGGGTTCAGAGTACTTGGCCTCCCTTTGTTTAAGGCAGCAACGGCAAACCTATGGCATGCATGCCACAGCTGGCATGCGGAGCCTTTTCTGCCGGCACGCGAGCCATAAGTTGCTGGATCGCTACTCTGCCCCCCACGTAGCTAAACCTGAGAAGGCAGCTGCAGCCACGGTGCTGGCGCTTCGGCAGGTGGATCCAGAGCAGCTGGTGCTGGCGGCAGATCTGGAGTGGGGTCTCAAGGCACCTCCGTGCCTGGGTTTCCCCCTTCCACCGCCACTTCCAGTTCCGCTGCCACCACTTCCAGTTCCACTGCCGCTGCGCACCACCCACTGGTTTGGTTCCCCCCCCCCAGTTTGGGCACTCAAGCAAAATACCAGTGAAGGATAGCTTTAAAGCCACACCCTCCTCCTACAGGCCCATTGCAGACTGCAACTATTTCCATCTAAGAAGCTAGCATGGCCTCCGCATTGGTCATGAGACTTTGGGACTTTAATAAAAGCATATAATTTTGGAACTACCCATGAGAAACTGGTGGAACCCCGAGGAACATGAATTATCATCGAAATCATGCTTTGTGTGTGTGTGTGTTTTGTTTTATTTTCTCAATGGTCTAATAAAGGTATCACCTGTTCCTGTATTTGTATTGTTTTGAAGACTATACAGCCGTGTCCTGATTTCTTCTGAAAAATCCCAGTAGCTAGTCAAGGGAAGCACTGGTTTTAGTAGCACAACCCTCTCAACCAGGAAGGAAAAAAAGAAGTAGAAAGGGCAAAAGAGTAAAAGTTACAAATAGTTAGAAAGGTTTTCAAAATACAGGGACAAATACAAAGACAGACTTTAAAAAATCAAAAGTAACACACTAGAAAACAATAAAAGCTAATCTACCTTATCTGATACTCACGCCGTGGCAGAGTGATGGCATAATTCAAGGATATGCAGAGTTGTAGGAATGTAAACCAACCCAGTTTCCTCCTTAGAGTCAAACAAAGCCCTTCAAGGTGTTCAGAACAGTAGGAGAACAAAGCACTTTTCTCTTCATAGACATGCTAGGCTAGCTAACTAGTTTTTCTAATTGCTTTTATATAAATAAATGGGCCATTACAACTCCACCATCCCCTTTCATGTTACATCAGGACAAAAGGCAGCTTCCTGACTTGCTGCCTTTTCCATGATCAAATTTGCATAACTCTTTGGGAAGAAAGCAAACTGATTCCTTCTGAGACAAAGGTTACAGTTATGCTATTAAGAATTCTTGTGGGGTTGCTTTGATGTGGCCTCTGATAAGATAAGAATGGAAGCTTCAGCTCCTGTGCCAGCCCTTTCTATGAAGTAAGCAGGGAAGTCTTTTCTTTGACATGTTCAATAACAGGAGGTAGGTTTAAGGTGTGGATCATTCCTTTACACAAAGACCTCTGCCTGTTAGGTCACTTCCCAGGCACTCACAGAAGCATCAAAATATTCAGCAGCTAAATTCCCCAAGTTCTCAGTTTCTCCACACTCTCCTAATTCCAAATCATTGCAAGGAGAATTCAAAAGCAGGAAGGCTTGTTCTCTAAGGCTGACTCCAAGAGCTAAAGCTTGTCAAAACCTCCCAAGGCAAAGAATTCAAATGAGCTGCCTAGCAACTCAATCATTCTGAGGCCTTGCAAAATATCATAGCTTCAGGACCTTTTTTATTTTAAGTTGAAACTGAGGTGGATTCATCACAAGGGAATGTAGAGTACATACCCCAAATCTCCTGGTTTCAGCAATAAGTAATCAACACATTAGGGAATTAAGCTTTCAGATATAGTTAAGCCTGCTTCAGAATGTATCAGTTTCCAAATAAAGTACTGACTCTAGCTTGCAGTTACCAAATACTTGCTCTAAAACTGTGGACTAACCACTGGTTTTGTAGTCCTCTATAGACTTACAGTCTACTGTAGGAAATAGAGGATACTGCCTTGTGTCCAGAAATATGTTTTGACCATCTAACCCTGCATTTTCATTGGGTTTTCAGGCAAGCTCTTTCCCAGCTATCACTTGCTTCCTGATTCTTTTAACTAGAGATATTATTAACTGAATTTGGGGCCTTCGGCATGTACCATTGGGTGATAGTCCTGTCCTTACTTCCCTTTTCTCTCTATATAAACATAAGTATTATGTTAAATTTATTTATATATTATCCATTTATTCAGTCATGGTATTTATTTTTATTTTTATTTTTATTGCCTGACTGAGAGAGCGTGCCTAAGCCTAACCACCAGTTATGTGGTGCAGTTCAAATTCTGAACTGTGCAAACACTCCGACTCCCTCCCTGAGAGTGGGGAGGAGTGAGGTGGGGGGGCTTAAAGCAGTGCACCAAACTGCTGAGGCCGAGTGACTGCGCTGCACTGCCGCCACTCCTGGTTCACCCAACAGCAAGCATCCCACTGATCCCACAATATCGGATCTCAGGATGTTGCCCTATTCCTACCGATACGTACCGACACTTAATTCTAATTTCTTTCTTCGTATGCCTTCACTCTCGCACACTCTTTTGCACTCTCTCCTTTTCTATAAGCTAACATAATAAACCCCATCAAGGTTAATAAAACAAAACAATCCTATAATAACAAAAGAGGCAATCTGATCACATGGGATTGCATTCTGCGCAACCCATGCGGTCGTACCCTTCCCCTTTACTAAATAATCACAATAAAGGAAACAACCAATAATCCAATAAATTAAGCAATTGGCAATTAAATAATTAAAGCCTTAAAGAATAAGCAAACCGGGGGGGGAGCCAATGCTACCCCCCCCTTTTCCTGAATTCTGAGCTGCTTAGATGTTGCCAGGCACTATGCAGAGAAAAATTCACCAAGCAGTGAGACTCTGTCCGGGTCTTTTGCCAGCCAAGGAAGAGGGAGGAGAAAGGGGGAACGGCCCTTAAATAGCCCATCATTTCCCCCTCTCCTCCCCGGCTGTTCTCGTGATACCTAGAGTCTTGCGATTTCTAGGGAGGGAGGCAAAGACAAGCTGCACCGCCGAAGCATGGCTCAGCAGCAGCTCAAACATTCTGCAACTTTCCCTATCTCCCTTGCATTTTGTTTCCCTTCTCTTCTCTGCTCTTTGTAAGCTCTCGTTGGACAGCCACTTTGAATTCTTGCATTTCCTTTTCTTTTGGATGGTTTTTGTTGCTGCCTCATGTACAATGTTACGAGCCTCCATTTATTCAGGTACTCTGTCCACCAAATCTTGTTCCTTAAATCTGTTCTTTGCTTCCACTGTGTATTCATAACGGATTTGGTTTATATTATACTTGATTAGCCCAGTGGTTTTTCCCACTTTCTTCAGTTTAAGCTTGAGTTTTGCTATAAGAAGCTGATGATCAGAGCCACAATCAGCTCCAGGTCTTGTTTTTGCTGACTATATAGAGCTTCTCCGTCTTTGGCTGCAGAGAACATAATCAATCTGATTCGGTATTGCCCATCTGGTGATGTCCATGTATAGAATCACCTTTTGTGTTGTTGGAAAAGAGTGTTTATGATGACCAGCTTGTTCTCTTGAGAAAACTCTATTAGCCTTTGCCTTGCTTTGTTTTGATCTCCAAGGTTAAACTTACCTGTTGTTTCTTTTATCTCTTGACTCCCTGCTTCAGCATTCCAGTCCCCTATAATGAGAAGAACATCTTTCTTTGGTGTCAGTTCTAGAAGGTGTTGTAAGTCTTCAAAGAATTGGTCAATTTCAGCCTCTTCAGCATCAGTGGTTGGTGCATAAACTTGGATTACGGTGATGTAATATTTATAAGGTTTGTAAAGGTTCCCCTTGACATTTAATCCAGTCATGTCCGACTCTAGGGTGCGGTGCTCATCCCCGTTTCCAAGCCATAGAACCAGCGTTTTGTCCGAAGACAATCTTCCGTGGTCATGTGGCCAGAGCGACTAGACACGAAACGCCGTTACCTTCCCACCAAGGTGGTACCTATTTATCTACTTGCATTTTTACATGTTTTCAAACTGCTATGTTGGCAGAACCTGGAACAAGCAACAGGAACTCACTCCGTTGCATGGATTTGATCTTACGACTGCTGGCCTTCTGAACTTGCAGCACAGAGGCTTCTGTGGTTTAACCCACAGCACCACCACATCCCAAATATTTATATTTATAAGGTAAAGGTAAAGGTTCCCCTTGACAATTTTTGTCTAGTGGTGTTTGACTCTAGGGGGTGGTGCTCATCCCCGTTTCCAAGCCATAGAGCCGCGTTTTGTCCAAAGACAATCTTCCGTGGTCACATGGCCAGTGCAATGTAGACACGAAACGCTGTTACCTTCCCACTGAGGTGGTACCTATTTATCTACTTGCATTTGCATGTTTTCGAACCGCTAGGTTGGCGGGAGCTGGGACAAGCAACGGGCGCTCACTCTGTCGTGTGGATTCGATCTTACGACTGCTTGGTCTTCTGACCCTGCAGCACAGGCTTCTGCAGTTTAGCCCACAGCGCCACCACGTCCCTGCATTTATAATTTATACATGGCACCAAATAAGAGGTTGTAGTTGGGCACAGCGCCACCACATCCCAAATATTTATATTTATAGATGGCACCAAATAAGAGGTTGTAGTTGGGCACATTGACCTGTCAATGACCTTTAAAATTCTTGTTGATATTCAGTTTCCTTCTCAGGAAACACTGTTTTGTAAACAGTAAGAATGATGAGTAGCTAAATTAATCCCAGGCTATAGATAATGAGCAGGGACAATATGTTAATGAATATCTCTAATCACCAATGAATACCAACAAGGATTTTAAATGTCATTACCAGGCCAACAACTGTGTTCAAATACAATCTATAAATGTATAAGTGTTTGCCATGTAGCTCCACTCTTATGCCTGAAGAAGTGGACTTGTCCACAAAAACTCATATTAAAATATAGCAGTTAATCTTTAAGATGTCACAATGTTTTGGTCTCCTTTATTTTTTATTTTTCTTTTGGTTTTGCCAGATATGCTAGCACAAACTCAGCTACCTCTTCTAAAACTGTCTTAAGCTGAAATCCAGTTAGATGTGACAAAATATATATTACAGTCTCTGGTCGTAAACACCCAGTCATGCAGGAAGTATGCCTGATAAGAGTGAAGTTTCTCTGTGAGTGTTGAAAAGAAGTTCAAAACCAGGTTGGTACACAAGAGATACAGTAGGAGATAACACAATGGAGCAAGCTAAAGGGAAAGTCAGAGTGGAAGCAGAGGCTGTGCGATAAACTGGAGTCCTCCTAGGTCATGAGACCAAACAAGGAGTTGTCAGAAGAGCAGGCACTGGAGTGTCAAGGTCAGGTGATCAGGTGCTTCATCAAACATGAATGCAAGGAATGCAAAGAGCAGGGAACAAAATGATTCATTTGGCATTCACAGCAAATGGACTTGGTTTGAGCACTCTGCTTATGCAGCTTGGCTTGGGCAACTTCATTCCACATGTGCAGCTACTGAGATAAAATTGACACTTGCGGTGTCCTCAGCTGAAACCTTGTACTCTGTACTGGCTGAGCTGGCAGTCCTGCATTTTGCATCCTCCCTATCTGGGCTTGCAGGGTTATTCTTCCTCGGAAACTGCCCTTTCCTATCACCTGGAGGGGTTGGCTTATCTGTAGAGCAGTGGTCCTGTAGAGCAGTGGTCCTCAACCTTGGACCTCAGCTCCCAGAAATCCTGGCCAGTAGAGATGGTGGTGAAGGCTTCTGGGAGTTGTAGTTGAAAAACCTCTGGAGTCCCAAGGTTGGGGACCACTGCTGTAGAGGACCCAGGCTCTGTTTCAGCCTCTCACATGAATGCCAGTCCCAGCTAGGATCTTCAAGCTCTTCCTCAGACTCAGCCCTCTCCAGCTGATGTGTTATCCTAGTTTTGATCATACAAAGATTATTTCAGGTAAGGCATGGCAAGGACCATGGTTTTTTTAAAAAGGTGTTAACCCTTGTCCCTATACCATTTATTCAACAGAAATCATAGCTTCTGAAATGCATATTCCTAAGCTTTTTTGAACTACAATGCCCATAATTGTATAGCCAACAGGACCAGCATTTGTCTTTATTTTAAAAGGACTAGACCAAAAAGGAAACAGGCAAATTTTATTTTAAACGCATCTAGTAATAATATTTTGCAATTACTGAATGGGGAAAGTTGAAGAGATCACTGTAATAGGTTTGAATGTATCATCTGTCACAGAGTTACGGAAGGCTGGGCAAATATGACATCTCCCAGGTAAATCTCTTGAAACAAATTGTGTTGTGCAGAAATGTGCATAGGAATGCATGTTGCTAGATAAATGTATTGCTTTATTTCTTTAAAATATGGAAATATAGGGTAAAACAATTTTGTCTGGAAAGTGTAGTAATAATTTTATGCATAAATTATTCATATTTTTAGAGCACTCTGAAAACTCTATAAACTTTGAAACAAACCATTGATCACTGAATAAGACTATAAAAGGTGGACTCTTTTCAGTACTTTAAATTATGTAAGGAATCAGTTAAGCTATTTGCCCTTAATTTACAGTCAATTATTCAGAAGAACACAAACACAAATATATCTCCTTATCAATTCACAATTCCCCATGTTTAACATCTAAAAGATATTGTACAGGAAATGTTCTAATCACTGATTACTGACAGCTGGTAAAGTTGACGCTGGTGAAGTAGATCAGGTTGTTGACTTCACTAGCCATAAGGCACTGATGGCCAAGCACAGTTTCTGACTTAAGAATGATCTATTTAAAATGACTGCAGAAAAAGTAAACAAATATTATGCAGATGCAAGCAGAATAGAATGATCAATGCAGTCATAATCCTGGTATATTCGATCGCCAATATCCATTGGTTTAATTGCTGCACTCATATACACCTAGTTTTAGAACACACATAAGGTTAGAATCCAACACCATTTTAAATTTTGCTGGTTTCGGGACTGTCTCTTTGCCTCGGCCTGCTGGACAAAAGTCTCTTCAAATTGGGAGAGGCCGTGATGCACCGCGTGCCTCCAGGCTGAATGCTCAGAGGTCAAGGTTTCCCATCTGTTGAGGTCCATTCCTAAGGCCTCAGTTCCCACTTACAGATATCCTTGTATTGCAGTTGTGGTCTCCCTCGGGGTGCTTTCCCTGCACTAATTCTCCATACAGGAGATCTTTTGGAATTACCTTTACGTTACCATGGTTATAGATGGTGATGAAACTGTACGGAATAAGATACTACTAAGGGAGGATTATCAAAATGTTTTTTTTTAAAGGTGACATGTTTATATTCTTGAAGAATGCCAGACCTATCTATGACGAAAAAAGGTCCCATATGCCTACTTGTGCAAGTGTTTTCAAAACCATTCCTATCACGGTTATTGAACAAGTGTTTGTGTTGGAGTGGGTCATGATACTCACTGATGCTTGTTATGAAGCTGTTCCATCTCAAAACTTTCCCCACTGTCCCAATAGACTTTATTAGCTATAGCAGGATTTTCTACACAATTTGCCTGAGTTAACTTAGTTGTAATTTATAAACAGTCCCTTTCTCCCTTCATTTTCCAGCCTTAATACTTATTTGTGTGTGCTCATATAGAATTGCATAAGGGAAGGCATAAAACTACTCGCTCACATTACTAAAGTTCACCAGATATTTCAGCCATTTTCTAGAGTACTGGTGAATGTCCATAAAGAGTAAGATTGGGGAATTTCAGCTGGATACTTTTATGTTCAATCCCTGCTATGCAGAAGCTACAGCATAAATTTATGTTTAATCAGGATCACCCTGGAAAATATAACACATTTTCAAAACAGATAAAGGTCAACTCATTTAAGAAATTTATGGGACAATTTGGTAACAGTGAACTACCTCCCTCTTTCCAATCAGTCTGATCCAGGTCAAGCTTTAATTATAAGGGGTCGTTTATGTCAGGAGACAATGATTCCTTTTGTCAGCAGTGTATTCTTTATCATTGCATACATCAAGAAGAATGATGGTACTGTTGGCAACCTGATTTTCTCTTCAGGCCAGCGTGTACGTATCCTCCATACTTCATCATAGGCATCCTTCAGTCTCGAGAGACTATGGTAACATGCTCTGTATGGAGGACTTGGAACAGCGTCTATTGTTTTGATGCTGTAAATGAAGCTGGAGTGTGCTCTCCAGGGCATGAAGCCTGGGTAGAATAATATGGAGGATAGGCTATTACCCAAGCAGCAAATCCCCCCGCTCCACATCGCTGAAATAGTCCAATGGAAAGGCAAGAGCCAATACAACTGGTTCCAGCGATGTCGCAGGAGTTGCCAGAACGACACGAACTGCCTCCGGGACTCCAGCTCCGGATTTTGCCTCGAAGTTTACTTCTGAAGCTTTTTCCATCCATGGATATAGCCACAAGGCAGTGGAGGTTTGAAATCGGAGTTTTCCTTCTCCTAGATGGGCTGCCTTCCCAGGCTGATGAGTCCCACATACTTGGCAACTTGCATAAAAATGCTGCATACAATGGAAGGCCTTCATGTTGTGGCAATCTGTATGGTTACCGCACTGAGCAACCTGAGACAGCTGAGAACAATATAATAGCCTATTTTTAAAAGCCTGCTCATTAGGGATCGAGACTTGAGTTGTGTGACTCACTCTCAAGTCAGACTTCAGTCACACTGACTTGACTTGGGTTTTTCCCCTCAGTGACTTGAATTCAACTCTTATTTTGTTTTTCTTTTAAAACATTTTATTATTTTTTATAACATACATACCTACAAGAAAGAACAGAAATACCTACAAGTCGATAACACATAAAACTAACAAAACATAGAAGACTAACAAAACATACAGGCGGGGAGGTATTTCCCATACCAGCTTATCTATTATATACGTTCTGACTACAGAAATAATATATCCGTGTGCATCTGCACATGTTATATTCCACATCCCTATTTGTATATCTAATTAAGTATCTAACATCCTAAATTAATAATAAATTTTGTAAGTTTTCTCATCTGCATTTCCATCCATCTAACTCTCATCATAAACATTCCTCATTTGCTCTTTAAAATTACTTATCAACCATAATATCCACACAGGCCTATTCATTCCTTGATAATCTCCATTCTAATATACAGAAAACTATAATTATTATTATTCATCATCATTTCTGAAGTTCATAAGTCACCATACTTATCTAAACCTTAAATTCCATGTCAGGCCAAATTTGCTTATAGTATATTAGCCATGTTGCTTTATATATATATATCTTAAACCAATTGATTTCTGTTATTTATTCAACAAGTAACTTCCTCCTTTCTAATTTTTATATATCAACTCCAGTATCATCAAACCGGGATTGGCCTCTCTAATCTTGTCAACATTGTCACTGTTATAATCACACATATTTAATGTCAATATATGTGGCTCACAAAGAAAGTATCCACTATTATTGTTCAACATCATTTCTAAAATTCATAGGTTACATGTGCTTGTCTAACGTGAAATTTCATCCCTGGCCGAATTTGCTTACAGTATATTAATCATGTTACTTTGTATATTCAGCTCCAGTGTTAACAAACCAAAATTAGCCTCTTGCCTCCTTTATTCATTCTTCCCCCCCCCCCCAGTTTTGAAATGCCATCTATAATATTTCTTCAAGACATTTTCTATACGGTTGACTAATTTCATGCCCATGTAGTCAGTAGTTTGATTTTGGAGCAACATAGTGAGTGATCTCTGATCGTAAATTTCTGCCCTCAGTTTTGCCCATTGCTCCCCCTTTACATTCTTTCTTTTCGGAATAGTCTTGAGATGCATTCTCCCATCCCCGCCCCCCCTTTTGTCTTTTTTAGTCATCCTTGAAGAAAAGGAGTCGTCTTCTCTCTCTCTGACGACTGTGGCTGTTCCATGATTGATCTGAGCTGCTTTGAAGCAATTTCCCCTCTGACATTAAAGGTTGTTCATTAAAAATTGGGCTCAGTTGTTTATCTTTGCTTTCAATCTTTTCATGCAGAGCAGAAAAAGTCATCTTCAAGTCTGTTCTGATCTCCTCCAGTTGCGCCTTAAAATGATTGATTGTGTAAGATTGATATTCTTGAAGAAGTTCCTTGATATAATCCATTGTAGGTTGCGATGATGGGTGTCCCCCTCCTTCTATGGCCATAGCAAACAGCAAGTTAATTACCCAGGTTACCCACATGATTTATTAGCTAGTCCGCACTTAAAGTCTTACGAGGGGGGACCCCATGATTTACAATTCACCTTCTAGCCAGATATAGAATCACATAAGTTAGATATGCAGAGTTATTTAGAATTCTTAAATCCTGACTTATAGATTTATGGAAAGCCAGTTTCTCTGGGGGAGAGGGTTAAGAGAGAAAAAGAGAAGAATTGGTTTCGTTTCCGAGCTGTGACGCAGTAAGAAAACTCCAATGTTACAGTTTCTCAGGCATTAACAAAGTTATGCCGCTTGAGATTATTCCTTTTTGTCAGCTTTCACAGAGCAAATTTGATCTTTTACTTGCTCTGGTTTAGCAGCAGATCGTTAATCTCTGTTCTGCAGTCAGATAATAAATCTCAATATCTCCCCTCTCCGAGCAGCTAACTCACCATCATGGCGACCTCATGAGACAGATTGCATGTTGGAGGGGAACTCTTCCAAAAAACAGACTGCCATCTGAGATTTGGTGATTCCAAAGCCCCCACTTGCTAACAAGTACCAATCTCCTGTGGGAACTTGCCCCCCTTCTCTGGGGGGGGTCCTCTGACTTGGAGTAAACCCAGGGGAATCCAGAGCCCTGGAATTTCCCCTGTTCTCACTGCTTGTTGCTCCGCTGATTCATCTCTCATTTTGGAACCTACCCATCCCTCCCCTTTTTAATGGGGAAAAGAGATTGTTTTTAGTAGGGACTTGGGGCTTGGTTACAAAGGGTCAAACTCGGACTTGAGAGTTTGGCAACATCACTGCTGCTTGTATATCATTCAGACTTTATCTTGGCTTGCAGAGGTTGAATGTTGATTTGCCCATGCACATCCACTTATGAACAAGAAAGTTAAACCAAAAATGCACCCTCTAAGGCTTCAACACCATTTATGAGAGGACACACTCTTTTTCCATGACTGAGAATACTGAGAAACCTATGCTAAAGCTAGGATCATCAGGCCTCAAGTGTGCTGGATGACGTGTCAAGGAACGTCTACGTTTCCCCAGGACTCTAAGCGGTGAGATGAATCTTAGGCAAGGGACGCTAAAGGAGGGCAATGTCTGATTTTTGTATGTGGAGTGACTTCAAAGTCTAGAGACTCATCTCTACCCACTCCCAGCTGGTGTCATGGCTGAGCTGAAAGATGTTTGCATCTGCATTGTATTTGTTCAGCTGGCACACCAAACACCCAGGAGCAAGGAGGAGTATGTGGAAAGAGAGCCAATGGTGTGCACATGTGAGCCCATCTTGCCACATTTGGAGCAACACAAATGTAGAGTGTCAGCTTTGTGACTCATGGACCATTTTGTTTCAGATGATCAGGGCCTGGAGAATGTCCCCTATGGGATAGCAGTGAGCTTTTTGCAAACCCCATCAGCAATGCAGGGTCTGGAAAAAATTTCTCACCCTGACAGGTGGCATCTATGAATTACTGTGAAAGAGGAATAAGTATGTTAGAAATCATTAATCCAGAGAGGCTCTTAGAGATTAGGCCTAGCAAAGACTACATATTTTTTCATTCCTCCACCCAAGATATCTGTATCTTAAAACACATTAGAGTAGATGAGTAGAAAATTCTTCATGATACTGAATTATTATTTGTAGAGATTTTCTTCGAAAGATAACATTTAGGAATATGCACAGATCTCTTTAGCAAATATTAGCACCACGTCATGAAGTTCTTAAAAGAAAAACATATGGGGGGAGACGATGTAACACTTTCAAGAAAATATTCCATAACATTTGAATACCATTTGGTTTTTATAAATCAATTTGTCTATAAGTGCAACTAACAGCTTTTTATTTCTTCAGAAATTACTTTAAGGAACAGCAAATTTGTTCTCTTTGATCAATGCAAAACATAACCTTTGATGTGTTAATATTGCTATTTTGCCATTTTTCTTGTAGATGAAATTTATGAAAAAATTAAGATGGAGCCATTTCCTGTCAATCACACAGCCAGGAGTTGAGTGAAATCTCTAATCTCTAGTGTGTCTAATCACTTTGTGTGCATCTGTGTCTGTGTGCATGGGTCTCTGTGTGTGCACACGAACATGTATGTACTGGTATATTTATGTGCATGGCTGTGTATAGGCAGCAGCCCCGTTCATAAAATGCCACCTCTATTCTGAAGAAGGAAGAATGGTTGCCAAGTCATTTAAAGCTGTGCACATCCTTCTTCTGCATTTGACATCACATTATCCTGCATAAATATGACCTATAATTTTCAAAGACATAGTTGACACAATCATAACTAGTTGTATTCCAATCACATACACACTCAAAAAATCACAGAATACGTCACTCCCACTTGCCTTTAAGGTTCATGAGACATACACATAAAAAAAATATGTTTTTAGTTTTGGAGGAATGGGGAGAAGAAACGTTTGAGCATCACCTAACTCCTCAAGGATCCAAGGTGGCTTTACAGTGTTAAAAGAAACACAGTTTAAAGCTAAATAATAAATTAATACAATTTTTTTTAAAAAAAACATTAAACAGGTATCACATTAAAACTCATAAATAAGAGCAATATGAAAATCTCAAGTAAAACAACAGAATAAAATAACCCCTTCAGAAAATCCTCTTGGTCAGTCATTTGATAGCTTTGATAACTGGAAAAGGGAGAGCCAAGGAAGTAAGAGTAGTAGTAGGGGCAATAACGACGATAACAATATGATTCTTTTTTAAAAGGAGAGATTGCTTTGCATAGGAAAATGGTACCAGTTTTGCATACTGTCCAGTCTTTGCAACCTCAATACTCATGAATTTAAAAAAAAAGAGTTCCTCGTCTTGCTCTTGGTTGGAAGCAAGGAATTTAATGGAGCTTGAGAATTCCTCATCACAGTTTGTCACTGAGGTGAGGCAGCCTACAGCAAATGGAATGAAGAATTTGGAGGGTATTCTTTACACCTCATCTTGCTTGCATCTTTTCCACACTGGAGGACTCAAGCTTGGCAGCTGGACACGAGTAAGGAGGATCTTGGAATTGCTGTAGATCCCAAGCTGAATATGAGCCAACAGTGTGGCTGCAAAAAAGGAAAATGCTATTTTAGACTGCATTAACAGAAGTATAGTCTCCAGATCCTTTGAGTTACTGTGTATGTGTCCTGTGCTGTCGAGTCAGAACCTATTCATCTCTTTCCTGGTTGTCTTCCAACTTTTGACCATTATTGTCTTTTCCAGGGAACCCTGTTTTCTCATGATGTGCCTAAGGTAGGACAACATTTTTGCCTCTAGTATTGATTTGTTTTAGGGACCACATGCTCATCATTTTGGCAGCCCAGAGTATCCACAAAGCTCTCCTCCAGCACATTTCAAATGAATCAAAAAAAAAAAATTCCGTCAGCCTTTTTTACTGTCTAGCTTTCACACCCATACACGGTGATTGGAAATATGATAGTATGGATGATCTTGGTCTTGGTCTCCAGTGATACATCCTTACACTTGATGATCTTTTCTAGTTTCTTCATTGCTGCCCTTGCAAGTCTCAGTCTCCTTCTGATTTCTTGTCTCATTTGGATTGAGAATTAAACCAAGGTATACAACTATCTCTGACTATATCAATTTCTTTATTGTCAATGAAGTTGTGTAGTTCTTCTATAGTCATGATCCATATAACGTTAGGTAAACTACCTCAAAATCAGCTACTTGGGGTAAAAAAATGGATGGAACTCTAAGTATGGTTCATCTAGGGGAGAGTTGCATTAATTGCTGATACAGACATATTGCTAGATTAATCAGTTATTTTAGAATGCTGAATAAACTGAACCACACAGGAAATCAACAAGCGTTGGTACAGAGGAATTCACACTATTTTTTAGCTTAAGCTGGCTGAGCCATTGGTTTTCCAGGAAGTGAGGATGGAACAAGTTTATCAGAATCCAGAGGATTTTGAAGCCATGGTAGCAATAAATAAGATGACCACACCAGAAGGCTGGGCGTACACTGGTTTTTGTTTAATGAACCGATAACTACCGGATTCCAGCATTATTGTCATTCTGCCTAAGTAACATGATGTCATAATAGTAATTAGGGATGGAAAAAGAAAATCTTTAAAATATTATGTTCAGGAAGTGAATGGGGATCTTCAGCTGATTATGTAAGTGTGCCTTATGTTTCCACAGCTGGAGATCCCAAGCTGGCTCTCACTTTCCCTTTTCTCTTTATAGCTTGCAAGTTTTCACTTACCACCCCAAGAACCTGATGATTACTTTATCTTGACATCCCTTGTTATGCTTTGTTTCCTTTCTTGACAATTTCTCTTCAGTACTCTCTGGTGTTGATGGTACTTGGCTTTCCAGAGGGTGAACTGAGGCCAGACACTGTCCTCATAAAGTGAAAGGAGTTGTTTAATAGAATTCTTCCTGCTTACATAATCAGTAGTGTGTGGTGGTGGGGACTTATTCTCATGGCATTGCACTATAAATAGATTTGTGGGCTCCTTCTCCAATAAACAGATTCATAAGGCAATTTTGAGCAAGCTGACTTGCCTTTTTACTCTCATACCTCTCCTCTGTAGGGCCGTGGAATGGAGATGTATAAATATGTTATGTACATGACAAAAATGTACTATAATTCTGAATTTTTAAAAAAAGAATGTTTAGGAGCCATCTGGCTGGTAATGACAACTGTGTACATAATTTGCCCCCAATAAAATGGATGCACATTTTCTGCATCTCCAAATTAAGTGGTATACAGGATATCTGATGAAATTAAATTGTCTTGATCCCTAGTATGTTCAAGAAAATTACCCCTGCCCCTGAGAATGAACTGTGTAAAAGTGTAGTGGTTATGTCAGTTCTATTGCTTTATAGGAATAGCCAGGGAAACAAAGATGCAGAGAAGTGCCACTACTTGATCTTACTGACTGTGGCTGAAATACCTTCATCTGAACAGTCAATATTACTTTGCTAAAGCAACCACTATTTCGAAGTTTCTTCCTGCAAAATGCAATGGTTAGCTAATATGGCCTGAAAAATAAACCCAGCAGGACCCACCAAGGTATTTATATGGAAGCGCAAGATGAGGCAGGTTACGTCTGCTTAACAGGGAGCCTGAGACAGGAAAGAGATCATGGTTTTTAATCACACTGAATGTCCTTTGCTACAAGCCTGATCTCCTGTGACAGATACACCTGCACATATTTTTTCTCTCTCTCATTATATTTTCCCTAGTGGTGAATGAAGAATTCTGCATCTATGAATTCCTGCATGAAATATCCTGACATACACTCCTTGGACAAATGTGTGGGCTGGAACTTAGTTTTTTGAAAAGATTTCACACTGCTCCAGAAATTACAGAAACATTCTCAGTTCCTTGAATGTATTAACCCTCATGAATCAGGGTATCATAAACATACACTCAATGAGATTCGATGTGTTTTAGGACCCCAGTGGAATTCCAGTGAATTGATGATTAGCTGTAGATCTAAGCACTGTAGTTGGGGTTGGGATCTGGGTACCACGTATCATATATTTCCCGAGGGAAATTATAGCTAGAATCCTGGTGTCCCAATGACAACCTACCAGGAATGTGGGTTTGAGTCATATGACTCATTGTTGCATTAGACTTAAGTCACACCAGCAACTCTTGACTTGACTTTTTAATGACTTGGACTTGACTCATGAAGTAGACCCATTTTCTTGAGTTGCATTTTTTTTAGTCCCTATTCTTTTAATGAAGGACATTATAAACCCAGAAGAAGCTTTGCAGTGCTCACCAGAAAGCACAGGAGAGACAGAGAAATGGTGGCAAACAACAAAGGAGGAGACACCAACAAGGAGGGGGGGGGTTTCAAGAGGGTGGGGCGGAGGAGTGAGAGGAGGCTTGGCAAGCAGGACAGAAGGGACTCAAAGTGGGTGGTTCATAAGCCTCAGACCTCCCCATACACACCTCACACAGAACCCCTACACACACTTCTTCTTTTCTGGGGTAAAAAGCTTGTTTGTAATAGAGACTTGGACTTGGGACTTGGGACTTGGGACTCTGGACTTGGTAACAAATACTGTATTTGGATTTGGACTTGGGACTTGGTACCAATCTTGGACTTGGGAATAAGACCCAAATACTTGCCAACATCTCTTCAACTTGCTCACTATCGAACACCCTTAAGAACTCTTGAGGGGGAAGGAACCATTTTTGTCTCAAAATTTTGCATCACAGATTTCTTAACATTTGCATCACAGATTTCTTAACCTTAGGAAAATGGAGCACCCTCATCAATGCTATGCCTGAATTTCTTCAGAACACTATCTCTTTCACAGCCTGTCTATCTCATATTACAGTCTTTTATGGGGGTTGTGGGAATGCCTATTAGAAGGAAATGCATACTGGGTTATTGATTATGCAAAACCAATGAATTTTATGCACTGCATATTTTATATAGTGGACATTTATACTGCCCACACTCATGGATATGGCTCAGTGATTCTTAAGAAGCTTTCCTGTCTCCACTGAGAATTTGCTACTCAAGACTTTGTTAATTAGTGTTACATGGCATAGCCTGGAATACTTATTAGCAGCCCTTACTGAAAATAACAGGGGTGAGGGGGCACACTCTCATTTTGACATGGGAAGAGAATTATGCCAGAACTATGTATACACAACCACACACCCATGCTATAGAAATGCAGTTGCCATAGGTGTTGGCCACATGCCTTAAATGTGACTTCCACCTGGCAAATTTTATGTGTGACTCTCTTGGTTAAGGATCTGTTGTCCCTCTTGGAAGGCTGGGGAAATGAATTGCTCTGGGTGATATGTTGTGAGAGCACTAAATGAGGAAAATAACAACACAAACAACATGCCTAAAACTGCCTTAAATATTACTGTGCCATTTGATGTGCAAGTGATTTTGCAAATATGATCAAACATTCACATGGTGAGTCTATCAATTATGACTAGGTTGCTACTTATAAGAGCATTTGCTTCTCTGATTCATTACTATCTTCTTTTTCTTAATGGCATAAATTCTTCTGTCTTTGTTCTTTGTATTCAATTTTATTCTATAACTCATGTTTTGGGTTGGGATCAGGTTCAGAATTATACTGAGGTCTGTTCTAACGTGATGTTTGCCATTGTGTGACATTCCCTCTTGCACTTCATTTCTCCAATTCCTGACAATATTTAGTCTTCTTAATTAATACATTTGCAACAAGATTTTTCCATTTTTTCCAATTCATAAAGGGAAAAATGTTTCCAACTTTATTAAAGTTTCTGTACATATCTGCTAATGAGGGTCTTAGATTTCAAGGCAGCATATTTCATTAAATATTAGCAAAGAAAAATGGGCACTTCACTTCACATTTAAGCATATTCGTTATCTTATACTCAAGAACCTTTCCATTCCTTACAATCACACAAAAAGAATAAAATTTCAAAGCACAAAATGCAATAACCATTGTACAATAATCCCTGAACTAGCCAAAATTCACATACTGAATTTGAACTCACAGCTCCCCTTCTAATAAGGAAGGGAGGGCAAGGTATGGTTATTAGCATGCATGAAATCTCTGAAGTGATACCAGTGCAGACCTCCAGGATCCTGTAGAGTCCTCTGCATCTCCCCAACCAACCAAACCCACTGCAAAAAAATGTAGTTTATGTTTGGTACTTAGGTGCAATCAAGTCAATCCAACTTAGGGCAGTCTTATGAAAGAATGACCTTTGAAATATCCTATCATTAATAGCCTTGCTCAGCTCTTACAAATACCAACTTTTTTTTTTTTGAGGGAGACCTGATTTTCCCTCCAAATATAATCCCTCTGGTAATCCTTTTAAGCAAATCATTCTTCTGCAAAGTTTCAAAAAGCAATCTGGCATTCTGACGCTCTAAAGTTTGTCTTTTTTTTTTCCTGTAGTGATCATGGGACAAAAATGGATGCTTTTTTGAGAAACTAGAAGTGAGCAGCCAGGCACTTGCTAGTTCTAAGAAAAGGCCTTTTCTAACCTAAGAGCAGTAATCCCATATCTCCTGAGCAGAGCAAATGTGAAAGTTTCATTCGGATGTAATTGTACCTTTTTTCAAGAGTTTTAGGACTTTGTAGAATCAACACATTGGAGATGGATAGAACCTATGGAGAGACAGACCTAATCTTTCTTTGGACTGGGCCTTGGACAAGAGCCTATGCATGTCCAAAATGTCCAGACAAACAGTTAATTCATGTTAGGACAAGAGTTGGTGTGATAATCCCATTCCACAATTCCATGTGTTAATTGCTTCTCTATAGTTTTAGAAGATCAGAAAATATCAGCATGAAGTTGGGAGCGCTCTCTCTCTCTCTCTCTCTCTCTCTCTCTCACACACACACACACACACACACACACACACACACACACGCACGCATGCACGCACACACGCACACACGCACACACACACACACACCTGATGGACTGTAGTACTTTGTTTCTTAAAACAAGGCTCTTAAATAGTCTAGAATCATAGAGATTATGAATAGTTGAATAACAAGGCCCTCTGTTTTATTTGCCTACATACATTTTGCAAAAATGTTTGTTGGTAGAAAGGTGACTGAATGATTGCAAGCCACAAAAAACTATTTTCAAGATGCTCCAAGATAAAGAGCTGTTTTTTTTTCTTTTACTGTCTTTCTCTCTCTCTCTCTTTTTGTATTATAGGGACTGTGAAAGGACACTTTCAGCAAAACCAAAATATGACAGCTATGATTCTAAATGTGCCGTGCATTCTTTTCTTTTAAGCACAAGAGAATCTACTGTACTGTTTGAAAGAACAAGATGAAAACACTGATACAGAGAGGCAAAAGATTTAGGAATGATGCTATTTTAGATGCTTGGGTTTTTGAATAGAAAGGCACTGACAGCTCTCTCTCTTTTCTCTCTCTCTTTCTGTCTCTCTCTCCCCTACCCATCATGTTTTGGGTAGAGAGGTCCATTTAGTGGGCTTCTTTGTATGCTATAAACCAGTTGTACAAAAGGGATATAATATAAAAAGTGCCTGGCTGGATCAGGATAAGCATTCATCTAAGCCAAGATTCTGTTCATGGTTTAGAAAAGTTAGTTTTTGGATTAAAATTACCAGAATCCACAAGCCCACATGGCCACATGGGGAAACAATTTTCTTATGCTGTTATTGCTTTCTGCAGATACAAACAGAGACGTCAAAAAAAAAAGTGCAAGCAGGAAATAGAAAAGAAGGACTACCTGAAATGTTGCCTATCAATATTTGTATTGGCAGATATGCTTCCCTTATACCTGGAGGTTCCATTTAGCCATTATGCCTCATAGCCCTTGATAAGTCTTCTCCTCCATGAATGTGCCCTGCCTCCTCACCAATGAGGTAAACAGACAGCCCTTTCCACATTTTATTGACATAGATCCATTGTTCCTGAACCTCTGAAATCCATTCTCATCTGTCATAAATACACCACATTTCTAGAACCTTAAATTCTAGATTTCTATGAGGAAGGTGGGGACTAAATAGAGCTGGAATGGCGGACTACTCAAAAACTGAGGGGAAAAATTCAGAATCTAAGTTTTTTACACTCATCTAATTTTGCAATGTAATTCTCTCTCAAAATAAATGCACATACAAAGTATCAATCTAGTAGAAAGATAGCAAGCTGTACATATATAGGGAAAGCAGGACTAAAGATATAAATAATAGGGGAAATTTGTGTGCAATCATGCTTTTGAGACTTTGTACAGATGGAAATTTGTATGAATTGCATATTCATTTCTGTGCAGATTTTTTAAAAACACAAACTTATGTATAAATAAACCTATGTTTAAAATGTAAACCTTTTAGAAAGTGATGCAGACAAATTTTCCTGTGCCTCCTGAAAACTGTCCCAACACACATAGAATTTAAGGATACATTTTAAGCCATGGAGAGCTCTAGCAACAATTTTGGCTCATAATTAGCCTTGTTGACAGAGCTGTCAGCAGACTAAATATGTTGTAATTAATTGATCATATGCATTTTATCTACTTAAATAAATGGATGAAAGCAATAATATAAGAGAAAGCCTGCTGTCTTATGAAAATCACAGCCCAACAAATCATTGTTTTCAAAGAGAGGTTTCCCCATTCTACTTTGTATAAAAGAGATCCTTAAGATGGCTCTTAGTATTTTTAGTTATTAAAAGTAGTTGTTGTCTGACATTATTCTTTGGATTACAAATACAGAATCCCACAACCTGCTTAACCACCTAGGGAGTGGCAATTCAAAGAGACTCTAAACATTTCCTGTGCTTGTAATGCCTAAAAGCTATCCAGGTTATCCTTAGGCAATTTTGCTCTAATTGCCCTACAGCTTCCCAGTCATATACCAAGGAGTGTAAACAGTGTAAGCAGTAACCCAACAACATCTGGAGGACAACATGTTTCCCACTCTTGTTCCAGACAACAAGAAAGAGTAATATTTATAGATAGCTCTATCGATGGACAAATGTGCATGACAAAGGACTACAGTCATTTGTCCACAGAGATCTACGTCCTCACATTTGTTCAGCTCTGACCCTCTACTTTATTCTTTTTCACTCCATTGTATCCCCCTTGGTTAAAACAATAAATCAAACCCCTCCCTGGAAGCTGACAGTGCTTATGCTTAAAGGAGCTGTCCAAAGTTCTGAACCTATTTTGGAGATAGGATTCAGTCGGGCACTGTGGGCTAAACGGCAGAAACCTTTGTGTGCTGCAGGGTCAGAAGACCAAGCAGTCGTAAGATCGAATCCACGTGATGGAGTGAGCTCCTGTCGCTTGTCCCAGCTCCTGCCAACCTAGTGGTTCGAAAGCATGCAAATGCAAGTAGATAAATAGGGACCACCTTGGTGGGAAGGAAACAGCGTTCCGTGTCTAAGTCGCACTGGCCATGTGACCACGGAAGATTGTCTTCAGACAAAACACTGGCTCTATGGCTTGGAAACGGGGATGAGCACCGCCCCTGGAGGCGAACACAACTGGACAAAAATTATCAAGGGGAACCTTTACCTTTACCTCTTATGTAGCCCCTGTGAATTTGGGACTTCAGAGTATCTGCTTGAGAAAGCAATTGCCTTCTGTTTATGCCTTTAGCATGATTGATAGACCTACTTGATTGAGAAGAGACTCTTTACTCCTTCCTCATCCCTTACATGTTTTATTTATTGCTAGTTTCTAATTGAGGCCTATTATGATGGCATTTTGAGGGCTGGAGTGAGTAGGATGACATACACGAGGTGACCTGTATCTGGGAAGTCCCACATGGAAACTGAAGGACTGACTATGTGGTCTTACTAGGCGTATTAGACTCTGTGGTTGTCTGAATAGTACACTCATTGTCTCATTAGGAACCTTTCACTGCTGGAATCTTCCTGGTAACTTGACTCTCCCAGGAGGTGGGGGAAGCACTCTGCACATGTCCTGTTTACAAAGAAATTGCAGGTATACAGCAAAAATAAGTGGAAGGATTGTTAGTTTATTTCTGTGGCCAGATTTCAGCAGCACACAGCAGTGATGGCCTCCTGCAGGTTCTCAGTGGAGAGTGACCACTGGGCCTACTGAGGTAGCCCACCCTTTTGGATGTTGATGGTAATATATTGTATATTTTGCCATCATTGTTCAAATTTGTTACCTAAGCAAGATACTCAGAATAGAGCAGAGACAGGAATGGAAAGGAAGGGATTGGAAAATGTAAACAAGTGGGACAGAAATATTCAAGGTGTTAATTTGTTTGAGCTAATCAATTCAAACATTTTGATTGGCATTTCCAGAGGTCCACTGTGGCTTCTTGACAGGGGCTGAACTCAGTAACCCATAGGGTCCCTTCAAGCTCTGCAGTTTTATTATTATTAGTCAAAAACACCAGGCACGGTCGATCATAACTATAAAAACATTTAATGGTATTATGTGATAGATACAAGTTTTTACCAAAACCCTAAGTATCTCTTAAATATTGGCACACTATGTATGCTGTTTCTAATATTGTGTGTGTTTTTTTGGAGCTGTGATGGAGTGATTTCTGAGATCTTCAACTGCTTATAGTACTGTATGAAATTTCTTGATATTTTTCCAAAGCCCTGATGACTACGGAGAGCACTGAAGTGTGTTTCATTCACAAGCAAGATGTTTCGATTGCCAGGTCTCTGTATTTTATTAATTTTTACAAGTCTTTATTTTCAGCTCTGGCATCCCCTGGAATTGCAATGTCAATGATCTAGACATTTCTTCATTCTCTTACCACTATGTCTGGTATGTTACGTTCAAGGTGTCTATCAGAAATCCCACAAGAACTTGGATTCCTCATTTTCTGACACCTTCTCTATCTGATGTTCTCACGTGTGTGTGTGTTTTTTTTTTTTTGAAGCTGGCAAGTTATATTTTTTGCACAATGAGCAGTGCACTAATTTTGCCGCTCTATCATGTTTAGTTTTGTAACCTGTTTGTGCAATCTTTGGACATTTGGAGATGAGGTGTGACACAGTTTCATCTTTTTCTCAGCAGAGTTGACATTTGCTGTTAGCACTGATTCCTTGGACCTTAGCTTTCATCACTTTGGTTTGGAGTGCTTGTTCTTGTGCAGTTAAAACCAAGACTTCAGTTTCTTTCTTATGGGTCCCCAGTTTTAGCCATGCCTCCTCCTCCTCCTCCTCCTCCTCCTCCTCCTCCTCCTCCTCCTCCTCCTCCTCCTTCTTGTCATCGTCATTAGAGCAGACATTTGCTTGCTAAGCTTGCTTCAGAAATAGTTAGATATGTCACATTGCAAGGTTTATAAAAGTCCACCAAACACATCCTAAAAATATCCTTACTTGATCTTGCCACTGTCACTGCAAATACAGGGTACCATAATGTGTGAGGGAGGCCCAGCTTTGTTTTGTAACTTGCAGCTGTGTTATGTAAGAAAACAACAGAATACACTGGACTTGGCAAACTATTTTCAGGCATTCTAATTCTGTGAAACTATGAAACACACACACACACACACACACACACACACACACACACACACACACACACACACACACACACACACACACACATTATATAATCTTCCTGAATAAGTAGATTTGCTACATCAAAGCTTGCCATACCTCATTTACATTTGCTAATTTATTTAAGTGGGTTCATTCTTTACAACTAAAATCAAGACTGAATAATTTTTTTGTGAGTATGTAAGTTTAAAAGAAAAGAACAACAAAACTTCTTGAAGTTTAAAAAGGGGAAAGAAAATGTTCAGCTATTTCTAATCTCAATGTAGGTGGATGCTCTGTTAATAAACACAGGACATATAGACAAGCTGGGTTCATATCCATCTGACTGGATAGCATTCATTTTATTCTGCTTCATTGCCTGAACTACATGGTCCTCATAATAGTTAGGGAAGGCATAAGTTATGTCCGGTTTCAGAGTTTTGTGCTATTTTGTGTTTGTGTGATTTGTAATTCTGCAGTTTCCACAAAATTGTTCTGCGAAAAATCTCATCAATGCAACAAGTTAAAAAGTGTGTTTTCTCTTCCTCATACATGACGACAAGCTATAGTAAGAATTTTTACAGCCTTACTATGGTTCTAACATTTTAATTTTGATGTATTGCAATCCAAGGATCCATCTTCCTAACACCCAGAAATCTACAAATGTTGCCTTAGTTTAGTAGCTAAAGATTATATGAGCCCATCAGCATTCCTACTCCTACCTAAATCTTCTGACCTTGCCAGAAAACTTCAAGGAGAGGAAGGGTGGTTTCTCCTACTTTGCTGGGCCTTGCAGGAGGTAGAGGAAGCATAGAGGTATACCTGCTTCACTATGCCACTGCTGGGAGTGTTGGATCAGGGAAAGGCTTCTATTGAATGATGAAAGTGAGGCAAATGGATTTTGTGGAGACCTGCTGAGATCATTCCCTCAAGGTATTTGAGAACATTCAAAGCTGAATTATGAAAAGTGCAACCTCAGGCAGGGACTATGCCACTTTAAAAGTCTGTTGGGGGAAAATTGTTTGAAAATGCCTCTCTGAGATGTACTAACCAGTGATCAACTCAAGAGATTTACCAGGGTTTCATATCAATGCCTTCCTCTGTGGAACATGATGAAATATAGTTCTTGTGGAATAATTTTACAACATCAGGTATACCTGAAACCTTCTTCTAGGTTTTTTAAAAGGGGAGAATCTCATTCTCCCTGTGTACTCTATGTCACTGGTTCTTAACCTTGGGTTACTCAGGAGTTTTGGACTGCAACTCCCAGAAGCCTTCACCACCAACTGTGCTGGCTGGGGTTTCTGGGAGTTGCAGTTCAAAAACATCTGAGTAACAAAGGTTAAGAACCACTGCTCTATGTGATACAGCACTGCTGTGTGCTATCTGCTGTGTTTTGTTTGCCCCCATTTTTGCATTGATTGACAGGGCTGGAAAGGTCAATACATTAGCCTGCAGTCCGGTTCAGCTTTTCTTTACTTGAAAATCCCCCAAAGCATTGTAGACACTTCGAGCCCATCCTAACATCAGCGACCATTTCAAAGTCAGAGACTACTATCATAAGGACTTTTCTTTCTCCAGAATCAGGCAGAATAATAGACTTATATTTCCCTGTTTTTCCTATACGATAAACCACTTGCTGCAGCCTAATTTAAGGAACAGGGAATGCGCTTTATTTATTTATTTATTTATTTATTTATTTATTTATTTGTTTGTTTGTTTGTTTGTTTGTATGTATGTATGTATGTATGTATGTATGTATGTATGTATGTATGTATGTATGTATTTATTTATTTATTTATTTATTTATTTATTTATTTATTTATTTATTTATTTATTTATTTATTTATTTATTTATTTCTACCCCACCCGTCTAGTCAATTGACTACTCTGGGCGGCTTCCAACATATACCCCTTCTACCCCTTAACATGTTATACTAGGCAAAAGGGAAAATAACTGGAGGCATTCAAGAGAAATTTAGACAACCACCTAGCAGGTATCCTTTGATTCTTATTCCTGCATTGAGCAGGGGGTTGGAATTGATGACCTTAAGGGCCCCTTCCAACGTCATTATTTTATGATTAACTGTTGTGAGATCTCTTGCTCTTGTACAAAGATTAAAACACCAGAACCGTTTCCTTTCCTGGCACAGTGGTTTCCAACTTCAGGTCCCCAGATGTCCCTCAGGTGGAGTGCAACTCTGAGAAAGGCTGGCTAGCACAGCTAATGGTGAAGACTTCCGGGAGTTTTAATCAAAGAAATCTGGGGGCCCATGGTTGTCCTTGTGCATTAAATCTTGTAGTTTTGCATAAAATGTAAGTCTTTTTGCACGCACAAAAATGTCCTAAATGTGACTCCCCTCCCACAAAGATTCATATAATCATACCCATTAGGGTGAAAACTTTTGATATTTTTTGTCCTTCCAGCACATATTAGATAAACAGAAATTTACATTCCTATGAAGAAGCATAAAAAGGACAAAAAATCACAATGAAGTAACAGAAGAAAGTATGAAATTAGCAAGTTATCACACAAGTGAAGAAGTCTAGAGTTGATCAATCATTTAGAATTTCACAGAAATGCATACAGCTTCAAAATAACACTGCATCTTTACAGCTTTCAAAGAATAAGCACTGTTAGGGACACTCTGCTCTAATTTAATGTAATTTAATTGAGAGTTCAAAATAAAAAGGATAACCTCAGAACTGCTCATGAAAAGGCAGAACTATGTTTAGGCCTTTAATATGCTAAATACATCTATTTCTTCTTTCCATTTAAATCTATGCCAGCTGCTGTAGTTGTAGACAATGTTCAGTATTAGTGATGGACTGGATGGAGGAGGAAAATGTGATGTTCATCTAGACAAGATAGAGGATCTCCAGATCAGCCGAAAGGCATGCTAAGGAATAGCATTTCAACCTATGTTGGATGTTATACTGTATACCCTCTCAAGATTCATGTTTGCTGTTTGGATGTACTATCTCTACACCAAGACATTAAGATTTCCAGGAGTCCATCTGCACAGTTAAAGCAGGCCTTTCAGCTGATCTTCTTCCTTCAGATGTCTGATCTAGTCATGGTAATGCATGCCTTAGTTTTACTTCATTTGGGTGACCATCATATCCTCCATGTAGGCTGCCTTTGAAAATTGTTCAGAAAGTTCAGCTGGTCCAAAAGGCTGAAGTTAGAATAGTTGTAGTAGCTTCATTGGCTGCCATTTTCTTTCCAGGAACAATCCAACAGGGATGTTGGCAAGTCCTTGGGTTCAAGTCCCAAATCTGAGTCCGAGTCTTTGGTACCAAGTCTTGGGTGCCAAGCCCCAAGTCCGAGTCTCTGTTAAAAACTAGCATTTTTCTCCCAGAAAAAAAAGAGGGTTAGGAGGGTTCTGAGCCATGAGTCCAGTCTGATTAATTGAAAAAAACAAACAAACCTGAGTCTTCACCTGCTTGCAAGAAGGACAGCAAAGATGGAGCAAGCCTAATTTCCTGAGTTCCAAACCCTGGGAGTAGCAACAGAGAAGACCCTCTACGATCTCTCCACTAAATGTACTTGTGAAGTTGGTGAGAGAAAGGCCTTTCTTGAAGCTCTTAATGCCCAAGCAGGCTCTTCATGGAAGCCATTAGTCCTTGAGATAACTTGGACTCAATATGTTTAGATCTTTATAGGTTAGAATCAATACCTTTGGATTGTGTCCAAAAAAAAAAAAAAAAAAAAAAAGGATCAGCAGCCACTGGAGCTGCTGCAATTGAGGTTATTGTACTGAATTATAACAAATTATTATGACTGCTGGGGTAAATTAAAAAGCAAGATCAGATTAGGCCACTTGTGCCTTTTGCCAGGATACTTCCCCCATAAGGATATGTCTGCGTTCACTTCAAGAGCACAGAGAGTCACATAGTTGGAGAGACGAGGGAAAAAAGTAGGAGGGAGGAAAACTCATTTCATTTTTCCGGCTGTTAGGAACAGAGAAAATTGAGTTGAAATAAAGGATTGCCTTACTAGTAGCTGATTTCATCCTGCTAAGATCAATGCTCTGAAGTCACCCCTGGCTCAGCAACTCTTTTTGGCTTAGAGTTGAACAACCCCCTGCTGGAGATTCTTTTCTGAGGTGTACCCTGATTGTTGCATCTTTCCTGGTGTACTTAAACAACCGATAGCAGTTTCATGAGAAACTTGATGACTGTTAATATCTGTTCACCCAATTACATACTCTTGCTACAGCCTACTAAGACAGAAGCCTGCTACCTCTCTGAGAAGATAGTAAGAACTAAAGACACAGAGCTTCCTCATCCTAGCTGGATTTGGGGGCAACAGGTTATGAATTGGGCTACTGTTGTGTGTTTTAAGTGAAAACAAATGCTGAGACTCAAAAATAGGAAGCACTGAAGGACAACATATTCTTATATATTGAACCTGGCCCTGGTGCAGACTCAAGGGTTACTTATGCATATAAACTACCATATGCAAAACATACACATATATTCCCTTTTGACCTCTACCTCAATGCTGCATTTCTGCTCCTGGTGATGCTTAAGTATCCATCTCCATTGGATCAGACATTCCTTTTAATATGCTTCTAGTTAGAGCCTTAAATATAATAATGAACAGACCTCTTAAATCACACCAAGAAGCTACAAGGAAGCTAGTGCAGAAAATCACATGGGAGTAATTTGCTCCTGGTGCTAGACACCCATAAGGAGGCTGGCAGGCAGACAGCTATACTCTGAAGCGGCTGAAACTTCCAAGTGCCAAATACATTATAGTAATAATTCCAAGAGGTTGAAAGAACATAGACAACAGTGGGAACTTTGCAAGCAGTTTTCTTTATATAACTAGGGGGAAGAGGAGTCACAGCCATGGAAGTTCCTAGAGGATCAAGAATCAAAAGTGAATTTTAAAACAACCTCAAATAATAGTAGATAGACCTCCAAGTTTGCTTCAGATCAACATACAGTATTCTTTACATTTTGCAAGAGAAGAAGAACTTAATCATAGTGGGGGGTTTGCTAAATATAAACAGGAGACTCTGTAGAAATGACTTTCTGGGGTGCAACATCTCAAATCTCTCAAATAACATGGCCAGGTCATGCTGTTTGAAAGGAGAGTCTTGGACGTCTACTCCAAAAAGTAAAATTTCCAAGCTGTAAGGAGTGTGTCTTGAAGCATTTACAATATTATTTAAAACATTGCCTTGCCTATACAAAATACTATATGCAATCGATATGTAGTAATACTGTCCTTGTAATTGTCTCCCAAGGAAATCTATAAAACAGTCAAATCACTAAAAAGAGATATTTTCGGAAATTAGAACTAAATATTAATGAGATGACTAGTGATCTACTGAAAAAATGCAGTACTTCCAGAAGGCTTGCTATTGTACAGAGTGCAATATATGGACGATTTCCAAGAAATGTTGAGAAGCCTAGTAATTATTGCCATGCCAGATGCTGGATTGTACAGACATAGAGTGGGTTGAATGTGCTGTCACATTAGACAAACTTGCCAAAAACAGACTGTGCCTACGATCTGTACATCTCTTTCTCACTTCCTCTCTGGGGCATTTTTAAGCATTGCTTAATTAGCTTTTGTTTACTCAGTGTAATGTTTAATATCTCTTGGAGGCTTCAGTTGGGAGAGGAAGATGTACAATGGAAGAAAAATTAGCTTAGATGTAACATATTACACATGACTGGGGAATTCATGTACTGTATAGCCAAAACTAACAGTGCTATTCCATGTCATGTTATATTCTCAAACTGTTAGCCAATCAATTTGCTCCTCAAGTGCAATAGGCATGAGAATGATTTTCAAGATAGTCCTTATAAAAATAGCCCTGAATTGGTGTTTAATCATTAATAACCAACAATCACCTTTGGACACTTTGGGAAACTACCTTGCAATATAAGAATAAGTGTTTGGTGGGCAGTGTAACCACCAGTGTGGTAAAGGGCACTGACCCAGTGGCCTTGGCCACAAAGATGGATTTTAATTCCCTTCCCGTTGAGGATACCTTGCTTATACAGCAAAATCCAACTGTCCCACCGGTGTAACAATGGAGGTACCCAGTGAAAGGGAAATGCAGTACTGCCCCCCAGTAAGCAGTCAAGGAGAAGAGTGGGTAAGACATGCCAGAAATATACAGTATTGGTATTTTTTCTTCCTCTTTGCTTCTGTGTGAAGGCAAAATTTCCCAGTCTGCACCCATTAAACATGCCTATCTCACAACAAAAATCAGAATTTGAGATACAGTGCCAGTTTACCAGTTCATGACTCATTCAATCCTGATGATGAAGAAGGACGGTTTTATTTCTCCATATCAGGGGACCCAAGGACAAACACATATTATGGTTAAGTTCCTTCCGAGTTCCCAGTCATGGAAATGATACAATAAGCTCCTTTATCACCTCCCTACTCCAACAAAACCAACATATGCATACATATCAGGTCTAGACATAGAACCCTAGTGGATAAGCTGTGAAATGCACCCTAAAAATATTTAATTACAAATATTGTGCATTCCAGTTAAAACTTCTAGTTATGGTAACATAACAAAGATCCATTCTACTGGGATTTCCTGCTTCTTCTTTTTTCCTTTTGCTTATGAAAACTGGGCATTTGAGAGTGCTAGGACTAATTTTATCAGATAATCTGAATTTTCAATCTGCTCCAAGGACATAAAGTCCTAACGAATTCCCAATTATCAAGGCTTCTCTTCTCTCTCTCTCTCTCTCTCTCTCTCTCTCTCTCTCTCTCTCTAATTGTTTCTAAATGTTACTGACATTCCAGCGTAATAATAATTCGACCCCCATTTCTTGCAAACTGAAGCAAGAACATGGTAGTCCTTTCTGCTTTACAGTTACAAACAGAACATTGAATAAGTAACAATATTTATCACCCCTTTTTCTTTTCTCTTCTTTTTTCCCTTTCATTTTCTTTTAAGATAAAGGAGAGATTATGTTTACTAATGGTGTCTCATTGCCTTACACAGCAGGACTCCTCATCCTATTTTGGCATAATGACAGAGCCAGCTCCGGTTTTTAAGAATGTATGTTATCATTATTCATTACGGTACTGCACCGAAGCTTCACTCGGAAGCAATAAAGAAGAAAATGTATATTTTAAAGACTCTCATTTTCCCCTAAATGCTTGAATTAAGCTGCAGTCGGTGGTGTTGAGAGAATTGAGTTATGTCCCGAAGCAGTGATTCTGCCGGAGTACGTCATGCCTGGAGATTGGGCTCTGATTAGCTTTTGAGTTTTCTAATACAACCTATTGATTTTGTGCTACAGTAGCTGCCATTAGATTTGGTACTCCAGCATGTGGGGGATGGGTGGGGAGGTTCTGTCTTTTGCATGGAGGAGATGATGAATGGTTGTCTGAGTGGCTCCCAGCACATATTTATTTCCTTTTCAATAAGAACAACAGTCAATATCATTTAGGCAGAGAAAAATCATCTCAGCAGCAGACCCAAGCTCAGGAAGGCTTTCTCCTTATGTTTTCTTGTCGTCAGGGTTTTCTACTGAACTGCTGGGGAAGTCTGACATCAGTAGGTAACATTAGTGTCTTTTCTTTGGCTGGGAATCTAATGTTGTTTTTATTGCTGCTGCATTCTTGTGGCTAAAGGGATGGAAGAAATTATAGACAAAGGTGAGAACAGGAAAGAGGACATAAGTATCTCCTATAATCAGTTCTTGCACTTCCATATGTCAGCCTTCAGGATGATTATAGATTCTCCCCAGCTGAATTCCCTTGCTCCAGTGTTCAGTGTTCTGAATTTTATAATGTGTGCATTTCTCTGTGTATTGACATTATGGGTGCATCTTCAATCCACATTTCTTCTGTTTTCATTTCCAGACCTTCAGCCAATCCCTGGAAAAGAGAGATTTCCTGCTGCTTCCTTTTCTCTTTCTTCATTCCTTCATTCCTTATTTATCACATACACTCACTCACGTTTACACACACATGCATGCTTTTAGGTCACAAACCCTTAGGATCCCCAGTCAACAGGGCCAGTGATTCTAGCTGGAGATGCTGGAAATTGTAAACCACATGCCAGGAGAAAGGTAGAGAGAACTCTGCCTCAAACTAGCTTAGGGAGGTATCTGAGAAAATCTAGGGGCACTGGATAAAAGTCACCTGTGGACAGTGGCAAGTATGAATAACAGCTTCACAACACACCATGACATGACTCACTTGGGCAGTAGTACATTGAAACCGCATTATCTTTCACAATAACATGGGCTCTAAATATGGAATTTAACAATCATAAAGTGTAGGACAAGGGTGAGTTATGGGTTCTCCCTCCATGGCTAAGATGAAGAATCTGTGCCCCTCAGGATTTGGCTGAATTCCTAGCATCTGAAGGGACAGAATTTCCCCATTATTTTCCCAGAAGGATGTATTCTCCCATGCTAAAAATGTGATTTTAAAGCAGGAAAAGGATGCTGAATGCTTCAAAATGCCACAGTGTATTCTATCGCTATTACAAATGTGTGGTGACGTTTACATACCATTTAGCTGTTGCTTGTAAGTTTTGTAAGAGTGCTTTTATGAGAGGTAATTATATTCACAGATGCCCAAAATAGAAGTTTATTCTTTTAGAAAAGCATCCCATGAGTATAAGGTTGAGGGTGTTGGACTACAACTCAGGAGATCTTAGGAAAGCCAGAATTTCCCACATAGTCATGAACACTTCAAAATAATATTGGGCTGCTTGCGATCTGTCAGAGTGACCTACATTATAGGATTTTTCCCCTGAGAGGCATACACAACACCTTCACTGGAGAAAATACAGAACATAAACACAACCTTAAATAAATAAATAAATAAATAAATAAATAAATAAATAAATAAATAAACGAACGAACGAACGAATGAATGAATGAATAAATAAATAAATAAGCACAAAAGCACTTTTGTTGAACTATACATTGATTTTAAAATGGCCTATGTCCTATTTCAATCCTGAGTCAACAACATTCACACGAACAGCTTACAAGACACTCCAGGATGCATCTTCAGGTTCATTTGTAACACAACTATTTAATTATGCGAGAGTCATTGTAATAGATCTGGGCACTGTCTCAATATCATTAGTGAAAGTCTTTCTGAGAGAATAATTTGCTTAAATCACAAGGAATCCTGTGTTTGTGCAGAATTTGAAAACAGGTCTCTGAGGCCTGGCACAAGATTCAAGAGCCACACTGACTACAAGAACCATTGTAGTCAGTGTGGCTACAAACTGACAGAAATGTCTGGACTGTGGCATTATAGGAAGAACACTAAAAATAGCTTCCCACAGATTCAATCTCACTGAAAAGATAACATTGATACTCTGCCTGACAAGGATTTATGGTTACAATTTCCCTCAAAATGATAAAGCTTAAGGTTAAAATACATTCCTTCGAACCTAACACATTAAAAAAAATCCCAGGAAAAAAGAAGAAGACACAAACCATAGATTTTGAAAGTGCCTCTTTAACATTCAGTGTTGCTAACCCTTTTAATTTACTGTTTTGCACTGTTTATATTATTTATTTATTTATTTATTTTATTGGACTTATATACCGCCCCATAGCGCTACAAGCACTCTCCGGGCGGTTTACAATTTTAATTATAAAGGCTACACATTGCCCCCCCAGCAAGCTGGGTACTCATTTTACCGACCTCGGAAGGATGGAAGGCTGAGTCAACCTTGAGCCGGCTATAAATAGTGCCTATCAGAACAGAGGATACAGGATTTTATGAGTTCCAGTAAGCACTCATGAGGGTAAGAAGTATCAGAGAGGAAGCCAGGATTTATTGGAAAAGTTTGTCTCAGGTTCACAGGTCAACATTTCAGAAGTAAAGATTATTCTGGCTCCTGATGGTACCGTTGCTAGTGACGCCTGCAATATATGGAGTCACAAACAGGGCAGAGCTGAAGCAGAGACTAGGATATTACAAAAGCGTGGAGGTAGTGTTTTCACATGGACAACAAATTACAAAGTCCGTCACTGAGCAGATGGGCAGATGAATTTACAGGTGGATAAGTGTGCGTGAAGACAGAAGATGCTTGCAAATGGATGCCCAGAATCTGGGATAGACAACTTGCTGTCCTCAGGCTGGATGTGGTCTTTCCTTTTAGCAGTTTTGTTTGATTAAACATTCATGCCCCCCCATGTTTTCTAGTCCAATTTAATCAAAAGGTGGTTTAGAAAATGCACACAATTCCACTTGTAAGAAAAAGAAGTAATTAGAGAGGGTGCAAATTAATTCGGACCCCTTTGTACAAAGTACGCAGTGTGGCACCACAGTTCCGGACAAGTCTAGCTCACCCCCTCCACCCTGGGCCAGCTGGAACACTTACCTTTAATTGTGTGCCAGCAAGGTCCTTCATCTCTAACTGTGCTCCAAACCAGGCAGAAACTCAGACAACCTGTTCCCTCCTCTGCCCACAACCAACCACTCATCAGCTGCATGGGGAAAATTGCATGAACCATGAGCTATCATGAACACACACACCCAAAATATCAACTGGGTGTTCAGCTGGCAGGTGGACACATACACAGAGGCAGCAGGCCTGGTTTCCATGCAAGGAGCTGGGCCTGCTGCCTCTCAGAATGGTGGCAGCAGTAGAGGAGGAGACAGCAGTGGCTTCAAGATGAAGGTAGGGAGCAAACAGGGGCATTGGAGAGGGGACATCTTATTTGCTAAAGCAAAATGAAATGTCGAGGGGGAAAAGTTCAGTGCCTTGTTTCATTTTAGCAAATCGGGATTCCTGAACCAAAACCACAAACCAGACCAGTTCATGGTGTTTTTTCCCCTGGTTCGTGCTTCAGTTCGTGTCCATCACTTCTCCTCAACCAATATAGAGTTTGAAGTGTCTGAGCAGGTGAGAAACTATTTCTGCCCCTCTGCTCTGGCTGGTGGAAGACTTTGAGTTCCTGCAACCTGGAAGAAATGTGCCATCAGTACTTTTGTGAGCATGCTCCACCCAGGACATTAGGATTGCAACCAGAAACAAAAGATCTCCACCATCAATGTGTCTGCTGTATGGATTTGGTGGCAACTTCCTGTCCCCTTGTTTGCCTTCAACCTGTGCTAAGAAGGCAGGCTTGACACAAGGGATGTTCAAGGTCTGGTAGCTGTCGTACAACGTACTATCTTCTAGTTCTCTTCTTGGCTTCTGCTTTCTCCAAAAGAGCTCTAGCCCTGTTGAGTCATTGGCAATTCAGGCAGACAATCACTTGACTAATGTAGAGGCCATACTGACCTTCCAATATTCTCAGTCATGGGGAGATTGTTTATAGATCAATCCTCTTCTTTTCAGTCTTCTTACCATAAATGGTGACAGAAAGGACCTCCATACTCATGATTCCTATGACTCAATTACATTTATTTTTAATTTTTTAATGTTGGCCAAATGATTTAGCATATAGATTGCTAGATTAGGTTACCGTAAATATGTACTTGGTGCTAAAATATGGATTGTGTTTTCTTATCCCCATGTTTAACAGGTGGTCCATGAACTTTCTTGTTATTAACTGACTTGGCATTTCAGTCAAACTGAAAGCTTGTTTGTAGGTTTATTACAGCATTTTCATTGTCAGGGAATTTATGGTGACACTGTTCTTTTGATACCATCTCTGCTATAATTGTACTTGTTTGTGTATGTTGTTGCTAGATGTTTTGAGCTTCCAATGGGGTGAAAAGAAGCTAAGGATATCTGAAAAGAAAGAAAAAACAAACCTGTCTTCAAGTATATACATTTTGGCAGCTCTGAATAAGGTGCAGTTAAACACTGTCCCCATGGGTTATACTTCTGCATAGCCCCATTAACCACAAGACACTATATTTGTTTTTTGTTTTTTAATTCTTGGATGGTATGGTAATAGATGCACAAGTGATGCAGGAGGACTGAGAGATTTACATACCTGCACAGGTCTGTGTTTAAAGCTCTGCTTCATGTGCAAAATAGGATGAAAACTCAAGCCAGGTGAATAATGCAAACATTTGCCTCTACATATTCATTTGTACTTTCAGCAGATTAGCTCCGAATGGATGCCAACTATGCCATGGAAAACCTCTTGAAAATACAATGATGAAATTGGATTAGAAGGTTACACTAAAAATGGCAACATTATTCATATTTGCCTCCTGATTGTTTCAGTCTCTTGGATCCATGCCTTCAAGCAACTGGTAAACGTGGAAAAATCTGTTTTTGACAGAGAACCTCTTACAGGAAAACAACCAATAACAGACTGTTTTTGTAATTTTTTTCTTGTGTTACAATGAGTAATGATGGAACAACAATGGACAATATTTTGTTCCTGACATTGCCACTAGCCACAGATACTCTCGTGCAGTGAGAGGGTTGTGGGCTTTAGAATAGGACAGGCAGTCTGTGGAACATCAATTGTGCACCTGCTCATGACTGTCCTGAAAAGGTTTCTGTTACAGGAAGCGACATAACGACTAACTATATTTCCCTTTTCTTTGCCTTGCAAAAGCCAACATTACTCAGAAATTGGAAAAGCTATTTGGGGGGTACAGATTCGAAGGAAAAGCACAGGCAATCACAAAACTGCCACCAGATTCTACCAGTTCAGTTGCCTCCCTCCTTATAAAAGAAGCCTATCAATAAAACAAAATACCTCTCCCTCCAACCACTGTAAAAAAATATAAAGCACATGACATATAAAGCCCTAAACGGCTTGGGCCCTGGATACCTGAAGGACCGCCTCCTTCCATATGAACCTGCCCAGCAGTTAAAATCTAGCCAGGGGGCCCTTTTGAAAGAGCCGTCCCTCAAGGAGGTAAGAGGGACGGCTTGTAGACAAAGGGCCTTTCCGGCAGCTGCCCCCAGACTATGGAATGCCCTCCCAACTGAGATTCATCTGGCGCCGACGCTGATGACATTTCGGCGCCAGATCAAAACCTTCCTGTTCCATAGGGCTTTTAAATGAAATAGCATCAGTTATGGGTCCTGATGGCAATTTTAATTGTATTTTAATCATTTTATCTTTTATTGTATTTTAATTCCATTTTAATTGTTGTAAGCCGCCCAGAAACCTTTGGGTAGAGTGGGCGGCATGTAAGTTAAATAAACAAAATAAATAATAAAATAAATTTCAGAGAGTCATTAATCACTATGGCCTGCCTATCTATCTATCTATCTATCTATCTATCTATCTATCTATCTATCTATCTATCTATCTATCTATCTATCTATCTATCTATCTATCTATCTATCTATCTATCTATCTATCTATCTATCTATCTATCTATCTATCTATCTATCTATCTATCTATCTATCGCTCACAGATATGTTTGAAGGTAGATATTGACAGTCTTTTGGAATATGGTGAGCAGTAGTTAAAGTAATTTAAGTAATAATAATTAGCACGTGCAAATTTAATGCAAAAATCTTCCCTTTGGGTGAATAACATCTTCCTTTTTAGTGTTCCTTTAGTACTCCTTTAAGATGGACATGGAAGTCTGTTCTCTCTCTTTTCTTTTTTAGATGACTGCTGGCTATCCTGCCTGTGAGTCTTTGCTCCATTACACGTCTGCTGTGCATGTACCTGGTCAACACATAAGACACTTTCAGCCAGTACAAATTAGCACAATGAATGTTCCCAGATGAGGCTTTCCTGTGTCCAAAATGTAGAGGATAGAATAAAGGATCCGGTTCTTGTGATACACGGGGCTGCGATTTGTGCTTTAAGAGCATTTTGACGTGTCAGATTTGCTTTTATGCACAGAGCCTACTTAGGAAATAGTAGCATCGCAGTGAATACTTTAGGGAGCCATCTTGAAATGTTGTATTCTGTCCTTTTAACCTAGGTCATTTTCATAAACAGCACAGAATGGTTGCTTCATAGGGTACTGACTTGGGCACATGGAAAAGCAGTTCAGTTACTCTTTTGTAGCCTTGTGTGAATAAAAGAGTGCCTAGGGCATGCTAAAGATGATCTAAGCTGTAGTAAGTAAATCTTGTGAACTACTCTCAAGGGAACTAGAATGGAAGAGCTGCTCTTTCAGTTAGAATCTGATGTGTGATCCAAGTCAAATGTTTACACAACTTTCTCTATAACCCTGAGAGCTAGGAGCATGGTTTTCAATTACAATTGAGATTAACCCTGTTCATTTCTTTCTTTCTTTCTTTCTTTCTTTCTTTCTTTCTTTCTTTCTTTCTTTCTTTCTTTCTTTCTTTCTTTCTTTCTTTCTTTCTTTCTTTGCATTCTAGAATGGAGGAACCCATTTCTAGCAAGCAATACAAAACAATGTTTTCCACAGGCCCTGAGAGTGTCCCCTTACAATACTTACTTCTTTGGTTTTTGGACAGTTAGTTTTAAAACACATCTATTTTCATCTTTCAAAAATCATTCTTCTGAAGGGAAATGTTATTTGGCATGAAAGAAACCTTACAAAGCCTTTTAATATGTCAGATTATATCAGCAAGCTTCAATGGCAATTCTGGAAATCTAATATCTGTTTTATGATAATCAAAAATAACCATCCAGCAACAGATGCATCAAACCTGCCAGGAACAACCTGCATTTTAAAAACGAAAAGAAAGCAAGAGATAGCAAAAGGAAGGTTATCAAACTGGTTTCAGTGACAGGATTAATTTTTTTTCAAATGGTAAATGAAACAATGATTTTCCTTTAGCACCAAAGAGTCGTGAAGATGCCAAATTAAAAAGCAGACAGAAAGGTCCTGCACATGAAAAACAGCGCTGATCAATATTCATGTAAATTGTGTGTTGTATTTTGGTCATGGGTGGATGGAAGGTAATTGTCTTTGGTTGTCTAAGAGGGCACTACTGCTTTCCCCCTCCTTTTTTGGTTTTTGTAAGTGTTATTAGATAGATAGATAGATAGATAGATAGATAGATAGATAGATAGATAGATAGATAGATAGATAGATAGATAGATAGATAGATAGATAGATAGATAGATAGATAGATAGATAGATAGATAGATAGATAGATAGATAGATAGATAGATAGATAGATAGATAGATAGATAGATAGATAGATAGATAGATAGATAGATAGATAGATAGATAGATAGGAACAAAAATTTGCCAGGGTTTTTCCCATCTGGAGAAGATTACCAAGGTTTTTGCACTGTTTTTCACACATTGGGATTCTTTAACATAACTTTAATGGAGGCATTTTGTGGATAAAGCATTGTCATTCCATGTGGGAGAAAGACCAGATTTCTGTACACATTATGCTGTTTTTCTGCAAATCACAGCTTTTCTGTGCAACCTTTTGGTCGTTACAGCTGTGGACAGAAGAAAAGAACTGGCCTTGCTTTCCTGTAGGGGTGAACAAACTCATATTGCTTGACTTTTATTTCAGTGTTGGCATAAGGCACCCTTGCTTGCCAAGGATGACAAAACTTATGAATATTCTTTACTCTGTGTGTGTGTGTGTGTGTGTGTGTGTGTGTGTGTGTGTGTGTGTGTGTGTGTGTGTGTGTGTGTGTGTGTGTGTGTGTGTGTGTGTGTGTGTGTGTGTGTGTGTGTGTGTGTGTGTGTGTGTGAGTGACAGAGAGACAGAGAGACAGAGACAGAGAAGGCCAAAAAAACAATCTAACGATTAGAACTGTTTTCTGTATTCTTGAAGGCTTTCGAAAGGAACTGTTTTCCTTTGACTCTCAGCAGCTGTTTTAAGACCTGAGGCCAAACACATTCCCATCAACTGCCCCGTTGAACTGGAAATTGTAGCTGAGACTTCTGATGTGCTCGGTCAATACCAGAAGGCACAGGCTAGGCCAATGAGATCAGGCCAAAGATGGCAATTGAAAGGGAAGCTTTGGAGAAATGAGGTAAAAGATTTGAACAAGGCTGGCATAATTTGAGGGATTTTCTGGTTGGGCAATTCTTTTTTTAAAAAAAAGAAAAAGAAAAAGAAAGCGAACTTAAGAACCATAAAATCTTTCAGTGAATGATGTTGTGGTGGCATACACCGATCATATTTAATGTTTGCGTTAACATTGATTTGCTTTTGATATTTCGCCTAGGAAATCACACAGAGCATTTTATCGCTCTGACAGTCTTTTGGATTGTCACTTGGGATGCTGCCAACAAACGCAGCACTTTAGCATATTTTGCTTCTTATATAATGACTGACAGCACACAAATCACAAGAATGACACCCCACTTCCTTTATTTTCCTTTTAAAATAGTCTATATATCAAATCATGATAGCCAAGTGACAATGCCGAGTTGGTGTACCCGTTTTGAGTCAAATAAAATCTTCTGACTCAATATAAAATAGTGTGTTTGCTTTCTTAGATTCCCAGTCTAATAATGGATATATCCACTATATTATGTTTGATGCAATGAAGAGGAAATCCCATCATTAAAACGTGTGCAATACACCAAGGCATGCTAGCAGTTATTTATCCCCCAATGGAGCTGCTGCAATAGTTAGTTAAAACTCTTTGACAAAACTTGTACCAGGTTTTTACAAGCCTCTCTGTGGCTGATCTTTGAAGCTCATTGTGTTCATTTCCAGTCATTGCTTTTTTCTGTCAGTAAGACAGTGTCATCTGCATATCTTAAATTATTGATGTCTCTTCCACCAATTTTCAGTCCCCCTTCATATGAATCTAGTGTGGCTTTTCATATGATACGGTTTCTGACTCTGCTTCTTTCACCTTTTACTTTTGCTTCTTACCTGCTTTTTACAATTTTAAATATTTTTTCTATCGTCCATCTAGGTTTTTCTTTTCTTTTTACTACAGAGTTTATAGTTTTGCGTTTCCCCCCTAATAATACATCTGGTTTCAATCCACAGTTCTTCTGGTTCACGGTCAATTGAGTTTAGTAATGCAAGCCTGTTCCTTATGTGGACTTTGCATTCATTGGGTATGTTACTCAAATTATATTTTGGCACTTCAGTACTTCCCGTGTGATTTTTATTTTCAGCTTTACACTAACATTGAATATTAACTGTTCATGATCAGTATCTCAGTCTGTTCCTTGTCTTGTTCTGGCAGAGAGAATACTACTTCTCCATCTCCCACTTTCAGTTACGTAAGCTGTTTAGTTTCTATATTGACCATCTGGTGTACAATTGTCTGGTTGGTTTGCTTGAAGCATGCATTTGTGACATGCTTTCTTGTCAAAGACTCCCTAATTTACTCTGTACAAAATTACTTTTCTTTCCCTTTGATAGCATACATAGGCAGTCACGATCAGCTAATTGTATAAAAAGGTGCAATCACCTCCTGTGCTTCTTAAGATAATTTCACCCAGCAAAGCAACAGCCACAGCGATTTTGCACAGTTTCTATTATTTGAGTTCAAGTGTTGTTTGCACTAATTAGCACAATTTTCACAAAGAATCCTTTTTGTTATCTTCAAGACTGAAAGACTGCCTTCCATTGTCTATAATTTTTAATGGTTCAATTGGATTTTTGCTTGGACCAGTTCTACCAGATTGATGCAATCCTTGTTTGTGTTGTGTGAAGAGGCAAATATTTAGTTCTGTAGTTATGTCCATGTACCAGCAGTAGCTCAGTTCCAAGATTCGAATCTGGCGTTTCTTTAACTCTAGCTTCTTTATTTCATTAAAAGTGCAGGACAGGAGGTGCCTTGTGTATGTGTGTTTGTCATTGTATCCCTCAGCAGGCAAATAAAATAATGATGTTTACACACACTATTGGCCTTTCTCTATTGCCACTGACTGAGAATTCAGGTTCAGTGCAGTACAAATTAGCCAGCTGGTGTCAAAGCAAGCCGTTGTCCAACAGTGAACTTGTATGGAATGTTCTGTATGCTGCTGATTCTTTATCTTTCCTAAAAGCCCATATAAAACTAGCCCCAAAGTAAACTCACTGAATTAAGGGAGGGAAACAAACATAGTTATTAGAACAGTTGCTGTTATCTACAGCTATATAATCAACTTCTCAGCATCTATAATGCAAGGGGGAAATCGAATGAAGGAATGGTTGTTAATGCCAGATCTGGAACATTATTCATCCCATGATTGCTGGCCAAGGAACTGGATTGGAGGGTATCGCCTATCACTGAGTCCCTACCTACAGTGGGAGAAGGAGGTCTTATTTTCTTGACCTATCTACAGAAAAAACCTGCTTCACTCTAAGAAGGACACAAAAATAACTTAGTCAAACCAAGCACTTATATAGTCTAACATCTTGTTTCTTTCCCACAGTGACTAGCCACAGAATTATAGCACTCTTCAGATGTCACAGTAGTAAAGTTATAAAATAGCATAGATAACATAGATAGAAAAAAAACTCTACAAAGGAAGTACATGACCTGTATGTATGGAGAGGAGAACACTAGCCTTGTGTCCTCCTGTATGTTTCTATCATCCTCTCCAAATAGAAAATAATTTTCTGAAATGGACAGCCTCCTTTACCTGGAGGGAAATCAATGCAATTTGGAACTCTGGAAAATTAGCATTTCATGTTCTGTGAACAAAGAAAAAAATCTCTCTTTTTAATATAAGAAGTAGAGTTATGTACAGGTATCAGAGCTTGCACACTCCCCCTCCTCTTAGACTACCTACTTCAGTATATGTGGAAAGCCTATAAGCATAAGAAGAGGTCTATGTGCTTCTCTGCTGTGGTTCTTCAGCAACTTATCTTCAAAACCTACCATCTCTGAACCTGGAGTTCAGCTTTTATGACTAGAGGTTGAGAATATATCTGTGAAGAAGTCATCCAGGTGAGGTTATCTGGAAGTTGAGTCATGGGAACTGGATTTATTTCTTATTACACTAAAACGTTTCACTACTCATCTACTGAGCCTCGTGGCGCAGTGGTTAAAACGCTGTACTGCAGCTAAAACTGTGCTCACGACCTGGGGTTCAAATCCCAGGTAGCCGGCTTAAGGTTGACTCAGCCTTCCATCCTTCCGAGGTCGGTAAAATGAGTACCCAGCTTGCTGGGGGGGCAATGTGTAGCCTGTATAATTAAAAATTGTAAACCGCCCGGAGAGTGCTTGTAGCGCTATGGGGCGGTATATAAGTCCAATAAATAAATAAAATAAATATAAATAAATCTAAATAGCTTCTTCAATCTGAGGAGAGTTGGTGGGGGGGTGAGAAATGGGACTCACCCCCATCCATTGTCCATCTAATGAATCTATTCAGGTGAGGGGAAGGTGAAACCAACATGGAGGTCTCCTACCAACTCTCCTCAGATTGAAGAAGCTACTTGGATGAGTAGCAAAATATTTCAACCTAATAAGAAAGAAGCCCAGTTGCCATGACTCAACTTCCAGATAGCGGTTGAGAAATTAACAACAAAAAAACAAACATTACATGATAGCTCTCCAGTTACCTTCTGGGTGATAATTTCAATAAGCAACAATTGAACCTGTGGCTTGGATTAGATTGTCTTCAAGATGAAACTGAGGGGTTCATATGCAAGTCCAAGTTATTTTATTGCCTGAGGCACAGCAGCAGATTGTGCTTACCCATTTACCTACATCAAGATGTACATTGCCCTCGATATCAAATACAACAATAAATTAAATATCTAACAATCTGGTCTTCTTTCATGCCCTCAAATATGCACGGATTGAGGCATTTGTTTTAGTGTGCCTCATAGTAGGAATGGACCTGATCTGACCTGGTTGTCAGCATATAATGCAAACATATTATATTCTTTTGTGTGATAAATTCTCCAAATGGTTACAGAAATTAAAAAAAACCCTATAAGGGATGTCAGAACCCGTGTCTTATTCTGTCAATAAAAGGCTGCATTGATTTGCAGTGTTTGCTGGGCTTTGCGAAATGGAGGGTAGATATTTGTTAAATGCTTTTCAGATGGCTTTCCAGGCTTTTATCAAGCCTTCTGATCTTCCTTGCAAAGTTTTAATGTGAGCCTATAATAGGCTTAATATGAAGGGGATTTTTGACCTTTTCAAGTATTAAATGGTAACTATCAAATGCCTTATCATTGTTAAGTAGGGCAGTTAATGGAGGTATTATTTCAAATTCTGGACCTCTCAACAAGCACTTCTATAGTCCACCTTTTCTCTTATGACTGGGTTTTATTAAAAGTAATGGGTTTTATTAAGAAAAAACAAAAAGACTCAAAATTGCCAAGGTCCTTTAATGATAAGCACAAAAGAAAGATGCATTAAGAAAAAAATTCTAGAAGGGAACCTTGACTATTGTCACAGTGTATTATGTATAGCATAATGGATCTCTTTGGTCTTAACTACAAAATATTTTCATGTATGGCCCACATTGATGTGATAGACAATATGGAAGCACATCTTGCTGAGGCATCTTTGTGTAAAGACTAAGATCATTCTGTTGAAATCGTTATAATTCCTCAATTTGAAGCCCATCAGAAGTCCTTCATTCCCCTCTCATTCCTTTGCTAAGTCCACTTTCATGACCATCTCAAAAAACATCTCAATCAACATTTGTCAAGACTGGCCAGAAATGTTGTGAGCTTTCAGTAATTTTCCAGTGTAGAGGTAGGATCCAGTATGGTGCAAAATAGTGTTGCTGTTGCTACATTTTCCAAAATATATGCAACAACAGAAATGAAGAAGCTACAGGTCCCTTGAAGGTCTTCATTTTTGTAGTTTTGGGGATAATGTTTACAGTCTCACAACTATCTAAGAAACATTTCAACAGTACAGGGGATTATGTGGTTATGGAAAGGATTTCAGCTGTCAAATATTTACCTCAAAATTCCTCCAAAGAAATCCCATAGATGCCATGTCATAAGTCATCAACGCAACTGTATTCTCATCTCTTGATGATGACAGGAGAGCATGATCACCTCTAAAGCTGTATGCATTCCTATGGTACTCTGAAGAGAGTGCACAGATATAAACAATGCACGTATAAATGCTCTTTGTTTAATTAGGAACCTCATATTCTACAGGTTCCCTATGACAGCATACCAAGCTGCATGCAGTTGTGGAAATCTCCATATGCATGCTTCTAAGGAAAGATTAAAAAATGAAGGCATTTCTATTGATCAAGCTCAACAAACCCCTTCAGGAAATATTTGTCTCTCTGCCTTTAGCAGGAGTAGCTCTTTTGTAAGCAGAATGTGCTTTAATTGCCTTTCAACACCAGCCACATCAAAATACTTGAATTACAACAGAGAGCGCTAGCAACAATATGTTGTACTGGGAAAATCCAGTTCTCTCAGGTGCTATGAGGATTGCATTTAAGCTCAAAGGCAATCTGGAACCCACAGGGGAGGTGGAAGGTCAAATCAAGGATCCTACTAATTAAATGTCCTGCTGCTTGAACCACGGGTGGTTCAAGATCCACTACAACTCTGTGCAAGTCCGATTCCTAACTTCACATAAATATCTGGATATGTGTGCATGTATGTGTGCATGTACTTGTGTATCCAGTCCTAACTTCCCCTGGATAGTCACATCAATACATGCATTCCAGGAATAGGGTTTGACTGTATCAATAATCCTTAAATTTGTTGCATGCTGAGTGAAAGGGATAATAAACATAAACTATTTGGGGGGAGGGAACTGTCATGGAGGCATCACATTTCCCATCTTTGATGGTGAGTGACGTGTCTGAGAGGTAAACACCATTTGGGGCTACTGTTCCATTCCAGCTCAGAGCAGCTCATGCCATTGTCTTCACTCTCTTACAACTTCTCTGTTAAATGGCATATTTTCCTTAATAATAATCTTAGAACTGCAGAGTTGGAAGGGACTCTACAAATCATCAAGTCCAGACCCTATCAAGAAGGCAAAGTGAGGAATCAAACTCCCAACCTCTGGCTCTGCAACCAGATACCTAAGCCACTGAACTATCCAGCAATTTTAAGCTTGTTGCTGTGTTGTGAGGAAAAGTGCATGGAAAAAAGCATCAAATATCTATTGGGGGGGGGGGAAGAGAAACAGCTTTAGGTCACAAAATCTGTTCTGACCCAATCCCGTAGTGAGGACTTTAAAAGATAAGTTTTAGTTTATATAGAACTTAGAGAGTTATTTTTGAAAAGTCTTTGCAGCTATACTTCCAGGGCCAAAAAACTGGTTAATTACCACCAGAGCCTGGAATTAGCAAGCTGTATTGAATTAATTAGATGCTTATTAGTTACAAATTCATGCAGCAAGACCTAACAAGGTAATTTGTTGTTTAATGGAACTCACTGTCAGAGTTCAGAAATAACTAGTTAAATTTGATGAGATCTGTGTTAACTCGTGTTACATAACAGCACTGATGTTACCTGTCTGTCATGGGTTTGGAGGGAAAGTTCCATCCTATGGGGAGTGGAAGGCGGGACATCAGGAGGAGGGGCTGTACTGTATAAATATGTGATGCCTGTGTGGTGAAGAGGAGATGCTGAGACAGACTGTGAGACACTGGGTTGGGACGAAGCAGCAGCTGGGGAAGAAGAAGCTGTTGTGGGAGTCTGGGTGTCTGACAGGGTACTACTGTGTGTCAGAGTACCAACCTGATAAGTTCAGGTGTCTGTGGGTTAGCCAGAACTGATGGGTTCAGGGTCTGTGCTTTAAGTTAAAGGTTCTAGGTGAACCAAACTGTATGCTTGTGTGTGTGAGAATAAGCCACGTTACTTTATTTTATTCACCTGATTGTTTTATTTACCCTGTTTGTATTTAAAATAAACCTTATTCTTTTGTTGTTTAAAAATCCATCCCTGGTCTGTGTGACTTATTATAGGGAATGGTTGGTGGCAGCTTAGTAACTGTGTGATAGATCCCAGTAGGTCTGGGTTTGTCACATTGATTGGTGTCCAGCGTGTGGGATACGACTGGTCCAGTTGTCCAGCGGTCCAGCAAAGCCTTGGCAAGTGTGCCCAGAGCAAGGGGGGTCTAGTCAGGGACAGTCTGAGGCGCGTAGGTAATCTTCTAGGTGTACCTCACGGGGAGGTGCACTAGTAGAAGAACGTGCCAACTGGGGAGACTTAGATTAAGGTGCTCTGAGGCAGCCTGATTTTGGCGGGAAAACGCTGAGGCAAAACTGCGTAGCAACAGTGAGCTAGCTTGCCAGCTGAGAGGCCCAGCAGAGGGGGGTAGGCTCTGACTCGATACTGTTGCAAATTTAGTGCTGAAGAACAGCAGCAATCTCTGGGGAGAGCTGGTTCTGAGGCAAAAAGGAAAAAAGTGGTCGTTTTATTTTGAGGCTTGACTTTTTAAAGCAGCCTGTTCTGAGGGGGGGGTTATGCCCTTGACTCGAAGCCAAGTAGCAGAAATGAGTGAAGTGAAAGACCCCCAGATTGACCAAGGTTCTGAGGAGGAATTTGGCTCAGTGCAAGGTGACAGCACAGGAGAGCAGGACCCAGAACTCAGAAAAATACTCCTAGCCCAACAGCATGAGCTGAGGGTGAGGGAAATGGAGGAAAGATTAGAGAGAGAAAGAAGGGAGGAAAGGGAAAGGCAATTTGAAATGGAGCAAAGGGAAAGAGAGAAACAAAGGCAATTTGAAATAGAGAGATTGGAAAGAGAAGAAAGATTGGAGAGAGAGAAAATGGCGTTTGAATTAAGAAAACTGGAACTGATGAACCAGAACAATAATAACAATAGGGATTCTGAGGGAGGCCAACTGTCTAAAGCTGACCTGAAGAAATTCCCTGTGTACCACAAGGGAGATTGTCCTGAGGTGTTCTTTTCCTTAGTGGAAAGAGCGTTTGTGGACTTCTCAGTGAGGGAAACTGAGAAGATGACCATCATGCGTTCTTTAATCAGTGGTAGCCTGGCTGAGGTTTATGCCGAGATGCCTGAGGAACGGATGAAAGATTTTGCAGAGTTTAAAAAACTGGTGTTCGCAAGACATGGGATAAATGCAGAGCAGCTGAGACAAAGGTTCAGGTCCCTCACCAAGAAGCCAGAACAGACTTTTACCCAAGTGGGGGCCCAATTGGTGAGGCTGCTTGAGAAATGGCTGTCGCAGGAGGGGACAGAGACCTATGAACAGCTTAAAGACTTGATAGCCCTGGAACAGTTCTATTCAGTCCTGCAGGGGGAATTGAAATTCCAAGTGAGGGAAAGGAAACCGAAATCTGTGGCAGCAGCCGCAGAAATCGCGGATTTTATTTCCCAAATAAGAAAGCCCTTGGGTGAGGGGAAATCTGTAGGTAAACCCAAAGAAACCTACAGCAAGTACTCTCAGGGACCAGGGAAAAGCCAGCAAGGGGGAGGGGCCCATGGTGAAGGGAAGCCCTCAGGCATGAAACCAAGCCCTCAGAATTTGGAGGGAAAACCCAAACAAGAGGAGAGAGAATCAAAATACACCAGAAAATGCTATTTCTGTCAGGGAAAGGGTCATCTGATCTCAGAGTGTGAGAAATTGAAGCAGCTAAAAGGAATGGTGCCTCAGAATTCTAGTGGGACCAAGCCAAAAGCTGTGTTCTGTGTCCAGAAAGAGCAAGGCTCAGTGTCACAGAGGGAGCCTGTTGCCATAGCTACTCAGTCTGGAACAGCTACCTCTGCTGATCAGGCTGAGGAAAATGGTCCTCTGGTGGAGGTAAAGCGCTGCTTGCTGATAAAAACAGATTCTCAGTTGTTTGAGACAGCAGGGGTGGACGTAGAAATACTTGACCGTCAGTATAGGGGGCTGCGGGACACTTGTTCCCAGGTAACCCTGTGCCATCCAGATATCATCCCTAGGGAGTTTATAATCCCAAATGAGAGCATGAAGGTGGCAGGGATTGAGGGGCAGATAATCTCTCTGCCAGTAGCAGAGGTACCTGTCAACTTTCAAGGCTGGAGGGGAGATTGGCGGATAGCGATTTCATCGACTCTGCCAGCAGCCGTGCTCGTGGGAAATGACCTGGCTGAACATGTGAAACGGGTGCTAGTGATTACACGCTCACAAGCCACCACAGAGACAGTTCAGGGGGGTAATGATGAGCCAGAGACGGAAGCAGAGGGGAGTTCAGAAGCTGTGGTGGAAACCTTAACCACAGACAGCAGATTTGGACAGGAGCAAAAGGCAGACGCCACTCTCCAAAAGTGTTTTGAACAGGTGACTGACGCCCAGCTAACACCTGAAACCCCAGTGAGATTTCTGGAGGAAAAGGGGATTGTACATAGAGAAACCCTGAGGAATATCTCAAAAGGGGGAGATGGGATCAGAAGTCAGCTGGTGGTACCTGAAAAGTATCGCCCCATGATCTTACAAAGGGGTCACTCTGACATGTCTGCTGCACACTTAGGGGTGAAAGGGCCCCTTGATTTGATCAAACAAATTTGGGAGCAGATCACCCAGGATGACCCACAAGACGTTGTGACTTACATAGACACCTTGATGAATGACCTAAGGAGAAATCTAGAGCTGGCAGCAGAAAACCTGCAAGCTCAGAAGGTCAGACAGAAAACATGGTATGACCACAAAGCTAGAGAGAGGCACTTTGACCCAGGGGAGGAAGTGCTTTGGCTTAGGCCCTGCAGAGAGAATAAACTGCAGCTCAAATGGGCAGGACCATATAGGGTCATTTCCAAGATGTCAGACCTGAACTACCTAATAGAGCAGGAGGAGAACCAAGCAAGGAGGGTGGTTCATGTGAATGCCCTAAAACCCTACTACAGAGGGGAACAGAGGGTTTTATTCGCGATAAAAGCAGCTGAGAGTGAGGAAGCTGAATTACCCTTCTGGGAGGGTAGAGGGGAAGTAAAATACAACCCAGAGGAGGTAAAGATCAGTCCTGCACTCACCCAAGACCAGCAGCAAGAACTAAAAATGCTGCTTAGTAAATATCAGCAGGTGTTTTCCAACAAGCCGGGGATAGTGAAGGGAGTGATGCATCGGATCCACACAGGGGATGCACCCCCGCAGGCAGTATCCCCATACCGAGTAACGGGACCCTATAGGGACAAGGTGCGGAAGGAGCTGGACGAGATGCTGAGGGAGAACATAATCGTCCCCTCTTCTAGTCCTTGGTCCTCTCCGATAGTCCTTGTGGACAAGCCTGATGGGAGCATTAGGTTTTGTGTTGATTACAGGAAATTAAACCGTGTAACCACTCCTGATGCCTACCCAATGCCCAGGCTAGACAACCTGATTGAAACCATAGGGGGTTGTCGGTTCATCTCATCATTGGACCTGGTAAAGGGATATTGGCAATTAAGAATTGATCCCAGGGATCAAGAAAAGACTGCCTTTTGCAGCCCTTTTGGTCTCTATGAGTTTCGAGTCCTGAGCTTTGGTCTCAGAAATGCACCAGCCACATTCCAAAGGCTGATGGACCAGACCTTGGTAGGGCTCAGTGACTTTACAGTGGCCTACATTGACGACATAGGGATCTTCAGTAATACCTGGGAAGATCACCTGATACACCTGGAGTTAGTGCTGCAGAGGTTAAGTGCAGCAGGGCTAACAGTAAAGGCCAGCAAGTGTCAGCTGGGTAGCCCAGAAATAAAATACTTGGGTCACATGGTAGGGGGAGGAATGATAAAACCCCTGAAGGCCAAAATAGAAGCTGTTCGTGATTGGCCTAGACCCAACACCAAGAAAAAAGTCAAATCATTTCTTGGGTTGGTGGGCTACTACAGAAAGTTCATCCCGAGGTTTAGCGAGATTGCGGCTCCGCTGACCGATCTGACGAGGAAGAAGGCTGATGACCGCATCCCGTGGACCAGCGACTGTGAGGCGGCGTTCCAGAGGTTGAAGGAGGCGTTAATCAACTATCCTGTCCTGCGTGCTCCAGACTTCGACCGGGAGTTCATCATCTACACCGATGCGTCTAACAGCGGGGTAGGAGCAGTTCTGTGCCAAGAGGATGAGAATGGTGACCAGCATCCAGTGTCCTACCTGAGTAGGAAACTCCAAAAAGGTGAGAGACATTTGGCAACCGTGGAGAAGGAGTGTTTGGCCATAGTCTACGCGATCCAGAAGGCCAAGCCTTACATCTGGGGAAGACATTTTATTCTGTGTACTGACCATTCACCATTGCAATGGTTAAAGACGATGAAAACCCACAATAGCAAACTTATGAGGTGGGCTTTGAACTTACAGGACTATGACTTTGAAGTGAAGGTGGTCAGAGGGTCAGTGAACTGTGTTGCTGACGCCTTATCAAGAAGACCTGAAGACTGAAGACGGCGAAAGAACATGGACTATATGTATATAATGAAAACAAAAAGTTAAAATGTACTTGGTTTTGAATTTGGTTGGTATTAATAAAGGTAAATTGATGTACTGTATATGGTAAAATGTTTAAATGCATATTTGCTATGGTTAACTTGGAGTGTAAGTATATGTAAGTATTATATGGTATGTATAAATGTTGTTGTGTATTTTATGCAGGTTGTTTTTTTGGTGAAAAGCACTTTTAGCTTTCCCCCTACAAAACAACTTTTAAAGAGGGGAGGTGTTACATAACAGCACTGATGTTACCTGTCTGTCATGGGTTTGGAGGGAAAGTTCCATCCTATGGGGAGTGGAAGGCGGGACATCAGGAGGAGGGGCTGTACTGTATAAATATGTGATGCCTGTGTGGTGAAGAGGAGATGCTGAGACAGACTGTGAGACACTGGGTTGGGACGAAGCAGCAGCTGGGGAAGAAGAAGCTGTTGTGGGAGTCTGGGTGTCTGACAGGGTACTACTGTGTGTCAGAGTACCAACCTGATAAGTTCAGGTGTCTGTGGGTTAGCCAGAACTGATGGGTTCAGGGTCTGTGCTTTAAGTTAAAGGTTCTAGGTGAACCAAACTGTATGCTTGTGTGTGTGAGAATAAGCCACGTTACTTTATTTTATTCACCTGATTGTTTTATTTACCCTGTTTGTATTTAAAATAAACCTTATTCTTTTGTTGTTTAAAAATCCATCCCTGGTCTGTGTGACTTATTATAGGGAATGGTTGGTGGCAGCTTAGTAACTGTGTGATAGATCCCAGTAGGTCTGGGTTTGCCTTTCTCCAAAGAGACTTAAAAAGTACATTTGCTGATTAACAACACACATATTTCATGTGGGGCAGTGAATAAGAAGTTTCGCCTTTCTGTTCATTCTAGAGGGGCAATCTGAAGAGAAGGAAGATGGAGGGCTGTGAGAACCCCATTTTCTGAGGAATTTGTAGAGGCTACACACAAGTATCTCCTCTTCAGACACATTGATCATCTTGAGGAGAAAGTAGTAATAAAAGGGGGAGGAGCTAGTTACTCCTCTCTAAGCATCTTGCTGAGAACCAGATAAGGACTTTATAGGGCTAGAAATAGAACAGTTTCAAAACTGCCAGCACCCACTGTCAGGGCAAATGCTATTTCCTACCACAAATCTACTTTTTTCCTACCTACCTTCAAACATGCCCCCAATGTCGTACATTGGTTTAGGGCCTCGTTACTTGGCGGAACGCCTACTCCCACCAAGGTCTACCCGTGTCACTCGTGCGAGCCAGGAGGTGAGGCTGAGGAGCCTGACGCCGAAAGAGGCCCGGAAGGAAAAGACAAGAAATCAGGCCTTCTCAGCAGTGGCTCCTCGCCTCTTGAACAACCTACCTCCTGAAATCCTGGGTATCTTTAAGAATCGATTAAAGACATGGATGTTTCGGCAGGCCTTCCCATTAGACAATTCCTGATGCCTTTTCTTTCCTCTTCTATTGTTTTTCTTACTCTGTGTATGGCTTTTATTATTTAAATTGTTTATATATTTTTATTGTAACTTTTTATGGTTGTTAGCCACCTAGAGTGGTCCTGACCCGACCAGATAGGCGGGATATAAATAAAATAAAATAAATAAATAAAATAATAATGCCCATCCTCAGAACCGCTGCATGGGAATGAGGTGGTAAGGTGAAGTGTTGTTTTATTTTTTTTCAACCCCTTATAAAAACAAGACTGTTGGCCAAATAGGACCAAATAGGACCTTGCAATAATGCAAGGAGGTAGTCCATATCATGGACTACCAACCTGTTGCGTAAAATTGTGGCAGGATGAACTGGATAAGGTGCCAGAAATAATTAATTTAAATGAATCAAAAGCTTCCTCTGCCCCCCAATCAGATTCTGAGGAACCCTTTTCCACTAGAGAAGCCCCTGGGATCCTCAAGATTACGGGAAGGAGAGAGCCTTTAATATTTAACTGACACTGGATCACTGGCACCAAGATCAGGACTACTATCAGCAATTTGAATTTTAGAGGCTCCACCATCACCTGAGGCTTTCCAAGACTTCTTAGGGAGCTTTGGACCTGAAAGTGCAGTATGGAAGATTTCAGTTCATTTAAATTAAATATTTTCAGCACCAGATCTCGTTTATAATGATATAACTGTACACAACACCATTTTGCTGCACATCTCTGCCTCTCTTGTTTGAATTTATCATCTTGGTGGACAGAGGCCTGATACATCATCCTTATCATCTTAGAACTGCAGAACTGGAAGGGACCCTTATAGGGGGACAATGTCCCCCTATCAACCCTATGGATCACTATGTCCAGTCCCTGTTACGGAGGCACAGTGGGGAACTGAACTCCTCAACGTAGACCTAAACCACTGAACTATCTAGCAGTTTATTCGCGAAGGCTTTCACGGCCGGGATCTAATGGTTGTTGTCAACCACAGTGACAGATAATCTCCTTATCACAACAATACACCCACAACAAAACACACTAATCACCCATCCACAGAAAACAATACACCCACAACAATACACACTAATCATCCCAACTCACAGCCATAAATACTCCACGCCCTAGCCAAACTACACCAGAGCACAGTTTGCTGTCCTCTGAAGATGCCGGCCACAGAGACTGGTGAAACGTTAGGAAAAACCACCTTCAGAACACGGCCAAGAAGCCCGAAAAACCCACAACAACCACTATCTAGCAGTTGTTGATTTAGATCTGAAATTGTGCTGTCTTTTATGAATCCTATCCTCAGTGCAAGTCCCAGCCTTGTTCCACAAACTATGAAGGATTTTATATGGCAACAACCTTACAAATAAACTCCAAGTGCTATTGAAATTCATGAGGATTCTTCCTACTGACATCAGCAAATTTTGTCCTATTCTTCTAAGGTTTTTCTAAAAATGGTTTAAGGTATTGCATTCGGAGATTGCTCCAGACGGAGATTAAAAAGTACTTGTTTATGAGCAAGAAAACATCTGTAGCATTACTGTGCAGACCAGTTTTTAAAAGGCACATAAAAACTGGTCACATAAATGCTGAGTCTAAAGAGGACACCTTATTTCCTGTGATTTTAAAGTTCCAGAAGGAAACTTTTAGAAGTGCTAATTCTCAATTTAAAGTTGCTGCCTTGAAGAGGCCATCTAAAGCTATCTCTTCTGATAAAGATAACCATTCAGTGATTTCAATCAATAATTTATATGGAAATAATTTCATTACAAAGGCCCCCAAGTAAAATATTCCAAGTAAAGCAATCCAAGGTTGCTTTGAGGTTTTGTTGAATCATGATGAGATGACGGTTATTATGTGGCTGCATTGATATAAGGCTGCCTTCTGACATTCTGCAATCTTTCATTGATAGCACCTCATCAACAGTGCTGGGGTGATAAATTTTTTTAAAGTGCAGGCACTCGTTTTGACATTCCTACATGTAGGAGGGAAATAGTTTCAAATAGCTAGTTATTTAAAAATTGATTTCTTTCCTCTATAACAGTGGTTCCCAACCTTGGATAACCTAGATATTTTGGAACTGCAATTCCCAGAAGCCTTCACCATCAGCTGTGCTGGCCTGGGTTTCTGAGAGATGCAATCCAAGAACATCTGGGGACCCAAGGTTGGGAACCACTGCTCTATAACAGTTGTCTAATGACTTTGCATTATAATTGTAATTTGATGAGGCACAACTTTTTTAGTGTGTGATGTAACTGTAACTTCTGTTGGTAAAGTGGTCTCAATAAATGATGAAAAAGGCATATGACCTGATTTAAACACTAGCTTTGTGCTCTTATTCTGTTATGGCTGTTGTTGTGCTACTGAGGTGGGCAAGAGAGTATGTTCTGCAAGCCAGCGGCTTGTAGTATTCAGATTTTTAAATAAAAAATGAATTTAAAATAACTATTTTAAGTAAGTAAAATAGTTACTTATTAAAAAATGGAGAGTAAAGGATTTTTAAAATAAAGCTATAACATTGGCTAGTAGGCAGGCTTCTACATGTGTGCTTTGTAAAGGCTCTCAGAGTGGTAGTTCTTTCATTTCATTTCAGCCAGAGAAAAAAAGAAAGAATTTCAACACCTTTAAGACTAGCTTTAACAGAAAAAAAAACAGTGTAAGCTTTGGTTGTTGTGGGTTTTCTGGGCTGTTTGGCCGTGTTCTTAAGGTTCTTCTTCCTAACATTTCACCAGTCTCTGTGGCCGGCATCTTCAGAGGACAGGAGTCAGAACTCTGTTTGTGCTCTGGTGCAGTTTGTTTGATAGTTGAGTATTTATAGCCGTAGCAACAGCTTTTGTCCTTTTCAGGTGATTGGGTGATTATGGTGATCAGTGTGTTTTTGTTGTTGGGTGTATTGTTGTGATAAGGGGGAGAGATGATCTTCACTGTGATTTATGGGTGTCATTAGCTGGTCTTTTGTGTTCAATGATCACTGGTCCTTGTTGCTGGGTAGAGTTTGTTGACCTTTTGCAGGCTTTATTTTTCAGTGCTGGGAGCCAGGCTTTGTTGACTTTTAAACTTTCTTCTTTTTTGTTGAAGCTCTGCTGGTGTTTGTGGATTTCAATGGCTTCCCTGTGCAGCCTAACATAATGAATGCTGGTGTTGTCCAGTACTTCAGTATTTTGAAATAGAATTTCATGTCCAGCTTGTTTTAGGGCATGTTCAGCTACTGCTGATTTTTCTGGAACTGTGGAGCTCCATTTTTCAGCACCGAACTCAACCATCTGAATTGGGCCCTACAGGTGAATGGCTATTCCAAGAATGAAATCAAAACAGCCCTCAAACCAAGAACACAAGACCAAACTGAAGCAGAAAAACAGCCACCCACACCACAAATAAAGTATTTCTGCCATACATCAAAGGGATCATGGACCACATGGGAAAGCTTTTGAAAAAATGCAACCTACAAACAGTATTCAGGCCCACCACAAAAATACAACAAGTGTTACGGTCAGCAAAGGAGAAAAGTGACCCCCTCACCACTGCAGGAGTATACCGACCGGATACTTTGCAGTTGTGGACAGGTATATATTGGAACCAGAAAATGCAGCATCCACACCAGAATCAAAGAACATGAGAGACACTGCAGACTAAAGCAACTGGAAAAATCGGCTATCAACTATCAGATCCTGGCCATGAAAGCCTCCTAGAACACAGTGTAAGCTTTCTTGGCAATTCACTGGCTATGGATCAGGACAAGACAATGACTGGATGTTTGGATTCCCTTGGGGTCATGTCAATGAGATCTGTGTGGAGCTTTGAAAGTTACTTTTCCTAAACAAACAAAAAATGCATTCATTTTAGTGTGTGTTCTCATGCATTATACTCCTGTCTTTTAGAAACATGGAGCTGGGCCATTGGTTTATATGCATACCCTTGGTATATACTGAGAGGAAGAGAATCAGACCCAGTAGAATGGGACTGAAAATGACAATTAGCACAACCAGCCACTTTCTAAAAAAACCCAGTCCTGAAAACTCAAGCCATTTGCATTTACCTATTGCTCAAGTTTATTTGTATTTACTTATTGTGAGATCCCTGATCTGGTGTAGTGGACAGAGTGATGGACTAAGACTCAGGAGGCCTGGGTTTGATTCCCCGCTCAGCCATAGAAGCTCACTAAGGATGTGAAATTGATAAAGCCACTCCTTGGAAATGTCTCACCTTGAAAGCCCTATTAGTGTCTTTGTAAGTCCCTTCCAACTTGATGTCACACAACAACATATTTCCAGAACTCTAATCTCATCAACCCTTTGAATATCCACCAGTTTTGCTGGTAATGCCATTTTTACCTTGGAAGCTCATTACCATGTGTTAATATGCAATACTTAAGTTTCTGTTTCCTATTCCACATAGTCCAGTTCCCATTCCCCACTACGTCAATGAATAGATAAACCTGTATAAACCAATATTTAAATGGAAAACAGTACTAAATAAATAAGGAAAATAGAAGTACTACAACAACTATTAATAATCAGCTCTGCTCCTGAAAAGCTGTTGTTTCTCTGCCATTTGGACAAATTCCCCATTTCTCTGCCGACTTATTAAAGGAAGGCAGTTTGGGGGAGACACTTTGGACACAGGTCCAAATTTCTGATCACAGCAGTGTTTTCCCATAGCCTTAGTTTGCAAATGATGTGTGATCTACCCCTTCTTCAAAAGACAATGGTCCACTAGCAGCTCAATGAACACCTTCCTGAAATTGACAAAAGAGAGGATGTGGTGCCAATGAGCTGCACAGGGCACAATGCATCTTAAATTACTTGAGTTTGCAGGGTTACCCTCATCAGAGTTCATAGTGTTGATTGATTGATTGATTGATTGACTGACTGATTGACTGACTGATTGATTGATTGATTTGACTTATATACGTCCTCATAGTGCTGAAGCACTCTCTGGGAGGTTTCCAACATGATTATACAAACAACCCTTTGCCCTCCCCCCAGCTAGCTGGGTACTCAGTTTACTGACCTCAGAAGAATGGAAGGCTGAGTCAACCTTGAGCCAGCTACCTGAATCCATCGGGACTGAACTCAGGTTGAGAGAAGAGGCTTGACTTCTGTACTGCAGTCTAACCACTACACCACAAGACTCACAGGATTAGTAGAACACACAGTTCCTCTGCTTCTACTATTACTGCAGCATACATATATGTCAGTCGCTGCCTTTGTTTTCACTGTGATGGTCCAGTGCTCCAGGATACACAAAGTTTGGCAACACAATTTGTGTGATAGGTAATAATGGAAAGAAGTAAGAGACAAGCAAGGGTGAATTATGTTGCCCTCCTTTTTAATTACATTCTCCTGCAGTGCCGTAAATTCCAAGGAAAGATTTAGTTCTCAAAAGTGATCTTATGCAACAGGAATTGAACAAGCTTGTGCTGAAACTGTTAACAGTATGACAAATCGCTTCTTAATCTCTCATCTGTGAAATCCATTCCTCCTTCAACAGATAAAGGGGTTGGATAATTTTATTTTGAAGGGAAGTGACTTATCTGTGAATAAATCTTTCATCCTCTTTTTATTGGTTTCAATCACCGCCACTGCCACATCTGACCCTCAGTATCCACTCTGCACCTACTGCAGGACGTTATCTTAAATTGGATATCAGGAGATTATAGAATTATGACTTCAATGATTCAAATTTAAATTGTTTCTTTGAGCTGATCTGTTTCAAGGGATTGAGGAGAGGGTGGGGAGCCCTCAAACATCCAAGAAACAACAATGCTGAGACAAGAATGAGTCACTGACTTAAAGCAATATTATTGCTGTTGTTTCTGGTAATGCTAGGTAGCTCTATATTTTCCCCATTACATGAATTTGATATGTAGGTTACAGTGATATACCAGAATGATGGAACCTGGGGGACACAGTAAATACAGAGGAGGCTATTCAGGGGATGGCTGGAAATAATGTGAAAACTAACAAGCATTCTAAGAAGAATCCCTTATGATCTATATTTTAAAAACAAAAAAGTGGGGGCTGAAGGTAAATATTAGGCCACTTGAATGTTTTCCAAGCCACTCATGCAGACCCCGAAATGATAATCCTATTCTTTCCTGATTCCACATAAAGTTTATTTTCATCCTCACCTTCAGATTTGTGCATTGGAGTCAGTATAAAAGTTAGACCTCTGCCCGATATCAGCTATGCACCCACTCTCATTGACTCTTCAGTGTTAGGCTCAGAGGCATCCCAGGATTGGAATAGCCTTACGAGTTTTATACGAATTTGCTCAGGGCATTTGCCTCAGATTCATGCAGACTGGGGAGACAGACTTACAGGAACTAGAATCTGGAAGCTCTACATATCCAAGCCACATTCAGGCATACAGTATGAAGCAAACATGGGAGGAAGGAGCACATGAGCCCTTCCTCCTCTGTTGTGAAAAGCAATGGTTCTGAAGAAGAGAGCCTTTCCTATGCATGGAGGGTCGCCACATGAACCAGAAGAACTCAAACTTTACAGGGTTCTGGCTTGTGTAGGGACCTCCGATGTATTCATGGAAGAAGATCTCCTGTTCAGGGCTATCACTTTTATTATGAGCAAAATGTCAACAGAAGCTGGATGTTCATGGTTAGTCAACCCTTTATATGGAACACCTGAATAATCCTTCAGAATTCCATTCTCTCATGGGTAGATTAATTTGTGCAATTAGATTCCTGAACTGAGGCAAGTTCCCAGGTAGACCTGTGTTGGGCTGGCTATTAGCAGCGATGAGGCAGTTGTAAAGCTGTCTCCATTGCCCACTTCATGGACTGAAGCCTTCAGTCTTTGAAAGGCTACCTCAAAAATGCAGCAACTTCTTTCTTGGCTTTTTGAACAATGCCTGATTCCAACTGGGCAGAATTAGATTTATGGTGCATGCAGCATTTCTCTATCCAGATCAGATGGTAGGAAAGCTTGTGTTGGCCTTGTGAACAGATGAAGTTGGAAAAATACAAGTCAACACTGTGTGCTTTACCTCAGCTCACGTGGTTGCTATAAGGGAGGGATGAATCAAGAACATTTCCTAGTGTCGTTGTTGCCTGCTTTGAACAGGTTTGAATATAGAATAACAGAATCCACATGTCTGTCTCATTAAAATATCTGTGCTTGTTTTCTCTGAATTCACACTTCTGGAGAATCTTTGATGTTCCCCTGTTTCTAGTCCTCTCTTTCCTCTGTCTAAAGCAGCCACACTCCATCTTTTTTGGGTAATGGCCCTAAACACAATATGAAATAAATATAGGCCAAATCTGGGCTGTATAAGTCACAAAACCACTTATAAAGTGGTGTGTGAAGAATTGTTTCCAGTCTGGTCTGTGGCCCTCTTCATATGTGTCAAGGCCCCCCAAGAGAGCCATATGGTCCCCGTTGAGAATGGTTGGTCTAAATCAGGGGTCTCAAACATGCAGCCCAGGGGCCATTTGTGGCCCCCCAGATGATAGTTTGTGACCCTCGCCTTGCCTGCCCCCCAAAGGGCCCACACATCCTCTGCTGTCAAGAGTAAAAAAAAGTCTTGCCTTGCTCACAGGCTCTCTCTCAAGACAGCACCTCTTGCACCCTCCATCCAGAACTGCAGCCTGCCAGCCAGCCCACCTGTCTGTCGGCTAAGGAAACTCCTGGGCGGCTTCATTGGGCTCTTGCTCCGCTTGGTGGAAAATCTGATGTGGCCCAGCCTCACCCAGACTCTGCCTCCTGCGACCCCCAGGTAAATTGAGTTTAAAACCCCTGGTCTAAATGAACACAGTTATATCTAAGCATAGGAGATGTTTGTATATTGTGACCATTTTTGTGCCTTAGGCACCATTCATTAAGGTTCCTACTCCTTTTCCCATTGTGATTAGGGAAATGTTTCTTTATTCAATCATGCAAATTAGGAGAACCAACCATACCCCTTGGTACCTAGTTAGGAGAGTTAAATATATGCTCCCATAAAGCCAATAAAGAGAGTTACCCAAACAAATCCTATTCATTTGCATGATGATGACTGGCTAATTCAATATGATTGCACTAGGGTGGGCAGATGAATTGCTCCATATATATGAAAAAGTTCTGGAAGGCTCCACATGTCCCTAGTGTCAAGACACTGATTCATTCATCTTTAGTCTCCATTCCAGGTATACACAACCAAAATTGTCTGTAACTTAACACTGAAGGAATAGCATTATAGTCAAGGGACCTTGATGGGCATATCTCCATATACCAACACTGTTCTAGTGAGACAAGTTTACTTCTCAGTGTCTTGTCATTTCATTATTGCACCCTCTGAGACACACAACTGAATGCAGGAACTTCTTCCAATGAAAATTGTTGAAGTAACATAGGATAAGAAAGTTCTGTCTTAGATCTTTGATCTGCAATGTCTGTTTCACGTTGTAAGCCATTCCTTGATGTTGTAGTCATTAAGTAATAATGAATACATGCATCTGTAAACGTCCTGAAAGCCATCAAATGGCATTTGTAATGTCCCCTTTCCTCACAGTCATTCATGCAGCCTGCTGAGGAATGCACTTAATGCCAACAAAAATGAAATACAAAAGCATGTGCTTAAGAAAATAAAGTGGAAATGGATGTACCCAAACCGTATTCAGCTGTAATTCACGCCTACACATTTTGATCAGCATACTAGTTTTCAGAATCTCCTGATATAGTGGAAGCTATGATGAAAAAAAGCAAGGAAAAGAAACCTAAAAGAGCACTTACCTTTCTATTCTGCTCTGAACATCAAGGGTTCTAACAGTTACTGAATATTACGCCATTTTGTAATTTTACTGATAAGGGAAATAATGACAAAATTAATGCTTTTTACTCATGTTAAAAGTGGAGATATGCATTCATTGGCTAAAGCCTGAGCAAAATCAAACCGATTCTGATGCATCTGTGGTGGAGCAGGTTTCCCTTGAAAACTGCAGGAACCAAAGCTGGACCTTACTCAGAACTTAGTCACTCATTTCATGCGTCAAAAGGAAAAGCATGTTGTTGGAGAGTTTTGAGCTTCAGATAAAATTCTTTTTTTTTTTTTTTGCTATGTACAGTAGTAGAAATACAGAGATCTACAGTGGAGAATAGCTACAAGTTCCCTAAAATCCACCCTTTTCTCATTAACTGGCACTTAAAGTCTCAGTAACTCATTCTGAGAAATGTGTAGTAGAAAGAATAAAAAAGAAAAAGAAAAATACTTACATTACAGACTTGTGTATGCTCCTTTCTTTACTGCACTTATACTTAGCAACCGACAGATCAACAGCAAGCAAACAATGGCCTCCAACAGACAAGAGAGAGGGATGAAAATGCTCAGCAGAGAGATGAGGCTCAGAAAAGTCCTCCCTAGTCAAACAAATTACAGATAGCATGTGAAGTTACAAATAAAACGCCAATTTATATCACCCACAGAAATAACACCTCTTTTGCTTTTGTGTTGGTGAAAATCCTTGAGATTGGGAGAAAGGGAAGAGTGGCTGTAAATGAGCAAGGGGGCAATCTTCTAATTGTAGGGCATGGTTTACCGGTGGTTAAGGTGAAAAGCATCTCAGAAAAACAAACAAATGGGGGGGGGCTCTCCCAATTCAGAAGTGATATGATTAAATACACAGAAATTCAAACCCAGGCTGCTTAAGAGTTAAGCACTCAAAATTCTGGAGCTGGATATGTGAAATTTTCAGTTTCCATTTCTACCTTATTCATTTTTTAAAAAAATCTCAGGTTCCATCTGAAATCTGGAGACATTTTCAAATTTTATCAAATTCCTAACAAGAAACATTAGAAACAAATGTCTCAGGCATCTCTACTTTTAGCAGATAGGCACAGGTTGTCCTGCATTTAATTTCTACTTTTAAGGTCCTATCTTCCTCCTGCCCTGCCAAAGTTGCCTTGCAATGTGTTTATAAAAACATTTGCTGCTTCCCCTCAGTCCCCTTTCTCGAGGTTAATACTCATTTGAGGAAGAGATGCAGTTCAGTACTAGATGCATGCCAATTGTTTTTGTTTTTACTCAAAATCCCATAATTCTCCATTCTCTTGCCAGACCCACACGTAAATTGTGCTCACCTAGAGAAAGGCTCGTCTAGAAGGCTTCATGGCCTAGGGGCTCAGGCTTAGCTTCCTGCTAGAAAACTCCGCAGTTTTCCCCAGTGCTCACTTGGGGATGTCTTTGCCATTTTGAGCAGGAAGTTGGCCATATAGCCTTCCACACTCGAGGTGAGCACATTTTAGATTTGTGCCTAGCAGACAGAACTACTAGAATGCAGAATTCTGGGGTTTGGAGGACAACAAAGCAAAATAAAACACAAAACAGCACATCTCCATTCAATGTTAACATGCATGCACTGCATGCAGATAACACATGGTGTGTATATGTTTTCATGCAAGCAGTCTTTGGCACATGCAAGATGGGTAGGCAAAACATCACATATAAAACCCTGGAAGTTCTTGCTAGTCAGTATGGATGATAGAGGATTTCTGTATTCCAGCTATGTGAAGTGAATTGCTATAAGTAAAGAAATTTCTGTAGACATCTCTTGCATGCTGAGTCACACAACTCAATATGGAACAGATAACATCTTTGGAGATTTCTTACCTTGGGGCAGTTTGCTCCCAAACATTATGCCTTTTGTGTAACGGCACAACAGAACTTCAATGAGTATGCTTAACTGTATCTATCTAGATCATGTGCAGTTCTCATTATTATAACTGACTGATGCAAATTCATGCAGTCTTACTTTTTCATGGTTGCTCCATTAGAAATACTATTTTCCCTTTGTCCAGAGGAACAATAACAAAATATGCAACAAAATGCATCTCGCTACTTCTTAACTAATGAAAAAGGGTGTTTCATGTTATAAAAACTATTGTTTAGATTTCTATGCATGGACCAATCCTGTGCATAATGGTTTGCAGTTGGGCTTTTGATAAAAAAAATCAAAGATGGTGTCTCCTATCAGCATTAGTGTTATTATCCCACAAACCTGTATAGGAGCTTCATGGCACAGTGGTTAAACTGCAGTACTGTAGTGAAGACTCCGCTCACAACCTTAGTTTGATTGTAGGCTCAGGTAGCCGGCTTAAGGTTAAATCATCCTTCCATCCTTCCATTGTCAGTAAATAGTCAGGACAATGTGTAGCCTGCATTACTAAATTGTAAACCACCCAGAGAATGCTTTAAGCACTTAGAGTGATGTATAAGCAGGACTCTTTGCTTCGTTTTGCTTTCCTTTGCGTAAAAAATCACCAGAGTTATCATCTGAACCTGGAAAGTTCATAGTAGCCCCCAAAGCACTAACCCCTTCATTACAAGAAAGCCATACAAAACAAAATTGAAAGACATCCCAAGTAATCTTATTTAAATAAACCAAACTTGCCTAGTCTCTCACTTTCAAAAAAGACTTTTCAAATGGATATCAATGAAATGAAACCCAGAGAACCTTCTAACGGAAGCTCACAAATGTGTCTGTTTTTGTTTCAAACTTGTGAAAATGGGGTTCATTCTTAATTTTGTATTTTTAGTCAATAGATTTGCTGTGCTAAAAGAAGACCATTTTTGCAGGCTAAAGATTGCCCACCAAAGGACAGACAAATCCAGATGTTTTGTTTTCTCCCAAATATGAATTTAAGTGAAGCATAATAAAAATGAACTGAAACACTTATTTTCACCATCTCTACTGAGAGTATAATACTCATGTTTTGAATTCAGTAAAAAAAATCTTCCTACGTCTTCAGGGGTAACATTCACAAGACCACAGTTAGGTTTGTTCCCTTGTGAATACAGCTAGAAGGCAGACCATTTACTTAAACTATTTGCTGTGAATTAAAAACTAATGTGACCACAATGAAACCAGGTCCATGAGTATCAGCCAGGCTAAACCACATACTGCCTTAATATACATACAGAGTTGCATTAACGTGCCCCCACAAAAAACAACAACTGTGTGGTCCATTCACAAAAGGAAGGTGCTTAGGGAATCCCTTTACTAGATTACTAAAAAATTACTGATAAGGCAAGCTTTGAAGTTCTATAGAACTTTTCATGAGGCAAAGATGGTATGAAACTGGGGGTTCTAACTGCAAGTCAATAATTGAGAGAGGCGTGATGCCCATGGCTTATGGAGTCATACTGCTAGGAAGGCAAAATGACATTTTTGATCTGTGAGACAAAGGTTAACAAAGGCATCAGTTTGCAGGCTCTCCATTTGTATGATGACAAAAGCCGGGGCTCCTCCCCTCCACTTTGTGGACAATCAACAGAGAGAAGCAACAGACATCTGTAGCAGACCCAAAGCAGGAAAAAGCAGAGCTGATTGTCAGTCTTTATATCAGAAAAATAGGAAAATGAAAATGATATTGAAAAAGTCAATTACACCCAAATGCAAGCAGGGAAGAAACTGCTGTCTAAAGTTTCAGTTCAATAGAAAATGTCTGTGAAGGGTCACTAATCTATTAGGGGGGAGTGTAAAAAGCTAGATATCATATGCTATATTAAGGAAGACATGGACAATAATGTTTTGGATCCAGACATCCCAACAGTTTCTGGAGAGCAAGAAATAGAGATAGGCACAAATTAAAAAATGAATCACTAAATTTGTTCCAAAAATTGCAAATTTGTTGATTCAAAAAATGAATCACCAAATTTGTTCCGAAAACTGTGAATTTGTTGAATCCATGTCCCAATGAATACAAATCAATGAATGTTTAGTGATGTTTGATTCATTGATTCATTTGGCTATAAAAAAGCCCCCAGGCACCTAGAAATACCAGAATTGAAAGGAGGTTTCCCTTGACTCTCTTCTACAGTCTTGCCAAGTTTAGTGAAGATTGAGTATCAGATGTCCACATTATACACCCACAAATACCCCCCCCCAGGAAAGTTTCTCCCAGGCACCTAGAGACACTGAAGTTACAGAGAAGCTTCTACTGAATCTTCTCTATAGTCACTCCATGTTTGGTGAAGATTGGGTTTCCCCAAGCCAGCTGCTAAAGTGCACTTTCCAGGGGGATCCACTTTGCGGGTGCATAACTTGGATGTCTGAAACCCAGTCTTCACCAAACTTGCAGAAATTGTAGAAAAGAGTCAGGGAAAGCTTTTCCATCATTTTGGTGTCTCTAAGTACCTGGAGGGAACTTTCCAGAGGGAGATCCCTCCTTGTGGGTGTATAACTCAGACATCCAAAACCCAAACTACACCAAACTTGGAGGGATTGTAGAGGAACATCTGGGGAATCTTCCCTGACAATTTGATGTCTCTATGTGCTCGGGGACCATTTTATAGGGTTTTACAAGAAGCCAGATTTCATTTTGAATATCAGAAAAAAACTACCTGTTACAGCAGTACAACAGTGGACCTAGTTACCTTAGGAGGTGCTGAATTATATCCAGAAACCAAACGTTTTGTTAAAGGTTGTTGTGGGTTTTTCAGGCTCTTTGGCCGTGTTCTGAAGGTTGTTCTTCCTAATGTTTCACCAGTCTCTGTGGCCGGCATCTTCAGAGGACAGCACTCTGTGCTCTTTTGTTAGACGTCTCCTCCACCAAACCCCTGTTTGTTCTACCTAGTTGCTCACTCCCTGGGGGTGTTTCTCAGTTTTATTCATCTTCCGTGGAGTCAGCAAACAGAAAGAGTCTCCCAGTATTTACATCTGTTACTTATTTCTTTCTGGAGTTATCAGGACATGCCCCTTCCTATTAAGTTGCGCACTGGGTGCCTGTGAATGGAGAATGTCCAGGAGTTACTTCCTGATATTAATCTTAATCACTCATGTATCTGCTTTTTTCTCCTTTTCTTCTGTCTCATCCTCCTTTAAAAGACCCTTCCCTTACCATCTTTCCTTACCACCTCTCTTCTGTCAAACTCCTGTTAGCGCTCCCTGTTTACTTGCTCTGGTCAATTGCTCCTTGGATGCCTCTCAGTTTTATTCCTCTGCTGTGCTCTGTTAGGAGCCTGTAAACAGAAAAGATTAGATGATTTTTCTCACCAATATGTAAGATTTGATAGAATATATACCTCACTCACTTTTTAAAAAAATCATACCCGCCTCAGTCTATTTGGCACATTTGGTTCAGTAAGCTTCAGTGTAACAAACAGAATACATTTCCTTCTACTACCCTTGAGAAAAAAGTCTGGCATAGCAGTTAACAGTTATGAAGAAGATGTAAGTTATTATTCCTGATGGTATTTTTAGGGGAAATTTTCAAATGCCACCTAGATTAGCACAGAACAGATTTTTTGTTGTTGTTGCAGAATAGGAAGGAAAAGAAAAATGCCTCATAGCTGAGTTGGTAATTGTGCAATGAGGAAATTTTTACACTTAGCATAACAACTACCAGCAGTGGTGACAACAGCATTAGCCAGAATTATGGATACTATTTCATTCAGTAACTAACTATCAACTATTTGTCACTCAGCTAATACAGTTCAAAGGATAAACACTTGAAGATTGACACTGTACATTAATTCTGGTCCAAAAAGTAGCATTGAGGCACACAAGAGAAAATAAAAACAGGAGGTTACAAGTTTAAAAATAGGGGATGGGGTGGAAATCTTGATGGGATATTTCCCCGCCCCCCATGGATAAAAGAACATTCTTGCTAATTCACTGTCTAAAAGTTGTTTTAGATCCAGACCATAAGAGACTAAGTTGGAAAACATTCCAGGAAAACATTCTAAGACTTTTTCCTGGAAAGTTATCCAACTTTGCATCACCTTTGATATCCATCATTGGAACTCAGAATGATGACTTGAGATGAATATAAAACTGTAACAAGATGAACATACACCCCTGTTGATTAGGCAAGAGTAGAAAAGTAGACCTGATGAACCCAGAAACCTCCAACAGCTTTATAATAACCATGATGTCTTGATAGTCACTGAAATTTGACTGATCCTACCATGAACACCACTGACCGATGAAAATTTCCTGGGTGTCCTTAGACAACCACTCTCAGTCTCAGCCTGGCCTGGCCCAGACCTCAAAAGGAAGAAATGTATTTTAAAAGCTGTTTAACATACCAGTGATGCAGAGGTTTAGTTCTTAGCTGCTCATTCCTCCCGAGCGGAAGTGACGTCCCCCACAGAGTTGTTTTGAAGATAATGTGGGGAAGAGATTCACGTATTGAGCTCATGGGAGGAAAGTCAGGATAGAAATGCAAAACAAAACAAAACAAACAAAACATGCTGCCTTATCATGAAATTCAATGGGATATACCCTTAATTTGTATTTAATGATGTACTGCTGTAAGCCACCTTGAGTGTGATTTAATATAGAAAGATGGAACAGAAATTGAAGGAAGTGAGGGAGGGAAGAGATAACAAGTAAAATTGAAGGTGGCTTATTCCCAAGCTTTCTGTCTACATTTGGACAAGTCTTTGCATTTTGCCCTACCATCTTTCTCAGTTTCATGATGATAATACATCTCCCCCATTATAACTATTTGGGTATCTCCCTACTAGTATATGAAGGGAAGCCAATCCAGGCCCCAGAGAAGTCTCAGACATTCTGGATTGAATCAGGCCCCAATCTGAGGTGCTGAATTAACATCCAGATCAGATCAGGGAATCTGCGCACAGGCAGTGAATATCATGTATTGGTTTCAGAAGATTATGCTGCCCATTCATGTGGGAATGTTTGCATATGAGGCTTTTGAAACCTGTGTCCCAGCATAGAGTAAATCAAATAGAACTGGAGACATAGTACAGTTATGTTAAAGATAATTTTATATACACCACTGAAACACCAGTATGTGCAAGAGAAATTGAATCTGCTGGATTATTGCAGCATCCATACTTCATAGTGTTTGGATGCATGGTAATCTGGTAGATGACCAGATATACTGAAGTTATTCCCTTTTAAAAAAATGAATAATGGAGCACATTCTGTACCTACCACCTGAGCAGTGCCTGGGACTTTATTGAAAGAGCTTATGCAGTTGTTTCATTTAAAGGCAGGCAGATATTACTTCCACTAATTCTCAGTTATTTTCCTTTCACTGGAGATGAGGCTAATGAAAAACTAATTTCTCCACTCTTCAGATTTCATACAACACTTAAAAAAAACCAATTGCAGTTTAGAATCTTGTTCTGAAGCACGGTGCAATGAAGCAACTAAACCCACATATGACAAGAAGACAGATGAAGTGAGAGGATTTTCCAAACAACTTAGTACCTTTTAGAAAGGGTAATCATAGGAAAGTAAATTGCAAGGGAAAAGTGAAAGGGATTTTGTAGGACAATTTGTGTTTGTACTCCTTACATGTGCTTGTATTATTTTGGAGCAAGCTAAAAGGGGGTTTAGGTGAATGCATAGTGGGTCACGTGGCAAAAAGGAGAACCCTTTTTGCCAGAAATTTGCCAGATATCAGATGATGCAGTTTAAAATGTTTATCACAATGCTCATGTGGTTTCCCCTTGATGTTTAGTCCAGTCGTGTATGACTCTAGGGCACGGTGCTCATCCCCATCTCCAAGCTGTAGAGCCAGCGTTTGTTTGAAGACCATTTCCGTAGTCACGTGGCCAGTGTGACGAGACACAGAACGCCGTGATCTTCTCACCGAGGGGGTACCTATCTACTCGCATTTACATGCTTTCGAACTGGCTAGGTTGGCAGAAGCTGGGACAAGCGATGGGTTTATGGAAGAATTAAAACATTGATATTTGGATGGAGATGTACTATTTTTATTTAGATAAAAATATTTATGACCTGGTTTAGTCATGTTTTTCCTGCCTCCTAGAAGAAAGAAAGAAAGAAAGAAAGAAAGAAAGAAAGAAAGAAAGAAAGAAAGAAAGAAAGAAAGAAAGAAGATCTGACATACAGAGGACACAAAGGTAGCATTTTTAGTCCCATAGAATTGACAGGTTCCAGTGCAGTGTACTCTGTATAAACAAATCTAGTGCAAGAAAGATCTCTATGTATTTGGCATGATATTTGACCTATCTTTTTTGAGCAGCAGTGCAGGATGGGATAGTTACCATTTTCTGCAGACCAAGCAGTTTCTTGTTTTTTTTTTTTAATTGCACCCTAATTGGCTCTGAGGAAATTTTTTTTTGTCTAATCGGCACATGAAAGAAGGGATCTTTTCTCCCCCTTTATCAGTTTGGCTAACTGGCTTGACCCAAATAGGTTTATTATCTTTCCCAACAGGCACCTTAAAGCACCAGGAGGTCAAAAAGCATGGGCTCATTTGTCAACAAGCTTGTGAGGATTAGATATGGGAATTCTTCTTTGAGAGGAATAGAATTCTTAACTGATTCATATTTACCATCTGGCTGTGGACACGTCAGGTGGGAACTAATCTCCCTTCCTTCTGAGAAGTCTTCCCACAAAGTTTTGCCTTTGTCACATTAAAATCAAATTCATGTACCTACCATGTGTGTGAATGAAGTTTAACACAACACTAAGCATTGCAGGGAAGATAGCTTATTGCAACTACACTTCTCCTTTCAACAACAGAGAGAGAGAACAGTTCTCTCTGTCAGGGTTCTCTTCTGTACTGCCGACAATCCTTTCCATACAGTATCATATCCAAGAAACAAAACAAAACATGAGCCTTAAAAGTCTTTATGACTTCATGATCTAGAGGCTTAATTAGAGATGTTGTGTTTAGGACCAAGTAGACACCTTGATGCCTTAAGTGTTGAAAATATGGGGTTCTGGGAGACCAGGAGCAATATTAATTGAATATTTATTTCTTCAATATTTATTTATTTATTGAAAAAATATGTGTATAACCGAAGCTGTACTGTTCAAACCAATATAATTCGAGGGAGAAGAGTAAGCAATTTTACACCTCGAGAAAGCAATTTTACACCTTGAGTCTATAGATTAGTAGCTAATTTGTTCCCTCAAATAAAACAGGCTATAAAATGATTTTAAAGTGGTAGAAAGGGTGGGGCTGAAGGCTTCTAGACCACTGAACACTCACCAATAGGTTTTCTAGAGTAGCTGAACCCCTCTCTGCTGGCTTGGATATTATGCAAGCAGAGAAAGATCAGGTTAGCCTAAGAGATGGTCTGTGGCTAAAAGCCTGAATCGGAACGTCCAGAAAGGATCAGGTTAGGGAATCTAAAGTGACAGAAAGCCAATGCCATTTCTCTAAAGCAGCATCATTTGGTGATTTCTCAACTTCAATACAGTTTTTCTCCATTTGGAAACAGGCAATTCTTTTTCTAAGGCAGAAAAGTTAATAACTGGAATTAAGGACTTATGCAAAAAAATATGCTGGTATTTTAATCCCACTTTTCCTCTTTGGTCCTAGCCACCATTGGAATGTGGACCAAGAACGTTTATGAAGCTGAATTTGAGGCAGCAACTGAGAGAGTTATCAGTGGTGCACAAAAGTGGATCACTAGCTGGATTGACAACAAAACAAATAGTACTCCATATTGTTCCCTGATAGTATCTTGATCTTCTAGAACAGTGGTTCTCATTGGGTCCCCAGATGTTCTTGGACTACAACTCCCAGAAATCCTGGCCTGCACAGCTTGTGGTGAAGGCTCCTGGGACTTGTAGTCCAAGAACATCTGGGGACCCAAGCGTGGGAATCGCTGTCTTAAAAGGTTCTTTTGTGGTATCCCTGTGATTTTGGGCTGCAGGGAAAGAAGGACCGCCACTTTCCATTTCCATCATTATCTTTTATTTTTATAGCACATATTGTATACCATATATTGATCTAAATCACAGTCATTTTCCACGTGTCATCCAATTATTTTTTACCTGTTTCTCTTGTAGAAAATGAGATTTGCTTTTATGTCTCAGAAGAATGCAGTGAAGTTGTTTATTTAGTCCTTTGACAACAATATAAAATGCTAAGGAGGTGCCAAGCATTATCATTAGAGATTCCTTTTTTATTTGAGAAGCTGATGCACATGTCTGAGACAGAGAGAGCTTTTGTGTTGCCTTAATTTATTTGACATCTTTGATCTTGGTGACATAGTGAGAACTAGAAGAAATGAAAACGTAGACATTTCTAGATTGAAACAGTTACCCAAAGAGATTTTAATCCTATCTTTGCCCAGTTGCTCTTTCTGACAAAACAGCAGGCAGGTAGCATTGCTGGATACAGATGAAAAGAACTGAGACTCTTAGGAATCCAGCTTAACCAGAAGAACTGGCGAAGGGCCTACATAAAAGTGAACATGGGCAGAAGGCCTGTTCAAACCTGGAAAGGAAAAGGAAAATGTGCAAAGAATCTTAATGTTGAAAGACAGGTGGATGAATGTTGGGGGAAAAACATTATTACAAATAATGAAGTTTTGACTTAAGTCAACAAAGTAGTGGGACAGTATTATGCAATGAGGAAGAGGAGAGTGCAGTAGGATTCAGTAGGACTCTCTGTACCTTCAGTGAGGTAGGTATTGTTTGTTTGTTTCATAGATTTCTATACTCCCCCATTAGTGCAAAGCACTATTGTGGGTGGTTCACAAACAGATAAAATTAAAAAAAAAAGAAATAACATTAACTCAAATAAATGGAAGAAAATAAAAGATATCACATCAGCTGAAAACATCAGAGAATTAAGACAGTGGGAATGTTACCCATCATAGTCTGGGTAGGGCAGGAACCCAATTCATATAAGATTATTGTCAAAGGCCTCAATGAAGAGCCACGTCTTCAGCAAACTCTTGAAGGTTGGAAGGGAGGGGCCCAGGTGCAGCTTGACTGGGAGTTGGCTCCACAGAACTGGTGCCACAGCTGAGAGGGCCCAGTGGATGTTTTCCTGGCCTCCTTCAGAGTGGCAACCCAAAGAAGCATGGCCTGGAATGATCTGGTAGTGCAGATAGATCACCTTGGGGAAAGATGCTTCAACAAGTAGTAGGTTCCCAGACCATGCAGAGATTCATAGGTAAGCACCAAAACCTTGAACTTGACCCAGGACCCCACCGGTAACCAGTGCAGGCAAGTCAAGACTAGGAAGATGTGATCAAATGTACTCGTACTTGCCACCAGCCTGGTGACTGCATTCTATACCTGCTGCAGTCTATGGGTCAGTCTCAACGGAAACCCCACATAGAGAACATTAGAGTAATTGATCTTGGAGCACATATACCAGTGTCCTCAAAGATCCCTCGTCTAGATAGGCAGAGCTGGGTGATAAGCCTCAGCTGATCTGGACATGGTTGCAATCTGGGAATCCCAAGAGAGAATCAGGTCCAGGAACACACCCAGGTTCTGAACTCAGTCCTTAAGTGGAACATCTACTACATTCAACCCAGGGAGATTACCCCCCTTAACCTATCAGAGGAACACACACACACACACACGGAGGAGGATCTCTTTCTTATCTGGGTTCAGTTTCAACCTGTTAACCTTGGTCCATTCCAGAAGTAAAGTTAGGCAACACTCCAGCATCTGAACAGCATGCACTGCAGAGGATGTAAAGGAGAGATAGAACTGTGTGCCATACACATACAGGTGAGGACAACTCCAGATCTCCTGATGACCTCCTCCAGCAGATAGATATTAAAAAGCATTGGGGAGATTGACAAGCCTTGGGGCACCTCACAACTGAGGGTCCAAAAGGTTGACAGCTCCTCCCCAACCTGCACTCTCTGGACTCAACCTTTGAGGAAGCCAAGCCCCAAATCGCCATGCCCAACAGTCTGTCCAAGGGGATACTGTGATTGCTAGTATCAAAAGCCACTGAGAGAGCCAGGAGCACCAACTTGGTAAGACCTCCCCTCTTGGCATCCCTTAAATGGTTATCATGATGTAACAAAGTAGACATGATAGGAATGGGAAGTACATTGTTGTGTTTGTGTTTTTCCACAGAAATACCCATTTCATATCTCCCATGACCAGGAACAAAAGGCAATGCATCTTGCCCCAGAAATCTATAAATTTCCACGCCTTGTAATGTATTTTGGTGAAAAAACCTTATGGATGAAACCACAGGCAGATCTGACAAATGTGCATAATGATGTCCAGTTGACAGAAAGACATGTATTCCATAAGTACACCACAAATGCTTTAGAAACAGAGAGAAAAGTATTAAAATGAACACCTTACTAAAATGCATGCAATATTATTATTATTATTATTATTATTATTATTATTATTATTATTATTATTATTATTATTATTATTGTTGTTGTTGTTGTTGTTGTTGTTGTTGTTGTTGTTGTTGTTGTTGTTGTTATTATTATTATTATTATTATTATTATTATTATTATTATTATTATTATTATTATTATTATTATTATTATTATTATTAATTGTATTTATACCCTGCCTATCTAGTCATTTCGACCACTCTAGGCGGCTTACAACATAACAAGTTCAAGAAAAATTTATAACAATTAATTAATTAAATGATTTTGCAATGGGAAAAATACAAAATAAATCAAATAAAGAGGGGAAAAAAAGAGGACAGGAATTAACTGGAAGGGAAGGCCTGTCTATACATCCACGTTTTTAGTTGGTTCTTAAAAGTACCCAGAGAGGGTGCAGCGCGAATCTCCGGAGGTAGGTTATTCCAGAGGCAAGGAGCCACCGCCGAGAAGGCCCGGTTTCTAGTTCTTTCCTTCCGGGCCTCCCTCGGCATCAGGCTCCTCAGCCTCACCTCCTGGCTCACGCAGGTGACACAGGTAGAGCTAGTTGGAAGTAAGCGTTCCGCCAAGTATCGAGGTCCTAAACCGTTTAGGGCTTTATATGTAAGCATTAACACTTTGAAGTCAATGCGGAAACGGATGGGCAGCCAGTGCAGCATGGCCAGAGTAGGAGAGCTATGTTGATATTTTCTCATTCCAGTAAGGAGTTTGGCCACCGCATTCTGCACCACTTGAAGTTTCCTACGTGAGGAAGCCTCACGTAGAGCGCATTACAGTAGTCTAATCTAGAAATTACGAGCGCATGTACTAAGGTAGTGAGTTCCCCGTGTCTAGGTAAGGTCACACCCGGGCAATCCACCAAAGGTGGAAAAAGGCGGTGCGGACTACCGACGCCACTTGCGTTTCCATGATGATATGTACATTTAAAAAAAAAAATACACACAAGTATCCACATGGATTTATGCATCAGAAAGTAATGAAGCCTACATTTTCTTCTTCATTCATGTGAGAAGTAATCCAGTGGTGCTTCTGGACTGGAAGGATCAGCTGACAAGAGTGCTGTTGCTGGCCAGCGGTTGCCCAAATGTGTTCATAGTCCTCACATTATTTGAAGATGTTTCTTCCTTGTCTCCCTCTCCGCCTGACACAGATTGGGGACAGCATGAGAAATCCCAGGGGAATTCTGAGAACAGCAACAGAAATTATTCTAAGAGATTTGCCCATCCCTCCTGAGATGGAAGCACAACACATAGTCAGAATGATTTTAGGAGATTGTCAGAGCAATACGGAAGCCAGTCAAGCCAAAACAGAAGCAAGGTGACTGAGCTGAAGTGTAAACTGGGTTTCTACCTTAATAATGTAATCAGTGATTCAAGTGCTTTAAAGCAGCTTCTTCTCATTTGGGACATGTGGACAGACTTGTCAGTACAATCTATCTCACTGACGACTTCCTAGGACTCCACAGGATTGCTTACACAGCCAAGGAAAGTACGTAGGTGAATTTATACAATTGGTTTGATGAAGATTTCCTTCACAATATCAAATCAGTGGGAAACAGATTTTCAGCAGTTAACACAGCAGCCTAGATTGCGGCGGCCAGACTCCTTAGTGGAGTGAGAAAATATCACCATATCTCTCCTACTTTGGCTGTGTTGCATTGGCTGCCCATTTGGTTCCACGTTGACTTCAAAGTTTTAATACTTACATACAAAGCGCTAAACAGTTTAGGGCCTCGATACTTGGCAGAATGCCTACTCCCACCAAAATTTACCCAGTCTAGTCAGGAGGTGAGGCTGAGGAGTCTGATGCCAAGGGAGGTCTGGAAGGAAAAAAACAAGAAACCGGACTTTCTCGGCAGTTGCTCCTTGCCTCTGGAATAATCTTCCTCCTGAGATCCGTGTGGCCCTCTCGCTGGGCATTTTTAAAAGCCAATTGAAAACCTGGCTGTATAGGCAGGCCCTCCCTCCAGTTACTATTTGATTTATTTCTTCTTATTCTTTCCATCTTGAATAATTTGATTATTGATGTTTATAACACTGTTCTTTTTATAATGTTTTATTATACATGTTGGAAGCCGCCCAGAGTAGTCAATTGCCTAGATGGGTGCGGTATAAATGCAATAAATAAATAAATAAATAAATAAATAAATAAATAAATAAATAAATAAATAAATAAATAAATAAATAAATAATGAATGAATGAATGAATGAATGAATGAATGAATGAATGAATGAATAAATAAATAAATAAATAAATAAATAAATAAATAAATAAATAAATAAGATTATGAACTGTATCTTAGCTTCTTCCTTTCAGCTAGGATCACTGGTTCAACTCTGCCAAACAAGAGAGCCAATGACATTAGGCGGCAGATACAGTGCGCAAAGGCTTCCTCCCAGCTTGTTATTCTGGTAAATTTGTAAGTGAAACAGGAATTGGGAATAAGAGTTGACCCACTTTGTTTGTTTTGTATATAACCTACCTTTCCTTCAGTGAGCCATTGAGTATAAGGCAGCCAATCAGAATGCCTTTCAATTCTTTCCTCTCAGTTTATCCACTTAACAACCCTGTGAGGGTAGTCAGACTTAGAAAGAGTCTACCGCCAACTTCCATCACACCTCACCTCTTCAACAGAGCTCCTTGCTACACTACATTACATTCCTTCTTCACTGAAAATATATATTCTTAGAAGGATCTTTTCAGCACTTAATTTTTTTTTAAAATGCAGACTTTTGGATCCTTTATCTTCTACTGCAAAATATCTGATATAAAACCAGAGATTCATGAAAATATTTATAGTTTCATTTTTCACTTTGTTCAGAATGAGTGGCTTCATAACTTTAAAAGAATATATGTGAGAAAATTAAATTCACAAACGTTTTTGAACAGCTTCAGTGCCCACAAATATCAATGGGGAAAAATCTTTGTACCCATTAATATTAGGATTGTATTGTGGGACTATGGCTAAGACAGGATATTGCAGAGGACCCAAGGAAAAGAAATGTGCAGTCAAATAAAAAAAGAGATTTTTCTTTCTTTAAAAAAATCAGTTTGTTTTCTCCTTGATGGCACTAATATTGCCCAGCAGAAAAGGTGAGAACATGTCAGAGTGATTTACATTTTACCTAAAATATTATGCTGTTCTTTCCATAAAATGCAAACAGGAGTTAATCAAATTCAAAGGAAAATGATTAATATTTATGGCTTGTGTGACCTAAATATATCCAGGAATGAAATATATTCAAAATTGGAAGTGTGTATTTGTATGTGATATGCTAACACATATATATGGCTTTTCCAAAGACAGGTGTTCATGAAATTGCTTTTTGGGTGGAGTTTGACAGCCTGTAGAACAGGCCACCAACTCTGATTGGTGATGCCATATTCTCATCCATCCATACAACTGGTTCATTATTATTATTCATGAAAATCATGTAATCCCTTTGATTGTAGTGTTGGTGCCAAGAAACATTGACTTCCCGTAGTTCCTTTTGTTAGCATTGGCAAGATGAAAAGTGGAGGCTGAACTCATATTCTCTAGGAGGACTCCATATAGGATACATGAGAAGAGAGTATTGAATCAAATAGGCCTTTGATCTCATATGGCATGGTTCTTCCATGCTTCTATGTTCTTTTGTGTCTTCCAAGTAGAGAGTTTATCAGCTGAACAGATGTTTGGTGCCATCAGACCCCCACCTCCTCCAGTTGCCACACACTCAGAGGCAGCAGCCTGGCTTCCCTGCCTGTCTCCTGTGGGTATTGCTTCTGAGTGGGCACCTGCCATAGGAGGTGGGCTTTGAAGTGCCAAATACCTGTTTGACCAATAAACAAGCCAGCACAAATTGCCAAACCAGTGGTTCATGTCCATCTCTACTCCCAAGTATAAACATAAAATAATTTGCTGTTGTTTAGTCATTAAGTTGTGTCCAACTCTTTGTGACCCCATGGACCAGAGCATGGCAGGCCCTCCTGTCTTCCACTGCCTCCCGGAGTAGGGTCAAATTCATGTTGGTCGCTTCAATGACACTGTCCAATCATCTCATCCTCTGTCGTCCCCTTCTCCCCTTCTCCCCAACATCAGGGTCTTTTCCAGGGAGTCTTCTCTTCTCATGAGATGGCCAAAGTACTGGAGCCTCAGCAAATTGATTACTGGACAGTAGAAGATGAAAAGGAAGAAGCATTAGTACCTTCACAAATGTTTCCCCCTATAGCACACATACTCTATTTTCTCTTAGTCCTCTTCCCTATGTGGAAGTAGAACTGCTGGCCTGGCAGCATAGATTCACAGTAGAAACTTCAGCTAAGCCAATATTTTTGGAACTCATTTTTCTAAGACTTTTCAGATTTTTCTTTGTCTTACCATTTTAAAAATAGTTAAATCTCATTTGAATTACTGCAATGTACTCTACATGGGGTTGCCTTTAAGGTCACTGAAATGCTCTGGCCAGGCTCCTGACTGAACGTTTGTTACAACAACTGCAATGACTCCCAGTTGGCTTACAGGCACAATTGAAGCCTATATGTCCTGGGTCCAAGCTATTTGAAAGTCCATTTCTCTCCATATGAGGTCCATGAATGGAGGACTTCTCTCAAGCCTACCACCTTCACATGTTCATCTAGAGATGACATGAGAGAGGCTTTTCCTCTGTGCTTCTCCTGGATTGGGGATACCCTACCTCACGAGGTTCATTTGAGTGCCTCCTTGCTATCCTTTCTCCAGCAGGCAAAAACATTCCCTTTTCCTGATAAACAGATAAACAGAACAAAGATTACAGCTATTATTTATTTCCAAGGATAGTCAATGGAAAGCTCATTTAATTTCTGAACTGAAATTCAGATTTGGACTATATACTGTATATTGGGATACAAATTATCTATTTAAACTTGGTAACCCCACAATTAGGACTGTGAAACAACCAAAATATTTGGTAGGGGCAGGGCCATATTAACCCATGGCTGAGCCCCTAGGCTTTAAGGTATTTTGTCCTCCCTTTGGCACTTCAATCTTTCACTTCTCCCACTACAGCTGACAGCCCTCGGGTGCTTCAGCAAATGAAAATAAAAATAAAAAATTGATGGGGCCTTTAGTCCCTAGGCTTCAGTCTAGTCAGCCTTATGAATAATACAGCCTTTGTATAATTTAGCTCTGCTTAGAAAAGGGAAAGTTACTTTTTTGGACTATAGCTGTCAGAATAGAGTGCAGTTGTGCATCAAAAAAAGTAACCTCACTTCCCCATCTCAGTGTTTGCTCTGATTGGTGGTACATCTCCAGAGTCTTAGGCTGTGATTTATCTCTGGATTGTTACTTCCCACCCACCTCCTTTTTCCCCCAACAAAAAAGTAAGGTGTTGAACCTGGGACCTTCCACAGAGATTGCTCTACTAATTGCTTCACATCTTTCACAGATCATGCCAATGGCTCTACACCAACAACATATGCTCTGTTAGTATTATCCTCTCCCATATATAATAATAATAATAATAATAATAATAATAATAATAATAATAATAATAATAATAATAATAATAATAATAATAATAATAATAATAATAATAATAATAATAATAATAATAATAATAATAATAATAATAATAATTGTGTCATCAAGTCAATTCTGACTTACAATGACCCATTTCCAGGGTTTTCTAGGTATAAAGTCTTCAGAAGTTGCTTACCAGTGCCTTCTCTGGGGGTGCTTGGAGCCATGTATCTTGCTCAGGACCACACAAGCTTACTCATTTATTGGGAGGCACACTGGAGGACTGAACTCTTAACCTCTGGCTCCACAGCCAGGTGGTCCAATTCAGTGAGCTATCCTGCCATCTCTCCCATTATATAGAAATATTGTCCATCCAATTCTACTTACCCTGCAGGTGCTCCATGGTGTCACCCACACAACAAATTCCTCAGTGTCTCCTTTGCATGGAGAAGTGTACAGAGTGAAGTTTCAGCAAAAAAAGTACAGCATCTGTTTTTAAAAGATGTGGTCACCCTATATTATTAGCCATATATCTTATGAACTACTGCTTTTATCTGCCTCTGCCAGCAGCTTTCATTAAGTACGAACACACAAACATGCCGCATAAAATATTATGTGTGAATAACAACAAAAAAGCTTGGTCAAGATAATTGCTGACTACCTGTTTTTTATAGTGCTATGCTTTGAAAGAAAGATGGAATGAAGATATTAATACTATTGATGCCATTAAATCAAAGCTCTGCTAATGGTACCCAAGGGATGAAGGTGAGGTCGACTCCTTCTCTAATTGGATCCACCATTTAAAGCAGCTGGACCATCTTTTTCCTGGCAACCAGATGGAAGCTTAAAAAGATTTCTGCAGTTGCCTACCAGGAAAATTTCGTGAAGGCAAAACTGAAAAGGCTACATCATTCTCAAGCAAAACAGAACAAAACAAAGGGACACAATGCAACACATACCTCTCATTTTGAGAGACCCAGCCAGCAGATTATTTCTGTTTATGAAGTTCTGTGTTGATTGAATGTCTGGATGATTAGTAAGGTTATTGTTTTTGCCCTGTGGGGAGTGATCCTCTGAAATATCTGAAGTTGCAGGGCACTTATGGATTTGACTAATGAGACTGGGAAGTAAGCAAAAAACATTTAAAAGTGCACTGGACGTGCCATGCCATAAGTTTTGTGCAGAGGAGATTGCTGAGAGACACCCCCTCCCCATACAAATTCTTTTCCAAAACCCTTCTCAGATCTTGAACAAATGAGTTAAGGGGGCTTTAACTGAATTCCCCCCCCCCATATACAACAATCTCTAAACTTGGAAAAGTTATGTTTTTGAACTACAGCTTCAAGAATTTCTCAGCCAGCATATCTGTAAACATAAGAAACTCATACCAGATCTGGCTGTCATTTCACCTATCACAAAACTTGGAAATGTCATTTTTGGACAACTCCTCCTTGAATCCCCCAGCTAGAATATAAATGATAGTCCAATGGTAACATTTTCAAGCTCTGATCTAACTACTGAAAGATATGGCATACCTATTTTAGTGCCACACTGGTGGAAGGTCACAGTGAACCCATGGATTCTGGACAGGAAACATATAGGGAGAATTAAGAGATTCATGGCAGATTTGTTGGTCATCTGAACTTCCATTCCTGAGATAGTCCTAGAATGTTCTTAATAGCCAAGGCAATGATATAAAAATGTCAAACCCCTTGCTTTGTTTTGTTTTACTTGGGAGGTCAACAAAGGGATATTGTTTGCCACACTTTCCTCCCCTTTCTTTTCTGAGAAGCAACCTCACAATTGATGCTCTTAATTTCCCCCACTTTCTCCCCTTGACATTAAAAGACAGTTGGATATAAGCTGTGACATCTAATTGCCTTGTTTCTGGTGGTAGTAGTATTTAATCAGATAAGTGAAGATGTACTGCTTTAGAAGAGTACAAGACAAAGGTACGAGGTAAAGACATTTCACACACTGGCAAGGTTATGCTCAAAATCCTACAAAATGCGCTTCAGCAGAATGTAGACCAAGAACTCCCAGAAGTACAAGCTGGAATTCAAAGGGGCAGAGGAACTAGAGACCAAATTCTTAACATGTGCTGGATTATGGAGAAAGCCAGAGAGTAACAGAAAAACACCTACTTCTGCTTCATTGACTATGAAAAAGCCTTTGACTGTGTGGACCACAACAAACTATGGCAAGTTCTTAAATAAATGGGGATGCCTGACCACCTTATCTATCTCCTGAGATATCTGTATGTGGGACAGGAAGCAACAGTTAGAACTGGATATGGAACAACTGATTGGTTCAAAATTGGGAAAGGAGTACGACAAGGCTGTATATTGTCTCCTTGCTTATTTAACTTATATGCAGAATACATCATGCGAAAGGCAGGACTGGATGAACCCCAAGCCGGAATTAAGATTGCCGGAAGAAATATCAGCAACCTCCAATATGGAGATGATACCACTCGGATGGCAGAAAGTGAGGAGGAATCAAACAACCTCTTAATGAGGGTGAAAGAGGAGAGCACCTAAAATGGTCTGAAGCTCAACATAAAAAAAACTAACATCATGGCCACTGGTCCCATCACCTCCTGGGAAATTGAAGGGGAAGATATGGAGGCAGTGACAGACTTTACTTTCTTGGGCTCCATGATCACTGCAGATGGAGACAGCAGCAACAGACAGATGCCTGCTTCTTGGGAGGAAAGTGATGACAAACCTAGACAGCATCTTAAAAAGCAGAGACATCACCTTGCCAACAAAAGTCAGAATAGTCAAAGCTATGATTTCTCCAGTAGCGATGTATGGAAGTGAGAACTGGACCATAAAGAAGGCTGACCGCCAAAAATTGATGCTTTTGAATTGTGGTGCTAGAGGAGACTCTTGAGAGTCCCCTGGACTGCAAAGAGAACAAACCTATCCATTTTGAAGGAAATCAACCCTGAGTGCTCACTGGAAGGACAGATCCTGAAGCTGAGGCTCCAGTACTTTGGCCATCTCATGAGAAGAGAAGACTCCCTGGAAAAGACCCTGATGTTGGGAAAGTGTGAGGGCAAGAGGAGAAGGGGGTGACAGAGGACAAGATGGATGGACAGGGTCATCGAAGCGACCAACATAAATTTGACCCAACTCTGGGAGGCAGTGGAAGACAGGAGGGCCTGGCGTGCTCTGGTCCATGGGGCCACGAAGACTAAACAATAACAACAAAGACAGGGCTTCTGTTCTGTAGAATTGAATTTTGTTCAATGTGGGAGACCATATAAAATGGAGCTGTCCACTGAGTTCTCAGAAGAACAATTAAGCAAGTCCACTGGAAGAAAAGAAGAAAAGGATGAGCTTTCTGAAATAGAACTTGCAAAGGCTCCAAAATTTTCCTTGGAATTTAGCATGCTGTTAAACTAACGAAACTCTTATACAGACAAATTGAGTTCCAATAGAAATGGTGTTGGACCTAAGGAGAAATTATTTGCAGCATAACATTACGTGTAACACCACTTTCTCCCAACTAAAATAGTCAGATATCTGAGTTGTAGCTGAAGTTTCAAGAAATTGGCATTCCTATGCACTCCTCCAGGCAGAAGACAATCTTATTGGAAGAAGAAATATTTATATTTTAATAAATATTTGTGTGTGTGTGTGTATGTGTGTGTGTGTGTGTGTGTGTTTGTGTGTGTGTGTGTGTGAGAGAGAGAGAGAGAGAGAGAAATGCTTTAAAGCTAGGTCACCCATCTCTTACCTATGCCCTGCTGACACCAAGTCTCGTTGGCTCAGTGTGGAGGTGTTTTATGGGTGTTGTGTCTGTACATCCAGAAGAATGGTAGGAGGGAAAGGGCAAGAGAACAAGTGGTTGAAGGCACTCTGGTGCCTCATGTACCAAGTAGAGAATTGATCACCAGCATCATGACCTCTGAGCCTTCTTCTTACATAAGTGGCACAATGCCTGGAAAGGAATTCTCTAAGGACTGCCAATTAGCTTTTCACAAGTCCAGCAACAGCACAGGGTCTAGGAATTTTTTTTATTTACCTGCACTCAGTTTGTGCCTGTTTCCACAATAAGGTTACCCAGAAGTGGTTCTTACCCACCTCTGTGACATCACAGGATCAGTCACATCAGAAGAGCCCACGTATTGATCTCACATTTTGACCCTTAAATATCAGGGAATGATATGGCTCGTGACCTTGTGACCCTTCTCCCACTTATAAAATGGAAGTAATTACACAATGCCATGTTTTTCTTCTCAGTTTGAACAATGTAACTTGAAGAGTACTTCACAACTTTAAACTGCAGTGTCCTGTTCATATTTAATAGACAAACCCCAGGTTGCAGTTAAGTCTTATTTTCTTGCATGACTAAGAAACTGAACCAATGCAAGCTCCATTGTGATGTCTCCCATTATAGTTTTATGACGAATGACAAATTGACTGCAATTTGAGCTGTAGGAGGGCCCAAAATGTGACCTAGTCTTCACTGACAGAAATCCCATTCAGAAAGCAATGTGTCTGAAATGACAAAAGCAATGCGTCTTTTTGAAATGGCCTTCTTCCATGATGTTCTTGACCCAATGAGTCAGATAGTCCAACTACCAAGTGAAGATGAAAAACAAGTGGTTGTGTGAATTAGCAACCCTCTGTTTCTGACAGAAATAGCTACCAGTGTATTTCTATACATATCTACTAAGAAATAAACCCTGATGAATTCACTTGGTCTTAATCTAAGATTGATGTGTAAATTATAGCCCAAAGCAATCAATCATTTGTTACTGGAAAAACAAAAGGTGACTATGTAATGGCTGAAAGCTTGAGATAAGGATTGTGAACTCATGAGCTGAGTTTATAACACCAGTCATCTTTCACCTTCAAATTCTCATCTATATGATGGGATAAACATTATTATTTTCTTTACTCCAAAGCAACCTTCGCACCTGATGTCCTCTATATATGTCAGATTGAGATTTGTGGCTTCAACTCATTGGTTGGACTAGAGTGGTAAGGTATGAAAAGCCCACAGAACATTCCAAACATGCTGTATAAATGTTATTGTTCCTTATGGACTTAGTTTTCACATAGATTAATAGCATGATATTACTGCAGATGTGTAGGAAACCCAGCAGATTTGGTACTTCCTAAAGAAGTGCCATCTGTTTTATTTTCATTTTTGACAATATTCACATAAATAACCACTGTGCTTGCTTTCTGACACATGTTACATAGTTATATTTTACAGTTTGATTTGTTCTTAATTTCTTATCCCTTTAGGACTACTGACTGCAGAATGCCGATACACAATCAACTCAAATAGCATTACCAAAGCCTAGAATTTTCATTTCAGACTTAATTATTGAGAGTTCTTTTTCCCTTAATAGATTTGTTTGAATCTGGCCTATTAATATTGAAAATGGATAATGTAAAATTACTTTTTGAATCACTATCAGTAGCAACACCTGGTTTTCCTATGAGTTTACAGCATACAACTACAAAGAGTTTTTTATTGTTATTATGAATGTCAATTGCAATACTTCAAACAAAAGATCTAAATCTGAAGATACTAAACCAGAGTCCTCCTAGGTTATTGTATTCCTCCTGTCTTCATCATCTATAATACATTGGAAAAGTTCCGTTTTTGGTCTGGAATTCCTAGAATCACTCAGCAGCATGGCTAGACTCTGGGATTTGTAGTCCAAAAGTTTAGGCTTGGATTTTCATTTCACTTTAGAATAATCTGCTAACATAATGTACACAAAGAACTCTGCACACTCTAGGCTGCTATGATGGGCAGCTTTCCTCTTAATTTCCCAGAATACAACAGGAAATTAAAATGATGGCTGTTGCAGTTGAATTGTCCATCTTTTTTTTTTTAAAGCACACCTCGTCATAAAAGAGGTGGAGAGATCAAAATTAAAATCGCTACCAGTGTCAGCGACTCTACTCCCTCAGGATCAATACGCCTTGGCATCCTTCTTCATATTCTAACTACCTTTGGTGAGCCCATGCCCCGATTTTGCCATTCTAAGACAAACATTGGCCCAAATCCACTTATGCTAGCAAAGCACAAACAACATTTCTGGAGGCAAATTGCCCTATGTTAAGAAATCACCATAGACAACAACTCTATGAATTGTGTGCTTCTGATAATGTAGATAAATCTACCGTGATATCTTACATAGGGCAAATTGACTCCAAAAGTCATGACATTTGCATAATTATGCAAGAGGATTTTGGCTCCTGCATACTCCCAATGCAATATTTCCATTCTTAAATTTCCATTTTCTGGACAGTTCATTGCGTTTCCTTTGTTAAATTCTCATCTTTGCTAAATCTACAGTTGTACAATGGTAGCGACACTGAATATATATAAGCTTTAAAAATAAAAAGAAAGTCTTGCCATAGAGAACTACTGTCATTGCGCAGGATCAGATCGATCACCTAACCAGCAGATGGGTACTTAGCCAGTTGGCTAAGAGTTACACTACATTTACTGTATGTTCCCCACAAACTGAGATTTTGTTCAGTCTTATGGAGATTACTGATTTCCCCTGATGTACTTTCACAATAAGTATCTTTTAAAAATGGTTTATAGGCTAAATGCAAAGGTCAAAATAGATATGCAACTAACTAATTAAGGGACCATTTTAATAGCATCTTTTAATCTTTTCCCACTTATTACTCCTTGATTTTACAATCCTAGGAAAAAAATAATGACACTTGAGTGAACATAAAGCTTAAACTACATGGCTGCTGTGGATAATCTTTCAGACATTTAACAGCTTTTTGGCCATATGGACAGCATGCATCCCATTTTTAAAAAAGAGAGAGATTTCATCCACAGGCATATAAATATGCTGGGAAACTGTTAGAAAATGTGTAAGTGGAGTCAAGGGTAAATATCAAAAAGAAATCCAAAATATGAGGATGAGTTTTAAGTAGCAATATGTGGTGCATGTTAATGGTGAAACAACTGGACAATATAATTAATTGGCTATAACTACTAATAATAATTGCATACTATCAAGTCAATTGCATACTATCAATCCTTTCCAGGGATTTCCAGGTAGAGAATACACAGAAGTGGTTGACCATTTTCTTCTTTTTAGGGCATCCTGGAACTGTGCAGCTTGGCCAAGGCTGCACAGGCTGGCTCTACTCACAGGAGGCACAGTGGGGAATCAAACTCCCTACCTCCGGTTTCATAGGCAAGTTTGTAAACCACTCAGCTACCCAGCCAGCCATAGAAGGAATTGACTATAGAAGGAAATAAATCAGTATTACCTTCCCCATCACAAATAAACTGATCTTGTATGATTTTGAAAGCTAAGCAGCATGGGGGTGTGGTAGTACTTGGAGGGGAGACCACCACAAAATATCAGATATTTCCAAGCCAAGCCAAGCAAGAATCCTGCATCAAAATACAGAGAAGTTCTGCCAGTCAATATGGGACTAGATGGACTAATTGACTCAATGTAAGGCAGCTTGATATGATCCAATGGAGGCTTTGGTGAAAGAGGCCAACTAACATACTCAAAACCTCTCTCACTACGGTGCATTCTAGTTATTCTCTCTCCTTTATATCAGTGGTCCCCAACCTTTTCTGAACTGTGGACTGGTTGGGGGGCGGGGTCTGTGAGCAGTGGAGGAGCACCCCCCCTCACAGGTGGGTGTGGAGCACTCGCGCACATGCGTGGATGGGCATGGCACACTCACAGGTGAGTGGGACTCGCACGCATGTGTGGGTGGGCAGGGCACCTCTGTGGGTGGGTGGCTGGGCCATACATGCATGTTGGCATGTGTGGATGGAGTGCGAGTGGGGGTTTTGGGGAGATCTGTGGCCTGCTGCAAAGGCCATGGAACGGCAGCAGGCTGCAGACCAGGGGTTGGGGACCCCTGCTTTATATGATGAATGCACACCTGGGGAAAACAAGGTCAGCACTCCATCACCAACCTTCTTCATCTACCATTTTCTTCCACTGATCCTTTCTCTCAGTATCACAAGCTCTTACTAAGTAACCAGTTTTCTGCAGTAAAGGCTCTTGAATGTCTTCAAACCCCCCAGTGAGTGACAGCCCTGGGAAGAGTGGGCTTTGAACAGTTCCCTTAGTCAACAAATCAGGACTAACAACATAAAGTGAAAGGAGGGCTCTCCTACTTCTTTATCAGCAGGACCAGGTGTAAAGCCCCTTTAGCTATGGTTTTTCTCCATCTTTTTCCTCACTTCAAGAATTGGAAATGTATCAGAGTATGAATGAGATGGAATGGGAACCAGTTGAAAAAAGGACTCATGTTGAGGCTTTACAAGCTAAGGAAACATTCAGAATCAAGCTGAGCCCCCTCAAATAATGGCTCTAGGAGCCAGCATTGTTCTCTCTTTCTTCATGCCTTTTCTCAAACACTTGTCTATCTCTGGCAAAAATTTGGCTATTAGCACAAGCCTCCTGTTATGAGAAGAGGCTAGGTTCTATAACAGCAGTATTACTGATACTAGTTTATGAGCACATTTTCCTAACCAAACTGTGGACATTCCAGACACACCATTGATGTTATGCAAAAGACAGCCACACACTTACAATCTCTGCATATTGCAGCATGTTGCACCTCTACACTTTACCAAGTTGAAACCAAATGAATGGCTGCATGAGCCAGTGTGGTGCTGTGAGCTGGAGTAACCACTTCAGTAGTTCTCTCCTCCCCTTAGAAACAACTCCAGGACTATAAGAAAATAATGCATTCTGTTGACTCACCCTCAAAATATTTTTAGATTAATATGCCTGTCACAATTCTCGACTATAGCTGCTGAAATACAATAATTAATGAATAAGTTAGTTGCTTTTAATGTTCCATAGTTTGGTGATATACAACTTTCAGCTTCTCAGAATCCTTTAGAGTTATGCTTAGATGAGCAAGCCCCTGATATATTGCTTCTTTGGTAAGAGTATAATAGCCAAGGAACAATTACTTGCTATGTGAAGATGGCATTTTATCAATGGAATTTCCATTAAGTCAGCCTTCCATCTTGTTAATGCTGCACTCTTTCTCTAGACCTTGACATCATTATATTGTGTCACTACAGGAAGAAAATCTGTGAACTTTTTAGGTAACTTTGATATTAATGTTCATTTCTATACTCTGTAGAATTAGCATGAAAAATAGCTTATTCTGTTCATGTTATCGCAGTGCCCACATGCCACCAAATAAATAAATAAACATGTTATAATTATCTGTGGTTGCACATTCTATCATGTTGTGACAGAATCCTCACCCATTTTAATGAGCAATAATAGAAAAAAAGTGATTGGCTGGAAGAAGTCAGAAGGGGAGCCAATTTAGAGGAGCCAGCTGGAGATATATAAAGAAGAGCTGAAGAGGATGGAGGAGAGTGTGTGTGTTAAATTGTATATATTTATTTATTTTTATTTATTTAAAATATTTTACCCCACCCTTTCCATTGAAAATAACTAAAGGCAGCCTACAACAATAAAATACAATATTTAAAGTTGAAAACAATGAGTATGCAATGATGGTTAACATCATTAAAGACAATATTTTAAACTACGAACAATAAATAAGGAAGCATCTTACATAATTAAGAGGTAATATTAAGGCAAAGATCAATAAGCATACAAAAAAATTAAGAATGCCACTCGGAGAAATGGAAAACACAAACATGTAAAACAGAAGTACACTAGTACTAAAAATCCAGCCAAAGCCGTAATGCACAACAATCTGTCTAGAAATCACTCACAGGTAGCTGGTTACTGAAGAAAGGCTTGCCTGAAAAGTCTTTGTTTGCTTGTAGAAGGATAGCAAAGATTGGGCCAGTTTGCCATCCTGTGGAAGGGAGTTCCACAGTCTGTGAGCAGCAACAGAGAAGGCTGTCTCCTGTGTCCCCATCAGTGAAGGTGGCAGGAGTCAGAGAAAGGCCTCTCCTGATGAGCCGGCTCATAACGGGAGATACAGTTTTTGAAATAGCTTGGACCCAGACCATCTCAGGAAAGGAGACTGGATTTTAGAGTGGGCTGTATAAGATAATTACCTTGTATCTGGTAGAGCTAGTTCTGGCATGGGAAAGTTGACATTTATGATTCATGTAACCTCAAGCTTAAGTCTAACAGTTCAACCATTGTGATATTTCAATAAAGATCTTATTTTTATGTTTCAATTTAAAAGCCACTTGGGCTCTTATGATTTAGGCTTAAAGTGAGCCCAGTGAAAGTAAAAGGCAGTTGAAAGGGTGATTAGCCAGGTTAGGGCTGGTCACACATATGACCAGAGAAACCATGTGACCCCTCTGAAATAATAAAACTGAATAATTATGGCTCTATAAGTACTATATGAATAAATGCAGCCCTAAAATCTCCTATTTTGGTACTAACTTGCCACTTGTATCAAATGTGCTTTGACCATGTCATTGTCAAGGCTGGGGTAGAAGTTGGACTCCAATTATCTATCACTCTCAGCCAGCATTATCCAGTTCAATGACAATTGGAGGATCAAATTCCCTAACTCTGGTCTGAGCAGAATGATAGCTTCTGCATAAATACAGTTACAAGGAAACTACTTAATTATGGGAGGCCTAAATCTAGCTCAATGAGACGGAGCGTCTTGCTGCACAGCCAGAGTTTAGGAGTTTCATTCTCAACCATGCCTGGTAGGAGAAAAGCCAGCTTGTGGTCTTGGGCAATCCACAGGGTCCTAGTGTCCCCAGAAGAAACAATGACGAACTGCTGTACTAAGTGTTTTATATATAGAAAACCCTGGAAATGATCATTATAAGTCAGCATCTCTTTGACAACACGCAATTAAATTTAAATTAAATTTTAGACGACCAGAAGTCTAAATCCTATTGCTTTCCCCATCTAGAGTAGACCAATGTGGGCTATTGACTCATGTCGTAGGGGTTGTGAGTTCACTACATGTGTTTGTCTGCAGTGCAGAGAACTCTCCAAGGTGCTGAAACTATTTAGAGACAATGGTTCAGCACCTACAACAGTTCCTGTAACGTTCAGACTACAACCATGAGCGAATTCACTGCCTCTGTGACATCAGATCCGGCAGTCTTCACTGGACTATAGCCAATAAATTAATGTGACTTAAAGCAGTGCTGATTGTCATTCAGCACTTGAATCTACTTTGCTCTAGTCTAGCACTTGGATTTGGGCTTATAACAGTAACATACAGGGATGAGACTTTCATGTTGAAACCAAAGATTCAAAACACAAAGGAAGCTCTTTTTTTTGCATATGATGTGTTCTTTCACAGACAGCTGAAAAAAAATCTCTTAAACGTGGATGATTCATGCTTACAAAAGAGGGTACCTTAAAGTTGCGTATTTTTGTGTGTGCCCCTTTTCATGCCCTTTCTTTCATCCTTTGTCCGTCAAAACACCTGATAATTTTTCATCCAATCAGAGCATTTGGAGTCGAGTAGGAATTTTGATTCTGCAAAAGGGTCTGGATTGATTGGAATCCAGTTTGGAATCAGTGATCTTTGCTATCGTTATTCCTACTCGATTGTGCTGATCTCTTAGTGGTGCCCTAGGTCTTAGATTCTTTTGCCTGCCTGTTGTCTTGGCCAGCAAGCTTGCTGTATTTCCATCTTGGATTCTTTCCTTTTTGTTTTTTTTCTTGATTTTTGTCTTCATGCCTCCTTGGGACTATTTCCCCACTCACCCATTCCGAACTTTTCCTCCTGATTTCTTTGGGGAATTTTCCCTCTTTGGAATCATTGAGTGATTGATTTCAGTCCATTCCGTCCTGGTCTCCTGGGAGGGTGAGAAAAATCTCCCCATATTTTAGCAGCTTTGGACTAGGATTATATGTTTTGCTTTTATTTGCTTTTTACCTTTATTTGCTTGCTTTTCTTGGCTTTTGGGAGAAGGGGTTATGGGTGCGTGTTTAATTTTGCTATTTTTTTTTCCAGTAGCAGAGGAGATGCTTTGCCTGTTTGTTCAATCTTTAAAAATTGTTATTTGGTTAATTTGCCGTATATCTATTCTGTTAAAGACGTATATTCTGGTTGGCATTTGGGAATTGTTTTGTTTTCCACTGCAGGGGGGCATGCTGGGGGAGTGGACATTGTAACTGTGACAGCAAGCCACTGGACTTTGTGGGTGGCTGTTTTTCTTGGTTGGGACATTTCTCTCTTAAATACCTTCATCTGGAGAAAGGTGGTATAAGAGTGCAATTATTTCTTAAAGATGTTATTCTTGGTGTTGTGATATTGCTCTTTGGTTTGGTATGTAGATGTCTCTGTGTTCCAGGCAGCTGGCTTTCTTGCTTTTTTTGTATTGTGCTGCACTGGCAAAGAGAATATTTTATGCCAGATGTGACACTAGTTCCCTATTGTGTATATTCACTTTTCTAGCTTTTAGGTGCTGTACTGCTTTCGAATTGAAGAACAGGTGAGTGAAATTTTTATGCTCTTCACACAGAACTTGTGTGGTGGTTCATCTTGACTGTCTTGAGTATTTTAGACGTGATAATATAAACGAGTGCCTGTTCTAGTAAGAACCTTGTGACACTGTGGTTAAAGTGCAGTACTGCAGTCAAAAACTCTGCTCACAACTTCCATTCAGCCCCAGCAGATTCAGGTAGCCAGCTCAAGTCGGACTCAACCTACCATCCTTTCAGGAGTGGCATACTGAGTGCCCAGCTGCTGGGGAGAAGGCAATGTTTAACCTGCATAATTAAATTGCAAACCACCCAGAGAGTGCTTTAAGTGCTATGGGGTGGTATATAAGCAGCATGCTTTGCATAGGTTTGATCATTCTTTTTCTTTTTCACATACAGCTCCCTGCTTTTGGAGTAAATGGCTTCTCTATTGCCTTGTCTCTGCTTTTTTGGAGTAATTTTCATGGCGTTTGGAGTTCCAACAAAAATAAAATAAAATGGAGAAACATGAAATAAATGACCCAAAGCAGCCTTTCAGTTTTGTAAAATATAAAATGAAGGGAGCACTGCATGAAAAAGGAAAGAGGCTCCCTGAAAGATTTTGAAACAAAAGTAGAACTCTTCTGCTTTGATTCTTAGAGCCTGGCTCCCTTCAATTACTTGACTAACTTTCTGTCTAATCACCTCTCTTAATGTAGCCACCTTTTCTTCAGAGCCAAACCAACTCTTGGATATCTAGATGAGATTATGGGAGCAGGACACTTACAGCTATCATGTTCAACCTTTTCAGATGTCAGGCTTGCCTTTATCCAAACTAGCAACAAGGGAACTATTACAGGAAAATCAGGCTGAAGCTAAGTACTTTTAAGGCAATGGTTTTTAATGAATAGGTCAAGCACATACTTCAGTCCTTCCCATTGGAATAAATAGTTTTTTAAAATAGCTAATTTGGGTAGCCAGCAAAGCAATACTATTGCATTCTAGAAATGAATTCAGATATCTTAATTGGGAGGCGGGATACTTCTGTTACAAAGGTTGCAGAATTGCATTGCACGTAGCAGCCAGAATACAAAGACACTGCAAATGTTGTATGCATTGTAAAAATCACCATAAATAAGATACTAGCCATAGTAGCCATTACACTTTCAGAGGTTTCTCTCTCTCTCTTTTGCTCCAAATGACATCACTTTCTCCTAGACACTGACAAAGTTTTTTCTCTCATTCTGTTCAAGGAATAACTCTATGTGTTTAGTATTATATTGTTTGTTTGTTCGTTTGTTCATTATTTCCATTTCCTTACTACCATATTAGAGGTATCACTGTCTGAGCAGTTCACAACATAAAATAAAATCATACAATAAAAAAGTGTAATAAATACAATAAAAGGATAATAATATACAATAAGTTCTAGCTAAAACACTGAATCTACCTTTAAATGGAAATACACAAATCAAAACCCATTTGAGCATCTTGAGTCAAGTAGAAGGCAGCTTTATATAATTCTGTCTTAATCAGCCTTTTGATTATGACAGAATTATATAAAGTTACCTTGTCAAGAGGGGTGGCACCTGTCAAGCCTTTGTAGAAAAGTTTATTTCAGAGTGAAGGGGCCATGACTGAGAAAGCCCAATTCCTAGTTTATTGGCCTCCTTGAGTGTTACAATTCTTAACATCAAGGACTGCAACAGGTGGTCAAGATGGGTAGCTATTTTGTGAAAGAGATATTCTGCCAAATATTGAGGTCCGAAGTCATTAAAGGCTTTATAGGTTATGACCAGCACTTTAAACTGAGCACAGAAACTAACAGAGAGCCAATTAAAGCATACCAAGATTGGAGATATGTGTTTATAACTTCTGGTACCTGTAATCAGTCCAGCTGTCACATAGAGAGTTACAGCATTGTATTTTACCAATGCACAAGCCATTGGTGTTAGGCATTTCTTATTCAGGTAGCAGCACAGATAGATGATGAACTGAAGCTGATAAAAGGCACACACCAGATAATTGCACCTCCATAGAAGGAGCTGGATTCAAGAGTAGCCCCAGGCTGCCAATCCAATCCCTCAGGGGGAGTGTAACCCCACTGAGGTCAGATAAATATCACTTTAACTTATCCAGCGATCCTCTAAAAAAAAAAAGCACGTCCATTTTATCTGGATTTAGTTTCATTTTACTGAAACTGAATCTAGTTTCAGTAACAAAGTCTACTGAGTAGACTTTGTCTAGAGGGGCAGGGTATAAATCTAAATAAAGTGAAGTAAGTAAAAGGCCCTTGTCCAATCCAGTATTGACAGCAGGCAGCATTCAAGGACCTAGATAAATAGAAGGAGGGATAGAGCTGTGTATTGATGACAATAAACTCCAAATCTCTGTATGACTTCTCCCAGTAGCTTCATGTGGATATTTAAAAGGATTGGGGAAATAGCCAAACTCTGTGGGACCCCATAACAGAGGTCCCAACAGGCATCCCCAAGCTGTATCAATTGGGATTGGCCCTCAAGGAACCACTGAAAAGCAAAGCTCCCAAGCCCCACACTCAGTTGCTATCTCAGAAGGACCAACGGCCAGAAAAGATCTAGGAGGACCAACAGGATTATACTCCCCGTCTGCCTCCCTCACGAAATCACCTTGTGGAGCAACAAATGCCCTTTCAGTCCCCTGATGCAGCCTAAATCCTAACTGAGGTGGATCTAGGCTATCCATTTCTTCCCAAAAATGCCTGTAGCTGATCAGCCATAATTAACATTATATGATGTTTGGTTAATCATCTACAGTATTTTAGCAAAACGAGGAAACTATTTAAACAAGATCAGACTATTTCTCCTCTAAGCCATGAGCTTGGAAAAGTTAATTTTTAGATTATTACACTTAGAATCCCATCGTCAGCATGGTAAATTACTTTCTTCAAGCTCTGACCACATTCAATGTTGTCCAAACCATTTGCTCAGCAGTGTTGTGTCTAGTCCATCAGTTGCAGCTTGGACCTGCCCAGGGCTGAACCTGGAACTCTTTGAATGCACAACATGTGTTCCACCACTGAATGCTTGTCCTTTTTAATTTCGGTCAAACACACAGAGTTAACATGTCCTATATGATGCATCTATGAGTTCTATAAACCACCTTATTTAGAATTGTTCTGGGGAAAAAAATTACATGCCCCCCCTCTCTCAGAGGGGAACAATTAAGCTTTAGAGAGAAATGTGTGTGTACCCTATGATTACTTCTTGTGATGACAGGTTTACTTTTGTGTCCTTAAATGTTACTGAAGTGATTATATGATTGTCTAGTAAACTGGAAAAAACATATATGTTGATAAGCATACAGACTTAATAAGTATACCATTGACATTCTTACAAAATGCAAGGTTTATGCTCAGGGTTTATCTATCGCCTATTATGGACTGCATGTGTTGGAGAAAAAGATAACAACTGGTATCATCATTTCCACCATTCTCTTATTCTCTGACACCACCACACACAAACAAATTGCTATTGTGTCTTATCTGAGCCACTGAGAAGAAATGGTCAACATGGGCTATGCCATCTGAATGACCTCTTTTTTATGTATTGCATTCCATTGCCCATCAGGGTACTGTTGCTTGTGAATAACTGCTCAGACACATACAGTCACTTTGAACACTAACATAAGTTTATTGTACAAACTGTACAGTAATATATCTTAGCTTAGGAGACTCTGTTCTGTTCTTTTCCAGTCCCCATTTTTTTTGTTTTCACCATCCTTCAAAGGATGAGACATATTTTCTAGATTGTATTTTACGCAGGAAATTAACACAATTAACCATGTTAACTATAATTAACCGTGAACCGTGGCCTGTCACTTGAACATCTGAAGGCTTTCCAATGTGGTTAGACTCAGAACTAGATGGGTTATTAAATGCCATCTAGTCCAACCCAACGCTGATGCAGGAGATCTGTTGCTAAAACGTCCTTCATACCTCTGTATTAAAACATCTGGCAAAGTGGGAACTATCGCATTCCAAGACATACGTGAGGCATCTCTGTCAACAGGACTCAACAGATGTTCTGCATATTTAGTACTCCTTAGACACTATCACCAGAATACTAGAAGGTGATAAGGTTCTTTTTAGTTTAGTTAGAACAGAGCATGAAAACATAATGTTAAAACTAATGCATTAATGTTAGTTTGGACATTAATTTGTTGATGTTATTCATTCAACAACTCTTATAAAATTAATTTGTTACATTAATCATTAGTAACATCTTGGCAACATGTTACTTTTAAATTACATCCCAATTAAAAGTATTAAAATTGGCCTCATTCACCACTGAATTAATACATTAAAGTGGCATAAATGCTAATCTGCTCAAAGTGTTAATGTGATGCTAAAACGGTTACAATAATGCCTTTCAGAGCTGTGGTGAAAAATTACAGCAAATAAGGGTCAATGAGCTAAGTTCCATTAGATCAGTTCCAAGTTCTGATTTAGAATGGAGATAATTTTCAAAAGTCAAAATCAAAAAACGGTGAATTTATAAAAGAATGTGCCATGGATCTCAAAGGACTTCATGATGACTTCCAGTCACCCAGCACCAGCTTTGTGTACATTCCTTTGAGTGAGAAGCAAACCAGGACAACTATAGCTTAGAAATGTTTTATTCACAGTTCTCAGGAAAGGATTCTGAAAAAGTATACACTATCAAAGTAAATTGTCCAAGCTCTTACTAGAACCATCCAATAGCATCAAATCCATTGTGCCAGGGCCATCTTCTTCTTGGCTTTTCATCGGCTTTCCTCATGCTTGAGATTAGTTCTTGAAGCCTGAGAAATGGAAAATAACCAGTTGCTCCTGGTGAGACAAAGGAGGACTGTAGTTGCTACTGAATTCTCTTTTCATATTCTCTGAATGTCACCTGGATAGACAGGACTTTTGAGGAGAGGAGACTAGTGTGCCTCAGAGCCTTGAGAGAGTCATCACTTACCCTGTGTTTTAGATCATTCTATGTGGAAGACGTGCAAACTGATCCATCACAGTCTTTCATCACAATCATTTGTGCTACCCATTTCTTATTTTCCCTTCATGAATTCTCAGAGGGTAGTAGACAGAAAATAAGAAAAGTTAAACTGGGAATATGATGTGGAAGTTAATGATTAGGTGATATAACAAAGCTGTCTTATTAACCAAACCTACATACATTGTCAGACCTATCTATGCTGAAGTGATTAATCATCAGAAGGCAAAGGTCAGTAGACATCCCTCAGGCATCCTCTTTCACATACCCCTTAGTCTTTTCCAGTTTAGAGTAAATATATAGAAAGCAAGCAAGTTATGACTAAATTTAAGACACATTAATGTTGATGTGACTACTTTAACACAGCTAAGTGTGTACATCCCACACTAATTCGCAGTATATCAAGTTATCAATTTTTATTTCACGTTTCAAAGTGACATTTACAGTAGTTTTGCCCATGCCTTTTGGTAAAAAATATCTTACTCAGTTCTATTGTGACGAGCCTAACAGCACTAATAGTTCCATAGAGTGACTGATCACAAGAGAAGGAGGAATGGCAACAACATATAGCAAGCACAGAGAACCTGGAACAGTTCAAGCTTTAGCATTGCCATGCTGAGGTGGCCTGAGTAAATACACCCACTGAATGATCCAGTTTCTTATGACTGGCCTCATAGTCTACCTCTCTGCTAGTGGCTTCATGGCACTGACCAGAGCTGGACTTCTTTGACATGGACAATAACAGAAGCGGCCACCCTTGTGGTTTGCCTCAGAAAGCCACTGTTCCAAGGTATTTTTCAGAACCTTGGGAAATTCAAAAAGTCTGATCTTTTTTTTAAAAAAAGGATGACACCCTTTGCCATCACTGACATTGTAGTGGACTGCAGCTGAATATCTCCAGAAAACACTCAGTCTTTCATAGTGAATACAATGTTTTCTGCTAGCTTATGTTATTTAATATGTCATGATAAACAACCCTTTAAAAAGAAAAAGGCTGTAATTGCAGTGATCTGAGTGAGCTCTTAAAAATATAGAGTAGCAGTCATTACGACCTTATTTTTAAACCTGAACTACCAAGAAAGAAGTTCACATTTAGACTACATGGTCCTCCTACTGCTCTACCTCTTCCTCTTCCTGCCACTCAAGCCCCAGACATTACCTTATCTTGCACATCAACTGGAAAAGAGATAGGCCTCCTCATTGCTTTCTTCATGAAAATAAGGATGAGTCTGAGGAGCAGAGGCTCTCGCTAGTTCTCATGTAGGCTCTACCCAAAAGTAAGAACCTTGAAATAAGCATGTAGAGCCTCCAGGTGTGGAGAAACCACTTCTCTCCAGACTGGTTCCTAGCCATATGAAGAAAGCAAGCAAGGGAGGAACTTCTCTCCATCTGTGTTGATGATGTCAGACAAGATAAGGACAAAATAAGGCTTTAGCTGGTGAACCAGCAAAATGGATCACAGCCTTTTCTTTCCTCTCCCATTCAATTAATCAATAAATTTAATAAATCTAGAGGATTTTATTAACACATAATTAAATAATAGTGTGTGTAGTAGATAGAGCGGATAGAGTGATGGACTAGGATCCTGGAGGCCAGGGTTCGAATCCTCGCTCAATCATGGAAACTCATGGGGGAAATGGAAATGGTAAAACCACTCCTTAAATATCTCAGTAACATTGAACACTCTGGGGTTGGTATAAGTCAGTTCCAACTTGACAGCACATAACAACAATGGACTCATAGGCTGGAATCCAGTAGTAGGCCAAAACTAGATTAGGCCTACTGAATCAATGAAATTTATGGAGGAATTGGTTCACCAAATCCCTCCTGATTCAATGGGCCTCCTCTAGTTTACTACTGGGTTTCAGCTGTAGTTTCCCAGCATAAATCAAGAAGAGGAAGGAAGAGGAGGACAAGGAAAAGGAGAAGACATGGTGATAGTAACAGACGGCACACAAGATGTTAAAACCGTATGAGCAGGTTTTAGCCTGGAGTGTGGATTTATACTTCATCGGCTTCATAATCTGCTTTATTTGTTTAGCCAGCGTAAGTTGTTTTATTTGTAACTCCCTAGCAGAATCCATCTCTTTCAAACAAGCTAGTCCCTAAAGAATTATCACTGTATTTATTCTAAATTCCAGTGTGTTAAATAAAATTCCCTTGAGAAGGAGAGCAACATGAGTGTGAGTGCTAATTGGGACAAATCCACTAAGGCACATGACTGGTAACGTTGAAAGACCTTTTACGTGTATGCTCCTTGGAATTATGTGCATCCACATGTCAGGCCAGTATTAAAAGGAATAAACCTTGCACCATAGGCTATAGCATATTGCCGTATTGATAAGCAAAAAAACAGTCACAGAAAGATAGCACTGTCCTTGGGAAGTGACAAAAGACTAATTATTTCGCTAATGTTCTGTGACTTCTTTTCTCAAAGGCTAGTTTTACCATGAAATTTTCCATGCAGTCCAAATGCTGCAAACCCCCACCAAGTAATTAGAAGGATGCTATTGAAATGTCAGTTCAAGGTTGCAAATGACCAAAGGAAAATGTCTTAAGGAAAAATTTTATTGCGATTCTTTTTAATAAGGAAAAGGTCTGAAGGCAAAATTTTATTGCAATTGTTTTAAGAAGGAAAAGGTCTTAAGGAAAAATGCTATTCTAACTGTTTGTAATATGTAAAGTTGCTGTCAGTTTGCTCTGGAGAACCCTTGCAGGACCAATGTTGGAAAATGAGCTTTGGGTTTTTCTAGAAGCAGAACTAGAACCCACTCCCTGAAGCTACAGCTCATCAACAAACCACTGAAATATGACACATTGTGCGATGATGAAGGAATAATGATAAATGGAATGAGAACGAAGTTTGATTGCTTTCTAGGGGGGAAATGCTACAAAAATTAATGGAATAAACATGAGATGTTTTTAAAGAAAACTGAAAGTAGACAAAGGGTGAAAGGACAGATTTGCTGATTCAGGCAGAAGGCTTTGAGAGTTTACCACTTAAAAGACTGGCTTCAAGTCCTTGAGTATTTAAGTACATGTGTGATTCTTAATTAGGTTTTCCATCTATTTTTTTCCCTGACAGGCTCCTCATATTTAACATCTATATGTCTTTATGGATGCACCTCCTCCTGAAATGATCAAAATTAGTCAAAAGCCTGAGGAAATAATCAAACTCAAAAGTGAGTGAATGCCCACTTCCAGTGATGATGATGATGATGATGATGATGATGATGATGATGATGATGATGATGATGATGATGATGATTATTATTATTATTATTATTATTATTATTTTGGTTGAGGGCTTTTAGGCCGGGTGCACATGCAAATGCTACTGCCACTTGTAGAAATCCCCAGGAGCTTTAAAAGGCTACTTTATTTGGAGATTCTGTGGGGTCTTGAGGGTGCCCCAAATAGCTATCAGGGATTATCTGCAGTTATTGAATTTTATTGGTGCAGATGGTTGAGAATGAGTTCCTCATTGCTCAGGTGGTCACCTCGATGACTCTCAGCTCCAATTAGAAGCAAAAGAAAATGCAGTGCTCTCCCACACAAAGCTGTTGCGAACATCACAAAAAAGAAGTGACACAATATGTTTAGCATGCAAACAAAATACCAGCATAGAAATACATGTGCACATATCTAACATAGTGACCAGAATTCTATTAGTTATTTATACTTGCTTAAGAGAAATGGCATAAGTTGCTCATAAGCAAAGCAATGTTTGTTTGATGAAATGGGCACCCAGAAATGCAGTCAGCTCCTTTTAATCAGTAGCAACGTGCCACTACGACTTCTCTGATTTTTCTTTGGCATGCATAAATTGCCAATAGGACTCTGGCCTATATCAGACCTTTTGAAGTTTGCATGAAATGTATATCTGAAGGATATTTCTTCCAGCAAGGCCAATCTAAGGGGAAGGGGGGTGGGAGAGAGATGCAATTGTTTTCATTGCTCTTTTCAAGCTATAAAACTTAACCCTAGACCCACCACAACTACTAATATTTCTTAGCATTTTCCCCCCTCCCTCCAAAACAATAATGTATTTTCCAGATAACTTTTTCAGCCCTTAGGTGTTATGTATGGCAGAGCATTTACTTCTTTTCAATTTTCACCGACACTATCCTCACAAAGCACTCTTCTTAAACCAAGCAGAGGCAGGGACAATAAAAATGTCTTACTTATGCTCTTGGGCCTTTTCAGCAACATAACTTCTGATGAAAGAGCATTGACCTTCATTATTGTCCTTCTGCTACATGGGAATTTTCAAAATTAGGAACAATATACTGAAACACCACATCACTTGCCAGATTTACCTGTAATGCCTGCTTTACTCCCTCAGTTGTATCAATACAAGAACTTGGACAGCATTTCATGGGGATTTTATGTCCAAGAATAGAAAGTGTATAGCTCAGATTTAATGGCCACTCAAACTGTAGATGCACCCCTGTGTAGCTAACGTGCCATCTAGAATACATTCATAAGGTACTGTTGCATTTGCTGTTCCTAATTTTTCCCTTAATTTGCCTAGCCTTTTACGGTAGGATATTTATGTACAAGCTCATTTGTATTCACTTCAACTGATTGTCATGAAGTCAATCCTGACTTATGGCAAACCTCCTCAAGGTTTTCGAGGTAGAGACCATTCAGAAGTGGATTACCATTCCCTTCTTCTGGGGGCATCCTGGGATGGTGCAGCTTGCCCCAAATCACACAGATTCACTCTAGAGGCACAGTGGGGAACTGAACTCCCAGCCGTTGGTTCCACAGCAAGATACTTAAACCACTGAGCTATCCAGCCACTGAATAAAAGAACAGCTGTTCCACATGGAAAGAACACATTTTGGACTTTTTTTGTTGAGAAAATAAAAGGAACAGGGGATATAATAAAGAGAAATGGAATTATACATAGTGTGGAGAAAACACATTGCTCTCTAAGATGCCCATATGAAGTCCAGAGATAAAAGGTACAGAGAGAAGAGGAGGGATGAGTTTAGCAGGTCTAACTTCTCGTCCCTGTAAATGATTCTATCAGGCTTCTCAAATCCCATAGCTCTCATCTATTGCAGGTTATATCCAGTGTTCAGTACTTTTTCCTAGTTCTTTCTCCCAAGAGCAGGAATGCTTAAACTGTTTGGTGGAGTGTGTGTGACTTGGGGGGATGCAACAGTAGGTGTTTGATTGGAACATACCAGCTGTTCAAGTCTTTCCGCCTCTCTGTCTGTATGCTACACACGTCTGTCCTTTTGCACTTTCTGAGGCTTCTGATGACAAATTAGCAAAGAACTAAAACAAACTTTAAACTGTTTTTCACTCACCATAACTCCCTAGTGGTCATCACGTGCAGCCAAGTTGCTGCAAACTTTTGTCAACCATAATGGGATTTTAGAGATCTGTGAGATAGTTAAGGAGTGGTTCATCATTGCCACCCATCTATCCCCAGTAAGTTTCCAAAGCTAGGTGAGGATTTGAACCCAGGTCTCCTGCATCCTAGTCCAAAGCTCTATCCACTGTATTACACGGCCACTCACTTCTAATACTCCTGAAATTTGAAGGTTTCTTGCCTAGAGGCACCTTTCTGATATATGCCTTTCTCGTACACATTGCTCCAAACTTCACTGCAGAAGAGAAATCAAATCCTTCCATCAGCTCAAAACTATTTGAACACTCTCCTATCTAGTATTTGGAAGCTTATTTTTTTTTTACAAAGGAGTTCATTATGTTATTCATTGTGGTATTTAGATGGTATCAGTGAACATTATTGTTCATTACTGTTAATGGTAAGTAAGAACAGATAATTCATTGCACTGAACATTATTAATGCAGTGAATTATCATTGGCAGCGCCCCAGAAAGATAGGGGGAAATGGTTTCCCCTCCCAGTTCTGATCAAGCTTGAAAACAGCTGAAAATACTTACAGAAATAAAAAAAGAGAAACAAAACAATACAGTGGTTACAATGTACCATTGATAAGAGGATGAAACACCATGAAAATGACTATCTAGAAACTACTAAAATGCTTTTAAATGCCCTTTGAAAGTAACTTTTGTAACTAACATGAAAACACTACTTCTTACAGTAAAAAACTAACTTCGAAACTACCTGCTAGACTAGTTATCCAATTTCAATTACACTCCCATTGCACAAAAGTAACTAGTTGACTATAACTATGTTACTTATAACTAGATACTTCCCAAATCTGCTTCTACCCAAACCTCTGCACCCATTCTTCTAAAATTTTTGCAAGTTTCTTAACCAGGGCACCTCTACCAGTCTACCATTTCTTAATAATAATCTTCCAGAGAGTAGGATTATAATAGACTTTTAAAAAAAAACAAAACAAAATTCCTCCAAGTGTAAATGATTCTAGATGAAATGGGCCCATTTTCAGAATCACTGAAGCAAAGCTGAAATAAAATACCATGTCAGTTCAGACCCTAGTTTGCAGTCAGAGACACATGTCCATGTACAAGACATCGGTGTGTCACATCACATCAAATTTGATATGTACAAGCACCTTCTAAATTGCATAGGTATTTCTAATCATAACATGAATTCTCAGCAAACCCATGGATGGGAAGGGTGGGTGTTTGCCCCTACAGGAAAACATGCTGTATTATATCCTATCATATCACCATGCAGAACCCATTCCTTCCAATATACTTGCATAGACCCAATATCATACTGATATATTTGAAATTTGTTATGAATATGAAAGGTAAAGTGAAATCCAGCCCTCTAACTCCTGGAGTTTCTCAGTCTAGTCAAATCCAGCCTTCTCAGGGAAATTGAATTCGGCTCACATAGTAAAAATCATTGTGACTGTCAACGCTCATATTTAACTTAAATGGCTTTATGCTGCACAAATTAGTTACAGATTGAAAAAATAATGAACCAGTGTTTTTTGAGATGTTGCCTTCCCCCTCGCTTTTCTGGAGCTAGTGGATATTGGCTTTCAGAGGCCGATAGATAGTATGCTTGTTAAATCAGAAAGTATGATAGCTTAGCTGTTGCTTTTCCCCGCTTTTAATTTCCACTATGTCAAAAAGTTTGCGCACCTCTAAACTGAAGGATCAAGCAGCTTCATAAAGTATAATGGAAAGCGTATGGTTCACATAGCTAATGGGGAAATACTTTTAGCAGCTCTGCAAAATGAGTTTTTAATTCAACAACTGATCACAAATTAATGCAAAGAGCAGAACAGGGATGCATATATCTGTGGAGAACAATTCCAGGCTCTTAGAAAGGAACTATATTCTGGTTATTTAGAGGTCTAAAAAGGAACAGAATCATAATGGAGTTGGAAGCAGCCTAGCCCTGCTCAATGCATCGATCCAAATCTAAGTATATCTGACAGATGGTTGCCTAATTTTATCCGGAATGCTTCCAACCTTGAAGCACTCACCCCCTCCCATTGTCATACTGCTCTAACAGTTCAAAAGTGTTTTTTTTTTCAGCCTAAATTATAATGTGTGTTGCACTTTGCTGAATTTGTTCCAGTTTGCCAGCATCCTTCTTAAAGTGTGATGTCCAGAACTGGACACAATACTCAAGATGAGGCCTAACCAATGCCAAATACAGTGGAACTAGTACCTCATGGAATTTGGAGACTATACAGTGGTGCCTCACTTAATGACGATAATTCGTTCCAGGAAAATCGCGGTTAAGCAAAAACATCATAAAGCGACATTAAAAACCCCATTGAAACGCATTGAAACCCATTCAATCAGTTCCAATGGGATAAAAACTCACCGTCCAGCGAAGATCCTCCATACGGCGGCCATTTTTGCTGCCTGTATAGTGAGGAATCTGTCCCTAAGCACAGAGGGGAGCCATTTTAAGCACCCAATGGCCATTTTGAAAACCCGATGATCAGCTGTTTTTGATCATCGTAAAGCGAAAATCAGTTCCCGAAGCAGGGAACCGATCATCACTAAGCAAAATTCCCCCATTTAGACCATCGACAATTGCGACCGCAAAACATCATCGTAAAGCGGATTCGTCATAATGTAGGGCAATCGTTAAGCGAGGCGCCACTGTACTTCTGTCAATGAAGCCTAAAATAGCATTTGCCTTTTTTGCACTGCTGACTCATATTTTGTGATATTCAGTTTGCAATATTCTAAGACCAAATTGTTCTACAGCTTTACTTTACTGTGTTCATAGGATTTCATTCTCACTTTGAATTTTTACCCAGAACCTACATGTTTTTTTCTCAGAAGCTCCACTTTATCATCTTAGTCATTACAAACAGGACCAGAGTTTATAGAATAATATAAATATAATCATGTATAGCCTCTCAAAAGGAATAAGTAAATTAAGGACAGTATTTTTCTGTGCATAAAATGCTATTTTTTCTAAAACCATTACATTAAAAATTGAGGGGCATCTTTTACACAGAAGTAAGCTGAGATAGCTGAGGAGAGAACAAAATGGTACATACCTTGCCTCTGTAAACAGGCTTTCTTTCAGTCACGAGGCTTATCTTCCTACAGTCAAGAGACTTAGCTTCCTCCAATCATGAGCCTTGTGGAAATGATGTCAGCTGATGCTGTACAAACCAATTGGAACACACCTCCTTAGAGGTGGAGCCTGTAGGCAGTGTTCAGATTCAACAGGGACTCCTAATGTCTGATGTTTTTAGCCCAGAGGCTGAATCCTCAAAGCTACGTTTTCTTAATTTTGTGGTTAGAAAAGTGTGGGTGAAAGCTATGTTTTCTTAATTTTGGGGTTAGAAAAATGTCTGTGTGTGTGTGTGTGTGTCTGTGTGTATGTGTGTGTGTGTGTTATAAATGAGGGCATGTTATAAATGGAAAAATACGGTATCTATTGGTTTTTGTACCCATGTTTTCTATTAATCTGAGGTGGGAATCTCAGAGGCGCAAAGCCATCCTACAGATTTTCTGGCAGCTGAAGTTCTACACTTCCAAGGGAGAAGAACTAAAGGGGCACATGGGCAAAGAGGCTAATTTGCATATCTAATTCATTTAGGGTTGCTACGTTAGTTTTTTGTTAATTGAAAAATTAGTTTACCTTTTTTAAAAAGGAAAAAAAAACCTCTTGCTGGACAATGTTTCTAAATGTAAAAATATTGAGGGAGTATGAAGAACCCCAGGATCTGAGTGGGGGCTCAATGCATGGCAAAAATGCTCTCATGCCATGTAGAGGCCACCAAGGGGCTTTCTGAGCAAAGTGCATTTCCATCCTTAAAATTAAAAATGTAAAACCTTTTTGGAAATGTGGAAGATCTTCGATCCAGGAGTGCCGATGACCTGCAAAAAGATGAGCCACACATTTCTCTTCCACTATCCGACCGAACCTTCCGGCACTATAAACATATTCCTAAGCGATTTCTGGCCTTTGCAAAAGGCCATTGTGCTCCCTTGCTGTCTCTTTTCATGTCTGAAAGTAACATAGCTTGTGTGCCTGAGGATGGAGAGAATGGATGTGAGCTTTTTCAAAGCCCACTTGGTTAGGAAACGTGCAATCCTTGCAACCAGAAAACACACACACACAGCATGCATATCGTTCCAAGATCAAATGTAACATGTGCAGGATGATCTAACTGTACTAACCGTGTACAGAAACACATAGTGGGAAACCCCTAACCTTTTCCCACTTCCATTTCAAAATACGCAGCCAATTATGGGGAGACTGTTGTTGAATTTACAAGGAAGAAAATCCCAGCTTGCAGCATTTTCTCTCTGTGAAGCCATTCATTCACATGCCACTTAGAAGCAAACATTTGACAGCATTTAAGAGCCTTATCCTTCTCTGAGTAATAGCTGCTTTACATTTTACACATTTACTCCACATTTATATATCCTAAGGAGCCATGGAAAGGTACAGAAAGGAGGCACAGAGCTTTACAGGAGCAGATCCAGAAGAGGAACCCACATAGATACTGCCCTATCCCCAAATGTGGAGGGAGTCAAAATATGTTTTTATTTATTTCATTGATTCCCCAACTTGTTTTTCAGGCAAATGGTAAAAGCAAATAAAAACTAATATAATGAAAACATTAAATACATGCAGACACACGCACACACACGCACACACACACACACACACACACACACACACACACACACACACACACACACACACACACACACACACACAAAATCAATAAGGCATCAATAAAAAGAAACAACATACATGCACCCAAAGACTCTCCAGCAGCAGCCCAAATTAAATGTCAAAAGTCTCTCTGACTATAATGGTCTTCATCTGGAATTGGAAAGTCAACAGGGAAAGGTCTGACTCAGCTCCTCTTATCAGGGAGTTTCAGGATTTAGGAATAACTACTGAGAAAGCTCTGGCCTAGGAAAAAAGAAGGACTGCCACAAAAGACCAAGGCAGACAAAGAAAAATATGGTCTTTTGAATATCTTACCTTAAAATGTCCCCCCAAAAACCCACTAGCATTGTGTGGAGTGCAAAAGGACTGTTAGGTCATCAGATAATTAGGAACATAATGAATCATGACCCCCAAAATGGAAGTCCTAGTGCTGTGCCAGAAAGGAATGGGATAGCTCTAAAAGGGGTGTCAAGATTGAGTGCTCTAAGTCAAAACATCAGTGTTAAATCAGTTTGAACCAAACCACACCAAAAGCAATCCAAATGGTGAGCTATATACCCATCTGGACAGGACCCTGCGATTGCTGTGGCCACAGATGGATCATATGACAGCCTGAACATTTTGCCTAGAGTCAGTGCAGATCAGTGAACTTGTCTCTCCAGTTTCTCTCTTCACAGACAATGTGGAGAATGTCAAGAAGTCATTTGAATGCAGGCTGTGACAGAGAAGAAGAAAGGGAGAGGGGGCCTTTATCAACCTCACTTGCTTGTCAACCTCACTTGCTAAAATGCATAACCAGTAGAGCACACTAAAGTGTGCACATTCCAACACACACCTTTTGCAGCCTTGAATACTTTTCTAACAGAGAGACAGGAGTATTTATTCATTAAAAAAATAAAATTTATACCAACCATTGCCACTTGGTAGACTTAAACGTATTGGTTCTATGTATATTCCATCCCTCATACACCACTTTTTCAAGTTTGAAACACTCCACAAGATAATTGGCCACCCTGTTCTGCCAATGTCTGAAACCTGCCCTGTAGTATTGCCACCAAATAACTTAGTAAGCATGAGCTAAAGCAGAATAAAAGGAGGTTTACAGAAGTCTTACCATATATAGTTCTTTGAAGGAAGTGATATGGAATCAAACTGTCTTAAAGCAGATCTAGAGTTCCTAATCCCCTCCCCAGAAATTATCTTAAATATTGTCACAGCGTTAAAAGATAAATCACTTTAAATGGATACACTACTGTGAAATGACTATATCTGGTATTTAATTGACCCATGAAATGGAGGCTTTGTTAAATAGCTGATTCTGCAAGAAAAAGCTGGTTTTGAGAGTGCTGTGGCCAGCCAATACATTCTGGGAAGGAATTAAGCGTTTGCTCGTAGGGGGCTGGTGGGTTGCTTTATTAATAAAATGTGAACGATAGGTAATGAACAGATACTTTTACACTTGAATACAAAATGTATGCCGTCAAGGGACAAGTGAAAAGCTCCATGAAAGGCTTAGCTGTGTACTACTTACAAGTCATAAGTTTTATAAATAAAAAAGTTCTCTTAGCAAAATGGAAAGAGTTTCAAAAACACATCAAACAATGTGTGAGGAAAACAAGCTAGTAATGCTCAAATGTTCATTTCGCTGACGAGCTTCCTTTGCCAGTGCAGGATGCCATTATCGTCCTCCCTGGATAGCGTGATACATGCTTACCTTGCGAGAACATCTTAGGAAGGGTGGGGAGGAGTGGGTTACTTAAGGGAGGCTCCTCCCTCTCCTGGTCCTCTTCTCTTCTTGCACAGAGAATGAAGGAGCTCACAGTTTGGCCCAATTCAAACTGCGTCACTTGGCTGTTTCACTGGAAGGCTTGATTCGGAGTACAGGAGTTTGTTTTCTGTGCACAGTCTCCTGATACAGGAGTAAGAGGCACGATTTGTCTTTCTTTATGGTTAATTTATTGGATTTCTTCTGATTCAAGGCTTGGGATATGAAGCAGCGTGCGAGGGGGTTGCAGCTGCCAGGCCGAATTGCTGGCTGCTTGTTGCACGCTGTGCGTTAGTTAATTGTATGTGCTCCGGGTCAGCCTGGGCTGTATTGAATAGGCGTTTCCTTAAGGGGAATAAAATTGTATTGTGGCGATCACCCAAGTCACTCATGCCATTCATATTCATGAGCTGATTTCCATGAACCTATGAGAGGACTGGAGAGGCGGAGTCAGCTTGGCGGGAGAAGGAGTCAGATAGGGCTGGTTAGTCAGAGAGAGAGGGAACAGATACTAAGAAAGATAGAGCTGGTTAGGAAAATAGGTAGAGAAGATGGTAATGATATAGCAAGAGAAAAGAAGTGTGTACTGAGAGAACTGTTCATGAATTGCTTATGTATAATGTGTATCTGAAGAACTTTTGTTATTGTTCAATCTGCTTCACTCCAATAAATAAGTTCTGGTTCTGTTCACAAGATAAATGTTCTGACAAACGTCATTTATATTGTGGATTGAGGTAATCCACTGGTGGCAGCGAGAAGAAAATGCAACGTGAGCCTTTATGAGGGCAAAACATACAGGTGCCACAAGAGTGAATGCCACAAGTATAAATTTACATTTGATTATTGATAGAACAAAGAGAGTAATTGGCTTTAGTCAGCGATGTCAAGTGGCCACTAACCCCTCCACCCCAGACCAGCAAGGGTGTGTGTTTTTGTTTTATTATATATACAAATAAATAATTTAAAAATAAGAGGAAAGAACTGGTTAATAATAAATAATTTCTTGTACATATTAATCAACTTAAGCCATTTATTTTAATTAATCAGGTTGAATTGTGCTTCACAATTGATAGTGGGTAAATTCTAAAAGGGTGCACTACTATAGAATTAATTGTTGGGGGGTGTTTGGGAATAGCCACCTATTTTGGCATGTGAGTTGACAGTGATACCTGACACTACCAATGCAGTTCCAGTTTGGCCTTGGCAGGGCAGTAGTCAGATTAGCTGGCCATTTCATACATCACCCAACAAGCAAGATTTTAGTGCATCAGTGGGTCCTTGGCCCAGCACAAGAATGTCAGTGGGCAATTGGGTTGCTCCTTATTCTCAAGCCACTTTCCCAACAGTTTTGGGATCAATGCTTGGTGTCAGGGTGTGGCCCTTTCCGTCGGTCCCTGACACAGGTTATAATTCAGTCCCTTTGAAAGCATTGCCTTTTGGAGATCATGCTTTGCCATTAGGGGACCACTTTACTCTGGCAACTAAAGAAAATATTTGATAATATAACTTCTTTGACTTCTTTGACCTACTTAAAAGAAAGGTTGATAAAAAGGATTTGGATAAAGAGGATGATTGGGAGAAGAAAAAATGCAGGAGGCGCAAGCCCAAGAGGACCTGAGCAAACTGCTTGCTGGGTTTTCTTACTTACACCAGTGTAGTTGTAAATGCACAGCCATGGAGGGCACTGTCATTATTCCAATACTTGGACTTAATCTATACAGCCTATGTAGATTTTGCAGGGCAGGTGTGGCTGTTGTACGATGAATCATTCTGTATGCAGAGCACAATTCATCCAAATCTACACTGGGATGAGACTTTGGCTGGTCTGGCTGCAATTCATTACGCCTGCCAGACCTAACCTTGGTGATAGGTTCGAAAACAGGCACCTTAATTGAAAACCAGTTGACGCCCAGAATTCCCATGGTATCACGGGGCAAGTGGTTCAACCCGCTTGCTTTGATGGGACTAGGCATGCCAAAGGCATGCAAACCACCCCATTTCAGGCATGAATGTTCAGCTTGCGGGGGACAACATCCCAGCACATCATGCTTTAGAGCACTGGTTCTTAACCTTGGGTTACTCAGGAATTTTGGACTGCAACTCCCAGAAGGCTTCACCACCAACTGTGCTGGCTGGGGTTTCTGGGAGTTGCAGTTCAAAAACATCCGAGTAACAAAGGTTAAGAACCACTGCTTTAGAGCCAGAGCACAAAGAAATAATAACAAGGACACTGGAGGGAACAAAAAGGCCGGGAGTAGAGGTGGTTCAGCTACCAAAGGGACCCAGTGCAATTAAGGTGTCAGTTTTGGTATCATGGTTGTGAGACTATCTGTGGAGGTTAGATACCCAGTATTTGCTTGATGGCTTTAAATATGGTTTCAGAATACCGGTGATAGATGAGCGAAAGGTCTTTTTTTGCTAGAAATTTAAAATCAGTGCTAGGGATGGAAGGTGTGTGTGTTTAGTCGTTTAGTCGTGTCCGACTCTTCGTGACCCCATGGACCAGAGCACGCCAGGCCCTCCTGTCTTCTACTGCCTCCCGGAGTTGTGTCAAGTTCATGTTGGTTGCTTCGCAGACACTGTCCAGCCATCTCATCCTTGGTCATCCCCTTCTCCTCTTGCCATCACACCTTCCTAACATCAAGGTTTTTTCCAAGGACTCTTTTCTTCTCATGAGATGGCCAAAGTACTGGAGCCTCAGCTTCAGGATCTGTCCTTCAAGTGAGCATTCAGGGTTGATTTCCTTTAGAACTGATAGGTTTGTTCTCCTTGCAGTCCAGGGGATTCTCAAGAGCCTCCTCCAGCACCACAATTCAAAGGCATCAATTCTTCGGCGGTCTGCTTTCTTTATGGTCCAGCTCTCACTTCCATACATCACGACAGGAAAAACCATAGCTTTGACTATTCGGACTTTTGTTGGCAAGGTGATGTCTCTGCTTTTCAAGATGCTGTCAAGATTTGTCATCGCTTTCCTCCCAAGAAGAAGGCGCCTTTTAATTTCAGGGCTGCTGTCTCCATCTGCAGTGATCATGGAGCCCAGGAAGATAAAATTTGACACTGCCTCCATATCTTCCCCTTCTATTTCCCAGGAGGTGATGGGACCAGTGGCCATGATCTTAGTTTTTTTGATGTTGAGTTTCAGACCGTTTTTTGCACTCTCCTCTTTCACTCTCATTACAAGGTTCTTTAATTCCTCCTCACTTTCTGCCATCAGAGTGGTATCATCTGCATATCGGAGGTTGTTGATATTTCTTCCGGCAATCTTAATTCCGGCTTGGGTTTCTTCCAGTCCAGCCTTCCGCATGATGTATTCTGCATATAAGTTAAATAAGCTGGGGGACAATATACAGCCTTGCCGTACTCCTTTCCCAATTTTGCACCACTCAGTTGTTCCATGACCAGTTCTAACTGTTGCTTCCTGTCCCACATATAGGTTTCTCAGGAGACAGATAAAGTGGTCAGGCACTCCCATTTCTTTAAGAACTTGCCATAGTTTGCTGTGGTCCACACAGTCAAAGGCTTTCGCATAGTCAATGAAGCAGAAGCAGATATTTTTCTGGAACTCTCTGGCTTTCTCCATAATCCAGCCCAAGTTAGCAAGTTAGGAAGGTGTAGTTAGAGCAAAAATCCAGAAGGGAGTCGCGGAAGGTATTGGGACCTTACAAGCACCCCCCTGTGGAGAACCTACAAGTATCTCCCTAGGATGCTGTACCCAAGGAAAATAGTGGTGAATATAGGCTCATTCACCATCTGTCCTACCCTGAGGGCGAGTTGGTGAATGATGCTCAGTGCGTTACATCTCTTTTGATGAGGCAGTACACAAGGTCCGTCGATGCGGAGTAGGGGCAGAGCTTGTGAAATGCGACATTAAGTCTTCATTTCGCATTCTCCCTATCCATCTTCAGGACTTTCACCTTCTAGGCTTCTATTTTCAGGGCTCTTACTATATTGACAGGGCCTTGACAATGGGCTGTTCTGGATCGTCTGCTGCATTCAAATGATTCAGTGCATTTTTGGAATGGATGGTTAGGTGTAGAGTGTGCTGCAGGAACACTGCCAATTATCTAGATCACTGGTTCTTAACCTTGGGTTACTCAGGAGTTTTGGACTGCAACTCCCAGAAGCCTTCACCACCAGCTGTCCTGACTGGGGTTTCTGGGAGTTGGAGTTCAAAAGCATCCGAGTAACAAAGATTAAGAACCACTGATCTAGATGATTATCTTTTTTGTGGTGGACATGACACTGGGCAGTGCAAGTTTCTCTTGGAAACATTCCAAGCAATGGCATGCAAGTTAGGGCTGCAATTGGCAACAGAGAAAACCCAGGGCCCATCTACGTCAATCACCTTTCTCGGTATTGAACTGGATCCCATACAACAGTCTTCTCGGCTGCCAGAAGATAAGTTAGAAATGCTAAAGGATCATATTGGTAGGCTTATTGAAAGTAGGAAAGTATCATTGAAAGAGCTACAGGAGATGGTTGGCCATTTAAATTTCGCATGCAAGGTGGTTGCTCCAGGTAGGGCATTCCTCTGTAGATTATGTGATGCAATGAAAGGCTTGCATTGCCCCTTTCATAGAATGCGGGTGACCAGGGATATGAGACAGAATTTTCAAGTCTGGAGTCAGTTTTTGGCAGATCAACACAGCAAGGGTGCAGATCTGTGTTTGGCAATGTGCTCGATGGAAGAGCTTTGTCCAGTGAAAGCAATGCATTCATATTTAGATCTCAGAGGGCAGGAATAGGGTTATTTTTTCAAGCACAAAGATGGGTCGCCATTGACAAAATATCAGTTTGCCCCCCCAAAAAATGTATATACGTCAACATTACCCCCTTGATTTGAAAGGAAGGAAATCATACATTATTTGAATTCAAAATATAATTGAATCCACATAGGCTGTGTACCGAACTAGCAGGATGCACCAAATTTTATAAAGATGTGCACTATTTTTGCTGGAACACATTGCACACCAGCCATGGGATGGTATAGGGAGTAGTAAGGTGTCCAACATACCTAGCAAGTTGCATTAAATTTTTACTAGCTCACAAAGGATTTAATCATCATCAGTGGCTGCCAGAGTGGTGCTAGCAATGACATGCTTGCTAGAGTCAACCAATGCAGAGTGGGGGGGGGGCTTTTCCTACCACTTTAATCATTCTGTGTGTGGTGTGCAAAAAGGAACAAACCAGGCTAAAGGTCACTTCACCCACCCTGGTGCCACAGTCCAATATCAAAGGACCAGTGCACTGATTTTTTATCATCATCAATGGAAAACTCAGCAGGGGCCAGAGGACTGGAAAATATCTACATCCCAATCCCAAAGAAGGGAAGTGCCAAAGAATGCTTCAACTACTGTACAAGTGCACCCATTTCACACACTAGCAAAGTATGCTCAAGATCCTCCAAGGCAGGCTTCAGCAGTATATGGACCGAGAACTCCCAGAACTCCAGCGGGATTTCGAAGGGGCAGAGGAACTACAGATGAAATTGTTAACATGTGCTGGATTATGGAGAAAGCCCGAGAGTTCCAGAAAAACATCTACTTCATTGACTACACAAAAGCATGGCAGAAAGTGAGGAGGACTTAAATAACCTCTTAATGAGGGTGAAAGAGCACAAAAAATGTTCTGAAGCTCAACATCAAAAAAACACAAAAAAAACAAAAACAAAAAGCGAAGATCATGGCCACTGGCCGCATCACCTCTTAGCAAATAGAAGGGGAAGATATGAAGGCAGTGACAGATTTTACTTTCTTGGGCTCTATGATCACTGCAGATGGGGATAGCAACCATGAAATTCTGCTCTGCTCATTACCCCCAGGAATTTCACTTTTATCCCATTTGGGGTAATTTACCCCTGTTCAATGACCACTGCATTAGAATGTTCAGTCAGAAACATTTTAAAAAGTACTTTTTGGTTGAGTTTACTTTATTTTCCTCAGGATATCTCTGAGCAAAGCTATTGAATTAACCTTTTGTGAAGTAAAGGATACACTTACAAACCAGCACAGAAAGATTGACTGCTTGGTTTAAAAAATTTCTTTGTTAAAACCCCAAGCAGAAAATCAGCTATGATTGTTCAGTATGGCAAAAATGAGCCTTGCAAATGCACAATTTCTCAGTGAGCTGACAAAAAACAAACAAACCTACCTTGCCATCTTTCAAATAAGGAGAAAGAATATATAATGCTTTTTGTTCTTACATAAGAGGACAAAGCAAGGATTTACATATACCCTTAGTGGATGCTCCAAATTCAAACATGTTATCTCTAACAACTGATGCAGTTAACAGCCTGTTGTTCATGTTGGCATTTCCACGCACTATTCCACCATTTTGATGAGCCCCTTACTATCTATGTGGGAAATCCTTCAGTCTGATCTTTGAAGTCAAAATGGCATTTCCAAATCTTTTCCAATTCAGTCTGGAGCTATTTGTGTCCCATCTGATTTTGTTTGTGCCCTAGATCTGAATTACTTCGTAAATTTGGATCAACAGCTTCCCAATAACTTGCACTGGTCAAACTGGCTATAACTTTGTTGTGTGTTTTTTCATTGAGCCATGTGGAATTTGGAGTTACTATGGAATATGTGTGTGTGTATATACAGTATATATAGAATCCGTGGTCTTTAAACATCAGTTGCTGCCTTGTGATCTGAAGTCCGTCCATACTTTTAGGTCTACAATTCAGCATGGAGGAATTTATTCTATGGCAACTTGGCACTGCAGTCATTCAGGCTTTTAAAGAAGGAAAAACCTTGTGATCTGTGACGAGAAGGTAACTCGTATAAAACAGGGTGTGAACAATCCTCTCACATGCTGAAAAAAGCTGCACCATAAAAACTGAAAGAAGTGTGAAATAAAGAGAATAATAATATTCTCATCTCTCCATCAGCCCAGGAAGTATGGATCAGCTCATATTAGAGGAGTAACTAGTTATAACTAAATATTTCACAGTAACAGGCATAACTATTACTGTAATTTAATATGAGACAACTTCACTTCTCTTGCAGTGTGACTACCTTTTAGTTACAATTAGCAGCTACAAGGGTGTGGGCTCATTTAATGATGGAGGAAGAATATCACATAGTTCAAGCACCAGCTAGTCCTATACATCTCTCACTCTGTTGTTGGTGTTGGGTTGAAAATGAAGAAAGAGAGTGGGCTTTGTATGACAAGACAGTGACTTGGCATTTAGATTTGTAAAAGTTGGCAGCAACTGCTCAAGTTTTTTAAAAAAGGAGAAATAACAAGTTATTTTTTTGAAATTGTAACTACAGCAATATTTTGAGGTCTTTGAAATGACAACTGTCAACGATGATTTATTTTTTAAAATTAACTTAAGCTTTGAGCAAAGTCTTCATGCATCCCAAACTAAGAAGTTTGTAGTTTAGGAAGGAAATGTTCCATTTCCCAGAACCTAATGGCTTATTGTGTAATATTTGAATATTTGTGTGTATTAGAAGGACATCTTGAAAGTGTTTAGATTTATGGCTCTACTAAGATGTAGTAATATGTCTGTAGAGTGTACAAGACAAAGCCATATTTCTTCTTCAGATAATTAATTAAGGATATTCAGGATTTCTATGTCAGTGTCCAACTCACGCTTTATGGGACAAAATTGTTTTAGAAGCATCTATTTAATATACCTCTCTTGGTCTGAATGAAAGCCAGTATCTATCAAACTGAGGAGGAGCAGGTAGGCCTCTGCATCTTGGTTGGTCTTTTCATTAAAGAAAGTTTGTTGTGCTTTCTTTCCTAACAATTAAACTAATCTCATATTTCATTGCTCCTGGTTGTATGAAATAGTATTACAGTTAAAAGAGAATTTGCATAATGCCTTAGAAGGGCTTATTAACTGTAATAATTTTTAATCTATTATGGAGTGTTTATTATATATATGAAACACTTTTTTGTATAAAAGGATTATTAAAACCTATCTCCTAATCATAAAAATAATGAAAAATATGTGGAAGGATATATTTTGCTAATTTCCCCACCCGAGGCTGCCAAATAGCTAGGCTATTAGTTGAACAGAAATCTGCCTTTTATGCAATTAATTAGTTTTGTAATTGATTAAATTTAAACACACTTATAGGCATATATCAACTCCTTAAAATCAGTATATTTTTGAGAAGCAGAATAACTTACAGTTCAATAAAATGAAGTTACCAGTCACTATGAGAAAGAAATGCTATGTTTCATACTTTATATATAAAATCAAACTACCTTTCCAGAAATAAAAGTAGCACTACTGCCTCACTGAAGTCCACAAGGTTTACCTCAGAGTAGACTTCCACAAGATGCAAGATGCATTTAAAATAACCTGGGGAAATAGCATTATATTAACTAATAAGGCTGCAATTCTATACCCAGTTTCCTTGAGTCATGTTTAAAACAAATGGCTTTACTTCTATATATATACAGATGCATCATTTCGGGTGTGTCCCATTGTCTTGAGGTGACAAACTTTCAACTAGACTAAGGATAAGTGCTTTAGTTGATTAAATCAGTGGTCCCCAACCTTGGGCCTCCAGATGTTCGTAGACTTCAACTCCCAGAAATCCTGGCCAGCAGACGTGGTGCTGAAGGCTCCTGGGAGTTGTAGGCCAAGAACATCTGGAGGCCAAGGTTGGGGACCACTGGATTAAATTACCCAAATTGTTGTTGGTGGAAGTTAACTGTCACTAGTTCTGGTTGATTTGGTAGATGAATAAATCATTTAAAGTCTTGTTTGGTCAAACAAATCACACAACAATCTAACATTTTAGGAGCTTTCATTTTAGTGCTTTCTCATGCAAGCTGAACACTCATTAGATGTAATGGCTTGTTTTTATGATCTTTGCTTGTGCAACAGAAAGGCAGTAGACGATAGAAAACATCATTGATGAAGCATTATTTTCTGCTGGCATTCAACCGGACTCCAGCCCTAGTTTTTAACAAATGACTCTTGAACATTGAAGATAAAGATTGGTATGTGGAGTGTCAAGACTGGGATTAAAGAACAGATTTTTGCTGTTCTTTATTGTTCTGTATTGCTGTTTCTTGCTACGTGTTAATGATATGGATAATGCAATCTTTATTCTGAAAACAATAATTAATAAGTCAATTTAACTGGTATCAGGCTTGATTAGATTTCTTGTGGAGGATGAGGACAGAATACATGAGCACCTGTATAGCTATATAGCTAGGTCATAGCTTACTTGTATGGTTTGGTGGAAAAGTCAACATGCTTCCATGTCTGTACATGGGATTCTTTTTTACATTTCCATTTTCTGCCCCAGATCAAAGGTTACCTTCCCTGCAATTCACCTGGTGATTTCTATGCCAGGCTGTATTGTTGGCAAACAAATTATTTCAGTATTCTTCAATAATTAATTCAATATCTTGGATATGTATGTATACTTAGGCTTAGCTCACTGTGACACAGCATTACGGTAACTGTAGTCATTAGGCTCTTGGTACGGGGGGGGGGGGGACATCCATTAGAATAAGTTTTCTTCTGTCCCTTACAGTACAAGAACCGGAGATTGTCCAGTGAAGCACAATGATGGGAGACTCAAGGCAAGCAAAATAAAATACTTCTTCACATAGTGCTTAATTACATGACAGAGCTTTCTGTCTTGAAAGTACTGTATGTATGGCGTTCTGTCAACTGGTGCTGCTTAAAAACTGGGGAGGGTGTTTTGTATGGTTATGGATTTTGCTGCTTATGGATTTCCCACAGGAATCTGTTTTTTTTTGCTTTAGAAACAGGACCCTAGGCTTAATAGGACTGTGACTGGATCCACCACAGTTCTTGTTAAGTTGCTATGTACAATCTTAGAGTAAGTGAAATTATTACTGATGTTTGTAATGTAACTTGCATTTGAAGTAAAACACGGCTCCTGTATTTTAAAAGCTAACTCTTCACTGGTATCTGCAGCAACATCTCCACTGAAATTGAAAATGGTTCAAGGCTGATCATTGGTTTCTAAGCCAATTCTGTCCTTTCTGGCATTGCTTTATACTAGCGATCTATCCACAGTTGATTTTCTTCCTGAAAGTCTTCTCAAGTAAACCCTGTTAAAAACTAACATGCTGTAGCTGTAAGCCAAAGGTTAGATGCTGAAGAATTCTGTTAGACTGACATTAGCTTTGATTCTGAAAGCAATCTTTCTGGCACAAACCCCATTGACTAGAACAGACCTTTCCCCAGTAAATGGTTTTGAGTGGGAGATGTCGAAGCAGGAAGCCATTGATCTAGTTAGAGACGTGACCCGGGTTATTTCTAACAAGATTCATTTCCAACGGTTGTGTTCTTTCCACCAATAGATTGCATGGCTTGGCTGATCGACCAGTGTGTGATCTGATATTTAAAAATGTCGGGGTTGCAAAGAGAAAAAGGTTCCCTCATCTCCTTCTAATTTTGGCTTTTCCAAATAGATAGACAGATATGCACAGAAAGAGAGCATGTATCACCACATTTTAAAAAGAACTCATCCTTTTATGTATAATTCCTTGTGAGGCAGAGTACTATTATCATGATCATCATGATTATTGCACTGGTTTTGGAAGCAATTCATTACATTGCCATTTCCAAGAGAACAGAAAAATATAGGGAAGCGCTATATAAAAGTGGTAGTAGCAAAAGGCAAAACAAAAAGAAACTGAAAATTTCCTGTAAAAAGCCTTTTAAAACTGTTTGCAAATTTCCTTTGAAAGCAACTAGAACTATGGTTTACTCATTTCACCTAACATAGTAATTATTTAAACACATATCTAAAAGTAGCTAGTTACATTGAAAGTTAGCCACAAGGTAGCCAGCTACAGATAACTCTTTCTTGTAATTCCTTATTTCTAAACTTGCACATGCACCCCCCAAAAATAAATTGTTTGCATATAAATTAGTAGTATATCCTTTTACTATATGTCTGATTGAAGGAGCTTTTACAAGGCCTCATGGGGGAAGTGTTAGATTAGGTCGACACAAAACACAAATCCATGATCATGTTGTGAGACAAACTACAGCTGGGGGTGAAGAAACATCTGTAACAGCCATCCCCCCCCTCCTAGCCTGTCCTCTGTTAGAAAACAGGTATTTGAGTGGCACACAACGTCCCTCCAATCTCTCACCAAATTCCATTACCAGCAAGGATGCAAATGTAAACCAAACAGGTTTGCCTGGCTTTTGTGTGTGGAATTTGGGGATGGGATCTATCTTGTCCTTTGTCCCAGCCAGTAAAGTATGTAAATTTTGGAGGAACCAAGCTTCAGCTGGCTGTGAGATGTATTTATTTATTTTATATATCAGCCAAGGCCATGTACCCCTTCTTTTATGAAGGACATGTGAGTTACTATACCAGCCAACGAATCTGAATTTTTTAAACCATATCTCAAGATTCACCTGCTTGCGTGCCAACCTCAGCCTATGTGTCTTTTGTTTAAATGAAATGTCAGTGCACTTTCACCTGGATTAGCCAAGGCTGGGAACCATTAGTAACCCAGATGTTCTTGGACTGGAATTCCCAGAAGCCTTCACTACTAGCTATGCTGGCTGGGGTATCTGGGAGTTGCAGTCCAAGAACACTTGGATGACCAAAGGTTGGGAACCACTGGTCTATGAGATTAATATGATTGAATATGATCATTAGGGAGAAAACACAAGCATGAGATTCTTCTCCCTCCTTCTCTCCCTCTTCTCATTTTAAAATTATATATAGGCAAATGTGCATGGCTGCAAAGGAGTACAATTGAAAAAATGTGCAAAAACATGGTTAGGCAGTATAGAAAATGAGTAAAAATTGCAATACTTCAGGAGAGATGAATATCAAAATTCCACAAGCCTCCATGAAGGAAGGGAAAATGGTCTCACAACCCAATAAACAAGATGGAAGGGATAAATATTCTATTTATTTAACCTGATTAAACTTACTGTATGTCTACCAAGGAAAAAGGAGTGTAACACATTCAACAAAGTAATCCAAAGTAGAAATATCACAGAGTGGTCTCTAAGCACAACTTGAAAGTTACAAAAAGGTGGAAAAAATAAAGAATTAAATACAGGCATTCTGGAAGCTTAGCACAGTTAAAAAGAATCATGATCTCTAAAATGACAAAGAGTGTGACCACATGGTCAAATACCATGGGTTTGCTATATTTATAAAACTGGTGCCTTCAAAGTATTTTATACTGACCACATGATGCAAAGAAAGGTTGGTTTGAATTGGTCCAGCCCTTTTTGCTCCTGTAGCAGCTTTTTTCCCTCTGTTGCTGGGGCAATCCTGAGTTTTCAAGCCAGAACAAGTTAAATGAGCTTTTTCCCCATGACATTAGTTGTGATACGTTCCTTTAAAGACGGGTGTGTGGCTGTTTTAGTTATGTAGGCATTTGGGGCATGAGGTTCAGGCCTAAGGGAGAATCTGCAAAAGCAAAGCACCATGATTTTAATGGGGGGGGGGGTCTCATTGGGTGCTAGTTCTGAATCCTGCCAAACACAGTAAACTTCAGATTATATGGAAAGGATGTTCTGTTGTGAAGCAAAAACGTAGTGCTGTTAATTATTCTATTGACAGGTCTGAAAGTGAACTTTAAAAGTTTTTCATGCCAGTAGCTTAAAACTACATATGTGAGAGATCAGGTAATTCCTGCATGTGTTACTGTATAGGAAATGGAAGGTGGCTATTTCTGTTATGGAATCATTTGGAGGTATGAATTATGGTTTATTTCGCAAAATACATCATAATTGACATTTTTGATGTTCTGTACTCTCAGACTGTTAAGTAAGTTTTCATGTTAGTTTTGAGAAATGCAGTGATCTGAAGCTTTAAATGAGAAAGCGGCTTCACAGTGAGCCAGAAAAGGATCAGCAGTGGCAGGAGGAGAGGAAGTGGGACTGTGGACTGGAATGCGAATCGTGTCCCATCTAGTATGAAGGGTGAACTATCAAATCAATTCACAGCCCTGTGTGAGCATGGATTCTGACTTAATACAGGTTGAAAATCAAATCCAGTGTAGTTGCGCTACAACTCACTTGGACCCTATTTCTAAGTCAGAACATCTTGTTCCTCATCTCATTGTTCTGAGATTGTCTTGGGATCAACAAGCATCTGAGAGAAAGAGAGAGGAAGAGAGAGCTCTCGCTGGATATTTAGAAGTCTTTCAGTCAGCCAGATTGGCTGATACCTCTGAGTTATCAGTAGCAGCAGCATCACTGGCATCACAACTATCCTTTCTTAGGTGCGAAACATTTCTAGCTTTTCTAGATATGCATGTTGTAAGTCTGTACCATACACATTGCAACGCCTGCAATGTGTTGCTGTGTAATGACACGGAATGGCCTGCTGCCATGGCAGAAGAAGAGGTCACAAGATGAACACATTATCAAACAAAAGAAATTCCTTGCATGTTTACTGTTCCATACATGGTTTCTCCCAAAAGGATTCTGGCCACTATATTTATGTTGCTGTCTTATGTCATGTACTATGTGGCTGGACGGGGACTAAGAAACCAATGCTTCATTAGAACTGATTCCCTCTTCCCCGAGGGTTGAGGAGAAAACCTCACATACTTGATTTTAGATCCCTATCCTTGATATTGCCATTAGAAGATCATGATTTAGGGTCTGAATGCAGAAACCACTTGGCTCTCGATTATGTGCATTTCCACAGCTGCTGTGTTTGTTTGTTTTCCCAGTTTCTCTATTATCAATGTTCTTATTTTATTAAGAAATATAGATCTAATATTCTTTTGGATGCTCTGTTTTTATGAATTTCTATTACTCCTCTAATAAAATGCCAGGCAAATGAATTTATGTGAAAACATAAAGAAAAACAGGGAAATGAATCTGTAGGCAAGACAAAGAAAAAAGCACCACAGTATGTGTTCAGTTATTACCCACTTGGAAAAAAAAAGTGTTTTATCATTACATTTTGCTACTCAACAGCATATGTCTCAAAAAAATAACTTTTTATAAAGCCAAATATTCTTCCCCAGGCTACTCAATACGATAGCTATGCATTATTGTTTGGATGCTTCTTGACACACTGCCCATGAGAGAAGAATCTCTTCAATCTGCCATTTTTATTATAAACTAGTTTTTTTCAATGGGGGAAAACACAAAGATTCTAATCTCTTCCATTTTTTAAAAAAAGAATTGGTCCACATGTTCTCCTTGTGTTTTCTTTCATTTAATCAACGACTACAGATTTAAGAAAGGCCATTAGGAAGTTGGGAGCCATGTTCTAAATACTGTTCTCCACAGTAATCTCACACAAGAACTTCCACATTTTAGATAGCCAGAAGGTCAAAAGGGGGAACATACGAGCAGTACACTGCAGGGGACTCCCTGATTTTATGACTCCTCATTTTCGTGCCTACCTCAGTGTCATCCAAAATCCCTGAACTTGGATGCAAAAAATTGCTTGTACAACCTCTACAGGTGGCACACTGATTTCATGAACTATGACAGTTGAGGAAACAATGAAGGGAACAAAAGTAAGGGTAGAGGTCTGCAGTCATCTAATGATCACTTCACCACAGCATCTAAAGTGAAACAGCATGAAAACTTGGGAAGGAAAGTGAAAAGAGGTGAATTTCAAAACTGAATAGGGTTAACAACATACAACTGCTTGATACATTTTCACAAAACCAGTCAATAATTTGTTTCTCACAGTTCTCCTGTGAGAAGCATTTTGTGATAACCAGAACACTAAAATTCGATTGGTATTCTCTCCTGGCAATATACATACATTTATTCAATTCTTGAAAAACCTTTTTTTTTATTAATGTGGGATATTGTGCTTCTGTGATTGAAAATGTCAGGACATGGCACAGTATTACTACTGCACAATATCATAGTAATAATGGGCCTGTGTTGCCAGCAAGAAAAAGGTTGCCACGCTTTACATAATAAAGGGCAGCATGAATGTTGACAATGTCAATGGCAGCAGTCAAGATGGTCTACAGTATACCCTCTTGTGCTCTCTGCCATTCACAAAGAGAGACCAAGCAAGAGAAAATCCCAGAAGCCAACTCCTTTTTTAACCAGTTATCACTTCTCACCCAAACACAAAACAATTGTCAGTTGTAATGGTATTATGTATTTCATACAGAAAGGTGAGGGGTACTGAACTTGATTTAACATAAAATTTTCTACCCAAGAGAGACAATCAGATTCCCTATTTTATGTTATTACCCAACAATAAAACTTGGTGTAGTGTTCACCCTGCTCATGAATATTTATGTTGAAATTTGCATGCACCCATAGGAGTTGGTGGGGGCAGAATTAAGTGGGGGGGAAAGAAAAAGGACAGAGAGGGAGAGTAGAGTAGGCAGTTGAGAGATGAGAAAGGTTATTTAGTTGAGAGATAATGACATTGACTGGACTTTCATCACTTGTAACAATAAACAATGGTTCTTAAATGATACATTGCCTAGACCTGAACAAAGTTGATATAATCAACTGGTGACAGCTGAATGACACGTAGCTTGGTGAAACGACCAAAGACCATGTGGGAACGTGACATTTGGATTTATAGATCTGAAGACAAAAAAAGTGTGTTTTCCTGTGTGATGTGCCTTCTTGAGAAGGGAAAGCATCAGAATTCTTTGCATCATGTGAGAGGGAGATATTTACACCAAAGTTCCTTCATTGGACTAATCATGCTCTTTTAGGATATAATGGAGGAGAGATGCTTTAGAGAAAGAAATATTAAAATACTGATCTACTGGGAGTTGGAAAGGTAGCAAGTTTTGGTACTTCATCTCTGATAATAGATGTCTCCTCAGTGAATCCAAAGCTATACCCATCCTTTGACACATGTCCGTCTTCCTGTACTCACTTGTTAAAAGGCTTGCTTAATGAAGAGTTAGGAATCTCAAAGGCTTGCACTTTTTTGTGTCTTTTTTGGATGGCCTAATGAAGTTAATACCTCAGTATTGATTGTTTGGTGCTAACATGGCTGCCCATGCTTTCAACGAAGATCCCAAGAACACTGGAGGCAACACTGCTGATCAGGTTTACTAGAAATCAAAAACAAATATGTGTCCAACAAACTGAGCATCCAAAAACATTGTGTGTGGGGGGGAGCAGTTTTTAAAAAAACAGTTTCATAATTTTAACATTAAACTTCATTTCATGACTGATGAGTTTCTCTTTCTGAAATGGGATCATGATTTATGTGTGGCAGGTAGCTTGGGTCCTGTTGACATGAGGCCGTCACATACATAAACTACCATGTTGAACTCCCCATCCATCCTCCATATTTCCTATCCTAGGCAGTTAGACTTCACTCCCCACCATCATCTCCAGATTACCCTTATTGTTGTATGTCAACAGTTTGAAACACAAGAGTACAAATGGGCATCTCATTTTCTCTCTTATATGTGTGTCATTACATCATCTCCATTTGTGTTGTGAAAGGACCACATGACTTTCTTTGTTTGTTTTTCAAAGTAATTAATTAGATTTTAATGCCCAGTTCTAATATTGCCATGGTTTCCAGAGCCCTCACTTTTTCATCAACACTGATCATGCTTTTCAGCCTCTGACTAGCGGTGAACTATCCACAGGTCTAGAGAGCTGTAGAAGGTTATTTTCTAGAAGTACAAACCCTTTGAAAGGGACTGTGGAGATATAATCTAAAATTTCAAATTTTCCAAGCTCTTGCCCTTGTAAGATTTGAGGACCACAGATTTTTTTAAAAAAACAATGCCTTTTGCTACCCTTCATATTCATTATAACATTAGAATGAATTGTTTGCTTAGAAGATGATACAAACAGCATCCCTGGCATCTTGCATTCTTAAGCACTTAGCACTTTTAAAAAAGTCTCAAGTGTATAACAATTCTCAGTTGACAGTGTGAAAAGAAAGGAGAATTATTCACACTAGAGAAGTTTCTAAATTAGACCCCTGGTGTGACTATAAGATGGTAAGAAAGTACATTAAGTAAACAGCGCCTGGTGCCAGATTAGCACTTCTGAAAAGCACACGATGCCTGTGTGTGAAGTGTATCATTCCAAATCATATCAACAACTCAGATACACAACAACTGGACTAAAAGTTGGTACAGTTGTTCCTGTATATCCTCTCTTCCTAGTAAAGCCAAGTTTATTCCCACATTTTGGGAGCTGGGAGGGAGGCAATGAAATCATTGGGAGAATGGTCTAATACATGCTGGAGGAAGCCTCATGATCATAGGAGACTTATGAGGAATTCATCACTGAGGCAGCAGCAACACTGAAGTTCTTCTGCCAGCTTGGTCCATGTGTAGACATGGGAGCTTTGTATTCATCTCCTGGGGGAGATGAATACAAAGCCCACCATCACATGTGTCCCACTGGTTCTCCCCCTCCCCCCTAGAACCAACCCGGTGTCAGGATTGGTTCCTTTAAGTGAATAAGAGGTTAAATTTAATATTGTAGTGAAAATGCAAACTCATGCCTGTAACGTCAATCCAATGGATGACTGATGGCATACAGATGGGACAAGCTTAGGTAACACTTGTTAAACATATTCAGCTGCAATGTCTGCAGTGATAGGCTGCTCTCACTATTTAAGCAAGTGTATGAGAGCAGCACTTCGCCACTCAGTTGTAAGTCTGGTGGTCATTACTTTACTTCTATGAATGTTATGTTGCTACAAGAGATCTATGCCTATGTATATATGGCCATGTTTATACCGTATGTCTGACCAAGTCTAATATACAGCGGTGCCTCGCATTGTGACGTTAATTCATTCCAGCGAAATCGCTGCTAAACAAAAACGTCGCAATGTAAAAATAAAAAGCCCATATAAATGCATTAAAATGCGATTAATGCGTTCATATGGGCTTAAAACTCACAGCTGAGCGAAGATCCTCCATAGCGCTGCCATTTCTGGTGCCTCTTAAGCAAGGAATCCATCCCAGAAAACAGCGGGCGGCCATTTTGAAACCGCCGATCAGCTGTTAAAAAAGCATTGCTTTGCAATGATCGATTCCCCAAGCAGGGAACTGATCATGGTAAAGCGAAATTCCACCACCAGCCAGCCAGCCGGCCAGCCAGCCAGCCCTGGACGATGCCCGGCCTCCTTGGCGGGGCTGTCCCGGGGCACAGACGGGCGGGCCGGAGGGGCGGGACACGTCCGGGCCACCGCCTGGGCAGTCGCGGGGCAAACACACACGGCCCGGGCGTGATGAGGAGAAGTAACCCCCACACACACTTTCTTTCTAGCCACCCCTCTGGCCGGGGGCAGGGAGAGACCAAGGTCTTCCAGTGGGGAGTCACACACGGCAGCTCCCTGATGCGCAGCAGCACCCATGGTAGGAGAAGGCGGCGGCAGCAGGGGAACACCTGAAACAGGCCGGGGGGGAAGAAAGCCTCTGTCCCTCTGGCTTCTCACTCTTGTCAGGGCCTCCAGGTGGAGGCGCGGCTCCGGCGGGATGTTTTGGCGGCTTTCAGGCTCACAAGCGCACAGAGGGCGGGAGGGTCACCCCCTGGGCTCCGGTGCCCTGCCGGCCAGATGCTCCGGCCTTCGCCACCCCCCTGTAGTACCTCCAATGTATCCAAAGGCCACGGCTCCTGGGGTGTCCCCGCCACCCCGCACCCCCCGTTGCAACCCGAGCTGGGCTTTCCTCCCTCCTCCCGAGGTGCCAATCCGGAGCGCCCCCGCTCCCCCTCCCGCTGTCCCCTATTTATGCACGAGCTCTGCAGCACCCAGGACTGCACGCAGGGGGGTAGCATGCGGCGCTGATCAGCTGTTAAAAAGCATTGCTTTGCGATGATCGGTTCCCCAAGCAGGGAACCGATTATCGCAAAGCGAAATTCCCCCATGGGGACATCGCAAAGCAATCACAAAATCTTCATCACAAAGCGATTTCATCGCTATGCGAGACACCACTGTATTATGTTATAAGTCTTATCAGAACTCTCTCCACATATATTTTCTTATACATCCGCATCTTTACTCTGCTTCTTAAGGGGAGGATTTGAAGCTACCAGATAAGAGACTCTGTGTAACTTGTTATCTTGGGCTCTAAGGTTTGTTTTCCCTAACAGAATGCTCTTGGAAGCTTCACTGTCCAAATCTGACTCAAAGCTTCAGGAGAGGCAATACGCCATATCAAGCATCTGGAGTTGGACCCTCGCCAACACCCAGTCCACTTACTGGGCCCCTAGCCATACGTGCACCTGGTGGCGGCAACACTGTACTAATCGTGGGCATAGTCCCTCTGGCGCTTTCTCACCTCTCCCCTCGGCAGCTGAATGGGGAGACTCATTGGTTGCAGAGAGAGGTGCCAGCGGGACCATGTCTGCAACTGGCACAATGTCACCACTGCCGGGCACAAGTGCTCCAAGGAACCCCGTAAGTGGGCATGTTTTGTTGCTTTGTTTTGTTTTTGATTATCATAATCCAGCCTCAAACTATACATTATAGAGAGCATGTCAAGAGGGAGTTCCTTAACTGCTGACAATGTTTGATTGTCACAGTAATGGAAGCTTTTCACACCTCCCATAGTTTGCAAATTAGCTTGCTCACTTTTGTGAATGGTATCTGGAAGTAAGAGCAGGATTTATTTGCAAGTATTACTGCTCAAACACAATGCTCTGCTGGAATCATGGCTCTCAACCCTAAGGGGTTTCTGACTCCTAGATACGAACTATCTGTAATGTATAGCTTGAGCCTTCGAAGCCAACAAGCAGGGCAAGTACGCTATTAACTTCTTTTATTGCTCTTGATCTCCAAAAGCTAGTATTCAGAACATATTGGCCAAGCTCCTATTAGTTATAGCGTAGTAATGTGAACAATACAACTCTAAGAGTTTTATTGCCACAAATCATGAAGTCAACATAAACATGATCTCTGCTGTGCCTGATTGCACAACTAAGCACACAATGCATAATGTCTGCACTGATTTCATAACTTGCAGCAATCTGCCACCAAAAGTTACCTCATTACAACAGTGTAACATGACCATATGATTTCCACCACTGACTCTGCAATTGGGTGTAAGACCCTGTTATCACAGTAATGGGTATAATGATTTCTCTGTGTGTAGTCAGTCCAGACTGAAGAATGGAGAGACTTTTGACTAGCACAAGTCAAAAGACATCCCCCCCCATATCTTAATTATACTTCCCTTAAAATCATCTGTATAACATGAGAGAAACAAGGAAGGAACTCTTTTATATACATATCTTTGCTGGGAACATGGAGTACAAAGGGCGCTGATCTTATTTGCACTGTGGCATCATGAGACTACATTAAGGAGCAGAGAAACCTATCATTTGAACATTGAGGCAATCTTAGAAATACAATTTGGTATCTTCTACAACACTGAATGAAAATAAAGCAAATATTTGTAGTGTCATGCACACAGTCTCATTTGAATCAGTGTCAGTCACACCCCTGCTCAGTCTGTTTCATAAGTACAATTTGTGACTTCTGGTCTGTTGAAGAATGGCAATTGTTAGCGAAAGCAGCTGCTGAAGGATGACAGTATTTATCTAAGGCAAATGGGGCTGGAATTACAGTATTTTCTGCTATATTGTTTACACCGAAAACTACACTTTCTAAAGGCAAGATCAGCTTGCTGCTTCAGCTTTCTGAATTCAAATATCCTGTATTCTTGAATGTATCTCTCTTGTATGCATGCATGCAAAAAAAAAAGAGCAGATTATGTGTGCATCTAGGGCTCCTTCACAGTTTTAGCCACAGAAAACCCATATGCAACAATAAATTCTGGTTCTCTAATGAATATTTATAGATCACATATTACAAGGAGGATGAGGGGCCCATTTAAATGGTCCGCCTTCTGAGACGTAGGGAAGCTAATGGATACCTAAATGTTCTGGGGAAAGTACTAGTAATCTGAGACAGGAATCCTGTAGGCAGCTCTGTGGAATGGCAAGACAGAACACCATTGTGGGGAGAGGGATTCACATCAGCTTTAATACATAACCTATTATGGGAAAGACAGAAAGCCAACCACAAGGTCCTGCTATCGGTGTATAAGTCTAAGCTCATCAGAAGAGGCTTTGCTGGTGGTACCATGACCTGCAGCTTACCAACTGATGTTCAACCAGGAAGCAACATTTTGTGTACCAATGCTCACCTACCATAGCATTTTCCCCATGGTATGGAGAATAAAGGGACGTGGTGGCGCTGCGGGCTAAACTGCAGAAGCCTGTGCTGCAGTGTCAGAAGACCAAGCAGTTGTAAGATCGAATCCACGTGACGGAGTGAGCCCCCCATCGCTTGTCCCAGCTCCCGCCAACCTAGCGGTTCGAAAGCATGCAAATGCAAGTAGATAAATAGGGACCACTTCGGTGGGAAGGTAACAGCGTTCCGTGTCTAAGTCGCACTGGCCATGTGACCACAGAATATTGTCTTCGGACAAAACGCTGGCTCTTTGGCTTGGAAACCGGGATGAGCACCGCCCCCTAGAGTCGAACACGACTGGACAAAAATTGTCAAGGGGAACCTTTACCTTTACCTTATGGAGAATCTGTCAACTGTGGCATGTTTTAGAACTTGTTCACCCATGCTTTGGCTAATTGTTAATTGCATCTGAGGGACAACTCATAATGTTTGAATTGCTAGATCTTGGATTGTTTAGTTCTCTGTGGTTTTTAAAACTTTAAATGATTTGTATATTTCGAATGCACATTCATTTATGCACATTTAAATTGACAGCATCTTAAAAAGCAGAGACATCACCTTGCCAACAAAAGTTCGAATAGTCAAAGCTATGGTTTTTCCTGTAGTGTTGTATGGAAGTGAGAGCTGGACCATAAAGAAAGCTGACCGCCGAAGAATTGATGCCTTTGAATTGTGGTGTTGGAGGAGACTCTGGTCCATGGGGTCACAAAGAGTCGGACACGACTAAACGACTGAACACACACACACAGTATGTGGTTCGGAATTTTTATTTCATACAGTCCTCCAAAGACAGGGATGCATTTGTTGTTATATATAGTATTGCAAATTCTTCAATGCATTTTTGGATATAGAAGACAACCTATACAGTTATTGAACAAACAAGCAAGCAAAGAAGATCATTTATGGGCGACAGCAAATTGCCCTGATCACAAAACAAAGGAATCACTTGGGTCCATTTACTCAAATATTTATTCCAATTTTTTTGATCATGGCTGTGTCCTGTTTGATAAGGGGCTGCAGATGACTTTGATGTTATAGCTTATAGCACAGACTGAAGTCAGGCATTGGGAAAAAAAGGATTTTTTGCATGGCAGAGAAGCAGGGAATTGCTCTTTCTTTCCAATGCATACACTATAATATTGATATTGTTATTCTGCATAATTTTAATTGTAAGCCTCTCTGTGGGGCAGGGAAAAATGCATATAAGGCTCTTTTTTTAAGTTGAGTTCATACCATCACTAGTTAAATAACATGGGACACATCTTCCTCCTCCACTGCAATACAAAACCTTGGGGTAAAGTTTTGTGCCACGCTGGCATAGCTGAAGCTGACAGGAGTATTTCAGCAGTGGATACCCCCACTCTTCATCAGTACAGTCTACAATTCCACTTTCTTCCTCTGTTTAGATATTATGCACTTTGAATGACAGGAAGAATCCTGCTAGGCCACTGCATAAATCATAGTTTCATGCTGCTGGATTTTCAGCAGATCCCAGATACTTGAATGTGTGAAATGGCTGATTGAAGAGCCTAAGACCTATAAGCTCCTCTTATGTTCAATATCCTTCTATAGCCTCCCTGTGGACCATGACAGTCTAAACAGGTAGCTCCCATGTGAGAAAATCAGCCTGCCTGGTAATTTTAAAAGCTTGCACTTGTGTTTATGGGGAAAGCGAAAAGTGGCACTACCTGTGTCAAGCTGTTGGATCCTACCTCCAATTTCCTGACTCACTGGCAAAATAGCTGGAGGCAAGGCAGGTACGGTATATTGCTTTTTAAAAAGCAGATGGCAATGCACAGAGGAGAACTAAGAAACACACAGGTGTCGAGCCCAGCAAATGATTCCTCAAAAATGAGCTGTCCAATTTATTACAGACTGTACAAAAACTCAGCCATGAGCCACTATTATCGTGCTGTTAAGTATACACTATGTAGGAAATGCCAGGCGATACAATCAGCTGCATGATTCAGGGGCTAGTGCTAAACACCCCAAAAGACTAGCAGTTCTCGATTTTACAATGTGCAGGGGGGCAAAGAGAACAACTTCAGAAAATGCCTGCCTATAGTTAGTGTTCAGCTGGAAATATTGGGTCACCACCAGATCTGAAAACAATGAAATCCCCTACTATTGTCTGAGACCTGTATTGTAACACAACATCTAGAAAAGTCCATAACCCAGGCATTGTTGCCCTTTTTTTTTATAGCACACCTTGTTATTGAATCACTTCAGCAATCCATCCGGACTTCCTAAGGATAAAAGCAAAAGCAGGTGAGATGCTAGTAGTCTATCAATACCATTTGTCGACTTATCTTATTTAGAAATAAATTAGTGAATACATTATATCAGTATTGATGGTTCAGCAGTTGTGTGTGTCACAGGCAGGGAGGTGAAGGAGAAATGCCCTTTGATATGGATGAAAGGCTCACACCTCTGAAAGATGGCTGCTAATTCTGTAAAAAAAATAACCCTTCCCATTGGAAGAATCTAGTGCCTTGAAAGGTTCAGATCTGGTTTAATAAGGTAACAATAGTAAATGATACTGTTCTGATTCATAAAATGCAATGCATTCAGATTATGTATGGTGATACCATATTGAATGGTTCCCCTTGTTAAAAAGGGGGGCAAGGGAAAACCTCCCTGCATTTTTTTAAGCAAAACAAAATCTATTACATAGGAAATAAGGAGCCTCGTGGCGCAGTGGTTAAAACGCTGTACTGCAGCGAAAACGGTGCTCACGACCTGGGGTTCAAATCCCAGGTAGCCGGCTCAAGGTTGACTCAGCCTTCCATCCTTCCGAGGTCGGTAAAATGAGTACCCAGCTTGCTGGGGGGGCAATGTGTAGCCTGTATAATTTAAAATTGTAAACCGCCCGGAGAGTGCTTGTAGCGCTATGGGGCGGTATATAAGTCCAATAAATAAATATAAATAAATAAATAAGATTCTATCATAGAATACTCTCTGTTGTACTTGTGTTATAAACTTATAGGGATCTTTTTCCCCCACAATATTTGGAGAAGGTATCAATTATTCTATCACTTCAAAACCCCAACCAACATCCTACGTAGAGTGTAGGCCCAGACTAAGTAATGAAAGAAAAATTCAGAAACATTCCTTCTATATCAGATACAGGCCATTTTTGTCATCTCAAATGTTCAATTCATACAACTGGATAGCTCCTTATACATACTGTAGCTTGTGAGCCAAAAACTGATCAGATGACACAATCCGAAAGTCTATTACAGAGGAATCCATGCAGAAACAATGGCCATCACTCTGAGGTAAGGTAAGGTTCTCCCCTTGACATTTTTTAGTCCAGTCGTGTCTAACTCTAGGGGGCGGTGCTCATCCCGTTTTTCAAGCCATAGAGCCAGCGCTTGTCCGAAGACAGTTTCCGTTGTCACATGGCCAGCGTGACTAAGGAGCGCTGTTTTACCTCCCCACCGTGGTGGTACCTATTTATCTACTCACATTTACATGCTTTTGAACTGCTAGGTTGGCAAGAAGCTGAGACAAAGTGACGGGAGCTCACTCTGTCGCGTGGATTAAGTTTCACTAAAGAGCAGATCCACTAGCTAAAATCCTGTTGCTTAGCATAAGAACATTCATAACTTCATTTATTTAAAATATTTTTATCCCACCATTCTTCTTAAAAAGAAGACAGGGTGGCTTATATCATTAAAAATATAATATTTTAAAGTTAAAAACAATAGGTATACAATTATTTTAAAAGAATTAAACAAGTATTACATTAAAAACAGCCATAAAATCAATAGTAAATCACATTTTAGACAACAAAGCACAACAATCCATTTAAAAAATCTCCTCCAGTCCATTCCTCACCAGAGAATAAAGAGCCCCTTCTGTTATTCTTGGGTGTGGGGCATGGCACATACACTAAGCCACCATGTGCACACACCTCCAGGAATCATGGTGAAGACTTTTTAACCAGCAAAGAATAGACAGAAAATTATAAATTTCCCCACTGTAAGCAGCAGGATTTCAGCCTCATACTGAAGGGTAACTCAAGTGTAAGTCAATATAAATCCCCATCAGTCAACATGATCTTCTACATTTTAAGGGGTGTGGGGGGAATGTCTGCATATAGATAGAAGAAGAAGACACGTTGGCCTATACATCGTCTAATGTATCTCATGGTTAAGCACAGCAGCTACAATGATCTTTCAAAAAGCCTTGCAATTGTATTTATACAAATACTTCTCCACAAAGTTCTATAAAAGTAGAAGAAGTAAAGGAAAAACATTTGCAATAGTGTGGCTCCTTACTTAAATGGCACCAAATTGCTGGGCATGCAGTTACACCGTAATTACATTTAGCTGTGAGATAATTGTGTGCTGGACCCTCTTATCATGATGAGGGAAATGCATGACTTTTTCTCTTTTAAGGTATACAGAATATATTACAGGGTTTTCCTCCCCACTTTTGGTCACCCAAGCACTTTAAAAAATGCCCCACCCAAAAAAGTGGGCATGTAATGATCACTCTGTTCAAGCCAACTTTCTATCAAACTGAAAGTGAATGCATACTTAAGTGCACGGGGTGGGGCCGTATAAAATGCCACTATCTGCACTATAAGGAACGTACTTTTCTACAAACACCTGTGCTGTGCTGGAAGCCAAGGGCTTTAAGTTTTATATAATACTCAGGTAGTCCTGAATGCTTGAAAAGAAAAGAAAAGAGGCCTCCTTTGGGTAGAATTCAATTTTCTATTCTATCTTCTGATCTGTGTATACGAATGCTGGTCCATTGGCCCTTTCATGCTGTTCTTCAAGATTTTCAATTTACCATTTTAGTTCAAGGGGGCAAGGGCTTCTATGTAGCTGTTCACATGGGTTGGCAAACTTCAAGCATTAGTCAATGGAAGTGAAACTGATTTGGATTGAAAACATTATATGTATTATTTTAAGATGAAAGAATGTGCAAGATGTCTGAATGGCTGTAGGATCATAGATTGTTGTTGTTTAGTTGTTAAGTCATGTCAGACTCTTCATGACCCCATGGACCAGAGCACGCCAGGCCCTCCTGTCTTCCACTGCCTCCTGGTGTTGGTCAAACTCATGTTGGTAGCTTCGATGACACCGTCCAACCATCTCATCCTCTGTCATCCCCTTCTCCTCTTGCCCTCATACTTTCCCAGCATCAGGGTCTTTTTCAGGGAGTCTTCTCATGAGATGGCCAAAGTACTGAAGCCTCAGCTTCAAGATATGTCCTTCCAGTGAGCACTCAGGATTGATTTCCTGCAAAATGGATAGGTTTGTTCTCCTTGCAGTCCAGGGGACTCTCAAGAGTCTCCTCCAGGAGCACAATTCAAAAGCATCAATTTTTGGCGGTTAGCCTTCTTTATGGTCCAGCTCTCACTTCCATACACCACTACTGGAAAAACCATAGCTTTGACTATGTGGAGCTTTGTTGGCAAGGTAGTGTCTCTGCTTTTTAAGATGCTGTCTAGGTTTGTCATCACTTTCCTCCCACGAAGCAGGCGTCTTTTAATTTCGTAACTGCTGTCACCATCTGCAGTGATCATGGAGCCCAAGAAAGTAAAATCTGTTACTGCCTCCGTATCTTCCCCTTCTGTTTCCCAGGAGGTGATGGGACCAGTGGCCATTATCTTAGTTTTTCGATGTTGAGCTTCAGACCACTTTTTGTACTCTCTTCTTTTACCCTCATTAAGAGGTTCTTTAATTCCTCCTTACTTTCTGCCTTCAGAATGGTATCATCTGCATATCAGAGGTTGCTGATATTTCTTCCAGAAATCTTAATTCCAGTTTCGGATTCATCCAGTCCAGCCTTTCACATGATGTATTCTGCATGTGAATTAAATAGGCAGGAAGACAATATACAGTCTTGTCGCACTCCTTTCCCAATTTTGAACCAATCACTTGTTCCATATCCAGTTCTAACTGTTGCTTCCTGTCCCACATATAGATTTCTCAGGAGATCGATAAGGTGGTCAGACACTCCCATTTCTTTAAGAACTTGCCATAGTTTCCTGTGGTCCACACAGTCAAAGGCTTTTGTGCAGTTAATGAAGCAGAAGTAGATATTTTTCTGGAACTCTCTGGCTTTCTCCATAATCCAGCGCATGTTAGCAATTTGCTGTCTAGTTCCTCTGCCCCTTAGAAACCCAGCTTGAATTGAAGATATGTTTAATAGTTTCACAATAGTGCAACAACAGAGGCAGCACAATGGCAGCATATAAGTCTTTCTGTGGCTTATCTCATGTGCCAACAGATCGTGCTTGATTGTTTCCAAAACCAGAAAAGCACAGGAACTGCCTGCTCCTTTGTGTTTTTCTATTTTCATTATTCCTGGACTTTTTTGGAGCAGCAATGTGCATGTTCCCTAAACTGCAGTTCACAACAATGAACTACAGCTTCGCTGAACCACCTTACGGAAGGCACAAAAGGTTAAAAGAAAACGGACAAAAAGAAATTGGAATGGTGCTTCATTGGCTAAGTTCATGTGCTGTGATGTACCCAAATGAAAGGCATGCATCTCTGGGGACTTTCCTTTCTTGAGTTTTTTCTGGCCATGCTGATTGCAATGCTATGGGTGACAATTCTTTTGGGATCCATTTTTAATCAAAAAGTTCAATAGAAAAAATATGCTTTTAAAAACTTGGGAGTTAGAATCAAGCTAGAAAGGAAATCATGGGATATACACATTTCCTTTCTATACAGAACATGATTCCCACAACATCATCTCCTAGGAGATACATGCACCCATAATCATATTTGTAAATGAAGCCCATATTTACCTTTCAATGGCCAATCACAAAACAAACAAACCCAAAAATACAAGGAGAGGAAAAACACACTATGATAAAGTATACCTTTTTCCATTTGAGGGAGAATTCCTTCTATTGTTGTCTAGTTTGATCCTTAGAAAAGACACTGCAGCTTCTCATTCTTAGCTGCTCTTCTGTAACACAGGAGAAACAAAAATGGTTTATTGACACAAGGCTACTGCAATGAGGATGTTATATAGCTTGAAAACTTACTTTTTAAACATTTCATGAAAAAAATGAAATTTCAGATGAAACCAAGATATCTTAACAGGTAAGATAAATACATTTCGTAAATGATTGGTGTGACGGTAGCGATGATGTCATCTGCCTGTCATTGCTGTGGCTGGAGTTCATCTGCCTATAGCATGACGGGAGGTGGGACTTCAGAGGGTGGAGCCATGGTATTTAAGGGGGGAGTGAATGAGGTGTGAGTCAGATAGGGCTTAGATAGGGTCCAAGATAGGGACATGATATGAACCAGATAGGGCTTGGATAGGGTCTGGTAGGGACTTAGGGAGTTAGGGCTTGTATATGTTATAAAGTACTATGTTAGTGAAGGTCTGAGAGAGAGTGTGTATGAGGGGATACTTTATTATTTCAGATTGCCTTTTATTTTAGTTGATAAAGTGATTTACCATTCCTTTTGTTCTTACAAATAAACATAAGTTTTTATTTTAAAAATCCATACAGTTGCCTGAGGAGTCAGTTGAGTGTATGGTTGGTGGCAGCATGAATAAAGTGTGTGTATGTGAGAGTGACGTGACACCTCCTTTGTGACGTGTGAGGAGGCTGTCACAATTGGCTTCAAAGAGAATATATGAAAAACAAAATAAAGTTAATTGATTTAACCAATATCTTACTATATTCTATTACAATCCAAGACACTTGAAATAATAATGGGCTCAAGCTGCAGGAAGCCAAATTTAGGCTGAATGTCAGGAAAAACATAACTGTCAGAGCAGTACAGCAATGGAACCAATGGAGATGGTGGATACTCCAACACTACAGGAATTCAAGAGAAAACTGGACAGTCATCTATCAGATATGCTTTGCTTTGGATCCTTGCCTTGAAAAGGAGTTTGGAATTGATGGCCTTATAAGGCCCTTCCAACTCAATTATCCTGTGATTCTATTATTCTAGGTATGCCAGCTGAATTCACAAACTCAGTCTTCCTTCAGTTTTGGATATTTAGAAAGAAAGAAAGAAAGAAAGAAAGAAAGAAAGAAAGAAAGAAAGAAAGAAAGAAAGAAAGAAAAGAAAGAAAGAAAGAAAGAAAGAAAAGAAAAGAAAAGAAAAGAAAAGAAAGAAAGCACCTTTCCCCAAGCTCTCTGGTAATGTGATATTTAAATCTTCTATTAGTGCTGTCAGGCACACATTTTGCAAGAGAAGTGATAGAAATAAAAATAAGATCAAGCAAATATGTCCACTTGTGCGTGAGTTTGTGTGTGTGTGTGTGTGTGCGTGCGTGCGTGCGTGCGTGTGTACCAGTTTCCCCATCCTATCCATACTGCTGCTTTTTGTCTCATCCCAACAGTATGGGGGAATCGAAATTTACAAATTAAGAATGAAGGATAAGAACATTTCTACCTCCTCCCTTGCAAAATGCAGACACAGAGTGAGAGATACATTTACATACACATATACTAGCAGGAATATTTTTCTTATCATATTCTCTCCACAGTTTCTTCCATAAAAAGAATAAATCCTAATGTCTGCAGGGTCATTTATATTTTCTTTTGTCTTATCATCTGTCGCAGGGCACATCTTACGTCTTTCTCTTCATTCACCCACAAAATGGCACAATTTAAAGGACATTTTTACTCCAGTGCAAAGCTGTGATTCTCACATCTTCTGGGTCTATGATAACCCCGGCATAAAGCCAACCTCTGGATGTTTAGGAGATATATCATTACAGCAGTTCTGCAACCTTCTTTTTCTTGTTCAATCCACAGAAACCTATAGCTCATTGTAAAAGTTTCCTGAACTTTGTGAACTGTTCAAAAGACATAACCACAGTTTCTCTTTTTTTCATAGGGTTGCACAGAACTTTTCTCTCCTTAGGCTGAAATTCATAAGCAAGATCACATAGTAGCACTCTTTAACCCTACACTTCTCCTTGTTTTTTTAAAAAAAGCATCCCTATGGCACACTCTCTCCTCAACTTAAGTTTCCATTGAGTTATAGATTTTTTTAGGTCAAAAGATAGGAAGGATGTTGTTTCTTTTCTGGAGCAACTTGGATAAATGATGCAATCTGTTCTTAATCCATGCTTTATCTCAAATTGTCATTCTTCCACTTGTACCTTCAGTAACACAATATTGACTTTCTCTCTCTTTCCTCAAGAAAAGTATACACTTCACTTGTCACAGAGTGCTACAAAAATCACCTAGCCGGTCAATAGTCTCTGATAGCCACCCAGAAATGCTGATGTGAGTGAGATGCTTTGTACTCATAAGAGCAACCATTGTAGAGGGTTCCATAGACATTTCTCCACGGTAAGTGGCAGGAAATGATTAATTTCTTCAAAAGGATTGTGATACCCTCTTCCCCACTGAATTTTGCTATTCATGAAACAGCAGGGATGGCAACTTGACTTGCAGCACTTGCTATCAAGTCAGACTTAAGCTGCACCGATGACTTGGTTCATACTCAATTCAGGGTTGTTTTTTCCTCCCCGATGACTCAGACTTGACTAATGACTCAGAACCAACCCACCCTTCCTCTTTTTAAAATTTATAGGAAGAAAAGCTTGTTTTAATAGGGACTCAAACTTGGGACTTGGGGCTTGGTACCAAAGACTCGGACTTGGGATCAAACCCAAAGACTTCCCAACGTCCCTGGGAAACTGTCACCAAGATCCTACAGCAGGTTGACTAGATCTTAAGATATTATGCTTAATAATATCTTATGTTCCTTAAGGAACATAAGGAACATTATTGTTTTTTTTCCCCTCAGACAACTAGAAAAGAAAGAATCTTAAAAAGAAGGGAAGTAGCTGGAACAATCTTAATAACTTCCTCCTACCTGGAAGGGGACAAGATTTGCCTAAAGAAAAAAGAGAGAGATAAATGTGCACATTATACATGGCTGAAACATAAGGGGAAAGCCCATTTCTGCCCATTTAAATTCACACTTGGACTGATGTTAAATCCTTAAATCCTACACCACTACTTGGTCCTGTGATTAAAAAATTCCACCAATTATATTGGGTCTAACATCCCAGAAAGCTTTCCTACGTCGTTGCCTCTTTTCCTTCCCCATTTAGGTCTTGTTCTTTTACTGCTAGAGTTTATGAGCTCTATATAAGTCCTACAGATAATATCTTTGTTATTATGAAGGGGAACTAAATGACAACTGGCACTGTCAATCTTGAGTACATCTTGCATAGATCTAAATCAATATTTAAAGGATTGTCTTTGCTGTGATGAAAGAAAATTCAGTGATTTAACATCTGTGGATATTGTCAGAAAGCTTCCTTTTCACTTCAACAGATTGTCTTCTGTTTCAATAACCCAACAGAAATAAGGTAAAATGTAAAGGAGGGAAATGAGCAGCCTTTCTGGGTCAGAACCAGCATTCATCTAGGTTAACATTATAGTTCTCAAAACAGGAAAGTCGAATAGTTTTAGAAAAATTATAAGCAGGGCAAAGAAACCAACATTCTATTAGTTGTCAATACCCTTTCAGACTGAATTCAAGGCGCTATCAACAATAATTGGAGAGATAAAGGTCATGGGTCCTCAATATTTCATCATCATCATCTTATAACTGCAGAGCTGGAAGGGGTCCTATGGATCATTGAGTTCAGCCTCTGTCAAGAAGGCAGAGTAGGGAATTGAACACTCAACCTCTGGATCCTCAGTCAAATGCTTAAACCACTGAAATAACCAGCAGTTATTGTTGGACTCCCAGATTCCTTGACCTTTGGCCATGCTGGCTGGGGCTTATGGGAACTGAAGTTCAACAACATCTGATCTCAGTTTGGAAGTACTGAACTATATATATGTCAGTACTTCCAAACCAAGATCAAATGTTGTTGGACTTCAGTTCCGATAAGCCCCAGCCAGCATGCCCAAAGGTCAAGAATCTGGGAGTCCAACAACACAAGGGGACACAATTTTGGCAACCACTACCATGGAAACCTGCCTTGGCACTGATACCTGCCAGAGAGGACCTTTTCTGTATCTTACCAAGGGTAGCACACACAAAAGAAATCTTTCTCTGCTGTGCCACCCTGGTTATGGAATGGCCTCGATGTGGAGGATCAAGTAGCACCAATGTTGGCCTAATTTCAGTAGTAAATTAAAATTTGGCTCTTCATTACAGCTTTGAGATACAAAAGATCATGGCTTGACTAGGCTGTGGAGTTGTTTCACTGTGTACATTGTTTAAATCACAGGGATGTTGTCAAGTCTTTGGGTCTGAGTCCCAAGTCTAAGTCTTGGGGTCTGCATCCCACACCCAAGTACAAATGTTGGAGTCCAAGTCCCAAGCCTTGAGTCCGAGTCGGAAATTCCTGCCTGGGGAATTCTGGAAGTGGTCATTCCAAGTCGTGACTCCAAGTCTTTCTTTTTAAAAAAGCATCAAGTCTGAGTCAAGTCTTGCCTGCGCAACTGAAGTCGGACTCGATAGCGAGTCGCAAATTCCCATCCCTGTTAAATTGTGTATGTTTATATCATTTTAAATTATTTCTAGTTCACTTCAGCTGTTTATTGCTTTACATGTTTATTGTCTGTAACTTTCCCTGGGATCTCTTCATATAAATACATATTAAAACAAATAAATCAAGTGGCACGTAAACATTCTTCTCCGTTATATATTCATCAGTAGTTGATATTTTGAAGGGAATGTTGACTCTAAGAACGCAAGTTTTATTTGCAGAAAAGTCCAAAATTGAACTAATAGGGAGCTCTATTGTGGGATCACAGTGGTGTCCAGAGTTGCCAGAATAGTTAGTTCTTCATGTTTTCCTTCCATCAGCTCTGGTTTTCAGATGCCCCAACTAAAACACATCATTTTAGGCTTTATTTTGGCAACCTCACATGGATAGACTGACTGCCAGAGGCATATTTACTCCTGAAGACCTTTCTATGAAAACATTCAAATGGACATACATCAAGCACACAACACCAGTGGTACTTTGCCAACGGAGGGGTGCTTCCACACTATCCTAATCCTCACCAACCAACAGAACTAGAACGTAGGTTAGTCCTTGTCACAATGAATGCTCGCAAAATGTTTCCCACTCTTTCTGAGATGGGAGATGTTCTGGCCCCTTCCACTGCTGCCACTCACCTGCATACGCTAGCCACTTGTCAGCCAGCTATGTGAATAATGCCTTAAATTTATTATATAAAATGTGATAAATATGGTTTTCTAAAAAGCCTTATTCAGCTAAGATATGCAGGCTGGCAGTGTAGAGAAAACCACCACCCACCGTCTTCCTCTTCTATCCTGGTGCAGCCTGTTACATACAGCACTGATGTTACCTGTCTGTCATGGGTTTGGAGGGAAAGTTCCATCCTATGGGGAGTGGAAGGCGGGACATCAGGAGGAGGGGCTGTACTGTATATATATGTGAAGCCTGTGTGGTGAAAAGGAGACGCTGGGATGTGAAGAAGCAGCAGCTGGGAAGAAGAAGCTGGTGTGGGAGTCTGTGTGTCAGACAGGGTACTACTGTGTGTCAGAGTACCAACCTGATAGGTTCAGGTGTCTGTTGGTTAGCCAGAACTGATAGGTTCAGGGTCTGTGCTTCAAGTTAAGGGTTCTGTGTGAACCAAACTGTATGCATGTATGAAAGAGAATAAGCCACGTTACTTTATCTTATTCACCTGATTATTTTATTTTGCCTGTGTGTTGTTTTAAATAAACCTTATTCTTTTATTTGTTTAAAAATCCATCCCTGGTCTGTGTGACTTCTTATAGGGAATGGTTGGTGGCAGCTTAGTGAAACTGTGGCATATCCCAGTAGGTCTGGGTTTGTCACACAGCCTTCCATACCATCAGAATCCTGTTCCAGAATGCTTTTCAGACTTCCAGAGCAGGGTCTGAAGGTGTACTGGGACCTTCCAGAGGGGACAGTGACTGCCCTTCAGGCGGAAGTAGCAAAGTCTACCAGATTTTGGAAGTGCACATTTCAATCTTGGGCAGGATATATTATTCAGAAGTATACTGCATCATGAACACAGAGGTTATACTTAGTTATCCCTTTCTTACTGCTGTAAGCAGAAGATAGACCTAACACTTGCAAGTAACTTCCCAAGTAAAACTTCTTTGTATTCTTTGACATTCACAACACCTAGCACATATTGTTCGTGAATGAGTGCTGAGTGCCCATCAAGTATTGAAATTAATAGGCTTAATAGTTGATTAATTCAAAATGGGTAATTTTTTTAAAAAAAATCTTTTTACTCCTTACACATGCTTAAATATGGAGTTATTCCCTATTGTTCCAGCAGTATAAGCAAACTAGCACCATGGAGAATTGGAAACATCTTCTGAGCATCTGTTAACTGTTTTTTTTAAAAAATACTATCTAAATGAGGATCAGACCTCGGGCAGGTCAAGCGCTGTGAAGGACACACAAAACATCTCTTTCTTCTGCAATCATTCATCTGTACGTAAGAGTGAGAGAGAAATATATGATTCTTCTTTTCATGAAATGGGAAGCAGAAGAAGAGGAGGAGGGGGGGAGGGGGGGAGGAGGAGGAGCAGGAGGAGGAGGAGGAAGAAGAAGAAGAAGAAGAAGAAGAAGAAGAAGAAGAAGAAGAAGAAGAAGAAGAATTTTTGCCGTCATGATATGGTACTAGTAATTTGAGGAAGATTGGTTTGAGCTCCATAGTTACCATAGTGTACAACCAAGCCAGATTTCTACAATCACCATTAAGAAAAGACTAAGCCAAAAAAAAAAAAGTTTTTTTAAAACATTCACAGTTATGGCTGTGGCCATTATTTCTGTCTCCACCTTCCTAAGAACCTTTCCCTTAGGTGTTATACTGAAGAACAAACCATTACAAGTATTTATTGTGACATCACTGATACAACCAAAAATTCATGGTCATCAGACACTTTTCTGGAAAAAAGGGACAGAGCTTCACTTTTGTGAAAGGAAGGTGGTGCCACAATAGTATGGGCCACATTTTCAAATACAGAAGGAAGAAGGTTGCTCTCATTTTTCAATCTGTGAAGGAGAAAGGGTAGTTTTATAACAGAATGTCATACAGAAAGTGATATGGCTTGAGCAACAGAACACTTTCAGAACAGTGACCAGATTCTCTAAATCCTTTTTTAATGTATTTAACTGGATTTATTGATTTTGTTGTGCTTTATTTTGTATTTATGTACAGCATCCTGAGCATTTTGGCTAAAGAATGGCTCACAAGTTGAAAGTGTTTGTGCTTGTCTAATTAACATATAGGAAGAACTGCTGTAAATTGCTCTGAACCCATGAGATGGGGTGGATTATAAATCAGATAAAGGAAAATAACCTACCCTCCCCAGGATGAAATGGAACACTGTGTCTTAAGTCAACTCCATCACATCTTCCCATGGGAAATTTTCCCAGTGATGTAACTATAAGTCTTTCCAATAAGAAAGCCACCTCCCCAAAATAAGGAATCAGCCTCAGGAAGGAAGTCACTTAATTGGAGGAGGAGGGAAAGAGAAGGGAATTTTAAAAGGGGATATTGAACTGTTTTGTGTTTCTGGTTAACCCCCTGTTAAAGTTAATGATGATTTGACTCCAGGTTTAATAAATCTTAGTTCTTTTCATATATTATCTGGTTCATTTATGGAGCAAAGGATGGAAGAAGGTAGCCCCTTTGATCCCAGAGAGGGCAGGGGAAATGCACAATATTACATTTATATACTTTACTGGATAATTATCTTTACTTATAGACTCCTATTGATCATGCAACTTTCCTGTTGATCATGCAACTATTTGCCAGTTTATCATTGGAGCAATTTAGTAACATTGCTTTTGTATGAATTCTGTGCCCTCCTCAGATCAAGCATAGAAGTCTTCAAGGTCAATCCAGAATGAAACTTTGGTTTTGTATGTTATATGTTTAAATTTTTTTTAAAGTGTATGTTGTAAGCCGCCTAGAGTGGTCACAATTGACTAGATAGGCGGGATATAAATGAAATAAATAAATAAATAAATAAATAAATAAATAAATAAATAAATAAATAAATAAATAAATATGACTTCTGTGCCCTCCTCAGGTTAAGTATATAAGTCTTCAAGGTCAATCCAGAATGAATCAAGAGTACAGGTCAACTGAATCCTGAGTGGAGGAAGCTGATATATGAGCTTTCTCTTCTTGGAGTCCATGTAGATTGCACAGCCTAACTGCTAATCAACAATGAATTGCATCTGAGGAGAGACTGCCACTTACTTAATTGGCTTTATTTAGACTTTAATGCAAACAAACCCATTTGGATTCTCAGCTGCTTGCAAACCTTACATTTCAGAACATTTGTTTATTGAGGGTTATCTTTGTTGTTGCTGTTTGCTGCAATTTGTTAAATTTTTGATTTGCTGTGAAGCAAGTGGATGCTGGACACACTAATACTTAATGACACATTTCAATTCCATTATATTCAAATTATAAATCCAGCAAGACCCCTTGCTTTTTGGCCAAGTTACTTTGGAAGCACTCAATCAGCATTTTCTTCAATTAACTCAAGTGCTGTCTGAGAAGATCTTTTTAAAAAAGTCAACCACTCCCTGCAAAATGCACTGCTCAAGATGCCTCAGGAAGAAAAAAGAAGTCCAATGTGATTGACAGAGGCATTCTATAAAAATATATCAAAATCACATTGTGATATCAAAATGAATTTACAGGTCTGCTAACACAGTCTCTGTTATCAGGAAGAAAGCTACTCTGCCAGGTGCTGCTATGAACAAATCAAACCATCTTTTACGGCACCAGTACAGAGAGACCTCAATAAATCTGATTTGTCAGGGGCCTAAATAGCATCAGAAATGTCAGATAGATCCTAAACACCATGTACGACAATAATTTGTTTGTACGCCTGGATTTTTGAGGAAATTATGGTTTCTGTTGCAAGGAGAAAGCCATTTTCTGGTGGACAAACTATATATATTTACTTCCTGCCTTTTTTACTTCCCTTCAGGCTAGCTGTGCATGGGGCTGTTGCCATGGCCATCTTTATTTCTTCATTTTCTACTAAACTATAACAACACTGTGCATATATATGCACAGCTAGCCTGAAGGGGAGTAAAAAAAGCAGGCAGTAAATCAACCCACAACAACAAAGCAGGTCTTCTATAATGTTAACAGCTCTTAACTATCAATTGAAGACAGAACCAACCTCAATTGCTTTTCATTTCAGTGAGGAGAACTTGCAGTAATATACTGTTAATGTTTCTGTCCCTATGGGGATTGTAGCTGAATGCAGGGAAATCTGAAGCGATCTGGGAATGGAATCTGAGGTGGTATTGGAATGGGTTCTGTGGGAGATAATGTCATTGACCCTGCTACTCATAAAGTTTCACGTCTTTGTCCCTATGGGCTCTGAATCTGCTACTTCACTGTTTATCACTTCAACAGCTTTCCATTCTTGAGTTTTAGAGATGGGGGTATTTGTATACAAATACGAATATCCCCCCCCCCACAGGTGCAGATAGCAAGGGGCCAGCCTCCTGGGGCCAGACCGTCCACTCACAATTCTACCGCTGCTGCGAGCTCCACGGGCTGTTTCTAGGCAGGATGATGAGCCTCTCTGCCAGGTTGAAGAGTGGCTTGATGATCACAAGCTCCGGAGTGATAGGTGTGGTGTGCGGAGCTCCCAGCAAGTGGTGGAATTGTGAGTGGACGGTTTGGTTCAGGGGGCTGAACCATCGTTATCTGCACCTATGGGGGTATATTCATATACGAATATGAATACCCCCATCTCTATTTTAGAGGTATAATCAAAGAACACGGGGAAGGTATTTGTGATATCACAGGAAGTGGGTCCTTGTGAAACAATGTCAAAATATGTGCTAGTTTGTGAATGTGAGATAATAAGAACAGCAATATGAATTTCCTGCTCAATGTAAATGGATTGTGTGTACATGCACACATTCACACACTCCATATATATTTGTGCTATGTCAGTGAGCCCTGCCACCAACTGGAAGTGGGGAGGAGACAGGTGCCCAAACATTAAAGTCATTACATCAAATAGAATCAAACATTCTCCTCTCACTCTGTTCACCCTGTTATTTTTCTGCCCGCCTGGAGATCATGGGAAACAGCAGTCCCCTTCAGCTGACACTCAGTGACTTGGCAATGCCAAGCAGTAATGGTGGCTCATTCAGGAGGAAGATCAGCTGAGAGAGCACTGCATCACAGCAACCTAAATTACCTATGTTTATACGTAATTTAGGCTGAAGGTATCAAATATGTTACAAGGCTCACTAAATGTACATGACTTTTGAACAATTTGTGTACAATCCCAATTGCTCAACAGACATCCGCCCAAGGTACAGATGGTGAGCACCTCAGTGTAAGTATGGAATTTGGTGAAGTGGGTCCAGCCAAACCTGTGAAAAGTTGTGTCTAGGCAAGCTAGCATTCCTATTCCCCTTATAAGAGAAATGCGTGCTATGTTCAGATACTACAGGTCAATTAAATCTTTTTGCTGCTTTCCTGTTGCAGAAGCATGTATGGTATGATATTCAGTGACATTATATAAAGGAAGAGAACATAACTTTCTCCCTGGCAGTTTCTTAACACAACTCCACCTTATCACTTGTTTTCCCTGCATCTCTGAGTTATAAGGGAGGAAGTGAGGGAGAGAAGAGTTAAGCACTTGCATTTCACCTGAGTTTCTCCAGTATATCAAACTTCCACTTTATTACATTTTCAGTTAATAATATAAAAGCAATGCCCCTATTGTTCTTGGAAGCTCTAGTCTGGAAGCACGCATCCAGTAGGAATGTACCATTTGTCAGGTAAGATGTGGCTAAACTCAAAATCCCAGAATTTCCTGTTTTGGGAGTCCCACCTGATAGAAACACACTTAATTGTGCTCACCTGGGAGAAAGGCCCATGCCGGAAGGCTTTGTAAGCTGGCATAGGCCTAGTTCCGCTTACTTTCCTATTCAAAACAAAAGCTCCCAGCAAGTAGACTAGGACACCTTTCTTTTTGAACACAAAGTGAGACAGGACTAGGCCTATGCTAGGCCATGAAACTTTCCAGTTGAAGCTTTTCTCCCAGGTGCTCCACATTCAAGTGTCCATAGGTCTTCCATACAATACTTTCCTATGCTAGAAACCAGGTCTCAGTTCCCCAGAGCTTTCCTACTGGTCACTGATGTGAAACAATAAAAGGTGCTGCAGGCCAGATTGGAAATTGTAGGGGGCCACATCCAGCCAGAGATTCCCATTACTAGCTTATACAGTAGTAAGGTAAAGGTAAAGTTTCCCCTTGACATTTAGTCCAGTCGTGTCCAACTCTATGGCTTGGTGCTCATCCCCGTCTCCAAGCCGCAGAGCCACCGTTTGTCCGTAGACAGTTTCCATGGTCACGTGGACAGAGCGACTAGACACGGAACGCCATTAACTTCTCACTGAGGTGGTACCTATTTATCTACTTGCATTTTGACATGCTTTCGAACTGCTAGGTTGGCAGGGGCTGGGACAAGCGATGGGAGCTCACTCCGTCATGTGGATTCAATCTTACAACTGCTGGTCTTCCGACCTTGCAGTACAGAGGCTTCTGCAGTTTAACCCGCAGTGCCACCACATCCCACGTATGCAGTAGTAATAGCCTGCTATTCCAAACGTGCTTCCATTCACACTGACAGTAAAAATTGGCTGTTTGATAAAAATTCCCCTCTGTGTTGCTGTTGCTTTTAAACTTGCACCAAGCAAGCATTCTCAGTGCCTCTTGTTAGAAAGGTCTAATAAGATCCTTGCCTTGAAGAGCCATGTGTCTGCTGCGGTGGAGGATAAAGACACATTCATTTTTTAGAGTTTTCTCTTTTTTTCTTATAATGGAAAATTGTTCTATTCCCATTATGATTTTTTTTAAAAAAAAGTGCATATTCTCTCTCTCTCTCTCTCTCTCTCTCTCTCTCTCTTTTCTTTTTTCTTGTTTAATGTCTGTTGATTTCTCTTGAAACAGCAGAGGCACCCGTGCCTTGCTCTGGGGCCTTTTTACCATGATTAATAACTCAGAATATCTAAAAGCATTCATCATTGCTAATGCAATGCAATAGTCAGCCCCGATGGCTTACACTAATAATTAGCTGTCAATACTAATAGAGGAGAGCCCTCAATAAACATTGCTCAAACAATCTGGATTATGTGGATTAAGGGAAGAAGGTGATCGGTGAGAAGGATTGCAAAGAAGGTAACTTACATCACAGATCTACTCAGTTTCCTGTCAAGGAAGGGTTCAGGGTGGGATTGCCAATGTCTCATTACAAAAGAAGTACATCAGTGATATGCATGCTTTCTCAAAAATAAATTGTAATTGAATTCAGTGAGACTTACTCTGGAATAAATGTTTTGAGAGCTTCATACATTCAAATATGAGTGTAAGGAAGACCAGTAGACTCAGTAGGACCTACTTTTCATTAGACATTCAGAAGAAAGCACTGCAGATTAGCAGTCTTTTGCAGACACACCAGCTTGGAATTCAGGAGTAAGACCCTTTCAACTCCATGTGGCTTAATTTTGTGTAGATATGTATACAGCCAACCCTTGACTTACAAACTTAAACCATTCCAGAAGGAAATTTGTAAGTCGAAAAGTTTGTAAGTCAAATTAACATTTCCCATAGGAATGCATTGAAAACCAATTAATCTGTTCCGGCTGTTTTTGGTTCTTAGGTCGAGGGGGGTAACCCCCCCCACAACATGGCACAGAACCCAGCAACCATTCCTCCAGCACAAAAAGACTCTGGATCCACATTTTAAGCACAGGCACAGACATTTTAAAACAATGCAAGACCCATAAGAGCACAGAAACATAACCCCCCACAGCAAGGCATAGCAATCCAGCAACCATTCCTCCAGCACAAAAATGCACTCAGAGAATATTTTCTCATTTTAAAAGACTCTGGATCCACATCCACACTGCAGGACCCATAAGAGCACAGAAACATAAACCCCCCCACAACAAGGCAGAGCAATCCAGCAACCATTCCTCCAGCACAAAAATGCCTTCCTTCCTGAACAAACATCACATGCACTCAAAGAATATTTTAACCACAAGCACAGACATTTTAAAACACTGCAAGACCCCGCCTAGCCCTACCCCCCACCAAGCTGCAATAAACCTTGTACAGTACATACAGTAAAGTAAAAACATACAGTGTACTCACCCAGAACATGCAGTCACTCTGCTTAAAAAATGAATGTCAAAAAGCAAAAATCAAATGTCCAAAAACCCAAAAATAGCCAAAAATAAAAATACAGTCCAGGCAGTACCAGGCAGTCTGAAGACTATCTTCCAATCCACTTTCACAACGCTGGGAAGAGTGAGGAAACAGACAGGCACCCTCTTCACTGGCCAACGGTTAACTGAAAGTTCAAATTTTGCACTTTCCCCACCTCCCGCATGTTGTTTTTTAGTTTGTAACTCAAATCTAAGTTCATAAGTCAAGTCAATGTTTTCCTATGAGAGTGGCTCATAAGTCAAAATGTTTGTGAACTCAGGCCATTTATAAGTCAAGGGCTGACTGTACCATGATTTTTAAAGAAAGAACCAGATGCTGTATTTTCAAAAGCATCACAGAATTAGAGAATAGTAGGATTAAAAGGAGCTTATAAGGTCACTGAGTTCAACCCTGTGCTCAATGATATAGCACCACAGTGGGGTGGTGGGAAACCAGGAGGAAGAGGGGGAGGATATGTTCCCAATCATCTCAGAGTGCAGGACACATAATAATGGGCTCAAGTTACAGGAAGTCAGATTTAACTGAAAATCAGGAAAAACTTCTTAACTGTTACAACAATGAAACCAGTTACCTCAGGAGGTGGAGAGCAGTCCAACACTGGAGGCATTCAAGAGAAAGCTATCAGTTGGATATACTTTGATTTGGATTCCTGCCTTGTGCAGGGGGGTTGGACTCAATGGCCTTATAGGCCCCCTCTAACTCAATTATTCTATGATTCAATGGTATTGCTCACTGACAGTTCTTGTTCCCACCTCGGGACAAGAATTTGACCAGTACTGTTCAATCACAGTGGTTGGGAATCGAGGAATATGGGTCTTTTAACTCTATATGTTTCATACCGTCACCCTGATGTCTGCTCTTTTGCTTGGTTTAGCTTTTGGCAGCAGATTTGGGCCTGCCAGCCCCTGTCAACTGTTGCTGCTGCCTGTCCACCTAGTGACCACAACAATGTATCTCAGAAACAACAATGTTTTAAAATCAAACCTTATTGTTTTTACCAGCGCTCCCCAATGTAGCTGTGCTAGAATTCTGAACCATGGGCATGCCCTTAATGGGATCTAGAAGAGTGTCTCAAATACTAATGGATTCCTCTCCTATATCTGTCTGTGCTCTGTGTGTATGTGCACGCATATGTGTGTGAATCCACACATAGTTATAGCACAAACTAGCAGTATAGAGTACTCAACTGACTGTATAAGTTTTATTAAAATTATATTTCATCTTTGGTGGGGGAGAAAGACAGAGAGCAATGTTTAAAGGGGTTTAGCAGAACACACACACACACACACACACACACACACACACACACACACACACACACACACACACCCCGGAAGAATCTCTGTACAACTTTGAAGTTCAGGAAAGGGTACCATATTTCTTGAATCATGTTCAGAAGGCAAATAGAAAATGACAAATAGAATATTTATAGACATTTGGGTTTTCTGATGCCTATGAGGGAGAGAACCAAAACTCCAAATGTCCAAATCTTGATTCAGATTTCAGGATCAAATCACATCTGTTTGGGTTTGCCCATCAGTTAAAGCTAGAGATGGAGAAAACTCACCATTTTGGTGAGTCATCCTGCTTCGTGAGTCATCAAAAGTTGACAACTCATGAAGCACAAAGTTGCCCCCATAAAGTGACGAATAACAAAGTTATTCATCGATTCGTGGGTGTGTGTGTAAAAAACCACCCCGCCCCCCTGCTGCCACCGCCCCACTGCCACCGCCCCCTCTGGCACCCCCCACTGCATCACTGCCGATTTTAGGGAATCCAGGCTGCCCTTTGCAAAGATGGCAGCTGCAGCATCCCTACCCTCAATGAAGTCGCAGCCGCCATCTTTGCAAAGGGTAGTCAGTCTCCATTTTTACATGCCCTGGCTGCGGAGGCCAAATGGAGACTTCAGCAATGGCAGCAGCGATTATGGTAAGAGGGCATTGGCAGGGGTGGGGGGGCTAAGGTAGGTAGAGGAAGGTGATGGGGTGGGTGGTTGCCTATTGTTCTGCCAGCAGGCAGAATGGTGTTTTTATTATTATTATTATTATTATTATTATTATTATTATTATTATTATTATTATTATTATTATTATTATTATTATTATTATTATTATTATTATTATTATGGACAAATATAAACGGCAAAATATTCCTTGATCCGCATTCATCCTGACTTAAAATTTGACTAATATAGATCAACGAATATTTAACGAATCAGCTATTTTAATCTAAAAAGCTGATCTATTTTTATATTCGTCCCCATCTCTAGTCAAAACCAAAGTGGAGTCAAATCCAAACTGTCAAATCAGGCTTCAGACTGAGTTGTGAGATGGGAGAGAGACTTGCACAGCCCTCAGATGTGGAGGGCGCTGCACACAATCACAGCCCTGGTTTAAGACCTCTGTTTTAACTGGGGCCAGCCTCCACACATGAATTGCAAATATGAAGAACAAAGTTCATGGTTTCCTCTGTGGTTGTTTTTTAAATGATGTTTTGTTACAGTTGTTACCCCCATTTCTTCTAAGAGGGCCTTTCAAGAAAAAGGCTGTTTTTCAAGAAGTTGTTTTAATGCAACAGGACATTGGGTTAATTTTGATGAAGATGTATTACCTTTATGAGATATGCTCTAATTTCTGTGAGAGTTATTTTTATTTCTCTCATGTTTTAAAGAAATATTTTAACCAGTCATTAGAGTGATAGTATACATATTTTCCATTCTAATTCCAATTAGCTTCTTCTTTTTTTTAAAATCTTATATTTGGAGTTCACTTTGGCAGATGCATTGTGTTTTTCCTAAAAACAATTTTAAAAGCCAGCTGTTTTTTCCCCTTTCCATAAACCATTATAACCTTTATGAGATCCATGCGGTGTTACATAGCAACAGGAAAAATTGCTCTCAGTTCAGACTACTCAAACATAATCTGTAGTCTTGGGGTTTCTAAAACTAGGAAAAATAAGAAACTGTTCTGTGAACTTTGCAGACAACAAGTGACATGATATTGAATGCATAACATTTGGCAACTATATTCAGTACATATGTCCTTGAATCTATAGTCCCCTAAATAAAATTTTGTTGAACGAAATTATTGCCATTATTGTTTAAATATATATCCTGCCCTTCCCTAAAGAATCTCAAAAAAGCATACATAATTCTTCTTCCCTTCATACATAATTCTTCTTCCCTTCAGTTTATGAAGAGGTGAAAATACTGAAGTGATTACATTCTTATCTTGTACCTTTTCACTAAAGCATCTGAACATCTAACAATTTATGTAAAATACAACATGCTCCATTAAATAAAAAATCTACAATCTGAAATATATAATAAAATACAACAAAATCATCTGCAAACATTAACAAGAGTAAAATGGAACAGGCACCTCTGGCAGTGGAAAAACCCATCTTGTTAGCTCGTTCATTATCACACACTATAATTGCATAATATAGATTATGTTTTAGGCAAGTTGTGGATTATTGTGCAGTGAAGCCATGTGTTGAAGTAAATTATTTTCTTTTCTTTCTTTTTTTTTGCATTCCTGTTTACAGCAGAAGTTACAAAATGTGGCAATGGGACCCCCTGAAATCTTTCAGACTGCTTTTGTGACCTCCAACCATCTTTTGGCCCTTTCCTTTTTTCAGAGAAAAAAGGTTGAATTTACCTTTTTAACAGATCATACAGATTCTCTGCTTTGGTTAACAGTACACTATGAAAGATTTATTTTCAAAACTGGGAAGTGGACTTCTAGGGAACTAGGTAAAAGCCAGAATGGGGCAGAACAGGGACTTCTTAATACAAATTGATGCCAAAAATAGTGGGGTGCAATGGACAAACATCAGAACAATATTTTAGACATCAAACCTTTAAAAAGGTTATTCTCTCCTCAATCCTTTATTGTCCAAACCTGGGCCGGAATGAAATACAGTGGCCTGGAATGGCAACTTCCAAGTCAGATAATCAAATCAAATTCATCACCCATTTGTGACTTTTAATCAATCAAATACAACAAGCCATAGAACTTCCTTAGGAACAACATTCTAGTACCTGTTCTAATTGACACTGTAAGGGGGGGCAGCCCTAAAATACCCCCAGGAACAACATTCTAGTACCTGTAGAGTGCAGAAAACATATCCAGAAGAACACAAGACTTCTAAGAACACTAAAGAGAAACCCTGGCAGTCTGCTCTAATTTGTTTCGATTATTTCAGTGTTGTTGTTTTTTTCATTCTGCGTAGGCTCATTTCTCTTAAACAACCTGAAACATACCAAAAAACAACCTTATTCATGGTGTGTGGTTTTTGTTTTTGTTTTTTGCTTTACACCCATTTCTAATAATCACATAAATTAATAACATGCCTAGTTCCTCATTTATGTACATTCCTGAGAACGTCACAGAGAGAAAGATCAACAAGAGTTTCTCCGTCGTTTCTGGAAACAGCTGTAACATCACTTCCCTTTATGATATAATTTTTAGATTACCCCTAATATAACACTTTCTGGACCTTCCCCCCCCCCCCGCCCTACTCTCTCTAAATTAGACTTCATTAGACTGAGCACATAGAGGCCATCCTGTTGCAGTAATATTCCCTGAGGGTCTATCAAATTCCTGGCAGGTAACTATCAGAAACAATTAATTGACCAAAATCCAGTTACATATTCCCAGTGGAATAATACAATTAGTATAATTCTCATTGATGATTTGCTATATGAACTTGCATGACTCCATGTGAAAAAGCAAATGTTGTGCTAACTTAACTTGTACTCACTTACCAATGAGTTTACACCAAGAATATCCAAGGAAGGGAGGGAGTCCAAGGAAGGGAGGGAGGGAGGGAGGGAGGAAGGGAGGAAGGGACGGATGGACGGGCGGACGGACTCTGGCCATTACTTCTCGTATACAATGTGAGGATAGGCACATCTAAAGAATTGTGATTGGCTCTGGCCTATTTATTGACCAATTACAATCATAGCAGCTACAACGGTAACATTTATCATACTGCAGACCAAAGAAATGTTAACCTCCTCTAAACTCCTCCACTGCAGGCACAGCCTCCACTACAGCACAGTGCTGGAAAAGGGCCATAATTTTTCTTTCTTCTTCCTCTTCCGGTGAGTTCAGTAACAGCCCAATCACATGCATGGCATTATTTAACTGTTGCTGCTGTTTTGGAAAGCATTTGGGACCAACCAGTTGCAAGTTATATTTTGTTTGAAGTAGTTTCCTGTTTTCTTTATTTTACACCACTTTGATCATTTGTGGCAAAAAAAAGCCAGACTGAAAAGGATCTGGATACTCTGTCCCTTTGACAAACCCCTGGAGCTGAAGAGCCACCCCACACCACCAGAAAGAAAACATTGAAAACTAGCCAATAGTAACCTAATATGAAGGGAAGGGACTTCTGTCAATAAAGATCTTACAACCGCCTTTATTGGAAGATAGAATTCTGTCTTGATCTAAAGAGACATTCACCTTTCTCACTATGCCAGTACTTCCCTAGTTATATTTATGAGCCAAGAAGAACAAGGATCCAGTACACAAATGGGGGCACTCACCATTTCAAAGATCCTATCTACATAAATCAAAATGAATCCAAGCAGATGCAACAGTGGTAGAGAAGTACCATTACTGAGTAGGACTTCCAATGGGCTCTAGCTTGTGCTCAGTTGGACCTACTCAGAATCATCACTCTAGCCTTCATCCCATTTGTTGCATTATAACCAGCTCCCTAGTATACCATAGGGTAGGTTGGCTCCATTCCACAGGAGAAGATGCTTGAGAATGATTATGTCTACCATGCTGGTCTTTACCCCATTCCAAAGGTCTACCACAGTTTCAACAGGATCATCTGGTGGGATATCAGAAGCCTTTCCAAAAGCTTCCAGGAAACAATTTGGACCTGGGGCAGACTATCTTAGTTGGTCTCCCACTCCTATGAAAGCTTTGAATTCTATTGAGTTTAGATCCCACTAAGTAATAATCTATCCATGACAGGGATGGATATCCAAATGCCTATAATTCTAAGAAAACTAGGTCTGCAGTGTGTTCGATTATACATGAATGGGGGCAGATATCGTTTGGCACAGAACCATGTCATGACAGGGATCACGAAGTTCTGTGCCATTCCTGATATGGTGGTCTTGGCATGGACCAGCATTTTTTTCCCTTTTTTCAGCTACAGCAGTTACAGACCTTTTCATATTCTGTTAAAAGCTTGTGTTTTTAATGTAAAATACAAGCTTTTCTGCACAAAATAGATAGTGATTGTACAAGAAGCACTTCAGTGATTTATTTTATTTTTTTGCAAAAAGTGTTCAAATGTGAAGAATACACAAAGATTCTGATAATCTCACCCACCAGGAGAAAATGTTTGAAAGTTTTCTTCCTCACCTGTGAGAACAAAATAAGTAAACACTTACATCTTGGATAGCAAGAGACACCAAAGGTGGAGCTGGTGTCTTGGGACACATGGGAAATAGATGGAGAAAACAGGGATATATTTGGAAAGTAATGTTATTTTACTAGAATGGGCTAATTTCCCACAAGCACTATTTGGTAAGCTGCACCTGTCATGACAAAGATATGTTCAAATACAGATAAACCCTAATGTTACTGAAATGTCATGTTTATTTCAAGAGCACAAAATAATTAATATATGCATATGACAACCACTTCCAATTGCTTGGACTTTACTCTGAAAAAAATAAATAAAGAAAATAATTCAACAATAATTTAAAAATTGCCCATGGGTGACTAAATGAATAACAGATGAGAATTAGCCATTAAAATATGTTAAGTCGTCCTGTTTTAGCAAATAAAACCGATTAATGTCATGATTTGCTTCACAGATAGTGGGAAAGAGCTCTATTTTATATAAAAACCCATCTCCTCTTACCATTTAAAGGATATTTGATTAATTCTGTCTTCTTGTACAGATGAAATTTATTTATCATCATCATTATTATTGCTTCTGTAAGATTAAACTAGTAATCATGGTGATAGAAAGCAAATACCATAAATATTTATCGTACTCACAATTTTCTTTGTTTTGTTTTTAATCTACTCATAGGACAGTCTTACAAAACCTGGCTTAGGTTGCACAGAACAAACCAGAAGCAATTGTCATTTTTACTTGGATGAGAATACAGGTAAAGCATATACAAAATACTTTTTTTCCTATTCAGTGATGAGACGTAAGAATTGTGTGTCCACTACCCTCTAGCAGATTTTCCTAGATTCTACTAGATAACAAATCCTGACACTGCCAATGCACATGGACAATGACTGAGGATTCAGGGAGCTGTATTCCAACAGTGGTTTTGGATCCAAGACTAGAGAAGACCATTTCGAAAGAGACAACCACCTTTATAAAGCCTTCCCTTGTTTCCTATTTCCTTCTGGATTGTTTAGACATGTGAGTTGGAAAGCAAAAGAAAGAATGGCCAGCTAGGTAGAAGACAGTGGTCATCTGTTTTGGTGGAAGAAGGGCTGGGTCCCACCAACCACATGTTCTCACTTCTACATATTACATAGCAACAAAGCTTATGTTTTCACTATATACAGTCTATCACAGGACTGAGTACAGTCCTCACCATTTCATAAATATTTTAGTATATCTTTTTATGTGACAACACTAAAGAAATGACACTTGGCTACAATGTAAAGCAGTGAGTATACAGCTTGCATAACAGTGAAAATGTGCTGCTCCCTCAAAAGAGCGCAACACACAGCCATTAATGTCTAAACCACTGGCAACAAAAATAAGTACACCCCTAAGTGACAATGTCCAAATTGGGCACAAAGTGTCAATCTTTTGTGTGGCCACCATTATTTTCCAGCACTCCTTTAACCCTCTTGGGCATAGAGTTCACCAGAGCTTCACAGGTTGCCACTGGAGTCCTCTTCCACTCCTCCAGGATGACATCACAGAGCTGGTGGATCTTAGAGACCTTGCACACCTCCACCTCCCATTTCAGAATGGTCATTTTGGAGGTGTGTTCCGGGTGGTTATCATGTTGGAATACTGCCCTGCGGCCCAGTCTCCAAAGGGAGGCAATCATGCTCTGCGTCAGTATGTCACAGTACATGTTGGCATTCATGGTTCCCCCAATGAACTGTAGCTCCCCAGTGCCGGCAGCACTCATGCAGCCCCAGACCATGACATTCCCACCACCATCCTTGACTGTAGGCACAACACACTTGTCTTTGCACTCTTCACCTGGATGCCACCACACACGCTTGACACCATCTGAACCAAATAAGTTTATCTAGGTCTCATCAGACCACAGGACATGGTTCCAGAAATGCATGTCCTTAGTCTGCTTGTCTGCAGCAAACTTCATGCAGTCTTTCTTGTGCATCATCTTTAGAAGAGGCTTCCTTCTGGGATGACAGCCCTGGAGACCAATTTCATACAGTGTGTGGCGTATGGTCTGAGCACTATCCCTTCAACCTCTGCAGCAATGCAGGCAGCACTCATATGTCTATTTCCCAAAAACAACCTCTGAGTATGATACTGAGCACTGGCACTCAACTTCTTTGGTCGACTATGGCAAGGCCTGTTCTGGTGGAACTTGTCCTGTTAAACCGCTGTATGTCTTGGCCACTGTGCTGCAGCTCAGTTTTAGGGTTTTGGCAATCTTCTTATAGCCTAGGCCAGCTTTATGTACAGCAACAATTCTTTTTTTCAGATCCTCAGACAGTTCATTACCATGACGTGCTATGTGGAACTTTCAGTGACCAGTCTGAGAGAGTGAGAGCGATAACCCCTACTCGCCCTTCTCACCTGAGACTTGTGTCACTAACAGTTCTCATGACACCAGGGAGGGAAAACGGTTATTTTGGCCCAATTTGGACATTGTCACTTAGGGTTGTACCCACTTTTGTTGCCAACGGTTTAGACAGTAATGGCTGTGTGTTGTGTTATTTTGAGGGAACATTCATTCATTCAGAGTAGACCTTTGGTCTAGATGGGCAGGGCAGAAGTCAAATAAAATAAATTAATAAAAATTCAGTGCCATATACAGTTGTTGTATAGATTGGAGTGTTTTTCTATTACCTCTTTCTCACAGAACGGGAAGAAACAGTATGTGATCCTTTACTTTAGAATGTAAATAGATGCTCACAGAAGCATCTCCAGGTTTTAGGAAGAGCACAGCAGCTTCTTTTCCTCTGATATTGTGTTTCTCACCATCTTTGTTGCCCATTAGAAAACTAAGGTGCATTACATGAGTAAACATACTTACATAGGTTCCTTATTTTTATTTATTTATTTATTTATTTGATTTATATCCCACCCATCTGGTCTGGTTGACCACTCTGGGCGGCTTCCAATAAGGTGTATACGAAAACATACGAATTTTACAAACAGTCCATAACATATACAATAATAAAACAAATAATAAATGAAAGAAAAAATAAAGAAAGAATTAAATATTGACAGGAGGGAAGGCCTGAACATACAACCATGTTTTTAGTTGACTCTTAAAATTGCCCAGCATAGGGGCCGCACGAATAACCAGAGGAAGGTTATTCCAGAGGCGAGGAGCCACTGCCGAGAAGGCCCGGTTTCGTGTCCTTTCCTTCCGGGCCTCCCTCGGCGTTAGGCTCCTCAGCCTCACCTCCTAGCTCATTTATTTATTTTTATTTATTTTATTTTTTTGGACTTATATACCGCCCCATAGCGCTACAAGCACTCTCCAGGCGGTTAACAATTTTAATTATACAGGCTACACATTGCCCCCCCCCCCCAGCAAGCTGGGTACTCATTTTACCGACCTCGGAAGGATGGAAGGCTGAGTCAACCTTGAGCCGGCTACCTGGGATTTGAACCCCAGGTCGTGAGCACAGTTTTAGCTGCAATACAGCGTTTTAACCTAGCTGGGAGCAGGCGTTCCACCAAATATCGGGGTCCTAAACCGTTTAGGGCCTTATATGTAAGCATTAACACTTTGAAGTCAATGCGGAAATGGATGGGCAGCCAGTGCAGCATGGCCAGAGTAGTTTAGCAGATAAGAGTTTTGTTTCAATTCATTCTTATATATAATTTATTAAAATTTGCAGAAGTGCTCATTCAAGAAGGGAAAATTGTTAAGTTTTTAAAATGCCATTGTGAATTTTTCACACCGAATCATATTGAAAGTATCAGGTTAATCCATTTGTGCCCAGGGCTTTGGTCACTTCTCACTTTAAAGTTAGGATTGCAATCTCTTTGTACTCAACCAAGTTGTTGCTTAATTTATGCTTCCTATCCCTTTTTTTCTCCCTAAGGCTCCTCATAGAATCCAAGAATAATGAATTTCAAAGGGGCCTATAAGGCCATCCAGTTCAACCTCCTGCTCAAATCAAGAATCCAAATCAAAGGTTAGCTGACAGATGGTTGAAAATGTCTACTTTTCTCTTGAATGCCTTCAGCATTGAAGTACTCACTACCTCCTGAGGTAATTAGTTCCATTGTCGTACTGCTCTGGCAGTTAAGAGGTTTTTCGTGATATTCAACTGAAACCTGGCTTGAGCTCATTATTGTGTGTCTTCAACACCTGTTTTGAAAGGCAGACCCAAGATAGCCCTCTCCATGTTGGCAATAGTTATAGCAGTTGGATTGGGGTGGAACAGATGGAGAAGAATTTCATTTCAGTTCCTTTCTGATGAATTCATGAAATTTCTCAAGATTCATATGTAGGAAGGAAAAGAGAACTTGAGATTTACGAAATGCAAGAAACAGTGGAAAGAATGGATTCCCTCATCTCCCTCAGGGAGATAAGTTTTTAAGATGAACAAAGCAAGTTCCCAGTGACAGGCATTTACGATTCAAATTATGAAGGGCAGCAATGAAAGGAAGAGTGGAGCAAGTGCACCTTTACCTGGTCCATGATTCTTGTCCCTATGATTGGAACTCAGGGGCATAAACAAGGCAGCTTCCCATGTGTCCCTCTGATTATTTTTAATCTGGCACTCCCCAAATCCCTCACTATGAACGATGCTGGCTAAGACTGATGAGATCTGTAGGCTAAAAACAGCTGGGCAGTTATAGTTTTCCAAGCCTGTTCTGAATTAATAGAAAAATGTAGTTCTGAAGAGGCCCTTAATGTGAGCATACATACTTCTAACTTGAATAGCTCAGCATGAGGATAAAAATATTCTGCTTTCTAAATGGGGGGAGGGGGGAATTCAAAGCAGTGGCCTTCACTCGATTGTTCTTGTTACTGTGGAAAACAAAAATTAACAGATGTCTGGCTCTGTGGGTGATTTTGTTAAATTGAATAATATATTTGATTCACAACATTGTGTTAGAGTTGTGAGAACACCTAGACAGTAATACTGGAAGGCAAATCAGCACGTTTGTAGGGGGCAAAAGACAGATAACTATTATGTGGTCTTAGCTATCCTACCCCCTCTTTTCTTTTCTAAATGCCCACTTAGTGGTTTGTAAATTGTTCTCCTCCTTCTTAGAAGCCAGTGAAATGGTAGTAGCCTTCTTTAATCAGAGGCAAATACCACCAGTATATTCATATGTATATAGAAGTGTGATGCAAAAAAATGTTTTAGCTGAAAAGGTCTTATTGTAATCTCTATGGGTATAGGGTGAAATGTTACCATGTTTTGAGGACACACATCCTGCAGGCCCCATAGACACTCAAAAACTACCGTATTTTAAAACTTTTTTTCACCACTGGAGGGTGGAACTGGTTTTTTCCCCTAGTTTAAAAAGCATTCCATTTTTGTAAGGAAAAAAATAGGGGGGAATGTTGTGAGTTTCAAGAAGAGGAGTTACCCTCTAAGGTCTATGAATGGGAGTGTGCAGTTTTGGTGGTTGCTCATTCCAATCAAAGTTTCTAGTGTTCCTTCTACATCATAACCAATAACAGTTCAACATTAGCCTTCTGTGATCATGGTATCTCCCCTGCCAGGTAAGGCTTCTCGGCCTTTTGTTTAAGATCAAGTGTGTAGTCTTCTGTGCTCTGCTAGCAGACATATCCGATATTCTTCTAATTTCTAATTGCTTCTCCCCTTCCTAAGTTGATCATTCGGTTGGATCCAGCTTCAGTCTGGCTTAGATACTGAAGGATTTATGCCAAGATCCAACAGTGTCCTTTGGTATACAATACCAGAGAAATCAGGATTTTCTCATGATCCTGCTCCCTCTGCAGCTCCTGTGCATCCCAAAATTCCGTTCTAGAAATTTCTCAGCACACAAGAGGAGGACATTATAGGTCACAAAAGGCTGCAGAAGGATTTGGCATTTCAAATCTTGGTGGAAGAAATAGAATCCAAAAGTATACCACTGGGGTCTGATCTATTGGTTTAAAACTAGGGATGGGGACTTGAATCGCAGGACTTGCTGTCAAGTTGGACTTAAGTCACAATAGTGACATGACTGAGATTTTTGACCAGATGCAAATTTTCGGGGGGGGGTTATTTTTAATAGAGACTCAGAATGGGACTTGGGACTCAGGACTTGGTACCAAAGACTCTGACTTGGACTTGAGACTAGGACCCAAAGATGGGCCAACTTCCCTGTTTAAAATGTAAACGAATGGAACTAAATCCAGCTGGCTCTCCCAGCTAATCATTCAATAAACATGACTTACATGAGTGTTCATGTTAGCACTATTCAGGCAGTGAATCTGATGTAGCTTGGCAATCCTGTTGCACAGCTTTATGTGAGCTACAGTGATGACATCATCTTTGCTGATTAAATACTTTTTTTGTGATTTCAGGATACACACAAAGTTTTTGCATTTTCTACAAGTCACTCAATTCACCTTTAATCAGTGGTGATTTGTCTGATGATAATGGCATCACTACTGCAACACATTTTGTTGTTTAGTCGTTAAGTTGTGTCCAACTCTTCGTGACCCCATGGACCAGAGCACACAAGGCCCTCCTTTCTTCCATTGCCTCCTGCAGTTTGGTCAAATTCATGTTGGTAGCATTGGTGACAGTGTCCAACCATCTCATCCTCTGTTGTCCCCTTCTTCTCTTGCTGCTACACTTTCCCAGCATCAGGGTCTTTTCCAGGGAGTCTTCTCTTCTCATGCGATGGCCAAAGTATTGGAACCTCAGCTTCAGGATCTGTCCAACACATGGAGCAGCACAAATGGATTTCAGACATATTCTTTTAAGTGGGTTTTATTGTATTATTTTTCACTCCTATTAATATAAACCACTTTCATGAAATGGTGTGTGAAATATTTGTGAAATGGATTTAATCTGCAGACAACAGAGCTACAAGTAGTAGCTCTGTGCTCATGAGTTGTGCTCATACAGAGGCTTGAAACAAAGACCCAAAATTTAGGCAGTGAGTCTTTGTGAAAAACAAACATAAAACCAAAACTTTATTTAATGAAAAAAGGCATTGAGCCAAAGATCCATTGATGTCCTGAAAAAAATTGGCCCTTGATCATTATCAGGCAACAAAGCTTCTGGATTTGCTTGTTATCTTTAAAACATTCCAAAACAAGAAAATAAAAATAAGATGCTCACCACATTTAATTGGGATAATCTTGCACTAAAATTAATAAGATGTTAAAGTGGTATTGCAGATATTATTACCCCTACCAAGTATTTTTATTTGTTTTCTTTTTCTTTAATCAAAACCTAATTTTTCAGAGGCTTAAAAGGCGGGAGAGAGGGAGGAAGACTGTGTAAAGTATTTTACATTGTAGGAAGCGGAAGGATGTGACAAGATCAGTATTTCTATTTACATATCCAATATCAAACAACATCTCTAAAAACATCGCAAGAGAAACATTAAATCACAGAAAATAGGTGCATCATTTTTTTCCTGATGGGCAGTTGAAACATACTGAAGGAGAGACAGCTGCAATAATGATGTCTCTCATTTTACCCTGACGAACCCGTGACAGAACCATTCCCTTCCTTGATAGACTCACATAGTTCCAGGAAATGTGCTAAGATTCCATCCTCTTCTGCTTTCTCTCCCCCCCTCATATGTAATAGCCTTTCATTGCAGACAAAATTCAACCACATGGAAAACCAATTCTGCTCTTTTAAATATGTATTCCATTTTTTCTTGCTGATGTGTCAAGAAAATCCCCCCCCTTTTAGAACTTTCACAAGAATGGGCATGATTACTAGAAAGGTTTTTGTTATTGTTGTTTAGGTGGGGTGACATTTGCACCAAGCCCCACTGAAATATATGACAGCAGATAAAGCAGAAATCAAAAGGCATCAAGGAGACTTATTGGCTATTAAAACATGTACTGCAGATTATCATTTAGACAATTCATATAAAGACACATTCTGTTGCATGTAAATTGCTATCTCAGTTGAAAAAGTAATGTATATGTACTGTATAGGTTGCTTGTAACTAGATCCAATCCTTGCTTGAAATTTTGGGGTGAAGGATCATCTTTCCTAGTCTGTTAACCACTTATACATATGGGTGTATATGTTCTGTTATTGTTTTATAAATTGGGAAGTTGATTTTTAAGTACTAATACTCGTACGTTCATCCTTCAGCTGATAAGCTATTGCATTCCTAAATATTGCAGTGAGTCACTTTTTCTTCGGGAAAATCTTCACTTCAATTCTAAGTACTGTCAAGCTACCCATAACAAGAATCAAAGTAGATGAGAAAGCTACAACACCATGAAATAAGGAGTGGTATTAAGCAGAGAGGACCAGAAAGGAATATTCTATACTTTCATTTTCAAATGATAATGCAGTACATTCTCAAGTGTAGATAACTTCCGAAGCAGATTATATGTTCTTGCTGATTACAAAAAGGAAGGAAGCCTTGAAAGGTTATAACTACTAGAAAAAAGGAATATTGAACAAGTACTGAAAAAAAAAGTCCAAGACAACACATCCGTTTTAAGTAATGTAGTTTCACTTAGAGATGTTGAATTTTGGAATGCCTGGTCACCTCAAAAAAGAGATGAATGTAATAGGCCAGAAAGTTATTCTGTGGTTCCAATTTTAATCTCATTAGAGTACTGATTTTTTTTTTTGCTTCTTTCACCAGCCCCTCTTGTTTTGCAGCTGCTAGTTGCCTTATTATGAAGGAGGAATAGCAAGATGGCATCAGAAAGAAGACAAAAAAGAAAAAAAAGAGTTATTTCCACCCCATTCGAGTAGCAGCAGAAGCACTAGGAGGATAGGTCAGAGAGCTGGGGAGGAGGTTTAGTGTCATGGAGGATGAGAAGGAGTGACCAACTCTTATCTTATGGGTAACACACCATTGGAAGAGTGAATAACCCAACTGCTGAAAAAATGTCTGACTGCTAAAGTTCTTATGGTTACTGATCACTGATAAGTCAAAACCATCTTTATTAGCAAGTATGATTGCCCAGACACAAAGTGGTGCTTGGATCCCTTCTCTGGAATACTAATTGTGAAAGTAACTTCAGCTTTTAATGACATCCTATCTATAACATATAGCTTACACCTTTAAATTCACATATTTAAAAAAATTACTTCTTTTGCTGACTAAGGCTGAAACGACACTGGCAAATAGCAGAGGATCTGCAATGGAAGTAGAATGGATGAATGTTAACTTTTAAAAATTGGATTGCATGTTGTGAAGGGCAACGTAGCTTCTTTTGCTTTAGAAGCAGAATTTTTCCCTTGCTGCTGTGGGATTCTACATTTTTAAATCCAGACCAAATCGAACAGTTTTCCGTAAGTGATAATTTATTTCATTCATCAAAAGGAGGGTATGTGTGACTGTGGGTGATATTCTGGAGACCTACTAAACTTTAGGGTGTGACATTTGGGATAGCAAGAAAACCCACTCCCTCAATCTTTCTCCCTCGTTGCCCCAATGTATGTATGTATGTATGTATGTATGTATGTATGTATGTATGTATGTATGTATGTATGTATGTATGTATGTATGTATGTATGTATGTATGTATGCATGCATGCATGCATGCATGCATGCATGCATGTATGTATGTATGTATGTATGTATGTATGTATGTATGTATGTATGTATGTATGTATGTATGTAGAGATTTTGTTATTGAACAAACTACAGAGTTTAGTACTAGATCCCCTTTGTCATTCTCGACAGGTATTGCCAGTTTAGGATGTCTTTCACTGTAATATCCTTTAGAAAAAAGTTCTGTCTCGCTTTACTCAACAGACTTTTCATCTCACTACAAGAAATGTTACATTCAAAAATGTGCATTTTTTTTCAAGAATATAATGCATAACATGCAAGGATTATTTTAGTTCAAATTGGAAATTCAACCCAATTTAGCACTTAGAAATTTAAACAATACCTTAAAATTTTTTAATCCAAGTAATGACAAATGTTGCAGTCAAAGCACTGTTCATTGTAATATTCACTGCAATAGACAAATGGATTTTGTGTAGTATTATCTGGTTGACTGACTTAGAAGCTTTTGTTTGCTGTCAGTTTGTGAGAGCTGGATAAGCACTGATATTTACACTGGGCTTTTCCAGCCCCAATCTTACGCAGGCTACTATTATAAAAGTTCCAATTACATATATATTTAAGCATTAACGTTTGACACTACACTGACAGTTCTATAGGGTAAAGCTCCCACTGGATTTTGCCCATCATCAGAATGCAAATTACTTCTTTTAAATGAAAATTTAGTCTAAAGGTCCATTGGTACTTTTGTACTGAAGAAGATGACATTTTTATTACAGATGCCAAATGGAACTCGATTTCGCCTGGATTTTTCTTAGGTTATCATTGAGTCTGAGGGGGAAAAGGCTTTAAACCTTTCCAAGAGGAGAATGTATAGATATTTGACAGCCCATTAATTTAGTATTGCTTCTGTGTTGTTTTGTCTGCCTTTCTGTTCCTTTCTCAATCACTGGAAGATGGCATTTTAGACCTATCCAGGCAGGTTTCCGGGTGCATTGCACTAAAAGGAAGGTTATAAAATTGATTGGAGGAGGGGTTGCTGTTTGACGAGATAAGATTTACAGTCAGGATGTGTTCACGTCTTAGTTCTCAGCCTATCATCTTTCATTAGACATTTCAGTGCTGGGACCAAACATCTCACAGGCTACTTGTCACCAGGACCAAGGAAGAGATAAGAAATGATGTAAAACTATTTCCCTTGACACTGAGACACAGATGGAGACTTCATTCTTACCATATTGTCTGCTTTAGTGCCATCCCCGAAGCCATTAACTATCATAATGATGGGTCTCCAGTTATTTATTTCTTCCCGGTTTCCTGATGCTTTCGCCGTTTTACAGCCAGCCTTCACATTTTTGCAGCAATCATTTGTCCTTGAGCTCCCCAGTCATCATTTGCCCTTGCAAATGCAAAACACTCCATCCAAGGTCCACGAATAGCAGGTCAAGTGCAAATAATGGAAATTTGAGGGCTGGAGAAATGAATGAACTTGGGCACACAATGGAAATGGGCTTTTCCTTCGAAGCCATTTCCATATATTTCATATATTTTTAAATAGTAAATTGTCTTCAAATTTAAACATATTTACTGCACATTTGTTTTACTTTGAAACAAACACACACTGTGAATGTTTTTTTTAGATGGATAGAAATTGTGTCACAGTGAATCTTTGAGCACCAACATGACAGGAATACTGTCAAGTCCAAACAATTTTTTTTAACAAAATACATTATTATATGTAAAAAGTGGGGAAATGGCAGGGAAACACAAGGAATGATGGATAAATTTGTTTGGTCCCCATCTTAATATGAGCTGGTCTAATTTGCACTTCTCAAACTGGCAAGTGAGACAAAATATAATTTTCCTGTAGCACTAAAAAAAAAAACCCAATATGTGCTAAATGACAGAGCAGCACATGCAAGGACATATTAGTGAAAATGATATATGAAAATTCATATTATTTACAAAATGAAGCATAATGTTATACAAACATTAGGAAAATGTGCAGAAAAATAGTCACATTTTCATGTAGACTTCCTTAAAATTGCAAACTGATGTAGCAATTAGACAAAATGAATGGAAGAATAAATGATAGCAACCTTAGCCAATAGATGCATTAATCCCCGAATTACTGAATCCTGCCAAATACATTGAAGTGACTGTAAACGTTAATTCAGTATTTCTGAACATGTCCAAACATTGTGGAAAACTACAATTTTTACATGAGTCACAGTAATCAGCTAAAATCATATATTTTCACAACATTCATTCAAAGCTGGGCATTTTTATTACATATATGCAATAATACTGTGGAGGAACTGAATAATATATCTTAAAATTATTATATTTTCATGAAAAGAAGCCAGGAGCCAGCAGAGTTTTTCTGCTGATAGAACTGCACCTGACATCAGAACTCAATGGGGAACAAGAGAACAAATATACCAAATGGATATGTCCTTGAAATATATCCAATGGCATCCAATATTATTACTTGTTCAACTTACTTTGGGTGTATGCATTAATTATTACTATTTTTTATCAAATCACACAGTTATCACAGTGTGGTTATTGTTGCATGCCATAACACTGCTTCTGAATTACTGTATTATGCTCTAGTCCTATGACAATAATACTCCTCAGGTCTTGTAAACTCAAAGCTATGGCTTCCCTTGTTGAATAACTACGTTTTGTTTTGTTTTCCTCTTCCCATCAGCTTTTCCCAGCATTATTGTCTTTTCCAGTGAGTCTAGTCTTCCCGTTGATAAGTATGACCTCAGTTTTGTTCATTTTGTTTTTCCTAAAGAAAATTCAGGTTAAATTTAATCTAGCACCCACTTACTGTATTTTTCTGTTACTCTGTGCTATCCATAGAGCATTGCTTCAACACCACATTTCAAATGAACTGGGGTTTTTTATGCCAGCTTTTTTCAATGTGCATGTTTCATATACATGCACATCAAACTATGGATGACTTCCTCCAATGACAAATCCTTAACACTTAATGATGTTTTCTAGTTCCTTCATAGTTTTCCTTCCAAGTCTTAGTCTTCTTGCCTGCATTCTCTGTTTTGACTGATGACCGAATCAAAGAATGGAAATTGTTACACTATTTTCATTTTTTCCCTTTGTCAACATTACAGTTATACTGCAATAGCAAGTGAGACCAAGCAGTGTACATTGTAGTTCTGCAGGCCAGTATAGAGTTCAACTAATTCTAAAATAAACAGTTTGCTGTATTGAACTTCTTGCTGTGTAGTTCCTCAAGCTGGCTTACTAATCACATTCATAATTAAGTAAATAACAAGCCAGACCTTAAAACATTCAAAACTCACTCTTCCAAAATCTAATGAGTGTCTGAGGATTTTCTCTAGCATATGGCCACACTCCAGTCAAAGTGCACACGGCCTTCTACCACATGCCATTTATGTGTGAGTTTTTCTGTTAGTGTAATTAACTGTAATGTTTCCAGCCAAATTATCCACTGTGAGTCCAAACCATTTTTCCCAAGCCTGGCAATTTCTTTCCTAGCCACCAGTAATATTATAGATATGAATTTTTCCTAAAGGCCCTTTTCATTATTGCTTATGAAAAAGGATAGGAGTAATGAGGCAATGTGATCCATTATTTTTCTAGCATAGTTTATCACCTTATTTCAAAATACTGTAACTCTTTGGTATTCCAGCCAGCTATGTTTAAACAAGCCCTATTGTCCACAAGTTTGTATCAATTTTCTTAATTTATCATGATATAAACACCAGCTACTTATGTATTGCTTTACATAAGCTTTATCATCTCGAAGCTGCAAAATGTCTGAAAGGCATTCAGGATTTTTTCCTCACATGTTCATCTTCTAATGTGAAAGGTACCATCTTTTCCCCGCAGTGCCCCTCTACATTCTACACAGGGCAAACAGAACAATCTCTATGTAACAGAAGAAAATGGGACACACTTGTGACATCAGAATCAACCTACAGAAGCCAGTGTCAGAACATTTGAGCCTCTCACAACACTCTGTGATTGAGAGGGAAATGACTGAGACAAGTGACAATATTAAAGTTCAGTGTGCATCTAGAGCAGGAATGGGCAATCCTAAATATTTTCTACCTATATTAATAATGCCAAGGAAGTTAATTTATTTGTGTTAATATTCAATAACCATTTTCTGTTTCCTGTCCCACTTTACGTGACTCCCATTCGTACACCATATAACGAGAAAATAAATCTGTTGCGTAGCTATTTTATTCCACATTTCTGAAGGCATGGATAGTAATCCATAAAAGCCACAATATTTTTGTGTGGTCTTTTTTTTAAAGCCACAATACTTTTGTGTGGGTTTTGTAAAAAGCCACGATATTCTTGTGTGGCTTTAAAAAGATATCCAAGTCCTCCATACAGAGCACGTTAGCATAGTCTTTCGAGACTGAAGGATGCCTATGATGAGAATTGAGTTGGAAGGGGCCTATAAGGCTATCAGGTTCAACCCCTCCTCGAGACAGGGATCCAAATCAAAGCAGACCTGACAGATGGTTGTCCAATGTTCTCTTGAATGCCCCCAGCGTTGGAGCACTTACCATCTCCTGAGGTAATTGATTCCATTGTTGTACTGCTCTAACAGTTAAGACGTTTTTCCTGATATTCAGCCAAAATCAGGTTTCCTGTAGCTTGAGCCATTACATGTCCTGCACTCTGGGATGATCAAGAATAGATCCTGCCCCTCTTCCATATGACTTCCTTTCAAGTATTTGAAAAGTGCTATCTTATCTCCCCTTAGTCCTTCATTACAATGAACATAATAGCTGTTGAGGTGAATTCACTTTTCTGATTTTGGATGCAAACATCTGCAAGGAATCTTTTGTCTCAGTTTGGAGAGTTTGTTACTTCCTGTCCAGTTTTCCCAAAGCAGGGGCCCTGAGAATTGCCTGAGTTTCTTTGAGAGCTCTTTTGAAACAGCAACCATTTTCACAGAATCAGCTATCATTTGCCTTTAGCAGATGCACTGTGACCAGGAAAGCAGAAAAACTGAGACAGAAATTACTGATATGAAAGGTTTTACATCTGTGACATTTTCCTCTCAGGGTTCAGTGAAAAGTTGCTCTGTAGTTCATCTTTTCCATTCATGCCCTTCTCTCTGCAGTAGATTCCAATGGGACTCATGCATATGTACAATGAAAGACAAAATCTAGCCCCAGAGGCTTAGAGGTATTTTAACAGGTGCTTATCTCAACCAAAAAAGGGACCATGAAAGAAGAAAATTTCAAAGAGCAGGCAGATCCATCCTTGTATTCATTTGCTTTCATTTTGGGGAGAAAGTTGCTGAAGTTTTGGTTATGCTCATCAACCAAATGATTGTGATCTTTAACGAACCCCATTCTATCTTTCATAAGTTATATGAGGATACTTTTTCTTCACACCTACGCCATTCATGAAGCTGCCCCATCGATTTAGGACAGCACACTTTTCATGGTGTCTTTGATGTCCTGAGCACAATTTAAGAGAGACAGATGTGGTTTAATAGAGCTATTTGACAGAAAACACACATTAAGTGTATCTGATTCCAAGTATAGCACTTGCTAAAAATGAAATACAAATTTCAGTTCAGTTTCCTCATAGGAAGGAGCATGTACTGACTATAGAGTCAGCCTAGCCTGTGGTTTTGAATTTGACAACACTGAGGGTACACAACACACACATTACTATAATTTATAAGGCTAAACTATAAAGTATCTTGAGTAATATTATGCCAATTTAACATTGAGTTGAAAAAGCCATGTCATATTGTCTAACTAGAAAGAGTATCCCAAAGATTTTGTCACCTAAGTGGTGGGACTGAGGTCCTTTTTCATCAGGAAATGCCAGAGACTAAAGTTGTGTATAATTCTCCCCAGGTCATAGGAATGCACCTGACACTCAGCTTGGAACATGTCATCTTTAGACATAAGTTCTGAACACTGTATCATGTAGCATACATGTAATATAAATGTAACTACACAAATATTACCATGAGGAGAAGGACTTTGTGAAGCACCAAATAAGCCACATTACCTGGTCTAACTTGAGATTTTGTTACACAACCAAAATCTATCAAGGCATGGCCCCTTAGAATTACAGAGCTGGAACGGAACCATCAGCTCAATGCAGAGTCTGCTATAGGGAGTCCGATTATACCATTCCTGATAAAAGGCTACTAAGTCTTTGCCTAAATACCTTCATCAAAATAAAGTCTACTGTCTCCCGAGCTGGGCCATTCCACGACTCTCACTACCATTGCAGAGTTCAACCTCTTATTTACTGAAATCTATTCTCTTCCAATTTCTGTCCATTAATTCTAAGCCAGATTTCTCAACCAGGAAAGAAAAAGGCTCTTCATTCTTTTGCAGGGCCGCCCTACAGATATTTAAAGATAGATTTTATATTTCCATTCAATTGTCTGTTTTCTAGGTTAGTCACTTCTGCTATTCTTCATAGAACTAGGTTTCTAGAACCCTATTTCTTTTGTTCATCCCCCTTTGGATGAGCTACAGGTTATCAAATGTTTTTCTTAAAATGTGTCAGCTAAAGGTGCCCTTTTGTCATGTGTGTTATGTGCACGCTTTGCCTCTTCCCTCAAGAAATATAAGCCTTCCCCAACCTGATGGTGATCTCTGGATATGTTGAAACTCCCACCATCTCTAACCAGCATAGTTATGTCAAGCGGGGATGATGAGACTTATAGTTTAATACGGCTGGAGGGCACCACAAGGTTGAAGAAGGCTGTCTGTTATGCATAGAAGATGCATATATTTAAACTCTTTCCAGAAGAGCTAACCAAAGTATGAAGGCTAGAAGCAAGGTTCCCTCTCCATGCATTAAAGAATATCCCTACCTTTGTGTTACTACCACAGGGCTCATGGGGGTGTCTGCTTCATTTTGTCTAGAAAAACTTGCTTCCTGAAAGTTTGCAAAATGTACACCTAAAGGGAAAATGGCTTTCTCTGTCAAGACCCAAAGGGTTTTTTAAACGCAAGCTTTCTGTCAGTCTGGCATCATATCATGTCATCACTTTCATCCTTCGGCAGCGAACTGGATACATATTTTTATAACAATGAAATGTAAGCGGGTGTAGGTGTTCACCTATAGACCAGATTCTGCACTGACATCTTTCTGTTCTGCTCCAGTGGTGTGTGAAGATGCATGGCATTCAAAGAATGAGTCCAATTTAACTGACACTCAAATTCTCTATAGCTTCTCAAAAGTATAGGTTTAAATAAGAAAGCTCTGCTAAATATAAAGTTTCCACCTGCTACACCTTCCAGTGCAAATGAGCAACTGAATTAGTTGCAAACTTTGTCATACTTGCAGAGAATTTCTATTTCTTATTGTTCTATTCACTGTCTAATGTACTGAATTATATTACTAGCATGTCACACTTGCCTATAAATTCCTAAATAATAAGCTATAACTTATGAGTATGAATGAATGAATGTATTCAGCTACTGTAAGCCCACTTAAGGTAAAGGTAAAGGTTCCCCTTGACATTTTCAGTCCAGTCGCATCCAACTTTAGGGGGTGGTGCTCATCCTGTTTTCAAGCCATAGAGCTAGCGCCTGTTCAAAGACAGTTTTCCGTTGTCACGTAGCCAGCGTGACTAGGGAACGCCATTTTATCTTCCCACCGAGGTGGTACAGTACTTATTTATCTACTCACATTTACATGCTTTCGAACTGCTAGGTTGGCGAGGAGCTGGGACAAAGCGACGGGAGCTCACTCCGTCGCGTGGATTCGATCTTACGACTGCTGGTCTTCTGATCCTGCAGTACAGGCTTCTGCGGTTTAGCCCACAGTGCCACCACGTCCCTTACTTTGCCCACTTACTTTGGTTTAAATGTGCCAAATAATAGCAAATTGAAAACTCTCTTTCCCTCATATATCTCTGTGTGTGTATATATATAGGAAAGGACTATAAAATGAATGACTAGAAGTGACTCAGGCAGCATTGTCTGTTATAACAACACAAATATATTTCTACACAGCAGATGGAAACTATGAATGTTTAAAGTCCTCACCCCAAATTTCCATTATTTTCATTCACCATATTTCCACTTATTGAGGCCTAAAAAGTCCTAAATGACTTTGGTCCAAGCTATCTCAGGAACTGCGTCTCCTTGTATGAGCCTGCCTGGGTGTTGATCATCAAGAGAAGCATTTCTCTTGGTTCCTCTACCTTCACAGGTACATTTAGAAGGCCTTTTGTTACAGCTCCCAAACATTGGAACTCCCTCCCACAAGAGGCCAGGCTGGCACCATTTTTACTGTCCTTCCACAAGCAAACAAAGACCTTTCTCTTCAAGCAAGCTGTCCCTTACTGACTGGTTGCCTGAATTGTGTTTTTAAATGAATTGTTGTGCCTTACTGCTTTGTGTTTTTGATGTTGCTTTTCTAATATGTTTTTCTAATATGTTTTCTAATATGTTTGATCCTTTTTAGGATGTGTACACTTACTGTTTTTAGTTTTAATGTTGTTTTTTAATGATATAAGCCAACTCAGGTCTAGACATGGGGACGAATAAAAAAATGATCATGATATTTGTGGAAAATCACTGATCCTTTAAATATTCATTCCTTTATATATGTAATATGTAATTTTATGATTTTATATATTTTTATACTGTTTTGTTTTATTTTGTAAGCCGCCCCGAGTAGACATGGTCTAGAGGGGCGGGGTAAAAATCAAATAAATAAATAAAAATAAAAATTATATCTGTGGGTTCCAGAGGCCCCCACAAATACGAAGAGATGAATATTTCCCCATTTTATTTGTCCCTTAGTAATAATAATAATAAAAAACTCTGCCTACCGGCCACCAATCAACTGATCGGTGGATGGATAGGCAGCCACCCATCCCCACAGTCAAACCCTGCCCCAGTGGTTCTTAACCTTTGTTACTCGGATGCTTTTGAACTGCAACTCCCAGAAACCCCAGTCAGCAGAGCTGGTGGTGAAGGCTTCTGGGAGTTGCAGTCCAAAACTCCTGAGTAACTCAAGGTTAAGAACCAGTGCCCTACCCCTTCCTCTCCCTACACACCTACACACAAAGGACCTTGTATTACAGATTAACTCCACGTTAACACTACCTGGATTCCCTTATGGACCAAGCAGTAGTGTCTCGGCTTGTTGAAGACAGATCTGTGCCCATCTCCACAATTGTCTTGTAAGCCACTGTGTAACTATGCTGCTACCATTGGGTCCATGCCAATGCTTTAGTTCTATGCACCAGTGTGAAAAACATTCCCCTAAACTGAGTAAAGCTGAGTTTAAGATGGCTTGGTCCAAGCTATCTAAAAGACCATGGCTCCTTCTCTGAGTCTGCCCAGTAACTAAGATCATCAGGGGAAGCCTCTCTCTCAGTCTCACCACCCTCACAGGTACACTTTGTGGGGATATGGGAAAGGGCCTTCTCTGTCACTGCTCACAGACTCTGGAATTTCTTCCCATGGGAATCTAAGTCAGCTCCGTCTTTGCTATCTTTCCACAAGCCGGCAAAGACCTTTCTCTTTTGGCAGGCTTTTTCTTAATGACTGGTAGTCTGAGAGGGGTTTTAAATGGACTGTTGTGCTCTGTTGTTTTATATGCGTTTTTATACTGATTTCATTTACTATTTTAATATAATACTTATTAAATTAATTTAATTCTTAATTTAATTTTTAGTTTAATTCTTTTTTTTAACATGTCTATACTTACTGTTTCTAGCTTTTTAGCACTTTTTAAAATTTGTAAGCCACTTTGGGTCCTCTTAAGGAGAAAGGTGGGATAAAAATATTTCCAATAAATAAATAATAAATAAGACTTAGTAATATTATCTTTTTCCTCTGCAGCTGAATGCAGCTTTCCACCTATATCCTCTAAGGAACCCCAACGTAGCATTTTTTTCTCATAATATGTGCCTTTCCCTTTCATGAGTTGTAACTATGCCCTGCATTCACTGGCCCATAGCCAAAATTGAGAGCCCACTGATTTTCTATAATAAAAAAGAAGTTAGGCATCCTTCAGTCTCGAAAGACTATGGTAACGTGCTCTGTATGGAGGACTTGGAACATCATCTGGTGAGGCTGAGGAGGCCAATTCGAGAGGGACAATCCCTTCCACACGGAAGACAAATGCAATCTGTCCCTTGTCCACCTCCCTGATTTTGCTGCTTTCGGGACTTCCTCTTTGCCTCAGCCTGCTGGACAAGGGTCTCTTCAAATTGGGAAAGACCATGATGCACCGCCTGCCTCCAGGCTGAATGCTCAGATGTCAGGGTTTTCCCTCTGTTGAGGTCCATTCCTAAGGCCTTCAGATACCGCTTGCAGATGTCATTGTATCGCAGCTGTGGTCTCCCTCTGGGGCAATTTCCCTGCACTAATTCTCCATACAGAATTACTGCAGGGAAATCCATACAGGTATAACAATGGAATCTTGTCAGTGTTTAGTTTCGAATCAGATTAGGTCATCCTGACACTTTGAGGAGGCTGGCTGAAGATTCTTCAGCTTCTGCAAGTATCCTCAGTTCCAGCACATGGATAAGATAGCAAATGTTTTAAGGTCACCTCTTTTGCATTTTCCCTCAGAATGAGGACATTTTCCCTACACACATATTCACGACCACACAGAGCAAGCACAAAAGGACAATCTGATAGGTCGAGGGATACAAAACCACATCCAGTGCCTGTCATTTCCTGCAAGGAGCCAACATTTATAGCATTTTTAAATAAATGCCCATTTTATATAAATTCAGGAATATTGTTCTGGAGGTAAGAACTGTGAGAGGAGTTTGACAACCCTCAGCAGGTTGGCTGTTTCAAAATGGCCTGGTCTGAAGAAGAACTAGTAACACAAATGTGCAAAATCTCTCTGAGTCTGCCAAGAACTACTACCATCTCACAGCATAAAGAAACTTGTGCTTTCTTGTTTACCACAGAAGGACAAAGCAAACCAGGTCATGATTTATATCCCTGCCATCATATTGTTGTGATTTCCAAGAAGGGCATGGTTCAGGTTTAAATGAAGGACAGTCATCTGTTCCACACGTTCCTGATTTGTTTTCTCTTTGGCTGTACAGTTTAGTTCAAAGGTCCAAATGAATAAATCCATAGATGGCATCAATAATTCAGCTAATTTTTTTCCCTCACTCTACTTAGTGCCTGAAAAGAAAAGGTTAGCTTAGTTAACTTAGCATCAGTTTGGCTAATGGGCTTGTATGAGATACATACAGAGCAAATGGTTTAATCATTACAACAGATGCTTCTGAGCTTGCAGCCATAGATTTAAATCCCAGCAGGGGATTTACGATTAGCTGTGCCATTAGCATAAATTGATCGCTCTGATTGGCTAATCACTTAATTAGGAAAAGGCCTTTGCTGTTGAGCCATTTTGGAATAATTTCCATAACTATAGGACAAGAATTCAGGTTCAATCTACATGTTAGGAAGGGTATCCTTTCGACTTCCTAGGCAATGATGTCAGCATTCATTATACTGTAGATGTAATGCAATTTGGGGGCAGTGACTAAATTCTTTTTATGTTTTGAAAAAGCCTGAGAAGAGATAGCGTCTACGGAAAAAACACAATAAGAGAGAAAATGGGGTTATGCTCAATCACTCCATGTGTATTATGCCATGCATGCCATGTCGACCCCACTCTCATGATCTCTCTCTCTCTCTCTCTCTCTATCTATCTATCTCTCTCATTCTCTCCAACCATTCTCTGTCAATGTCTCTGTCTGTCTGTCTGTCTGTCTGTCTTCCTGTTTCTGTCGCTCTTTTGCTAGCAGACTAGACAGGATTACTGCACAGACTGGCATAGTAACTGTGTGGTAGAAAGGGATTAAATGTGTGACTCTGTCTATATTCCTGGTTGTGTCTTTTTCGTTCATTATGTGCCATTGAGTTAATTCCAGCTTACAGCATCTCTTGCCAGAGTTTCCTAGGTATAGGTAGTTTCCCACCCACTTCTTCTGAGGGTGCTCCAGAACTAAAGGCTGCTCAGGCTAACTCTTCTCCCATGAAGCACAGTGGAGAATCAAAATCCCACCCCCTGGTTCTGCAGTGAGGTATTCCAACTCACTGAGCTGTCTGGCAAATCTAAAATCAGAATCTCTCCTTAGGATAAGATTTTCACTTCTTTCCAGAGTGATTTTAGGAACATGTACAGAGCATTGAGCATGTAACACAGCAAACACAAACAGGGATTGGAAACACTGGGTAGTTGTTATTTAACTAAGACTTTCAGAGGCTATGCTTTAGGATTCTTCAAGTTGTGGTCTAAAAAAGATCATATCTCATCTCTGAGCATGAGTTTATGAAGAAAGGAATAAACTGAAATGACTGGACCAACACCTCCCAGATTTATCATTATGCAGCTACTATTGTGGTGCTGGAGGAGAGTCTTGAGAGTCCCCTGGATTGCAAAGAGAACAAACCTATCAATTTTGAAGGAAATCAACCCTGAGTGCTCATAGGAAGGACAGATCCTGAAGATGAGGCTCCAGTACTTTGGCCATCTCATGAGAAGAGAAGACTCCCTGGAAAAGACCCTGATGTTGGGAAAGTGTGAAGGCAAGAGGAGAAGGGGATGTCAGAGGACGAGATGGTTAAACAGTGTCACCAAAGCTACCAACATGAATTTGACCCAACTCCGGGAGGCAGTGGAAGACAAGAGGGCCTGGCGTGCTCTGGTCCATGGGATCATGAAGAGTCAGATACGACTTAACGACTAAACAACGACAAGCTACTATTGGAGTCTTTCAATCTCAAAATACTAAGACACTGTTCTCAACTCAAAATTGCATTGCAATGCATTCTAAAATATGCATTTTAGAAATTGCATTGCAATGCATTCTAAAATTGAATGAACATGGATTTTGAATTTTTTAGAAAGAAATACATTTGAAAATGCATGCTTTGAGAGAAAAATATATATTTAAATATGCATTAGAATGTAGAGTTTCTTGTACAAACCACAATTTTAGTGGCAGTGGGGTAGAACAGGTTTATGTCTTAACCAATATGACCATGGCAATGATCGAAACAGAGGGATCTATCCACTTCTTAAAATCTCCAAGTCTTCTCTTCTCTCACAAAAATGTTTCTGCAGGACTATCACTCAAAAAATTAGGAAACCAAAACCACACACATACAGTTTCTCATATATGAACATGAATCTAGACTAAAACATATCTGGAGACAACCCAAAAGACATCAATGAAACTTGAGTCAGTCATGACTAAATTAAGTTTAATTTATTATAATTAGTCTACATTCATAAGCTTTATTCAGGCATTCATAGTAGGGAGTACTCATCATGCATATACTGTAGGAAAAAAGCTGGAACTCAGTCCCCCTTCATGTCCAGTTTCCTCATATTGAATGCATCAAAGGTAATGATCTCAACAGGAAAGCTTCTATTGCCCATGGAGGTCTTTCCATGTGAGCTGGAAGCTTGATTTTCTATGGTTCCACTTTGTGGACAGCCCTCATAAATAGGGCAGTTTCTCTTATTCAGACTAGACACATTCTATATATATTCAGAGCAACAGAAGTGACAATGGAGAGCCATAACTCAAGTGCTCCCCAGAACAAGTTGTGAGTGTTCCCTGCTCTGCGTGCCTGAACAGTGGTTAAGTTTGCACTTTACTTATTTTCACATAGTTCTAGAGTCACGGGTGCAAGGAAGAAGAGTCCACCATTCTGTTCAAAGATAATATATAGATGGTAAAATATGTTTCCTCTCTCTCCTTTTCTCTCAGAGGTATGAATAAGACATGAAGGGGAGTCTTTGTTGTTGTTTCAAAGGACATATAAACATTTCTACAAAAGAATCCCAAGGGTCTTGTTGCCACTTCCCTCTCTGATGAGGCAGATTAGCTGCCTCATTTAGTGACATCATAGAGCAACTAGTTGAAAACAGCACTTCAGAGCACCTTTTTTCTTTTTTACAGAAAAATAGCAAGAATTAAGTGAGTCTGTCTCATTTAATTTCATTTAATTTAAGTGATCCTCTGAACTGCACTCCTTTGCTCTAGCACCAAGCTAGGAGCCATGCTGACTGATTAATGCTCGACTGTTTGAAGTATACTCTTTTCTTATCTAGTCCTGTGCAGGCCTCACGAAAGCCCAGGGAGACCTGCTGGTAAGTCAGACCTTGGGGAAATTTTTTGCCTGCTGTACCCTGAGGAGGATAGAAGGGAGATAAGCGGCAAGCTGTAAAAAAACAAAAAAACAAAATGAGAACCTGTTGCCTGATCTGAAAAATAAAAGAAATTCCAAAGGTTATTGAGAAAGGAAAGGAAATCTACCTATTACACTGAGTCCTAGCATCTCTCTCTCTCTCTCTCTCTCTCTCTCTCTCTCTCTCTCTCTTCAATGTGCATATGTGTACATCTGCATGTGTGTGTATCTTCAGTAATGCCATCCTTTCAGTTGAGAATAATCAGATAGTATCATTGCCTGGGAAGTTAACATTGCTCTAAAAACATCCTTGTTAGTTCCATTTAGTCATGAACCTAATGGATATGCTATGATAATCACATTTTAAAAGGCATTTAGCTTATAGTGTGCTGGGGGTGGGGGACGAGTTGACAAGCCATGCATGTTAAAGGCCTCACATGGCAAGGAAATAATACTGAAAGGAACTGTTTAAACCCTCAAGCCTGTCACGCAATGTTGTCTTTTAACTTGTGTTCCTTTTCAAGACTGAGAAAGTATCTATGTTTGTTGATATATAGTATGAACAAAGCTTGGGAATTTACTTTTGAAAAGTAAATAGCCACAGTTACAGTTCCGAGGACCTCAAAAGTAGCTGATTTCCATCATAAATACAAATTTTTAAAAGCAAAACTTTAACTTTCCCAGGACGTTGCCACATTAGTCATCTGCACCAAACGAAGACAAATTCATCTGGCACCATAAGAATGAAACTGTTTTCTTTGAAAAGCTTCCATGAACAGTAGCTCACTTCACCAGGTGTGCATCTAATGCAGTGAGGTGAAGTCCATGATGGCTTTGTCTTTAAGGTGCCACAAGGACCATTGTTTCTGATTGCCTTCTCATTGCTCAGAAAAACCTAGAACAACTTATTTAATTATAGCTATGTGCTGTCAATCCAGAACCAAATTAGAATAAGCCCATATGGAGCTTTCAAGGTAAGTGAGAAATTTAAGGAGTGGTTTTACCAGTTTGACACCCCCAGTGAGTTTCCACGGCTGAGCGGGACTTTGAACCCAGGCATCCTGAATCCTATTCTTTCATTCTATCACTACACCACACCAGGTATCCCTACTTGATTTACTTTTTTTAAAAAAAAAAATCCTGAATGCTTCAAACCACTAGCCATGCTCTGGTCAAATTTTTTTCATTCCAAAGGTGGCAAACTAGTAACCACAGCTTTAAAAGTATTTTCAGGGAGTGTCATCTCTCAAATGCTTTATGGAATTGAGATCTGGGATATGAATCAGAACAACCTACACCTTCTTGAAGTAGGACAGAATAAATTTTTGAGACACATCCTCGCAGTACCTCAGGGGACCCCAGCAGCTTTTCTCAGAACAGAGACAGGTATGGTGTCCATTAAAGCTAGGGCAACGCTAGCTATACTCTGTTTTTATAAGAGGGTGATGGATATGCCTGACCAACGTCTACCTAAACGTTGCATGGTAGAGCAATGGAAGAGTGGCGGCTGGGCAACCTCAGTTCAAGCCCTACTAAAATCTAAATCCCTCTCTACGCACATTTTTGTTTTTTCTGGGGTTAAAAGAATGTTGAGGGAATGGCTCTATAAATTGGATAATGACCAGGACCTGGCCTTAATCCACTCTTCAGGTTTCTTTCACTGGTACCATCTGTTGAAAACAAACCACTCAAGGGCGCAATACTTACACACACTTACTTTTGCCTCCTTGAGAACTGCTTTCACAGAACTCCGCTTCCAAACCATGCCAACCACTATCTTGGATGGCAGGTATATGAGTGTCCCTAAACATCTAAGACTGTGTATCTGCGGAGCAGGTGAGATTGAGGATGTTCTCCATCATCTACTTTACTGTCAGCTATATCAGAACCCCCAAGAAAAGCTCCTGGGTAACATTTTGGCTGCTCTGCAGGAGGAAAGCCCTCAGATAAAGGTGGTCAGGTTACTCTTGGACTGTGACCCTTACGTTACACATAGAACAGCGCTGTTTGCAAAAGCGGCCAGAAATATTCGAGCTAATTTTCTGAAAGCCATTGCAATCAATTGTGTGGGAGATTCTCAGATATGAAGGTTCTCTTATTGTTTTATATGTCCTTGATTCTATCATGATTTTATTTCACTATATCTGTATTTTAAAGAATTGTGATGGCTTTTAGCCAATACAGTAAACTTGAACTGACTGACTGACTAGCCAAAACAATCTTGAGGCTGAACAATTCCGTGAAGGCTACTATACTGTATGTAATTACAGTTATATTACAAAGGTGGTGAAGACTATCTTTGTAACAGTCATAATTTAGTCACTCTTCGATTGCTATAAAAAGGAATAAATGAGAAGTGACTTCTGTTGGATCACATTGCTTTCATCTGCCCCACACCCCAAACTAAAAACTGTCTATCTTGCCATCTCCCATGCATTTTGAAAACCTGTTCTGGAAGACTGGGAGAACTCTTAAAGCATTTTCTTCACTGCCTGCACAAAGGGCAGCAATGGGAAGGAAAGGGGGAAAGGCCCAGTTCTGTTGGTGCTGGATCTTGGGCATTATCTGGAATTGGTTGCTTCAAAGCTCTGGACATTGACACTCCCCAGCGTCTGCTATGTGAGGCAGCTGTCTCACTCTGCCTAAGAGTAGCCCAACCTTGACAAAAATATTGAGCTAGCAGAAACATAGGGAGATATCTTCCAGCAGGTTGAATATTTGTAGATCTAATCCACTGGCAGAGGCTCTTAGGCATCTTCTACTTCTAACTAGAAACTTAATCATGAACCTTTGCCACACAGAGTGTGTGTTCTACCATTGAGTGATGGGCCCAGCCTGTTTGCAGTCCCTCATTCCTACATACTGTACCATTACTTGAAGTAGCTTCTCCTCTATGGAAAACCAAGTCACTGTGTGATTTATTTGCCACTCTTCTGACTGAAGATTCACTGGGAATGCTCCTTCTGACACATGGTCTGTGTTTCAGATGCTTTGTAACTTTTCTAATGATAGACAGTTCTGTAAATATTTCAAAACTTGAACATATAAATACTTTATTCTAATAAGAAGTTTTGATCTGGTTGGAGTTTAAAAAGAAAGGGGCTGGTTTTGTTGTTACTGCTGCAGCTGTTGTTGTTTGCTTGTTTGTTCTTGTTTTCTTAAGCCAGTATGACAGTTTTCCCCAGCCACATCATCAAACTGAATGGTAGAGACCCTCACAGGCAGCATCCGCCAAAATGAAGTGAAAGGAAAGAAGGAAAAGTTTAAGGTATTTCCTTTCAAAAGCTTGTGGATGTGCTGAAGGAGACGACAAGAGTTGGTTAAACCGTGTACACTACAATGAAAGCTGGCTTCTCATATCTTTGTTCCAGAGAAGTATTTTGTAGCCTTTATTAATGCTCTGATATCCATTCTGAAGGGAAAAGTCTATAAGGAAATTCTTGAGGCAGAAAGATGATTAATAATCTAAGAAGAGTACTACTAGAATTTTACTTGCAAAGTTCATAATTTTCAGATATTTATCTGCCTCACTTACACTATAAATATATCTAGCAGGCTTGAAAACAGTCACATTCATACTGCCATTCAGAAATGTAAGTCATCTCCATGGATTTAGGCATGGAATTTTTTAAGACAGGAAAGGAAGTCTTCAATATCTAAAAATCACTGCGAGATCACCACAGCAGCAATTTTGGCTGGTAAAGGATCCTTCCCCATTCCTGAGGTTCTCAAAGATTTCCCCAGGCAAATGGGATCTCCAAGGAGCCACAGAACATAAGAGGGGAGGTATGAAGTTTTAAATTAAATTAAAATAAAGGTTAACATCATCAACATTTAAGCAGTAGAGTTGTGCCAATGGGATTTCAGCCAGCATGTGAATTAGAATACAATTAACCATTGGTATTCACATTTCTCAGAATTTTGCAATGTCATTCTCCAAACAGCAAATGAATACAAAAATGTGCAAATTAGGGGAAAGCACATGTATGTTTAATAAAGAAAAGTACCCAAAAATATATAAAGGGAAGCTGCTTGGAACAATTGTGTATGTAATGCATAATGTGTACAAAAACATATATTAGGGAAAAAGTGCAACAAATGCATTCCAATAGCCTTGAAAGCTTTACAAAAATATTGCAAACTGATGCAAAAAACCCCAAACCAAAACAAAACAAAAAACACCAAGAGAGAACAAGTTACAAACTAGAAAAATAGGGAACTTGAGACTGACAAATTCATCCACCTTTGTTATTGGCATAGCAACACCAAATTCCATTGCAGTTAACACGAGGCCAAAATACTTGAGTTGATAGTAAAAGGCTTTAGTGATGTACAGTGGTGCCTTGCAAGACGATTTTAATTCGTTCCATGAAAATCATTGTCTTGTGAAAATATCGTCTTGTGAGGTTCCCTATGCATCAGTCTCAAAAAAAAGTCTTGTGAAGCACTGGTCTCAAAAAAAAGTCTTGCGAAGCACAGTCATTAAAAAAACCCATCTTGCGAGGCACCATAGTGATCGCAAAAACCAATCGTCTTGTGGGGTTTTCATCCTGCAATGCAATTGTCTAGCGAGGCACCACTGTACTAATGCTCATGCATCTGCTTTATTTACTGTAATCCAAAACCATTACTTCCCTACAGACCAGCACACAGGGCTTAATAAAAGAAATTCATTATATCATGACTTCATGATATCCTGATTCTGTTAGTCCACAAATATAACATTCCCAGCAGAACTTTCACTTTCTCATCAGATATATCATTTTCACATCAGATGGAGCACTTTTCAGTATTGCCCATTCATATACTCAGCTGCTACTTGTCAAGTCAGGTTGGTTACTCAAACATCAACAAACCAACTGGTATATATTCATGTGTGCACTAGTTCTCATCATCCAGCTGTTCAAGGGAAATAAAGCATAGAATTTCAGTCGCCTAAAGACCAGCTGGGGATCCATTTTGTCTTCAATAAAATTATGGCAAAATATTCTTCAGTGTTCTTATTTAAAAAATTATAGTTCGGCATAATTTTTCAACCTACAGTGGTTTCACCTTTCAACTAAATCCTAAAATGAGACTTCTAAAGGCACTAGGTTTTCCAAAGGCTACAATGTATTCCAAATGTTATAAGAAGATGCATAATTTTGTTTATTCTTTATTAGCACTACAGAAGGTATATGCAGACACACACATATAACTTTCTAGAACTGTATATCCTTGGTCATTGTAAGTAGCAGGCAGTGCCTCAGTGTTGCTCAGATTGTAGTAATGCTATAAAAATTTACTTCTGTCATGTAAGAACTTATTCTTCATTCATAATTTAATGATGATGATGATGATGATGATGATGATGATGATGATGATGATGATGATAATAATAATAATAATAATAATAATAATAATAATAATAATAATAATAATAATAATTTACAATGGATGAGTTCAGTGTATTTTCCCACCTAACTGTCATTCCAGTGTGCTGAAGGTTGTATGTACTAGGTGTTGGCAAAGTGTATCTGACTTATGGTGACCTTCATGGGGTTTTCAAAATATGTGAGATATTTAAGCAGTGGTTTTTATCGGTTATGCTCATGCAGACACACACCATAAATTTCCATGTCTAAGTAATCATTTGAACCTAGGTCTCCTGAGTTCTACTCCAGCTGCTTTACCTACTATACCACACTGATTCTCCAAAGTTAGGGTTAGTTATAGAGTTACAAGCATGCTAAGGGTTAGGATTAGCAGAAAGGCTCCATTTACACATCTTTTATTTCCTGAACCCATTGAGAATTTCCGCCACCACCCTGACCTGAATGAAGCCAACATACTGACAACAAGAATATACCATTATTCCTAAGAAATGTGGGGTTTTTGGAAAGGGATTTGGTGCTAGATCATAAGCAGGGACAGGGAACTATCAGCTTAAGAACCATATAGTATAGGAACCTTCTCGCCTCTTGATCCTTAACCTTTCTCTAGACAAGCCACACTATTCTCCTGAAACCACACCTACTTGACATGCACTAAATTATTGCTGGCCAGAATCCTATTGCAAAATACCAGACATAAGAGAAATTTCACAAGCAGTTTTTGACATTGTCTGGTTGGCTGTCTCTGCTGAGTGCATAGACAGGATTCTGGCCATCATGTTTTATCCACAGCTACAAAGCTACTAGAGTGAGCCTTGCACACGTTGGGGAAGAATGTTCCATTTGTATTTTTTCAGATTACATATAGGAACATCCAAAATAATTAAGTCTGCTTTTAAAGACATTTGACTTCCTGAGCCTCCATCTTTTCTGTCATCCAGTAATCCCAAGAGAAAGTACATTAATTCAAGTAAATCAGTTTTCATAGTCATTATTTACTGTACATTCTGGCCACAAAGTTCCAAGGCTGTGGTTTCATTACAATAACAATCTTCACACAAAAAATTATCTAAAATGTGCATTGTCCGTGCTTGACATTCATATGAGTCACTTTCCAAACTCTAGTTTTATCTTTAGTCCTTCCAGTCAAATAAAAGGTTACCTTCTATATTTAAACTCATTAGTCTGCTTAATCCAGAGTTAATCTACTATACATTAAAAGCAGTGCCGTGTATCATGTAAGGCGATGCAAGAAACCAAACTACATGGAAATGCTGTGTTTCAGCTCAGGGGCTTAACAGATCACTAGGATTAGTCTGACATAGGATTTTCTTCTCCCGCCATTTTAACAACATTTTTGTTTTAATTGATTAGACCAGTAACCAGATATGTAATGATACTGATCAGGGCAAAGGAGTCACACAAGAGATGCGAAGGGATTTGGAAATCCATGCAGAACAACACTATCTTATTCAATCATGGCCTCAGTCTAGTTGTTAGTTGTGAGTAGAGTAGATCCACTGCATCAAAAGAATTGCTCCGCACAAGGATGTGGATCTCATATCTTCTTGTTATCTCCCTGAGGAAGAAAGAAAATATGTACTTCCTTTTCTCTTCTCCTCTGTCCTGGATTTTTCATTTTGTTTGTTTGTTAGTAAATCAGTGCTAAACCTTATGGCTTCCTACCCCAGAAGCTCTTCTTACCTGAATTTGAAAAACAGCCAGAAAAATTCTTGACAGTTTTGAGAAATCCTGTAGGTATGAGGGAAATCTCATTGGAACCTCTTTGCATAGCAAAATTTAAATTAAATATAATCACAATAACCTTCAACTTCTACGAAAGATGAAGCTGGGATTATTTTCATGCACTCTGCCTAATTGTTTCTGCACACTAGAAAACAGAGGCCAACCTGAATTATCCCATGTTGTTATCGTTGTTTAGTCATTTAGTCATGTGCGACTCTTCGTGACCGCATGGACCAGAGCACGCCAGGACCTATCTTCCACTGCCTCCCGGAGTTGGATCAGATTCATGTTGGTAGCTTTGATGACACTGTCCAACCATCTCGTCCTCTGTCGTCCCCTTCTCCTCTTGTACTCACACTTTCCCAACATCAGGGTCTTTTCCAAGGAGTCTTCTCATGAGATGGCCAAAGTATTGGAGCCTCAGCTTCAGGATCTGTCCTTCCAGTGAGCACTCAGGGTTGATTTCACTATCGGGGTTGATTTTGCTTATCCCACAGGTGACTGCAAATTTGCCACTATGTAATATAATAATTATTTGTGGATAGTTTTAGATTTCTGTGGTTAGACATGGATAGCATTTTTTTTTTGCTTAGGTAATTATAACAGGGCCAAAACTACTATTAAGAAAGAATGATAAATGAGACACCCATCAGCAGATGCTGGGGCAAGCAGTAGTAGCTTTCCCAGTCACTTTTCATGAGTCTTTCCCTCATTCCCTTCTACTCAACCATAGAGTTATGTTGGCCATAAAGCCCACCCTCTAATCCCTAAACTAGTCTTCTCCCCTCAGAACAGTGGACAAGTCATCTCAGTGGCAGAGCTGAATTAACATGCATTGGTCACTCTAGTCTGGTTCAGTTACCAAAATCTCTGGGGATTTGCTCAAGATGAATGATGAATTTGCAACCATGTATATGAGCATCTACATGCCTTCATAAACACCCACCACATCTATCCCCAGTCCTTTCCCTACTCCACTCCAGGGTCTGCAAACCATATTTAAGCAGGAGAAGGAGAGGCATCAACACAAATGTAGCAAGGAATCTCAAAGGCTTGGATCACCATTTTTCCATATGCCCACTACTGCTTCATCTTCTTCACGTGAGGTCCTGGGGAAAGAGACATCACAACAGCAAAGGCAGGGAGAGTTCTTAATCAAAAAGCAAGGTAAGGAAGCAGGCTTCAAGCACAAGTAGCAGGGTTCATGCAGGGTCAACCTCAGCCCACCTTATATATGAAGCACTGAACAGGGATGTCGGTTTTTCCAAGAATCCTCATTTGATTCTTCAAAATGCATACCTCTACCCAGTTATATACTTAATCTAACCAGGAATATTTACCCCTAGTCTTTACATTTTAAATATTCCAACAATGAAAATGTAAAATCTGCCCTTTTCCTTTTCACATCTTTAGAATGATTATATTAATTCTGATTATTTCAAAATTAGATAGTAATTGTATATTATCTGAAGGTTTGAGCAGCCTGAATTAATAAACTTACATTATTTTCGCACTGCTAACAACATGCAGGGTTGTGTGGTTTAAGGGTTCATTTATTTCATTTTCCTAGGTGACAGCAAAAAAAAAAATCAATGTTTTCTCTTCTTTAGGCAAGGTTGCACATTTTTTCTTTATTTTTTCAGCATTTTAGCTTTTTTGGGTGGTGGGAAATGCATGTGCTGCTCTCCCCCCCCCCATATATAGTTTACAACAAGATTTGTATTATGTATTATTTGTATGGGGGTTAAAGGGAAAAAAGGGAGGTGGCAGACAGAGAGATAGACAGAATTTACTGTTAGAAGGATCTACAACAGGGATTGCATTTTGCTTCTTGTCTGCACTGAGGATGAAATGAATGCTCACAAATTTTCTTGTCTTCAATGAAAAACAGTACCTCAACATGTCAAGACACTCTATTGGGAAAATGGACAACTGCTGCGAGATTTTTTCCCTCCTACTTGAGAGCAAAATGGTCAGCATTTTCATTTCATCAGCAGCATTTGCAAAAACCAAATCAAATTTTAAAAGTGCATTTTTATGGGCAACAAAACATATATTTCAACAGAAGCTCTGTTGAAAAAATGAGAAATTAACAGATCTGAAACTGTGACACCTGAACATCACCCTAAGAGCTCTGCTGAATTTCATAGGCCTCTACAGGTGTGTGAAATCAGAAGCCTGTAGTTCATTACAGCTGGCGTTCATCCCAAAAGGGGTCAATTCCAGAATGAAATCAAATAATCATTTCCAATCGTATCAAAATTCATCTGAGTATGTCTTTACATTGTTGCAATAATTCCAGGCAACATCAGCTTGTCTAATTCTACAAGCTTTATTTATCTGCATTGCTTCTATGTTTCATAAGCACAACAATACTTCAGAGCTTGAAAACATCCAAAAGTGATGAGAATGCTTCAATTACATTCTAGCAATGTAGATGCTTATAGCCTAAAAATGAACTTTTTTTAAAAAGAGAGAGAGAGAGAAATACATCTGTAAAACAAATCAGTTAAAAATAAAAAGCATTATAACTTAAAGTAAATTTTAGGCTTTAACTATATTACTGAACACACATGAAAACTTTTAAAATAATGTTCTCATCCAATCAAGCCAGCCTTTTGCCAGTTTGCATCTCTGAAGGGAAATCCATGACTGTTGTTATCCCGTGAATTTGCCTTGCAATGATTGGCTGAATTTATGTTTGTGTGTCTTATCTCCCTAAATTTATAGTTCTTTCAGTTGTTTTCCTTTCCTTTCAAATTATAAACAGTCCTTTCTCCAGGAATCTGAAGATCCAGGGGCCTGGAGCACTGAGGGGAAAAAACCCACAGGTAATTCTGTTGTTCTTGATCATGCAAGCTGCCATTATGATGATAATGTCATTATTTCAACTACAATTTTGCAAAGCCTAGAGGAATAAAGACCTGTTCGATCAGGATCTAGGAATGCCAGAATACTGGAAAATCAGAACATTGTAACACCAAGATTCTGGAGCTATTGTGTGCAGGTTAGAAGATCTGCATAATTCCACCTCCATATTGCAATATAATTACATGCAACTTTCAGGATTGTTAAGTAGAGTGACCTTGCTGAACTGGGGAGCTCATTTATTGTTTTGCAATTACTATAGTAAACTATTATTCGAGCCTCAATTCTGAAAGAACTTTCATTTTCAGAGCTACTTTTTCTATACCACCTTAATTAATTTAATATTCTATAAAAAAACAAAATTTCACTCAACCACTGTAAGATTTTCCTGTCTTACACAAGAACCCATTACCTTAATGGAAAAGGTTCTGGACTTTTCATTTTTGCATGGGAGTAAAAAATCTTACTGTACTTGTCTGTTTTTACAAAGAAGCATTGTGATATATTGAGACTTCCTTTTTGTGGAATACAAGGTAATTCTTGGATATGCATCACTTCCTTAGTATAAACAATATACCACATGCAAACCTATTTTACCTTACTTCCTATTTACTCTTTATTTCCCAGCTCTGTTTCATACTGATAACATGTTATCTTCTATCTGCAGAAGTGTGAAGTCATTTTATCATTATAGAAAAATCTGCTCTTTTAATAGGTGTCCAGATTAAAGCAGGGGGATGATGTGGGGGGGGTGCGCATGATTTCCTTCCTCAGTATTCTAGTCTTCAATGCTTTCTGGTGTGTTTAGTCTTCTCAGCAGGAGGATGGAGGGTCAATACTGCTGATAAGGAGTCACAGCTAAAATATTAAATTGGACTAAAGATATTTCTCTGTGATCCCCATTCAGCTGGATTCCAGCAATCATCTGGCAGATTAATTTATCATTTAGGATTGTCGTGAGGATAAAATATGTGTGCCATCCTCCTTGATGGGATGCACATGTATAGTAAGTATAATGCTTCAATATGGGAGTAAGTAACATCTGATTCCTTAAGAGCTGGGCACATCTCAACTATTTTGTTTACAGTGAAGAGTGAATTGTTGGATATCTTCAAGAAAGATTTGATCTCATCCATTCTTTGCAGTTGTTCATTATGTTACCATATGCCATCTATTAGTTCAATTACACTTCTGGTTAAGATGGGGCAATGCAAGTTAATGTATGCCATCATCTGACGAGTTTCAGAGTGACAGCTTTTCCTGACAACACGCAAAGGGAGACTATAGTCACACAGGGGAAGAAATAGGTGGGAAGCATCCTTTTCTGCCAATAGTTATCTCAGGCCATGTTCCCACCGATACCGTAGTGGGCACCAACAATTGTGGAAAGCAGCTGACAGCCACATCAAAACCAGACTTGAGCTCCACAGGAGTCAGTCCTCGAAGGCTGCAATGGTTTTTAAAGATTCTGTGGTGGGAACCTTGAGACAAAAGAGCAAAACAGCTTGCAATGTTCTCATTATTTGCAAAAGAAAGCATTTAACAAGCATGCCAAAATGCCCCGTTTGCTAAATCACATCACCACAGACCCTGCAATAATGTGGAAATTTAGACACAGCTGCCATTCTTAAAAGAAGTACATCTCAGGGACAGGAGAAATATCCATGAACGTACAAAACCTCACCAAATGTGCATTTTCATGTAATAATATGAAAATATTTATTTAAATATGATGAAACTTATTTTAAATTTATTTTAAATAAAAATAACATAAAAATAAATTTCATCATATTTCAACCAAACTTTTCATGTTATTATGAGTCTTTTGATGTGCATGGAACATTAAAAATAGCTAATATACATACAATGAACAATTCCCAGGTATTTACTTTTTATCACACACACAGCCAGAAATAAGGAAATGTATTTCCAAGAAGTGGGAATACAGAAAGCTACAAAGGCTTATAACTCTCCCAATAGATAATTTGAGAGCCTTAAAACACGCATTGCACTTTCATAATAAAGCTAGGGAGAAATGTATCTGATTTCACAGTTAAGAGTTTTGTGAGAGAGTCACAGTGAATGGGAATAATAACAAGATATTGGATAATAAAGTTGTGAACAATCAAGAATTTATTGTGCATTTCTTAGACTTTCCAGAGCACCTGAAAGCTAGTCTATTTGCAATGACTTTGTTTATACTGACTTGAAAGATGGGGAAAACAATATGAGCGGGTAAAGATTTCAAACATAAAGCAAACATGCTGCTGCTTTGTATTTTCTAGTGCAGTACGAACAAGGAATGGAGCAAAAAGTCAGCTGTTCAAAGAGTCAAAATTCCAACCTGCCCTAACCCTGAACATAACAATTTGATATTATTTATTATTTATCACTTTTATTTCCTAAACACAGCGATTGGCCAGGATCCTGTTGGTCAACTATGGCAATGGCATAAATTGCAGCAGCAAAATGGTGTTAGTTAAAGAGTCCCAGCTTGTATTCCTTGTCACATGCCAACTGTATGGGTTGGTGCACAATGAGGTATAAAAGCAGCAACTCATTAACCTGCAGCCACTTGCTCCTGCTACTTATGTCATTGCATTTATTCCAGTGCATGTGACCAGTAGATCCCGCTCCCTAATTGGTATTGTCAGCTTTTCTTCCACAGCAAAGTGGAGGAGAGCTGCTGTACTCCAGCATTTATGAAAGGCACCAGAAAAGATCAGAAAAGATGCTGCTGCCATTACATCAGCAGGCACATTCCATTAACGTTTCAGATTGGTATTTATGTATTGAAATAAAAAGCTATAGAAGTAAGATTTATGCAACAGATACATGTTAGACCAATCTATTGCTTACTATGTAGTTTCTAAGACAATAAATTTAACAAATGAGGGCTACAGTAAATGTGTGCATAAGAACCTAATGCAGTATTTGTATGATCACCTCTTCTCCAAATTCAACCGGCCACTGTTTTGCAGAGTGCAGTACAGCTCAGCAGGTTTGCTTTTTCAACGTAATATGCTCTCCATATATCAACTTTGGGTACCCAACAGCCCTCTTTTGCCAGGCCTCTTAACTCTGACCTCTTTCAGCTTTTTCCAGGAGGAACAGAATAGCTGGGGATTATAAAGGACTGACTGGGCTACTGGATACCAAAAGGCTCAAGCACAAATAGTCTCCATTTAAATCAAATAAGGTGTGGGGGAATCCAGGTGTTGTGGCACTCCAGGTTCCACCAAGCTCACCTAGAATGGTCAAGGATCTGGAATGCTGGGAGCTGTAGTTTAACTGCTTCTGAAGGGGTCTCACTTACCCACACCTAATTTAAAGAGCTGTGCCTGGAGAGACTCAACTATGTCAACAAAATAATGGTGCCTCCGAATGAAGTCAGGGCCATTTGGGAAGGAGGATTGCAGTGGCCTTTACACAAACCTACTCCATCCGTTGCTCCTTTGGGGTTCAGGTTTACATCTCATTGCTACAGAAAACTACAATGTGCAAATAAGGTTTTCTTTCTTTCTTGATTCTTCCTGAAAATGTGGCTTTTACCCTTAGTTAAAAGGAGTGCATTGCCTTTGCAATTACATTCCACAATAGCAGAAAATTGTCCCTCTCCTGCCAGTTGCATTTTTGAACTGTGAGTACAGTACATTGAGGAACATCAAAGCATCTGTATATATCATCTGTGGATGATTACTGATCCAACAGATTTTGCTGTTTGAGACACAGAAGTACTTGGTGCCTCTTCCCTATTCAAATCAAGAGACATGATACCCAATTCGGATTTATAGTGACCCTTTCCAAGGTTTTTGAAGTAAAGAATACACAGAAGTGGTTCAACATTCCTTCTTAGACAGATGTCCTGGGACTGTGCAGCTTGCCCATGGCTACACAGGCTGGCTCTACTCACAGGAGGCACAGTGGAGAATCAAACTCCCAACCACCTTTTTCTCCAACCTGAGTAAAAATATAATAAGAAGAAATTAAGTAACGAAAGGAAGGTACCTCGAAATGCCAGATGCAGGGGAGGAGTATCAGAAGACAGGTATCTAGTTGTCTTGTATGCCCCCAGAGGCATCTGGTGGGGCCAATGTGAGATACAGGAAGCTGGACTAGATGGGCCCTTGTCCTGATCCACCAGGGCTCTTCTTATGTTCTTGTGTTATTAATGTCTTGCTGCTCTTTCATTCTACACCAAATTTGCTGTCTGAGGCATAGCTTTCCTTTTAAAAAAGAAATCCCAGCCCTAATTATAAATTTATAAATTATGGTTGTGTTTTGTATAATCTCTATATAGGTTAAATAAACCCTGCAAGATCGGTCCATTGACAAACACAGCCAAATAGGAGGAAATCTGCACCATAAATATAACTCTAAATGACATTCCTACCTAATGTGTAACACTTTTTGTTGATGGTTGTTGTGGGTTTTTTCGGCTCTTTGGCCATGTTCTTCCTGCTCAGGGGCCTGAAAAACCCACAACAACCATCAGATACTGGCCGTGAAAGCCTTTGAGAATACTTTTCGTTGACTTTGATATGATGTATTAAGTCACAGAAGCCTGAAAACAACACAGAGTTGTAATTCTTTCACCTTCAAAGAGTAGGCAAATCTTTTTGGGGCCTCTGTCTCTCCCAGAGTTCTTCTAATTCTGAGTAATCTAAATATCTACAGGACTGTCCCAGGTCAAGCAGAAGAAATACACCTTTTCCGATGCCTCCCTGGAAAACAAATTATCTGTCTGTAAACAGATCCGTTTTGGGAGTTACTTTTTAGAGGTTGTGCCTGCTTCATACAAAAAATAAATCAAGCAGAGCTTGACATTATTTGCCAATGCTTTTAACTTCTTTAATGACTTGGGTTTCATTCTGCCTTCCCTCTCCACACACTAACAGGAAGCGCTTTGCTCACCAGTAAAACCACCCCCATATTTCCCATGCAGGCAAGGAGGTCTGGCTCTTCTCACATTTCATTCTCAGAGAGCGTCCAACATAAGCAGTGCATTTATTCATGTTGAAGCACAATCTGTTTCCACAGACCTTCCAACTTTTCACGGATGAAAGGAGGGGCATGTTCCTAAGACTCCTCACACCCCAGATCATTTGCATGTCCTCTTCTCTACTCCTTCACAGCAGCGAAGGGTCTTCCCAGAATATCATAGTCACTTCATTCTCCAGTGGTTTAAATGCCAAAAGGGTGTTTTTTTTTTCTTTAGATAAAAAAGATAGGAAAAAATATTTTTTTTCCTGAATTATGTTACCGAAAAGTATAATTTATCAGTTATAGTATGCAATATTAGGCTGTGGTCTTATACTCAGCTAGGTGAAAACACTATTTAATTCAGTGGGCTTAGGGCTGAGTTGGAATGAATGAACCTGACATTAACTTTGTTGCTCAGATTCTTTCTTTTCTTTAATCTTGAATTTGTTTTGTCTAATTTCCATATCCATCTGTGCTTTTTGTAATAATCTGCATAAAAATTTGGACATTTTTATGTGTTCATCTCCCACAAGTATGCTTGCATTTTGGGCCTGTTTATACATATTTTCCCCCCTATACACTCCCTATGCAATGTAATTTATTGGGGATTTCTCCCAATATAGTCATTTTATGACATTCTCAAATTGGGGAAAAGTGCAAAAAGAAAAGAGAGAAAAAAGAAATTGTGAATATTGAATCTAGTGGTAGTTGGGTTTCTGTATTTATGTGGATTATGTCATTTTCTATTTAAGACAAACCACAACCAATTCTCTCCCCTTTTATGGGTCAACAAGTACTACATAAAATGAACCTAGATGGGGAGGGAAGCGTGGCCGATGTGTTCCCAAATCCCCTATGCATGCCAGAATTTAAGAGGCTCAAAAATCCTCTTGCTGCCATCTAGAAGGTATAAGAGGTAATTTTGCCAAGTAGGAAGGCATCCAGTACTGTCACCCTCTTACATCTAATTTTTAAAATATTTTTATAAAAAGATCTTGTTCCCAAAGAAGCTTTTCAGGAAAAGAAAGAAAAGGAAAAAAAATTCTAAAAATTTAATAATATTAATTAATTATTACTACTCTGCAGTAGCAGAGATGGCTCTCTCAGGTCCAGGCATCGGCAAGTATAGCACTCAAACTCTGAAGATCACCCACTTTGGACTTAGACAACATACTTCTTCCCTTAGAGATATAATCCCAAGAAATTCTGGAGAGACAGAGAAGTAAAATCTTAAAGGATGGCGCCATGCCACTTACAAAATCTTCACAAAACATTCAAAAGTTTTGCGAAGTCTTAACAAGGGAAAACTAGGGATCGCAGAATGTGTGGATAGTCATTAACTATTTGCTAGGGATGTGAACAGGACCCCTTCCAACCCAATCCTGCACTCTTTTGGTGATACTCTGCTTGATCCATGTTTGGTGGTGTTATTTATCTGTTTTTGCATCTCTGTGGAGAAAATGATTCTCATAAATGAAGAAAATGCAAGCAACTATAACCAAGCTGGCATTGATGCCATTGATGGCATTGAGTTTGACTCATGCCATCCATTTGGGGGAAATGGATTTTACCTCTGTTCACACACACGCTTCTAAAAATTTCACAAAGGCTAGCAGACAATGACCACAAAGAAAAGGGCAAAAAGAAAAACAGGCTCTAGTGCACTAATTGTGATGTTGCCAATCAAATTCCCTCAAGAGGAATGTAGGCATTCATCCACAGCCTTGTTCACACACTCAATCTTGAGACTAAACTATTTAGCCAACTTACTAAGTTGGGTAAGAAGAAAAAATAGAAAATAGAATCTCTAGAATGCAAATCCTAGCTAACAATGATAACAGAAGTGTTTCACTTTGTTCAATATTTATGTGAAAGTGCTCCGCCCTGCCTCCATAAACAAACAAACAAACAAACAAAAAAGCAGAAGTGGTTTACACATTCTTATCCCTTTCATATTTTGTGCAGAAAACCTTGTACAGTGGTGCCTCGCAAGACAAATTCCACAGTTAATGTTATCTTGTGAAATGCGTTTTCCCCATAGGAATGCATTGAAATCTAATTAATGCATTCCTATGGGCAAAAAAGTCAGAACAAGGTCAAATTTGGTTTACAAAGGGTTTATTAAGTGCTCTTTAAAGCCATACATAATTGTGCAGATGATTTCAAAAATTTCAATAAAAATACTTTTAACTTTTTAAACATCATAGAAAAACATTTAAAAATCAGCAAACATGAGGCAGGAACAAAAAAACGGAAAACATTTGTCTTGTGAAGCACGGCCATAGGAACATTTGTCTTGCGAGTCATCAAACCCCCCCCCATTGCCAAAAACCATTTGTCTAGCGAGTTTTTTGTCCTGTGAGGCATTTGTCTTGTGAGGCACCACTGTATTTTGCAAGGCAAACCTTGTACAGTATTTTGGGGAAAATGCTAGGTTTTTCAGAAAACCCACAAGATTTTTCAATATCTTATGACAAACTTTTTAAAAATTCTCCTCTACCTTATAGGAGCACAAGATCTGTCAGCCCAGTTTTTCAGCAGTGTGTCTCAATGTGTCTGGATATGCCCAAACACTCTTTTTCATCCAAAATGAAACAATCTGTTGCCAAGGACTTGGGTGCACAAACTGTAGCAAGTTTAGAGGAGGACAAAAAAAATAATAATCAGGGGAGTGGAAACCAAGCCCTATCAGGAAAGACTGAAAGAACTGATTATATTTAACTCTGATAAAGGAAGACTGAGGGGAGATATGATAGCATTTTCAAATACTTGAAAGATAGTCCTACAGAGGAGGGGCAGGATCCATTATTGATCATCCCAGAGTGCAGGACACCTAACAATGGACTCAAGCTACAGGAAGTCAGATTTAGGGTGAATATCAGGAAAAACTCAATAACTGCTAGAGCAGTACAACAATGGAACCAATTACTGCAGCAGGTACTGAGTACTCCAACACTGGAGATATTCAAGAGAAAATTAAACAGCCGTCTGCCAGATATACATTGATTTGGATTCCTGCCTTGGGCAGGGGGTTGGGCTCGATGGCTTTATAGGCATGTTCCAATGCAATTATTCTATGATTTTATTGTTCTAATTGCTCATGTTTTCTGTTATACAACTGTGAATAAGGAAAGACTGATTCTGTGAAATTGTGTTTGCATGGTTCGTCAATAGACACTGAAGTAAGCAATCAGCCCCACAGAATGTAAAAGTGTTGCACGAACCTCATCCACACCATCCGGTCAGTCTTTTTATTTATTTTCTATGCAAAGGGTTTTGTAGGATGGCGTTCATGAGAGGTCTTTTTCAGCTGTTTATAACCATAGTATATCAGTGTGTGGAACCAATACTTTGGCCAGAAATATAGGTCTTCCTGAGGAATAATGACTGCGAAGAAGGCCTATGCCAAGCCAAGTAATTACAAACTTCAGTGACATATGAGGTCTGACTCGAGAGACAGTATTGATTTCAGTTTCATGGTGCTCCTGTCTTAAATATCTTGGGTCATTCCACATTATAATACTCAAGAACATGGGGGGGGGGGGAAGGATATTAGTAAGCCTGCAGCTGAGCAAGATTCCTTAACTGACACATGAATTTAAGCCTTCAGATCTGTGAACATGTGGGTGGCAGAAGCAACTAAGTCAATGAACCTCTATGGAAGTAAATGACTTACCAGGAATGAATTGACTGCAGTGAAATTGAATGGATAGCTGCCTTTCTAGATTATGCATTGCATAGAAAATAACCAGTCCATAATGTTTTGCTGAAAAGTGTCTGTGATTTTTTTAAAATCTCTTTTCCAGTACAATTGGGAAATTGCAAATCTAAATCTCTGACAGCAATAGCCAATCAAAAGAGAGAAGCAAAATAATTTGCTTCTACCCTTTGCGCCCCATCTCCTGATGTCACAGACAACTTGGAAATGACCCATTTGTAACTGTGTTCCTAACCTCCGTCGGAAATTACTAACTACTCTGGAGATCACTCCAGATGATGGAAGGATAATCTCCTGTCTCCACACATCTGCATATCCATCTGCACAGCCTCTCAAGATCAGACACATTATTGATAAATGTCATTATAATTCCCTTCTCCCCCCCCCTCTCCCACACCACTTCCCTTTGCCTTACCCTTTATCGCACATTCACGCCTGATGAACTGCTGTGACTAGTGGAGAGATTATTTCTCTATAGAGAATGCAGTGAGATTTACTTTCAGAAAGAGCTGACTTATTTCATGGATATTTGCCATTTTTCATATGAGCGGCAAAAACTGCTGCTCATCTTTGGCAGGTTAGAAAATACAGAGTTTGGAATATGTCACTTCTGTCAATCTGGATTCTCTCTGGACTCGATGACCTTTATTCTTGTGGGTCATCAGGATAAAAGCAACTTGAAATGCAGATTTCATTTTCTGCTTTAAAGTGGCTTAGCTATTTCAGAACGGATGCAAATAGGGAGGCAGAAGGACACACTGGTGCATGTGATTTCTCCTTCTTCATTTCTCCATTACTCATAGCTGCCTCCCTTGGGGAAAAAAAGAAGTTTGCCTTGGTAAGAATACCTTGTGCATTCAACAAATTCGAAATACCCAGAATAGGAGAGTGCAGTGACCGCAAGGTTTCCTTTAGACCCTGATATGGCCATTCAGAAAACAGCCCAATTTGGTTCACAGTACTTTGTAGGCTGCCCAGTTTAGCTCAGGTCAAAAACTGTATCTTGATTCCAGAATCCAGCTCTTTAGGCTTCCTGCTAAGTCTGAAATCAATACAAGGCACTTTTTCTGTTTTCAACACGAAGCTCAAAGTTGCAGGCATAGTAAACACTTTGGCAGCTTGTATGTGCATGCACGACACATTTCAAATAAGCACCAGTGCTTTTGTGATACACAATAGAGATGAGCACAAACTGGGAAAATGGCAAGCATTAAGAAATTAAAGTTGAACAGGACATTAGCCAGATTCTATGTTGTAAGCCGCCCAGAGACCTTTGAGTAGTGTCGGCAGCATATAAGTTAAATAAATAAATAAATAAATAAATAAATAAATAAATAAATAAATAAATAAATAAATAAATAAATAAATAAATAAATAAATAATATCTCCTTCCAATGGATCCTTTTCGAAGCAGGAAGTGTTTGCAGGAAAGAATAGTACATTCTTGCGGTGGATTACAGCTGAGTTAATTAGTGGATTTGGCCTTCTGCCTATCAAAATGGTTAGTGAACCATACTTCACTATTGGAAAGAAATCACATAGTGGGCAGTGGCTTGCCTGAATATTCTCTGGCATAATGCAGATTGGGCACTGGAAAGATTTAAACTAAAGGAAAGTGTCCTATAGCCTTCTCTTTTGGGTTCCAAGGCTCCCAAAAACTCTCTTTAACCCTAGGGAAGTCTCTGAGAGCCTTGGTACATGGGAGGAGGGAAGCCTTTAGAGTAGGACCTGCTTATCCATGAGATCAGTATCCACTGATTCACTTATCCACAGTCCGAAAATATTAAGAATATTAAAATAAAAAAATCCAGAAAAAAACTATTTTCAAAAGTATTACCAGAACAAGCCACTAGACAAAGCCAGAGACCACGCTATAAAACTTGTTAGTGAAAACTACATAGCAAGGTATCTAGTGCATGTACAAATTGTTTTCTGGTTTTTTACCATGCTATATAGATAATGTTATCTATTATCCATGGTTTTCAGTATCTGCAGGGCGCTTGGTACCAACCCTGAGCAGATATGGGGATCCTACTGTAATGGAAAAAAAAATCACTGCCAGGTTATGGCCACTGGGATCTCTGGCAGCTATCTGACAAAGCATTTTGGCTATTAACATCTCCTTCCCCATCTCAAGTTTCCTAATGTTTTCCCTAGGATGGAAGGTATTGGGATAATTCCAGTTTTGGATGCATTAACGCTGAGTATCAGTAAGAGGAGGCTTTGCAGCCTAATGTAATTGAGGTTTTTTTTTTTAAACCACTAACTTCATTGGTAGCATTCTTTCCCCATCTCTGGCATTTCAGGCAAGTCTCCACCACTCTTCTTGCTTGTTTTTGCTCCTATTGCTTTGTTCATAGCTCTCTTATCATCCTCTGACCATCCTTCAAGTAGAAAGCATGCCTTTGATTGTAGCTACAGATTATTACTGTAAGCAAAGATTCCTTTTTTCTACTTAAAATGTTTCTGGAATAATTTTTACCATGCAAAGCCTCATCTCCAAGAGGCTGAGAGAGGAAATGTGAGAAGGAGAAGCAAGGAAGGACATCATTAACCTTGAAGGAAGATCACCTCTCCTAAATGTTAATGCTGAACTCAAAACCCAGCCTAAAATATATACATGAATTACTTACTAACGCATATGCCCTTATCTGAAACGTAGTTGATTTGGGCCTTGATGAAACAATAAAAAATGGAAATGTACATCCTGGATGTTATTGTAAAAAGGGATGAACAGCTGTGTTACACAGTATATTTTTCTTTTGTACAGTGAGATCCAATGAGATGTAGTGGATCAATTATTATGAAATGCATGCTCAAATTCTACTATCAGCTATGGAGTTTATTGAGTGATCTTGGGAGAGAGTAAATCTCATCTCTTAGTGTTATCATATCAACCTGTCAGGACTATTATGGAGGAAACTATCTATGTTACACTGAATTCCCTGGAAGTAGGGCAGAAGTATAATTGATGATTTTTCCATCAATGCAGACTTACCGTAAGAGTCTCTTTTCTTACTCCCAGGTGCTCTGGGGGCAGAATTAGTAGTGGACTTTTTTTTCTTGCCTGCACACAATTAGATTTTGTTTGCTGTTTAATTAAATTGGAGTGAAAATCTTTCAAATCATTTGAGATAAAGCTTTAGCGATCAAAACAAAACAGCATTAGATTTCGACTATTAGAGTAGTAATAGGCACAGAATAATATTGAACTAATTTGGAAAGATTCTATACTGTAATGTAACTAAATCCAAGTACAGGGTTTTAAAAAAGAAAACCTTTGTGTCAACCTGGGAGACACTGTTCCTCAGAATCCTAATTATATACAACATAATATAAACTGTAGCATTGGCATTTAACAGAATTTCATAGCCCTGGGGACACTGTCTCAACATGGAGCTTGTAATATGAGCTCATTTGCAATTCCAACAGCAGTTTAAACGGAAGTCAAGGTCAAAAGTAAGAGTCTGAAGATGGGCAGCCAACAAAACTCCTCAAATATAATATATAATTACATGGAAACAGCACTGTCCTGAATCAAAGCAAAATGTTATCCTAACATGTAGTACATTTGCTCTCAACCACTATCCTTGCAAAGAAGAAGACACTGAAAAACTGGAATGCCACCAGTAGTGGATGACCAGGAAGTTAAGGGAGCTATAAACAAAGTCACAAAAATAGCAAATCAGAGAGTGATGGAGCTGGAAAAGACCCTAAGAGTCACCAAGTCCACTGTGTTGCTGCTAAAGAATCCATGGCAGATGACTTCTTGATATTCTACATAAACTGCAATACTCAGAATTGGGCATGGCATTCTGGGTGAGGTCTGATAAAAGTAGAATAGGGTGGCTTTATTACTTTGCTTAGTTTGAACATTATAGTTGTGTTGATGCAGCATAGTATTGCATTGGGGGGGAGGGTTTACTTCCAGATCACATCACTGACTTATGTTTAGTCTTATAATTATGTTTAGTCAGGAGAAAGAATTTTAAGAGGAGATGTGATAACTGTCTTCAAGGACTCACAATGAGATGAAGTGGACTTATTCTGAGTCCTGCCAAGTGTAGGATTAGAACCAGTGGTCCAAAATTTCAGGGATTTTAGTTTAATAGAGAAGACACATTTTAAGAGCAATTGTGATTTGCTTGTGGAATGGTAAGTCTCAAATTATGATATACTGTACTCTCTTTCAATGGATGATGTAGCTATTGCTTGCCTTATAAATCTTGCATTAAGCAGGTAGGTAGTTACCATAGATAATTTCCAAAGGTCTTTCCACTAAGCTATGGTCCTGAATTAACAGCATCCCAAACTGTTGTTTGATTTAGAGTGAAGTTTGTAGATCTGTTTTGTTGCATCTAGTCCTACAAATGACTGGCTGACAAAGAAAAATATTTTGTGGCCAAAGAACTAACAAAAAGTATACTAATATGATTTATTGAGCTCTCGGGTAAAGACACTCAATCTGTTCTTAAGAATTTGGATGTCCCTTTTCCCATTTAATTTTTTTTAATTAATTGGAATCTGATATGTGATCCTTCTGGCAGATTAGAAAATTCACATACAGTATATAAATGTGGAGTCAAGTGAATTTATCTCATGTAATCAAACATCAGACTAAGGAAACTGGAAGTTTATTGGAACCCCTGAATATCACCCCTGAATATCATTAGCAAAATCTGAGTCAAATTTGCTAAACAGAAGGATTACATTCCTTTAGTGCAATTTTTTAAGGAAAAAGAGCAAATAGTTTTTCAGAATATTAGCTACTAAAACAGGGGCTCAGAAAACTTCATAGAATAAAATTGCCATGGACCCAGTGACAGTTAACCATGAGGATGGGATTTTGTTTTGGTTTTTCAAGTACAAATCTCATAATTCTCCATTCTGGGAGTTCTACCTGATTGACAGACACCTAAATGTGTTTCGTTTTGCAAAAAGGTCTAAACTGAAAGGCTTCAAGGCCGAGCTAAGCCTAGCTCTACCCAAGCTTCCTGGTCCTTCCTCAGTGCTAGCTGAAAGCATTCTTTCCAAACAGGTGGCTAGACCAGTAAGAAGATAAGGTCAGGGTGCTATGTATGGTTTACTTCTAGGCTCATGGCTTCCATGAAGCTAGTGACATGACATTCATGAAATAATACATAAATGGGTTTTATCCAGCAAATATCTCCAGCTGTACAGCTTGCTTTTCAACAACAGGAATTACTTACTTTGAAGAAGAATTTATTCCTTGAGGACTAATTGTATGAATAAATACAGCTCCTTACCGGTGCACATAGGTGAATGTTGCAATAGCAACGAGCTGTCTTTAGGAACCCCTTAAGAAGAAGGAGTTTCTGAAATGATGAGCTTTCACAAAAACAAGTAAGAAATTTGGGATGCTGTGTTATCTGTACTTTTCAGCATTTTCCATGCCTCCCTCTAACTGAATGTGCATAACATTATTAAAGCCCAGTGATAGGCAAGTTGTCAGGTCACTGGCTAGGATTTCCAGTGTGTTATGTCTCCCTTCCCCAAACCAGTGGACCCATATTTCTTAAATTTCCCCCATTCAACAGCAGTCCAGTCTTTTTATTCTATCTATCCAGAAGTGTGTAATAGTAGGTTTACTATTGGGCTGTGCCATTTGCCCTATTTCCCAATGTATCGTTGTTGTCATGAATCAGAAGAAGGGAAAGTGAGCTGGTAAACAAACATAAATGGAATTCTTGCTGCTGAACTGAGATGAAGCAAGACTACAGTACTCTTAAACTCAATTAGATGTTAAGGATTTGTACAGCAGTACTGAAGTGTTGTTACTGGCCTGAATCCAACTGCTATTGCCAACTAGATGAGCCCCATAGAATCAGTGGGATTTACATAAGAATTGACACAATACGACAATTAATTAAATGGATCTATTCAATTGGATTTAGGGAAGAGGATGGGGGGCAAAATAGAAGTCGTTGGATATGGCTCTGCCTACAGTTTGCTCTGGATCTGCCTACCACTGATTTTGGTTTTTGTCCATGTCTTATCAAGGCTGAGAAGATGTTCTTTTGGATTCAGTGACAACAAACATATCTATGGAGGAAAGGTTACAAAAACTTTATACAGAGACAGTGGATTTAGTACAGAGACAGGACACCAAAGCATAAGCACCTCCTAGAAGTGTCATTAGACTTCTCACCCCAAAACATCTGGAGTAATCAACTTGCACTTCCTCAAGTGATCTCCAGTTATATACTGTAAAGAAACTGGTTCCTGCAAATTTCCAGCAGTTGCCCCTTACCCACTAATGTCCGACAAAGTCTAACAGCATCTTAAGCAATGGGCACAGAGGGGAATATTGAGGCATGCTATGCTAAACTCCCTCACCATGGCAAAGGTCTTCTACGTGGACACTTCTGTGTTTTTTCCTCTCTCTTCTGCATCTGTCTTGCATTCACATTCCGTCCGCAAAAGGTGCACTCTTTTCATCACTTTGTTGATTAAAAGCATTACCTCAGCTACGTTGGAATTATTCACTAACTGAAATCTAGTCATAAAATCAATGAAGCTTGTGGAAGAGTTGACTCACCAAATCTTCACTGATTCAATTGGTCTACTCCAGCCACAACTTACTACCGGGTTTCAGCCTCTGAACAACAGATTCTGTGAAGCTAGGGTAAAATATAAGGGATTTCCAGTCTAGTTCCTGAGCCTGTTCTATTGATTAATAAAATTAGCTATTTAAAAATGTTTTTCACTACAATGGATCATCCCACTCAGCCTGTCCTGACTCTCAGACGTATATTGTAAGAATGTATTTGTCTGAAACATTGCTGTACCGTTGAATACCAGTACCGTTGGAACCTAACCTTATCCTAGAATCCAGAGATGAGTCATAGTCTTCTGAATCTTATTAAGCACCATGCCATTCTCTCTTTCTCTCTTCCCCTCCTTTTTTCCATCTCTCGCTCTGTTGTTGTGCGTGTATGTACATGTGTAAACCCAAACAACTGACTGCTGTTTCAATGGGCTTAGAGATGCAACATGTGGCAAGATATATCCTAAGGCTTTTCAAACAAGATTAGTTTATCCTTGAATAATCTTGGAGAAGACTTAATTCCAGTGTACCAGAACAAAAGGTTATAATCTTCTACCTTAGGATATAAGAAGCCAAAGAAGCTTAAGAGAAAAACATTTCCGAAAGGCTTACCATTTGAGCTAATTGAAATCATTTTTCATTTATTTATTTGGAGAAATGAAGGTCATGATGCTGAGTTTGATGCAGCGTGCAACCAAGTTTGGAAACGGTGAGTTATCTGCAATAAATTCCTTTTTGGAAAAACAAATACAATAACTACAGCAATAACCAAGTTACGTTACGACTGTAACAGAACAAAATATGACTACACTATTGCAGTGCAACTATAACTCTTTGAATTACTTCTACAGTTAATGTAGGTGGAGTGGCTTTACTCTTTCAGTGTGTTTTGTACCTCAGGCCATTGGCTTTGTAGCACTCTGGGGTTTTTTTTTAAGACCCTGAAAGGAGCACATCTACATTGCCCCCCAACCCCGGAATAAAGAGGCGAGACAAAATAGGTATGGATTAAATCATGGGCCACACTTTATTAATCATTCTGAAGAGATATTTGCCAATCAATTAGCAAAGGGGGGTCTGCAGTAGTGCGGAAACAGATAAATCCATCATCATGTGGGCGAGTCCCCCGGCCCCAGGTTCTCGCGGTCTTAATGACACCAGAAACCCGGCAGGCCGCTACTGAAACACCCCCAGACCTCGAGTCATCTTCAATCGATGACTGTTGGTCCGGAAGTGGCCCAGTGCATCTTTCTCCCCCAGGAGCTGAATCGCATGATTTGCAGCCCTGGGAAGTCCGATGCGCTGTCAGCTTACATGATGTTAAAATTGGGACTCACCGAGAAATACCTGTTTTTTCCGCACTACCCGCCAGTGTGACCAAAATTTCACCCTACAATTGCCAACAACCCTTGCTAGTGTGGGATAAGTGAAAAATATCGCCACCCCAGAGCCAATCGGGATGAAGGTGAAAAATTCCTATCCACCCCCAAAAGGCGACCAGTAAAACTCACACTAGAAATAGGGCGGGCAGGCGGGTGCCTGAGAAAGAAGAGACGGTTAGCCAGGAGGACTCCCCCTTTTATACCTGAGATGGTCTTCCTGCTCTTTTCAGCCTCTCGAGAGACTGGAAGAAGTCTCGCTACTCCGTGGGGTGGGGCAATTAATTGTTGCACTGATAAAACCTGAGTCTGTTTATCAGCGACGTTATCATTTTGAGCAGTGTCAAAATAAACTTTTTAAACATTTAGTTATAACAGCAACTAATACCTCAGGGAGCCTTAGAACTTACTACTTGGCAAAAGTAATCTTCCAAGTTCTGATGTTTGGAATGACAGAAAGACTGTATTACTTTCCCCATCTCAAAATTTTACCATATTCCAGCTGCCTTCTTACACTTATAAAATGAGTAGGGAAACAAACATAACATACTGTAGTATCCTCTGACTACTTGTTTCCTAATACATTTCTTTCCTCTATTAGCATTCCTTACTTTATATAAAACAATATTTAACATTAATATAATAAAAGGTCTTCTCATATTTTGCCATACAACAAAATATGAGGATGGACATTATTGTCTCTATGTTGCAGGTGAAAAAGAGGGGTACAGAAAATGTGCTTTTCCATAATATGTCAACAAGGTGAAACTGAATTGCTGATTACAGTTCCAGTTTTTGGCTAGTCAGCTGCCCCCCCCCCCGCCAAATGAAATAAAAATAACAATTTTCAGTACCAATTTATCAAACCAGAAGGCCATAAGAATGTATTGCATAGATGCTAAATATATGTTTGCAGTCATATTTATGTCTGTGGCATGATGTGGCAAACACCAGAGGCTGCAGAGGCTTACCAAGGCTGATGGTCTCCCCTTAAAAAATATAATAATCAAAACTTTTGGCCAAACACTATGAAGAGATGGGCCAGTTCAAAAAGGTGCAGCAGCCATCGTAATTAATTCGTTCTCTTTTACTTAACATTAAGGATGACGGACATGGATATTAAACTAAACTGAATTAAAATAAATGTAAAGGTAAAGGTAAAGGTTCCCCTTGACAATTTGTCCAGTCGTGTCCAACTCTAGGGGGCAGTGCTCATCTCCGTTTCCAACCCATAGAGCTAGCGTTTTGTCCGAAGACAATCTTCCGTGGTCATGTGGCCAGAGCGACTAGACACGAAACGCTGTTACCTTCCCACCGAGGTGGTCCCTATTTATCTACTTGCATTTGCATGCTTTCGAACCGCTAGGTTGGCGGTTGCTGGGACAAGCGACGGGAGCTCACTCCATTATGTGGATTTGATCTTACGACTGCAGGTCTTCTGACCTTGCAGCACAGAGGCTTCTGCGGTTTAATCCGAAGCACCACCACGTCCCAATAAATATAGAGGAAAATAAAGGCAGCAGTGGGCACATATGAGAAACAGTAAGAGTATCAAATTGCTAATGATTTAATACGTTCAGCATCGTGGACAGTTTCCACTATTGCTGAGCACTACTCCACCACCTGAGGTACCACAAGGCCATACTCAAACATGGTGCCCCCAACAATGATGCTAGCCCCAGAATTATGGATTATTTTCCACTGTAGCATCAGTTTGCCAAGATCCAAATGCCATATGCTGATGGGCTTTGGAAAGAGCCAACAATGTACTAGAGTGAATAACCAAATCAGTTAAGTATAGGATTGCCAATAGATCAGAAGACGAAAAAACATATGGGGGGGATTTGCTTTGGTTTTGATACAGTTACCTAAAAAACAGCTGGCAACACCACTTTCATTCCCCATTCAGCAAGAGTGTAGTGGTACATCTTAGGTGCATACAAAAAAACATCTGCTTATCAGGCAAAAACAAAAGAAGACTAACTACTATATTTTAACATGAGCTTTCAGGGAGAAGTCCACTTCCTCAAACAGGAGGAGGTGGATTTGTCCACAAAAGCTCACATTAAAATATAGCAGTTATTTAAGGTGCCACAATGCTTTAGTCTTCTTTCTTTTTTATTTGTATTTTGTTTTGGCCTGATATGCTAGCACAGACTAACACATTTACCTCTTTTAAAACTGTCTGCATGAGGCTCAATCCAGATCTCATTCACTGAAACGCAAGACTAAGTTAGTTTGTTTTTTAATATTGAATTAATGTTGATAGGATTTTATGTTGAAGTACTTTACTGACTATACCGTAGCTAGGATCTAGTGATATGGACAGGTCAATCAATCAATCAATCAGTTTCCAGTTTGAGCAACCTTTGCTATAATATCAAGATAGACTTGCCTCACCCATCCTTGCTTCATTTCGCTTTATCACACATGGATTCAGCATCTTTTAAAACCAACCATCTATCTGCCTTTGAAACGTATCTGTGCCTTTGTTTTTTGGCTGACTATCAGCTAGTTTAAAACTACATTTTCGGCTTCTATCCATTTAAACTGGGTCATTGCATTTTAACAGTGACCTATATCAGCTGTAGAAAAAACCGGTACCCTCTAACCAGATGGTTTTACCGAGTATCTTACTAGACAGACAGCTTGGTGGGGCAGTTAATACACCTACTCCTAAATTAGGTGCTTTGATTCAAAGTATCAAATTTAGGGTTAGTTCATATATATTTGTCTGTTGATGGAAATGGCATAAACTTACACATAGAGAGTCATAGAGTCATAGACACATATTGACCACAGCTATCACACTCAAACATACATCCAGAAGGCCTTTATTACACCCTCAAATGGAAAACACATTGGCCATTATCCTATTATGCATGTGGAATTCCAGTGGTATTAGCTGCCACTTCTGATGGGTTACTTACCATGTGAAGTTGTGTGATTGGATGTGCAATCTGATCACATGTTCAGGCATGAAAAAGTCAGGTCACTGTGGCAGCTTGTACATTTGGAGTTCTGTGCATGTAAATATTGAACAGGACACTGGCTAATGCTTTTCAGCGGTGTCAGTTCACACATTCAGGTTGCAGGTCCAGTTTCAGTAATAATATATACAGATAGACTCACATGAATTTTGCCTTGCTTATCTCAATATCTTTGAAAACACCTGGTCATTTGAAAGTGCAGTGTTCCAAGGAAGCTAGAAAATAACTAATAATTTTCCTACAGTTGACCTAGGAGGATTTTTCATTCAGAGCATGATCTTTTGCTTTTTAGATCAAAGTCTTAAAATCTTTACAAATACCTCTACTTCAGAAAGTCCAAGAAATTGGAGGAAAAATCCAGTATCACATAAATCTTCAAGAGCCTGACACCCTTATTATTTCCACATAATTTATTTTTCCAATTCTTAAATTTAAATTATGCCATACTACTGCTTCGGCAACCCAAGGTAAGTGGGATTTAACAATACTGAGGGCTAACTGTCATACCTTTTGGTGTTCACAATGAAGGGATTAAAATTCCAACTATAAAAGTAAAGTGCCAGATCAAAGCCTAACACAGATTAAATGCTATAGACTTCAAAACTTGAGATCTTGAAGAACCAAGACTCTAAGACTAATCAGAAATTAAACTGTAGAGAGAAGTTGGTTTTGCAAAACTTTTGAAAGTCTCTGTTATCTTTTCACTAAATAAATAGGAAGTCACACAGGGAAAGTTCTTTGCATGGAAACATAAATACATGCCCAGGGAGGAAAAGCTGAAAAATCAAGAGAAAAATGTAGCTACACAGCCAAAGTTTAAATAACATTATGTGGGACTGTAAAAAGTGTTTACTGCTTGTGTGTGTGTGTGTGTGTGTGTGTGTGTGTGTGTGTGTGTGTGTGTGTGTGTGTGTGTGTGTGTGTGTGTGTGTGTGTGTGTGTGTGTGTTTTCTGCGTCATCAAGTCGGAACTGACTTATAGCAACCCAAACGGCTTTCAAGGTGAGATATTTAAGGAGTGGTTTCACCAGTTCTATTCTCCCAGTCATCTTCCATGGCTGAGTAGGGATTCAAACCCCATTCTTCTCCAGAGTCCTAGTCCATTACTCTAGCCACTGCAGCACACTGGGAATACCTACTGCTTTTAGGGTACCAATAAGGTTTCCATCATTTTTTGTACATGGGTCTATTTCTGCATATTAATTTTTTTATTCAAAGGAGTTTAATAAATGTACACTCTTGCTCAGGGTGAAGTACAACTGAAAAAAATAGAACTTTCCATAAAACAATGACTGAAGGAACAATCGTAAAATACTAAAATGGCAATTAAAATTAACAGCACCAAGACATTAAATGCTAAAAGTCTGTTAGCACAGGACAGATTTTACTGCCATCTAGGTAGAAAGAGGTTAGAATCAATCCTGTCATTCCACATTAAGGAGAATGTAGAGCAGGGCTTTCAATGATGGTTGCCATTTACCAGCATGAGGTCCTTATGGGAGATGGTAGCTTGTATAACCTAACCTCAAGCCATTTGGCATCCTGTAGGTTGAAATCAACCCACTGAATTGTGCCTGGATTAGACGTAGGATATTTGCATTCATTTCCCTAGGGATACAAATATGAATATCAGTGCCACGGGTGCCTGGGAAGTCCAGTCACTCCCCGCTGAACTGGCAGGTCCAATTGTTGATCCTTGCATGACACACGTGGCCAGTGTTGTTCTTGTCACAGCAATCATGGAAGCAGCCCAGCCGGTGCTTCCCTGCCTCCCCACGCAGCTGACCACTCCAGCAAGAAGGTGAGTTGATGAGTCTCCCTGCTCAGCTGTTGAGCATTCAGTGTGCAGGGAGGCAGGGAAGCACCAGCCAGACTACATCCATGATTGGCATTGTGAGAAAAATGCTGGCTACGCAGCAACCAGTAATTGGACCTGTGTAATGTAACAAATAAAGCATGCTCTTAACAAAATATAGTTGCCACATTTCACACTAATGGTACTTACCCAGCTCTGAAAGGTAGCCCCATGTAGAACACACTTACTACACTGAATGAGAGATGATTGACATGTAAATCACTGTGGCAAGACACACTTTCCTCAAGACACAAAAGTCTTTAACAAAGGTCTTGTTTATGGCCTCCCAACTGCCCTTAGATTGCCATTTCCACAGTCATCTGCCTCAAGGCCTCACACTGCCTGAACTGGACACCACCAAGGAGGTGCTCAATCAGAAAGTTGCTATGCAATCTACAAAGTTCTTGAAGGTCATGCTTTCCCCATCCTTTTTAAAGAGGGACCAGAACATTAACAATAATGCTGCCAAGGAGAAAAAAAATTGCCTATATTCATGACTCACTGGCTGGATAGCTGAGTGAGTTAGATATCTGGCTGCAGACTCAGAGGTAAGGAGTTCAGTTCTTCACTGTGCTTTCAGGGAAAAGATCCAGCCTGCAGGGCCTTGGACAAGCTGCACAGTCCCAGGATGCTCCTGGATGAAGAGAATGGTAAATGACTTATTCATTTATTCATTTTATTTTATTCATTATATTTGTACCTTCTCCATCTAGTGCCTAATCACTACTCTGAGCAGTTAACAACAGTTAAAAATACAAATACCGCCTAGAGTGGTCGCAATGACCAGATAGGTGGGGTATAAATAGAATAAATAAATAAAATAAATACCCACCGGTTTGGTCCTTTGGGCCCATCTCTATTTCTGGTTCACTCTTTGTAGAAAAACCTGAAAAGGGTCACCATAAGTCGAAACTAAATTGACAGCACCAAATTATCATTTAGTATTATATCCATGACTGCTTAATCTGGCCGTTTAGTTCAAAGTGATGTGTGCATTAAAAGCCTAGTGTATCTTTCTGGAATTTATTCAATCATCTTCTGAGACATTTTCACTCAGTTCTACTTTTGTTCATGCACATGTTCCCACAGCAGCATAGTTTCAGAAGATTTCCTAGACCAATTTTCTTCCTGCAGTGTGAGCTGTGTAGGATAGTAATTTGATTCATATGATAGACATCTTGTAAAAAAAACATGCTCATGGCAACGGAAGGTAACTAACTTATCTCATGATCTGTGGATGCCCATTTCACTTTCATATGAAAAGCATAAAGCCCTTCTGGAATCTGTTCAGCTGTGATTCTATCCTTATGGCTTCACATCCTCAGGAAAGCACATCCACACCCAAGCTTTCTGTTGCTGGTTAATAATAGCTTTAATTTTCCTACACAATTGCAGATATTTTGCCCTGATTTATTTAAAAGCCTAAAAAGCAAATTTATTCCTAACTAGTTTCAGGGGAAAGAGAGGGAGGAAAAATCCACCCTCCTATTGTGCAAGCCAAGTGATGTGGAAACTCATTTGCCTGCTTCATGTTTTACAGTCTAACTGCTTATATAGAGTTTGGACAAAATTCAAATGCAGGGAATGTGCAACTTAAATCCCAGACTTTATGCATGTGGTACATCTTCTGCTGTGCAGTGGTGACATTACTGAAGGCCGACATTAAGCTCTGACAATATGACTAGTAAATACTACTTTTCACAGAACGGGGGCTCTCTCCAAAGCTCCCCTCCAGGCCTTTAAAAAAATAACAACATTTATCTATCTATCTAGGCACAACAGTGGAAGAAAGATTCTTGCAGGGATAAAAGGCAGCATTGACTCAACTGTTATTAAAATATCTGAGACAAAAATTAGTTGATTTTGAGATCCAAGTGAGATCCTTGTCTTTTTATATACAGGCTGAGATGTTAACATACATATGGGGAATCAACAAAAGCAAAATGGAGGATATTTCATTCTTTGATGAAGCAGTGGTAGGGTGGTACAAGAGAAGGCTTGAGTTCTTTTTTTAAAAAAAGTAGGCAGACAATCGGCATGTCTGGAAGTACCCCTGTCCACACCATACATATCCCAACAGAGGGCATACAGATGGGGGGGCTGACATGCCCTGCATTTTTTAGGAGACGTTATATCCCATTATTTATCTGGATCCATGACACTATTTGTGTATTTGTAGTAAAGGCGGGGACTTCATGCACCTGGCAGCTTTGTATGGGCTGGGCCACTTGCCTGTCATTACATGTCACCAGGGTCCTGCCATTCTGGAGGCATGCCAGTCTGGGCAGGAACTCAGCAGCTGACCACTCCTTCAACCAAGCTGACCAACCAAATCTATCTCTCCATGCCATCTAAATCTAAGGAAGCTATTTCAACACTACATCAGTGTTTAGTGTCAGTAATGGACTGGATGAGGGTGAATAAACTGAAACGTAAATCAGAAAAGAGAGAGGTGCACCTGGTAAGTCAAATGGCAGATCAGGGAACAGGGGTGCACCCTGTGCTGGATGGGGTTACACTCCCTCTGAAAACCCAGGTGTGCAGCCTGGGGGTGTTCCTGGATTCGTCTCTGAGTCTGGATGCCCAGGTTTCAACTGAAGTCAGGAGTGCCTTTGCATAATTAAAACTTGTGCACCGACTGCACCTGTGCCTGGAGAGGTCTGATTTAGCCATGGTGGTGCATGCTTTAGTTGCATCCCAGCTTGATTGCTGGAAGGTACTCTGTGTGGGACTGCCTATGGTAAGGAAGGACCCACCAAAGGAAATTTTGGCGGTCCCAAAATGCAGCAACCAGATTGCTAACTAGGGCTGGAGACAAGAATCATATAGCCTTTCTGTCACAGCAGCTCCACTGGCTGCCAGTCCGTTTCCAGGCAGAATTCTAGCCAAGCTATCACAAGGACCTTATCTCCCCTTTATGATCCTGCTTCTGTGTTAAGATCATCAGGAGAGTCCTTCCTCTTAACTCCACCACCTTCACAGGTGCTTTGCTGGGTACACAGGAGACGGCCTTCTCTACTGTTGCTCCCAGACTCTGGAACTCCCTCCCACAGGAGTCTAGGCTGGCCCCATCTTTACTTTCTTTCCAAAAGCAGGCAAAGGCCTTTCTCTTCAGGCAAGCTTTCCCTGAGTGAATGGATGCTCAGTTGTTGTTGTTTTTAATGGATTGTCATATCTTACTGCATGTATTGTGTGTCGGTGTTGCTTATGCTTTTTGGTATTATATTCATTGAACCTTTTATTATTATATACTCACTGTACTAACTTTACCAACATAAATACTGTTTTTAAAATGTTTTGAGTCCTTTTTAGGAGAAAGGAAGGTTATAAATATTTTAAATAACTAATTTAATATATCTATCTCAATACCACTATAAATGTTAAAGCAAGAACTGAAGTCAGTTCAGAATGACGATAATTTCATGCTTGCAGTCACATACAAACTGGGATAGGAAGGGAAATGCACTTGTTATTGGGATCACTGCTACCCCCGGATGGATGCCTACTAGAGATGGGAGTATCTGTACATGAATATCCCCCACAGGTGCAGAAAATGAGGGTCCAGCTCCCTGGAGCCAGACCAACCACTCACAATTCCACCTCTGCCACGGACTCTGTGCTCCCTTCCTATTGCTCCGTTGCTCGCGATGGATTAGCCGCTGCTGGCAGAAGGTGGGAAGATGAGCTTCTCTGCCAGGCCAAAGAGTGGCTAGTCCATCGTGAGCTCCAGAGCAATAAGAAGGGAACACGTAGCCTGCAGCAGTGGCAGAACTGTGAGTGGTCAGTCTGACTCCAGGGGGCCGGACCCTTGTTATCTGCACCTGTGGGGGGGATATTTGTATACAGATACAAATACCCCCATTTCTAATGCCCATTCTTTAACTAGTGCAGATATTTAACTGTTGGGGACTGACCACAAACAAGAAAATGTCTGTGGTTCCATTCCCTGCACTCATTTAATTATTGGGGAACCATCCCAATTTGCATTCCATATTACAAAGGTAAATGTTTCTTTTATACTGTATAACCTATATCCTACAAATAGTGCTGTGAACGCATGACTCTGCTTCCCCACAATCATAGATGTATGATAGAGGAAGTTGTATTGTTTGAATTAATAAATGTTTCTTAATCTCATCCAAATGAATAGAATCTCTTAAGCAAATCTAGGAATGGAAGGGTTTGAAATGAAAAGTGGTCATTCTTCAAGCATCTTGCAAACAATGCAGTAATAACTAGATGCCAACATGAATTTGTCAAGAATTAATCCTGCCAGACTAACCTGATCTCACTTTTTGATTGGGTAACTTCCCTAGTAGAAAATGGGAATGCTGTAGATGTAATATATCTTGATTTCAGCAAAGCTTTTGTTAAATGTCCCATGATACTCTGGTTAGCAAGCTAACTAAGTGTGGGCTGGACAGAACAACAGTCAGGTGAATAGACCGTTTTGTTAAATACTCAGAGAGTGATTATAAATGGCTTCTTCTCAAACTGTGATGGGGTGACAAGTGGTGTACCACAAGGTTCAGTTCTGGGTCTGGTGCTCTTCAACATTTTTATTACTGACTTAGATGGAGGGCAGAAATAAAATTAAAAACAATTTTAATGGGCTTGAGCATTAGACTGAAAACAGTCTGATGCTTAACACTTATCCCTATTAAATTTAATAGGGATAAGTGTTAAATTCTACACCGGGGGGGAGGAACAAATGCACAGCTACAAGAGGGGGGTTACTTAGTTCAATAGTACTATGAGTGAGAAGGCTCTTGGCATTTTTGTAGATCACAAACTGAATATAAGCCAGCAATGCAATGTGGTTGCAAAAAGGGCAAATGCTATTTTAGGATGCATTAATAAGTATAATCTTCAAATCCTATGAAGTACTCATTCCTCTCTGTTTGGCATTGGTTTGGACACACCTTGAGTACTGTGTCCAGTTCTGGACACCACACTATAAGAAGGATGCTGACAAATGGAAACAAGTTGAGAGGAAGGTGTCAAGGTTGATCAGGGGACTGGAACCAGGCCCTATGAGGAAAGACTGAAAGAATTGCACATGCTTAGTCTTGAGAAAAAGCAAAGTGAGAAGAGATATGATACCATGTTTTAAATGCTTGAAAAACTGTCATACAGAGAAGAAGCAAGATTTGTTCTCGATCATCCCAGAGTGGAAGACGTGTAATAATGCAGTTATGTTACAAGAAGGTAATTTTTGGGTTGAGTATCAGGAAAAACTTCTTAACTGTTCGAGCAGTGCAACAATGGAGCCAATTACCTCAGGAGATTTTCAAGAGAAATTTAGACAACCATCTGTCAGATCTGTTTTAAGTTGGATTCCTGCCTTAAGCTGGGGGTTGGAGTTGATGGCCTTATAGGCCCTTTCCAACTCATTTATTCTATGATTCTGATTTTAATTGTATTTTTGTTGCTTTTCCAGGCTAATTGCAATTCTATGATTGTCAAAATGGGAAGTTTTTTTGTGACGTTCCCTGAATGCTCCCAATAGCTTGAGAAAACAGTCTTCATGAGGGATAAATGACACCTTTATACAAGAGGCCTGTTAGGCTTAATTTGAACAGATTTCATAAATGTGTGTTGGTATTATGATATTGTTTTGTAATAATAACACTAATGCATCTGCTCCATCTTTGCACAGTTACCTAGACTACCCTGCCTGACACCACACTTTGATAATAACCTCCATCTGCTCTGCTGTGTCTGTCATTTCTTTTCTCCGTAACATACTGTGACAGAGGCTTCATTTGCCTAAACTTATCTTGGCAACTTGTACTTCATTAAAAGGAATCCTGCAATCATCAGTTAAAGCTTTTTTCCTATCTGGCCATGCATAGCTAAGCTTCATCAATCATTCTTTCACTTTCCATTTTGCAGCTCCTGGAAAGGTAACATTATTGGATTCAGATCACCGGAATAGACCAGCACTAAAATGTTTATTGACCAGCTTTTAGGTGCTCGGCTCTTGCTTTTGAATGCAGACAGTAATATTAGCTAAAGCTTTCAAAAAAAATTTAAAAGGATGTCACTAATATGTTTTATACATTGCTATAAATACACCGGATGGCAGGCCATTCGAATAAAGTGGCTGGAAGATAGGAAGCAATAGCATACAATTTCTTTCTCCTTGACCCTCTGCTCAGTTAGCTCTAGCAAACAAAAGGTTGAGAACACTTCTACTCTCATCCACAATGACACACCAGGGACTCACCATTCATTTCAGGGAATGCAGGAGGCATAAAATAGTTTAGCCCCAAATCTCCCTCTCATTCTTGCTGTCATTTAATCACCTATTTATATTCTCACCCTTTCCTCCAATTGAAGGCAGCCTGTGGCCTTTGTCTGGCCAACTATAAATATTAGGAACCAGGCCTTCTGCATTTTACCTGGTCAACAAACAATGCCTTCCATTTGCTGCAGTGCCAGCTTCCAGATGGATTTCTGTGTTCCCCCATTCCTCTTGCTTATGGAGCTATGTCAGCAATTCAGGTGTGGCCAACAGCAATAACTGGCATGGCCCAGAGACACACTGGTGTTACTTGTTTCGTGGTGATCAATCCTGGATGTTACTGGAAGTCCACAGAAAGCAAAACAAGTCTGTGACCTCAATCAAGGCAAAATGCCATGATAGAAGTGGTAACAGTAGCAGTATTGTTCCAAGAGTTTTCATACGGAAAATGCTTTTTCCCTACTTTGAAAAACAGTAAAGTATTAGGAACATGGGAAGTTGCCCTATACTGACTCAGACCATTAGTCCATCTAGCCGCATGTTGTCAACTTTGACTGGGAGCCACTATCCAGAGTCTAAGACAGGATTCTCTCCTAGCTGTACCTGGAGATCATGTTTTTTCCTTGGGAGTCCCCCATCCAAATAATGTGCAGGGACTGACATTGCTTAGCTTTCCCTATCAGACAAGTTCAAGTGTAGTTTAACAGTGCACTGTTGCAGGAGGCACAGGCAGTGGCACCTTTGAAACATGACTGACAGGGCAAGAAAAGTATCCAGAAAAAAGCACGCTATAAGACAGACCCCCCCAAAAAGAAAATGACAGGACACAATTGGTAGTCATCCAGGCTCCCAAAATGGGACCATTTACACATAGTATCATCAATCTAAACATTGACATGTTCCTCTCTCACACTCAAAGTGCCTCTGTAAAATAGTGTACAGAACGCAAAACTAAGACCCAGGAGCATAGGTTCAAATACCCACTTGGCCATGGAAACTCACTGGGGAATGGCACTGGTTAAACATTCATGAAATATCTCACATAGCTCAGAAATCCTACTTGGGTCACCACAAGTCAGAATAGACTTATCTATGCAGAGATAATCTAGCGCTAAACCAGTACATTAGCGATAAATTGATCTAGAGCTAAACTGTGTCATCTGTTTTTGTCTTTTCAAAAAAACTTTCTGAGTGACTAGAGAGAAAGATACTGGGGTGGGTATTCCTCTTGTCCAAAATATCATGCCCAGTTTAGTACATCATCAGAACGCCGCAGTCATCCCACCTGTCCTTTTGGAGAACAAAACAACTGATCATATGGAGGAAAGACTGTTTGTATCATTCCAGCTTGAAAAAAGTAAAAGCTTCCAGAAGCAAAGGAGAAAACTCCATATCAGGAGCAAAAAGGGCTAGACTGATATGAATTGGCCTTTGTGTCATGTGATCACTAAAAGAATTGCAAATTCATCTATTTTACGCCCACAGCAAATCCTGCAGTATTTGACCATGTTGCACCCTAAATCCAGTGAAAATCTGAGTAGAGTGGTGCCTTGACTTATGATCTTAATTGGTTCTGAAACTCCGGTCATAAGTCGAAATGGTCATAAGTCGTAGAACCATTTCCCATATGAATGCATTGAAATGCAACTTCTCCATTCCAGCAGAAGAAGAAAAAAATCACACATAAAAAAATCACTGCAAGACCCATCGGAAATGTGATTAATCCCTTCCGGCCGAAGGGGGGGGGAGCAAGCAAAGCATGCCAGACCCATCGGAAATCCAAAGAAAACAAAGGAAAAAGCAAGCAGAGTATGCAAGACCCATCAGAAATGCAAAGAAAGCAAAGCAAAAAGCAAGCAGATCATGCAAGACCCATCGGAAAATGTGGGGGACCCAGAAAGCAAGCAAACCCCCCAAGACCCATCGGAAATGGAAAAAACCCAAAAAGCAAGCAACCCCCCCAAGACCCATTGGAAAGTTGAAACAAAATTTTGCGGCCTGAGCTGGTCGTAACTCGAAATGGTCGTATGTCAGGATCTTCGTAAGTCGAGGCACCACTGTACTATTAAAGGCAAAATAGATACATTCTTATTCATACGCTCAATGGGTCAATTGTTACCACTGCTCATTTTCTTCTACCTTTCCCCAAATCCCTTTAGTCGTGTGTTTTAGATTGTAGGTGTAGGAACAGGTACTTTTTAACTCAGGAGAAACAAGATCTGTATGGACGATTCTGAGGTGTATCAGCAAAGTGATGGCCCTTCTGGGCTCAGGAGAGCAAAGCTATCCCCCTTACCCTGGAGAATACTTATCCTTCATCTATTTAATGGTTTAGGCAACCATCTGAAGTGCTTTTTTTTTCTTGCATAGAAGGCTAGAATGATAGTGTCACACACCCTCAGTTCCCCTGTGTTCTTCCACCCAACACAGGTTCACTTTCAGGTATGACATTTTTCAACCCTTTCCCGCTGCCATCAGAGGATATATCCCCCACTCTATTAAATATGACTCTTCAATCAATGTTATTCAACAAAACAAAGTTTATTTAAGTGTTTATCAGTAAATCATGTAAAGTGAATCATGAATAGTCTTATTTTATTCATTCAAGAATTGTGCTTTGGTAACATTCATATTTGCTTAGGTAGAATCATTTTAATCAAGATATTTATTCATTTCTTTTCTTATTCCCTATCTCTCTATTACTCTTCTCTAACACCAGGCTGGTCCTAACTGCCTAAACTGCTTCTCTCTAACGGACATCTCTAACTTTAACTCATATCCCTAACTCATCCCTAACTCATCCTCAACTGCTACCTAACTGACTTCAAACTGATCTTTAACTGTCTTCCATTATTCTTATATATCCGTAGTTCCACCTTTTCTGTTCAACCATTGGCTCCTGACTCAGGGTTCCATTGTGATGGACAGGAGTGGTTCCTGACCTGTCCGTCACAGATAGTACTTTAAATAAAGTTTGAAATATTTTTCATTAAATTCACTGAGTTGCTCATTACTTTCTGGCAATCAGATTATCATCATCATTACGTCTTCTTTGTCCATGGAAGTAGCTCATTGTGTAACGTTCTATTAACATTGCCTCAGCAGTTAAAGAAAATACTACTGGCCATTTCCATGGAAAATATTTGTAAAAATACCAAAAAAGTTGAAATGAAGCAGTAGTTTGCTTGCTGTTTCATCCTAATAAAGAGAATGGCATAAAACATGAAAAAATTCTGCTAAAATCCTCCCGCAAATCATTAAAATGACATTTAAAAAAGAGTCCCAAATGTAAAATGTTACCCATTGCATCTAGAAAGTAATCTTTGAAACGTGACTTGGTTGCATTCACATTGCAAAATGCAATCAGTTGCATGTAATTCTGTTAATTGTAACTAGTTACTTACAAATTGCGAAACAGTCACTCAAACTTGTGACATGAACGAAAATGTACCCCTGACATTCAGAGACAAAAACAAGGTAGCATCCACAGGATTAGCATTAGGTCAGATCTTATACCTTCTGATGACACTGAAAATGAAAGCAAATTTTCATTTAAGTCTCTACCACTTTTATTTGTACACTTTTAATAGCACTTTTTTAAAAACCACCTCCCAAGGACATTCTCTTGAAAGCAGAATAAATCTTTACCTTCATTAAGTTGACTTTACAACTATGTCCATTACAAGACATTCCCTGGACATCAGCCAGACATTAAACAATATCAGTACATATCATCTACAAAACCTGTTAACAGCTCCCATAATCATTTTTCCAGCAGTTAAGGTACACTTTTTTAAATGGAATGCAATAATTGTTACTATTGGGGCACATTGGCTTGCATTTAGATAGCTTACTCTTCATCAAATGCAATTAGGTAGAATTTGCAAGATCCATAAAAAGCAACTATTATCTTCAGCCAATCAGATAATTATTTTCACATGGATTTTTTTTTTTAAAAAAAAAATAATTCCATTAATGTGGGGCGATGTTTTAAAGGATGGTAAATGTGACCATTGGGAAGATAATTCCTTAGAGGGAAGGAAAATAAAAGCATTCCCCTTTCTTTGGAATAAAAGTTGACTCTCTGGCAAAATTCATTGCAGGGATAAAGAAAACACATCCCAGTCCACATACTAGAGTCAGCCAGTTACCAGATACAGGTGAAATTATTTCTGGTCTCTGTGTGTATTTCTTCTTTGGGAATTCTCTTGGCTAAGTTTATTTTCAGGCAGAGCAAAAGCTTGCTAAGAAGAGTACAGTATTTTCTACACCCCCATAATAGTTATGGGCCAAAAATACAAGCAGTCCATTCATTTAGTACTTAGGATCTCAAAAATCTTCAATAGAAGGGCTTGCAAGATATCCTTATTTAAATTAGGAACCAGATACCTGTGCACTGGGGAGACATGCTCTTACCAACATCCTTGTAAAAAACCCAAACCCTAAATGTCTCTTTTTCACCTTCTGAGGGTTATGGCATATTTTGAGGGCTCCAGCAACCAATGGCTTCACACTTCCTGGGTTGTTTTTTTTTTTTAAATGGCCACTGGAAAAAGGTTTAGAGCAGTGGTGTCGAACTGTGGCCCTCCAGATGTTCTTGGCCTTCAACTCCCAGAAATCCTGGCCAGCAGAGGTGGTGGTGAAGGCTTCTGGGAGTTGAAGTCCAAGAACATCTGGAGGGCCACAGTTCGACACCACTGGTTTAGAGGCAGGGGCCACAGAAGGGGTGTGGTCTTCCAAAATCTAGAACCTCCAGACTTTTGCAGGATGCTCGCTCTTGTTATACATTCTGGAGATGCTGTCATATTCAGCTCCTAACAGTCAACCTTCCTCCATTTTCATTTAATCCATTTTTATTATTTGTACCTCGCTTTTCCCCCAAAAGGGGACCCAAGGTGGTTTACAATAATAAAACATATACTACTGAAAGTTTTTTTTAAAAAAAAATACAGTAAATCATCACAATATTAAGAAACAATTAAACCACTATTGTATTAAGACTAGTACATAAAAAGAGTTTGAAACAGTCTCATTTATTAAAAAGCCATAGCCCCATTTTAAAAGTCTCCTTATAGGTTGCCAGTTACTGGGGTGGAGAGGGTGGGGGTTTGCCTGAAGAGAAAGGTCTTTGCCTGCCAGCAGATGAATAACAAAGGGGGTGCTAGCTTGGGAGGGAATTCCACAGCTTGGGAACCACAACATAGAAAGCCCTCTCTCGTGTCATCACTAAGCAGGGCTGTAAAGGTGGCCAGATCAAAAGAAGAGCCTCCCCTGATGGATCTTAAAACCCAGGATTTTCATTCATTCATTCATTCATTCATTCATTCATTCATTCATTCAAACAAGGAAAGGCAGTCTTTTAGACAGCTTGGATCCACATTTTTTAAAATAGCTTTGTGTGTTCAGCTCAAAACCAGCAGTTTGCATTGAGCCTGGAAGCAAACAGGCAGCCAACTGAATTGTTGCAACTGTTGTTGCTCTATATTCCTTGTAACCAACCCCAACTAAGAATCTAGCTCCAGAATTTTGAACCCACTGAAGTTTCTAAAAACTTTCCAAAGGTAACCCCATATACAGATTTTTATGATTATCCAAATGGGATATAACTAAAGCATGTCAGATCAGGAATAGCTAGCACACAAGTTTTAACTGTGCAAATGCACTCTGTGCCCACATGGGGACTTGACATCCAGTCTAAGAACACACCCGCACTGCAAACCTGACTTTTCAAGGGCAGTGTAACTCTAGCTCACATAGTCTGAATCCCTATTTCCTGATCCATCTTATGACTGACCAGGAGCATCTCTCCTTTCTTTGGATTATGCTTCAGTTTATTCACTCTCAGTCCACACACTGATTTAGAACCTAAACATCCTCCTTGGAATTTGATGGAGAGCTAGAAATGGGCATCATCTGCATACTAGTGACACCAAACCCAAAACTCTGGACAGCCTCTCCTTGCACTTTCATGCAGATATTCCATAGCATGGGGAATACAACAGAACCCTCAGGCCAACAGCCAGGACATCCAAACAGAAGTCCCCCTGTAGTCCCCCAACACCTTCTGAGATCTCTGATCCCACATGGCTAGTCGCTATGGATGATGAGAGCTGAAGTCCACCTATATACGATGGGCCACATGTTCCCAAACTTAATAAACAGCAGCCTACGTGTCCTGTATAGACACAGTCAGCCCCCAGTTTAGCTAAGGGGACTGAAAGGTTTATGCAGTCCTCCGCTGTTCAGGAATGGAAGCAAGGAGAGTGAGTTCATTTGTCCAAACAGCTGGTGGTTAGTGAGAATTTTGCTTTCGAAAAAGGGCTTGTAAAGAGTGGTATTAATTCATTTATATAAACTTCTTATCACACAGTTGGGTAGGTTGGCCTAAATACCATTTTCACGAGCAGCATGAATCAAAAGCAGACATCTGAGAGAAGAACATGATGATTATCTCTAATGACAGAAGAAATATCAAGCACTAAGGTTAGGAAATTATGCCATTCTTGTTCTATAATCATAAAGAGCTTGCAAATTTCTTGTAGCAAGTCGCTTTCCCTGAGGTAAAGGTGCAGACACTGAAATCAATATGAGATACAGGTATCCCATAAGGATGTACATTATCTTTGGACAAACGTGGAAAAAAAACAAATAGGCGGTATTTTTCTACTTGAAGGCAACCATGTTGTGGTGCTCAGAGGCATTAATAGATCAGAGCAGGGATCCCTTGTATTAAATCTGGCATTCATGTCTCACAGTTATAAGTACGGAAGAAGAAAGAAAGCTCATGAAAACAAAGGAAGGTAGCTTTTTACCTTAGAAACAAACCTTCCTTGCCTTTCCTCCTGCAAAAATAATTGATTAACTCATCAAAGTCTTGTGGTTATAGCACTACTGATTTCAGATACAGGGAATAGGAAGGCCAGGGGAAGAGGGGGGAAGAAAGGACAGAAAGTATAGAATAGCAGACTCCCAGCATAGCTCTTTGAAGACCAAATAAACTATAACTGCACCCATTCCCCTTTTAAGTCCTTCACTCACTCCCTTCCAGGAAACTGTCTTAGAAGGCTCATGGGACCTTTCTCCTAGTGGCTGGGGGAAAAAAGGAATAAAGAAATAAACATAGCAACAAGCTCTGCAATTGGTGCTGCCTGACCAGAAGCCATCTAGCCAAACCTGTAACAGGCAGTCTATAATTTAGCTTTGCGATTTGCATTTCCAAATTCATAGGAACTAGAAATGCACAGGTGCTCACACCAAACAATGGGTTTGGGTGAGAGTGTCATCAAAATGGCAAAGGGTATGTGCCCTGTTATGTGTGCCTTTTATTCAGCCATAGACTGAGTCAGTGTTCTTCGAATATCCCCAGTAAGGCACATCTATTGCAAAGTTGCCTTAGTTACCTGCTCGTCAGTGACATCATACAAGAGAACTGCAATGCAATGTTCATTAGGCTAACATTAAAGATAGCCCAGAAACTTCAGCTCATGGCCATGGTGGTGCTAGATGGATGGAACATTTCAGATCACTCTTGTATTCTTGCACTGAGTGTTTCTGCACTGATTGGATTGCTTTCTTTAAATCTCTGAACTTATAAACTTGCCAAAGAGGATATATCACCTTTACAAACATTTATTGGCCCACCATCAAGATTGCTATGTGTCACATACAGCACTGATGGTACCTGTCTGTCATGGGTTTGGAGGGAAAGTTCCATCCTATGGGGAGTGGAAGGCGGGACATCAGGGGGGAGGAGCTGTACTGTATATATATATTTGGAGCTTGTGTGGAGTTGAGGAGTTGGAGTCTGTGTGTCAGACTGGGTACAACTGTTTGTCAGTTAGTACATACCTGATAGGTTCAGGTTTCTATTTAGGTAGCCAGAACTGATAGGTTCAGGGTCTGTGCGTTACCTTAAAGTGTTCCGTGGGAACCAAGCTGTTGTATGTGTGTGATTGGGGTTAAGCCACGTTCCAGTTTTCTATTTACCTGATCCTTTTGTTTACTCTGTTTGTTGTTTCAATAAACCTTGTTCTTTTATTTATTAAAATCCATTCCTGGTCTGTGTGACTCCTTATAGGGAATGGTTGGTGGCAGCATAACTACATGGTGGCGTACTCCAGTAGGTCTGGGGTTGTCACATTGATTGGTGTCCAGCGTGTGGGATACGACTAGTCCAGTTGTCCAGTGGTCCAGCAAAGCCTTGGCAAGTGTGCCCAGAGCAAGGGGGGTCTAGTCAGGGACAATCTGAGGGCGCGTATGTAATCTTCTAGGCTTACCTCACGGGGAGGTAGGCTAGTGGAAGAACGTGCACACTCGGATTGGGGGGACTAGATTAGGGAGCTCTGAGGCAACCTGTTTTGGCGGGAAAGGGCTGAGGCAAAACTGTGTGAAGTAACAGTGATCTAGCCTGTCTGCTGAGAGGCCTAGCAGAGGGGGTGAATTCTGCCTGGCAACAGTTGCAAGTTGGTGCTGAAGGAACAGCAGCAGTCTATAGAAGGCTGTTTCTGAGGAAAAAGGAAAAAAGTCGTCGTTTTATTTTGAGGCTTGACTTTTGAAGGCAGCCTGTTCTGGGGGGATTATGCCCTTGACTCGAAGCCAGATGGCAGAAATGGGGGAAGTGAGAGAACCACAGGGAGACCAAGGTTCTGAGGAGGAATTTGGCTCAGTGCAGGAAGAGAGCACGGGAGAACTGACCTCAGAACTCAGGAAAATGCTCCTAGCCCAACAGCATGAACTGAGGGTGAGGGAAATGGAAAAAGAAGAAAGATTAGAGAGAGAAAGAATGGAGGAAAAGGAAAGGGAGAAACAGAGACAATTTGAAATGGAATTGGAGAGAGAGAAAATGGCGTTTGAGCTGAAGAAGCTGGAGATAATGAGTAGAAATAGTAATAACAATAATAATGAGGGGAACCCAGGGAATGGGGAAGGCAGCCTGTCTAAAACTGACCTGAAGAAATTCCCTGTGTACCACAAGGGAGATTGCCCTGAGGTGTTCTTTTCCCTCGTGGAAAGAGCGTTTGTGGACTTCTCAGTAAGGGAAACTGAGAAGATGACCATTATGCGATCTTTAATCAGTGGCAGCCTGGCAGAAGTCTATGCAGAGATGCCAGTGGAACTGCTGAAAGACTTCGCTGAGTTTAAAAAACTGGTGTTTGCCCGACATGGGATAAATGCGGAACAGCTGAGGCAAAGATTCAGGTCACTCACAAAAAAACCAGAGCAGACTTTTACCCAAGTGGGGGCTCAACTGGTGAGGTTGCTAGAGAAATGGCTGTCTCAGGAGGGGACAGAGACCTTCCAGCAGCTCAAAGACCTGATAGCGCTGGAACAGTTTTATTCAGTCCTGCATGGGGAACTAAAGTTCCATGTGAGGGAAAGGAAACCTAAATCGGTGACAGAAGCGGCAGAGATCGCAGATTTTATTTACCAAATAAGGAAGCCCTTAGGTGCTGAGGGCAAAACTGTGGGTAAGCCCAAAGAAACCTACAGCAGGTACTCTCAGGGACCAGGGAAAAACCAGCAAGGGGGAGGGGCCCATGTTGAAGGGAAGCCCTCGGATATGAAACCACCAAGACCTCAGATTTTGGAGGGAAAACCAAAACCAGATGAGAAAGACTCCAAGTACAGCAGAAAATGTTATTTCTGTCAAGGAAAGGGCCATCTAATCTCAGAGTGTGAGAAATTAAAGCAGCTAAAGGGAAATTTGCCTCATGATTTGAGTGGAACCAAGCCAAAAACTGTGTTCTGTGTCCAGACAGAGCAAAGCTCCTTGCCATTGAGGGAGCCTGTTACCATGGCTACTCAATCTGAACCAGTTACATCTGCTGATCAGGCTGGGGAAAATGGTCCTCTTGTGGAGGTCAAGCGCTGCTTACTAGTGAGGACAGATTCGCAATTGTTTGAGACCGCAGGGGTGGACGTAGGAATACTTGACTATCAGTATAGGGGGCTAAGGGATACTTGTTCTCAGGTGACCCTGTGCCATCCAGACATTATTCCTAGGAAGTATATAATCCCAAATGAGAGCCTGAAGGTGGCAGGGATTGAGGGGCAGGTGATCTCACTGCCAGTAGCTGAGGTACCTGTGAGCTTTCAAGGCTGGAGGGGAGTTTGGCGGCTAGCGATTTCATCGACTCTGCCAGCAGCCGTGCTCGTGGGAAATGACCTGGCTGAACATGTGAAACGGGTGCTAGTGATTACACACTCACAAGCTACCACGGGGACAGTTCAGGGGGGTACTGAAGAGCCCGAGGTTGAAGCAGATGAGGGTAGTCCCGAAGCCGTGGTAGAAACCTTAGCCACGGACAGCAAATTTGGCCAAGAGCAAAAGGCAGACGCCACTCTCCGAAAGTGTTTTGAAAAGGTGACAGACACCCAGCTAACACCTGAAACCCCAGCGAGATTTCGCGAGGAAAAGGGAATTTTATATAGAGAGACCCTGAGGAATATCTCAAAAGGGGGAGATGGGATCCGAAGTCAGCTAGTGGTACCTGAAAAGTATCGCCCCATGATCTTACAAAGGGGGCACTCTGACATGTTTGCTGCGCACTTAGGGGTGAACAAAACACAGCAGAGAATCACACAAAATTTTTACTGGCCTGAAATAGGGAAGCAGATCAAGGAGTTCTGTAAACAATGTGATGTGTGTCAGAGGCAGGGGAATAACCGTGACAGGACCAAAGCGAAGTTGTGCCCTTTGCCTGTGATTGACACTCCGTTCAAATGTATAGGAGTGGATATTGTGGGACCTTTGCCCAAGGCCACAAAGAGGGGGAACAGGTTCATTCTCACCATTGTGGACCATGCCACGAGGTACCCCGAAGCCATTCCCTTGACTAATATTGAAACTAACACAGTGGCAGATGCCTTGGTGGGGTATATGTCCAGGATGGGATTTGCCTCAGAAATAATCACAGATTTGGGCACATCGTTTACATCAAAGCTCATGAAACGGTTATGGCAAATCTGTGGAATTAAACACAAGGAAACCACTGCCTATCACCCTGAAAGTAATGGGTTAACGGAGAAGTTCAATGGGACTCTGATGCGCATGATTAGGGCTTACTTGGCAGAGAATCCAAACAATTGGGACCAGAAGCTGCAATCCCTTTTGTTTGCTTATCGATCAGTGCCCCAAGCCAGTACCGGGTTCAGTCCGTTTGAACTTTTGTTTGGGAGAAAAGTAAGAGGTCCACTTGATTTAATCAAACAAAATTGGGAGCAGATCACCCAGGATGACCCACAAGATGTTGTGACGTACATAGACACTTTAATGAATGACCTGAAGAGAAACCTAGAGCTAGCAGCAGAAAACCTGCAAGCTCAGAAGGTCAGACAGAAAACCTGGTATGACCAGAAAGCCAGGGAGAGGCACTTTAACCCAGGGGAGGAAGTGCTTTGGCTTAGGCCCTGCAAAGAGAACAAACTGCAGCTGGGTAGCCCAGAAATAAAATACTTGGGTCACATAGTAGGGGGAGGAGTGATCAAACCCCTAGAGGCCAAGATAGAAGCCGTTCGTGATTGGCCCAGACCCAACACCAAGAAAAAAGTCAAATCATTTCTTGGGTTGGTGGGCTACTACAGAAAGTTCATCCCGAGGTTTAGCGAGATGGCGACTCTGCTGACCGATCTGACGCGGAAGAAGACTGATGACCGCATCCCGTGGACCAGCGACTGTGAGGAGGCGTTCCAGAGGTTGAAGGAGGCGCTCATCAACTATCCAGTGCTGCGTGCTCCCGACTTCGACCGGGAGTTCATCATCTACACCGATGCGTCTAACAGCGGGGTAGGAACAGTTCTTTGCCAGGAGGATGAAAATGGTGACCAGCATCCAGTGTCCTACCTGAGTAGGAAACTCCAGAAAGGTGAGAGACATTTGGCAACCGTGGAAAAGGAGTGCCTGGCCATAGTATACGCGATTCAGAAGGCCAAACCTTACATCTGGGGAAGACATTTTGTTCTGTGCACTGACCACTCACCACTGCAGTGGTTAAAGACAATGAAAACCCATAATAGTAAACTTATGAGGTGGGCTTTAAACCTGCAAGATTATGACTTTGAAGTGAAGGTGGTCAGAGGGTCAATGAACTGTGTTGCTGACGCCTTGTCAAGAAGACCCGACGAGTGAAGACGGCGAAGAAACCATGGACTATGTATATTTTGGTGACCAAAAGTTAAATGTACCTGTTTATTGAACAGGCTTGGTTTGTATTAATAAAGGTAACTTAATGTATTGCAAATATTAATGTTTATATGCATAAGTGATATGTTTGACCTAGAGTGAGTAAGTATGGTATTGTATTATAATGTATAACTGTTTTGTGTTGTGATCCTGGTTGTTTTTTTGGAGAAAAGCACTTTAGCTTTTCCCCCGCAAAACAACTTATAAAGAGGGGAGGTGTCACATACAGCACTGATGGTACCTGTCTGTCATGGGTTTGGAGGGAAAGTTCCATCCTATGGGGAGTGGAAGGCGGGACATCAGGGGGGAGGAGCTGTACTGTATATATATATTTGGAGTTTGTGTGGAGTTGAGGAGTTGGAGTCTGTGTGTCAGACTGGGTACAACTGTTTGTCAGTTAGTACATACCTGATAGGTTCAGGTTTCTATTTAGGTAGCCAGAACTGATAGGTTCAGGGTCTGTGCGTTACCTTAAAGTGTTCCGTGGGAACCAAGCTGTTGTATGTGTGTGATTGGGGTTATGCCACGTTCCAGTTTTCTATTTACCTGATCCTTTTGTTTACTCTGTTTGTTGTTTCAATAAACCTTGTTCTTTTATTTATTAAAATCCATTCCTGGTCTGTGTGACTCCTTATAGGGAATGGTTGGTGGCAGCATAACGATAGGGTGGCACACTCCAGTAGGTCTTGCCAAAGAGGATATAAAGTTGCCTTAGTTACCTGCTCATCAGTGACATCATACAAGAGAACTGCAATGCAATGTTCATTAGGCTAACATTAAAGATAGCCCAGAAACTTCAGCTCATGGCCATGGTGGTGCTAGATGGATGGAACATTTCAGATCACTCTTGTATTCTTGCACTGAGTGTTTCTGCACTGATTGGATTGCTTTCTTTAAATCTCTGAACTTATAAACTTGCCAAAGAGGATATATCACCTTTACAAACATTTATTGGCCCACCATCAAGATTGCTATGATTTCTTAATCCTTGATTCATTAAGGCCTTTTCGGTGGTGGTCCATATCACTGTTGTAAGTGATGGCTGTCAAATGAATCTTATTAACAAGCAGACATTTGAAGCAATGGCTCACTTCCTGCAAGATCAAATCCATGCGACGGAGTGAGCTCCTGTTGCTTGTCCCAGCTCCCGCCAACCTAGCGGTTCGAAAGCATGCAAACTGCAAAAATGCAAGTAGATAAATAGGTACCACCTCGGTGGGAAAGTAAAGGGCATTCCGTGTCTAGTCATGCTGGCCACGCGACCATGGAGGATTGTCTGCAAACAAAAAGCTAGCTCTATGGGTTGGAAACAGATATGAGCACCCAGAGTCGGAACCTTTACCTTTACCTCATTTCCTGCAGTCCCTATCCCAAAGCATGTGCTAATTTCAGTGTGTAAGAATGCACACAATTTTTCATTAAGATTGGAGGAGAAAAACTGAAAACAACATTTCTCTCTACAAAATGTTTAATGGTGCACTTGCCTGCCCCTTAAAACCCTGTGGAGTAATGATGGTATTATTGTTGAGGTGTTAATATTTTGAGACACCTTTGATAGTTCAGCCTCTCTAGATATGTAAACAAACCAAATGTTATAGACATGAATTGATGACATTTGACAGAAACAAAACTTCTGGATATTCTATTGTTCAGGGTTATAATGCATCTTTAGGGTTCTACCCACTGTGGTAATTCCTGTGGAGGCACAAGAGACTGCTCTCCTGATTGTAGTTAGCATCTTGTAAAGCTGTGGTGCTCTAAACACAACAGAAATGTATGTGTAATGTGAGGAGCAACCTAGGATACAAATACTGTAGCACCTCATGCTAAAACATCAAAGTAAGATCTTCCCCTTCTCAGACCACAGGTAGCTTGTGTGTAGTCCAAATCATATAATCAATGTAATTCCAGACAGTGACTTTTTATTACCTTTCCCAAAGGTTCAAAGGAGTTGATTCTCGGATCCATTACATTTTAAGAACAAGGTTGTTGGAGTGAGAAAATTTTGTAATTTACTAGAGAGTTACATAGGAATTCTCTCAGCTAGAAGTGAGAAGCAGACAAGGCTTGGAGAAAAGGCCTCTAAAAAGAAAAAGGCAACCTTCAGAATTCCAGAAATCCATGGAAGTTCTAGTTTTAAAAAAGAGTTATTTTTCAAAGCTCCAGAAATGAATCAACAGTTTGATTCCCAGTTTGAGCTCCCAGCACTGAAAAATACAGCCTGCAAAAGGTCAACGAACTCTACAAGGACCTGTGACCACTGCACATAAAAGACCAGCGAACAACACCCATCAATCACAGTGACAGATAATCTCTCCCGCTTATCACAACAATACACCCACAACAAAAAACACACTGATCACCACAATCACCCATCTCCTGAAAAGGACAAAATATGATCCCACAGCTATAAATACTCAACTAAAACTGCACCAGATCACAGATAGAGTTCTGACTCCTATCCTCTGAAGATGCCAGCCAGAGAGACTGGTGAAACATTAGGAAAAACAAGCTTCAGAACATGGACAAAGAGCCCCAAAAAGCCACAACAACCATCACTTTAATCAAAGTTGATTTTTTTTGTTCTGCATAGTACTTTCCCTAATCTTCCTTTCCATAATGAAATTCACATTTAATAAATCTAGCAATCCTGTCCTCTTTTCAAGCAGCCCCATTGAAACAGCATCTCTCGCTGTGTTAAATAAGTATCAGCAAGATTAAAAAATATGTGTCACATTCGTCCTGGGGCCAGCCAGTCCTTATGTGCCTGTGAGAAAGTAGTATTCTCCAAATTTGCTAAGACTACAAATTACAGTTTGCCGTAGGTTAGCAAAATCCTTAAAACCTTAGAGAATCAAGACTTATTGGAAAATCCATTTTGCTAGCTACATTAAAAAAAAACAAAAAACCCTCTTAAAAGCATTCTTTGTGCCAAGAGGAGAAAATGCAGCGAAGGTAGAAAGACGTTATTACTGAGGCAAGTATTTGGCTTTTAACTGGAGTCTGTTCACTATTATTAATAAAATGCTATTTTTTTCTTGACAGCAATTTCTTCTTTTTTATGATAAAAGTGCTATGTGTCATTACCTAATTTTCAGAAAAGCATCTGAACTGGGATTTCAGTTTCTTTTTAAAAACCGACTCTGTACAATATGACGCTTTTGATTGTATGATGACCACCAACTTATACAATCTCACAGTTGGTGGGGGCATGAGTTTGATTTTCATAAAATTTCTCGGAATCCCACGGGCATTCTCATCTGTCCTAGTTCTGTACTAAATTGCGAGATTCTTTTTCCCCCGTCATGGAAATCATTGTTTTTATTTCAGTAGACTTTCCCCCTCTGAAGTTTGCATTGTGTACACTTTTTAAAAACTAGTATATTTTTAGGCACTGACTGAAGTGTTGTTACAGTATGTCTGTTTTTCAGGTATACATATTTTTAGTAACACACTGTGTTCAGGTATATGTGTGGGCTTGTATGAATTTTCTTTTTTCTTCAAATGCATTGTCCAGTCCGCACATGGAGTTCCCCCAATCTGCTGTGACTTTGGCTCACCTTTGCACAATTCAAATATAAGCCCTGTTGATTTCAACTGGGTTATGCTTGTGCAACAAGACACTGCCTAGTGACTGCTTCCTGGTGCAAGCTCTGGGAAAGTTTTCCTGCTCATGAAATAGAGCGCTGAACACATGAAGGAGGCACAAGGATACTGTCCAATGAAAAGTTCAGACCTATATGGATTTGAGGCAAGACAATATTTTCTTCCTATTTTTAGTACTGCATGTGGCAAGATGGATATTTTTCTATGGAAACGTAGCACTTGGTACCCCAAATTATTTAGTGAAGATTGCAATCAGAAATATACTTTGGAAAGGGATAGAGGGAAAAAGATACAGCCATCTGATCCATAAGCTAAATCAAAAATCACAATGGGGTAATACTTTCATTGGACCATCCTAACACCAGTTCACTTCTAGAAATGTTGTGATGTTTTGGTGACCCAGTAAAAATATCATTCAGTCCTGTGTTTTGTTGTTGGAAAGAGTAACTCCCACAGAATTCTGGGAATCTATTTCTCAGTAAACATGCTTACTATTATGTTGTAAATTAACCAACTCATTTGTGATAGAACTGCATCACGGAATCACAGAATAATGAAGTTGGAAGGGGCCCATAAGGTCATTGAGTCCCACACCCTGCTCAGTGTAGGAAAACAAATATTTGCCAGGTGGTTGTCTAAATTTCTCTTGATTGCCTCCAGTATTGCAGCACATATCACCTCTTGAGGTAATTGATTCCATCGCCATACTGTTCTAACAGTTAGGAAGTTTTTCCTGATATTCAAATGAAATCTTGTTTCCTGTAACTTGAGCCCCTTGTTTGTGTCCTGACTGATTGAGAACAGTTCCTGCCTCTCCACTTTATGACAGCCTTTCAAGTATTTGAAAAGTCCTATCATATCTCCCCTCAGTCTTCTTTTCCCAAGGCTAAACATGCCCAGTTCTTTCAGTATTTCCCCATAGGGCTTGGTTTCCAGCCCCCTGATCATCCTTGTTGCCCTCCTCTGAAATTCTTCCAAATTGTCAGCATCCTTCTTGAAGTGCAGTGTACAGAACTGGACACAATACTCAAGATGAAGCCTAACCAGTGCCAAATAGAGGGGAACTAGTACCTCACAGGATTTGGAAACTATACTTCTGTTAATGTAGCCTAAAATAGCATTTGCCTATTTTGTAGCGACATCACACTGTTGGCTCATATTCAACTTGTGATCCACAACCATTCAAAGATCCTTCTTGCTTGTAGTGTTGCTGAACTAGGTATCCCCCATCTTATAACTGTGTGTTTGGTTTCTTTTTCCTAGGTGCAGTACTTTGCATATATCCCTGTTGAATTTCATTCTGTTGTTTCCAGCCCACTGCTCAAGCCCATCCAGATCATTTTGAATTTTGCTTATCTTCCAGGGCATCAGCTATTCCACCCCATTTCTGTCATCTACAAATTTGGCAAGCATTCCCTTCACTCCCTCATCCAAGTCATTAATAAAAATGTTGATATTTTTGTAAGATACTTTGTTTGCAAATAGACTGTTCCATAAGCACACACACCTCATATGGATTAAGCATTTGGTAAAGTAAACACCTTGCAAGACCCACAGTGAAAAGTAACTTCCTCTCAAATTCTTTCTGTGGACATCCAATTAGCTAAAACTCTTCTTTAAATTGAGGCTGTTTTGACAACCGATTCATTCGGGGGGGGGGAATAGTAGAGATTATTGAGTAGTTTTAATTTAAAAAGAGAGCTTGTTGTATTGTGATGCTACAAAGGATGTTGTTATGTGTTGTCAGATCATTTCCAATTTATGGTGATACTGTGAATTATTCATCTCCAAACAGCCTTATGTGGATTGATTCCATAAAGCAAGCCACAGCTTTGAGTTTACAAGAGCTGAGCAGGACTGTTGAGGACAAGACATGTTGAAAGTTGGTCATTGTGCTCACAATCCTCCCATTCTTCAGGAAAGCTCCCTCCGTGTCTCCTCAAAAGGTTCTATCATCAACAAAGAATGGTCCCATGAATTAGATCTGATTTTGCATCTTTTGAAATGCCATGCAAGCAGACAAACCTGCCAACAGATTAAGTTTGGTATGCAAGATTAATCTTCTCTTTTCTACTTCCTTCCCACTGAGGAGACAACTTACACTAATACTTTGCTTGGATGAGTTCACAAACATGTGTATACCTTTAAGATCCTTACAATCCAAAGAGTTTTTTCCCTGAGAAACGGATACATTCCCATGTCCTTCAGGGATTTAAATCTTACATTGAATTTCTCATGCGGCACATTTTCCAAAAATATGATTTGGCTACACAACCTTACAGTTTCTGCTGGTCTTTCTGCTTTTTATTTTGTATAGTTTTCATGACCAATTATATATATATCTACTATTTTTATTTTGTTCAGTTCCTTGAATATTTTATGCAGAGCTGGAAATTATTTTTATAAAATAAATAAGAATTCCTCAACATTGCTTTAGGAGAATATGTCACTACCACCCTCATCCTCATCCACCATTTAGGATCGGTGTTATCTGAAAATACAAAATCATACAGCATAATTTCAAAAAAATAAAAATAAGCTTATAAGTACTGGGTAGAAACCAGAACAAATTACAGTACAACACAATATGTCTTACAGTTAGAATTATTCATTCATAATCTACACCCTATCCTAGCTAATGACATTTCTCTCACACAGGGTTTTGGTGGTAGATCTCTACTTGGCTCACAGACAGTTGCTCTAATTGAAAAGTTATTCATCAGTAAATTATACCTTGCAGCAGAAATCCAGACACAGGATCTAGATTCTGTTACAGACCCACCTGTTAACTCTCTACGCATGTCTACCTTGGCACTACTATATTAGAACCAAGTAAAGGTATCCACAAAATCCAGTTATCCAAAAACTATTAATTCTCTAATCTGATATATGCCAGCAATTCCATAACTCTTTTTACATATGACAAAGAGGACAGACTCAGTACAAAAGATTAAATGAACTCAAACCTAATGTTATAAATGGGGACATTCTTTCTGACCTCAAGGAAGCCATCCTTTAACAAAAGGACTTTAAGGACAGATTCAGATGGGAAATACCTGAATAAGTCATTGAGAGGTTTACTTGTATCTCAACAAACAATAAAAAGGGACAAAGAGTTTTTAAACATCTCAGTATATATATTTTTAAGTCAACACATCTATGCAGGGATGTCTGTCTTATTACTCCAGACTCCATTCTCTAGAGCTGACCATTCTCTCCTGCACTGGGGCTGAACTAAGGCTTTTCATTATCCTACATATGTGAATCTGCTTATCTGTGGCAAGATATCCTTATCACCTCCCAAAAAGTGATTGTTAAATGACTACTGTTAAGATGATCATCATTGTTTGTAACTTCTGCATTTCAGTTCAGCAACATCCCCCTCCGACCCCCACATACAGTGGGGTCTTGACTTGAGAACTTAATCCATATTGGAAGGCGGTTCTCAAGTCAAAAAGTCTGTAGGTCAAGTCTCCATTGACCTACAGTGCATTGAAAACCGATTAATCCTGTAACAGGCCATTTTTGTTCCATTTTGGTTTTTTTCTGGTCTGTAAGTCAAATCTTAGGCTGCAAGTCAAACCTAAATTTTGCGGCCAGAGAAGTCTGTAACTCAAAAAGTCTGTAAGTCAAGCCGTCTGTAAGTCAAGGGTCCACTGTACTCATCATATCTATCAACAAAGGTAACACTTAATACATTGACAAATTTGGCTTCAGTTCATGAGACCTTGAACTCAAATAAAACACATTAGCCTTTTAAGTTGCCACAAGCCTTTTTCTTGACATTAATTCAAGAAGGTAAGAATTCAGCTTACACTGTGCAGTTAGCTGGAGGGCAGGGAGGTGCAATATAATTTAAGAAAAATATATCTGTGTTTGGTTTCCCAGGAGGAAAATATGGATATGGTACACATTGGTCACCATAGATAGTTGGATATAGAAATATATATATATATGGCTAAACCAGAATTTAAACAACAAGATGAGCAGGTGTAAAAACAGAGGAAGATTATTTGAATCCCAGTGTCATCTGGCAGAATATTTTTAACAACAAGTTTCACTTCTGAGTAATCCAGAAATTTTACAAAGTTAACGATCAAAACTCCAGATGGAAACACCTAACACATAAGCAAATGGGAATAGGCATATTTTGAAACAACAGAAATAACACACATGTTTTGAGAACCTATATGTACCAAAAGCTATATTTTCACTAGGAAATCTAACATTTATATTTATTTAGTTTTTGTTAAATGGCACTTTCCCCCTTTCCATACATCTTTGGTGCATGTTGAATAATAAGCTTGTCAAATTGATGCACATCATGAGCTTAGAAGAACCAAAAACTATAAACATTACAATTGGCATCCAAGGGTGCCATGAAATGTAAAAAACTGCTTTGCATCCTTGCATTCATACTACCATCATAATCGTCTATCTTCTGTTAGACTAACTGCTGGGTAGATCAAGGAACAGGTGCATATTTCAAGCTCTGTTAAGCACTGAAGTTTTTTTAAGCGTCTCTCCAGACTGATGACGGATGTGTCACCAGCCACGAGGAAGTGCTGAAAAATTCCATAAATAAGATGGATAGATTCCCATCCTTTGTACCTCTATCAGCAATTACCTGGCCTCAAAGTTTTCTCTAATTAATCTTTCTGTGTAGACGAGAAACTGTAAATGGAGCTGACCACACAAGCTGTGTTGGGTAAACAGTCTACAGAGCAAACAGAGGCCAATGAACTAGGCCAGAGGAACACAGGGTCTTCTTGGAGGGAAAAAGCAACAATAAGCTATTGACAACCAATACAAGTAGTGCTCTTAAGTGACTAGGACATTAAAATCTAACATCAATGTAGCCAAACAAAAGGTCTTCTCTGAACACAGGCAAGTGAAATAAAACAGATGGTGCCATTTTAGCTTGGCTTTACCAAGCAGCTATAGTTAGTTTGTGAAGAGCTTACAAACATGTTTTTTCCCCTTACATGCAGGGGAAAGAGCTGGCTGTCCTTGTCATAGATATGCTGTCATTAATTCACTGACCTTGAAAACTGGGACACAGACATGGTCATGGGCCTGTTCAGAAGCAGAAAGGTCACATTCAACAGACGTTACAGCCTAATATGCTAGAAGGAAACTTCACAGTTTCCAACAACGCAGCTGTGGGAAACAGCCTTCTCTCCCTTTAGGTTATACAGGAGGTTTGCCAAAATACCTACTGCTCTGAAATCACAGCGAGTGCGTTCATATGTTCAATAAAAGAAGGCTTGATTTTTCTCGCTCATGAAATTTAATACACTCAGATCAGTATACAATTCAGGACTTTATTTCCTCACTGTCCAAAGAGTGACTTATTAATGACTTAATTCCAGTGGTAAATCACAGTTTAACCTACCTTTCATTCAAGCTATAAAGAAGGCATAGATTACTTCAGATCCATTCTCACATCATTTTTCTTATGAGGGACAGTTTATACCCAAATATATGCATTTTGCCCACAGTGAAATGATTGTGTGACACTGCACATTGAGGCCCACTCCAAGTGGTCACATTTTCACAGTCCATTGCCCCCTTGGGTCATGTCTAGTAAAACTTTCAAGGAAAAATATATGGCCTGCTGGAGGCTTCCTTTGCTTACTACTACTTGAAATGGGCCACCAAATCCATGATGAACATATGTCCACAGATTTCTGCTTCTAATTTTTCATATGCGAGATAAACAGAAATGTGCATGGGTGGGTTTAGGGGAGCCTGTGTACAGTTCAATAACAAATGTTCATGCAGATTTTAATTGCCAAAAACAGAAAGGGGCAGAGTTGTGACTGAACATATGCAAAACTGACACAAGACCCATGGACTCTTGGTAGGATTACACAAATGGAAGAGTAGTTTACACTTCCTATTTGGGCCAGTAAAAAAATTAAACATCTAGCAAGCTTTCATGGATGAAATCTACTTCCTCAGATTCTAAGCACACCCCTTTCAGCCGGAGTATCAAAGTTCAAAATCTTGTTACAGAAAAAGTAGAGGCCCAGCCTCAGAAGAGGAACTGATCATCTCTCCCAGATATGCAACATCAATTTCCGGGCAATTTTTTTTTTGCACCATCCATGAAGGGGGAGTGCTTATAGCTTGTGGAAGTGGATTTCCTGCATGAAAGCTTGCTATTTGTTTAATTAATTATTTTTTTAGTGCTCCAATAAAAGATATTACCTATTCTGGCATTTGTATAATCTTCAGGACCACACTGACCCTTTCCTGGAAGGATATTATAATTAATTTACCCTCCTCGGGCAGGCAGTGCTAAAATCCAGGAGTGGCAACTGAAAAGGCCCTCTCTTGTCTCCTCACTAAGCATGTCTCTGAAGATAACAGGATTGAGAGAAGGACCACCCTTGCTTTCTCTATGCAAAACATGTGCTCTAGCATTGAAAGTGGGCCTCTTTTGAGAGGATTATGAGAGGATTTAGCAATGCGCCCCCATTTCCAGGCCAAATTGGTACAGCTTAGCACAGGTTTACCAACTGACTGTCACAGTAAACTGGAAAATGCCAGTAATTATAACTGTCAGATACAATTGTCGTAAGTCACCAATAAGAAGTTGCTTTTGGGTTTTGAAATAAATCTGGTTATTTCTTGCCTTAATTAAATAATCATTCTAGTAGTATTCTGTGTTTTTTCTGTTCCTTAGATAGATAGATAGATAGATAGATAGATAGATAGATAGATAGATAGATAGATAGATAGATAGATAGATAGATAGATAGATAGATAGATAGATAGATAGATAGATAGATAGATAGATAGATAGATAGATAGATAGATAGATCTTTTCCCTAGGAAGCTGGGCTGAGGGCGAAGGCCAGGTATGTTTGCATGGATGCCTTGCTGAGTTCTTTTTCCTGGGCTTTCTTTTTGTCTCCTGACCACATGGCCTGGTGGTGGGGCCTAGGCGTGGGACTTCCTGCTTTAAAAGAGCGTGTCCCAGGACCCTGGACCCTTTTCCCTAGGAAGCTGGGCTGAGGGCGAAGGCCAGGTATGTTTGCATGGATGCCTTGCTGAGTTTTTTTTCCTGGGCTTTCTTTTTTCTCCTGACCACATGGCCTGGGGGTGGGGCCTAGGGGTGGGACTTCCTGCTTTAAAAGAGCATGTCCCAGGACCCTGGACCCTTTCCCTTGGAAGCTGGGCTGAGGGCGAAGGCCAGGTATGTTTGCATGGATGCCTTGCTGAGTTTTTTTTCCTGGGCTTTCTTTTTTCTCCTGACCACATGGCCTGGGGGTACGGCCTTCGGCATGCGAAATTCTCAAATTGTATCTCTGGCCTTAATATGGTAAATAGGAAAACCAATTAGATTTGCATAAGCTTGGGAGTTAGGAAAGTTTTAAGGATCAGATCATACTTTCGCACTATTAAAGAGCAGGCCGGGTAGGTGGGGCTCGTCAGCCATGGAAGGCAGCCCATCTAGGAGAAGGAAAACTCCGATCTCAAACCTCCACTGCCTTGTGGCTATATCCACTCATGGAAAAGGCTTCAGGAGTTAACATCGAGGGAAAATCCGGAGCTGGAGTCCCGAAGGCTGCTCATGTCATTCTGCCAACTCCTGCGACGTTGCTGGTACCAGTTGTATTGGCTCTTGCCTTTCCATTGGGCCATTTCAGCAATGTGGAGAGGGGGGATCTGCTGCTTGGGTAACAGCCTATCCTCCATATTACCTTACCCGGGCTTCATGCTCTGGAGAGGACACCCCTCGATTCAGAGCATGTTACCATAGTCTCTCAAGACTGAAGGATGCCTATACTAGATAGATAGATAGATAGATAGATAGATAGATAGATAGATAGATAGATAGATAGATAGATAGATAGATAGATAGATAGATAGATAGATAGATAGATAGATAGATAGATAGATAGATAGATAGATAGATAGATAGATAGATAGATAGATAGATAGATAGATAGATAGAGAATTTTAAAAAACAGTTCTTCGCATAATTAACTGTCTACAGGGTAAGAAATCTAATTAATTTTGTTTTTATTTAGTCAGACTTACTCAACCATATGTGCCTCCTGAGAACATAATATGGATTTATCCATGTTTTACTGTAGATATAAAGGCATTTCCGTATATCAACAGTAAACATGTCCCATTAAACTGGACTATAAATGGTACACAGCTTATACATAGACTATACCCAGCAAAATAAACTTTAGCTGTATCATCTTTTTCATTATGAGAAAGGCTAAAATAGGTAGATCTTTTAAATCTAATATTGCAAAGAGCGGTGTGGCGTGGGGCCTAAGGTAAGGAAAGGAAGTGGGTGGGGGTAGGCTATGGTATTGGGTGGCTGTGTGGGGTGGTGGCTGCCTTTCTGCCGCCGATCATCCGATCAGCAGCCGATAGGCAGAATGCTGTGTTTTTTTGTTTTTGTTTTTTAATATGAAGGACGAATAAAACAGGTAAATATTTGTCCCTTCGTATTTGTGGGGGTCTCTGGAACGCACAAATACAGATCGATGAATATTTAATGAATCAGCTATATTCGTCAGAAAAAGCAATCCGTTTTTATATTCGTGCCCATCCCTAGCAAAAACAAGAAGTCTTGTAGCATCTTAAAGTTTCCATGTTCTATCAGTTTAGTTAAGAATAACATCCCATCAAACCCAATGCCCTGAATCTAAATAACAGTTCCAACTAGAGGACTGCCCTGAATCAAAAGAATTTACCTCGGTGTTCATTCAGTAATTGATTAAACTGTTCTTTTCTAGTTGGGAATTAGAGCTAGGCCAATGTGGCTTACAAGTAACTAGACTTGCATACTATTACACTATAAGACTTTAGCAACACATTACAGTAATAATGGGGCTTGTGGTCACACCAATTTCAATTTTTTAAAAAAATTCTAGGGATCCATGAGAAAGGGTGTAACTTTTCATTCATGATCAAGGCAAAAATTGTGCCAGTCGCCCATACATTCTGCTGCAAGTAATGGTGGGGGGAAAGTACTACTGAATTGTCTCTAATATGATATGCCTCATATTCTTAAGAGATTTCTGATACATGGCTTTTCAAGAGTGTGATCCCATTGGTTTATAGTAGGTCAATACAGGCACGAAAATTCCTGATCAAATGTGTCCATTATAGTTTAGATATCTTTGATGAGCTTCTTGCATTTCAGTGGAGCTTGCTTAGAGAAATTCCTTGAGACTTGTATCCAATTATTTCTGCAATTGACTATTTCTGCTGATTAAGCATCTTGTTGAGATGCACACAACTGGTACACAATGCATTGAAGTTACATGCACCTTGAAATTGCCAAAGGAAGCTTTTAATCAGTGGCAATTTAGCATTGTTAATGACATCATTGCTGTTGCACTGACAGAGCTGTGCAACAGGATTTCAGCCTGTATGTTATTTATACTAGCAGGCAGTTGAAAGAGGAGGGTTCATTTAGCTACACAGTGACAAAAATATTTCACCTGACAGCATACATCTACAGTATTTGGTTCACATTTTGATATAAACCAGGCTAATTAACATTTCCTGAGCAAAACACAAATATATTGCAGCTTTCACACTTTTCTGAATTTTGCAATGCCCTTCAACCCTTAAAATGTATATTCAAAAAACTATATTAGAGAAAATTGCATGCAAAAAGGTACACATAAAAGAAAAAAATCTTATTTAAAATGTCAGAGTACGACCTTTCTTTTTACACTCATATTTTATTTTCATTGTTCAGGAATAAACAAACTCTTTGTGATCGTTTCAGGATCTGTAATCAGGAATTGTGTTGGCCTGCCAGTCTGTATTTTATTCTTTAACAGAAATAGATTGGTAAATGTTTTCCTACTACATCCATTCCCATGCTCGGTTCGAAAAGACAATGTAATTTATCATTTTCAATGCTACATAGATGAAAGGGATATTATTGTCTCTATCTCCAACTTTCATTTTCCTTTGATTTTCCCATTTTTAATCCAGTTATCATTGTGAGTAGATTCTCCCAAGAGCTGACATTACTACAAGTAAGGTGTTTTAAGCCCATAATTCAGTTCACTGAAGGTAAACAATTGTTCTAAAACACCGCAGATACAATACAAAAGCAGGGGGAGGGGGAAGGAAATTTTAAAAATGTTATAGAATTATGGACTGATAGAACTGGAAAGAACCCTGAGAATGCTCTAGTCGATTTCTCTGCTGATACCAGAAATTCACAGCTAGAGTATCTCTGACAGATCACCCCCCTGCTTCTGTGTAAAAATCTTCAAGGCATGAAGATCCACCTCATTTTGAGACACTCTTCCACTTACCATCAATGTTTGGTCAAAATCTCCTTTTTAATAAATTGTTTCACACCCTAACTCCTGAAGAAGCACAAACAAAGTTACTTTTAGATGACAATCCTTCAAATATTTGAGGTGATCATTGTAGTATCTCCCTAAACAAACTGAATTTCCTCATCGATACCTTATGGAACATGGTTCCAGACTCTTTACCATATTGGTTGGTCTCCTCTGGAGAAATTCCAGCATCTTGGTATCTTTCTTAAACTGTAGCACACAACACTGGACACAGAACCTTTAGTGATTACTCATTGATTGAAATCCTCTTCCCCAAATTTATGCCGTGCAAATAGATTGAGGTCATCATCCTCCAGCTGTAACATTTAGTTTAAATTAACTGAAAACTTCCTATAATTACCCCAGGTTCCTACACTGCTTTTTGACTTGGGTATGACATGTAGAAGGAAATGTCAGATATTCAGGCTGGATTCAGAAAAGGTAGGTGCATTAGACGCCACATTCCACATACACATTAGCTACTACTGTGTACAAAAGAATTTTAAATTACAATCATTTTGTGCTTCATAGATTACAGTAAAAGTTTGAACTTTGTGGATCATGGGTAATTCTAAAAGATATGGGTGTGCCTCAACATTTGGCTATCCTGCTACATCACCTATGCTCTCGACAAAAGGGTAGTGTTAGGATAGAATATAGAGAAACAGAATAGTTTCCCACTGACAAAATTATAGTATGTACAAGGTTCTGTTTTGTCCTCCAGTCTGTTCAATTGATTGCAGAACATCTATGAAAAGCTGAGTTAGATTCAATGGAGTGAAAATTGGTGAAATATCAATAATTTATTATTAGCTAATGATGTTTGCTGGCATAAAATAGCAGTGACTGGAAATGGCTACTGATGAAAATTAAAGAAAATGTGCAAAAATAGGATTACCAATGAGCATAAAGATATTTAAAAATGATTACAGAATTATATTAATTTAATATTCTAAATAGAAGAGATTAAAATGATTAAAGATATTGTATACTTTGGTACAATCATTAATTAAAACGGAGATTGACTAAAGGCTCAATCACATGTGAACCCCACAAGAATCAATTCTGCTGTTATTTAAATGATTTTATCCATTCACATGATGCACAGGTAAAATTGATTCATTTGTCCAGCCATTCAGATTTTTGTTACCTCACTGTCCGGGTTGTTTTAAAATGTACTGCTTATATATCACTTCAATCCTTATCTTTTCACCGTATGTTGTTGTTGATTTTGTTTACAAGTCCTCTTCCACAGACTATGATGACAAGTCCGTATCCTTGTCCACAAAAGCTCACGTTAAAATATAGCAGTTAGTCTTTAAGGAGCGACAACATTTTTGACATCTTTATTTGTTCGTGGGGTTTTTGTTTGTTTTTATTTTTGGCCTGATATGCTAACGCAAAAAGTGTGACTGCAAGAGGAGAAGGGGACGACCGAGGATGAGATGGCTGGATAGTGTCTGCGAAGTAACCAACATGAATTTGACACAACTCCGGGAGGCAGTGGAAGATAGGAGGGCCTGGCGTGCTCTGGTCCATGGGGTCACGAAGAGTCGGACACAACTAAACGACTAAACGACAACGATGCTAACGCACTAGCACAGCTACTTCTTCTAAAACTTAAGACAGAGTAGCTAGTTTATACCATCATAAAGGACAAAGGAGGAAATATCAAAAGAAGAAATCATCATCATCATCTTGGAATGAGCTGGAAGGGACCCTATGGACCATTGCATCCAGCCCCTTTCATGGAGGCACAGTGGGCAACTCCGCAGCTAAATACCTAAGCCACTCAGCTATCCATAGTACAAATGATAAATTCATTTACGCACATGCAGCTTACTTAACAGGCAAAGCAAATGCAATAACAAGAAGAACAACTTGGTTTCTTATCAGGTGTCTCCATGGTATTAGATATTATCTCCATTATGCAGACCGGGTCCTGCTAAATCAGTTCTAGTTATATGCAGTATCAAATCAACCCCAAGAAAGAAAACATGGCTCATTTAATCAAAACACTCAAAGCTTTACTACACCATCTCCCCACATCCTTCTTGCAAATCTAAGATGAGAGAAGTGTTCAATTATTTCAGTGAGACAGTAACTATCTTTAAACAAATGTTGATGGGCAAGTCCACTAGATTTTTAAAAAGCAGTTATTAGATAGCTTTCTCATAGTGAAGTGGATGAAAGATACAAGTCTAGTTGTGAAGACTGTGGATAAATTATAAGCCCTTCAGAAAAGCATAAAGAATAAAATGGTATTGTTCATGATTTTAAAAACTAGGGGTCAATATCCTGACATGGCATAGACTGTGCATTAGATCAGACAGCAAATTATATATTGATAGAGCCATTCTGAAGAGTCAATAAGCTTTTTGATGACTGATACCTTTAAGCTGGCTGGTGATATCAGTGCTACTATCTGGAAACCAGAGAAAGACAGGGTAATGTAATATTCTCTTTGTGACATCCTTAAGGGTAACCCAAGCCCAGAGATCTAAACAACTGCCTAAGCTCTAGGGTTTTCATTAAATTCTGTTTAACAGTAATGGGGTGAAGACAAAATTAATCCTCCTTTCGTTCCTTCTATGTTTGTAACAATTTAAAAGTACAGGAAAAGAGGAAGGACTGGTACACAAAAAAATGTGATTGTAAAGTGTGCATACGATTGAGGAACTGAACACAGTAAAGTACAGGTTTTTCAATCAAACACTATGCTCAGAGACATTGTGTCAACCTGGCTGATGATTAATTTATTAATTAAATTTATGCATTCCTTTTCTGTTAATTAATATTCTCAAAGTTATACACAAGAGGGAATGAAAAGCGCAGCCAGTTATTTTTTTTAAAGCACCAAAGACAACAGCTGCAACTCTTTCCATTAAATCTAATCACTCCTTCAACAAGGAATCGCAGGTAGTAAATGAGGGGGGCACTGAGGAATGTATCTTAATGAACGCACATGAACCCACATGCCATACACACTAAGGGGTGCAATTTAAAAAAAAACAATGAGAGCTGCTCATGCTCAGTGGTCATGAAATGAAAAGTGGACATTTTAAAAGACAAGCAGAGTGATGGAGACAGTAGAATGCAAAGCTTAATGGGAATGTATGACTGGGACCCTGAAATAAGAATACACCCTTCAGGAAGGAAGATGCCCTGCAAACTTTATCCAGTTAATCAACTCTTCTCTAAATGTAACCTCAATGGGATATGTTCTGTTGAAATACATACTGCCTTGTGGTGCAGTGGTTAAAGTACTGTAGTCAAGACTCTGTTCACAACCTGAGTTCAATCCCAACAAGCTCAGGTAGCCACCTGGAGCTTGATTCAGCTTTCCATCCTTCTGAGTTTGGTAAATTGAGTATTGAGTGCTTGCTGGGGTGGGGTGGGGATGTGTAACGTGCATAATTAAATTGTAAATCACCCAGAGAGTGCTTTAACACTATGGGGTGGTATGTGAGGAGCACACTTTGCTTTGCTACAGACATGTATGCATACATACATACGCGCACGCACATGCACACACTCACACACACAAAGAGAGAGAGAGAGAGCATGTGCATTCTATTTGGGCAAGTGCACAAAATCAGCCTGAATCACAGCTAGTTGTGGAACTCCAGAGCAACTGAAAGCTGCTCTTTATCCTTACAGTGGAGTGTCACCATCATGGATCCTTTATATCATATTCTACATACATAGGGTTAAAACGATAGCCATTGATTTGACTTGATTTGAGGAAAGAAGAACTCAACAGTAATATCTAGACTGAGGTGCTGGCACCAAGGGAAAAGGAGAGCAAGAGCTGAACATCCCACATGAAGGCCAAGATCTGTCCTGGACACTCAACCACTAGGGAAATAAGGACGGCTCAGACTAGTACATAGTACATATTTTCCTTTGCAACTGCTCCATCAGCCATTTTGCTGAGATTGTGTCTGCTTTGTTAGCTTTTCTATATTCTGGAATGTTCTTTTTCTTTATTGTCTCACTCAACTTAGTTTACTAAACTTCGCTGAAGTGTCATTACTCTATTAGGGTTCAGCATTTGTGTGACTATGAAATGATTATTATTATATGGGCTTTGAGTGGCGAGGTCACACAGTTAGGCACTGTGTAGCCCGTACAGTCATCACCATCTATTTGTAGGGATGTTTCTAGAATTTCAGAAATAGATACTTAGTATTTCAGAATGCAGAAAGGTGGGGTATACCCTAAAGAGTATAGGAAGGATAGCCACAAACAGAAAGCCCATTATTTGGATAAAGAGACAGAAAGAACAAGAATTCCTTGAATAGGTGTGAAGGTACTTATTTCTTTTTATTAATTCATATATTTATTTCAAAGTAGATGCCAGGTCAAGTTATATTAGTATGGGCAGACTGTTACTAATAAGTCATTTTTTCAGAATAGTTGCCCGCTGCACCTCACTTGGCAGGGGAACACAAAGAAAGAGATTTAGGATCAGATCTTAAGTTCTAGGTAAGTACACACATGACGACAGGTGATTCTCCAATGTCCTGGTTTTAATCCATGAAGGGCTTTAAAGATGAAAAATGGTGTGTTGAATTGGAGCTGAAAATAGGATGGGAGCCAGTGAAATGGGCTGATGTCCAGTAGGACTCCCATATCCATGGGATCAATATCCACTTGGAACCGATGCTCCACAGATATGTGGGTCCTAGTTCTAAGCAATCCTGTATCTGTATTTGTTTGTTTGTTTGTCTTATTTATTCTAAGGCACACAATATTTCTAGACTGTCTGCAAAGGTAGCCTGGTGTACAAAACATTGCAGTAATCCATATGGGAGGTTGCCATGCCATAGAACCAGGCCAGAAAAGTAATGGTTGCGTATGATTACAGGAGGTGACACATACCTGCCCATTACCCAGATGCTGAGTTAGCAGGACTCATTCACACATATGCCTTTCAGTACACTCAGACATGTCTTGCACACACTGAGCACGGTTATACTGTGTACGTGAGCACAAGCCACAGGCTCTACTGCAAAGTGTATTATGTAGCCATGGAGGGAAAAAGTTTCCATAAATCATCCTTGGAGGAATTGAATAGGCCGTCCTGTGTTATGAAACTCTGCGTAGCATATATTCTAATTTGTTTGTTGGTTACTATTATATTGCACAACCCCTCTTTTCTAATGCAAAGTTAATGAAGGCACAACACTTTGGTGTATTAAGTAGGGAGTTAAAGAACATGTGTGGGAAAAATGAATAAACATAAATCCTCTACTGGGAGAGGAGATAGGAAGAAAAGAAATGCTGTGAGCCCCTCCCACACACAAATCACAATAGAGGCCTTTGTGGGCCAACAAAGACTTCAGAATTAAAGAGGCGAAGAAGTGAGCAGCTTTCTTTAAAGCAATGAAAGAATTGTGTATAAATAAATATAATCATCTGCTGACAGGGAGAGGTGTTGGTAATGTACAATTCCTTTATTTCCATCTTCAGGTTCAATAACCACTTATTCTTACATGCGTAGTCCCACTGGTTCCAGTAGGTGTATGCCAAAATTACCAGCCTCTACATGGGTTTCAAGTAGTGCCTGTGGCATCATCAAGATTTCAATGCTGATCAATCTAAGCCCACTGAGATCCTGAATTCCGCATAAAAGTGTGTTTAATACAAGCTATAGACAGAGTGGAACGCTGAAAGAGGTCCCATTGGGAGAATACATGGAATCTAGAAAGTTTGGGAATCTAGAAAGTTTGGGCAACCTAAATATGAGAAAAGGAAAAACCCATGACCAAAGCCAAGTAATAGGAAAAACCCCTGGTGAACCATGGAGTCTAGAGTAGAGGTGCAAGGGAAAAAGCAGCAGTCAACATAGGCAGAGAGATATTCTACCAGTTAGAATGAAGGATATGAAGGCAGGCAAAAAGTGCACAGCCACCCAAATATGACTGCAAGTCATATGAAGGTCAATGAAAACCTGGAGCAGTAGGCCATTGATTGACTTGGAGAAAAGACATGCAAAAGCCACTTGTGAAGTTTGTCTAAAAGTATGGGGTAGAGCTGCCAACAGGAACATAGTTTGGGGGTTTTGTGATAAGAGGTTAAGACGTAGCTGCTAGGTATATCCCTAATGGGTTAACCACATAGGTCAAAAAAGGTCATGGTCATCTTGCAGGAAAGGGAGAACTTCATCCCAAAATCTGGGGTGTCTTCCTGCACATACTATGGACCCTCTATTGGTGAAAGTAGATTACAGTACATATTAGAAGCCATCTGACAATATGGAGAAAAACAGGAATGACTTCTCTGAAGCTGGCTGGATAGCTCAGTGAGTTAGGTATCTGGCTACAGAATCAGAGACTGGGAGTTCAGTTCCCCACTGTATATCACAGAACAGCCAGCCTCTAAAATCCAGGACAAGCTGCACAGCCCCAGAAATGCCTCCAGAAGAAGAGGATGGTCAACTACTTCTGAGGATTGTCTACCTAGAATATTCTGAAAAAGGTCACCATAAGTCAGAATCAACTTGATGGCAATTCTCGGAAATTCCTGTCAAAAATAGAAGCTGGCATTGTTTTTATTGGATTAATATTGCAAATTCAAATAAGACTTCACAAAACAATGATTACACAGGCTCTCCATAAACAAAAACCCCAGAAATCAAGAGAACATAAAAATGTCACCAAAATAAAAACGCACACCAGGCAAAGAGACAAAAGCACTTCAAGGAGACATGCTTAAGATGATCCAATATTTATCAATATATTTGTAGTGCAAATATTATCAGTAGACTGCCACGTTTCTCTCTCAGTCATCACAGCTAAGAACAGGTGGTGGTGGTATCACATTTTCCTTCTTCAGACAGTATAGAGTGTTATTTCATAGTGTTTTCTGACTGGTTTCAAATGGAATGTAAATGTTAGAATGAAATGTAAGTGATATTTTAAGTGAGTATGATAAGCTATCCCTAGTTGCCTGCAATGTTTTTAACTGTATGTATTAGATATGAGTGCAACTCATATGTGTGTGTATAACCCAGCTAAATAGTACTATAATACCACAGAAAGAGAGAGAGGCTTGCACCTCTTGTGGCCTATAATGCTAAATGCAATTTCTCCCAGTGAGCCTTTACAGTTTGTTATCAGTAAAACAAGATATAGCTCACCAGTCAGTTATTCATAGTTACCTATAATGCTGGCCCCAAGTGTTACCTGCCATTTTAGTTAATTTTCAAGGGTGAATTGGTGGATTTCTTCTTCTCAAAAACACAGTGTAGCGAACAGCCCTGACCTCACCTGTCCGTCACAGCTGAGCAGTGGAGAAGGAGCCAATGAGTGGATGGAAGGCGGTGCCAAAGGGGGAGGGGGCTGGATATAAAGGCTGGTGTATGGCGTATGAGAGAGATTCGGTGAGGGAGAGAGATTCTGGTAGTGAGAGAGATTCTGGTAGTGAGAGACTGTGTGAAACTTAAGAATGAACTAAGAGTGAGTGAGAGATCTGTGAGGACGCTGACTGGAACAGAGAGTTGATAGAGCTTTAAAGTTAAAGTAAAACTGATTCAGATTCAAGTGATTAGCAACCTGTGATTTACCTACTGTATATTAATCAGATGTTAACCTCCCTGATCAAATAAATAAGTTAAGTTTCAAAAGTACACATGTCTCCTTGAGTGAATGGTATTGAGACAGCAATACCTGGTGGCAGCGAAGAAGGAAGAAGAGCGAGAGCTTCGTGAAGGCCTGGGGGAATAGGGGCTTCAGAGGAGATCGCCACACACAGGTGGGTTGCCAGTAAAAATTATGACAGCCCGTTCTGTTCATTTCCACTGAATTCTCTTCCAACAAAGCATACTGGAGTAACATGCCTCCAGACAAGTGATCATCTTTGATTTTATTTTTATTTGCATCAATTTCCTCAGTCTCAGCTTCTGGAAACAGCAACCTGTTATGTAAGAACTGCCGGTTAGCCCAGTTATTTAGATATCCGGTTGTGAAGCCAGAGGTTTGGAGTTTAATTCTCCACTGCGCCTCCTCAACAAGGGCTGGGCTCAGTGATCTATAGAATCCCTTCCAGCACTGCAGTTCTAAGATTATTATATTATAAGATTTTAAATCCTTCCTAAGAAGCATTCATGTTTTTCCTCTCTTCTATTTTCCTTGGCCAAAGTTTGCATTTCCACTTGTTCAGTTTCTGAAAACAGCATCCATCCTGCCATGGCTTTTTGATCTTGAGCTGTAAAAGATATGGATTCACTCTTTAGTGAAAGTCAAAACCCTCATTTTGCCTGCTTTTATCTTCTCTTAGAAAGATGTTTTTTCACAAGCACTTAATAATAAACAGCATTTGGGTATCACTGGGTATAACATATAACTTTTCATTAAACTAAAAAGTAAGGGTTTATATCATCTAATAATCAAGGAGTAGAGGAGAGTATAGGTTATAGAAGGATAACTAATACATTAATCTCTTTATAGGTGCAAAAGAAACCAGAAGAAGATTTGAGGTGAATTCCATAGGGGAAAAACATTTTTCAAATATCATAGAAGCATGCAATAATTGAGTTGGAAGGAGCCTTTAAGGCCATCAGGTCAAACTACTTGCTAAGTGCAGGAATCCACATCGAAGCAGATCTGACAGATGGCTGTCCAATTTTCTCTTGAATGCCTCCAGTGCTGGAGCACTCACCACCTCCCAAGATAATTGTTTCCATTGTCGCACTACTCTAACAGTTAAGACGTTTTTCTTGATATTCACTTGAAATCAGATGTGAATTAAATTGGTTTCTCTTCACTGTTCCAAATGTAATTTATCAACCAAAAAAAGTTGCATTGATATATCAGTATTCCTATAACTAATGCTGGAAAGTGATGTGCATAGTTACAGTATCAAATGAAATTCAGTGACAACCTGCAAAAACCCAAATTGAATATTCATGAATTTGGTGTTAAAAATAAAAACAATGTTGCCTATCCTCTTCTTTTTTTCATGTACCCGACCAAAAGCACTAGGAACCTCTTAGGTCAAATCATCAAAGTCATATTTTTCACTAAATCCAAAGGACGTACTTGTTAATTAATGCATAGGGATAGCTGAAGGAAAGAACTTATATCAAGTTGAAAGTAAAATGTGTTTCTTGTTTTGTTTCTGTTTTATTACTTCCCTTCTTTTGAAATACAGGATTCTGAAATCTGTACCCGTGTAAGAGCTCAAAATAGCTGCTGAGGGCAGCTTCGCATTGTAAGGTGAAAGGTCAATAGAAGATGACTGAATATCACATTTCCCCTTTCTACACCTTTTGAGAAATAAGAAGAAGGAGGGAGAGAAAGTATCATCCATCTGTCCATCAGAAAGCAATGCAACTCCCTGTGTGGACAATTTACAGTGCAAGTTCCCAAGGAACAATGAACGGAAGAATCCAAGTCTGGTTTTTGATACTTTTACATTTTACAAATCTTGCTGTCACAACCACCTCCCCAAATTTATCTTCCATTCAATGGTTATGTTTATGTTGTAACAATTGGATGCATACCAGGGTGTGCATCAATGACAAGGTTCATTTTGGAACCCATTCTAGCAAGTTCAACTTGGACTACGTGAAATACCATGAGAATAAAATCAGATTCAAATCAAGACCCCAGATGCCACCACTGCCCATTAACTATCAATACAAAATAGACGAAGAGCTATTACTAGACATGGGGAAGAATATAAAAACAAATTGGGATATCTGATTCATCGGATATTCATTGCTTCATATTTTGGGGGTCAAGAGACCGCGACGAATATGAAGCAATAGATATAATCCTCTTATATTCGTCCCTTTGTTCCATATCTGCTTATGGCCCCACCGATCAGCTGTTCCTCAGGGGCATAAGCAGAGAGGGATTTTCCCTTGGGGTGGCTTGCTAAAACCTGCCCAAAGGGAATCCCACCCCTGCGGCTGGGAGATGGCTTGGTCCCCCTTTCCTCCTCTTTCTATGCCCATGCAACATAGGAAGCGGAGGGAAGGGATCAAAGCAATTTGTGGTTCATGGGTCATTAAGTTTGATGACCTAGGAACCAAGACGAAGGGCCATTTTGGCACTTTGTCCCCATTTCTAGCTATTAGTGTACTTATTTGCTTTTTGATCTATTTGGGTGGCACCTGCAAGCACAGTTTATTTATTTAAAATATTTTTATCCCACCTTTCTCCTTAAAGAGGACCCAAGGTGGCTTACATCATGAAAATACAATATATATTGAAAAGCTAAAAACGCTAAGTATACAAATATTTAAAAGGATCGAACAAATACCAGATTTAAAAAGGTAAACAAAATCAACACCAAAACACATTCAAAGCAATAAGGCACAATAATCCATTTAAAAACTCCTCTCTGGCAGCCAGGGATTAAGGGCAAGTCCGAAGAGAAAGACCTTTGCATGGTTGTGGAAAGACAACAAAGGTAGAGCCAACTTGGCCTCCTGTGGAAGGGAGTTCCAGAGTCTGATGGCCATAACAGAGATGTCCCCATCAAATGTACCTTGAGGGTGGCGATGCTGAGAGAAGGACCACCCCTGATTATCTTAACACCTGGGCAGGCTCACAATGGGAGACGTGGTCCCTGGGATAACTTTCACATTAGTCACAGTTGTGACTTCCATATCCAGAAGATGATTTTTGTCTACTAAGGCATGCAGTCTGTTGTGGTCCAGCTGGACCAGGTAGTCCAGCTGAACTTTCTAGTCCTCATTGAGGACTAGAAAGTTCAGCTATAGTGAACTGAGTACTTGAGCCAAAGAACATTGAGCAGTTGAGCCAAAGACTGGAAAGTACACAGTGGCCCTGTTTCAGTTTTGCATATTGAACTGTATGGAACTTTACGAGAGTATGGGCAGTATATTCCAACCCAATCTGGCCAACATCTGCTTCCCAGTTGGCTGCACTCCTGACTTGTTTGGTTGAATGTGAAGTAGTAAAGGGGGATTTTCCATATCCTTGCTTAAATGACTTAAAATCCTACCTATGATCAAGAGCATTATGTTGCATGCATAAAGAAGCCTCCATCAGACCTTCATGGAGATCATGAGAAAGTCAGAGGTAGAGACAGAACACATGCTGATGTTGGAGGCAATGCTAGCATGCACTGCCCCATTTCCACACTCCATGCCTTCATGCCGAATGCTGGAACAGAGCTGTGGCCATTTTTTTGGTGCATCTTCTCTTTCTGTTCCACCACACACATTTGCCTGTCACCTCCAGTTGACCTTTTCTGGATGATAGAAGAAAATACAAGAGAAATTAAGCAGATGGGGTAGGATTTTTTTAAAAAAAGACAAAAAGAAATTACACCACTAACCAATGAATTAATGCCATTTTGAACTCATTCATTCCTCTGGCATTCATTTTCTAACTAATAACATTCATTTTCTAACAAGTAGGGCCCATTTATTTCAGCTCTTCTTCCCCCCCTTTTTTTTGCACTACAAATGTGTGCCTCTACTGTCTTCTGACTGCTTACTTAGTGTTCTGTGTATTTTAATCTTCTTGTTCATTTTTGAGAAGGATATTGATGTTGAGCTACATACTAACATGGTTGCTCCTGGGTGACTTGTAATAATTTAATAAAGCTTATTTCATTAAGCAGGCATTACTATCGGTGGCAGTGGATTCAAGATGACAGAAGTACTTTAGCTTGGGAGGAAAAATGCAGATCACCTAGATAAGCCTGGTTTGGTTTTCATGACTGGAGACTTCTAGGAAAAGCAACCAATCAAACAAACAAATCTAATCTAATCTAAAACTTTCCTACAATCTTAAGAGAATTGTGTGTTGATTTTCCAGAATCAACTGTGAAAAGCATCCTAAACAGATAAAATGGAAAGGTTGTTTATATGTTAAGCTGGTTGCATTCACAAAGAATAACAAACTTGGGAGATAACAATATACTGTAATTCAGCATCAACATTCTGAAAAATTAGGCAGTGTTTGTGAGAAATGATTCTATTTTTAACCATCTTTTTGTATCTGATTTTAAGCCAGAAAGGGTTCTAGTGAAGAAACCACTGTAATGTAACAGCTGACACCCTGTTGTGTAGTGCAGTAACTCACACAAGATTAGGCCTACTGAATCAGTGGGGATTTGGTAAGTAAACTTCCCCATGAATTCCATTGATACAAATGGGCGTAGTCTACTTGTGACACACTACACTAAACCAGAGAATTTCAAGCATTCTCTTCATATAGCAAACTATGGTGAACGGGAATTGAAGGATGTAAGCTGGTTCGACAGAGGATTCTACCTATGAACCCTAACCTATATAGTCCAAGCTATCTTGAAAACCATATACAGTGGTGCCCCGTATAGCGAGGTTAATCCGTTCCGGATTAACCTTCGCTATACGAAAACATCGCTGTGCGGGGCAGAAAAACCTATTGGAACGCATTAAACTTAGTTTAATGCGTTCCAATAAGTGTGTAAACTTACCCCTCCAGCGATGTTTTCGCTCCGGCGGCCATTTTGGAGCCGCCGATCAGCTGATCGGCGGCTCCAAAATGGCCACCGGATGACCCGAAATGCCCCCCCCGCAGCATTTTCGCGACCTCCGTAAGCAAGGGGAGGGCGCGAAAACGCTGATAGGGGCCATTTCGGGTCATGCGGCGGCCATTTTGGAGCAGCCGATCAGCTGTTTGGCGGCTCCAAAATGGCCACCGGAGCCCCAATCGTCGCAAAGCGAGTGCGGCAATTGGGGCTGATCCGTATAGCGATCCCCAAAAAGGGATCGCTATACGGATTTTTCGTTAAACGGTGCACTCGTTAAGCGAGGCACCACTGTATCCCTTTATGAGCCTGCCTAGGTATTAAGATAATCAGGGGAGGCCTTTCTCTCAGTCCCACCACCCACACAAGTGCACTTGGTGGGGACACAGGACAGGGCCTGTCACTGCTCCCACACTCTGAAAATGTCTTCCACAGGAAGCCTGACATACCCCCATCTTTGCTGTCCTTCTGCAATCAGACTAAAACCTTTCTCTTCAGGCAGGCTTTTCCTGAATGACTGACTGTCTAGGAGACAATAAACAGCATGGTTGACATTTTGTTGCTCCCAAATCTGTTTTTGCAATGCTTTTACCTAACATTTTTAATATAATGTTATTAATTATTTTTAATATTTGAATAATTTACTGTTTTTGTTCTTAATATTGTGTTTTTAATGATGCAAGCCACCTTGGATCCTTTTTAAAGGAAAAAAACAAGGTAATAAATAAATAAATAAATAAATAAATAAATAAATAAATAAATAAATTCTATGAGCATCTCCAGTTATAATTATAAAGGAACCTAATGAAATTTGTATATATGTCTTAATTAGAAGAGTCTGTCCTAAGCAGTCTGTTCAGGACACCTACCTGTTTCCTAATAGGGCACATATAACATCTAAGATTTCTGGTGCAAAATTTATTAGTACTTTGTGAACCAGTACAGTATGTGGATAGCATCAAAGTGAGGGGAGTGAGGGTAGATGCATCTGTCACATCCTATGAACTCTTCAGTTTAGTGGAATGCCTTTTAGACTTATGAATGCCCCACATTCCTTTCAAACAGTTGTAATCAATCTCAGCTATCTTTTAAAAATGGATGACATCTTTACCTACTCGGATCATTTTATTTGCTTCAGTGCAGCCTAAATGGAAAACTTTTGTTGGTTGCAGAAAAATATATCAAATTGTCCATGATACCTAAAATTATGGCTGTAGGGAACAAACACTTGTTTGCAAGAACACATAGCACTTTTTAAAGAGCATTAAAATGTCATTATAAAGGGGGCAGAGCTGAATCCCTTAAAACCAGCTGCAATTAAAGCCCCATTTAGAAGATGCTCTTGCATCAGCACATGGACAAGGAGAGGGGCCTCACAGATCACCCCCAATCCCACTGATGTGGCTCACACCTTGCCAGAGATTGAAAAAGTAACTTGTTTGGACTTCTGCCTCCAGAATTCCCCCAACTGAGAGTTAGAGGCCAAAAAGCTAATATTCTTAGCTCTGCTTCTGATATTTACACCATGAATGTCTGCAACAGATAAATTTCCATGTCTATAGCTATGTCCATGTGATCTAGAACCATGAATATGAAGGGTTCAGGATGAGGCAGAAGCTTTTGTGTATACAGCAGCATGCACACATATTTTTTGCCACAATTACTTGGACTCTTGCAAAGGTACCCTCTCCCTTTGTTAATACGAAATCAATAAACTCTCCCCATAGATCTCTAAACCTATTCTTATTTGTCATTCCTTTTCTCATTTTAATATTGCATGTTAATAGGTATTTTCCACACTTCTTTATACCATTCATTTACCTGGGGATCACACTTGACTTTCCAATTCTTTGCTGTTAGCAAATAATTTAGACATCTGGTGTATTCTTAGAAAATATCCTCTTTCCCACAATCTCCCAAACACCCTGATCTCAGGAGGCGTGGTGAGTAACATGCTGAAATAATCCTCTGATCTTCATTCAGAGAGGTATGCCTGGATGCAAGGATAAATTAAGATGTCATAGGTAAAGGTAAAGGTTCCCCTTTACAGTTTGTCCAGACGTGTCTGACTTTAGGGGGCGCTGCTCATCTCCGTTTCCAAGCCATAGACCTAGCATTTGTCCACAATCTTCCATGGTCACATGGCCAGCACAACTAGACACGGAATGCCGTTACCTTCCCACCATGGTGGTACCTATTTATCTACTTGCATTTTTGCATTTTGCATGCTTTTGAACTGCTAGGTTGGCAGGAGCTGGGACAAGCAATGGGAGCTCAATCCATCATGTGGATTCAATCTTATGAATGCAGGTCTTCTGTCCTTGCAACATAGAGGCTTCTTTGGTTTAACCCGCAGTACCACAATTAGTGAAAATGTGGTTAAAGAACTGGGATATTATATTGGGAATTCTTCAGGGTACCTGCCTTGCAGGTCTCATTGACAGTTAGATGGATTAATCCTACAGGGATTGGAGATGGATAATCTAGAAAGAACTGTCTGTGGCATTCGCTCAGGTCACGATTATTCATATACTATTTGCATAGACCAGTAGGAGTGCTAGAGGGGGCAGAATCACAAGGTATAAGAGATAGGCATAGATAATGTTTAGATAGGGTTTTGAGATGGAGAATTAGAGTGTTAGTTAGAGAGTTGAAAGAGTTGTGGAGTTTGGGCAGGAGAGTGGTGGTTGAGGGTGGATAAAGAAGAATGTTTGTTTAGGAGTTAACAACATTGCTGGTTCTGTCAACACCTGTATCAATAAACAATTTCTATTTGGTTCTTTTAAAATGACATATGGCCTAGACATCTATCATTCATAATAGTTATTATTGATTAAATCAACTGGTGGCAGCTGAAGGGCATGTAGCGTAAGCTCCTACTTTGGTGAAACAATCAGGGGCCACGTGGAGTCATGACACTGTCCAATGCAAAACTATGCCAGGCTTGCACCAGCAGAGCAAAAGGAGAAGAAGAAGAAGAAGAAGAAGAAGAAGAAGAAGAAGAAGAAGAAGAAGAAGAAGAAGAAGAAGAAGAAGAAGAAGAAGAAGAAGAAGAAGAAGAAGAAGAAGAAGAAGAAGAAGAAGAAGAAGAAGAAGAAGCAGCAGCAGCAGCAGCGGGGCAGGCTTACCTTTTGGCTCACTCTGCCTTTTATCCTTTAAGAAAGATCTCATGAAATGTTCCAGAGGAAAGAGATTAAGTATCTCAGTTCTACGGCTCGAATATCCCACTTCCTTTGTGGGGATGTCTATATGTGTTATTCTGGAACACACTAACCCAGGCCACCACCTTTTTATTTATTTATTTATTTATTTATTTATTTATTTATTTATTTATTTATTTATTTATTTATTTATTTATTTATTGCTGCTGCAGCCATCATAAAACCAAGAGCAGGCTGCAAGGAAGGTGGTAAGTTCCTGGGTGCCCGTGACAGGAAGGCAGGAGGCCGATATGCCTCTCTATGGATGATTGGGGCTAGAACATTCTTCCACAGGTTGCAAGATCCCGGCCTAAATATGTGTAAGCTAACAGAATTCAGATCAACATGATGCACTAAAGCAGGGAAGTAACAGACTTTTCCTTTGCTGTTAGTGCACAGAAGATGACATCAATTTAAGAGACAGCACTCATCACATAGAAGTGAAGCCCAACTGAGCCATTCCTATGAACCAGCTGAAATGTCCATATGGGGCTGACATTTTCCTTCTACTCTTCTTCACTGGACCTCTGTGCTGTTTACCATTCTAGAAATAACCTTTTGGAACAAATTGCTGCCATTTGTGTATTCCTTAAAAGAGAGACCACAAATTTTCAAACACTACAAACGCCTTCTCTCCAAAATAATCAAGTTGTCCTTCCACTGCTGATTCTTTTCATTACATTCTAATGATGCTAGAAACCTAATTTGAGGGACTGTAATGCTCCCGCATTAATCTTCATCTACTGCTAGATATGCTCTAGATCAAATTTGGGTCAATGCCTTTTGAAAATAATTGTTCGAGCAGAAATGCTTCTCTATTTATCTGTAGGATATCTGTGGGATTCCGCTTTAATTAATGCCTGGTTTATTCACTAGAGATTATAGCATTTCATGTCCATGCTTTTGCACTGCAAATTGATGGTATTTGCATATAATAATGGGTATGAATTCCCTTTGGTTTAATTCAAAATTGGCTAAAAAAAATCAGAAAATGAACTCTTCTACACCTGTTTACAAACTTTGGAAAATCTGCCATCACTGAAAATACAAAAGGCCTCCTTTCAGAAATGCAAGTTTTCTATATAGCATGGTGACCACCCCAACATTTCCTATCTCAATCCTGGCTTTAGTTCTCCTACTTTCTCTCAAAGTGATGGTAAAAACTATTGCAGAGCTTTGAATTTCTGGTAAAACTCTTTTCTGCTACAGTGAAAATATAGAAATCCACAGAGGAGTATAACTCCAATTTCCTCTGTGTCCGCCCCTCTTTTGTTAACTGCCCTTTAAGGTTTCAATAACTCACTCTGACACACATGTAGGAGAAAGATGGAAAAACATTTCTTTATCATAGAATCATGGAATAGTGAAGTTGGAAGGAGCCTACAAGGCTATCAAGTCCAACCCCTTGCTCAGCGCAGATATACAATCAAAGCATATCTCCCAGGTGATTATCTAAGTTTTTTTTTCACTGCCTTCAGTGTTGGAGCACTCACCAACTCTTGTTGTAACTGATTCCACTGTTATACTGCTCTAACAGTTAGGAGGTTTTTCCTGATATGCGTAGTTTTGCTGAGCCAGGTATCCCCCATCTTGTAACTGTACAACTGGTTTCTTTTTCCGAGGTGCAGTACTGTGCACTTATCCCTGTTGAATTTCATTCTGTTGCTTTTGGCTAAGTGCTCCAACCTATCAAGGTCATTTTGAACTTTATTTCTATCTTCTAGGGTATTAGCTAGTCCACCCAATTTAGTATCATCTGCAAATTTGAAAAGCATTCCTTGCACTCCCACATCCAAGTCATTAATAAAAATATTAAAGAGCCTTGGGGTACTCCAATTTGTTACCTCCGCCCATTAATCATCACCCTCTGAGTATGATTCTGTAGCCAATTGTTTATCCACCTGAACTTGATTTATCCAGCCCACAGCTAGTTAGCTTGCTAATCAGGATATCATGGGGCACTTTGTCAAAAGCTTTGCTGAAGTCAAGATACGTCTACAGCATTCCCTCTCTCTATGAGGGAAGTGACCTGATCAAAAAACGAGATCAAATTAGTTTGGCAGGATATGTTCTTGACAAATCTGTGTTGGCTTCTAGTTATTACTGTATTGTTTTCTAGATCTTGCACAATGATCACTTTACAAACTGTTCCAGAATTTTGCCTGGGATTGATGTCAGACTGACTGGCCTATAGTTCCCAGGTTCCTCTTTTTTGCCCTTTTTGAAGATGGGGACAACATATTTATAATTGCTTGAAATTGCAGACTTGTATATACTGCTTTCTTTACTGCACATATGCTTAGCAACCAACTGAACAAATCAACATCAAACAACTGTAACCAACACACTAAAGAGTGATGAAGCTGGTGGTGGCGATTGGGTTGGTGGGAAACTGAGTGGGCAGGTGGATGATCAGACTGGTGGGGGACAATCAAGCAGGTGGGGGATGAGGTGGAGGTGGGGAAATTGGGTGGGCAGGTGAGGAGGAAGGCACGTGATTGGGGTAGCAGGAGACAATCAGGCTGGTGGGAAGGGATTGGGATGGCAACGTGACAATAGGACAGGCAAGCAGGGGATTGGTGAGTGAGAGAGAATTTTGCTGCTACTGTCAGGGATGTTCACATATGTGAAATCAACTCCAATGACTCGACGCCACATCCACCTCAAAATAAATGTATCTCTGTTGGAGTAGTAGAAAAACTCACTCCTTTGGAACACAATAGTCTGTGCATGCACATGCCTCAAGAGTACACCTAAATTTAAATAATTTATTTTTAAGCAGAACAAGAGCAGTTTTATTGTCAGTGGAATCAGTCTCTCTATATAACAACCTCCAACAACTAACTCAACCATTCCTTGTACGGCTGGGTTTCTAGATCCTTTGCTTGTCTGGACTACTTTGCAGCTGACTTTCATCCCATCACGGTTCTTCTCATTACCTGTTCAAGAAAATGGTGGCACCTTGAATGAGTGAAGCCCCAGAGGGAGTGCCACAAAGTGAAGAGCATGGCCAGCTCTACCTGGAGTTTGAAACTTAGGCTGTCACTTTTCAAGGAAAGTGCTGACATTCTCTGCATTTTTCAAGAATGCAGTTCCATTTAAATAAGAAAAAGTGGGGGAAAGCAAAGGGAACACAAGCAGAAGCAAACAGAGCATTCTTAGAAACGTTATTCAGGCTTGGGGGAGGGAAGGACTGTTCCTCTACCTGTCTGGCTGAATAGAAAACAAAGAACTTCGTAGTCCACACTTCGAATTCCTGAGGAAAAGTTAGAGGACAGGCATTACAACGTGGCCCTGACTATGGACTCTAATCAGTAGATTGGGTGCATGTTTTCTTCTATCAGTCTGTTATTGTTTATTAATCAGAACTTCCCAACATTTACAAAGTTCTTCATAAGGAATTTGAGGTTAAAAAGATTTCAGTGGGCGACAAAGCTTTTAAATAGATGGTTTTCCTCTGTTGCTTTAAATGTGTTTGTAGTATTGATTTTATTTACCATTTCTAGTATAATGCTTGTTAAATTCTTTTTTTAATGTTGGTATACTTACTGTTTTTAGCTTTTAAATATTGTATTTCTTGATTATGTAAGCTACCAGGGGTTGTTTTGGGGAGAAAGGTGCGGTAAAAATATTTTATATAGACGGACAGAGGAGAGCTGGCAGGTTTCTCTCCCTTTAGTTCCTACATGAAAAAGCAGTTTCCACAGAAAAGTGTAGGATAAATTATAGCATTCCTTCCCTCTCCCTCACTCCCTTCCTTAGCTAAATCTGATTGTGTGTGTGTGTGAGAAACAATACCAGCTCAAGGATTTCATTAGATCTTACTAACCACAATGCAACTGTACAGAAAGAGGTAATCATGAAAGTAACCGCTTAAGACTATCTAGAGATTCATGAGTTAAAAGTATAACTTTCCGCTGCACCTGAAAATTATGCAGAAGAAACCAATGAAAGTTATAGCGCACTGAAGCACAGATGTGTCTGAAAACGCAACAAAAGAAGTTAATAGCTGTGTGCTGCATTTATTTTTCTTAATGAGGTTAATATATGTAGTTTAAGAGTAGAAATAATTATTCTGGAAAACAAACAGTGTAAATATAAAGGCCTTAACAAATCAAATAGACAGTGTTATCTCACAAATGGAGATGCAGCATGGTAGAGTACAATGGTTCCCAACCTTGGGCCTCCAGATGATCTTGAATTAAAACTCCTAGAAGCCTTCACCACTAGCTGTGCTGGCTAGGATTGCTGGGAGTTATAGTCCAAGAACATCTGGGAGCCAAAGTTGGGAAGCTCTGGTATACTTATTTAGAGTGCTGGCCTGGGACTTGAGACTACCAGTGACAAGTGCTTGTTGAGATGTAACATCCACTGGATGACCTTCTGCCTTTGCTTGTCTCTTCTCTCTCTTTTGTTCTGCCTCACCCTGACCTACCTTACAGTCTTGGCGTGAGATGGAAAGAACTACGTTCTTGATCCTCACTAGAGAAAAGGCAGTAGGTAAAATGGAAAAATAAATATGATATGAACAGAAAAGAACCACCCAATGCTCCTATTTTTACTACAGGGCATCAGAATACATATGTTTTAATTAATACAGTGGTACCTCACAAGACGACGACCCTGCTAAACGATGAATCAGCATAACTATGACTTTTTGCGATCGCTGTAGCGATTCGCAAAACAATCATTCCAATGGGGGATTTTCGCTGGACATTGATTAGGTCCGTGCTTCGTGAACCATTTGTTTGCAAGACGACGATTTTTACAGCTGATCATCGGCTTCCCAAAATGGCTGCCCTGTGTTTTCCATTTTTACATCTGATTGGCGCTTGCAAAATGACTTCCCTATGGGCGATCTTCACTGGACAATGAGGTATTTTCCCCATTGGAATACATTAAGTGGGTTTCAATGCATTCCAATAGGGTAACGGATTTTGCATGATGACGATTTCGCTAAACAGTGATTTCAATGGGACGGATTATTGTCGGCATGCGGGGCACCACTGTACTTAGTATTTTACAGAAGCCTGTATGAAAAATCATCACATTTTATCTGGGATCCACTGAAATAAAAATAAAAAGGTAAAACCTGATACCTCACAAGGGTTTATGTTCAGAAGAATGATTTGTTTTCTCATGTACAGTACTACAGGAAGGTGAACTAAATTAGGATTTCCATTCCTAACTGCACAGATTTCATCACACTAAAAGGTAGCATGACTTTTTTTAAAAAATGTAAGATTCTTTTTCTTTGTTCCTTTGCTTTTGGTTTCTGGGCCATCGTATGCATAATTCATCTGTTGCATTCCTGGCCTTCTCCATGTAGAACAAGGTTGTTCTACATGGAAAAGTAATATTATTCCATTTTCAGATCAGGATCCACACAGCACACGCATCCCATAGAGATGAGCACAGTTCCAACCTGAGCCTTTGACTCAGTACATTACTTCCTCTGCTGGAAACTCCCAGTACCAACACATAATTAAACCAGAGGAGGTGAGAGATCCAAATTAAACACCAATGCAATGAAATGGTGAATTGCCTCATAAAGTGGCAATGCTATTCATCAAGAATTAGGATGCTTGTCTGCCTTGGCTCTTTCCATTTAGTTAATTGCCCCAAAAACTGCAGGAATGTCCATTCCTGAATATTTTGAATGGATTCATTTTTATTATTATCCCATCAGAATATGGTTGCCCATGATTTAACCACATTCCAAAGCAATGTGTTCACAAGTAGGTGTATGTGAGCCAATTCAGCCCTGGGGCCCAATTCTGATAATAACGGCTATGTTTTCTCTTTGTAAAGAATGATTTGGAAGAACTCCATAAGAATCAAATATTTAATAGGCATGGGTTTATGAGAATATTACTTATGTGACTAAAGTGACTTCACAAACATGTGCACTTGTTCACAAAGTCTCTCTCATGTATGCACATATAGAAACACAACCATCTATCATTTCCCCACTTATATATTCCTTTTATTATATCAAGCATAATATGCATTTTCCCCATCACCTTTATTATCCCTAATGCTTGTTTCAAGGATATGGCAACATTTTGAAGATGCCAAGACCTTAGAGTAACCCAAAAGCAAAAATATATTAAGAAAAAGTAGCATTTATTCAGCATTTATTTTAAAACATATAATAAGGCATATAAAAAGGAACATTACACCTCTAACTAATATTCTGACTTAGCATAGATATTAAATGTCATTGCTCAGGGCATCCTATTCAGTACAAATGGAAGACTAGGAGCCTGCAAAGATGAGGAACAGAAATCATGCAGGTGGTAGATAGCACAACTTTCATCTGTGTTACCTGGAGTTTTTTAAAAAAAAACAATTTATGTGGTTACAGAATTAATATGCAGTATAGTTTCTGTTTTTATTTGTGCGTGCATGCATGTGTGTGCATGTCCGTGCGCATGCTATCAGGTTGAAACTGACTTAGGGTAACCCTAATAGGGCTTCCAAGGTAAGTGAAATATTTAAGGAGTGGTTTTATCATTTCTACTCTGTCAGTGAGTTTCCATGGTCAAGTGGCAATTTGAACCTGTTCTCCAGAGTCTAGTCTGTCACTATCCACTACACCATACTGGGAATCTCAATATGTAGTTCACAGATACTATAATCTTGTCCTACCCTCAGGCGCAATGGAGAATAAATCAATGCCCTCTTCCCTGTGGCAACCCTTCAGATATTGGAAGACTGCTATCATGGCTCCCCTCAGTCTTCTCTTTGTTAAGCTAAACATGCCTTGTTCTTTTAATCGTCCTTCATAGGATTTAGCCTCCAGTTCCTTTATCATATTTGTTGCTCTTCCCTGCACCCCTTCCAGGGCCTGTGCATCTTTTTTGTATTGTGGTGACCAGAACTGGACACAACACTCCAAGTGTGGTCTCACCAGTGTGGTATAGAGTGGTACTATCAATTCCTGTGATCTTGACGCTATTCCTGTTGATGTAACCTAGGACTGTGTTGGCTTTCTTGGCAGCTGCAGCACACTGCTGACTCATCCTCAGGGGGTAGTCCACCAGGATATCTAAATCTCTCTCACAGGTACTGTAATCTTTCCTTTGTATCCTGTTTCCTCCAATCCTTATTTTATTATTCTTTGCTTTACCTCTGTGTTCCTCCACTCAGCTTCAAACTTGATGTCCATGACATACATTCTTGAATACTTACTGCACATGCTTCCTTTTAGCTTCTTTTCACTGCCATCTATGCCCATTGTTCTTTCTCTTCTGGCTTCAGACTTCCATGACATCATAATAGTTCAATCAGTGGCTACCTAGAATTGAGAAACTGCCAACACCCAGCCTGTATGTTCAGCCAACCTTTTCCCGGTCTAACAGGATTTTGTTCTAGTTTCTAAAGATTTCTAAAATAGTTTTAAAGGATTTCTCACATTTCCTAGCATGGTTTTGAGAGGCTTGACGTTTTCAAGGTAAGTTTGGATGTGAAGACCCATACTCCTTGGAAATCAAGGGGGAGAAAGGGAGAAGGACAGTACAGTCTCAAGGAAATTTGCAAACCATCTCTCTCTCTCTCTCTCTCTCTCCATCAGCCAAAAAACATCATTAAGTGCAAGCATTATTCAAAATTATGAATTGATTTAAAATGACAGTGAAGGCCCAGTCAGCCCACTGGGGCTCATTTTGTGGTCAACCATGACTCAGAAAGTGCTGAAGCTGCACCACAATTGCCTATGCAAAGCTAAAGTAATGATCAAGAAGTCCAAAACAAAGCATGCATTTTGTGATAAACATTTTGGCAGCAATCCTGTGCACAGTCATGTACAGTTAAATTCCATGGAAGTCAATGAGACTTGAAAGCACTTAACTGCACACACAGTTTCAGCCAAAGTGTTTATCGCTGTAATACAGAATAGTATCATTGCACAGATAGGAAATGACTGTTTACAGAGAAGTAAACTATGTGCAATAGAATTGTGGCTGGTAAATTTTGGAGTTGGTGAGGTGCATATTTTAACATCTCCCCTTTCCTTTCCTCCAGACATTTTTGGTCTGTGCTAGGTACTTGGGCTGTCCACAGGACACCTGATTTTGTTCAGAGACCATGCCAGCACTTTGGGATGGATTCTGATTTAGTCTGTGGTGATCCAGATCACATCTGATTTGATTTGTTGAACATCTATATCCAGCTTGATTTGTAAAGTCAGATCACCAGTCTTCCTAGTGATTTGCTCTAGAAAACCAAGAAGGCTATTTGCTTTTTCTTTGTTGCATGGATGTACATGACATGTGACAACACAATAGAGCCTAAAAAGAAGAGTTTTGTTGTTGTTTAGTCATTAAGTTGTGTCCGACTCTTCGTGACCCCATGGACCAGAGCATGCCAGGCCCTCCTGTTTTCCACTGCTTCCCGGAGTTGAGTCAAATTCATGTTGGTAGCTTTGATGACACATTCCAAACATCTCGCCCTCTGTCGCCCCTTCTCCTCTTGACTTCACACTTTCCCAGCATCAGGATCTTTACCAGGGAGTCTTCTCTTCTCATGAGATGGCCAAAGTATTGGAGCCTCAGTTTCAGGATCTGTCCTTCCAGTGAGCACTCAGGGTTGATTTCTTTCAAAATGGATAGGTTTGATCTCTATGAGGTCCAGGGGACTCTCAAGAGTCTCCTCCAGCACCACAATTTAAAAGCATCAGTCAGCTCTCTTTATGGTCCAGCTCTCACTTCCATACATTGCTACTGGAAAAACCATAGCTTTCACCATGCGGACCTATTTATTTATTATTTATTTATTTATTTATTTATTTGATTTATACCCCACCTATCTGGTCCAAACGGACCACTCTAGGCGGCTAACAACCATAAAGATAATATAAACAACGAAGACAGACAATTCTAAAAAAGAAGGCACTACATTAAATCATATAATACACACACACACACACACACACACACACACACACACACACACAAAAAGAGGGGGGTCAAGAGGAGTATGATGGAAAGGCCTGTCGGAACAACCATGTCTTCAATTGCTTCTTGAAGACACCCAGCGAGGGAGACCTGCGGATCACAGGAGGTAAGTTGTTCCAGAGGCGAGGTTTGTCATCACTTTCCTCCCAAGAAGCAGGCGTCTTTTAATTTTGTGGCTGCTGTCCCCATCTGCAGTGATCATGGAGCCCAAGAAGGTAAAATCTGTCACTGTCTCCATATCTTCCCCTTCTGTTTGCCAGGAGGTGATTGGGACAGTGGCCATGATCTTAGATTTTTTTGATGTTCAGCTTCAGACCATTTTTTGTGCTCTCCTCTTTCATCCTCATTAAGAGGTTCCTTAATTCCCACTTGACTTCACTCTCCAGGATATCTGACTAAGTCAGCAACCACACTATCTAGGTTGTCCGGGACATCCATTTGTTTCTGGTATAATTCCTCTGTGTATTCTTGCCAACTCTTCTTGATGTCTTCTGCTTCTGTGAAGTCCTTACCATTTTTGTCCTTTATCATGTTCATCTTTGCACAACATGTTCCTTTAATATCTCCAATTTTCTTGGTTTTTCCCTTTCTATTATTTTCTTCTATATTTTTGTACTGTTCATTTAAGAAGGCCCTCTTGTCTCTCTTTGCTATTCTTTGGAAGCCTGCATTCAATTTTCTGTAACTTTCCCTATCTCCCTTGCATTTGGTTTCCCTTCTCTCTTCTGTTATTTGTAAGGCCTCATTGGACAGCCACTTAGCTGATACTTAGCTTTCGGTAGTGCTCAGTCATAGAAATTTGCCGTACTCCTTGTAAAGCACACCAGATAAATTTCATCTACAAAGTTCTTCCCCTCTATCTATGAACTACGTAGTTATAAATATATTAGAAACTTTCTTTGTCCACAAAGATCCACAAAACTAGCAACAGAAATGTGTATGGATACTACAGATTTCCCAACACAAACAATTGAATTGGTTATATCAACTGGGCCCAGTGAAGAGAGTTCCAGAACTGTTAGTTTTTAATTCTAGGATTGCAATTCTCAGAGTCCCCCAGGCAGCTCAGCTACCAAACTAACTTTTCCAAATTTTTCCATTTATAATCAATTTTTAGTAGCACCTCATCATGGGCATTTCCTCTGCTCTTCCATTAAAATGGCCATCTTGAGCCCTTTTGAGGAGAACGGTATGGAAAAACATTTTAAATAAATGAAATAATATATTTAAAGTGTGTCATACAAAATGCAACAATGAGATCCTTTCTACCCACTAAATAGTACATTTGTTGTCCTCTAGGCTTTTAGTAATAATGACAATTGTGTGCCATCAGCTTGATTCTGACTTATGCCAAATCTTTCTAATGGTTTTTAGGCATGGTGCTTGCAATAGACCACAGGTTAAGGGAGTCCTGTTCTAACCACTTAGCCAGACTACCCTGTTCATCTTGGTGAGCTCAGAAAAGTTAAATATGCTGATGCTAGGGAGCCAGCCTGGTCCAGGTACCTCCCATCACTCTAATCTGACATGACTAACCAATCCTTTCAGAGACTTCCAAAAAATCCACAAGGTTAAACACTTAAAACTTCCATACCAACCGTGCAAGGTTGAATTGCTGCCATATCTACAAAAATTGCCAACTGCCAGTAACTAGTCAAGAAAAGACCTGTTTTAAATACTACAAGCCCTCTTAGGCAAAAATCCATACAACCAGTTGAAGACATATTATATTTTATTAAAGACAGTGAAAAAGATAAAAAGGCAAAAATTTCAAAAGGTTTTTAAAAAATGCATTGAAAGTATTTTGGAAGAAATAATTAAAGTCTAAGGATGAAACAATACTGAGAAAACAAACCAGAAAATTAGAAAACTAACTAGACTACCTAGTACTGTAATTACAAATTAACATAGCACCAGCATGGTCCTGGAGCATGCACAGAGTGCATCCCTCCCGGAATGGCATAAAAGGATAGCAACTGAGCATAGTGTCTCCCAAGGGGTAACTAAGACAATTAAAGTAACTTCTGAATATCTTTGAATACCATATTCATCAGCTTTTGGACCTTTTGAGACGATCTGTCAAAAAGGTTTCATGTTTCCTTGAATGTTCACAAAGGCAAGGACATCTTCAACCCCCTCCCTCTCACACACAGCTGAAGTCATTTTACAATTAGCATAGTACCAAGGAACAACCCTACTTGTCCTTGAAATCTTTGCCCAAAACATAGACTACAAGTGGTACTTCCATTCTTTCATGGGCAATGAGAAAAACCTGAATTTTCCAGAAAGGAAAATTCTGGACCCAAATTTCCTCAGTTTTAGCCAATTTCTCAGTTTCTGCACAATGTTTAAAAGCAGTTTACCATTTCCTTTTCCCCGAGGGCACTCTGGGACGGTGCAACTTGCCCAAGCCTACACAGGCTAAATCTTTTCCAAGGAAGCACAGTGGGCAATCAAGCAATTTATGTTTCTGCAACCAAATATACAACTTACTGAGCTATCTAGCAAGCTGCTCTATTAGTTTAGCACACAAAAATGTGTATTGCAATAAATATTTCAAACATTTTATTTTTATTTTATTTTATTTATTTTTGGATTTATATACCGCCCCATAGCGCTACAAGCACTCTCCGGGAGGTTTACAATTTTAATTAAACAGGCTACACATTGCCCCCCCAGCAAGCTGGGTACTCATTTTACCGACCTCAGAAGGATAGAAGGCTGAGTCAACCTTGAGCCGGCTACCTGGGATTTGAACCCCAGGTCGTGAGCACAGTTTTAGCTGCAGTACAGCGTTTTAACCACTGCACCACAAGGCTGCATTATGATGTTAAAACACTTAAGGCAAAAGTATTGTTCTTCTAACTGTAATAATTGGATGGCTGGAATGGTGAAATCAGTATCACCAAAATTCTAAGTAGGGAACTCAAATTGTGCACAAGTGGAGACAGGCATGGGATGTGTGAATATCTGCGTAGGTAGGGATAGACCAACATTAAAAAACTGGAGTCAGAGTAAGAAAAAAACTGAGCAAACCCTGGTGTGAGGGGTGAAATTAATAGATTTCTAACCCAGGCGAAACTAGCTACATTCACTAGTTGCAAATAAGCCCAGGAAAGATTAAGAGGATTTTCAGATGAGCTGCAGTGTGCCAAAGTGATGTATGTGAACAACTAAGGAGCTATGATTATGATTCATATCAAAGTTTGAGAACCTGCTCTGTACAAGTAGGTACACAGGACATGTAGAAGAGGGTCCAACGGGTTCTGTCATTGCTTTTTTAAGCTTCTTTCCCCTGCTGCTGTACTCTGCCATCCAAACTGATCTCTCTGATTTGGCATGAAGCCTGTATTATTTGAAAGAATCAAAATGAAATATATATAAACTGCTGAGCTAAAAGCTTCCCCCCTTACTTTATTGCAGTAAAATACTCTAAACCACCTCATAATTCTTTCACCTACTTTGTGTTTGTTGAAGGGTTTCAAAGTTATAATCAATTTGCCAAACAAACAACAGTGGGGGGAAAAACCTATAACTCACCAATACTGAAAAAACCCAGCATGCGAATAAAGATTAGCAAGGATTTATAATGCTAAATGTAACTCTCTCCTACACACAAAATTGCTTAAAATTCAAGGTCCTTGAAATTGTATTATCTTTTGAGTAAAGGAAAATAGAAAGGAAGATAACTCTGGATATTAAACTTTTTTTAAAAAAAGAAGAAATCATATATCTAATCCTGAATTAGATATGAGAATGAGTGGCAGGGTGGCTGGTGGAAATCTGCTTTAATGCACAAAAGCTCAAATCTTCTTTGTTCCCACAAAGAAACTATGTTTAAAATTACAAAGTGGAAGGTAACCTAAAGCCCTTCTTATAGGTTTATGTTAGATTTAAACAAGGTTTAAAAAAATCTGGATTCCATTCAACACAGCTTTCTAACAAAGCAATTCTCACTACTAACTATTCTCACTAGTAACTATTTTCTACTCCCTTTTTCATATTTACAGTGAAGATACACAAAAGAGTGCTGGTGGACAGCCTTGTGGTCAAGTGGCTGAACATTGTACAACTGGCTTGCCCCACACCACCATCTTGGAACTATATAAAACTGGCTAAAGGGAGTTCCAGGAGGTTACTGATGGACCTACTGACACCAAGAATTGAGCTTTTGCACATGGGTTGTTTCAACCCAACGCCTTGAGCTTCTTGAAGCTTCTGAGTGGGACAAGTGCTGGAAGGGTGAAGACATTAAAGGGCTGAGCATTCTCCCTCTGGCTTGCCTCTCCCACCCACTCTCATATGAGTAGTATGACTTACAAGCAAATAGGAGACAGAACTATCTTCTGTATTTCAGGAAGTTCACTAGACCTCTGGCCTAATCACTTTACCAAATTACAAACCCTAGGATTCTATAGGATGGAACCACGGCATATAAAATGGTATAAAACTGCTACAAGTAGACATTCCATTGCTATCCCAACCCTGGAATAATGATGTGAGACAAAGATATGGATTAAATATGGGCCACTTTATTGATAACATCAAAATACAATAATGGCAATCCTTTGCCAAAAGAGGGGGCCTGCTGTAGTGTGGAAACAGGTGAAAGGCAGGGGTATGCCGACACCCCTTAATCAATAAATGGGCGAGTCCCCGGCCCCAACTTCCCATGGTCTCCAGACAGCAGGAACCTAGCCAGCAGCTAATAAAACACCCCCAGACCTCAAGCCATCTTTCGCTGATGACTGTTGGTCCAGAAGTGGCCCAGCACATCCTCTCGCCACAGACACTGTAATCGCACAATCCGCAGTGCTGGGAAGTGGGATGCGCTGTTGGCTTAACAGAGATTACAATTGGGACACACCGAAAATAGCTGTTATTTCTGCACAATCCGCTGTGTGACCAAAATTAAACCACCAAAAAGCCAGCAACCCTTATCCAGTGTGGGATAGGCAAAAAATCCCCCCATCCATAAGCCAATCAGGATGAAGGTCAAAAATCCCTATCCGGTCCCTGAAAGGTGACCAGAAAAACTCACACTAGAAAAAAGGTAGGGCGGGTGGGAGCCCAAAAAAGGGCTTTCCCGCCTCTCGCACAATGTTTCGTGAGTCTTAAATGTAGTCTCGCTCTATCCTGGGTGGATAGCAAGGGTTAATTGCGTGTGCCAAAGGCGATGCCTTGCCAGCGATCACAACATTGTGTCAGTTATCACATCCACTACCTCTACAGCAGATCAAAAAGGATATTAACAATGTCATTCTCATGTAACAAAATCCTGGTTTAATCTTCTTTACACAGAGATCTCATAGTGTGTCCATAGTGACAGAACAATTAAGAATCGTGCCATTGTCTCTTTTAAAAAAAGGTTACCTATTATTTTTACTCAGAAGTAAACTTTATTCTTTCCAGTTTGATTTGCTGTCTAGTAAATGTGAACAAACAAGCATGAGACTGAATATAGTTAAGGCACAACACCAAAGTAAATTGACAAGGAAATAAAATGCATTGGTCACAGTTTAATACTGATTTAAGCACCATCAAAGTAGGGAACTCATACATTTCACCAGAAGGGTATCAATTCCAAACCTTGCTAACATGAGTAGAGACCAGATTGAAAGCATGTCAGGTGAAGCTTCTCCAGAACCAGCAACAGAAGAATCACAAAGACCAACAACAGAGACTAAAATCTTAATGAGGGCCTAGAAATATCATGTGACATCTGATGGGCAAAAAACCTTTCCTTACAAATGTTGGCCTAAATTTCCTTTCTTTAGAGAGACCTGGGAAATGGCACACTAGTTTAATCTATGTCTGATATCCCTTAGGTTAGTGGTTCTTAACCTTTGTAACTCGGATGCTTTTAAACTGCAACTCCCAGAAACCCCAGTCAGGACAGCTGGTGGTGAAGGCTTCTGGGAGTTGCAGTCCAAAACTTCTGAGTAACCCAAGGTTAAGAACCAGTGCCTTAGGTCACTGGATGTTGGATTGCCAGGAACAGATACATGTGGTTCCATTTTGAGTGTTACATATGAACGTATGTTCCTCACGCACATTGGCTGTGTTCATTTGTATCATGTGAAATTGCTTTGAATCCAAGTCATATGTTCAAGGTAATATCTATGGGCTGTTGAGGGATACATACTTTTCTGGGCTGAGGGCCAACATGAACCATTCTCTGTCATAATGGTTTCTTAAAAATAATGATAGGAGGATTCAAATTATCACAGTGGCTTACAGAAATTTACAATTTGTCATCTATCATCCTGACTTCTCTCTTGGAGATCACAGAGTTCTTCTGTGTGCAGCTGTCAATTAAACTTGCCCACTTTTCTGTGACCTTTGAGCTTTCCATTCCCTTCTGATTTATCAGAACTATGAATGACACATGACAACTATCTTGGAATATGACTGTTTGGCGACCTTAGATTTCAGTGAGTCATCAAAGTTGAGATCGCTCCAAAAAGTGATTCCTGCTGGGATGATCCACTAGAGAATAATGGGTTTGTAGCATCCCTCATCCTGATTAACATAATAGCCCCTGAGAATATAGTGAAGCAGTGACTGAAGCTTTTGGTTCATCACTTCCAAATATTAGTTTTCCTTCTTGCACCCTTTAACCTGTGAATTAAAGTATATGAAGAATGGCATGAAAGAAAATGTGATAGAATTATGGCGTCTATACAAGGATAATCTTTGTGTTTATTCGGTAGAGTTTTAAGAGTAAACTGCATATTGATACATGAACAGAAACTGTGTTGTTGTGTTTTTTCTTCCTGTAGAGAGATGGCATGCTTAAAACATGTATGCCAGATCCCATGAACTATGGCATAAAAGCAACTGCTCTGCCATGACTACAGATATCTGGTGATGGGTGGTCTTTGTGCATTAATGATCTACAACAGGGAAAGGCCTATGTGCTACAGGGAGATCTTAGAGGCATTTTTTGCCCTCCAGTGGTCTCTAGAGCACCTAGAAATTGAGGGAGGGGGAGAATTACAAATTTATCTGGCCTTTTATGGGAGCCCTCCAAGATTCCCCTATCCCAACCCACAATGGACACAAAGCATCTCCAAAATGGTGCCTTATGTATATGTCCTTATTTAGACACAGACCAATTCAGGTTTCCAGGGGACAGCCTTAATATACGTAAAGGAGAACAAGAACATTTCATCAGCTCAGGTAATCATCAGCACAATCAACAGCTCCACTAAATACCTTTTCTTGCCCAGTTATTTTGTGGCATGGTCCTTTCTTCATATCATTTGGCAAGTTTTAAAAATCGCATTCAATGGCTTTGATAGCAGATGTTATAAATTAGACATATCCAAATCCATTCATTTGGCTAAAAAAAAAGAGGCGGGTTCTCATCCAATTAAACAAGAATGGCTGTTGTAGTCTTGTCATATCTGCAGCAGATGACTGTAGTTTTTTTAAAATCAGAAATGGTTTGTTTAGATATTATAAACCAGCAATATTGCCTACAAAGCTCATTCTAGTCTCTTAGCAATCTGCTTAGCTTCAGAGGCTTCTGAACATCTCTAGCTTTGCCATCAAAACAGCTTTCCTTGTATAGACCTGAAGGGAGTGCATTCCTCTAGCTGCCGATCAGCTCTTATCAGCTTGTGCTGTTTGTTGTTTTAAGTGTCTGGTATGGTGGGGATTTCAAGCAGCGGTGACTCCAAACTGACAGGGTGTAGTGCTTTCTTAAACATTACATGTGAAGTGCTAATGAAGTGTTTATCCTGGAACAAAATTAGCTTCAAAATGGCATTCCACCCTTGCAGAGACAAGAGGGAGAAAGGGGGAAAATTTTAAAAAGCACTACACCACATAATAATTCATATATAAGCTACAGAGCGACTTGAATAGACACCTGTTGATGTCTAAAACAAGGAAAACCAAAGTCTGCACTCCTGGGTTTTGATGTTCTTTGCTGATGATAATGTAAATTCTTACTTTGCTACATGTTGGCAAGCATCAGAAAATATGCAGGGTTTGCTGTAGTCGTTATCTTTTAATGAGTTTTTAAAAGACACTTAAAAGGAAAGCATATCTTTTTTGCTTCTCTTTTTGGGCATTTCTCAGTTTTCTCATTGTTTTTTTCCTCAGATTGTTAGGCTTTTGGCTGCCAATCCCCAGCTGACATTCTGTTGCAGAGTGCAACACTTCTGGAAGTGAAGGATTGATTGGCTGACTACTGTTGCCTGGGGACACCAGAGTGCACTCACAATCTTTTCCCACTCTTCAGGGAGGCTCCTTCTATACTTTCATGTATGTCTATAACTTTAACTTGTGCAGTGCTCTGATAGAAATAAAGATTCTTTTGAACCCTTGAATTCAGAGTTGCCAAGTTTCTGTTTCAAGGGGGTTCCCTAAGATGGAGGGCACCAAAAGAACCTAGGCAGAGCAAGGCAGGTCATAAGCAGAGTCAGGATAGAGTTAAAGACTAGGAAGCAAACATCAGAGCCAGCACAAATAAATTTATTTTAGAAATTAGAAGAATATCCTGGATAATTGCCCAGGGAGATATATTTTCAGAATCTGGAATGTATTGGCTTTCCGGGCCATCATATTTACTAATTATTTGTCAATTGGGTAAATACTATCTGTTACATACAGCACTGATGTTACCTGTCTGTCATGGGTTTGGAGGGAAAGTTCCATCCTATGGAGAGTGGAAGGCGGGACATCAGGAGGAGGGGCTGTACTGTATAAATATGAGATGCTAAGAGACGCTGAGAGACACTGGGTTGTGACGAAGCAGCAGCTGGGAAGAATAAGCTGTTGTGGGAGTCTGTGTGTCAGACAGGGTACTACTGTGTGTCAGAGTACCAACCTGATAGGTTCAGGTGTCTGTTGGTTAGCCAGAACTGATAGGTTCAGGGTCTGTGCTTCAAGTTAAGGGTTCTGGGTGAACCAAACTGTGTGTATGTATGAGTGAGAATAAGCCACGTTACTTTATCTTATTCACCTGATTGTTTTCTTTTTCCCTGTGTGTATTTAAATAAACCTTATTCTTTTTATTGTTTAAAAATCCATCCCTGGTCTGTGTGACTTCTTACAGGGAATGGTTGGTGGCAGCTTAGTGTAACTGTGTGGCAGATCCCAGTAGGTCTGGGTTTGTCACATTGATTGGTGTCCAGCGTGTGGGATACGACTGGTCCAGTTGTCCAGTGGTCCAGCAAAGCCTTGGCAAGTGTGCCCAGAGCAAAGGGGGGTCTAGTCAGGGACAGTCTGAGGCGCGTAGGTAATCTTCTAGGTGTACCTCACGGGGAGGTGCGCTAGTAGAAGAACGTGCCAACTGGGGAGACTTAGATTAAGGTGCTCTGAGGCAGCCTAGTTTTGGCGGGAAAAAGCTGAGGCAAAACTGCGTAGTAACAGTGAGCTAGCTTGCCAGCTGGGAGGCCCAGCAGAGGGGGGTAGGCTCTGACTCGATACTGTTGCAAGTTTAGTGCTGAAGAACAGCAGCAATCTCTAGGGAAAGCTGGTTCTGAGGCAAAAGGAAAAAAGTGGTCGTTTTATTTTGAGGCTTGACTTTTTAAAGCAGCCTGTTCTGAGGGGGGATTATGCCCTTGACTCGAAGCCAAGTAGCAGACATGAGTGAAGTGAAAGACCCCCAGATTGACCAAGGTTCTGAGGATGAATTTGGCTCAGTGCAGGGTGACAGCACAGGAGAGCAGGACCCAGAACTCAGAAAAATACTCCTAGCCCAACAGCATGAACTGAGGGTGAGGGAAATGGAGGAAAGATTAGAGAGAGAAAGAAGGGAGGAAAGGGAAAGGCAATTTGAAATGGAGCAAAGGGAAAGAGAGAAACAGCGGCAATTTGAATTAGAGAGAGAGAGAGAGAGAATGGAGAGGGAAGAAAGAATGGAGAGAGAGAAAATTGCTCTGGAAAAAGAAAGGATGGCGTATGAGTTAAGAAAATTGGAAATGATGAACCAGAACAATAATAACAATAGGGATTCTGAGGGAGGCCAATTGTCTAAAGCTGACCTGAAGAAATTCCCTGTGTACCACAAGGGAGATTGTCCTGAGGTGTTCTTTTCCTTAGTGGAGAGAGCGTTTGTGGACTTCTCAGTGAGGGAAACTGAGAAGATGACCATCATGCGATCTTTAATCAGTGGTAGCCTGGCTGAGGTTTATGCCGAGATGCCTGAGGAACTGATGAAAGATTTTGCAGAGTTTAAAAAACTGGTGTTTGCCAGACATGGGATAAATGCGGAGCAGCTGAGACAAAGATTCAGGTCCCTCACCAAGAAACCAGAACAGACTTTTACCCAAGTGGGGGCCCAATTGGTGAGGCTGCTTGAGAAATGGCTATCTCAGGAGGGGACAGAGACCTATGAGCAGCTTAAAGACTTGATAGCACTGGAACAGTTCTATTCAGTCCTGCATGGGGAATTGAAATTCCAGGTGAGGGAAAGGAAACCGAAATCTGTGGCAGCAGCCGCAGAGATCGCAGATTTTATTTCCCAAATAAGAAAGCCCTTGGGTGAGGGGAAATCTGTGGGTAAACTCAAAGAAACCTACAGCAAGTACTCTCAGGGACCAGGGAAAAGCCAGCAAGGGGGAGGGGCCCATGGTGAAGGGAAGCCCTCAGACATGAAACTAAGACCTCAGATTTTGGAGGGAAAACCAAAACAAGATGAGAGAGAATCAAAATACACCAGAAAATGTTATTTCTGTCAGGGAAAGGGTCATCTAATCTCAGAGTGTGAGAAATTAAAGCAGCTAAAAGGAATGGTGCCTCAGAATTCTAGTGGGACCAAGCCAAAAGCTGTGTTCTGTGTCCAGAAAGAGCAAGGCTCAGTGTCACTGAGGGAGCCTGTTGCCATGGCTACTCAGTCTGGAACAGCTACCTCTGCTGATCAGGCTGAGGAAAATGGTCCTCTTGTGGAGGTAAAGCGCTGCTTGCTGATAAAAACAGATTCTCAGTTGTTTGAGACAGCAGGGGTGGACGTAGGAATACTTGACCGTCAGTATAGGGGGCTGCGGGACACTTGTTCCCAGGTAACCCTGTGCCATCCAGATATTATTCCTAGGGAGTTTATAATCCCAAATGAGAGCATGAAGGTGGCAGGGATTGAGGGGCAGGTAATCTCTCTGCCAGTAGCAGAGGTACCTGTCAACTTTCAAGGCTGGAGGGGAGATTGGCGGCTAGCGATTTCATCGACTTTGCCAGCAGCCGTGCTCGTGGGAAATGACCTGGCTGAACATGTGAAACGGGTGCTAGTGATTACACGCTCACAAGCCACCACGGGGACAGTTCAGGGGGGTAATGATGAGCCAGAGACGGAAGCAGAGGGGAGTTCAGAAGCTGTGGTGGAAACCTTAACCACAGACAGCAGATTTGGACAGGAGCAAAAGGCAGACGCCACACTCCAAAAGTGTTTTGAACAGGTGACTGACGCCCAGCTAACACCTGAAACCCCAGTGAGATTTCTGGAGAAAAAGGGGATTTTATATAGAGAAACCCTGAGGAATATCTCAAAAGGGGGAGATGGGATCAGAAGTCAGCTGGTGGTACCTGAAAAGTATCGCCCCATGATCTTACAAAGGGGTCACTCTGACATGTTTGCTGCACACTTAGGGGTGAACAAAACACAGCAGAGAATCACACAGAATTTCTACTGGCCTGACATAGGGAAGCAGATCAGGGAGTTCTGTAAACAATGTGATGTGTGTCAAAGGCAGGGGAATAACCGCGATAGGACCAAAGCAAAGTTGTGCCCTTTGCCTGTGATTGACACTCCGTTCAAATGCATAGGGGTGGATATTGTGGGACCTTTGCCCAAGGCCACAAAGAGGGGGAACAGGTTCATTCTAACAATTGTGGACCATGCCACAAGGTATCCTGAAGCCATACCCTTGACTAACATTGAAACTAACACAGTGGCCGATGCTTTGGTGGGGTATATGTCCAGGATGGGATTTGCCTCAGAGATAATCACAGATTTGGGCGCATCGTTCACATCAAAGCTCATGAAACGCTTATGGCAAATCTGTGGAATAAAGCACAAGGAAACCACTGCCTATCATCCTGAAAGTAATGGATTAACTGAGAAGTTCAATGGGACTCTAATGCGCATGATTAGGGCTTACTTGGCAGAGAATCCAAACAATTGGGACCAGAAGCTGCAATCCCTTTTGTTTGCTTATCGATCAGTGCCACAAGCCAGTACCGGGTTTAGTCCATTTGAACTTTTATTTGGGAGAAGGGTGAAAGGGCCCCTTGATTTGATCAAGCAAAATTGGGAGCAGATCACCCAGGATGACCCACAAGACGTTGTGACATACATAGACACCTTGATGAATGACCTAAAGCGAAATCTAGAGCTGGCAGCAGAAAACCTGCAAGCTCAGAAGGTCAGACAGAAAACATGGTATGACCACAAAGCTAGAGAGAGGCACTTTGACCCAGGGGAGGAAGTGCTTTGGCTTAGGCCCTGCAGAGAGAATAAACTGCAGCTAAAATGGGCAGGACCATATAGGGTCATTTCCAAGATGTCAGACCTGAACTACCTAATAGAGCAGGAGGAGAACCAAGCAAGGAGGGTGGTTCATGTGAATGCCCTAAAACCCTACTACAGAGGGGAACAGAGGGTTTTATTCGCGATAAAAGCAGCTGAGAGTGAGGAAGCTGAATTACCCTTCTGGGAGGGTAGAGGGGAAGTAAAATACAACCCAGAGGAGGTAAAGATCAGTCCTGCACACACCCAAGACCAGCAGCAAGAACTAAAAATGCTGCTTAGTAAATATCAACAGGTGTTTTCCAACAAGCCGGGGATAGTGAAGGGAGTGATGCATCGGATCCACACAGGGGATGCACCCCCGCAGGCAGTATCCCCATACCGAGTAACGGGACCCTATAGGGACAAGGTGCGGAAGGAGCTGGACGAGATGCTTAGGGAGAACATAATCGTCCCCTCTTCTAGTCCTTGGTCCTCTCCGATAGTCCTTGTGGACAAGCCTGATGGGAGCATTAGGTTTTGTGTTGATTACAGGAAATTAAACCGTGTAACCACTCCTGATGCCTACCCAATGCCCAGGCTAGACAACCTGATTGAAACCATAGGGGGTTGTCGGTTCATCTCATCATTGGACCTGGTAAAGGGATATTGGCAATTAAGAATTGATCCCAGGGATCAAGAAAAGACTGCCTTTTGCAGCCCTTTTGGTCTCTATGAGTTTCGAGTCCTGAGCTTTGGTCTCAGAAATGCACCAGCCACATTCCAAAGGCTGATGGACCAGACCTTGGCAGGGCTCAGTGACTTTACAGTGGCCTACATTGACGACATAGGGATCTTCAGTAATACCTGGGAAGATCACCTGATACACCTGGAGTTAGTGCTGCAGAGGTTAAGTGCAGCAGGGCTAACAGTAAAGGCCAGCAAGTGTCAGCTGGGTAGCCCAGAAATAAAATACTTGGGTCACATGGTAGGGGGAGGAATGATAAAACCCCTGGAGGCCAAAATAGAAGCTGTTCGTGATTGGCCTAGACCCAACACCAAGAAAAAAGTCAAATCATTTCTTGGGTTGGTGGGCTACTACAGAAAGTTCATCCCGAGGTTTAGCGAGATTGCGGCTCCGCTGACCGATCTGACGAGGAAGACGGCTGATGACCGCATCCCGTGGACCAGCGACTGTGAGGAGGCGTTCCAGAGGTTGAAGGAGGCGTTAATCAACTATCCTGTCCTGCGGGCTCCAGACTTCGACCGGGAGTTCATCATCTACACAGATGCGTCTAACAGCGGGGTAGGAGCAGTTCTGTGCCAGGAGGATGAGAATGGTGACCAGCATCCAGTGTCCTACCTGAGTAGGAAACTTCAAAAAGGTGAGAGACATTTGGCAACCGTGGAGAAGGAGTGTTTGGCCATAGTCTACGCGATCCAGAAGGCCAAGCCTTACATCTGGGGAAGACATTTTATTCTGTGTACTGACCATTCACCATTGCAATGGTTAAAGACAATGAAAACCCACAATAGCAAACTTATGAGGTGGGCTTTAAACCTACAGGACTATGACTTTGAAGTGAAGGTGGTCAGAGGGTCAGTGAACTGTGTTGCTGACGCCTTATCAAGAAGACCTGAAGAATGAAGACGGCGAAAGAAACATGGACTATGTGTATATAATGATGACAAAAGTTAAATGTACCTGGTTTTGAATTTGGTTTGTAAGAATAAAGGTAAATTGATGTAATGTATATGGTAAATGTTTAAATGCCTAAATGGTAAATGTTTAACTTAGAATATAAGTATAAGTAAGTGTAATATGGTATGTATAGCTGTTGTTGTGTATTTTATACAGGTTGTTTTTTGGTGAAAAGCACGTTAGCTTTCCCCCTACAAAACAACTTATAAAGAGGGGAGGTGTTACATACAGCACTGATGTTACCTGTCTGTCATGGGTTTGGAGGGAAAGTTCCATCCTATGGAGAGTGGAAGGCGGGACATCAGGAGGAGGGGCTGTACTGTATAAATATGAGATGCTAAGAGACGCTGAGAGACACTGGGTTGTGACGAAGCAGCAGCTGGGAAGAATAAGCTGTTGTGGGAGTCTGTGTGTCAGACAGGGTACTACTGTGTGTCAGAGTACCAACCTGATAGGTTCAGGTGTCTGTTGGTTAGCCAGAACTGATAGGTTCAGGGTCTGTGCTTCAAGTTAAGGGTTCTGGGTGAACCAAACTGTGTGTATGTATGAGTGAGAATAAGCCACGTTACTTTATCTTATTCACCTGATTGTTTTCTTTTTCCCTGTGTGTATTTAAATAAACCTTATTCTTTTTATTGTTTAAAAATCCATCCCTGGTCTGTGTGACTTCTTACAGGGAATGGTTGGTGGCAGCTTAGTGTAACTGTGTGGCAGATCCCAGTAGGTCTGGGTTTGTCACACTATCTAGTTGGCAACCCTAACTGATGTTGGTTCAGTGCTGAAATGTTCCATTGCTCATGTCCTTGTTTTGAGCTGAATTCCAACATCTGAATGGACAAATGAGCTGCATCCAAGGGTACTAAAGGAACTTGCGGGTGTAACAGCAGAGCATCTGTCTAAAATCTATGAAAAACCTTGGAGAAGAGATGAGGTCCCTGAAGACTGGAGGACAGTAAATGTCATCTCCCTTCAAAAGGGGGAAGAAAGAGTACCTGGGCAACTCTTGACTCATCAGTTTGACATTGATACGAGGAAGTCTTAGAACAGATAATTGAATAGTCAGTATGTGAGTGCTTAGAAAATATCAGCATAGATTTCTCAAAAACAAATCATCCTGGATTAATCTTACCTCTTTTTTTTTTAATGAAGCCACATGTTTAGTTGATGACGGGAATGCTGCAGATGTAGCTATCTTGATTTCAGCAGGGCTTATGATAAGAGCCCTCATATATCTACGGTAAAATCTGGGCTAGATGATGCTACCATTAAGTGGATTTGTAGCTAATTGACAGACTACACTCAAAGAGTGCTTCTTTATCATCCTGGAGACAAGTGATGTCACATGGTTCTTTCCTAGGCTTGTTTTTCAACATTTTCATATACAACTTGAATGAGGGTCTGGAGGTAATACTCAAATTTGCAGATGACACTAGACTGTGAGGGGTGGCTAATAGGTCAAAAGACAGAATTAGGATTCAGGAAAACCTTAACAGCTGTAACAGAAAACAGTAAAAACAAACAAAATGAGTTTCAACAGGGAAAAACATACAGTACAGTTCTACATGCAGGCAAGAAATACCAGATGCACAAATGCAGGATGGGAGATAGCTGGCTTGGCAGTAGTACATGTGAAAAGGATTTAGGAGTCTCACTACTCTTGGCAGTTTACATATAAAATAAAGACAATATAAAACACAGAAACAGCGAAACATCTACAAACGGGAGTTCCTACTCCAGTCCTCTGAAGATGCCAGCCACAGAGACTGGCGAAACGTCAGGGAGAACAACCTTCAGAACACGGTCAAAGAGCCCGAAAAACCCACAACAACCATCTACAAACTAATAATCAAATAAATCAAATATAATATGTGGCTCAATTCATAAATAACTTAGCATACCATGAGTTAAACATGAGTCAATAATGTGATGAGGCAAGAGAAAAAGCTAACATGAGACTTGGCTGTGTCCACAGAAGCATTACAATCTAACAATGTGCCCAATAGGAAAATTAATACCACTGTGAGATTTCAGCATGAATATGTGCAGCTGGCCTGGATCTATGGTATGGGTCTTTTGAATTGCTTCCTATGTAACAGAATTCCTTTAAAGAAATGCACACATCCACTTTAGGTACTACATGAGAAGAAAACAGAAAACATGGTATATGTCCTCACCACTGGGGCAAACAGCAGCTGGAGGAATTGACTGTGATGATGAAAATTCAAAAGTGGTTGGAGCTTCTAGGAATTTTCATTCAGGAAATTAACTTTTTCAGAGTTTCAAGAAATGACGTAAGAAAACCAGTTTAAACAACGACTCCTTTCCCCTGCTTCAGACAACACATCAGCTAGCTACACTTGTATTAGAGTAAAGGTAAAGGTAAAGGTTCCCCTTGACTTTTTTAGTCCAGTCGTGTCCGACCCTAGGCAGCGGTGCTCATCCTGTTTTTCAAGCCGTAGAGCCAGCGCTTGTCCGAAGACAGTTTCAGTTGTCATGTGGCCAGCGTGACTAGGGAACACCATTTTACCCTCCCACCAAGGTGGTCCCTATTTATCTACTTGCATTTGCATGCTTTCGAACTGCTAGGTTGGCGAGGAGCTGGGACAAAGCAATGGGAGCTCACTCTGTCACATGGGTTCGATCTTACGACTGCTGGTCTTCTGACCCTGCAGCACAGAGGCTTCTGTGGTTTGGGCTGCAGTGCCACCACGTCCCTATATTAGAGTAAGGAGGGGCAAAAATCAATCATAGTCTGATGCATAAAGTGTGATAAGGGCCTCCAAAACCTGTATGTTTGTAACTATACTATATCCTTTCTAGTAAAATTGCAGATACTTCCACCAGAAAATGTCTACTTTGAGTATGGAAAAGGTCACAAAATGCCATTTAAATCAGTCACTAGGCAGTGATATTTAGTTTATAAGAGGGGCAATGAAGCATTAATGTTTTAGGTTGAGTCAGTTGGAGAATTTTAAGAGAACAGTTATTATCCCTTTCTCATCCCTTTCTTATTTTAGAAGATATGCCTTTGCTGTTTTCTGAGAGTCGCCTAGAGGGAAGGGAGACAAAGAATAAGTTAGCAGGCAATAAGAAAACAATCCTGACACAGCATTTGTTTCATAACACTGGGCTACACAAAAATCCTGAAAGTGTTTCATGTCAGACTGCAAGAGGTAGAGCGAGTACTATAAAAAAAATTCTGTGCACATAGAAACCACATGTTCTGGAGAAATGATCTAACAAGCTAACTAGTTATGGGCTCAACAGAACAAACTATCAAGTGCATACACGTTTGGATACAGAATCATATTGAGAGAGACAGATAGCCTCCAAATCACATGAAGTGCAAATTCTCCTCTATTCTCCTCTGTTTGGCATTGGTTGGATCTCGGTTTGAGTACTGTGTCCAGTTCTGGATGCCACACTTTAAGAAAGACGCCAACGAACTGGAAGAAGTTCAGAGGAGGGCAACAAGAATGCTTAGGAAACTGGAAACAAACCCTGTGATGAAAGACTGAAAGAACTGGCCATGTTTAGTCTTGAGAAAAGAAGACGAAGGGGACAGATGACAAACCCATTCAAACATTTGAAAGTTACTCATACAGGAGCTGTTCTTAATCATTCCAGAGTGCAGTACATGTAATAATAGACTCAAGAATAGACTCAAGAAGCCAGATTTCAGTTGAATATCAGGGAAAATTGCCAAGTGTAGGAGCAGTACGACGATGGAACCAGTTACCTCAAGATATGGTGAGCACTCCATTGCTAAAGGCATTCAAGAAAGAGTTAGTCAGCCATCTGTTAGATATACAGTGGTGCCTCACAAGATAAATGTCTCACGGGACAAAAAACCTGTAAGATGAATGGTTTTTGTGATGGCTATGGTGCCTTGCAAGATGGCTTCTTCTATGGCCGTCCTTCACAAGACAATTTTTTCCCCAAGACCGATGCCTCACAAGATGAAAAAAATGCATTAATCCTGCAAGGTTCTCATAGGAATGCATTGCAAGATGATTTTTGCAAGACAATTTTTTCACAAGACAGCGCTTCTCATGGAATGAATTACATTTGTCTTGCGAGGCATCACTGTACTTTGATTTGGATTCCTGCACTGAGTGGTAGGTTGGAATCACTGGATTACTCCATTATTCTATGATTGTATGATCTTAGAGTAGCCATTTTGCAAGTTTTGCTATGTAGAGTGAGGTAGAGTCGTAAAACTTGTGATTGCCACCCTACTACCACCTGAAGTGGTATAGTCTAAGAGCAAATTTCCATAGATTTGTGGATGACAAATGTGATCTTGCAGATGTTTTTGATATGCCACACCCATCAGACTTAACAAACAGACAATGCTGAGTGATAAGAGATTCTGCTCTCCAGAAACCTCTTGAGGACCATAATTGCTCCCTTTTTGTAAACTGTGCTCAAATGTTGATCAATTCTGCACCGGAATGGAACCTTTCCTTTAATATTTCCCTTGTGTTGATTTATGGGTTGAACCCCTTCTCTTAAGTTGCACACAGCTGTAGTAGTTGCAGAAGTAGCAGTAATAAGATGGTGGTGGTGATCTGGATGACAAGTGGTTGCAAAAGCTAATGAAACATCATTACAGATATTGTAATATTCACACTTATCTTCATTGTAGCTATCTAACCCAACTTTTATAAGGATAAAGGGAATGATTATGTTAATAAATTTCAATACTCAAATGTGGAGTGGGTGGGTTTGTACACACAATTGCCAGATATTCTTTTATTGCATCTCTTTCCCATTTGTTCTCTGGAGAGTAGGGTATACATCATTAGGCCTTATAATCTCTAATCACAGGAATTTTCCCATCAAGCATGAAGACCTGCCATACATATTGTTAATAAATATTATAGATCACATGTTTGCACTCATAAGCAATCTGCACAGGGACTGCATTCTGTATGGCTACGCTGGGATTGTCATAACAGCAGTCTGTTCACACCCTGCCTGTGTTCACTGAGAACTTTTCTTTTTTGCTTTCTTTGCTATTTTCTGGTTTTTATATTCACAGACCTTGTGTCTCTTATTAAAACCATTCTTCATAGGAAACTTAGAAAATAGTCAACGGAGTCATAGAAATCAATCTATTTGTGAATGAATCACACAGCATATGAATGTTTTATGCAGTCTCTTAGTCACCCAGCTCAGTTCATTACAAACTGGAATATTATTGCAAAAGAGGCAGGCAGTTTAAAAATTTTCTTCTGCCTCCTTTTATGACTTTCATGGTTGACCATAATCCCAACAGCAGTTACACATTTCCGGGTACTCAGATTTTATGATAATCACCTCTCTTATTAAGAAGCCTATTCCAAAAAAAAGCAAAGCTTGCTTTGTTTTCATGGAGATGGTCCATTATGGTGACTGGGGCCCCGCTCCCTAAGTCCCAGCTACATCTGTCCTATTTTGCAGAAATACTCCTGTCTTTGAAAGCACTTTCTGTTTGAGAGTTGTTCAGCCCAAATCTGGTATCCAAACAAACCTAATTTCTTTGGGGTTCCGGCAAAGTGACTACACAGCTAAGATGCAATCTCTAGGGTTTGGTAAGATTTTATTTATTTATTTATTTGGTCATATTAATAGGCCACCATTCTTCTGATAAGGGGACTGCAAGCAGCTCACAGTGTTAAAAGAAAGTAGAATTTAAAAAATTATGATGATCCAGAGGTCATCAGGAGCATCTTTTGAGTCTCAGGTTTTGTCTGTTTTTCATGTTGGTAGCTTGACTATTCCTCTGTTTTGTGTAATGTGACATATGATGCATTAGATCTGATTTTTTTAAATTAAAAAGAGAGAGTTATCCTATAATTTTAAAAACCAGATAAAACAACTTCCCCCTCCCCCTTGGTTTTTGTCAGCAATAATGTGGCTTACACCTGTTTACAGCACAACTGGCTAGGACTCCTCAACATGCCATGTGTATGCTGCACAACTGAGTAATGGTTCTTCCCAGTGGTTTATTTGCCCAGTCTGCCTAGACAAGCTTCTGATTTACTTGTGGACTATTGTTGACCTTGAAACAGCACACAGCCCTGTTTCATGAAATAGACTGCATCCTTTCATTTGGTGGAGATGGTAGTGGACTTTCGTAAACACCCCCCTTGTATACTCCAACATTCCATCTTACGCAGCACGGTCTCTGTAGTAGAGTCGTTCAGGTTCCTGGGCTCTGTACTCTCTCGGGATCTGAAATGGTCAATTAACATTGATGGCATCATTAAAAAAGCTCACCAGCGTCTGTACTTCCTACGACAACTTCGGAAATTCAGTGTCCAGTTTTACAGAGGCATTATCGAATCTGTCCTCTGTTCTTCCATAACTGTTTGGTTCGGTTTGGCAACCAAACTGGACAAGAACAGGCTTCAAAGGACTGTCAGAATTGCTGGAAGAATAATCAGAGCTGATTTGCCATCAATGGAAGAGTTGTACATTGCACGGGTTAAAAAGAGAGCGGAAAAGATTGCAGCAGATCCACGGCATCCTGGTCACAACTTGTTTAATCTTCTCCCCTCTGGTCGGCGATACAAGACGCTATATACTAAAACATTGAGGCACAAAAATAGCTTTTTTCCCTGTGCCATCAAATTGTTGAATTTGTAACTATCTGACGCAACTGGGAGTTGAGGCAATTGGTTTTTTGTAGAAATTTGCTCTTATTGTCTTGTGTATTCACTGTTTATGGTGTGTGTGTGTGTGTAGTGTTTTTAAGTGTGGCCGTGTATAGTGTTTTTAAGTGTGGCCGACAGCCATATTAAATTCCGGGTATGGTTTACATACCTGGCCAGTAAATAAATAAATAAATAAATAAATAAATAAATAAATAAATAAATAAATAAATAAATAAATAAATAAATAAATAAATAATAATAATAATAATAATAATAATAATAATAATAATAATAATAATAATAATAATAATAATAATAATAATAATAATAATAATAATAATAATAATAATAATAATAATAATAATAATAATAATAATAATAATAATAATAATAAATTTGTGGTGGTATATAGCTTAGTCTTCTCTCTTGCCAAGCAAACTCTTAAGTGGCCTCTTCTAGCCCTATCCAGTCATTTTAAAGATATGTTTATGAAAAGAGGGTGAGTCTGAAGGACAATGGAAGGGCAGTGGATCTGAAATGCAGAGGTCTCCCATGTAAAGGGGGAGCACCCTAGACCCACCCTGCAATCCGTGGTTTTCAATTCCTATAAAATACACATTTGGAAATTTGCAAGGCAGTGAAAGAACTTCTCATGAGATAGACACTTCCTTGGATGTTTAGCTTTCTTCTTGTATACTTCATTCAACCCTGTTTTGCGTATCTTTTGAATGGAACTGTAATCTCCAGCTGTTTGGGGATTTGTCTGTGGTTCTTGATATCATTGAACATCAGCTAATGCAGCAGAGATTAACTGCCCATGTTGAATTATCTATTGTACTATCAGTAATATTTCTTTTCATTGAAGCAGCTTGTGGTATATAAACCTCTTTATCTGTTCTGCAACATTCGTTATTTCTGGGGTGCCAGAATTAATGTGCATTTTCTGCTCCCCTCATCCCAAGATTAATAATAACAAAAAGAAATAATAGTTACTGATTTGTTTATCCTGGGGTCATCCATGCCTCCCTCCTAGCAGTTATAAATAGATGTTTTGTTTCTTCCTACTGTCAAGGTTTGTAGTCTTGACGATAAGAGAGAAAACAAAAAGACATGAATCATCCAATGAAAGTATTAGGTGCAAGAAATACAGGTGCAAGAAACACTGAGTTGTTCATCTACCTTGTTTGAACAGGTGAATGTAGAAACAGAAGAGAACTGAAGCTGAATAAATGGAATTTCGAAAAGTGAAATGACAGAATGAGTTCCATACCATGTGTTTTTTAAATTGCCACACAGTACCAAAATATGATTCATTCCCATGTTTCACCACATGATTTGTGGGTTTAGATAATTTTACCAACCCCAGTGGGCTCTAAGCACACGTGAAAAATAAACAATCCAATATATTGGTGGGTCTCCTACTCATATGGAAGAAAACTGGGGCGAATGTGAAAAAGAAAAGGAACGAGGTGAGCATTTATTTATATTTATTTAAACTATCTTTACCCCACTTGAAAAGAACTCAAGGCAGCTTACATCACTAAAAGACGATATTTAATGCCATAAATAGTGAGTATACAAATGACTGGTGCTGAAAGAAAACCTTAGAATGAAAATTATAAAGGATGTTTTGATTTTAAATCTTCCTCTGTACTCTTTTTGTGATCAAGGAAACTACTTGGTTTTAATTTCACAGTAGAAGGTCATAGCTGACTTGAGTTCTCACTGTTGAGAAGTTCTTCCTAATGTTTCTGTCTGAGTTGATTTTAAGTTATGAAAACCCTATGTGGCTGCGTATGATAACGTCCGTTTAGTCGTTTAACTTATCATTAACAGCCCTGCTCAGGTCTTCCAGGTTAAAAGCCATGGCTTCCCTTATTGAGTCAATCTGTCTCATATTTTCCTCTTTTCATAGTATCTTCCACTTTACCAAGGCAAGAGTCTTGCTTTCTCATGATATATCCTAAATATGGTAAGTTCAGTTTAGTCAGTTATCTTTTCTACTGAGAGTTCAGACTACAATCCATTTGTTCCTTTTTCTGGTGGCCCACAGTGTATCCCTAAAGCTGTTCTCTAATGTCTCATTTCAAATTAATTGATTTTTCCAACAACAACAACAACAATAATAATAATAATAATAGAGTCCATTCCCTGTCTAGGACGCATTGTGGGGGATCAAACTCCCAATTTCTGGCTCTAGAAAACTAAACCCCTGAGCTATCCAGCAGTTGGATCAGCCCCCAGACTCAGTACCGTTAAGGAGAGTACGCGAAATATTAACCATCCTGGTAAAGACTAGCCTTCATAATGTACTTATATTTTTAAATTTTCTTTCATAGGATTCCCTGTGGATGGAGAGAAATACAGAGCTCAGGGAATGATTACGGCATGTCCATAATCAGTTATTCATGTAGGCCTTGGCCTACAAGAACTCTGGCAATTTTTGTGCCCAGTTTTCATGTACTTAAAATTGTATCTGAACTTGTGGCTCTGCTGTGCTCCAGGGATTACAACATCGTTTCATACTGAGCGTGTTTTGTTGTCCTTCTGTAGCTCTAATTCTAGCCTCAGGAGCCTTAATGGGTTTTGCTCATTGTTTCCTTCCTTCCTGATGGTTTCCCAATTATTTTGACTCCAGGGACTATTTGCAGAGTTTCCACAGGAAAACCCAGGAAATCTTGCCATTGTTGTATTAGTACCAGAAGAAAAGATTATTTTAGCTATCCACCCCGAAACAAAGCTAGGAGGAGAGCATAGGGAACAAATGCAAAGAAACTCACCACTCTTCTGCTATATGATTTCATGTAGCGTTATCTCTAACATCCAGAGCACCGTGTTGCTTCATGTCATTATTTCTAATCAATCAATCAATTCTCCCCATACCACATGGAGGTTTTCCTAACAACATTCTGGACCAATAGGAAAGTGCTCTATACATAAATGCTACAGCTGCTGTAGGTCATACATAATGTAGTTTACACATAAATGTTAAAGCTGCTGTAGTATAACAACAACATGGCAGATATGGGCCTGAGAAGCTTTGTCAAGACAGGAAAGCCTGCCCTCTGTGATAGAATTGGGAAGGGAAGAGAAAGAGAACATTGAATGTGATCCCATGGGGAAACAGATTGCATTTTGGACTGCTTGTCGTGCAGTCTGGTGGGATATGTTTCCCAGGGATCACACAATGTATGGAGGATTGCGCTTCAGCCCTATTCCAATTCATTTCTTAGAGCTAAGACCTTTTAGGGTTGGACTGGAGTAATTCCCTGACAGACAGAAGGGCTGCTTTAATAAAGATCGCTCCCTGCAAAGCGACTCTTTCCAGTGCAATTTGACGTGTGCCTTTCCCACCGTCTGATCGCATCCACAGACTCACCGGGCCTTGGAACTGATCTAAGCACAATGGTAGTCGATTCTCTGCCTGAAAGAATGAAGGCAGCGGATTCATCCTATGTCTATTCTTGATACACACATTTCACTGAACTACCTTTTGAATTAAACTAGGTTTTGATTTAATCTGTTAAATACTGAGCATTATGTTTACTTCCCTCAGCATTGGTTATGTATTCTGCATGCTGATCCCTGTTTTTTTTTTATGTGTGTGTGACTGTACAGATTAACCAGTTTTCCTCGGCATAACTGTTTGTGAACCTCAGGCCACTTTGTCAGATGCAACTGAAGCATGTGCAATTAATGCATATGGATGCAAGTGGAGAACTTGCATATGGTGCAGGTGCTTTTCTTTCTCAGCTCTGTAGCTCTAAGATGGGGAGGTGTTACTTTCAAATTGGCAGCAAGACCCATTGACTTCATGGAAGATCCATTCCTGGTAGTAACAAAAAATTGCCAGAAAAGGTTTGTTTATCTGTAGCAATACAACTTAATTCATTTTTGGCCTTTCTTTGAGTGCATAAGGGATGTGGTGGTGCTGCAGGCTAAACCGCAGAAGCCTCTGTGCTGCAGGCTCAGAAGACCAGCAGTCGTAAGATCGAATCCACGCGTTGCTTGTCCCAGCTCCCACCAACCTAGCGGATCAAAAGCGTGCAAATGCAAGTAGATCAATAGAGACCACCTCAGTGGGAAGGTAACAGCGTTCCGTGTCTAAGTCGCACTGGCCATACGACCACGGAAGATTGTCTTTGGACAAAACACTGGCTCTATGGCTTGGAAACGAGAATGAGCACCACCCCCTAGAGTAGAACACAACTGGACAAAAATTGTCAAGGGGAACCTTTACCTTTACCTTTGAGTGCATGTCTTCTTGGATTGTCATCAACACTTCAAAATTAACCACTGTAATGCTGATCTTGAGTCAGACCAATGAATCATTTTTTTCCCTTGTAATATTTGTTTTATCAGTAAAAAGTCAGGCTCCCAGGATGTGGTCTTTCTCAGGAACCCCTAACCAAGACCTTTAAAGAAGAAATGAGAGGGACTGAACTGGACATTATCTATGCAAAGCATGTGTTCTGAGATTATTCATCTCTACTGGAATACCTACCCTGTATGGCTGCCAGTGTCATACAGTTGACATCACATGCAAGTTAACATCGTTTCATAGAAAGTTATAAAACCAAATAAAAAAATCAGAAACGATAAAATACACTCAACCCTTATTATTTGTTCAGCAATTCTGAATAACTATTTTGAACTCAAACTTCATATCTAGATTCAACGATCACATCATATGATCACATCATATGCAGTTGCGACCTTCAAAAAATTGTCTCAGTGAAGATTTCCAGAACACCTTTGATGGATGAGTATATGCTTCATGTTTAAAAACATTTCTACAGCATTGTTCCTATTTTAAAATAGGGTGTTTGAAAAGACCTCCGCTTACTAAAGACATGTCAGACTGAAGGTTGTGTAGCTGAAGGCTATGCATTTGGAGCTAACTATTGTTTGGAGGAGTACCAGCAGTAAATACAAAGCTCTTTCAACTCAGGGAATGAAAAACAGACTTGAAATACAAATAATTTTAGTCTTATGGATCTCTTGTGCAATGAGTGGAGATAATAGACCTTTAGAAAGCAAATGATTCTTCAAAATATTCATACTCACAAAGGAACTATAGGATGGCAAAGTATGAAAGTCCAAGGGCTACCCAACAAAAATTAGCAACTCTGATTAGAGTTAGAACACTAGATTACAAGCCACCTTCTTCATCTATGTTCACAATTAGACAAATCATAAAGTAATATGTGGCAGCCCCCTTTTTTTGTGGATTGGCAGATCTAGCCATAAAGTACAGATGGTCAGATTCAAAATGTGCATTTTACCACATTTATAAACACACCGAGAAAGAGCCAAGAATTCTATCAAAATATTTAGGAATTGTGGAAGAGTGCAGATAATTTGTCTGTGGAGAAGGTTCAAGCCAGAACACATGAGATCCTGTTCCTCAAGCTTCATTGTGGGCATATCATTCTAAAAGGTCGCGCCTAATGAGATGAGTGGAAGCCATTTCTAGAGGTTTCCAGAGACCTGGGTTCAAATCCCCACTTCTCCATGGAAACTCACGGGGGAGCCATGTGGCACTAATAGAAGCACACACACACACACACACACACACACACACACACACACACACACACACACACACACACACACACACACGTGGCACTAATAGAAGCACACACACACACACACACACACACACACAAAGATGGAATGGTGTAAAAAGTAGTAAAGAGTGTTGTTAATAAACGACTCTCATTCTTAAATCAATCCCAACTTGCCTCAGAGATCAGAATGTTCCACAAGCCAGTGTGCAGATAAATGTATACCTTTTTAAAATATTAAAACTCCCATGCATAACGTGGTTCATCCAGCTTTATTGGCAAGTATTTTACTGCAGCAGGTTACACTCGCTGCAAGGATAATGTGACTGCATTTCACCCCCACTTTCCCCCAAGGACATTCTGAAAATAAGATATAATATGCTGGGTATTTTATCATAGTAGGTAAAATGTTAATAAATGGATAAATCTGAACACCTGCAGAGTCTTTTTGGTGCTTGGAGAAGTTTGAAAAGGGCCTAGTTAATATCTCCGGGATTTTTGGAAATCAAATACTGTATGAATGCCATGCCTCTTTCACCTCTAGGCCACCAATCCTGAATAAAGTTTCATCCAAAGTTAGAAGAAATAAGTGCTCTGAAGTTCATTGGAACCTGATTTAAGCAAGCTCCCTTCCTAGAATATAATTAGAGTTGTAAAATCATAGAATAGTGGAGTTGGAAGGGGCCTATAAGGCCATCGAGTCCAACCCTCCTGCTCAATGCAGGAATACAAATCAAAGCAGATTTGACTGATGGTTGTCCAATTTTCTTTTGAATGCTTCATGTTCTGTGTTATTAACTATTTATGTCTACATTAACAAACAAATTAGATTTTGAACTAAGGGAGGCCTTGGCACCATTTCCATTTCTTCTTGGGTGGCAGCCCTGGGCAATTCACTCCTCTTTATTAGAAACAGAGCTTGATGTACAAATACTAGGGGTTTTTTGCCACTGGTGACCAGAGGAGGGCACTACATGTAAATCCAGTAATTAACATAATCATATCCAGTGTGATGTAGAAGATAGAGTGATGGACTAGGATTCTGGAAGCTGGTGTTTGAAACCCCATTTATGCGTGGAAACTCATTGGGTGAATGGAACTGGTAAAACCACTCCTTAAATATCTCATTTACCTTAAAATCCCTGTTAGGGTTGCTATAAGTCAGTTGTGACATGATAGCACACAACCGTCCAGAGGGAGGAATTTGGAACCATCTGATTCAGGCTTTGTTGTTGTTTGGTCGTTAAGGCGTGTCTGACTCTTCGTGACCCCATGGACCAGAGCACGCCAGGCCCGCCTATCTTCCACTGCCTCCCAGAGTTTGGTCAAATTTATGTTGGTAGCTTCAATGACACTGTCCATCCATCTCGTCCTCTGGCGTCCCCTTCTCCTCTTTCCTTCACACTTTCCCAACATCAGGGTCTTTTCCACGGAGTCTTCTCTTCTCATGAGATGGCCAAAGTATTGGAGCCTCAGCTTCAGGATCTGTCCTTCCAGTGATCCCTCAGGGTTGATTTCCTTCAAAATGGATAGGTTTGTTCTCCTTGCAATCCAGGGGACTCTCAAGAATCTCCTCTAGCACCACAATTCAAAAGCATCAATTCTCTGGCTTAAAATGCCTTAAAAGGATGTATGTTATCTCACACATGAGCTATCCTTCTGTTCACACTGTTTATTCTCCCATGAGAATATCCATACAGGTCTTTTGATCACTGGTTTACTTGTGTGTAATTTTATCCAGTTTATTCATGGGCAAGAAGGCAGCAGGAACAGCATAAGAGGACAGTGGCAAGATGGCAAGTTTACGGCAGCAGCGTCGGGGGAAAGGTTGGGGTGATGGTTGGGGAGAGAGAAGGGACACAACACTCCTTTCCCCCACCTTTCTGCTCAGCTGGGGCTCTGCTGAGGTTGTACTGCCTTGCGGGGACATAGCCCAACGAATCAACATAGCCCCTTCCCTGGGGCCATCATTCAGTGGGTAATGATGACTTTCCTATGTGGCACAGCGAAACCTAGCATGGAATACATATTATATGCATTGTACCAAAATACACCTCCTGTTTTAGAATTGTGCTGCACCAGCTATGGAAATATGAAGAGGTGTCTCCATTCTCTCTTTTAAGGTCACCATCCACCTAATACATCCCAGGGTTGCCACCTTAGATAATATTGCCCACACTCCATTTGGGTGCAAACTAACCATCTACACAGGCAACACAACAGGATAATTAGGACTGCTCCGAATTGTGCACAATAAACAGAAGCCCTACTGCTGTGGCAGAAAGGAATGAGATGGCTTTAAAAGGGGGCAGAACAGACCACTGTATGTCAAAACGTATGTTTTGAACCAAACCACACCAAAACCAGTTAGTTAGGCGCTAACTAATTAACATCATAGTCCACAAAGATTCTGTCACACTAAGTCAGGTGATATTAGAAGTCCAATCTAGAGCTGTTCCTTAACAGATTCACAGGACTTAGCTCAATCTAGCCAACTTATTCCCCAATAATCATTTGATCCTCCTTCTCTCACCGAGTCAGCGGCCAGCCTCCCAATCTGCATGTGGATTTCCCTTCTTCTCTTCCTGCACCTTGAGGCCTTTCCACCTCTCTCCAAGGCATGGAGGCCACACTTGGTCCTGAGCACCTAAAATGCTTAACCTCAATTTCTTATCTATAGAATACACATTATGGTATATGATTGTGTTGGTTCATTGTGATAGCAAACTACACAAACATGGCATTTACTGTGCAAATATTAGAACTACCAAGTGATGGGTGATTGCATGTTTTTTTGGACATGCCTGGCTACATTCTGTAAAATTCAGTCCTGCTATCCAGACCTAGTGGAAAGCCAATGATTACCTAAGCAGCAGATCCACTGTTACAGCCGTCTTGCTTTGTGATTAGAGGGCCTGCAGAACCAGAAGAAATACTTCAATGCAGAAATGTCTCCAGTGAAGCCTCTCCATCATTTACATCCTGCTGGTCCTGAGCATCATCAGTGTGCAGCGTGCAATGCATGAACAGACTAGTTATGGCTGTCACAGTTATACACTGTCTCCTTTGCTCAAAGTCCCTACCATGTATCTGTTCTTTGGAGAAACATTCTATGGGCCATACAAAGGCAAGGGCAGGTGATATATTTATGGCACCACTAAAAAAAATTAAACAAATAGGTAACCTTCCACCTAAACTGGTCTTCATCAAATTATGCACCAATATATTGTAGATAGGAGGCAGTGTCAAGTATGTTTCTTAAAGGTTAGTTCAAAGATGGAGCCTGTAAATAATAGTCAGGGTATAAGTTTCAAACTCCAGTTCACCCACCTAGCCATTAGTTGGATTTTCTCTCTCACCTCCTAAAACAAAGGACGACTATTAATCTGCATTTACCTCCCTATTTCCATCTCTAGAATCTCCAAGTTCCTACTTGGCTGGGAGAAAAGGTAATACTGAAAGGTGGCAAGCTCCCACTAGAGAATTGGGAATAAAATTTAGCCTATACTCCCACCCAGGTGAAACCAACTGAAACCAAATTAAAGCCAGAATTAATAATATTATAATGTAGTTAGAAGCAGATGTTGCTTTCAATTGCTGTCTGCTTGGCGGATGTTAAGAGTCCATGTTGTTTTCTACATGGTGCTTTGGGTGGCTATTCAGGGTATTCTCCGCAGTTTAGAACAAAGCAAATGAAGCCACATGGTCCTTACAAAATACAAAGGCATGGGCAGTTGATACCTTTATCAGGCTTATAAAAAACTAAAAATAATTGTTAGCTTTTGACCTAAAACCAGTCTTCATGAGGCTGTGCACCAATATATTGTTGATACTCGCAAGCCACAATGGGGAATCAAATGCCCAACCTCTGGCTCCTAAACCACTAAGCTATCTAGCCAGTTAGCTTCTAACTACAAGTTTCTAGCTGTCCATATATCTATTATTTCAACCTTGTTTCAATTCCTTCCTTTCTGGAGGCACCCAGGGCAGCTCCCAGAAATGCGTGAAAGGCAGATGAACTTTTTTGTTGTTGTTGTTATCGCTGCCTTTGCTCCTCCTCCGCTCCTGAGGCTGCACTGCTTTGTACACATGCTTTGGAAGGATTTCTGCAAAAACCGACCTCAACTAGCAGCTGCTGGTGCCCATGGAAACTAATAAGGCAAGAATATGGGTGATCAGAGAGACAGCTCCAACATCTGAGCCTTGCCTTTACTATTGCTGCTGTGTCCTCTTCCTGTCTCTGTGGAACCCCATTCCCACATATGCTCACATTTATACCCCTTCTTTCCTCGAGGAAGCCTAAAGCAACATACAAAACCCTTCTCCTCCCTTTTTATCTTCCCAACAACCTATGAGGTAGGATAGGCTACGAGAATATGATTGGATGGAGCTTATCCAATAAGTGTCATGCCTCAGTAATGACTAGATCTTTGATCTGTCCAAGTCTTAATCCAACATTCTATGTTGGATTAACATTAACTCATACTGAGTTTTTCCCCCACATACATTCTGTTGCATCATTGGGAGATGAAGCAAATATTATATTGCCAGTGTATTCCGCTCCAAAGGAAATTATGTCCAGAAACTGCTGCATCTCCAATTTCTTATTACTCAGAGGGGCCAAAATAGAACTGAGATCTCTCAAGTTCTAACCAGGTACTCTAACCACATTCTCAGACACACGTGCAACCACTTTGGAGTCAGATGCTTTTGAGATGAAATGCACGAGAGAATCATAACTATTTTCAATAATATACGGCAGGGGCATTTTCTTGTTTTATTTTGTCCATCGACCAAAGGTATGTTCTTGTTTTATTTTGTCCATCCACAAAAGCACTACTTTGAGAAATAAACAGGGTTTATTTATACTTTCCCTCTTTTGAACGCTTGGCCAGCTATTTTATGATAAAGCCAAACACTACAAATTGCCTAACAACATGCTCCGTTTGAAGCATTTTTTAAAAATAGCAATACAAGCAAGCAGTTTAGGTGGGAAAGGACACATTACTTCTTCTTTTCCCCCCAGCACAATCCTATGCATGTTTGTTCAGTGGTAAATTCCTCTATACTGAATTATACATTTTAATATATATTTGGTTTGTATCCCATTTTGATCCTTGAAAAAAGGATGAAAAGCAAAAAAATTTCTATCTATCTATCTATCTATCTATCTATCTATCTATCTATCTATCTATCTATCTATCTATCTATCTATCTATCTATCTATCTATCTATCTATCTATCTATCTATCTATCTACCTATCTATCTATCTATCTATCTACATACACACACATTATGTCATAATTAAAACATAATTAATGTAAACATAATTTATATAAACATAATTAAATTAGTATTAAAACAGAAATTATGTAAGTCATGGCAGCAAAAGGAAGCTAATTAATGAGCTGGCAGTCAGGTACCTGGTCCCATGTCAGACACACAACCAGCTGTGTGATCAGGCATACAACCAACATTTGCCATTGTGACTTATGCAATTACTTATTCCAGAGTAAAATCCTGGCAAGATTCTGGCCATTGGGTATTAAGTTTAATGCCAGAAGAACATACACTGAAGGACAATAAATTTCCAATGAAAGAACCATGCCAACTGTCTAAATAAATTGTGTGTGATTAGGTTGATTCCAACTTATAGTGACCCTTTCCAGAGTTTTGTAGGTAGAGAATATACTGCAGCTTGCCCATGGCTAGACAGACTGGCCTTTCTCTCAGGAGGCACAGTGAGGAATCAAATTCCCTGTCTCTGTCTGCACAGCCAGATATCTAAATTACTGAGGTATTCAGCCAACTGTCTGCCCGATTCCAGTTTTCAACAAAATGGAAAGAAGAAGCACTCTTTTCCCTGACCCCAAATTATTCTGCTTAACTCACTGCTATCCAAAGCAGCCTAGCACACTCTCACTCCTACTCCCCAGCTACCACTATTTTGTCCACAGTTCGTTTCGTTTAGTCATTCAGTCGTGTCCAACTCTTCGTGACCCCACGGACCAGAGCACGCCAGGCCCTCTTATCTTCCACTGCCTCCCGGAGTTGTGTCAAATTCATATTGGTTGCTTCGATGACACTGTCCAGCTATCTCATCCTCTGTCGTCCCCTTCTCCTCTTGCCCTCACACTTTCCCAACATCAGGGTCTTTTCCAAGGATTCTTCTCTTCTCATGAGATGGCCAAAGTATTGGAGCCTCAGCTTCAGGATCTGTCCTTCCAAGGAGCACTGAGGTTAGATCTCCTTGCAGTCCAGGTGACTCTCAAGATCCTCCTCCAGCACCACAGTTCAAAAGCATCAATTCTTCGGCAATCAGCTTTCTTTATGGTCCAGCTCTCACTTCCATAGGCCACTACAGGAAAAACCATAGGTTTGACTATGTGGACTTTTGTTGGCAAGGTGATGTCTCTGTTTTTTAAGATGCTGTCAAGGTTTGTCATCGCTTTCCTCCCAAGAAGCAGGAGTATTTTAATTTCGGGGCTGCTGTCTCCATCTGCAGTGATCATGGAGCCCAAGAAAGTAAAATCTGTTACTGCCTCCATGTCTTCCCCTTCTATTTGCCAGGAGGTGATGGACCAGTGGCCATGATCTTAGTTTTTTTGATGTTGAGCTTCAGACCGTTTTTTGCACTCTCCTCTTTCACCCTCATTACAAGGTTCCTAAATTCCTCTTCCTTGTCCACAGTAGTGCAGATTATTTATCAGTGGTTTTGAAGCTGTGCTGTCTGCTGCTTACTGCTTTCCTCCATCCATCCACCGGTGTTCTGCAATGACGGATCACTGGTAGGCTATATTGCCAAGTTAGCTTTCACTCTTTGGTTAAATATACAGTGGACCCTTGACTTACAGACGGCGTGGCTTACAGACTTTTTGAGTTACAGACTTCTCTGGCCACAAAATTTAGGTTTGACTTGCAGCCTGAGAATTGACTTACAGACCAGAAAAAAACCAAAATGGAACAAAAACGGCCTGTTACGGGATTAATCGGTTTTCAATGCACTGTAGGTCAATGGAGACTTGACCTACAGATTTTTTGACTTGAGAACCGCCTTCCAATACGGATTAAGTTCTCAATTCAAGTCCCCACTGTACTCATTGGCAGTGTAACTGCCCCCAGCTGGCCCATCAGGCTGTCTTCCTGTAAACCTTCCATGAGACAGACAATGGGGTGCAGAATCACTGCAAGTTTATTCAGAATCACTGCAAGTTATTCAACTTGGGTGTAACAGAGAACAACAAGTAAATGAATGATCAATCTTAATGAGTGGGATGCAGGGGTGGCACTGATCTTCTTTTCTTGCCACTGGGTGGGAAGGTACCAGCTCTCTGTCTCCCCTAGAGGCTGGATGACACCTTGGAGGTGGGTGGGGCAGGGAGTCCTGCAGCAAGGGTGGTTGATTGTGAGAGTCAGCCATCCCTGGATGGTGGTCTTATTATACGGGTTTTCATTCTCCCCCAGAGGGATGATCACTAGTCAGGAAGTTGAGGCCAGTGTCTCCAGGGAACATTAGTCAGGTTGGTGCCATCAAGTCTCTGTGGGATAGGGTTTCTTCAGCTCCCTTTCTTCCCTGGCACCATTCCTAGAGCTACCATTCTCCCCAGAATGCTGGCTTCTTTGGGGTTGTAGCTCTCCAAATCCTCTCTGTCCCCTCTGGTGAGATGAGCAGTTGCACCAACTTCCCATTTCAGAGGTCTTTTCACTCAACTAAGTCCTACCCTTCTCAGAAGTCAATGTTGGTTGATGCTCCACCTAATAGGCCTTCCAGTCTGACACCTTCCTTCCCTCCTTCCCGCAGTGCTCCCCTTCCTCCTGCTCCACCTCCCTGTTATCCCCTTACACTAGGGGCTCCCCTTCTCCAGAAGCTTCGCCCATGAGCATCTGTTCCACTCTGAACAGCTCTCTCACTCTTCCTCCATGCCTCTATGTTATGGAACTCTTTTCCCAAGCCATTGTGAAATATGACATCTCTGTGAGGATTTAGGAGAGGATGTAAGGCATTAATTGTTTTGACAGACTTTGGATAATTTTGATTTTATCAGTGTTTCCACCACTTTCCAGGTTGTGATTCTTGTTTTGCTTTTTTAGATCAATATGTAGGTTTTATACTTTTAGTCCATTGCATTACTATGGGTGTCCTCAGAGAGAAAAATAACACATAAAGGAAAATAATAAATAAATAAATAAATAAATAAATAAATAAATAAATAAATAAATAAATAAATAAATAAATAAATAAATAAATAAATAACCCTAAATGGGTGCAAACTGACAGCATAGAGGATTCTGGGCGGCAGGGTTTGCCCCTAAATTTTCTGAGGGATGTGTGTGGAACCTCTGGAAAGTGGCCATCTCTTTGGAAAGGTTGTTGACCACCTGCAAAGGAAAATCACAGAATTTATGCTGAAATTATGCTGTACTTTGGACATTGCACCCAGTTGATCCAACGTTTCTTCCCAATTACTGTATCATCATTCTAAAAGTTTGTTTTAAAGTATACTTATCAACTATTCACAAAGGCAGAGATAAATTGCTGTCAATAATAATTAGTCAAATTGCTAATGAATTACAGTGGCACACCTAGTGCAGCATTAAAAAGATAATTATTTTCAGCTGACTCCGGTGTTTCATCCATATTATCTATCAAGCTGCAACTCTGTATGGCACCATGATGTTAATAACTGAGTTTGTTGCTCAATTAGGCATTGAATCCATATTTCCATGACAGGTTTTCATCAATGAACGACAACACTGTGAATGTTAGAGCAGATTCACAAAGGTTATGGGTATGTTTATTCAGCGCTATGAATTAAATGCTTGTCCATACACTGTGCAAGGGGAAATTTGCAAATTTTCCAAGGGAGAAAGTGCCCACAGAATTTCGGAAGGGACACAAAAGAATGTGGTAACAAGATGGACTGGGCTTGTATTTTTGCAGAGGTCATTTCATTTTTAGAATATCACCCATACAAAGGGGAAAGGGGAGAACAGACAAGAATTGCACTTGGAGTACTTCTATTCTGTGTTCCAGTCAGTCAACTATGTCCTCCTTCACAACAATCCACTCCATTTCCTTATGATAATGTTTTCTGGATTTCCCACCTGAAAGCACTAGGGCAGCTTCCTTTCTGAACAGGAAGCCTGGGCAGAGCTAGTCCTAGCTGGGCCACAAAGCCTTCCAGATTAAATCTTTCTCCCAGGTGAGCCATGTGTCTATAAGTATCATTGGTTTGGAAGAATTCCTAGAATTATGGGATTTATAATACAGAATTTCCGAATGGCATATCCCTAGTACTTGGCATGTGGTATGGTTAGCATTAGAGATGGGGATGAAGTGCCAAAATTGCTTCATCTTGGTTTGTCGGGCCACTGAGAGGTAACTACAAATTACGCCCCCCCCCCAGTGGCCCAATGAACCATGAATCTGTGAGTTTTTTGGGCTCTTTGGCTGTGTTCTAAAGGTTGTTCTTCCTGACGTTTCACCAGTCTCTGTGCCCGGCTTCTTTAGAGGACTGGAGTAGGAACTCTGTCCATGCTCTGTTGCTGTTTCTTGGATAGTTGAGTATTTATAGCTGTGGGAACAGCTTTTATCCTTTTCAGGAGATAGGGTGATGATGGTGATCAGCGTGTTTTTGTTGTGGATGTATTGTTGTGATAAGGGGGAGAGATTATCTGTCACTGTGATTGATGGGTGCCTTTGAGAATACATCGAACCATGAACCTATTCATTGGTTCATTGGGTCATTTTTTTAAAGACAGCCCATGAGGCTATCTTTTAAAAAAAACAGCCTCTACAGCCTTCCTACGCTGTGGAGGAAAGGGGGACCCAAGCCATCTCCCAACCCCAGGGCTCGGATTCCCTCTCTGCTTATGCCCCCGAGGAACAGCTGATCTGCGGAGGCATAAGCAGATAGGGATAGATGAAGGGACAAATATAAAAGGGTTATATTCATTGCTTCATATTCATTCAGGATCTCTGGACCCCAGGAATACAAACCAATGAATACTTGACAAATCAGGGATGTTTGTTGAATATCCCGATTTGTTTTTATATTTGCCCTCATGTCTAGTTAGCATCATTTGTATAATAGTGTTAGTTCATGCCCATCTCTAAATGTGAGGAAGCCAAGAGCAGCATGGTGTTGATATAGTTTGTGAGGCAAATTAAAGTCAATAGGTTTGCAAGAAGAGACTAAACTATATTTGCTCCTATTGTCTCCTGATCATTGCTGATATGGGGAGCAGCTACCAAACCACCTTCTGACACATGTCATTGATGTCACTGAAGCCCAGAAAAGAAGATGTCTGCCATTCCATCCTCCACTGCTATGATGTTGCAGAGAGAGAAACTGTTTGAAAAGTATACACTGCAACATTCTCTGGTACTTTACAATTTTCTCTATGATGAAGGTGGGAGGGTTGACTGATGCAGCCAAGTTTGATTCTTCATGATGCTTTCCTTATCATTTAAACTTCTTGGCCAATGTCTCCTGGCTTCATTTTAAGCAGTCATCATGACTCAACATTATGCTGCAGTGGGAATAGAGCAACTGATTGCACCATGAATTGCGCAATTTGCTGTCACTGGGTGTAATGCCAGTGACAGCATATTTACACCTCTACAAACAGGATTTTGCCCAGTAGCTGAAATCCAGAAATAAATTACAACTAGAATCAGTGAAGCTTATCTAAATGTTGAGTCACCCTTTAATTCAATGGAACTGCTCTAATTGTGACTTAGTACGGGATTTCAGTCAATGTTTGCTAAGGATGCAAATCTCTCTCTACAATACATAGTACAAACATCTCCTTTTCAATGAGATCACACAGAAAAGCATTCATAGCTGCTACCAACACATTTAACTATATGTCTAACGTCATAAGGAAAATACTTTTCTTTATGCGATCTAATTTCGAAGACGGAATGAGGAAAACAGAAAATGTGTGTTTAATGCCTGTGCTGCACCTATGAGAGTGATAATTCTATCAACATTTTCATGTGTACCTCTGATTTTACAGGAACTGTTGGGCTTCAACAACAAGTTGTACAGATGCTGTCAGTTAGCTACTGAGCTGTCCAAGTGGCCTTGCCTAGAGTGTTTCTGCCATGAGGAACAAGCTTGTATTATTTCCACATAAGGGGTTTGTGCATCCAGCCTTGTGAATGAATCCTTTCTGCTCACAGTGACTTGACAGCTTTTACAGTGTTTCCAATTTTGCTTCCAGGGAACTAGAAGGGACTTTTTTTAAAAAAAAACTCTTAAGTTCAGGAAGGATACTTCTGACAACAAGTTGGAAATGACTGAAACACGCGACAAGATCTGTCACTATTATTGTTTCCTCTTTTTTCCTCCTAATTCTAATTCTATTGTCTTAATTTTATCCAACCAATGACATCATTCTGGTCCCATTGTACTATCTCCACTGCTTAGAGTAAGTAACAACTTCTCAGTCCTAATCCTAGTCTTTGAATGACCAAGTCAGTATATGCCTCTTTGATTCCTGCTTCTGATATGAACTCCCTGTCTTTAACCTAAGTCAGATTCTGCTCCCACTTGAGGAGGAAGATTGGGGACATAGACAATGCATGCGCAGAAAGAGGCCGTTAATCTAAGCCAGGGCAAAGAAACTTTGGTGGCCTACATGATCATTTTGGGGACCATGGACTATCACAGGCTACACCATCTCTCCCTAAAATAAACCCAAAGTGAACAGAAAAGTCCACTTCAGATTTGAGAGAGGTGAAAGTGGCTGTTGGAGATGTGTCTTCTTTTGAAGAAGAGAATAAACCTTCATTCCTGGAAGCTTCCAGTATTTACAGCTCTTCTTTTTGGAACTACAGTTTCCATCACATCATTTTCTAATGATCAGCAGCCAGTTCCGATGTTGGGGCTTATGACACAGGACAGAGTCATCATACATTTCAGTAGGGGAAGCATTGCAGCCTGCCCTTCTGTGCACCCAGTTTCACCCCTACTTAGTCAAAGACTCCCTGAGGACTTTGGTGCAGCCCCTGGTCATCTCCTGGATTGACTACTGCAATATTCCCTATGTGGGGCTGCCCTTGAGCCTGATCCGGAGATTTCTGTGGGTCCAGAATGTGGCAGGCTGACTGATGGTTGATTCAGGTAAATCTGACCACATCACTCCTCTTCTGGCACACCTCTATTGTTGTCTGTGGCATCCCAGATCAGGTTCAAGGATCTGACACATACAAAGCCCTCCATGGTTTGGGCCCATGTTACTCATTGGAGCATCTCTCCTTAATGTCATCTGCCTGACCCACAAGATCATCCCAATTGAGGCTCCTCTGGGTAGCCACCCCGAGAGAGGCACATAAATCTTCTACAAGAGGTAGGACCTTTTTCATGGTGGCTCCAAGCTTATGGAATCAGTTTCTGGAGGAGCTCTGCCTAGCCCCCTTCCTGTGAACTTTTAGGAAGCAATTAAAGACATTGTTTTTCATGGAGACTTTCTGCACCAACCCCAGATGACCACCTTCCTCCCTTTCCCCTCCTTCTCTTCTTCCCTCCCCTCTTTTCCTCCATCCACTCTGGGATTAGTCAGTGCCATCTGTGTTTTTTTAGAGTTATTGCTGTTGATTTTAATGTCTTTATTTTTAATTTTGTTTTCTATTTTACATGTTGTAACCTGCTGAGAGTAGTGCTGTGATACTATATAATGGGAGTGGGATGCTAAATAAATAAACAAATGAACAAGCAAGGACGTAAGCAAGCAAACAAAGATCATTATGCAAATATTCATATTCCAAAGTACTACAAGCAAGCTTTAAACTTTCAGAAAGTTATCTTTTTAAAAAATCATTCCCATTAGTAACTGGTACTGAATGGCTCATGTATGAGCTGCCTGATGGTAGTGGGGACAGATCTACCTATCACTGGACTTTATAATGGTGTTACTCATCATTTGCAAGCAATGTGCTGCTGCATTTTGCTTAGGATAAAGAGGAGAATTTCTATGCAAAGGAATATATGGACACAAACTTGATGTCAGAAATACCATTTTAAAAAAAACTGTGACGGGAAAAACATCATTCTCCCAGGATGCTTTATCTCTGACCTCTTTATCAGATCTTGTTGACCTTGAACTTCAAAGGAAGTTTCGAATTCAAAACAGCTCAACAACACTTGCTGAAGAGTTTCAGTTGCATCTCCTGTGGTTAAAATAAATGAAATGGCTAGTTAATCACACTACATAGGTTGATCTAAACATCAATGCAAGATTATCTGTGTTAACACCCAGTTACCATTTGTTAAGGTTCACTAATAAGGTAATGATAAATTTTTGTGATTGTTGCATTTACTTCCCTTGAATGTGGTTAAAGATAGTCTACGCACACATACATGTGTGCATATGCATTAAAAAAACTGTTGAGTGAGACAACACTCTATAAGGATAACAAAGCAGACTGAAGTCCTTGGAAACATATTTTAGCCAAAATGTCAATAAGATGCTGCAAAACTTTTCTTATTTTCTCACTCTAAGATCGCCAAAGGTCCTCCATCATACTGTGGGCTATCACATGAAAGATGCTGCGAGCTTGTTTTCTAGAGCTCCAAAGGACCAAACTTGAAGTAGAGGATTCAAGCTACAAGTAGACTCCTCACTGAAACAAAGGTTAAGTGGCTGGCTGTCATTCATGCTTCAGTTGTGAGCTTCTAGCTTGGACAAGAATCTGTTGGCTGGATTCAATGACCCTTTAGGTCCCTTCCAGCGCCACAATTCTACAATGTTGTGATTTTTAAAAAAATATCAATGCATGCATATAACTAAAGAGGTGAACTTTTAATTAATTGCTAAGTCTGGTCAGGGCTGATCACTAACTTCCATCCAAGCTGACAATTTCTGGAAATTTATGCTGTAACAACCTTGTCAGGTCAGAGATTCTGGAAAGTCAGAATATTTTCATTGTTGTTGTTGTTGTTGTTGTTGTTGTTGTTGTTGTTGTTGTTGTTGTTGTTGTTGTTGTTGTTGTTGTTGTTGTTGTTGTTTAGTCGTTAAGTTGTGTCCGACTCTTCGTGACCCCATGGACCAGAGCACACCAGGCCCTCCTATCTTCCACTGCCTCCCATAGTTTGGTCAAATTTTCATTTGAGAGAATGCAGATGATAAAAACTGCATTATTTATGTTTGGTTATCATTTGCAAACCAAGTTTAGATGGCAGGATTGTTGTGACCCAATGACCTTGCTCTGCTGGAGCCAGCTAATTGTTTTGAAATTATTATAGTAAACTATTGAGCAAGGCTCAATTTTAAAAGCACTTTCATTTTCAGGACTGATTTTCCCATACCCTCTGTAATTATTTTAACACTGCATGCAAACAAAATTTCAAAGCTTGACAACCCTGTATTTAAATTATATTGATGTGTTAAACGCTTGTAAATGCCTATGAAAAATCTCGTATTAATACTACACTGTATGCTTTCAACTCAGGCCTGCACTCAAAATGAGATATTGTGTCCAAACATATTCATCTAGTCATGGAAATGGCATTTTAGGGTATATTTTTCATTAGGGAGGATAGATGGCAGTTCTATACACAAACAAGTCATGATTTACAAAGACAGAAAGACAATTTTGAAAATAATACTTTTTAGAAAAAGAAAGAAAAGTGCTGTAGGTTCAAACTTGTAAAAAATTTATGCCCTCTGGCCTCAAACCCCCTTTTCAATAATCTCTGATGTGTTGATGCTGCTTGCAGTTAGTCATCAGTGAATGAAAGGCTGTGACCTGAACTAATGTTGATATAAAAAATTTTCTCATCTCAAAATGTTCATTCAAATTTGAGGGATCAGGATGGAAAGAAGCTGACTGCCCTTTTGATCTAGGAAGGCAAGGAGTGTGAAAGTGAGAAGAGGGAGGGAAAATGTTGATTCTCTCTTTTTCATTTGCTTCATCCACTTTCCTTACAGAATATCTAGAATGAGGATGGGCACGTGCAAGGTGCCCAGGGTCCACATGTATGGTCCCAGAGCCCTCCACTGGCCACACAAATCCCAAAAGTGGACACTCTTCCATTGTTTAAAGAAACAATAAAGAAGAAGTGCAGAGTTTTTGGGAGGTGCTTAGAGGACCCCTCTCCAAACCCACATTGTCAAAAGTGCTATCCCTGGAGTAGGGGTTGTGGGTGGCTGTTCCTTCTATGGGGCGATGTTGTTTGGGGTCATTGGGGCTACAAAAATATCCCTGGGGAGCAGCAATGAAACCCATAGGCTGCTCTTTGCTCACTCTAGTAGAAGACAATTGTCAATACACTGAATCAGTGGTTTTCTACATAAGTAACGTGGCTTAAAAGATTTCTCCAAAAAGCAATGTTTCATTTGTAATACTTCTGAGTATTATGAATTGTAAAAATTCACATTCTATGCTGGATAATTAGAAATGTTGGTAACATCAGTAGGTTGCATTTGTATCCACAATATGTCAACTTAAACTTTTACAGTCTACTGTAAAATGTACCGGGAGCTAAATTTTGTGATTCTAAATATATCTGGCATATCATACAGAATTTGTTTGATATTTATGGAATTCATATCAATTCCATACAGGTAGAATAGGGTTTAAACTCTCTCTCTCTCTCTCTCTCTCTCTCTCTCTTTCTCTCTCTCACCCACCCACACACACACACACACACACACACAGAGAGAGAGAGAGAGAGAGAGAGAGATTCTAAGAACATCATTGTATGAGTTACAAGATTTTTCAACAACTTCTAGCTATTTCTCTGCATTGCTTCACTGCCAAACTAAGTACAGTAACTCTCACAACAGTGAAGCTCCACAGATCCTCCAAAATACTTAAACAAATTTATTAAGTCACAGACTATTCACAAAATGTCAGTTTTTGGGGCTAAAATTTGACATTTTCAAGAGCAGACTCTATTAAATGTAAGTTTAAGTACTACAAAATAACTACCGAACTGTAACTTATGAATTCAGAACATAAAGTATACAGACCATAATGAAAAATGAACTTGCTAAAACGTAACTATCATTAACACTTATATAATTGTCACATTAGAGGCCTTCCGTGTAATTATATTTATAGAACAATCCTTCATATCATAAGAAACCAGAAATTTCAGGTGGGAGGAAAAAAAGAGAAGGTGTTTCATTAAGAATGGCCATAAATTTCCTTAGGTTAAAAATTCAGTGTGAACTACTGTAAAAAGCCTTAAGATATGCGTAGAATGTTCAGCGCATCAGTTGGAAATTCATGTCAGACATACTGAAATGAAAATGGTTACTGACACACACAGGCTGCAGGGGCACATGAGAAAAGACAAGCAAAGCAATAAAGGGATCAGAAGAATCTAGCAGCATTTTAATTCAATGCATATACAATTAGAAGGCTATGACGCCAATGTCACTTCACCATCTTTACTCTGAGGGCAGATACTTTCCTAACTTACCCTTGCCTAAATTCACCTATTTTCTTGATCAGAAGGATACATGTATAAGAAATGTGGCAACTGTAAAAGACCTTCAGCTAAAATATCACACCAACAGGATAGTTTCCCACTTTTCAGGGGTAGGTAGGCATCAACACTAGTTAAGTTAAAATGTATAAATGAATACACACAGTGGGGAAAAGGTACTTTAAAAGACACACCATTTTCTACATGAAATAAAACAGAAAGTTCGACAATTTGGAGGATTAAATGAAACTTGAGAAATGGTTGTTGTGGGTTTTTCGGGCTCTTGGGCTGTGTTCTGAAGGTGGTTCTTCCTGACATTTCACCAGTCTCTGTGGCTGGCATCTTCAGAGGACAGCCTTCGCGAATACAAACTTGAGAAAGTTTCACATCCCTGTCCATTATTTCCTCCTTCCATGGAGGTGAACGGGGAAGTAGGAATGAAGGAAGTTGTTGGTTCCCACACAACATAGGTCAGCAGCATCCCATTCTTCAAGATTTTAGGGCCAAAATCTAATTGCAGGAGACAATACCTTGTGAAGTCTTGAGGATAGGTCTTTGTGATGGACTCTTGTGAGTTGCAGTCATGGGGCTCTTCTCTCTGACATGCTTTAAGTGGCACGAGGGACCCAAGGACATGCATTAAGCAATCCTCTCCTCAGTCCCCTTCCCTTACTCCTGATGTTTTAGGGCAACACATGTAGGAATAGCTTCATGTTGAGCCAGTTAGCCCTGACACCAGCTGAAGATCAATGGAGATGTGCACCCAAGTTCTAAAGCCATCTCACATGCAAAACAAACACACAAAATGTTTTTCCCCTCCAGTGGTGCCCACCCTGAGATTTATCTCCCTGCCTGGAGGCCTTGAGACTCTAGCCAGCACCTTCAGATCAGGCAACCCTACTGGGAAAACTGAAACACACAGCCTTACCTCTCTTTGAGCTCTAGTTTTAACATTATTGATGATGGCAATAACCACTACCCAAGCAAGTCAGACTCCACCAGACTAAAAGTGTATCAGATTCTTAAGAATAATATTAGAAATCACGAAATAGACAAAACAATATAGCCCTATGATGAAAAGGAAAAACAGCTGTCTTTCCTTCAGTGAACCTTTTTCTGCAGGAGTGCTGTGTCCGTGAGGATCAAATTAGCAAACCCGAGAGCCTAAATCCAGAGGCCTGATTCAGCAAGAGGGGTACCTAGCAGCAGCTGGAATTTCAGAGCTATTCTTAGAGAGCAGTGCCTGAGTAGCTTGGTGGTCTGATCCATAGTCCTGCATCTTCATGTGAGGTCCGCCAGTTTTGGAATTGCTCTCTTCTTTCAATTGTCAGTCCAGGACTTACTCAAGGGTTGCATTTTGTCAAAGTTGTCAAATCTTTTGAAGAGATTTCTCCTTCCCAGAGGTCTTTCCTTCATGTGGGTAGTTCTGTGTTGAGTCTGAACTGGCCAATCAGGGTGCCAGGATATGGGAGCAGTTCCCAGGTATACTGGATTGAAGGAATTTTCAGCCCAATCCACCTGGAGAGGATATAAGGCACTATTTTCAGCATCAGAAGCCAGTTTGTCCTGGACCATCTCCTATCAATTGAACATTTGATTGGTTCAATTGGTTTTAGTTGGTTTGATCGGTTTTGATTACATTTAGAACTAGCTTTGTCACAAATTTTCTTGGGCATGGTTTGAAGTGTGGGGACAGATCTGGGTGACCCCCCTTCATGGGGCAAATTGGAGAGACAATTTACACACCCAACTTGGGGGCTGCTGCATGTTTTCTGCTCCTTGGGCAATAGATAGGTCCACTTAATGGCTTCTTCCCCAAATCTGTCCCCATGTTCGGCATCAGTGGCCAGTTGAGAGACTGGTTGGGAACTATCCTGTATGCACTAGGGGCTATTGACAGCTGTAACCAATAAAGTTTTGATGATTTTGAGTCCAATCATGTTGCATGTTTGTGGTTATTTCTGTTTTCTGGTTTGAGAGCCAATGACAAGTAGGAATGATGGAAAAGTGACCTTATGTAATCTAGCACTTGATTCTGAGATGGAGCTATAATTTCTTCTGTAAATGGAGGTGGAAAAGCTGTGATTGGGGGATTGGTCATCAGGTACAAACACTACTCCCATGAAGTTTCTCTTCATCTGTTGTCTTTTGAAAAGCCAATGCCCTCCCAAGATGTTGACTTCTCTGAATCTCTACCTATGGTGCAGTCCTAGTCCTGCTCCTTCACTTGGGACATACCCAAAGTCAGACTCTGGATGCATACTAATTGTCCAATGCTTCCAGCTATCTGAATACTGTATAGTTGGATGCCCATTTAATCTTTTGAATCTCTTGTTGGGCAACGACAAATTTACCAAACTATCCAGAAAACCAGGATATCTCAGAGATGTAGTCCAGAACTTATGAATGAACCTCACTCTGTGTTGCTACTTTTTTTAAAAAATTGAGTTTTAGGAGGGAAAAATATCCAGATTCCCTTTTTCTATAATTTTACTGAAGAACACAGCATCTTCCTCTGATTTCTATAAACCAAGCCAATTTTTGTGGCTTATATTTATATGTGCATGTTAGTATATTTTTTCCAATGTAGGAACTTGACAGTTATAAAATGCATTGGCTTGCTACAAACTGTACTGATTGCTTTTACAAACAGCAAGCAGAGTAGCAAGTCTTGGAACTTGGCCATGAATGACAGATTTAACACAAATGGGTAACTGTTTGATGATTCAGTTCTAAACACTTCTCTTCCATCCAAATACTGGGATGACGATAAGTGTAGGTTTTACCTTCATTTTTTTACCTGTTTTCCTTTTTTTCTCTCTGTTTATACACAGTGAAGACTGACAAATTCAAGCTTTGGGGAACGATGACAATCACAGCAATATGAACTCTAGTTAAAAGTTATTGATTCAAATGCCAGAGCTCAGTGCAATGATATCAAAGGAATGTTTTGAGATGCTGGAGCAAAAATCAGGCATGATAATTTTCCCCTCTTCTTTCCAAGAATGCAGGAGTACATCTTTTCTTTTACTGATTAAGGAATGCATAAAAAGACTTCTTTATAATCTCTTCAGTAATTATCTAAAATTTACATTTTGGCCCTTATCTAGGCTGGTCCAAATATACAGTGGGGTCTTGACTTGAGAACTTAATCTGTATTGGAAGGTGGTTCTCAAGTCAAAAAGTCTGTAAGTCAAGTCTCCATTGACCTACAGTGCATTGAAAACCGATTAATCCCGTAACAGGCCGTTTTTGTTCCAGTTTGTTTTTTTTCTGGTCTGTAAATCAAATCTCAGTCTGCAAGTCAAACCTAAATTTTGCGGCCAGAGAAGTCTGTAACTCAAAAAGTCAGTAAGTCAAGCCGTCTGTAAGTCAAGGGTCCACTGTACATATTTCTAGAATAACCTTATTTCTTTCAGATTTGACATCTCAGCCTTTTAAATATATAACACCCTCAATCTATGTAAATTGAAGGTGTTATATATTCTCCAATATTGTTTAATTAGTCCAATTTCACAACAACCACAAGTCCCCAAGATGAAGATTATTTCCCCCTCAAAGTTAGAATTTTCTAAATGCTCTCTCCTGTTCCTAGGCATTCCAGCCAGCTTCTGCTGCTACTCTGAAGAAGAAGTATTTCCTGAACTATTAATTTATTTCATGTATGGATATGCACTGGCTCTTTGATCCAGTTTGTGCCTGAAGAAGGGCACACAGATTGATGCATGGCTCACCATATGCCATCTTGGAGACACTCTTAAACAAATCCTTGTCTGTCTCTATGATGGTATTAGTCTATCTCCAGTTCTCCATGAAAAAAAGGATAAATCCTACAAATGGGAAAATGGCAAGACCACAACATAGACTGAATTGGACAAACAGAAAATAAGAGCTTCTGGCCAGGACAACCGCAGTTGCAAAACTGGTGCTTCTTTTCAATTTTATTTTACCCCCTTCATTTTTCCAAGCACAAAGAAGTTCTAAACTGCTTTCCAAGGTATCAACCAAGGCAGCCACAGGGTAAGGAGTGACTGAGAGACTTAAAAAGGGCAGTAGGCATGCTGTTTTTTATTTCTTCTTTAAATGACAATGTCAAAAGGCTGCTCTTCTCTACAGTTTCCATCCTTTCCCTGTCCTTTCCACTCTCCTTGTTCCCAGTTCAGCACATTCCTAAGTTTACAATGAATGCCAAATTCAACATGAGAAATTCTTAAGTGTGTCACTCCTCTCTGTCAAGTATCCTAGGTTCTTTGGTCCCTGGAAAAACACAAATACTGATGAATGAATTCATATTTACAGATCTGTCCAAAGACAATGCACATCTCTGATTGTCATCTCCCTTTATTGGAAGTGTAACAGTATTTATAGGAAATTATTACTTTTTTCTTTTTTGTTATGTGACTAGAAGATTGCAACTTATTAATAATAATACAGTGGTGCCTCGCAAGATGAATGTAATTTGTTCCACAAGTAGCAATGTCTTGCAAATTTTTTGTCTTGCAAAAAGCGCTTTCCTATAGGAATACATTGCAATGCATTCCTATGGGAACCTCGCAAGACAAAAATAATTCATTCATCTTGTGAGGCATCGGTCTTGGAGGGAAAATCATCTTGCGAAGCACGGCCATAGTAAAAGTCATCTTGCGAGGCACCAAAGCGATTGCGATCTTGCGGGTTTTTTGTCCCGCAAGGCGTTCGTCTTGTGAGGCACCACTGTAATAATAAAAATCTAAAAATATCTCCCTTTACTTCTAGTATCTCTGATTATAAAACATACATCTGATGTTACAGCTCAGACTCAGATCATGCATTAAGGCAAATATATATTTCCTCTTCTTCCTCTTGCAACCGTCTAGGCAACACACATCTTTCATTGTTATATTTATAAAACTATAGGCATGCTGATCCATAGGGTCCCTTCCAGCTCTGCAGTTCTACGGCTGATGTTGTTGTCTCTCCTGTTACAAAATGAAAGCCAGCTAATTTGTCAGATATTCTGCCAACTTGCATATTGAGGCAAACCCCTGGTAGAATAAATAATCTATTCCTCTTAGAGGTGCGCTGTTTCTAGATTTGAAATATGTGTTTCATATAATGGGGTCCTCTAGCTTCCTATTCCCTCTGCTGCTTTGCACTAAATAGCCTTCCAGGGATTTCGGTTCATATGATATGAATTTCCCTCCCTCTCCTCCTCCTCCAATTCAGCACCAGATATGCTGGCACTTTTAGAAGTTTCTCCGGCTGTCCAGAGCAAACTTCCAAGGTAGCAAATGGGGGGGGGGGAGACACAAATCACATACAGTGGGGTCTTGACTTGAGAACTTAATCCGTATTGGAAGGTGGTTCTCAAGTCAAAAAGTTCTCAGGTCAAATCTGCATTTCCCATAGGAATGCATTGAAAACCATTTGATCCGTATCTGCTCTTTTCCGTCCATAGAAACTAATGGGAAGCTGCTATTCCGACTTCGACCACTAGAGGGGGATATTTTGTTTCTTTTTTTCTTAGGTCAAGAAAGGTTCAGGGAAGGCAGGGAAAATACGGTCCAGGCAGTACAATACCAGGCAGTCCGAAGACTGTCTCCCAATCCAGTCTCTAAACGCTGGGAGGAGTGAGGAAGCAGACAGGCACCCTTTTCACTGGCCAACAGTTAACTGAAAGTTCAAATTTTGCACTTTCCCTGCCTCCCATGTGGTTTTTTTTCAGTTCTTAACTCAAATCTAAGTATGTAAGTCAAGTCAATATTTTCCTATGAGAGCGGTTCTTAAGTCAAAATGTTCTTAACTCGAGCCGTTCTTAAGTCAAGACCCCACTGTATACTTTTGAGAATAATGAAGAACATGCAGTCATTGATTTGGCCAATGTGCAAGCAGAAAGAAAGAGATGAGGGGAAAGAAAGAGACGAGGGAGCTGAATCCCATGAGACTGAATGTTTTTGTAAAAAAAAAAGTTTCCAAGATGTGAAGGAAATCTACACACATTCACCAAGGGGTTAGGGAACCTGTTCATAGAACAAAAGGTAAAGAGAACACATCACAAAAGCAATCATTTTTGAAGTTTTCTGTTCAAATGGATTCAATAACAAAAACAAACAAACAATAACAGTACACCATCAAGTCAATCCTGACAATCCTTTTCAGGGTGTTCTAGGTAGAGAGTGCTCAGAAGTGGCTTCCCTGCTTCAGGGAGCACCCTGGGAATGTGCAGCTCGCCCAAGGCCACATAGGCTGGCTCTTCTGGGATGCACACTGAACTCCCAACCTCTGCCTAACTCACTGAGCTATCCAGCTGATTAATTCACTGAAAAACCACAATGAAATAAAGGAGTGTGTATGGGAGAGAGAAATCAGAGGGGGTAACTATCCAATAAAGGTTGTAAAAGATGGTAGAGAGTTATGAAAGCATGATGCCCACAAAGCCAACAAACAAAATACTGTTACATATATCATTTCTGTATCTTTTTTTTTTGGATCAAAAAAAAAGGCATAAAACTGGGCCAAATTGTACCCTGAAAAAAATATGAATATGGGAAAATATTTGTAGATTTGGAAAGAATGTGAATTTTAGGAGTTTAAAAATAAGAACCCAAGAGGGGTCTAAGCAGCTTCCCCTATCCCTTTTCCCTTTCCCCAGAACTCTACTTAACACTGCCAAACGCTAGTAAATTGACAATTTTTAAATGATATAAAAATGCAAAACACATAGAAAATGAGAAGTTTCGAATGGGAAGCTCCGAATATTCCCATGTTCTATTGGATGGAGGCCAACTTCCATAATGTTTGGAGCTGGTGTACCTGACTCCAATTATCCCTTCCTGCTTCTGCCACAATATGTGTGTTTTTCCCCTTCATATCCAGAACTACCAAGTGGCAGGTGCAGCCATGGCCAGGAGGCCAAGGCCTCCATTAGATCCTACAACGCTGGTGCAGGAGGCCAATACCCCCCAAAAAATATAATGCACACACACTGGGATTCTGAATTCTTATGAGGAGCTTTATTAGTTACACTCCTCAGAGATTTTGGTAAGTGAGGATCAAGTAGATTAGAATATAGGTAAATATAGGTAAATAAATATGCTTTATTGTGAGTCTGATCCTTGGTCTATCTAGGCCAGGATTGTTAATATCATATGCATTACACATTACAGGTATAATTCTGGAAATGACAGGAATTGAACCTGGGATGTGTATTTTATCACTGAACCATAGTCTGGTCTTTCCAAAATGGTAGCCTAGTGAGTGGCTACATCAGTTTACCTGTATATTGCCACTATTATATACAATTCAGTAAAGTCTGGTAGCATTAAGTAGAGTTCTGGACAAAGGGACAGTAAGGGAAAGGAAACTAATTGATCTCCTCTTGTGATCTTATTTTTAAATTCTTAAAAGTCATACTTCCTTCAAATCTCCAATTATTTCATATACTCATATTTTTAGGGCACAGTTCTGCCCAGTTTTACATAGCTTTGACTCCCAGGTTCACAAGCAGTGAATGCCAGCTGCTGGAAAGCAACTTCATGGGAAGGTGTTTGAACTCATGTCCTGCTAGTGGAAGTCTGAGCAACACCTCACTGCAAGGAAGTTTATTTGTTTGTTTGTTTGTTTGTTTGTTTGTTTGTTTGTTTGTTTGTTTGTTTGGCTTCTATACCACCCACTGGCTACTAGGTCACTCTGGATGGTTTTCATGTTAGACATATAAAACATACACTTTACCAACATTGAACATAATACAAAATCAATATAGCAGTATATTGAATCAGTATATTGAATTAGATGAGCTTTTGGGCTGATTTCCCCTTACACTCTAAGGAAGGAAGGAGAAAACTAGAAAGAGCGGGGGGGGGGGGGGATAAACTATACAAATTGTAATTTTCCCTGAGGTTCTGGGATTCCTTTCCACTGTGGATCAAATGGCAAAAAAGAGAGTTTTTTTGAAGTGCTAATATTCATATTTAAATACTTAGTGTGAAGAATAGAGTGATATGTTTGCAAATGTAAAAATAAAACAAAATTTTAAATTTTATGCTTTTCAACTGTATTATATTTCTAACATGAAGACACTCAAAGGTTTCAATCTTATATTCACACCTTAGAATTGAGATTGTGGGGAGGGTGTGTGTGTCTGTAAGTGCAGGTCTGCCACCAAGGTCTTGAGATTGTGAAGGATGGGTTAGAGATCACTTATGATAGGCGTGAGTGGTCTCACTTGCAGACTGACAACCAGCAGGGTTCGGTCATTTTCTGAATGTCCTGCATTCATCTTGCCCAGTGAATTTGTTCCTTAGTCATAGCAGCTGGATTACCATTCGTAACACTGTTTGAACTGTGTGATTGGAGAGTGTGTGAACATGCTTGCTACTCTTTCTCCCTCCCCACTACATTATATTGCTATTGCTCTTTCATGCATTGGAGGGATTACTTCTGAAGTCTTTTCTAGTTGTGTAGGGTTCTTGAATCTTCAGGAAGTTGATGTTGATGCTCTCCTCCTCCTCCTCCTCCTCCTCCTCTTCTTGTTTTGGACTAAGATCTGCATGGAAAGCCTATCCAAGCATAATCTTAGCTTTCATTTTCACACATTCAGTTGAATAGCATGGCTGCCCAATCTCACCCTTCTCTATATATCTCACACATATGTGAAGATGCAAGCATACACTTATATCTGCATAAGAACAGTATGCTGAAAGCAAAGAAAGAGTGCAAGGAGATTTGCCTGAATAACTACAGCTGAATGTGGCAACAGATGCATAGATAGTAAGTTACAGTTCCTTGCAAGTTTCTTCCACAAAAGCTGCAGAAATAAAACCAATTTAATGTGGAGGGTTAAGGCAGTTTCATACTTGGAATTTGTTCCATCCAATGAAGAACAGCCAACATAGTATTGTTTAGTAGGGCTTTGCACTACCTTCCAGGACTATACCACACACTACAGTGGTTCTGTCACCAAAATAGTTTTTCAGTTTATGGAAAATTGAAGGTCGATTTTGTTTTGTTAGCAGCCTTTGTATTTCAACTAACACTACATAAATGTGGTTTCCCCCCCTTCCCCATTGCCTTGTTCACAGTCACAAATAAAATCGAAAGAAACAGGGTTTATTAAAAACCTCTTTATCATATAATTAAGTATAATTAATTCAACTGCATGTACACTTTCTGTTCTATCCCTTCCTCCACCATCGTCTTGGGCTGCATAAAAGTATATGGAGAAATAAATCCCTATTCAGACAGCCTATAAACATATGAATTCCACCTACAGCCCTGCCCCCTTTGTTCTTGCTTTCAACATGCAAAAGAGACAGCCTGAGGAGGAGAAGGGTTTTGTTCCCATCTAGGCTCTCCACGGGAGCCAGAATGTTGACTTTTTATGTCTTCTACTCATAGAAGTTTACATGAATACAAAGATCACATGGATACAGCACTCTACAGCCTCAGAGTTCCATTCATGTGCTGAAAACCATGAGGCATGGGATTGAGCTAACATGCTCCCCTCATTGGGAGTAGAGTGTGAACATTTACAGAATGCCCGAATAGGACATAAATGGAGGCTATATACAGCGTCAAAGAAAGGCTGTTTGCCATCCTGTTCTACCTGCCCATTTTGCTCTAATTGAACTCAAATTGCTATGGTGGAAGGAAAGGGATTTCCAAGAAAAACAAAGTAGTGCTTCTGTAAGGCACAGCAAGCCAGCAGATTGAACAACTGTGAATTCTACAAGCAGAAAAGAAGAAAACCATCATTTCCTAAACTGAAACTGCAGGAGTGAGTTGGGACTTAAACTTATCATATAATGATTGTGTAATGAAAACACAATGAGCTGACTATTGGTTACAATAGGTGTTGGGTATTCATTGGAATATTGATCTCATTCTTCTATTTCTGTCATGGTATCCTGAGATTCAGTCTTTCTTTTCTTAGGTCTGCTGTGTATTGGTTGGGATTTATAAATAGGCTGTGATGTCCAAAGTTTCTTCTTTCCTCTTCTTTCCTTCACCATATTATGTGAACATCTTGTCAATGTATTGTAGAAGGAAGAGGTGCTGGGATGCATGGGATGACCCAGGTGGAGATAGAGCTATTAGAGTACTTGGAGTTTCCCCGATGGACATGAGGACAATGGGCAAAGTATCAGGCCATTTCAGGCCAGTTTCTTGATAGATTTTAGCTATTCTATGTTTCAAAGTCGCATTGAATCTCTCTGCTTTCCCAGGTGATTGGAAAAATGCAACTTCTGTTAAACTTCTTTTAATGCTTTGGAAACTTCTTTAATCACCTAACTCACAAAATGGGGTCCGCAATCTGACCCTCAAAATATGGGCATCCCAAACCAACTCCTTGAGGTTTTTCTTGGCGATAATCCTTGCATCAACCTTCATACATGGATAAGCTTCATCTAACCTGAACATATGCAGACCATCACTAAAATTTATTCATATGAGCAACACCTTGGCGTCTGAAAAAAGTCCATCTGTATAGGAACAAATAGTCCCCATGAGAATGAGATGCTAAGTTGACAACACTTTCCCTACATTGTAGCTTTCTCTTCAGAGAGGCTTTCTCTTAGTGACTGGCTCTCTGAAAGAGGTTTTAAATGGAGTGTCATGCCTTGTTGCTTTGAATCTGTTTTTGGTCTGACATACAACACAAGCAGAACAGACTTGGCAAGCTAAAGAACAAATCCCTGGAGCAAACTCTTCCTTGCAGATTGCTGATATGATTCCCTTCTGTTCAACATGGGAGGTACCATGTTGGATACAGATAAAGCAAATGGGAGCTGAAGGTTGAAGTCTTCCATTGAGGGCAAAAGAGGTTGGTTCCAGTGTTAGAACAACTGTTTTGGGAAGCCCATAGATGATAAAAGAGCCAATTAAAAAGTCTGATTCAATCCACAGACTTCAAGAGGTCTATTGGTCATCACAGTTTGATTCAGAGGCAATGGCCCCCCACAACACTGAGTAAAAATGCCCCCCACCCAATTCAATACAAAGGTCCTCAAACATCTTGACCAGGATAGTTAAGCTATGAAAAATTGCATGCTCATATGATCACAATCAATTACACATACAGTATTTGCCTATGTTGTTTGCTTTCATTTTGTTTTATTATTCCTCTGCTGTTCAGCAAAGACATTAGCCCGATGCACCAACACGGAGAGGGAAAACAGAGGAATATACAGTGTAATTTCCCACTGGCTACAGCAAAGCCAAATCATAGATACCTCAGCTCCCTGGAGTGTTAAACCACTAAGGAGGTATGATTGAACTCTACAGGTAAAGTCACAATCCATATTATCATCACCCCTTCTGTTGCTACATGGCCTTCTATTTTAAGCACCACCCAGGTAGCTAGAAGCATTCTGGCTCCTTCCTTCTCCCTTTCCAAGGCATGTTGATTACTGGGCTTTTCCTATGTAGCTCACACCACCCCTGCTATTTTTGGTCATTCATAAAACTGCAAATTAGTACACATAATGAAAGAACACTTTTGTATAGGGTTGGGCCTACCAGCTCTATACTGGGTAACGCACCTCCACAGGAGAATTTGAGAGCCCTGAAAGAGTGGGAAAACAGTTCACTTTTTGATATTTTGTACTGTTTTGTTTTTACCAGAGTCTTTTTCAGACGACACTTCCCAGCATGGGCACTGGAACAGGGAGAGATTCTGATGAGGTTATTTTGCTTCTAAATATCTTGGCTGGCTTTGGATACAATGCACCTTGATGTAGCTCTACCTTAGGCAGCAAAATCTCTCCAGATAGCTTTGCTTTTGTGTGTCGTTTTCTTTACAACATTCCTAAGGTGGCTCCTCTCCCCGTTCACAGCTCCTAGCCAAAGACACAACAACAGGCATTTGATCTATTCAGCACTTCTATGAACAAGCCTGCAGTACAAATTGAGCAAAATGCTTTTTGCCACCAAAAGCTAAAAGGCTCCTGGTGGAAGCCTTGGTTTCATGCTGAAGCTGAAAGGAGACAGGTGTCATTAAAGATGATATCCCCCCACACATGCCTTTTTGCTCCCCCAAAAAAGAAAAGGTATTGGAGGGGGAAGATCACTTAAGGATTCACACAGTGGGTTGTGCTCTCTCTCTCTCTCTCGCTCTCTCTCTCTCTCTCTCTCGTTTTAAACTCTCCATCTTGATTTAAGATTCCGGTGCTAAAACTGACATGCTTCCCTCTGCCTGTGCCGTTTGCTCCCAGTTTGATAGTGTGGCTGTCGCTTCTGTCCTCCTTTTATTCCTGCAGGTATTCAGCATCTCGAGGGAGCACTATCTTTGTGAGAATGAGGAATATGACACTGCAGGCTGGAGCCGGAGTGTTAATGGATCACTGAGTGACAGCTGAGCCTTCTCTCCGAGGTATCGGGCCGGCTATCAGTGCCAGGAACACAAAGTCTCCATTCTGAAGAGTGCCAATTTAATTTCTGTCACATGTGGCCTAGGCTGTGCACACAGGGCTTATATATATAAAAGCTTCATTTGACATGAGTTCACACTGACATAGGTCTTAATGGAACATTGAAAGACGCTAATAATGGAATAATTGCACTAGGGTACTCTGTTTTTAACCAATGTAACGTAGTATTAGGGTAAAACAGAGAAAGAAGATTTAATATGCCCTAGATGCAAAGTGGACTGTTAAATTATTCCACCTTGCAACAAAACACAAAGCTGCTACTTTTCCCTCCAAAATACCAAGCCCTATAAAGTTTTGTTTGGTTTTGCATTAGGAAATCCTTAATTGCTCATTCAGTTTCTGAAAATGTACAGAAATAATCACCCAGATCAATTCGACTGAGTTTTTTGCATGCTTGTTTTTTTTACAATATACAGTATCCTCTTACCTATGCTTCTTAAACTTATCAGTGATACTTCCTGAAGATACTATAATTTTACGTGCTGTCTCTAAATAAGATTTCTTTCTCTCTCAGCTGAGAGTTATAAGCTTTATTGTTTGTCACAGTTCCATGAAATGTTTGAGCAACACAGTGGAAAGGGGTTTGCTTAACTACTCTTGATTGCAGATCTGTTGGAATAAAGACCAACTGTACATCCAATTTTTTTAATGTGTGTTAGATCTCATTTTTATTAAGCCCATCATTACAGAGAGAAATAGATGAGCACTTTCAAAAGGTCTCTAAAAACTTTATATTTAACAGATAGGTCTAAAAATAAAAGTTGGAATTTACTGTAAGCACATTGCTTTTTTTCTACAATATATAAGTTTAATATTTTATTTATTTATTTAGTGCATTTATATTCTACTGACTTAGTGCAAAGCACTACTCTAAGCAGCTTACAGCAACATGCTATAACAATGACCCAACCAGCCAACATTCAATATCAGATAAACAAACAATAAATACAAACCCAGAACAATGGCAATACATTCAGTGATAGTGTCATGTTAGACACTATCAATGATAATGTGGTTGATCACTTCTATAGGGCAGAATGAATAGGAATGATAACTACAGAGTGAACGGGTACCCCAAGAAGCTCTGTGAAATGATACAATTCATCCAGAAGTGATCCCAGTATTTTAGCATTCTTATAGAACTCCTTAACTGTGGCAGGAAGCAAGGGTCTCTGTGTCAGCTCTGCTGAGATGCTCACGCCTTTTGGCATTTCGTCTCCCTGAACTGTTCCTAGACAAGTTTATCATTATAAGAACTTGATTGCTTTAATAACAGGCACCTGAGTTTTCTTTCCTCCCAATTTCTTTTTTTCCTTTTGTGACATGGCAGTGAGATGTTGAGCCTGCAGGCAGGGACTGTCTTGTTTGTTATTGACCTTACATAAGGTGATGTGGGAGAATGTTCACTGAAAAGATGGGTAAAAGCACCTAAAATAAACAAGAAAACATGCCAGAGTGAAGGCTAGGTAGAAGAATTCCATCTTTCCCTGGAGATTCCAGATGATTATAAGAAAACATCTGGAGGACAAGAAAACAAGAAGGAAGTCTGCAAATGGACCGTTTGTATGAGTTTTAATTTATGTTTTAGTTGTTTCTTGTGAGTCGTAGGCATTAAACAAATATTCCCACATTGTCAGACCTTTTTTTTTATGGTGCTCTACTGAGTTTTCTGAGTTGGGGGGGGGAGATTGTAGATGAACAATCTACTGCAGATCAGTCAAATCTGGAATCTTTCACACTATCCATGCTGTTTACAGCTCCAACCAAAGGCTTCTTTGCCACTATATTCTATTATCCTTAATTTTCCTAAAAACCATAGACAATCAGATTAAGCTAGGTAATGAAGCCATTGACAACAAGCAGACCTATTTTGAGTGAGGGTACTGTACATAAACTTTGTTTAGCCTCAGAGCCATGGTCACTCTTCATGCAACCTGCTTTGTTTTATGATGAGTCTATTGTTTATTAACGTTGGCCTAGTGCTTAGCAGGCCCCAGGCTATCTACAGCTACATAGAAAGAAGACAACACGCAAGTCTTTTGGAAAAGAAAAGGCCACAACTTTATTAGCTACAGTAGCAGTTCCTGGCCAGCAAAACATTTAGCAACCAAATTGAAACTGGAAAGTAATGCATGTCCAGATGGCTATATAGATCGCTATTTGGATCACTTTGGTGTAGTTTAGATTAAACTAAATTGCAGTGTCCATGCATGTTTCTACTTATCCTGTTCCTTTAGTAAATGTCCCACTGCTTTCTGGCACAGCTTTAGGGCTTCTGGGGGGGGGGGTGTTGTATGATTTACTGTAGCACACTTCTATTTATCCCATTGTGTAGCCTGTGCAGAACAGCAGGAGTTAACTGCATTGCTTGAACATGCCAGCCTCAGAATTCCTCGCTTGTATATACATTTGAAAAGAATGCTAACCCAGCTCTAAGAACTTATCAATAGCAAGGTTTGAATCTTTATATCATAAGAGTAAAAGCCAGCTCACCTGACTCTAAGTCATCAGAAGCTGTGTTGAATCCAAACCCATTCCTGGTCTGTGGGTGCTAGAAACTGGAACTACCCACAGTAAGCCCTAACCTTGAGCTGGCATTCCTATAAACTGGCACTCCTGCTCCTTTAATTTCCTTCCAAAGTTTTCTTCATGCAATTGCTAATATGAACCTTCATCTTGGAAACTATTTATGACTATACTTATTCAATTTTTGCCTTTCCTCCTGACTTTTTAATATTAAAAAATGATGATCAAGGCCTTTGAACATACCTTTGAATACTGCACCTCTATCAACATCACCCTAGTTCAAATGCTGGCAATGCTAGAGCAATCAAATTAAAATTGCAGCGCTTTTGTAAATTTTATGTAAACGTTTAAGCAATAATAGACTCAGGGAGAGGTATTTCCTGGCAAGTCTTTTCTGTCGTCATCTGCCAGGAAATGCCTGACCTGCTTCTCAGTAACTATGAAAATATTAAAAATGTGTAAAGAAATCAATTAAGTAATTACCTTTATTAATGCTGAAAATGTATGGCCAAAGTTCACAGTACCGTGAACATGACTTCTAAGCCACATCACCATTTTTTTCACAGTCAATACCTTGTTCAGGAGGAGTGTGCTTGTAACGGAGGGTAGGAGGCAGAGAGATAGTGTGGCCAACTCTATAATGACTCATGAGTAATGGGATTAAGTGATCAGACAGTGCTTTATCCCACAGTTTGGACTGTCATAGAATCATGGAATAGTGAAGTTGGAAGGGGCCTATGAGGCCATCAAGTTCAACCCCCTGCTCGATGTAGGAATACAAATCAAAGGATATCGGCCAGGTAGTTGTCTAAATTTCTCTTGAATGCCTCCAGTGTTGGAGCATTCACCACCTCTTGAGATAATTGGTTCCACTGTCTTACTGCTCTAACAGTTAGGTAGTTTTTCTTGATAGTCAATGGAAATCTGGCTTCCTGTAACTTGAGGCCATTGTTGATTTTCCCTGCACCCTGAGATGGTTTGGTTTGCTCCATTTTCCAGTGACCACATGATGTTCTGGTGATCACGAATCAGCCTGACCTCATCCATGCCTATCCAGATCTTTTTGGGTCCATGGCAGGGACAACAATTTTCTCAACGTTCATTTTCTCACAATTTTCTCAACTGAAGCCACTCCATTTGGCTTCAGTTCCAGGTTGAGTGATCCCAAGTAACAAACCAAACCAAAGTTGCAGTATGCCACTTTTTCCTACATTTTTAAAAACAAAAACTCCAGCTTCCTCTTATTCCTACAGTTTTTAAAAGGAAAAGGAAAATAACCTTTCTCCCTCACAGGGGGGGAGACAGAAGAAGATGCAGAGGGAGATTGATTAATTGATTGATTCATTCATTGATTCATTCATTCATATATATTTTTTTAAAAATCAAGTGCTGGTGTCACTTGAGCGGCAAGCCAATTTGCCAGCATGTCACTTAAAATGTTTTTTTAAAAAAAGAATTGCAGCTTTCCCCTGTTCCCCCATGGAAGGGGAAACAGGAGGGATCTGAAGGGGGATCTTTTTATTCTTTGTTTTCTTTCCCTTTAAAGGGAACAATGGGCTAAGTAGGGTCACTTGAGGTGTGGTGTGGTTTCCTGCACCCAGACTATCCAATCCATATGCAAGGATCACTCTAAAAGATATAGCATACTTCAAAGTCATCCCTTTTAGCTTGATTCAAGCTGGGACAATGACTGCCTGGTTATACCCTCAACTTCTACATAGGGGGAAAGAACAGGAGACCTTGAAAAGGCAGAGTGAAAAAGACAAGTAGGTTGCTCCCCATCCAGAGATGGAAGAGATTTAAAGAAGTAAAATATGTGTGATTACCCTATAACAACTTTTACTGCTTTGGAAGTTTCAAATTAGCTGGCTTTTATTTGGTAATTTGTCATTAGGCTCTGCTTGCATGTTGATTTTGCAAATATGGCAGCTTTGAAGATCCATGTCTGGAGGGATGAAGAGACCCTTGTCTACTATCATCTCCAGTCATGATGCTTCCCTTTTTTCTGCTTTGGCTCTCAGAGTATAGCTACTTTATATTTATAGGAAAGCAAACGTGTAAGACTGCAGTCAAAAAATTAAAAAGTTACCTCATGCTAAAGAACTGGGAGTGGAAACTTTAGACGGCACCTAATGACCTACAAGCAAGACATCTGCTTGTGTACAGGGACTGCCATGCCCTCTGCACACAACACAAAGCTACACTAGAAGATATTCGAACCCTTCAGAGCGTATCTGAGGATGCACATGGGGAGGTAATGGTTTGACGATCAGTCTCTACCTGCTTGCTGTTTTTGGATGATGTGTGTATAGGTAACAAATAGTGTATATAGATTGAAAAATTAAGGTTAGGATTAAGATTAGGTTAAATTAAAGGAAAAGAGTTGGATATTGCATCAGCAGTCCTAAGAATAGCAGTCTAAGGTTGAAAGAAGGTCAGTACAGTTCAGAGCAAGTAAAGGACAGTCTAGGAAACCCGAGAAAGTGCTCTACTCTTCTTCATGCAAAGACATGCATCTGCTTACAACTGAGAGAAGCAGCAGTAACAAAATTGGTAGCTGCCATTATTCTGTATTCTCCACAATGCCCCAAAGCTTGGCATTTCAAATAACTGGGATGGGGTAAAGGTCATGAGAAAAAAAAGTGGATAATATTTGAAGAAAATTTGCAAAATGAGCTTGTTTTTCTAGGAGAAAAATACAAATCTAAGCCACTTTCTCAGAAAAAATGTCATGTGAGAAACTAGCTGTGAAGAGGTAACCAATGCAGGAGATATGGGTTTCTTAATATTTTCCCATTATGTCCTAGGCCATTTCCCATTAAAATCTTTCATTCACCATTGGATTGCTTTTAGGTCATCTGGGAAAAAAGATAGACTCTCTTATTTTCAGATTGTAGATTTGGGTTGATGGGAGGGACATATAACTTTTTAAAAATACTATGGAATTCCATGCAATACATCGTTCCATCCTGAATCCCTATGAAGACATGATTGTGGGAGGGAGGGAGAGGGTTACTTAGCCTTAAGGCTCAGCTGTACTACTGTATAATCCTAGGCAATAGCCCAGGGCTACACTTTGGCAGAAGAATCCTACATGCACTTCACAGGCTGGCCAGCTGAGGGTGCTGACCCTGAGGAGACCCAGAAAGAGAGAGTGAGGAAACAGGCCTTCTCTGGGGTTGCACTCTGCTTTTGGAATGCTTTGCCATGTGAAATACACCTTCCCCCCTCCCTGATGTCTTTTTAAAAGCTCTTAAAAGCATTCTCATTTTCAGGCCTTTCAGAATGTGCCTAATTAAGACATGAGTGCACTAGCCTTTTATTTAATCACTGCCTTCTTTAATTTTCATAATAACAGCTTACATGTTCTAAATGGCTTGACTGCTTTATTATTAAATATAATTTGTTATTAATTTTATGTTGACCAATTTTGTTGTGCTCTTATTCACTGCCCAGAGTAACCATTGGGTTACATGGCAATCTGCCTCATATTGAGTCCAAATTGGGACAACTAGCGCAGTGCTGTGACACTGAACTGTCAGCAACTTTCTGGGTTTTTAGACAGGATTCTCTCTTACTGCTACCTGAAGATGCTGGAAATTGAACCTGAGTCCTTCTACTGCAGAATATGGGTGAGAGATTTTACTTTCTTGGGCTCCATGACCACTGCAGATGGTGACAGCAGCCACAAAATTAAAAGATGCTTGCTTCTTGGGAGGAAAGTGATGACAAACCTAGACAGCATCTTAATAAGCAGAGGTATCACCTTGCCGACAAAGGTCCACATAGTCAAAGCTATCATTTTTCCAGTTGCAATGTATGGAAGTGGGAGCTGGACCATAAAGAAGGCTGGCCGCCAAAGAATTGATGCTTTTGAATTGTGGTGCTGGAGGAGCCTTTTCTAGATAACATGGATTACAATTTGCATTATTCACAAATGGCTCTGGTGGCTGGGGACCATGGGATCTGTAGGTCAGTATATCTGGAGGTGTGAGGTTGTTGAAACAATCCTTAGCTGACAGAAGTCAGAAACTTTTCTTTTGATCTCAGTCCCTGTTGCCAACAGGAAAAAGTAAATTATTTTTTATCATATTGACTAAAATCCACTTTTTGCACTGCAGGGGTGAAGATAGGGTTGTGTCCCAAGGTAACTGAGATTTTATGTCAGGGATTTCTTTGATATTCCTCACAATTCTTTTAATAGCCAAGCACCACCATCTTATATTTATGTCAATTTTAATGGGGATAATTGTATTCTGCTGTGATGCCTTTGACCTCATGCTTCCTGCCACATCCTATAACTATAAAATCTAAAGCTTTTTGAGCTCCAATGTTCTTAGTCCACTTTTGAAACAGTAATATTTAAAGTCTTGATATGGCTCCTGAAAATCATTAACAGATTCAAGTTATTTGAATACTGTGGCTGCTGGGGACCAAAGTAAGCAGTGCTTCTCTGAAATTTTGGGGTGAGACACCACCCATTTCTGTGTTTGATGGGCTGGCCTTTTAACCTGCCATAAAGTTATGTTTTGGAGATTTTTTAAAGGAATTCATTAGGCAATTCATTTGTGGTGCTGCTGTGTGCCATCAAATTACCATCCATGGCCATCCTCTTAATGAGTGACTTCCAGAATTTCTTGTCATTAACAACCCTGCTTTGCTCTTGTTAACTCAAGGCTGTGGCAGCCTTTATGGAGGACTTTATGGAGACCATTCCTCCCATATTTGGTCTTTCTCTTTTCCTGCTGCCTCCAATTTTCCCTGACATTACTGTCTTCTCCTGCAAGTCTTGTCTTCTCATGATGTGCTCAAGACGTGACAGCTCGCGCTAAATGTTTGATTTCTGTGGTCTAGTAAAGGTATCACCTCACCTGAACTTTTATTATGTAATTGACCACATGGCATGCACACATACTCTCTATTTTTATTTGGGAATACAACAGTGTATTTGTCCTTGGTCTCCAGTGACTCATCCTTGCACTTGATTATCTTTTCTAGTTCCTTCATAGCTGCCCTTCCAAGTCTCAGAGTTCTTCTGATTTCTTGACAGCAGCCTCCTCCAGGATTGATGACTGAACCTATGGATATTGAATGTTTCCAGTTTCTGGACCATTTGGGTCACATCCCTGATATTTGTTGGTATGTATTCAGTTATGATCTTCATAGTGGCAGTAATGTGTTTAAACACATCTCTGTAGTGCAGGGGTGGAGAACTTAGGTAAGCCGGTGAGCTAATTTCACATACTGTACGCCAGGCACACACTAACAAACACACATTCATTGTCATATCAAATTTTGGTGCCAAATGAGGAAAATCCATTAAAACTAGCAGTAAATGTTTATTATAATAATGTTTTGCCCACCAGTTGCCAGTGAACTTTGATGATGACCAATAAGACCTCATCAAAACAAGGTGTCTTTTTCTAATGGCTTGTGATTTGCCATCAACATTCATCAGCGTTATTTGCTACTGTTTTTTGTTGGTGCCTGGGGAAGCCAATGGCCAGGAAACTACCCTAGGGGCTACATGCAATGAATTGCAGACCCTTGCTGGGCTGAACAGGACAGATAAATCTTTTGTTGTAATGGAAACCTCCTGTCTAGATACCTGGTTCATGTATTAGCTTTTGTGCGCAGTAAAGCTGGATATGGGGAAAATTATTATTCTATTTATTGATTTGATTTTTATACCATCCCTTTAATGAAGACAATACTCTGGAATCCAGTTATTTTACAAATAAAACTCAGAATCTGATACACCCCATAAACAAATACTATCAATATGGGGGTTCGCTGATCCAGAAATAAATTTAATACAAGGGAAAAAAGCACAAGAACTAAAATAAAATTAAATAAATGTTAACAGCATCTGGGAATAACTTACTGAAGGCAGCTTTACATGATTTTGATTTCACTAATTTCCTGACTATCAGGAGGGAAGGAGGCAGATGCACCTCCACTGGAAGTTTGTTTCAAAGATTGGAAGCTATCACCAAAAGGCTCAACTCCTTGTTTTTACCTTTTTGGCCTCCCTCATTGTGGCCACTTTTAGCAGGAAGGATTGGAGGAGTGAGTAAATGGGTAGCTGTTTTCTGAGATAGACATTCAAACAAGTATCGAGGTCATATGGCTTTAGAGGTCACCTTGAATTGAGCACAGAAACTGACAGGAAGCCAATAAATTGAATTTACTACTCTCAGAAATCAGTCTGGCCACCTTATTTTGGTCCTGCTGAAGCTTCCATACTGTTTTCAAGGGCAGCCCTACATATGGGGCATTACAGTACTCTATGTTTGAGATTATCAATATGTGGACTACTGTTACTAGGCACTTCGTATCCTAGCAGAGGCACAGCTGGAGTTGATAATTTCAGGAGTATGTCCGAGCTGTGAATCTGATCCTTCAGTGGGAGTTTAATCTCATGAAGATCAGGTAAATATCCTTCTAACTGGTCCAACGATTCTACTAACAATAGAATTTTTGTCTTGTCTGGATTCAGTTTCAGTTTCTTGGCCCTTGTCCACTCCATTATTGATACTAGGCATTCAAGGACCTCTATAGCAACCTTAGAGATGATGCAAAGGAGAGATAGATCTGTGTGTCATAAGAGTACTGGTGAACCTCAAATCTCTGATTGACTTATCCTAGCAGCTTCATGTAGATGTTAAAAAGCACTGGGGAGATGGTTGACCCATGTGGGACTCCATTGCAGACACCCAAGGGGTGGAGATAGTATCCCCAAGCTGTACCATCTGGAATCAAGGAAGAACCAGAGCCAGCAGAGAATGGAACCTCTGATCCCTAAACCTGAAAGCCTTCTCAGAAGGAAACCACGGTCAACAGTATCAAAGGCCACAGAAAGATCCAGGTGGATGAAAAGGGTTACATTCCTCCTGCCTGCATCCCTTAGGAGATTGTCTTGAAGGACAACCAATGCTGTTTCAGTACCACTGAAGGCTGCTATTATGGCATCGACTTTAGTCTTTGTAAAGCAGCATCGGAAGATCACTGTCTGAGAACAATTTAATTTTTTTACATTGAAACCATTGTGGGTTTCTTAATTTACAGCTACCATACATCTCTTCTCTCTTCCCCAGTTTTTGTGTATATGTGTGTGGTGGTTTTTTTTTTCCAAAATAGCCATCTTAAACTACCAGAAGAAATAACAGGGTGATTTTTGGAATGAGTTGTAAATGAACAGCTGTAGCAGTACATATAGTGCATTGACTTTATGTTTCAGTGAATATCAAGATTTATTGTCCCAAGAGGTATATATTGACTTAAGCTAAGAAAAGTCAATATTTCCTATTTTACATTCTCTAGACTGCAATTAAGCAAAAACAACTGGAGGGGACAGCTACACATTGTGCAAGGTAAAATCTTTATTCTGTTGCCTATTAAACATGACCTTCTGTCATGACTGTATGAAAGCCATGGCTCATTCCCTTTCTTAAATATCTGTCAAGTTGAACGTGTCTTCTCTTGTTAGTTACTAAAAACCAACTAGCGTTAGATGTTTGTAGCACATTGATGTTGTTCAGCTTGACCAAATTAAATTGGACTATGCACAATGGTTAAATCCAGACTTAGCTATACTTAGAGGAGACTCGCTGAAATAATGAGTATTTTAACTTGCATTTCAGTAGGCTGCTCTTTTACTAAGATTGCATCTCACCCTATGGCTCCAAGTCACCACAGATCTTGATTTGCACATCACACCTAGAAGCAGCGATAGCAACAACAACAACAATGCACTGGTCATTTTGCTAAAAATATAACTTGCCAGCCTCCAAAAACCCATGGGAACATTAGCTAGAGAAGGTGTCAGAAAATGAGGAAGTCAAGATCTTGTGGGATTTCCGGATCCAAATCGATAGACACCTTGAACATAACATACCAGACGTAGTAGTAATAGAACAAAGAAATGTTTGGATCATTAACATTGGAATTCTGTGGGATGCCAGAGATGAAAATAAAGAATTGGAAAAAGTAAAAAAAAAAGTACAGAGACCTGACAATTGAAACATCTCACATCTGGAAGAAACATATTCAGTAGCCCCTTAGTCACTGGGGCTTTGGGAACAATATCAAGAAATTTCACACAGTACTATAAGCAGATCTCAGGAATCATACAATCAGAGCTACAAAAAATAGCAATATTAGGAACAGCATACATGGTGCGTCAATATGTTACAGATACTTTTTTTAAAAAAAACTTGCATCTGCTATTATAATACCAGTCAATGTTTGTATAATTTTGACTGTGCCTGGAGGTCATAATTAACTAATTATTATTAATGGAGGAGGAAGAGGAGGAGGAGGAGGAGGAGGAGGAGTTCATCATTCCCTTCTTTGGAAGGTGCCCTGGGACTGTGCACCTCACCCACCACCACACTGGCTGGCTCTACTCCCAGGAGGCACCGGGAGGAATTGAACTCCCCATCTATGACTCCACAGCAGCCAGACAGCTAGACCACTGAGCTGTTCAATCATCTAGCAAACATATACATCCCAAGATAGTTCTGGAAAGGATTCTAGTTGAGACCATGGAAATCTGCTGCCATTGGGTGGTCAACTGTGGCCCTCTGAAGATTTCTGACGTATAGCTCCCATAATCCCTCAATATAATCTATGCTAGCTAAGGTGTGGTGGAGTTGTATCCAACAAGGTCTGCAAAGCCAAAGTTGCTCACCAATGATCTATGTCATAACCTACCAAAGTCAAGGTTCTTCAAGGTGTTTCATTTTTAAACAGCTCTTTATCCAGGTCACCAGGATTCTTTTCAGAATCCGATGCATAAGATTCCTATGCAGAGACAACTGTATGAAAAAGTGGCACCAAAGGAAGAAAGACAGACTTGAATATAAAAATTCCTCAATTCAAAATTCAATAGAAAGTCCCCCTGAATCAGCTACTGGTCTTACATTTTGTTTTAATTCCAAAGGGTATGGAGAATGTCCTCATTTGACCTCTTCTAGTCACTGTAATATATACCTGGGCCAATAAAGTAGACCATAAGTTTGTTTAAAATTCCCATAGCAGCTAGCTTGGAGAAAGTTACGGCTTGTTCCCTTTCATTTCTTATTATTTCTCATCTGTATGCAGGACTTTCCCGGAACAATTAAAAGAAAATGTTTGTTGTTACGGCAATAGCTATGAAGTAGAGATGTGACAAATTCTCATTAAAGTATTCTTTTATATATAGATAAGTTATTTTAATATGGCAAGATAGCCAGTAAAGAGCTCATTAGCTGTGGGAATCTTGTCTCCAGCATGAGAACCCAACCAGGAGCAGATTTTTCTCATCTGGCTTTTCACAATTTGCTCAAAATGTCTCTGCCCATGCCTTGTGTCTTTTTACTTCATGGAGCAAAGCCTAGACACACTACAAACATGGGACTGGCTGACTGAACGAAAAGACACAAGCACCCCAGCTGATGCTTCTTAGTTTTGAACATCAGTGCAAGAGGCAGCAACTGCTATAGCCATGCTCAGTTTGCAAATGTTATATCCATTGCGTTCTTCAGAGCTCGAAACATTCCATTTGAGAAGGCACGCGTTACGTTACTCATGGTGTCTCAGCAGCTAGAGGGTCACTATTATTACCTAATTGCATAAATAATTCATTGCATTTTATGTTAATAACATATTGCTTTCTCAATACCAACAGATTAGATAAATACAGGGAAATTTATTTATTTATTTATTTATTTATTTATTTATTTTATTTGATTTGTACCCCGCCCATCTGGTGTATAAAACCACTCTGTATTGCCCAATTCTAATACCTGCACCTCAGAAACGTATATAAAGATACAAATCAAAGGACAGTACCAAAGAGTACTTCCTTAACCATCTAATCTGAAACATGCCTGCCAAATGGGGGATGCAGAAGGTGACACTCCAAATAATGTGTGGACTGTAAGCAAATGTAAGACCACTGTAACACGCTCTAAATGGGGATACCTTTGAAGTTGATGCGGAAACTCCAGGTGGTGCAGAATGCGGCAGCCAGATTCCTTAGCGGAGTGAGAAAATTCAATCATATGTCTCCTATTTTGGCAGCACTGCATTGGCTGCCCATTCGGTTCCGCGTTGACTTCAAAGTTCTGATGCTTACATATAAAGCCCTAAATGGTTTAGGACCTCGATACTTGGCGGAACGCTTACTCCCACCGAGTTCTACCCGTGTCACCCGCAAGAGCCAGGAGGTGAGGCTGAGGAGCCTGATGCCAAGGGAGGCCCGGAAGGCAAGATCTAGAAACCGGGCCTTCTTGGCGGTGGCTCCTTGCCTCTGGAATAACCTGCCTCCAGAGATTCGCTCTGCACCCTCGCTAGGTACTTTTAAGAACCAACTAAAAACATGGATGTATAGGCAGGCCTTCCCTTCCAGTTAATTCCTGACCTCTTTCCTTTTTTTCCCTTTTCTCTTTATTTGATTAATTTTGTATTTTTCCCATCGTGCAGAATCATTTAATTAATTAATTGTTATATATATTTTTTAAAAAACTTGTTATGCTTTATTTTTTTATTTTTTTATTTTTTTATTTTTTTATTTTTTTATTTATTTATTGTCATTGTAAGTATATACACAATATACCCATACAATGAAATTCACAGACACCCAGAGACCAGACACATGCACAGACATAAAATTCCCCAAACACTCCCCACCCACTAAAAAATCCCCCAACACTCCCCACCCACTGAAAGTCCCCACTAAAAATACAAACATCTACACCGCAGGCCAAGTAACACAGTCCAACTAACTATTCACTTCTAGTGGTCTTTAAGCTCATTATTAAGTGCAATTATAACTCTGAGATAAAGTTTTATGTTGTAAGCCACCTAGAGTGGTCAAAATGACTAGATAGGTGGGGTATAACTAACTAACTAACTAACTAACTAACTAACTAACTAACTAACTAAATAAATAAATAAATAAATAAATAAATAAATAAATATGGGCATTCCCCTGGGGATTGACAGCATCCTATCAGCTTATGCTTCAACTTTAGAAACACCACTGGATTGTTTCTGACATAAACGAAGTATATCACACCTGTCAAATGCCTCCAGAAATGCCTTTCAAAGTACCTTTTAAAAGTAACAAAATATTATTTGCCAGACCCAAATAACTTAGGTGTTATTTGTTATACTCAAAAAAGCAATTTTGTAACTACTAGTTGCATTAGTAATGCAAAAGTGATTAGTAATAGAACTATGTTACCTGTGACTACGTACTTCCAAGCTCTGGCAGTATTTACGCTATTTGTGCAAAGGTCATTCCCCTCAAGTGTGCATGCTCCTGTCGAGAGCTCTCAGAAATGTTTTGCCCTCTCTTGGGCAAGGAAGATGGCAGAGACCGGCAAGCAGTATTCCTCTGAAAATTGTAATAATGCGGCCCAATATTGCAGCTTCTTCCGAAGCTCTCGCCTTTCCTTTTAATAACGGCAGGAAAGTCAACAGATTTTGAAGAAGCAAGGAGCACAGCAGAGCCCTCTGCACTGAGCAAAATAAACATCAGGTAAAAGACAAAAGGCTGGAAGAATTGATTATGCCACTTGGCTGCTCTCCTGAGAAAGATAAAAGAGGCCAGGACATGCTTCGCTACCCTTTGCATGTAGAAGTCAGGCTCAGGAAACAATACTCTTGACATCTCTGCCATGCAGATAACTCCAACAAGCCCGGTGGCTGATTTGACTATTCACATTTTGTATTTCTTCCCCTTTGTTGATTGACAGCTACAGAGTATATTCTACTGGCCTCAACTGTATTTAAATGAATTAAATCTAATGGCAAGCCAAGATTTAAAGAGTGAAGAAACTGATTTTTTTTAAAAAAAGTTTATCCACTCTTGTTAATAATGAGCAGGAGGATCTTGATGTCAAGTTTTTAACTGATTTGCTTTGGTTCAGTAGGATGCATCAATCTCAGCAGATTTTGGACTTGGGGAAAGAATATTAAACCAGAGGTAACCTCCGCACACTCTTGTGCACTTTGGTTAATTTCCAAACCCTGATGTGAAGTTTACCTGGGTAATATTGTTAGTTGGCTTGGGCATGTCGTGAGAATGGCTGATGGTCGGATTCCAAAGGACCTCCTGTATGGAGAATTAGTGCAGGGAAATCGCCCCAGAGGGAGGCCACAGCTGCGATACAAGGATATCTGCAAGCGGGATCTGAAGGCCTTAGGAATAGACCTCAACTGATGGGAAACCCTGATATCTGACCGTTCAGCCTGGAGGCAGGCAGTGCTTCACGGCCTCTCCCAATTTGAAGAGACCCTTGTCCAGCAGGCCGAGGCAAAGAGGAAGTCACAAAAGCAGCAAAACCAGGGAGCTGGACAGGGGACAGATTGGATTTGTATTCAGTGTGGAAGAGATTGCCACTCTCGAATTGGCCTCTTCAGCCACACTAGACGCTGTTCCAAGTCCTCCATACAGAGCACGACACCATAGTCTTTTGAGACTGAAGGATGACTAACTAAATTGTTAGTTTGAACTGCATAAATTATGCTCTACTTTGAACTGTAAGCTCTGGGACAAAGGAGCTTATCCCAGGCTATAGGCTGGTTCATCTCCTGGGAGGCACATCGAGGGATCAAACTCTGCAATCAGGTGCTCTAATTCACTGAGCTAGTAGAATGTGAGACTCTGTCATTGGTTTCTATAGCTTCTGAGAAACCCACCAACATTCTCAACCCATATTAGATATGTGGACACACACCACTCCCTGCATCAAAATTGTGGCATATTTTTTTCATATACTTACTTTCCTAGCATATACATTTAATGCATTTTCCTAAAACATGTTTGTGTGCATTTTTCAAATACAGTAGGAGCTCTGTATTAATGGGATCGATATCTGCAGTTTTACTTATCTGTACTTTGCCATGGCCCTATATACGTACAATATATCATTCTGGTCTTTGTCCTACTGCCTTATAAGCTGTACATAAGTGTTCCCTTGCATCCACAGTTTCAGCACCCACAGCAGATTGTGGAATCAATCCCACACAGATACAGGGGTCCTACTATACAACCCATTTTTAGTAAAGAGACATTTTTAATTGCAACTTGTTTTTGTGCATGTATTCATTTATAACTTGGGGTGCAGGAGAATAATACTCATGGCTTCCTCCTTGTAATAGGAAACCAAAAAAATACAACTGCAACTTTAATAGTCTTGCAGATAGCAAATAAAAAAAATAGTTTAACAACTAACAGACTCTCAGTTTGAAAGTGCCCATTGGGACAGTACTATACCAGGTTCAGAGGGCTCCTCCCTAGCTTCTGAGGCACACTACCTTAATTTTTTTAAAAAGAATCATTTATAGTGGGAACTATGAGACCAGACCAGCGCTGGTGCCTCCTAATATCCAAGGCATCTCGCAACTGGCAGTGCATCCAGAAAGTGTTTTTTTGTTACAAAAAAACAACAACCCACAAAGCTAGGCACTTAGAACTGATACAGCCATTTTGTAAAGTAGAGATGCCAAATCCACAAAAATACTAAAATCCCTGGTAGCTGGTCAAGGCAATACCTGATTTTAGTACCATAAGCTATCGGAACCAAAAACAGGAGAAACTTGGAGACCTTTCAAAAGGTTTCAAAGAGCAGTTGGAGAAAAATACAGTTGAGAGAAAGCTAAGGCAATCAAGAGAACACACCAGAAAATAAAAACACTAAACCAGTCTTCTTAAAACTCACATATTAGCATAGAATAAGCATAGTTCTGAAGCATACACATATTGTATCCTTCCAGGCAAGGCACAGCAACTGAGCACAGAATCTTCTGAGAGGTAAGCTAACTAAAGTAACTTCTGAACCCCTTTTTATAAATTGGACATCCCCTTCTAGACCCTTCCAGATGGTCTGCCAATCAGGCTTTAAGTTTCCCTTGAATGTTGAAGCAGACCAGAGCACTTTCTACCCCTCCCCCCAACACAGCTGCAATCATCTCCTAATTAATGCAGTACCAGGCAACCAGCCAACTTGGCCATGAAGTCCTTTCTCACAAGAGATAAGCTGCAAGTGTTATCCCCTCCTTGTTACTGGGCAGACACTGACCGCCACATTCTCAGCTAGCTTTCCCCAGGCACTCACAGAGAAGCCAAATTTTCCAAGCCAGTTTCTTCACCTTTCTTCTCTGTGTTCCCCTTTGAGAGAAGTAGGGAAGGAAGCTTTCTGTTCTACCCACAATCAAGACAGCCTTATCCCCAAAGGACGACTTGTCACTTATCACCATCTTTTTGCCACCAGGCAAACAAGCAAACAAACAAACAAACAACTTCTTCCCTTCACCATATTGATATTAGTTGTAGCCTGAATATTGTTGGCTATATCTGCCATGTTGTTTGTAGGTTGTGAAGGACAAGTCATGACAAGGGTATTGTGGATGAATATTTTAGTACTGCAGTGCTTTTAGATTATATTTTCATGTTGTATATATTTTTTATTTATTGTGGTTTAAGTTGAACTTGTTCTCTTTGTCACATTAATTGTGATTTTCTGTGTTTTCTCAACTGCATTGAGAATGGGATTTTTTTTTAGTTGGAATGCATAAATTAAGTTCCTCTTTTTCTGCATGGTCATCATCATCATCATCATATGATGATTTTTTGTACCATGGTATAAGATGCTCATTGGAAGGAAAGATCCTGAAGCTGAGGCTCCAGTACTTTGGCCATCTCATGAGAAGAGAAGACTCCCTGGAAAAGACCCTAATGTTGGGAAAGTGTGAAGGCAAGAGGAGAAGGGGACGACAGAGGACGAGACGGCTGGACAGTGTCATTGAAGCAACAAACATGAATTTGACCAAACTCCGGGAATCAGTGGAAGACAGGAGGGCTTGGCATGCTCAGGTCCATGGGGTCACGAAGAGTCGGACATGACTTAATGACTAAGCAACAACAATAAGATAGTAATGCAAGATTAATTTTTTTCACACCTCCTGTCCTTGGAAGACACTTTTGAAACATTTGTCTGCTAATGAAACATGTGTTTGATAAAGTATCCTGAGGATTCCTACAGAGAGAGAGAGAAAGGAGAGAGAGAGAGTAAATCTTCACTTTTGTTCATTCTTGCAAGTGAAAATGGAAAATTTATTCCCTAATGGGTGAGAGGTTTTTGTTTTTAGATTGTGGTTGTTGCTAGGTTTTCTTTTGGTTTTTGCAATGTTTACAGTTTGTGATTTTGGAAGGGGAGGCTAATGGAACAGAAAGCCTTGTGCATTTTGCAGGGGGAGGGGGAACTTGTGCAAAAACAAGGTTTCCAAAACACAAAATACCAGGCCGGAAGGTTTGTATAAAAGCCATATGTTTGTAAATATTGCTGCTGACCAAAAAAAAAAAAAAAAAAAAAAAAAAAGGAACTGGTCCTTTTGCTCTTGTACAGAAGCAATAACTCTCCCAGCAGTTGAACCTCCCCTTTGGTGAAGTGTCTTCACGTGTTGAGATATGCTTTTCCTAGGAGTCTCGTAGTGCAGGGGTTAAACTGCAGGACTGCAGTCAAAAAAATCATCACGACCGATCACAACAGGCTCAGGTAGCCAGCTCAAGATTGACTCATCCTCCCATCCTTCCAAGGTCAGTAAACTGAGCAACCCAGCTTGCTTGGGCGGCAATGTGTAGCCCACATAATTAAAAAAAAAAGAATTGTAAATCAGCCAGAGAGTGTGTCAAGTGCTATGGGATGGCATATAAGCAACACACTTCGTTTTTTGCTTTTGCTTTGCTTTTTCTGTGTAGAAGAAGAATGTAAGTATCTGTTATATCCTTAATGCATTAGAAGTCCTCTCTTTGTAAGGGAAATCAAATAGGTATTTTGCTTTGCACTGCTGCCCCATGAGAATCTTTCAAGCTCCTCTTCTCCTACTGCTGTGCACTAGAGAGAAAAATGAATATTTGTAGATAAACAGCTTCTTGGACACACTTTTCTAATAATACTTATATTCTCCTTGAGGAGCTTCATCAAACATCTAGGGAACCGAGGTTCACAGAAGAAAAACACGAAGCTACCTTATGCTAGGTAGGATACTTGTCCACCTACCCTTGTCTCATTTACTATAACTTTGGATGTTTAAGGCTATGGGCCATCTTAGAATCATTATTTGGAAACTACTAGATGATCTTTCAAGCTCCATGCAGTTCTATAATTCTGTGTTATTGCAATGGGTTTCAGACAAAAGCTTTGTAATGCAGGTTGGTTTTCAATGAGCCACCAAAATAAAAGCTATTTCCATAGTTATCTCCTCCAGCCAGATTTCTAAAACAGATCAACATGCTGGGTAAATGAAAGAAGGGCTTTGAAAACCAAGCCCATAGCAGGTACTGCATTTAACAAATGGCTGCTTTGTGAGCGTCTTATTTCGTCCTGCTGTTTTTCCTTGAGCTCTGATTCTGTCTCTGCAAGGATTCTCTAATCCAGCTCAAACGCCATGCAGCTGCTCGCTCTTCCAGCACGTAGCAAGGACTTCCAGGAGATGCACAGTTGATACCTAAGCAAAGGGAATGAAAAGCCATTAAATGGCATGCCTCACTTCTTTGCTATTTTTGCACCTCTGCTAGGTTGTTTCACATTTCCTCAAGAAATCCTTTACTGCTTGTTGAGTAGCCAAATCCATACTCACTCCCAGAAAACCAAGCACTATGCTGTAGTCTTCTCTTAATAAGGAGAATGGAAGTCAGTTCTTTTCTGTTGCGTAAAAGACTACCATGAAGAAAGTCTAGAGGAACTGGGCATATTTATTCTTAAGAAAAGAAGACTAAGGGGAGAGATGATAGTATTTCCCAGTTAGTTGAGAAGTACTTGTCATAAAGAGGAGGAATAGGATTTGCTCTTGATTATCCCAGAGTGCAGGACACATAACAATGGGCTCAAGTTACAGGAAGCCAGATTTTGGCTGAATGTCAGGAAAAACTTCCTAACTGTTAGAGCAGTACAAGAATGGAGTGCATTACCTTGGGAGATGGTAAGCACTCCAACATTGGAGGCATTCAAGAGAAAAATAGACAACTATCTATCAGATGACAACTCATTCATTAAACAGATTGGACTTTATAGGCCCCTTCTAACTCCATTATTCTATGGTTTATAGGATTCACAATTATTTACATCAAGATTGATTTATTCATCCTCACATTCACACACATGTTTCCATCTCTTGATCGACTGAATATTAACTGATGACTTGGATATGGCAGCACTTGGTAGAAAGAATTTTTTTTACACTCATATATAATTATTTTCTGTCTACAGGAGAAGAACCACAGCTAGCAGAGATCACAGAAAGTTTTTAACTCTAAGCTCTAACAAACAGAACTTTGGATAACTGCAGCCACAGTGGTCAGTGGATTTTGAAAAAGTTGCTGTCTAAAACACTAACTCTTTCAGGTTCTACTAATGGAGTCTGCAAGTGTACTTAATTAGAAAATGTGCATTTGCATTTGCACTGTGAAACATCTTTGAGCCGAGAACTGAATGACAAAATTTGGGGAACTGAAGTCTAAAGGATTATTGCTGTGCAATCTGCACATGCATCATAGAACTGCAAATCAGGTTGGTTTACCTTGAAAGGGAGGCTAAAGGGAATTTTCCAGCATCTCTGCAGCTACTGAAGATAATTAAATCCACCACGGTTCCTCTTCCACCAAACAATGTATTTTGCAAAATGCATCTTCATTTCATATAGAATATTCAACCCTTGATTGAAAGGTTGCAATGAAAGATGCACTTTCAAAAATGCATTTCCCCCCTAGATTTCCAGAAGGGTTTAAACCAGTGGTTCCCAAACTGTTCGCTGCAGCTCCATGAAAACCCAACCGGAAGTGCCACAGAAACCTCTCATCTTTTCCCCCTGCATTAAAGTATCACACAGTACTTAGGTTCGGTTTTTCTGTTGTCCATGCACAGTGGAGAGAGGGAGCTCTGGCTCAGGCTTGCCAGAGGACATGGGAGACTTCTATGCTGCCACCACCCTCACCACCCCCATCTGGCTTCTCCATTTTACTGGAAGTTGCTTCCCTCAGAGTTGTCAGGCCATGAGTGTTTCCATTAAGTGACCTTGTAATAAACCTTGGGAACATGTATTTTCAGATGTGTGTTGTTTTAATCAGGCAGTGGATAAGTGAAACCACAAGTACAAATCCCATGGATATGGCGGTCCTACTGTAGGGAGGAACGATAGCCAGTTTGGGAACCACTGGTTTAAATCATTTCCACAAATGCTTTCCTATCTCCAATGACAGTCAGAGCCTAGTGTGGCAGCCTCATAGGCAACCGGCTGAAGTACCAGCAGAACGAACAGCAGTGAAACGCAAAACAGAACAGAGTGCCATGGATTGAATAGAGCCAAATTCCTGTTAACACTCCAGTCATTTATTCTTGTCTCGTGCTTCACCATAGCCGCCGGTTGCTCATTTTCACCTGTGAGAGATACCGTCTGATTAAATTGTAGCTTTCTTTCTCAGGTAAGAAAACAGAAGACTAATATTTCAAGGCCTGAACTCTTTGTTCAAAGGTTTTCCCTCTAAAACGTTGCCAGTTATAAAACCTGTAAAAAGGGCCCTCTGAATGCCTTCCCTGAAAAATTAAGTTGGATGTGGCAGGAGCATGCAAGGGGATTGGGAAGTGGCTGAGAGATGCCAGAGGGGGTGAAAGGGATGGAAATTGCTTTGTCCCTTATTACAAGAATAATAGAGATGAATCAGTTCATTGCTTGTGACCAGGGAGTTTTAATGGTGCAGGCTGAAAGGAAACACAAAACCCATGTTTGTCCCAAAGCACAAAGCAGCATTTTAAAAACTGTACCAGCAGCACTAGTCTATTTTTACAACAACAAAATTCACGCATGCATGCACCCTTAACAGCTGAAGAACTGACATACACCAAAGTAAATACTATCCATGAGAAATGTATGGGGGAAGGGCATAAATAAATGTGATCTATCTCTCCAAAGTACATTTTATTCTCTTAAAAGGAAAGATTCATCCAAAACGATGTTATTCTCTTAAAAAATACATAGTTATTCCTTCAAAATGTCACCCAGTTCCACCTGAATTAAAGATGATTCTTCAAAGATACCTGAGCTAGCTTATTTCTACTTGTGGCACATCCTAATGTTGCCTACATCTCAGCAGAGATGGGGAAAAGTTCCCTTTTTTTGGATGACAACTCCCAGAAGGAGCTGGCAACGTGGCCAATGACCCTGGTGAAGGACATGTTCTTGGAACTGCAGTTCAAGAAACCATCTTTCTCCATCTCTCCATTCCATTAAGGATTTTAATCCTTTCCTCATCCTGTCTTCTTATTTCTCTTCACAAATAGTTGCTTTTGGATGGCGAGTCCCCCATTTCCTTTACTTTTGCATTTTATGTAGAGAACAGTTAGACACTTCCATCTGCATATTGTTGGTATGTGCCATCAAGTTGCTTCTGATATATGGCAACCCTAATAGGAGGGAGGAGACTGTAGGGCTGAAACACAGATACGTTTTCTTCTTCTAATGGTCTATGATGTGGCTATCAATTAAGCATCAGTCGTGACCAGTATTACATCACAAATGTCTTTATTTTGCATCAAATATAAACACTCTGGTTTACTCAGTCTCACCTCAGTGGTTGCACTTTGGTCCAATCCATCAAGGCCTACAATGTGGTATCTCTCAGTCTAAGAGGATTGTTCTTCCACTGCCGCCAGGAAACACAAGTGGGAACAAAGAAAGTCACAAAGAAACGGGTGAATTAACACCTCCTTTCTGCCCAGAGCTCCCTTCACTTCAGGCCAAAGGTTCATCTCAGACCGTTTGCTTCTGGCCTCAATTTAAGCAGCATATTTTCCCTTTAGGAGCCAGCACTAGGCTCTTTTATCACAAAAAGAGAACTGTAGCTGATTTGGGACCATAAATAATTGCTTGTACCATTATACTGTTTATACGCTACATTTTTTTATCTCATCTTGCCATCTCATATTTCCTAAAGCATGGATTGAAAGGGGGAATGAGAAGGGTTAATTTTCCTCCACCTTTTTTAATTTCAGTACAGTATAAGTATAAGTTTCAGTCTCAAGCACATGAGAATTAGAATATCATGAAGAGTTCTAAAAGGTATTTTTTTAAAAAAAAAACTAGGTGCTAGCAGTAACGCCACCACTTTCTATATCTTATGCTAGTCGTCATGCTTCTGGCACCTTGAATTTTCAGAGGTATAGTCTGTATTTCTGTGAAAATAACAGTTCTTTTCTTTCCTTTCATCACTTTTCTTAGACCATGGGCTTTAACCACAAATATGAACTATGCATCAAAAAAGCTGTTTTCTTAGGACTTGAAGAAGGTGTCTTCATTCCTTATACTGCAATCTTCTTTCTTTCTTTCTTTCTTTCTTTCTTTCTTTCTTTCTTTCTTTCTTTCTTTCTTTCTTTCTTTCTTTCTTTCTTTCACAATAGAGGCTAACTTGAGAAATCCAGCTGAGTGCCATTGATTTGAAACTTGTCTCAATGAGATCAAAACATGCCAATAAGCTGTAAATAATTAGGCAGAAACTCTACTATGTCCTTTGATTGCCTCATCAGGATGACAGAAGTGGAAAGTGGGGATTGATAAAGTTTAGAGGCATTTGCTTATAGGATATTGTGCTCAAACTATGACAAGTCTAAAAGGAGCACAATCTCATGTGCATGTCTCCTCTACATTTTGCAGTTTTGTTTATTTCAACGGCACTTGTACCAAAGAATCGTCCAGCCAATATTTATTTATCTATTTATTAGATGTATATACCACCCATCTAGAACGTGTCTACTCTGGGCGGTTTACATATAACATAAAAATAAAATCCAGATTGATCACAAAGTACAAGATGGGAAAGGAGGAAAAGAAGAAAAAGAAGAAAGAGAGAGAAAAAAAGAAACGGGGAGATAAGCTAGGTAATGGCTGTAGGGAAGGCCTGCCTGTATAGCCATGTCTTCAAGTTAGTCCTGAAGGCCCTCAGCAAGGGGGCCAGGTGGATCTCTACAGGTAAGTTGTTCCAGAGGCGAGGGGCCACTACTGAGAAGGCCTGATTTCTAGTTTTGTCCCACTGGGCCTTTCTTGGCGTTAGGCCCCTCAGCTGCCCGGCCTGACTGAAGTGGGTGATATGGGTAGAACTGGGTGGAAGAAGGCCCTATGCCAGGTACTGAGAGCCTAAACTGTTAAGGGCTTTGTTTGTAATGGATAACACCTTGAAATCAATACGGAGGCAGATAGGTAGCCAATGTAAGGCAGCCAAGGTGGGGGAAATATGGTGAAATATTTTCACCTCTGTTAATAGCCACCGTGTTCTGGACCATCTGGAGCTTTCACATTAGCCTCAAAGGAAACCCCACATAGACAGCATTATAGTAGTCTATTCTTGAGACTACGAGCACACGGACCAGCGTGGTGAGCGTCCCCACATCTAGATAGGGACGCTGCTGGGCGATCTGCTGAAAATGTAAATGGGCAGACTGACACTACCTGAGTCTCCATGGTAAGTGCCGGGTCAAGATGGACCCCCAGACTGTGAACCAAATTCTTTGTGGTAAGAGTCACCCCCCCAAAAGAGAGAAAGTTCCCCAAACCACTGACATTGGGGCCACCCACCCGCAAGACCTCCGTCTTGTCTGAGTTCAACCTTAGTCCATTCGATGGCATCCATTGCAGAATGACCTCCAGGCAGCACCCAAGGGACGGACCTCCCTAAGTAGGTCATCCAGCAGGGTGACAAGTGCCGTTTCTGTGCCTGAAGCCCGACTGAAATGGATCCAGGACATCAGTTTCATCCAAGGGAGCCTGAAGCTGGTTGGCCACTACTCTCTCAACTACCTTGCTAACAAAAGAAACATGAGCAATGGGCCTATAATTGCCAGTGTTGTCCGCCCCCAATCTCGGTTTCTTTCTAATGGGCCTAATGATCATTTCCTTCCTCAAGAAGAGACCCATTTATTATTTCATTGGCCCATTCAGTTATGGATGGCCTCCACTTTTGATTTTAAAAGTGCTGCAAATTTGTCACAAGAAATGCTAGATGGAGGCCAATCGTGGCCAATTCCAGATAGGTCACGTACTATACGGAAAAGTTCCGCCTGCTGATTGGATGCTTTGCTTATCCAGACAGTGAAGTAGGCTTTTCTAGCAGCCGCTACCTTAGCAAGGTAGAGGTTAGACACAACCTTGGCAGCTTTTAAGTTATTTTCCATTGGGTTCCACCTCCAGATGCTCTCTAGCTTTCTCCCATTCCGCTTCATAGCCCACAGCTGCTGGTTAAACCAAGGTGCTGGTCGGGCTCTGCGGTAGAGAGGGCATTTAGGAACGATTGTGTCTACAGCCCTGGCAGTGGCGGCATACCATCCATTCACCAGGGCTTTGACAGGAGTGCCAGCCTGTTCATTTGGAATCCCACATATGACATCCTGAAATCCAATAGGATCCAGTAGCCTGCAAGGGTGGACCATGAAAATAGGTCTCTGCTCCCCATGGGGAGGGAGGGCCACCGTGAGATTGCACTTTATCAGGTGGTGGTCCAACCACAACAAGGGGACCAACTGAAGGTCAGTCACCATCGAGCCACACTCTCTCTGCTCAGTAGAGAAAACCAGGTCCAAAATGTGGCCACCCACATGTGTGTGGCCATTGACATGTTGGGACATGTCCAAAGAAGCCATGGTTTCCAAGAACTCAAGAGCTGGACCGGTAACCTCCACTTCTGCATGGTTGTTGAAATCACCCAAGATAATCAGTCTTGGGGATCCCAACAGAGCCATGGAGATGAAGTCAATTAGTAGGGAGCTGGCTAGATCACGGGGAACATGGTATGGCAGCAAGATCCCAATACTGTCCCTGGCCCCAGTCAACACATGGAGGGCCTCTAGGCGCAGCATCGCCACAGCAGAGAGTCTGACAACTTGAAGGGTGTCTTTATAAACAATGGCAACTCCCCCCCGACCCTCCAGTTTACCCTGGTGCTGGACAGCATAACCAGGGGGATAGGCAAAAGCCAGGGATACACCTCCTTCATGTCATGAGTGCAGCCGAAGATCCAGAACCTGAAGGGTTAACTGTAGCTGAGGAGAATGCTGAGCAATTAGAAATACAAACACCTGAATCATCCCCAGATTTTCCTCCCCCAGTAGACAGGCTGAGGGCCAGGCTTCGGGGAAGACTTATGACAAAAAGGTCAGAGGATTGCTTGAAGGCTGCCCACAGAAACATCCGATCAACTAGCCCTGAGTTCTGACAGGATGAAAAGGCTTCCAGCAGTTCAAGGGCTGTTTTTACTATATAATCAGCTCTCAGATGGCTGAAAGTCTGTGGAAGCAACAAGTCAAACCTCTGGCTTTCATCCACGGTCCTGACAACCTTGAACCTTGTTCTCTGGACCCGTGGCTTTGGACTCTGACCCTGGACTATGTTGTGCGTTTTGGCTTTGGACTCTGACCCTGGACTATGTTGTGTGAGTTGGCTTTGGTATTTGGTTATCGGCTCTGTATTCCCTGAATTCTTGACATAGGCCTGGCTTATTGGACTCTGCTGTTGTAACCCCTGGCAATGTGACACTTTGCTATCCATCCACATCTCGGTCATGCAAGCCAGATCTACATCCTTTTCCAGAATAAGAGCTTGTATTAGCTGGGCTTTACTGAATACAGATCTGGCATTCAACAGCACCAAAGTTAGAGTGGAGGAATGACTGAGCTGGCAACCTGGAGCCTGGCAGGTGATAGCAAGTGCCAGAACAATGGGCAGCTTTCAGGCATCTGTTCACCATTCTTCTGGAATGACTAAGAGCCGTACCAACACCATATCTTCCCCTACCCATAATCACCTGCATGTTCTCGAAGTTCCTGCTGGAAGGCAGGTCTTCCTCTCCATTCCTAGCACAAAACAAGTCTAATGGTAGCAGAAAAAACTCAGTTAAGGTAAGAGTAAGTACACAAAGTTAACAGTAACATAATTAATATAAGCAAAATAAATCACACACTATTAATTAAATTAGAATCAATAAAAGTAAGCAAAACATTAATACAATTTAAATAATTATTACAACTTAGGGTAGGGTAAGCTAATTTGTATAGTTAAAGAAAGAAAAGCCCATCTGCCCACCCCACCTCTAAGTGTAAGAGTATAAGTTTGTTTAATAAAGATAAGTAAGGACAAAAGAACCAGAGTAAAGTGAAACAGAATGAAATAATATAGAGTAAAAATAAAATAAAAAAAATATAAAACCAAAATGCCCACACACACACCCAGGTCCTGTCCCATCACAATTTGGCTGTAGAATTCAGTTAATGGGGTTAGTGATGGCAAGTGAAGCTTGACCCAGTGATAAACAGGTAGAATAAAGGTAGCAGGAGAGTTGATAGAAAACAGGTGCCACTGTTGCCATTCTCCACAATGGGAGGTCAGACGAAAAACCCTCACAAAGCATACCAGGTGAAGAGGCGAGGGAGAGGGGTTTCTATGGCTATTGCCAATGATGGAACCACAGAATTCACAGAGCAAAATGTTCCAGAGACTTATAGAGTGGGTAACAACAGTGCTGCCACCGCCTCAGCTCACTCTGCCTCCACCATTGCCAATGCCGTTTAGAACCATTAACAGCACAGCTGGCAGAGCTTTAGAATGCTGGGCTCCAATGAGCCTCTCAATTCCAAGGATCCACCAAGCCTCTCGGCGTTTCTTAGCCTTTCAGTGCCAGACTCAACAAGCTTCGTGGGATCAAGTTCTTCCGAGCCTTGCAGCGACAAGCTCTAAATGAGCCTCAAAGCTCCAGGATCCGCCTCACAGCGTTAGTCCCCCTGAGCAAACTCTCTTCCTCGTCCTCCAAAACAGCATCTGGAACAGCTCAGTGACCAACAGGACACTTACCAGATGAGGGAGAACAATTCAAAGGAAGGAGAACAGTCCAAAGGAGTAAATGAAGTAAAGCAACCAAAAGAAAAGAAAACAGACTGAAACAGCGAGAGAAACGCTCCCATCTGACTATTGGGATGCCATCTTGGATGTGGTACCCCAATAGTCAGCAGAAATGGCTACTGAGCTATGCATTACATATGGCCAATTAATAGGAACTTATTAAGTGCTAAATGAGTGTGGCTGTCACAACAGAAACTTTTTACATATTATATTACACAAATTATACCAATTAAATATATAATTTTACAAAAAAAAAAACACCAGTCCAAAAAGATTGATATGCCATTGCGATATGAATGTAAAGATAAGTCCTGAAAGTTTTTTTTCTCTTATACAGTCCTCTTGTCCTGGCCAGGGAACTGATTGTTTCCATATACCTTCCCTTTCTTGGGAATCATTAATCAGATATCATGACTCCTTTTCTCATAACACTGATATCAATTGAACAAGAGGCACTTGCTTTTTTCATTTTCCATAATTAGCAAATTTTATCTTACTCTGCTTTGTGACTGGTCTTCAGGCTATAAGCACATTTGTCCTTTATAAGTCTTTCCTAGACATGAAAAACTGCCTTGTTCACTTCTGAACACTAATGTGATTTTAGCTCTAATGATGGATTATCCGTAATGTATAGTTTGGCCCTGATAATTGCTGATGCAATTACAAGCAGTAGCATTGTAATTTCATGGCCTGGGACCAGGTTACCCGAAAGATGGTTAAACTTTCTTCAGCCTGTTTGTATGCTGAGGCCATTTTTGGAACAGCAAATGGCACTAAGAAAAGGGTCTTCACTTGACTATATGGTCCACAGCCACAGACTGATGAATCCAGACAATTTTTGCACCTCTCTTGCAATCTTCCTCACAATTTTTGCTATCTTCTGGCAAAGCATGTCTAGCAAAGGTTGGGTTGCTCTTTGGAATGTACAAGTGACCTGGCCTTCACCATTATTCCCTCCACACAGCCCTGGCTAGAGATGGGTACAAATCGGTAATGGTGATTCATTTTGATCAGTGATTCATCAAGGTCAACAAATCACAAATTATGAATTCATGATTATTTTCTGATGAACCAGCCAATCAATTGTCTATTCATGTTTTTATTTAAAACTGTATAAAATGCCCCACAAGCACCTAGAAATACCAAAATCATGGAGAATATTCCCCTGACTCTCCTCTACGAGCCCTTCAAGTTTGTTGAAATTTGGTTTTTGGACATCCAAGTTATACACCCACAAGGAGGGGCTCCCTGAGGTATCTAGAAACACCAAGATCACAGAGAAGATTCTACTGACTCTCCTCTACTCTCTCTCCAAGTTTGATGAAGATTGTGTTTCAGACATTCATGTTATACAACAACAAAGTGGATCCCCCCCCCAGAAAAGTGCTCTTCAACAAGTGACTTGAGGAAACCCAATTTTCACCAAACTTGGAGGGTCTTTAGATGAGAGACAGGGGGAGGTTCACTGCAACTGTTGTGTCTCTAGGTGCCTGGGTAGCCGTTTTATAGCTCAACGAATCAAGAATCGCTAAAAATGCATTGATTTATATTCACCGAGGGGGCACTGGTTTGTACAAAAATGAATCAGGAATTTTTGAATGAATTTGGTGATTTGTTTTTTAATTTTTTCCAATCTCTACCACTGGCTGAGTCACAGAACTGCATGAGTTTTAATGTTCTGTCAAACGGAGGGCTATGAAATTATTTGGTTGATGGCTAGACTTTGAACAGCAGCAAGCCTGTAACAAATGCAACAAGCTAAGAGTCAGTTCACAACCTTACTCCGTGGCAATGATGGTGACAAAACATCCAACATTTATGCCACCATTGCAGCCACATGAAGTGAGCTGTAGTGTTCATTATCTATATAATAAAGCTATTACATTCTAATTCTTGTCTATAAGAATATAGTTAATGAGCCCAGTAATAATGAAAGATAGTGTCAGCTTGTGCAGATAGTTCTGTCATAGTCTAGTACTTTTCACATTGTGATATTAGGAACAGGCATTCGGTTCTACATTTTTATTTTTGGTTCTACTGTTTACACTATATTACCGCAAGTGAACTTTCTTGTATTTTGAAATTCTAGCATTTCTAATATTTTTATATTTTGAGTCTATTTGTGCTGATTTCTTTGTGCAGATAGTAAAGTCCGTAGTATTATTTCTTGCTTTTGTTCTCTCATTGACAAACTATCTTAGGCGAACAGCCCAGCTGCGGCCCTATCTCAATGTGGGGGCCCTCACTACCTTAGTACATGCTCTCGTAATCTCAAGATTAGACCACTGCAACACGCTCTACGTGGGGCTGCCTTTGAGGCTGCTGCGGAAATTACAGGTGGTGCAGAACATATTTCACCCACTCTGGCTGCACTGCATTGGCTGCCCATCCGGTTCCGCATCGACTTCAAAGTGTTGATGCTCACGTATAAAGCCCTAAACGGCTTAGGGCCTCAATACTTGGCAGAACGCCAAGCCAGGAGGTGAGGCTGAGGAGCCTAACGCCGAGGGAGGCCCGGAAAGAAAAGACAAGCAATCGGGCCTTCTCGGCGGTGGCTCCTCGCCTCTGGAATAACCTTCGCCCTGACATTCGCGCGGCTCCCTCGCTGGGTGTTTTGGCAGGCCTTCCCCTCAGCTAATTCCTGATCTTCCCTTTTTCTTCTTTCCTAGTGTTTGCCCCATCTTGTCTAACATTTTTCCCTTTATTTAAAATTGTTTTAATTATATTGTTATATGTCTGTTTAAGCCGCCTAGAGTGGTCCTGAGGGACTAGATAAGCGGGATATAAATAAAATAAAATAAAATAAAATAAAATAAAATAAAATAAAATAAAATAAAGTAAAATAAATAAATAAATAAATAAATAAATAAATAACAAGGAGCATTATCAATTGGTTGATATACATTAAAAATTAAATACATAAAAAGGAAATAAGGATTAGATTTAGTACCAAGATTTCTTCATACAATGCACATACTCTTCATCTGTGAAATATAATTTAATTTTTTTAAACAGAAAAGCTAAATTATTCAGAAAAAATAAGCCAATTCAGAAAACTCTTTTGCAAATACAGACAAGACAGTAGGACTTTTTATCTATCTATCTATCTATCTATCTATCTATCTATCTATCTATCTATCTATCTATCTATCTATCTATCTATCTATCTATCTATCTATCTATCTATCTATCTATCTATCTATCTATCTATCTATCTATCTATCTATCTATCTATCTATCTATCTATCTATCTATCTATTTGATTTCTATCCCACCCATCTAGACCAAAGGTCTACTCTGGGAAGTTTACAAATTTAAAAACAATAAAATCAATAAACATATATTATAAATCCAGGATGGCAAAAGTATAAAAAATTAAGATACGACAGGAGGGAAAGCCTGCCCAAATAGCCAGGTTTTAAGTTTGTTCCTGAAAACATCCAGAGAGGGAGCCAGGCGGATCTTCATAGGCAAGTTGTTCCAGTGGCGAGGGGCCACTGCCGAGAAGGCCTGGTTCCTCATTCTTTCCTTCCGGACCTCCCTCAGTGTTAGGCCACTCAGCCTGGCTGGAATGAGTGACTCTGGCAGAATTGGGTGGGAGAAAGTGCTCTGCCAGATTTTGAAGTTAGGGCTAAACCGTTTAGGGCTTTATATATAATTGTAAGAATTTTGAAATCAATGCAGAAACGAATAGGCAGCCAATGCAAGGTGGCCAGAGTGGTGGAAATATGGTGGTACCTTTTCACCCCAGTAAGAAGTCTGCCACCGCATTCTGCACCATCTGAATTTTCCACGTCAGTCTCAAAGGCAGCCCCACGTACAGCGCATTACAATAGTCTATTCTTGAGACTACAAGCGCGTGGACCAAAGTGGTGAATCCCCCCACATCAAGATAGGGATGCAGCTGGGCAATCCACTGAAGGTGGAAGTGTGCGGAACAGACCATTGACGACACCTGGGTCTCCATGGTGGGCACTGGGTCCAGATATAAACCCAAACTGCGAACCTCACTCTTGGTGGTAAGAGTCACCCCCCCAAAGGAGAGGGAGTTTCCCAGACTACTGATGTCTGGGACACCCACCCGAAGGAGCCCCTTCTTGCCTGGATTCAGCCTTAGTCCATTCTCCTGCATCCATTGCTGAACAGCCCCCAGGCAGTGCTCAAGGGACAATACAGCATCCACTGTTGTTGGAAAAAAGGAGATGTAGAGCTGAGTGTCATCAGTGTACTGATGAGAAGAACCCCCACACCCCCTGATGACCCATCCCAGCAGCCTCATATAGATATTAAACAGCATTGGAGAGATAATTGAGCCCTGCAGAACCCCACAATTGAGCCTCCATGGGTCCGAGAAACTCTCTCCAATCTGCACTCTGGGGATGGTCCTCCAAGAAGAAATGGAGCCAGGCAAAAGCCAGGCCACCAATTCCCAACTCAGAGAGCCTCCCCAGGAAAATACCATGGTCTATGGTATCAAAGCTGGCTGAGATATCATGAAGGACCAGCAGAGACATTTTGCCCCTGTCAGCCTCCCTCAGCAGATCATCAAACAGGGCAACCAATGCCCTTTCTGTGCCATGGCGTGGCCTGAAGCCTGACTGGAACGGATCCAGGGCATTGGTTTCATCCAGAAGAGCCTGCAGCTGATCGGCCACTGCCCTCTCAATACCTTGCTAGGGAAAGAAACATTGACGACAGGACTTCAATTACCAATATCATCCGCCACCAAGCTCAGTTTCTTCCTAGATTAGTGTCTCCCTGAAGAGACCCATTAATTATTGCCACAGCCCATTCAGATGTTATCGGCCTGGCTGCTTTGATTAGCCAGGCCGGGCAAGGGTCAAGGGAGGAGGTGGTGGCACGACAGTGGTTAAGCACTCTGTACACCATATCTGACTTTCTAAGCTCTGCTTAATTAAGTAGTTGACCTCACAAGACAATAGTGAGAATATAATATAAAGTGCATCTCAAGAAATGATCCAACACAGTAACAGGATACAATGAGGAAAGTGTGGACATTTCCCAAGGGGCTCCATCAAAATTCCCTCTAATTTTTCAGAGCACTGGGCAGGCGGGTTTGGCCCCATGCACACAGGATTCTGGCTGCAACCAGAAGTAAATGGACAATAACACTGGCTCAGCTTTATGGCCCCAATGAAGTACTAAGCAGACACACAGCTTAAAGGAAACGTTGGGGTTCCAACTTTTATATACTTGACCATTGATGTGTTCCAAAATGAATCCTGATTCAAAAAGATCAGAACTTTCCATAACATCAATGTAAGAGCACATTCTCACAGGAAAGTCAGTTGCTGTAATTTTTGCATTTAACAGGCCTTGCCAGTTGCCCTTGGCTAGCCATAAAAATAGATAAGCTCACTTGTGAACTGGTCTCCTAACACATCATGATAGTGATGTTGCCAAAAAAACACATGGAAAAAGGTAAAGGTTCCCCTTGACAATTTGTCCAGTTGTGTCTGACTCTAGGGGGCAGTGCTCATCTCCGTTTCCAACCCATAGAGCTAGCATTTGTTCAAAGACAACCTTCTGTGGTCACGTAGCCAGCACAACTAGACACGGAACGCCGTTACCTTCCCACCATGGTGGTACCTATTTATCTACTTACATTTTGCATTTTTTGCATGATTTCAAACTGCTAGGTTGGCAGGAGCTGGGACAAGCGACGGGGGCTCACTCCATTGCATGGATTCAATCTTATGACTGCTGGTCTTCTGACCTTGCAGCACAGGGACTTCTGCGGTTTAACAAAAACTTGCCATTCTTCTTACCTGGCAGCAGAGTTCTCTCCTCTGGTGGGAAAAGTAACATTAGGAGGAGCTCCTTTAAAGCACTATGGAAAGAGTGGAAGCCAGGCTCAGATGTGGACTGGAAAAGGTAAAACAACCTCTGGCCTAGATGGTAAGCACAGTGTTGACTAAAAGAATCAATCTCTTCCCTCCATGCATATGTTTTTAATGCATGGGAATACATATGACTAATAGACATTTGAGCCTAACAAACATTTGAGCTGACCATCAGTTGCTCATCCACCACACTTTTCTTTTTTCATTCCAATGTTGCTTGACCATTTTGTTCTTTCTCCTCTCATATTCTTTCTGTTTTCTCAAGCACCCATTTCTTGTTCGTCTATGATTGTGTAGCACTGCCCATCCCAACTCCTGTTAGGTCTTGATCTGTGTAAACATATTTCACAATGTCTTAGAGAAACTTACACAAAGCAGAATCAAAATGGACATCTATCTGAGGCACTGAGGCTCGCGCATCCCTTGCCTCAGCGTTGAATTGTTTATACCTGTTCCTCAGCTGCATCCCAATGTTGCTTTCATTGTCTGTTTAGAATGCAGGCCAACTCATCCAGGAGTTCAGCCCATATGGTTTTGTGGTAGAAAGCAAGCCAAAGAGCTGTTTACACCAGAATGCACACAACTCTATTAAGTTGCATTCATTTATAGTGTCAGCAAGCAAGCATCTGTCAGCTGAAGTAAAAGTCCAAGTCCTCTTCAATTGACATCAGCTTTTGGTATGCCCTGGCTCTCCATTCTTTATACAGCAAGCAAGTAATTATGCTTATACAGGGACACATTTATGTAGCAGCTGTATACATATGGTTATTTTTTGAAAAATAAAGTAGAACAGCATTAAAGGAGCCAGTTTTAGGTGTAAAAAACATAGTATGGACTCAGTAAGGAAATTCATGTTAAAAATCTTAAGAGTGGAATCAGGTGGTGATAAAGGATTGTGTCCGATCATACGAGAAAGAGTCACATTGTTGGGTGTGATTGTTCAATGCATACAGGAATTGCTCCAAACCAGCTCCAAAAAAAGAGTAGCCCTGCTACTGGACCAAAAAGTTCTGTCTTGTGCATGGCATAGGACTGAGATGGTTCAAATCTTCTGTAGGTCATCTGATCGTTGAAAAAAAGCTTGCACCAGACCATGCCACAGGTGATCCAAAATGTGAGTTATTTTTTCCATTTGATCAGTGATATTTAGTCAGTGATTTTCAAGCCAAGACATAGTCATAGTATGTTGTATATTATATAGTATTAAACATGCATTAGATAAACAGAAGAGAGATTTGCCAATGGCTTATCAGCTCTGCTATGATGGCTAAATGAAGTCTATATGCTTTTAACTTGAATTTCAGTTCACCAGTGAACATTTGGTGATTTCTATCTTTTCTTCTTTCCTTGTGGCTACTGTCTCCATCACATGAAGGATTTAGTTTAAATCCCTCCTGACCAGGTTTACTACGCTTCTGCTAAACACATTCCCCCCAATCATTCTATGATGAAACTGATAGTGGTATTTGTTGTAACTTTAGTCTATAGTCTCTTTTGTCTTCTATTTCCACATCTAGTTCTTCACCTGAGCCATTTTCTTCTCTTTTGCCCTTACAAGAAGAATAAATGAGAACCTCTTTTGATCCCTCTGTCCTTCCTCTTCCTACCCAGAACTCCGAAGCCAGATGTGATACATTTACCTTTATGCCTTGCAATGCTGTTGGTTCCCAAGCAAATGAGCAAGAAGAGAGAATCATCAGTGGGTTTAATAAGCTATGCAAGGGGCAGATAAATTTTTAGAGAAGAAGCAGCAGGAAAACAGTAAACTTTTCCTCACCCTTGCATGTTAGTCATGATTGGAGATAGGCACAAACTGATAGTTTGGCAGGTTTGTATATTGGTGTTTGACACTTCAACGCAGGAGAGAGTGTTTACTCAGAGGCAGTGCCTGGCGGAGGCCCAAGGGGGCACCTTATAGATGAGGTGAGACTTTGAAACACTGAACACCTGTTTGGCCGATAAACAAACTGGTAGAAACTGCTAAACCAACAGTTCATGCCCATCTCTAGTCATGATCCATGTCCGGGGCATACACACTTAGACTTGAATAAAGAATAAAAGTGTGTATAGCTGCATACCTTGTGTTTACCCTATCACACTGCACACATTTCAGGTCACCAAGAGCCCTCGGTCTTCAGCTTCTTGATATCCTAAACATGTGTCTTGGTTAATGAAACATCCACAGTTCCTTCCTTCCTTCCTCCATTCATTTATGGCTTGAAAGCTGATCGATTCCCTGTGACATGCTGCTGTCTAGAAGATTATTTGATGCATGTCATCAGACATCCAGTTTTGCCTCACTGGAAGCCAGGGTGGCAAGTCATTCAAGCTCCAATCAGCTTGTGGAAATCTCTGGCATCTTCAGCAGAGCTGCTGGGAAGGTATGCAAATGAGGTGAGTGGAGAGACAGGAGAATGAGAGAGAGGAAGCTTATTCTGGCATGTTATCTTCTCAGCCAGTGTAGATTTATAAAAGTCATGGCCACATGAGGAGCAAGTATATTGAATAAGAACAGACTTTTTTTAAAAAAATGAATGCTTTGTTTTCTGATGGTAAATACAGACATCTAGGGAGGATCATCATAATGCTTGGAGAGTTGCCAAGGCCCTAGCAGCATGGGGGTCGGGTGGGGTGGGCACCAATACCTCATCTAATATCTGGTCTCTCCTCTTATTACATCTTCTGCCTGTTGGTGCCCAAGGCTTTACTGTCCTATTGGTTAAGACTGGATCATGAGAAAAAGAAACATATGTAGAGAAATGGGAGAAAAATGCTTCGGTCTCAGCACGCAGCAGCTCAGAACCCATCTGTTTTGTGTTCCCTTCTGCCTCAGGTGCCAGGCAGGTTCATACCCTTCCAGAAGCAAATTTTGTGCTCCCTACATTTTGGTGCACTGGGTCAAAGCCCCAATCCCCTCACACTAGTTATGGCTCTGCTACTCAGGCAGATAAGCCTACGGTTGTTGCTGGTTCGACAAAGCAGTATTCTCTTGTGAAGGGAGGGAGGGGAGCTTTAATAGGGCCCCAAAACCAAAGCAACTCCTGTTCTTGCTTCTAACTTATGGTGATTGCCAGGGGGACAGCAGGCAGTTTTGTCACCCCCACAAATCCCAGACCTACATCTTCTGAAAACTCACTTACCTGGAAGGTTCCAAAGAAGAACTAGAATCAGTTGTTCTTCACCATGCAGAAGCTAAGATGTAAGAACAGAAGAGATGGGGATGTGGCCTTAGCCTTTTGAAGGCTGGAAGAAGGAAAGGCCAGAAGTAGATGAAGCAGAAGCAGGTGAAAAGGTTTTTCATAAAGTACAGTGAGTCTGATGCTGATAAGCTGGAAGAAGCAAGAAGGGGTTGCAGCACAACCCATGTATCCCTGGAGGGCATGATTCTGCTGCAAATCCTGCAACTGTCCTAACCTCCAAGTAAAAGAGGATAATGCAGCTTAAGGAGACTGAGAGTAGTGTAGCTTCTGGGGATTCTGAGGGAGAGGCCCTGGAGGGAGGGAGGGACTGCAGTGACCCTACTAGGATTTTTGAGGTAAGAAAGATGTTCAAGAGTGGTTTGCTATTGCCACTCCGCAGTTTATTTCTATTACAGAGTACAAATTTAAATCCAGGTGTCTTGACTTCTACACTGGCTCTTAGGCAACCTCTGAAAGCCACAGAAATATTATAATATGATTCACTGATGCCAATTCAAGATGGTAGGTTTCAGTTTAACAAGCTTCAATCTAACGTTGTTTATCTGAGTGTGATGATTCTAAAGTAACCCTTCCTTGTGGACCTTCCTGGCCATTCTTGGTTAATGAGTGGTAGACTGTGTATTCATTGATTCAGACATTTAAGCTCTGTTTTTGTTTTGGTGGGTTTTTTTTAAAGCAATGAACCTTTATCTTGTTATATAGTCAGAAGAAAGCACTGCTTTCATTAAACACCTCACCTCTAATGAGACATTGCAATTGATTAATGTATGCATCAATCTTTGAAAACTGAGACAGTTAATGAGCTGTGATTGACAACTGTAATTATTACAAAAGCACAAAGCTAAATGACACCCAACTCATTTATACCCTGCTCTAAATGGTGTTTAGGTAATAGATGGGAATTTATTTGATTTACATACATGCACACATACACAGACAGTAATTTGATTTATATTGAGTTTTTCCTTTGTAGGCTCTTGTTTTTGTAGTATGATTTTGATTTATCCCTAGAACGTATTTTCAATGTACAGAGTGAAACCCTGGATCATGTAAAGATCAAGAAGCTGATATTCCAGGATTGATACACAGGATGCAAGTTTAACCATTTATAACCTACTACGGCTGGCTGTATTAATCATCTGCTTTGAGGTCAGAATGTCTTGCGGATACATCAATGACATATGGGCAGTAACAGTTTTGCCCTCAGCTTCTCAGCCCTGCACCAATCCTTAAAACAAAGAAGGAATTTGTGGCTAAGATTAGTTCTTTGGTTAGTCTGTTGATGAGCAATTTTTATGTGCTATCAAGTCAGCCTTGTAATAAGTGACCTTCAAGATGTCCTGTCCTCAACAGCCCTGCTCAGCTCTTGCAAAGTCAAGTATCTGGCTTCCTTTTTGAAATCAGTCCATCTCATATTTGGTCTTCCTCTTTTCCTGCTGCCTTCAACTTTTCCTAGCATTATTGTCATTTCCAGCAAGTCTTGCCTTCTCATGATGTTCCCAAAAGCAGGACAGTCTTCAGTTTGATCAATACAGTAGAGACCTTAGATCTACATGAACAAAGGAAGCACCAAACCACAGAATCCTTTCCCTCTCGTTCTCTCACATAGAGAGATTGATAAATCTATTTCACCTTCCCTAGGGCCCAGGAGACCTGGATTTGAATGCCTGCTCAACCATAGAAACTCAGGAAGGCGCAACAACAGTTGTATTTCCTAAGGACTCTTAGAAAGCAGCAATTGACTGAGAGTTTGTTAACCACCTTCTATCGGAGTTCGATTGAGAGCATATTATCCTACTGTCTCTGTGTATGGTTCACGAGCTGCACAGTGGCAGAGAAAAAGGCAATTCAAAGGGTGATTAAGACGGCCCAAAACATCATTGGCTGTTCACTCCCCTCTTTGGAAGAATTGTATAAGAACAGATGTAAGAGGAAGATATCTAACATACTGAAAGACTCCTCTCATCCGGGACATCAGCTCTTTAAATTATTACCATCGGGAAGGAGATTTAGGGTATTGAAAGCAAGGACAAGCAGATTCAAGAACAGCTTTTACCCAAGTGCAGTATTGAGTTTAAATGCGGGGTCATAAGTTTTTGGTGGAATTTTAATTGCTGGGAGAAACGGGGTATTTATATTTGTATGGTGAGTGTTGTGTATATTTGTAACTTATTTTTGGAGTGGTGTTGTCCAGTTTTACCTTGGGGAAGAGCACCTCATTTCGTTGCACCCACTTGTGAGTGCAATGACAAATAAATTTCTTATGTCTTATGTCTTATGTCTTAATATCAACATTTTCAAGTAAAAGTTTCTCCATCCAATTTCTCTATTAGTTGCAAATATTTTTTTCCTTTTAAGTATGCCTAAAATTTGGTATGCATGTTCATGCATACTGTTATCTACACAAGAATCCATATGGAATGCTATATGCAATTTTTCTTAAAATAATGTGTATCTTCTATATACCTTAATACAACCTCTAGATGCCCAGGACATGTTATATATATGTTATATATATATATAATAAATAAAACTAAAAATAAAACTAGCAGCAGGGATATTGCAACGACTTAAAAGAGCTAAAACAATTCCAAAAATGTTTGGGTCCATGCTTTCTGAAGGATTGTCTCACCCCATCTGAGCCTTCTCAACTTTTAATACAGTGAGCACTGTATAGTTTTAATACAATGTGAGCATTGCATAGTTTTGTTGTGAGCTGCTTCTGGTCTTTCCAGGGGAGAAAGGTGGCATATAAATAAAATGTTTAATAAAAGATTTTTGACTGGACCTCAAAAGACAAAAGTCAATACAGTTCAGTGGATAGTGTTAGACTAGGGCCCAGGAGACCTGGATTTGAATGCCTGCTCAACCATAGAAACTCACTATGAGGATAGCATTGGTAGAACCACTTCTGATACAATGTAAGAATCCGGTGGGCATTTCACAGAGAGTCACCCACCTTTTCTCATTTGGAGGGGGCATGCAGAGGGCATTCTTCGAAAATATTGGGTATAACCCATCAGGCTGGCTGGATATCTCATTAGGAGGAGTATGTGGCTGTTGAATCAGTAGTTAGGAGCTGGATTCCCCACTGTGCCTCCTAGGGCAAGACCTTGCCTTGGGCAATGACATGATCTCAGAGTACCCACCAAATAAAGGAATAGTAAACCAATTCTGAGTGTTTCTTACCTAGAAAAACTTGAAAAGGGTCACTGTAAGTCAGAATAAACATGATGGCATACAATTATTATTATAGACCATTACTTGGAAATCATTTAGTTGCCTGGCAACCTTACAGAGGTTTCATCAGAAAAGACCCTTCCAAATTGGACTTAGATGTTGCTATAGGAAAAGTTAGCGCCAAGTCTATTTATGTAGCTCAGAGGCTGATAGAGAATTTCCTAGTGAGAAGACCAAAGTGGAGAGTTTTTGTGACTCACTTGCCACTCCATCTATCCCATAGGTCGGGAAACAGGGGTAATTACCCCAAATGGGGTAAAAGTGAAAATCCTGGGGGTAATGAGCAGAGTGCACTTGTTCTCTGCAGGGTTATTCAGCATGAATATCACCATCTGTACTCCCAATTGCATGAGAACTGTAAGCAACTTTAGTCAAACACATTGTACACCTTCATATTAAACATGAGAAGGTCTGGGAAATGTTCAGTGAGAAGAAGGAATTTATACACATTCCCATATCTCATCTCATTGGGTGAGTCCTACACACATTCAGGCTTAATGTGGCATGTCTCATGGAAACCAAGACCAGACTGAAGAAATCTGTTGCCGGCAGATCTCTTCACTCAGGTCTTGATTTCTGCACGTATCATATTTTCAGTGTAGGATATCTGATCTTCACGTTGCTGTTAAGTTTATCCTTAGCTTATCAGTAGTCAGTGCACAGTGGTTGGTTAGACTGTTGGGCCAGGAATCAGGATGTCTAGGTTCAAACTTAGTCATAGATATCATGGGGAGGTAATGATAAATCACTCTTTTAACATCTCACATATGTCAACAACCCTGGGCTACCACAAGTCAGAAGCAACTTGACAACATATAGTTACAAATTATTCCTTAATCCTAGTTTAGTTTCAATGTTCTATTATTTCCTCCTTGAGTCAATTATTCACCTCCTTTAACAGCTGTTACCGACTAAACCTGAAGGTTTTAATTTACCTCAGAGTTTGGCTGGATGTGAATCTTGCTGTATAGACAGACACAGCAGACAACTTATATTGTGCAGTGGGCCAGAAGTAGGCTAGAAATGTAATCTTACAAATAAAAATGACTTTTAGAAGTTGAGGATGCCAAAAATACTTCTCATTTTTAATATTATTTTTTGATGCAGTAGCTGCTATGGACAGACTCATGAGAGAAGAAGAAACAGACTTCCACATCATTTAAAATTATTGTTCTGCGCCATCAAGGGAAGTGCAGTAGATAATTACAGTATGAAAACACTGTGGCCAGACAAAATCACTGAAGTTGCCTGGTGTTAATGCAGGCCTGTGAGAAACACCTTAAGGTTTTCCATCTCATCTCCAGCTTTTGCTATGTAAACTCTAGTGCAATCAGTTTTTCCCTAGTCCCCCCTGAGGAAACCAAGAGGAGCTGGCAAAAGCACTTGACTAGCTCTGTCATTTCTCAGAGGCCTGTTTGACCTTGTTTAGTGGCTCCTTAATGGGACTACTGATAAAAATTTCAGCATGACCCTCTCAAGTATGACATGGCTCGACACCTAACAGCTTCCTAGTCTGCCAAAACAGCACACTGCTGATTCTACACTCTGGATGTAACTCTGTTCATTGTGGTGTCTGTCCCCTCTCCATGCCCTGCCTAACTAACCTTGAGAAAAGTAATTATGCACTCACTATTGATTAGCAAGGATCCATATTTAATTATGTGTAACATGTTCCACGCTCAAAGTTTTAGCTCTTTGTTCCCTGGTGCATGTCAGGTCAGATTGTTGTGTGCTTTCAGGCATTGCAATGCTCTTCACAGCATTGCAATGTTTCTCTTTTCGTTTTCTTGTACCAGGAAAAGACCACATTCAACTTTCCTGACAGAGGGTTGAGCTTCAAAAAGATAAGCTCAACCCTCTGTCAGGAAAGTTGAATGTGGTCTTCAAAATAAGCTAGTCTTTCACCCTTGATTCTCCTTTACTGGTTGGTTGGTGAGTGGCTTATGTTCTTTCTCTCCCATATGGAGAAATCTTCATACATGTTATGAGCATTGTTTTGTAGGAAAACCACAAGATGTACCTGAAACAATAGAAGTGTACCCCAACTGGAATGGACATCTTGTTAAGACTGCTGATCACAAAGTGAGGGAGGGAAATCTAGATCTGTGGATTCTGGAGACTCTGGAAGTTGCAAGCAATCTCAGTTGCCTCCTGGGGGCAAAAACCTTTCTTTTGCAGGCAAATCTGATGTTGCTGAAGAAGACCAGAGTCTGCTCTGCTGCCTTTTGCCTCAGTGCTCCGATGGGCCAAGACATGGTATTTTGCTGCTGCCAATTACCTCAGTGCCCGATGCAGCCAAAAAAGCCTGCTTTCCTGCTGCCTTTTCCCCCACTGCCTGATGGGGCCAAAAGAGCCTGTTTTCCTGCTGCCAACTTCCTCAGTGCCCGACGGAGCCAAAAAGCCTGCTGTGCTGCCAAATAACTCCTTGCCTCCAGTCCTCCTGAGGGCAAACGCTACTTCACTGGCAAATGTAATGTTGTGTTGAGCTGAAGACAAACTCAATGCCTCATGCATGCCTCTGTCAAAGGGACCTCTCATTCTACTGGGGCTAAATATAACTCCCTCAATGCCATGGGCTTCTGTGCCGTGTGGTAAACTCTCCTGGGGGAACCCAATTTGTAGGTGAATAACTCGGAATTCCGATATCCAATCTTCACCAAAGTTCTCAGGCGTGTTGGGAAAAGACATAGGAATCTGTTGTGATTCTGGATTCTCTAAATATCTGGGGGAGCTCTCCTAGGGGGTCTTTTGCAACTATATAATTGGGGAGTCCATGATCCAATGTTCACCAAACTTTCAGGTGTTGTAGGAATGTGTCTGAGAAAGCTTTCCTGCAAATTTGGTGTCTCTAGGTCATAGGGGGCAGGGGTTATAGCCATTTAAATAGCAGATTTATTGACGCATTAATTCGTCGATTCATCAAAGAATATTTGTATATTTGTATCCGTTGATTTGTTAACCTTGACAAATAACAGATCAAAATGAATCACCATATTTTTATTTATTCCCATCTCTAATTGAAAGCCATATATTTTTAAAGTTATACCACAAAGTTCAGCGGTTTCTTAGGTATGGCGTAGCACCAGAGCTGTACATAATGGGGCGCTGCTGCTAGTTGGTTCTAACACATCCATATACAGCCTGACTGCTAAGGAAACCTGCTGGAAGCACAGGCTCCAGTCATGTAGGCATTGCATACTTACACACAAACACACCCTATCTGTATGGGTGGAAAGCATACCAGGCTATCAGCTAGAATGGAGTCTTGCACTCCTGCTTTAATTCTCTTTTCCTTCCTTTGGGAGTGTGTTCCTTCTAAATCTCTTCCTAGCTCAATGGAATCATCCCAGTGTCTCCAATACCGCTTAAAAAGGCATGGTGAAGCTAGTGGTAGGAAACCCCACAAATAACATGCATAATTAAGGACAAACATTGCTACGAAGAAGGGGGGGGAGAGATATTGATCAGTCCTGTTACATCAGTGCATAAAATTCATCCTTTGCCCCCATCCTGGTCGATCCATTGTATGTAACAATAAGAAATTATGGGCATGCTATGCACAACATGAAGACCTTTATTTATGTGCCAGGATCAGACCAGACATAGGACATTTGGAACATACGGAAGTGAGGTAGTAGGGCAGAGAGGTTTGGAGCTCAACCAGAGAATATTGACCCCATATCTTCTGTACTGAAACATCTGGTTCCTCAGTCCTACTCCCTAACCAAGTTTGCACCCGGAGGTCCTATCCCTAATCTAACCTGAGTGGACTCAAAGATGCAATCAGAATGCCGCACGAGCTGCTGTGACTGTGATCTGTGCTGCCAAAGAGAGAGGCCAGCTACCCTCTGTGCTGTGTGAGGCAGAAACTGGCTGATCAGCAAATAAGGGAACATAATTATTTCCATGATTATTTTACATTTTCATCATATTTTACTCTCCATCCCTTCTCAACTTTCTTCTTATAACTAGCTCTTAGTTCTTCTGATTTCAAGGTAGACACCTGATTACACTATTAAATAAGAACTTGGGTTTAATCCTGGGGTCACAAGGAAATATACCACAATTTATCATAAAAGTGAGACAAGTTATATGTATTTTGTATCTATTTTACAGTGTGTGAGAGGGGTTTTTTTTTGAAACCTCAGTAATTAAACATACCTGTTAAAAATCAATGAATCAGAAAACAGTTGATTTCCTAGACATTGTAATTAATTTTGAATCTTCTGCATTTGTTTCAGCTAAATTAAGGGACTCTTAATTTACCAATTATATGCACACAAGTCCCGAATGACATTTGCTTCATACCGACCATCTTGCAGGGCAATTGAAACTCAATGATCTGCCAACTGCAGTGGATTTGGAATGGGCAGAAGTCTCTTGCGCCAACACAAATCTATTGTGCTGGCTGATCTCTGAACTCTGATGTGCCAGTATAACTGGATTTGCCAGTCCAGCTGCTTTGTTGGCCAAGATCGGCCAGAAGAAGAGCCAGAGAAGGGGTGGAGAAGGGAGGAGCTCAGTTATATCATATCCAAACTCCATTCCACCCGGACTCTCCACCAGTATTCTGGCACAAATTTAGTTAAGGGTCAGAGCAGTCCTAAGTAGTTCCAACATCCCTCTGCTGGCAGCGATTTGGCGTCCGCACAGCCTCAGAGGGCCTAATGTCAGTTCAACCAGTCCTCAGCCATTTTGGCTAGTTGCAACAGCAACCCTAGACTGATATATCTTCCCAGTCTCATACATAATACTGAAAACTTTGGCAAACTTTTTCTAGAACTCAGAGTTATCATTTGAATGTTAGAACTAAGGACAAGTCCAGGAAATAGTACACTTGTTCCTTTCTTACATAATTTAGAATTTCTGAAGCTGTTTTAACTTTCAGTTTAAAATGCAGGTTTAGGAAGTAATGCTTCTGTTTCATCTAGAAACATTTTTAGATAAGCTACAGAATTGAAAAGCTGAGTAACTTTGCTTACAATTGAGCAAGGAATGAAGGAGCCACCCATCTGTGCATAAAAGCAGAATAATTCCTGTCAAATGATAAGAGCAAAGAATCTTTCTCTGCCAATGTTCAACAGAAAAATGTGGCCAAGTATTATCCACAAAGCTATCCTATCTTATTTGCTGCAACAAAGGATTTTCTTCAAACTCTTTAGTTATCCGAAGGGAAAATATTTTTTATAGCACAAAACAAAAAGACACATAAAATCTGATCTAAGAACAGTACTTTTCATGGGTCTGAAATAATAGGAATGAATACATAATAAGGAGGTAAGATGGACTGGAGAATTTGCAAGTTCAGTTTATTAATTACAGACTTTAAGTATAATTTGTTTAATTATATTTCTATGGGAACTGTTCTTTATAGACAAATGTTACATCTACGTTGGAACGTTGTTTTTAAAAATCATTAATTTGCCAGTTTAAGCATGATTTCCAGGCTAATAGCAATGTAGAATTAGAATCCTAATGCAAAGCTAGTGTCTAGTCAGAATGACTTTATGATAGCTTGTGCACCTTTTTTTCTAGCTGACTCTAGCAGAATTCATTTCACTAATTTGCGAGCAGCTCTATGTAAAAATAAATCATTTTACTCTCCATCCCTTCTCATCTTGATCATTTCTGTAAGCCAATGGTGAGCAACACCTCAGTGTGGGAAGGCTGTATTGAAACCCACTCTCAATTCACCTGGGGCTACTATATCATGTCCACTACCCAAATTCACCACCTGGTCCCAAGGCAGCTGCCACCGTGAGTGTCATTAAATATTGGTGGCAACTGCAGTAATCTGTAGTGCAAGACAGTGTCTATATCTTCTGTCTATCCAGCCTACTAGTTTATAAAAACCAGCATTGTTGACACTAACTGGTAAATATATTTTTACTTCTTGGACTACAAATGCCTTAAATCTTCATTCTCTGGGGCCTACATGATAGACAGACATTTTACCTGGGAGAAATAGAAGAATCTGAGGTTGGGCTGGACCTAAGTCTAGCCAAACGTTCTGCTCCTGCCACAGTGCTAGCTAGGAACCTTCCTTCTGAATTGGTAACTAGATGAAGCTAGGCTTAGCTCAGCCTCAGACCCTCCCAGTTTAGTCCTTTCTCCCAAATCAGTCACATGTAAATGTCTGTAAGATGTTGATCTGTTGGGTAGAACTTTCTGTCAGATACCACTTTGGATAGCTGACTTCCCAAGGAGTCCTATGAAGATTTACAGACCTCCCAGGTAAAGAGAACTGATTCTATGATTTGCCATAGCTGGCATTTTATCTCAGTAAAGGGTTAATACCAGAACAAAGCCAAATAATCAGTAACAAGTTGTTTGTCAACTCATCTGGGTATCTCATTATAAGTGTCTTCATTGTTGCAATAATTCTAGGCAACTGCAGAACTTGTTAATTTTAAGTTCCATTTATTCACATCGTTTTGATGTTCCATGCTTAAAAATAGCAAATCCAAAAATTATCAAAGACAATCTTACACTTTTGAGGAAAAAACTATAGGCACATATGCTTAAATCCAAAAGTCACACAGATGTGCAAAAATAAGAGGCTTAAAATACTTAAAAATCCATAAAAACTGAACTTAAGCTTTAAACAAATACTTAAGTCAAAAACACATCTCAGTTGTAAGCTTATAGCTATGCAAAGTCAATACAGTATGTTAGACGTACTTGAATAAAAAATACAAAAATATAAAAAAACATTAAAATAAAGGCAGATAACACATCTTTATAAGAACATAACATAAAAGCCCTGCTGGATCAGGCCAACGGCCCATCTAGTCCAGCTTCCAGTATCCACAGTGGCCCCATCAGATGCCTCTGGGAGCACATGACACAACTAGATACCTCTCTCCTGAAACCACTCCCCTGCATCTGGCATTTTGAGGGACCTTCCTTTTAAGACTAGAGATTATATTTCCTCATCATGGTTTGTAATCTGCAATCAACTTTTCCTTCCCGAATCTGTCCAAACCTCTTTTAAAGTCATCTAGCACAGACGCCATCACCACATCCTGTGGCAAGGAGTGCCACCTTTGTATTTCATTTAAAAGTTTAAAAAAAAACTTTAAAAGTTTCTTTAAAATTACATTAGAGAGCATCTGAGTTCTTATAATAATGAATGAATGAATTTATTTATTACGGTCGAATGACCAGCTCAAGTTCTTATAATAAGAAAATATGAAGTGAAAAACATTATTTAGCTCTAAGCATGTAGGTGACAAAAAGAAAAATATTTTTTCCAAAACATTATCACCCAGCCAAAGTTTAAGGAGGAAACTTCCTAATTTGATGCAGTGTAGCTTTGACTATGCAGACCTATGTCAGCAAGGTGATGTATCTGCTTTTTAAGATGCTGTCTAATCTGTCACCTCCTCTATATCTTCCCCTTCTATTTGCCAGGAGGTGATGGGGCCAGTGGCCATGATCTTAGTTTTTTGGATGTTGAGCTTCAGACCATTTTTTGCCCTCTCCTATTTCACCCTCATTAAGAGGTTCTTTAATTCCTCCTCACTTTCTGCCATAAGAGTGGTATCATCTGCATATCGAAGGCTGTTGATATTTCTTCCAGGAATCTTAATTCCAGTTTGGGATTAATCTAGTCCGTGCCTTTTGGATGATGTATTCTGCATATAAGTTAAATAAGCAGGGAAACAATATACAACCAATTTCCCAATTTTGAACCAATTAGTTATTCCATATCCAGTTCCAACTGTTGCTTCCTGTCCCAAATATAGATTTCTCAGGAGATTGATAAGGTGGTCAGGCACTCCCATTTCTTTAAGAACTTGCCATAGTTTGCTGTGGTCCACACAGTCAAAGGCTTTTGCATAGTCAATGAAGCAGAAATAGATGTTTTTTCTGGAATTCTCTGGCTTTCTCCATAATCGAATGCATGTTAGCAATTTGGTCTCTAGTTCCTTTGCCCCTTCGAAATCCAGCTTGTACTTCTGGGAGTTCTCGGTCCACATACTGCTGAAGCCTACCTTGTAGGATTTTGAGCATAACCTTGCTAGCGTGGGAAATGAGTGTGATTGTACGGTAGTTGGAGCATTCTTTGGCATTGTCCTTCTTTGGGATTGGAATGTAGACTGATTTTTCCAGTCCTCTGGCCACTGCTGAGTTTTCCAAATGTCCTGGCATATTGAGCGTAGTACCTTAACAGCGTCTTCTTTTAAGATTTTAAATAGTTCAACTGGAATGCAATCATCTCCACTGGCCTTGTTGTTAGACAAGCTTTCTAAGGCCCACTTAACCTGACTCTCCAGGATGTCTGGCTCAATGTCAGCAACAACACTATCAGGGTTGTCCGGGACATCCAGATCTTTCTGGTATAATTCCTCTGTGTATTCTTGCCACCTCTTATTAATGTCTTCTGCTTCTGTTAGGTCCCTCCCATTTTTGTCCTTTATCATATCCATCTTTGCACAAAACGTTCCTTTAATAGCTCCAATTTTCTTTAACAGATATCTGGTTTTTCCCTTTCGATTATTTTCTCTATTTATTTACACTATTCATTTAACAAGGCCCTCTTGTCTCTCCTTGCTATTCTTCGGAAGTCTGCATTCCTTTTTCTGTAACTTTTCCTATCTCCCTTGCATTGTGTTTCCCTTCTCTGCTATTTGTAAGGCCTCACTGGACAGCCACTTTGCTTTCTTGCATTTCCTTTTCTTTGGGATGGTTTTTGTTGCTGCCTCCTCTACAATGTTACGAGCCTCCATCCATCATTCTTCAGGCACTCTCTCCACAAAATCTAACTCCTTTAATCTGTTCTTCACTTCCACTGTGTATTCATAAGGGATATGGTTTAGATTATACATGACAAGCCCACCTCTTGTGTTGCTGGAAAAGAGTGTTTGTTATGATCAGCTTGTTCTCTTGACAAAACTCTATTAGCCTTTGCCCTGCTTCGCTTTGACCTCCAAGGCCAAACTTAACTGTTTTTCCTTTTATCTCTTCACTCCCTACTTTAGCATTCCAGTACCCTATAACGAGAAGAATATCTTTCTTCGGTGTCAGTTCTAGAAGGTGTCGTAAGTCTTCATAGAATTGGTCAATTTCAGCCTCTTCAGCTTTGGTTGTTGGTGCATAAACTTGGATTACTGTGATGTTGAAAGGTCTGTCTTGGATTCGTATTGAAATCATTCTATCATTTTTGAGATTGTATCCCAGTACAGCTTTTCCCACTCTTTTGTTAACTATGAGGGCTACTCAATTTCTTCTACGGGATTCTTGCCCACAATAGTAGACATGATAATCGTCTGAATTGAATTCACTCATTCCCATCCATTTTAGTTCACTGACGTCCAGGATGTCAATGTTTATTCTTGCCATCTCCTGTTTGACCATATCCAGCTTACCAAGGTTCATAGATCTTACATTCCAGGTTCCTATGCAGTATTTTTCTTTGCAGCATCAGACTTTCCTTTCACTTTCAGGGGCTTCCACAACTGAGCATCCCTTCGGCTTTGGCCCAACCACTTCATTAGCTCTGGAGCTACTTGTACTTTTCCTCCACTCTTCCTCAGTAGCATGTTGGACGCCTTCCAACCTGAGGGGCTACTCTTCCAGCATCATATCTTTTAGCCTTTTGTTTCTGTTCATGGGGTTTTCTTGGCAAAGGTACTGGAGAAGCTTGCCAGTTACTGCTCCAGTTGGATTGCATTTAGTCAGAACTCTCCACTGTGACCTGTCCGTCTTGGGTGTCCCTGCATGGTATAGCCCATAGCTTCTCTGAATTATTCAAACCCCTTTGCCACAACAAGGCAGCAATCCATGAAGGGGAATTACTTATAAGTAACATTATATGTAAATATAAATATGTAAATGCACTCCATTTTTTTTCCTATTCACATAATGCAAGCATTGTATTGTTTAGTTTTTTCATCATGCAGATGGGCACAAAAATGAATGGGCTACTTCTGCCTTCTTACCTTTTTAGTTACTTTATGTACTGGAAACAAACAGGTGTAAGACATACCGTTTTCCCCAGTTGTAGTATTTTAAAAAAACCACTTTCACTTTTTAAAAGGATTTTTCAATTTTAGGGCAACACTTTTGCACTTCATAAAATCATTTTTCAAAAATCTCTGATGGAGACTTATGACAGTTGCAGTCCAAGAAATCTGAAAATCCCACCCCTGCGGAGTGATTATGACTTTCCAAAGTTTTAGGGAAGAGTCTTTCCAGCCCTACCTGGAGTTAACAGGATATGAAGTTGCGAACTTTTGCAGAGAAATTACCTGCAGTGCCCTTGTGCTATAGCCACAGGCATACCACGATTCAAGGAGCTGGAGCTAAGCTAAACCACCTCATTCAGCATAAGCCACCTCTTGCTACAGCCCTTTACCTCTTTGCTAAGCTTCCCTGTTCCTTCCAAGCTTAGCTGCAACGCTCACTATGGTTGGGACAAAAATAGATTTTTCCAGGAAGAGTATACTTTTGCAAACTATCTCTTGCAAAAATGCCAAGTATATGAAGGTGATTTGGTCTTCAGTGGGCAGTTAAGAGTCATTAGCATTACAGACCTAATCCCTATGTGTTGATACAGATATAACATGCCCAAGACCTGCCTTAATAAAAACATCTTTGTGCTCCACTCTAAGGACAACCAAAAGGGAAGCAACAAAGATCTAATATAGAGATTGCAGACAGCAAAGGTGAACAAACACTTTAAATGCTGTTCAGTCAGACCTTCATGATTAGAGCTTTTGTATTTACAAAGGAAGCTTGCACTTACAGCCAATGTCCAATTACTCCAAAAAGTGAGCTAATTTGCAAGCTCCAGGAGGTTTGAAAAGTTCAGCACTGTGGACTCTAGCTTCCCTTAGCAGGGAGTTACAGAGCAAACTGCAAAAAGACCTTTTAACATGTCTCCACCATATATATCTCCAGATATGGCAGGAATTAGAGAAGAGTATCCCTAAAGATTATGTAGCCTATCAGGAAGGCTCACATGGGAAAATGTATATTGCAAATAGAATCAACCTACATTATACAATTTTATTTATATGGTAAGAGGAAGGGTCCATAACTCAGTGTGAGGGATGATATGCACATATGTGTGGTCTTGGAGATAATCCTTGCCATCTCCAGTTTTAAAAGGATCCCAGATAGCAATATTGGGATGCAGTCTAATAAGCCAACATATCAAAACAATTGCCTGTAATACTTAGCACAAAGATAGCCCTTTCATCTATCAGCATATTCAGACTATATATGGATAAATGTACAGGACTTATCTAGAATACTGTGTCCAGTTCTAGACACCACAAGGATGCCAACAAAAGGAACAAGTTGAGAGGAGGGAAGCAAGGATGATTGGGGGACTGGAAATCAAGCCCTATGAAGAAAGATTGGAAGAACTGGGCATTCTCAATGCCTTGAGAAAAGAAGATTGAGGGGAGATATGATATGAGGGGAGACAGGATCTCTTCTCAATCATCCCAGAGTGCAGGACACATAAGAATGGGCTCAAGCTACAGGAACCCAGATTTAGGCTAAATATCAGGGGAAAATTCTTAACTGCTAGAGCAATATGACAATGGAACCAATTACCTTAGGAGATGATGAGCACTCCAACACTGGAGGCATTCAAAAGAAAATTGGACAACCATCTGTCAGATCTGCTTTGATTTGGATTCCTGCATTGAGCAGCGGCATGGACTCGATGGCCTTATAGGTTCCTTCCAACTCAATTATTCTATGATTTTATGAAAATCACAAATGTATCACCTATTAATGCTGTCTTTCAAGCTACACAAGGCCAGTCCTGTAATCAGACAGAGTGAGAGAGACACCTCAGGCAGAAGATGCTTGAGTAGCAGGGGATTTAGTGAGAACAACACTCTTGTATGCTTCTTAAGGTTACATATTGCTTTTGGATATGGTGGTGAATGCTTTCCCGCAGCCAGTATTGAAGAGAAGTTTAATTGCCTTCTGTATATGGGAAGTGAGGAAACTTGTCTGCCTCGGGCAACAAAAAGGCTTGAGCCAGTCCTGGGACTACCCTATTGCTTCCACTGCTCTCACAGCAATTCTGAATGCAGATGTTCCAAACTGCAGCTTCAAGGTAACTTCCAGCAGAGAAGCAAGTTCTCTATGAAAAGGGAACCTGGATCATGAAAGATGCATCTGAACCAGTGAAAGTTGGCAGCATGAACATGAATTTCAACAGCACACTAGAACTTTTTGACATTCAGTTCTGATGTGAAACCACAGTTGGTTTAATATTTTTATACTCAGTTCTTATCAGTTTGCCATCAAGGTGGGGGAGAAAAACTTCAGAAGGCATGGAGCAGATTGAACAATCTCTGATTTGTGCAATTTAACATGATAGATCATAGCACACTAAAATTCTTCATATTCATTCACATCTGTGGAAATTGTGCTACTTTTTTTTTGCAAGTATTGTCCACAATGAGACATATTGCAAATTAGACAACTAAAGGAGCAGTATCCAAATGTCTGCGCTATGCTGAATAATGGGAAATTTGAAGGTATAAGAGGATCTAGGGTGGTTTTCAGAAGATATGTGTGACAAATTATTATAATATATGCTGAGAAATAATTAAAAAAAACACATGGGGGTTACATGATTGAAAGGCAACCTGCTTCAGGAATTTTAAGGTATCCAGTGTGCAGTGAGATGACATTCAGTATTAAGCATCCTATAGGATCTGAATCTAAAATGCAACTTTTTAGAAACTTACATGTAGAGACACAGAGATGTTGATATAAATTATTGGGGGGAAAATAGAAGAGGACCACAAAAAAAGAGAAAAGAAAAGAAAAGAAAAACAAGAGATCTTCTATAAGATCCAAGAAATCAAAGGTAAATTTAACCCAGGATTGGGATAGTGAAAGTTCCACAGGGTATCTGATCTGGATAGAAAGATGAGAAGATAGAAACAATATTCTGAAGAACTACACATTAGAGAAAAAGTGAAGAATTCTTTGATGAAGAATATGCTGTTTTAGAAAGGGAAGTGAATGCTGCCATCAAAGAAATTGGAAGACTAAATCATCAGTAACAGATGGGATACCAATAAAACTATTTCAAGTTGCTGAGACTGAGGGTACAGCTCCACTGGCAATTTGTATCAATTCCTGTTCCACCTTTTTTATATACAGTATCAGGTTCAAAACATGTGATGTATAAATCAGTCACCATGTTCACTTTTGAATACTGGAACTGACTCGTTTTCTTTCTGCTTTAGGAGCACACTGTTCTTAAAGATACTCATTTTAGGGTTGTTTTTTCAAAAAGAGGAACTAATGCATCACTAAATTGAGTGACTATGAGGCACCACCTGGTATCATAACAGTCACTAGAAACCACAGAGAAACCCCAGAGGGGTGACCCTGGCAGATTAATGACAGAAAAGTGAGAAAGTGGTGTGAGACTTCCAGCAGGTTCAGCAGGAAGGGTGCTGATGCTGGAGTCTCAGCCCCTGCAGCAATCTCCGGGATGATGCTTCTCCAGGAAGAGGGGGATAGACCACAGATCAGTTTGCACCCGAATTTGCACCTGGTGGTCTTCTGCTGCTGCACAGGTTCCTACATCATCCAAGTGGAGAGAACAGGGTAGGTGGTTGCAATGCCAAAGGTACTGATGAAGTGATGCATCAATAAGCATTTTAGGACATATTTTTAAAAAAAACTGAAGGAAAAAGACAGCTGCACTCCTGCCACTCAAAATCCAAATTGGCACAAATCAAAACAACAGCAGCATTCACATCCACAAAACCGCATTGAATAGCATTGATTTAAAAGTGAGGGATTTTTAAAAGCAACTGCCAGCCAGTTGAAAAAACTTTAGCAGTGCATCATGTGTCCAGGAATTTATAAATTAAATAATGCTTAAATTGATTTAATTGTAGTTCTTATTGCCAGTGGAACTGCATCTATCAAAATCCTAACAAGAATATGCCAATACATATGGACAAAACGGTGGCTGGAATCCAGTTGTGCAAATTTATGCCACACAACTCAGACAATATCATCATTTCCGGCCATTTTGAGGAAGTTAAATGCTTCCTATTTTCCCATCCCTGGGTTATAAGAATCCCTACGGAACCTTTTCATCTGGGGAAAACTTTGGAAGATATGGAATGGGGGGGTAACTCTTTCATGTTTGGAACCACTGCTGTTGGTTGCCACAGCAGCATTTTTTAGATATTAAAGACTCACCACCACCACCATCCTGAGGCTTCTCAATTCTTCCCCAAGTTGAAAGGGAGCTCTGGAAAGTATAGGAAGCTTTAAATTAAATTAAATTAAATTCTACCATTGTGAGATGCTTAAATCATGCTACTTACACAGCATAAAACTGCATCAAAAACATTTCAGTCATCGAGTCACTATAAATCAGAATGATTTGATGGCATATAACAACAATCTGCACATTATTGGTAGGCAACACTTTGATGTTTCTGATCTTAAGAGAGCCAAAGATTTCTAGATATCAAGAAAAACAATTATTGCAGTTTCAGGCATCTCATAATTCCAGCCATGTTTTTATAGCTTATGTAATATAAGGTTGGTTTGGCCAACACCAAAATTAATACAAATGAAACTAAGATGATTGGCAAACAAATATAAGACAAAGTAATAAGCATTTTTTTGTAATTGTCACCATGGTAAAATCAGAACAAGTGGCAATAATGAGAGTGTGGTATCATTGGTGGTGCATGTCTTATGACCCAATCAGTTTTCACATCATCATCATCATCATCATCTCAAAACACACAAAAAAGGCAATAGCATATATACTACATCAATATCTAATAGGCACTTAGGTTTTTGGTTAAAACTTGTATCTGTTCTATATTACCAGTAATTGTTTTATAGTTTTGATTTATTGTGCCTGGTATATTTAAATGCAGGGAACAACAACAGCCACTCTTAGTGGCCTTCATAGACCTTACAAAAGCATTTGACTTGGTTAGCAGGGATGGCCTTTTCAAAATACTTCCCAAGATTGGATGTCCACCTCGTCTCCTTAACATCATCAGGTCCTTCCACGATGGAATGAAAGGCACTGCAGTTTTTGACGGCTCAACATCAGATCCCTTTGACATCCGAAGCGGAGTGAAACAGGGCTGTGTCCTCGCACCAACACTTTTTGGGATCTTTTTTGCTGTCATGCTGAAGCATGCCTTTGGAACTGCAACAGAAGGTGTCTATCTCCGGACTAGATCAGATGGAAAGCTCTTTAATCTCTCCAGATTGAGAGCGAAGACCAAAGTCCAACTGAAATGCATGAGGGACTTCCTCTTTGCAGACGATGCAGCCATTGTTGCCCACTCTGCTGAAGACCTCCAACAACTCATGAACCGTTTCAGCAAGGCCTGCCAAGACTTTGGACTAACAATCAGCCTGAAGAAAACACAAGTCATGGGCCAGGGTGTGGACTCGCCTCCCTCTATTACCATCTCCACACAAGAATTGGAGGTTGTTCATGACTTTGTGTACCTTGGCTCAACCATCTCTGACACCCTCTCTCTAGATGTCGAGCTGGATAAACGCATTGGGAAAGCAGCCACCATGTTCTCTAGACTCACAAAGAGAGTATGGCTCAATAAGAAACTGACAACACATACCAAGATCCAGGTCTATAGAGCCTGTGTCCTGAGCACACTCCTGTACTGCAGCGAGTCCTGGACACTTTGTGCCCGGCAGGAGAGGAAGCTGAACACCTTCCATATGCGTTGCCTACGACGGATTTTTGGTATCACCTGGCAGGACAGAGTTCCAAATAGAGTAGTCCTAGAACGAGCTGGAATTTTCAGCATGCATACATTACTGAAACAGCGACGTCTACGCTGGCTTGGGCACGTTGTGAGAATGGCTGATGGTCGGATTCCAAAGGATCTCCTATATGGAGAATTAGTGCAGGGAAATCGCCCCAGAGGGAGACCACAGCTGCGATACAAGGACATCTGCAAGCGGGATCTGAAGGCCTTAGGAATAGACCTCAACAGATGGGAAACTCTGACATCTGATCGTTCAGCCTGGAGGCAGGCAGTACATCACGGCCTCTCCCAATTTGAAGAGACCCTTGTCCAGCAGGCTGAGGCAAAGAGGAAGTCACAAAGGAAGCAAAACCAGGGAGCTGGACAGGGGACAGATTGGATTTGTCTCCAGTGTGGAAGGGATTGTCACTCTCGAATTGGCCTCCTCAGCCACACTAGACGCTGTTCCAAGTCCTCCATACAGAGCACGATACCATAGTCTTTCGAGACTGAAGGATGCCTACTATCATCATATTTAAATAATAATAATAACTTTTGAATTGCAGAACTGGAAGGGACCCTATAGATCATCAAGTCCAGCCCTCCTCAAGGAGGCTCAGTGGGGAATTGAGCTCCCAACCTCTGGCTTCACAGCAAGAAATCTAAGTCACTGAGCTATCCAACTCTCTTTAACCACAATTTTTCATAAACCTGGCAATAACATCCATTATAAGTATGCCATTTTTGTCATGGAATATAGTTGTTTTACTTGTTTGAAAGTGTCCCTCTGAAACTGCTGAAATTTTCATTGGGAAAATTTTCCATTAGGAAAAACGTGCATAGGGAAAGAGTTTTTAAAAATAATTTTGTTCTTGTCAGTGCTCCCAGCAACCTGGCACCTCAAAGTGTAGTGGTTCTGAGTTTGGGTCCCCAGATGTTCTTGGACTACAACTCCCCAAAATCCTGGCCAGCACAGCTAGCGGTGAAGGCTTCTGGGAGTTTTAGTCCAAGAACATCTGGGGACCCAATGATGGGAACCACTGCATTAGAAGAACATAACTTTTAGTTATCTGACTGCAGGCAGTGTACCTATTGCAAGCACTGCAGTAATGTCCTAGGGTGTGCTCTGTTTACATTGCTTACTTCAATTTCCATTAGCCAGATAATGCTGCCACTCTGATTAATACTTTCAGTGTTTAAAAAAAAAAACTTGGCTGCATAAAGTTTGGGATGAGAAAAATGACTTGCATTTTTAAAGGAATTTGTTATGCAACTCACAACAAAATCCTACCAACATGTTGCCATTAATCACAAAGTTATCGAGACACACACGTATACACAAATGGAGAGAGAGTTGCTTGTTACCATATTTAGAAATGCATTACATGTTCATAATATCCACTACTTAAGGATCAAGAGCCAATCAGGTCTTAAAGTATTCTGGTTTTTAGAACTAGCTTTGCCGATAACCCACAGGATGGTTATAGCCACATTGCTTGCAGCAAAATTCTTGACTTTCTAAAGTTGCTGATCCTGATTACTTACTTCTTTTCCAGTAACTGGTAATAAACATGACACTCAAGATGGTCTGTGGCTTGCTTATGACAAATATGGAATAGGATTATTCTACAGCTGTTGAAGTTCAGCATGAATATTTACATACCCAAACAGCTTATGTTTCTTGAACCAGAAAATATGCTAGACTGACTACATGGACATTTACTTTTCTCATATTATATTTGTAAGAAGAGGCAGCTTCCCAGCTTTTCAGTCCCATTAAGCTTGGTATAGGAGGCGCGTGAAGGTGTGAAATCTTTAAAGCCCAAGATGTTTAAAACATCTCGAGAGTCAACATGGCAAAATGGAGGTAGTGTTCTGTGTCTCTGGAATGCCCTTGGAGAGGTTCACATCACCCAGAGATTTGTATCCATTTATTTCTATAAGAAAAAAAAATATTCCTTCTACCACATTGTGTTTATATGGCTAACAACAGTAAAACAGAAAATATCAATTGAAACATAAAAATAGATTGTAAAATATAGGTAAAAACAAGAAGTAGCTGACCTATTTTAAATGCTTTTTAATTACAGTACAATAGAAAGACAGCCAAAGATATACATGAGATAAAAGTGCATTGGCCTATAAGAAGGGCAGACATCCCTTGAAAGGAGATCCAGTACATGGGAGCAGCCACCAAGAAGGACCTTTCATGTGTTTCCACCCAACATGCTTTAGGCACTAGCAGTACAGAATGAACATCTTAAAACTCAGGGAGAGTTGTTCCTTGTCTTACAGTCAAACTAGGTATTAAAGGGAATGCTTATGTACCCCTTTTGAAATAGTGATTCAACCCAAAGAGTGGGACTAAGAAAGTGCAGGGTTGTGAGTAAGAGTTTTGACTCAGAAAGAGTGGGAGAGCTGAAGAGGCCAGAGCTGCTGTTGCCACTTAGCCTGTTAAGGCCCTTGCCAACTTGGTCTAGATATGATTCCTATATGTTTGTGCTGAATCCTCATAAAGAATTAATGCATAGGCAACTGAATTGATATTTTAATCCAGTGTTTTGAAGACGCTGCATGTGGAGCTGTTCCTTCTATGTTATGGATACCCAACCCACTAGAAGAAGACACCTTGGATTTTTAGTCTTAATTGTAAATTCAAATACAAACGTCTGTGTTGGTGCTGGTACTGAGGACTCGTGTGCACAAATGGTAGGATTTTATTATTATAATTGCCCATGTTGTCAAACTGAGAATAAGAGACTTGTGTTTGCAAGGTTCATCAGCACATATTTAAGTAAACAAACAGCTCCATAGAACAAAATATATTGTTACACTTATTTCCTCTGATTAAATCACACCCCCTCCAACAATGAGATTTTCTCAGGGATACATGCTTCAACGATCAGATTGGCAAATGAAGCCATGTTTATTTTCCAAATGCCAGCCACAAAACTAAGCTTGCTAAATGTAAGACAGAAGGGTGAGGGGAAATCACAGTCTATAACAAACCAGTGTCTTTCATCAAGTTTTTCACCACAAGTCTTCTGCAAATGTTCTCAGAGTATCATCTAGTTTGATGCTTAGGTAGTCATTCAATGTATTAAGCAGGAAGCTATGTAGGTGAGATCAAGCATGACATCTTGGTGGTCACCAAGACAGCAGGAACAGTTTTAGTTCCTCAACCCAACAACCTTGCTCCAATTCTAAAATGCACACAGATTCTCACACAGAGATCAGCTAGACCCTTCAGGAACTATTGCAGTTGACAAACTATCACTCTCCACATACTCTCAGAAGTATTCATAAGTCTGATGGTTGTTGTGGTTTTTCTGGGCTGTTTGGCCATGTTCTTATGGTTTTTTTTTCTAACATTTCACCAGTCTTTGTGGCTGGCAACTTCAGAGGACAGGAGCCAGAACTCTGTCTGTACTCTGGTACAGTTTGGTGGATAGTTGAGTATTTATAGCTGTGGGATCAGCTTTTGTCCTTTTCAGGAGATTGGGTGATTATGGTGATCAGAATGTTTTCTGTTGTGGGTGTATTGTTGTGATAAGGGGGAGAGATGATCTGTCACTGTGATTAATGGCTGGTGTTTTGTATGCAGTGATCACCAATCCTTGTGGCTGGATAGAGTTCATTGACCTTTTGCACACTGTATTTTTCAGTGCTGGGAGCCAGGCTTTGTTGAGTTTTAGACTTCCTTCTTTTTTGTTGAAATTGTGCTGGTGTTTGTGGATTTCAATGGCTTCCTTGTACAGTCTAACATAATGATTGCTGGTGTTGTCCAGTACTTCAGTATTTTGAAATAGAATTTCATGTCCAGCTTGTTTTAGGGTAGGGTCAGCTATTGCCAATTTTTCCAGTTATTTTAGTCTGCTATGTCTCTCATGTTCTTTGACTCTGGTGTGGATGTTGCATTTTGTGGTTCCAAAATATACCTGCCCACAACTGCAAGGTATCCGGTCTACTCCTGCAGTGGTGAGGGAGTCCTTTTTGTCCTTTGCTGACCATAACATTTGTTGTATTTTTGTGGTGGGCCTGAATACTGTTTGTAGGTTGTGCTTTTTCAAAAGTTTCCCCATGCAGTCTGTGACCCCATTCATATGTCTGTTGGTGACCTACGGCTCCTGGAATTTCCCGGCAGCATGGCCTAAAACACAAACACCTCTACTCCCAGTCTGTACCCTCACATTTGTAAATATATCATTTTTCTAATTTTGCCTACATATACAGGACTGCCTCTTTTTATGATCCCTAATTGAGAACAGACCATTATATCAGTGACTGATCATGATTTATGTAAATCCCATCGAATTAATGGGTTTACTTTACTTGGAACTAGCAGTAGGACACTGGCCTTAAACTGGGGTACATTCAAATTTGAAGATGAATGGGCGTTAAAACCAGATAATGTGAACATGTTCGTGGAAACCATGAAGCATGTTCAGGTATTGCAGGTCTGAACAGAAATGGCACATTATGAAGTCAATAAGGATGCCTCCATTCCTTATTTAGACCAGTAAATATGCATAGTCTCCAAATAGAAAAGACACATATTAGCTGAAAAATACACAAATACACTGCTGGCATGCTGTACGTATTCTATGAAAGAACTATTCACCCTCAAAGGGAAATCTCCAGAAAGGGATCAAATAGTCAGAAATATATGGAGGCTTGATTCTTAACTACTAGGGTCCGTACAACAAATGTAGCCCTTGCTGTGTCCATGGGTGCTCTCTCTATATTTTTCTACAAAGGTGAATGTCTGACATTTCCTAGCATGGAAAAAGCACACTGGTGCACTCCAGGAAACTGACCAAGATGCCTGTCTCTTTGCAAGAGAACAATTTCATGCTGTCAAGTTGATTCCAACTTATGGTGACCTGGGTTTTCTAAGCAGAGAGCACACAGAACTAGTTTACCATTCCCTTGTACTGGGGGCTTCCTGGGACTGTGCAATTTGCTCATTATACAGACCCGCTCTTCTCCCAGGGGGCACAGTGGGGAATTGTACTCCCAAACTCTGGCTCTGCGACTGGATACCTGAACCACTGAGGTACCCAGCCAGCTTGCAAGAGATTGCTGCTAGAGGAAAATGTAATCTATTCCTTCACTACCGCCAGCTTCATATGTAAAAGAAAGTGCTTTCTGCTCACACCTAGGATGAAAGTTCAGTCTCTCTCATCAAAGGCTGCCACCCATGCTCTTTGCTTCCTATGATCCTGCAAAAAAGATCCAGTCTGCCTTTCAATGTTCTTACAATAGACAAGCTTCTCTCCTGTCCATCATATTAATAGGAATTTTTTGGACACTTGTCTCTTACTGTTCTAATGCAAATTATATAATAAATTGCATGTTCATTTTTATAGATAACCTGCAAGGCCTGGATGGCTTGTGTGCACATTTCATATCCCGAGGAATCTAATCTCTATCCCATTACCTGCTCTGAATGTGCAGGTGTATTTTTAGATAGCGTATTTGTTTCAGCCATCTGCTGTATCAACAGTGTGCAAATATATCTGGAAATAGTACATTGTTATTGTACAGTATTACTGCTTCTGTAATACGTAGGCCAACTCTGTTGAATGCATAAATAATCAGCTCTGTTGAATACAAAAATAACGAGCTCTATATCTTTTAAAAAGTTTTTAACTGATGCCCTCTACACACTTATCCGGCAAGGTAGTGCAATCCAAACTCAAAGATCTGACTGCTGTAGTAATAACAACAGTTTGTCCTTTGCTTTAATTGAAGACCATCTTCATGAAATTCAGACTCACTAGCTAGATATTCCTGGACTCCCAGAACTCCCAGAAATCCTGGCTAGCACAGCTAGTGGTGAAGGCTTCTGGGAGTTTTAGTCCAGGGGACCCAAGATTGGGAAGCACTGATTTAGAGGGAAGAATGAAGAAGTGAGCAGCTAAAATTGAACAGAGGCACACTGCTGGATCTGCAGGTGTTTAATTAGTATGAGAACATATACAAGCAGTAGGGACACATAGTCCCTTTTTTTGACATCATTTCACCACACACTTTGATTTTGTGTGAGAGTTTCCCAATTGGCATGGTTAGTATTAAACTTTTTTCAGTGTTGTCTTCAGTGTATCTTTGAATCATTTATTTTGTCGGCCATGCAGTTGAACAAGCTCTCCATAGAAGTTTTATTTTCCCCTCCTCTTTAGTCTGCTAGTAGTTAGTGAAGTTATGCAGTTAGTTGGCAATTGTTGTGCCAAAATTCAAAACTCTGCAACACATATTTACTTACTTATTTACTTATTTACTTATTTACTTATTTACTTACTTATTTACTTATTTACTTATTTATTTATTTATTTATTTATTTAGTTAGTTAGTTAGTTAGTTAGTTAGTTAGTTAGTTAGTTAGTTAGTTAATTAATTAATTTTTACCCCGCCCCTCTAGACCATGTCTACTCTAGACCATATTTACCTACTCAGACCTAAAGTAGATCCCCAGAGGCTTGGTCTCAATGAGTGAAGAACCTCACATCTAGCCATGCTCAGTAATTTAAAAGATGTACAGAGCCCACTGGCTTTGAAGGAAGCATGCTAGCCCTGCATACTCCACAATGAACACAGAGATATGACTGTGTGAAGAGGTGGAGGTAGCTTCTCCATGTGAGACAGAATGCTGATTTCATGGGATTCTGGTTTCTGTGGAGAGACTATCCAGGTACACCAGACTCCCTCTCTTCAGAGAGCTGTTCCTCTATTCAGTGACACGGGCTAGTACAGCCCCCTGAAAGCATGAGGCATCTTTAATGACTGAATAAGGCTTCCTTGTGAAAGGACCTTCCAAGAAACACTTGCTTGGTGCCTGCCTTTTAGCCATTTTGGCACCAGGTGAATATTTTTATATCATCTTGGCCTCTGAAGAACTTCTAACCACCATTTTAAGATCCATTTAAGATTGCCAATGTTGAATTCTCCTCTGTGGGGATTGTTTTCTTTCTGGTTTTCTTTAGTCAGTAAATTTAAACATGGAGATCTGTAATGTCATTTCTTTGTTAAATTTATTTGCAAATATTTGTAATTTCGGATATGCGTAATCTATGGTTTTAAGTGTGAGATTTTGTGTGTGAGTTCAATTTATGGTTTTCAATTTTAAATATTTGTGATTTGTGGTTTTTAATTTTTTTAAATATGGGTTGTTTACAGCTCTGGGATCTCGGAAGGGAGATATAAATCAAACAAATAATAATAGTAATAACAATAACAATTGTTTGTACTGGGTTAGAACTTTTAATCTTTTTGATGTTTACAAATGACTGCTCAAATGACTATGCTGACAGGGTAGCATGTAAGTGTTGAAAATAAAGAGAGCGAGGGATGGAGAGAGATGCTGGAGTTCTTACAATGTTGCATGCTGCTTGCATGACTGGGAGGGCTCTTTCAGGGCTGGAGTGACTGTCAATCTATCCAGCACTAACCAATGATTGGTTTCCACACCTTAACTGAAAGAGAGCCCCACCTCTCTGCTGAGTGTTCCATTCCCTCCTCTTAGTGTATTGGAAATCAGTTGTTACGGGTTTTTTTTATTTGTTCACAAATGTAAATAATGAAACGTTTTTCTGCTTTCTCCTACGAATGCCTCCAAATGAGTTATTGATAACTTAATTGCCAATTAATGAAAAAGAAGTGGACTATATGAGGAACTTGTAGCGATTATCCTCTGTGAGTCTTTGTACTCCTACTGTGGTGTTGTTGTTATGTGCCATCAAGTCACCTCCATTTTATGGCAACCCTATGAATGAGTGATCTCCAGAATGTCCTGTACTTAACTGCCCTGCTCAGCTCATGTTGAATCAAGCCTATGGCTTCCCTTAGGGAGTCAGCCCATCTCATATTTGGTCTTTTTCTTTTCCGGCTGCCTCTCAGCTTTCCCAGCATTTTCCAGAGCATCCTGTCTTCTCATGATACGCTCAAAGTAGGACTGCCTCAGCTTCAACATTTTTGCCTACAGAAACAGTTCAGGCTTGATTTGATCTAGGACCCACTTGTTCGTCTTTCTGGCACTCCAGGGTATCTGCAAAGCTCTCCTCCAGCAACATCTGTGTAGCAAAGGGAATTCTATCAGAAATGCAAAACTAACTAGATAGCTAGCTTGCTAGCCAGCCAGCCAGCCAACCAGACTGATTGATTGATTGATTGATTGATTGATTGATTGATTGATTGATTGATTGATTTACCTAGAGTGTTCTAAAACCTGGAACAGTAGCTCAACAGAGAAACCACACTGTTGGCCTCCAGTGCAGTATCCCTGCTGATGGGCCTCCAGGTTCTCCAAGCTAAAGTGTCCAGTGAATAGCAGACAATATAAATGCTGAGCTTTTAGAAACTGCCAAGAAAGGAGAGTTTTTCCAGCCATATTTTATCTGCTAATATAAAATTCAAAGCATCAGCACTACAGTGGTATGCAAAAGAAGATATCCATATCACGAAGTTTCAGGAAGAAGGGAAGACTTAATATTTGAGCAACCGTCAACAGCAGCAGATTGCAATGGTGAGTGCCTTTTTAATTTATCATGCCAAATATTTGCCTGTTTCTGTATGAAGATTGCCAACTTGAGCACGATGGCACTTTCCTTTCTCCCACTTCACCGCTTAAGAGCACAGGGCTGGCTGGTTCAGAAGCAGAGCCAATCCTGAGCTCACTGATGCACTAAGTGGCAGTCAAGGATTAATGTTTAATAAGAAACAGGTCAGCTATGACCAGCTTTAATTGCAGAAGGGACTGAGTCTGATAATACAGGACAGAGGGGTTCCCCCCCCGTCCTGTTTGAAACATAATATACATCATTTTCTGAACATTCATAGATGAATGCATGAAAAGCAAGCCAAATTTTTGACCCTGATCCTGCAGACAATCCACCACTATAGCTATGCAGAAAGGCTTATTCATGCCATGGGTGATGGACAACTCCCAGGAAGAACCAGGAGATGCATCACAAAGCTCCAGGCAGACGAGGAAGGAAGGAAGGAAAACATTTTTTCCCATTATCAATCCTATTTCACATACATCTGTAAGCCTTATCTAGAGAAAGCAACCCTTGATAGGGTGGTCCATGCATTACTTACATCCAGCTATTGCTTGCCTCCAAAATGGCCTGGAGACCTCAGCTGACACAGAGTATAGCTCTCTGGCTACTGTCCTCATGGATGATATACAATTGCTAGCTACTCTTGTTGCAGTGTAAATTAGTTGAGGGTGGTTTGCTTTTGAAGGGGCAATTGAGAGCCATTAACTCTACAAAACAAAAGAAAAATAAGAAATGCTTTCCATTTGTTGATATGGCTCTATTCAGCTGTCTGCGGTTTTTAAGACTCTCCCAGGGGCAGGGATGGTAACTGTAGGATCTGCCATGAAGAGAACTTGCATTTACAAGTTTCCCATTACTTCTTGTCAGAGAGAACAAGGCTGAACTCTCCTCCCAACGTGCTCATTTTAAATATATAAGTTTTAAATATATAAGAGTATTCTTTCATTCTTTCCAACTGGAATGCCCCAGTGCTTTCCAGTCCTGCGCCTTGGAAGCAGTTTTCGTTATACTGGAACAATAACAGATGGCTAGAGAGAAAACATTTCCCCACAGTAGGATCTTAACTACTTACAATTTTTTTACAGGTCAGCCACTGGCGCACATCTGAAAATTTCATTCACCTGCTGGTCTGGAATACACCAGCATGAATGCCTCTTCTATCCAGTCCAACAGCCTACGACAGCTGCCCAAACACATCTATACCCAACTGATGTATGTGATGCTTGCTTCCTTCCTTGCTATCTGCCATTTTTTTGCTTGCCTCCAAAAGATTCTTGATAACAGTGTTATCCTTTATCAACACATGTTCTAAAATATGCCTGACCCTTTAAGGGTATCCCCAACTCAGAAAGTGTCATACAGTTCAAGAAGAATAGAAGGAGGGAAAAATAATGAGGAAATTGCAAGGTAGAATATATGATTGTGGTTTTGTTTCATGAACTTATGTTACCTATTGAACAGAGCTTGGGAAAATTACTTTTTGAGTTATATCTTCCGAAATCCTTCAGTTGCATAGATCTAGGAGTTATAATCCAAATGATAATAATAATGATAGCTTTTCAAATATCTTTATGTGAAACAAACATGTCAGAATGCTATTTATGAGAAACAATGTGAGATATATTGTACATTACTATGTAATATATACATCCAACTTCCAACTAATGGCAATCCAATGAATTAACGGCCTGGCTCAATAGCACAGTTAGTTAGGATCTGGATGTGGAGCCAGAGGTGGGGAGTTCAGTTTCCCACTGTGCATCTTAGAATTATCGACCTGTGTGGTCTTGGGTAAGCTGCACAGTCCCAGGATGCCCCCAGTAAAAGGGAATGGTAAACCACTTCTGAGAACTCTCTAGCTAGAAAACCCTTAAAAGGGTCAGCATAAGTCAGAATTGACTTTACAGCCCACAAATTTATGAATGAATTAATGACCTCCAAATATCCTGCCATTTACAGCCCTGCTGAAATCTTGCTGTCACTTCCTGTCTTGGGACAATGCATCTCATCTTAGGTCTTCCTTTTTATCCACCTTCCACTCTTCCTAAAAATATGTTTACTGCCTTCCATTTGTTTTTGATACAGTACATCCAGCCAGAATTTACAAACAGAGCATACAAATTCCTTCTTGTCTGGCTTTATCAATCTGATATTTTGAGGTATAGTGTCTCTACATATTGAGATCCACTGTGGCTGTTTGGACCAATATCCATGATTTTTTTTAAAGGAAAAAGGAAATGGAAAGTATATGTGCTGATTGTAGAGGAATCCTCTCTTCACATTCAGTATCATATCAGCCTTGCTGCAGTTGCTTTGATTCATAACAATTCATTCTGAGACCCAATAATGAGGCTGATTAAATTGGACAGTAACAGAAACAAAGCACTTCCAATGTGTGATGGCCAGTGGGGACCTGTTCCAACCATTCTGCAACACTACCCCTTTGTTTCCAGAGCGTGTGTGAGAACAGGAAGGCAAACTGTAGCTTTGGGCACAGAACCTACCTGAAACCTCAGCTCATCACTAGAGATGGACACAAAATGGTTCATCACAGTTTGTCTCAGTTCCTAAAGGTGGCAACATAGGTGCTGCTGCTCCCCTTCCCAGCTCCTCTGACTCACATTGCCAGACATAGGTCCAGCTTTCTTGTTTTTTCTACTTCCTCAACAGATCTTCCAATCCTGGCAACAACTCAGACTTCTCTGTTCTGCCCTCTTGGCTGATCTCGCACTCAGACAAAAGGCCGAGGCAGAGAAGTTGGTTCTCTTGCTCGTGACTGGGAGAGGATCCAAGGAGGTGGAAAAAAGCAAGCAAGTTGGACCTGGTCAGTGGCTGTTTGAGCCAGAGGAGGCAGGGAGGGGAGCAGCAGCACCTGTGCTGCCATCTTTACGACCTGGGACAAACCGGGATGAACTGGCCCATGGCCATCTCTGTTCCTGGTACACCAGTCCAGCCTGACGGAGCTATGTTCTCCCGGAACATACACTGAAATGGTTGTTGTGGGTTTTTTGGGCTCTTTGGCCATGTTCTGAAGGTTGTTCTTCCTAACGTTTCACCAGTCTCTGTGGCCAGCATCTTCAGAGGACAGCACTCTGTGCTCTGGTGTAGTTTGCTAGGGAGTGGAGTATTTATGACTGTGAGATGGGATTTTGCCCTATTCAGGAGACGGGTGATTAGTGTGTCTTGTTGTGGGTGTATTGTTGTGATAAGAAGAGATTATCTGTCATTGTGATTGATGGGTGTCATTAGCTGGTCTTTTGTGTGTAGTGATCCCCGATCCTTGTGGCTGGGTAGACGTCATTGACCTTTTGCACACTGTATTTTTCAGAGCTGGAAGCCAAGTTTTGTTGAATTTCAAACTTTCCTCTTTTTTGTTGAAGTTCTGCTGGTGCTCGTGGATTTCAATGGCTTCCCTGTGCAGTCTGACGTAATGATTGCTGGTGTTGTCCAGTATTTCAGTATTTTGAAATAGAATTTCATGTCCAGTTTGTTTTAGGGTATGTTCAGCTACTGCAGATTTTTCTGGTTGTTTTAGTCTGCAGTGTCTCTCATGTTCTTTGATTCTGGTGTGGATGTTTCGTTTTGTGGTTCCATTGTATACCTGGCCACAACTGCAAGGTATCCGGTATACTCCTGCGGTGGTGAGGGGTCCCTTCTGTCCTTTGCTGACCGTAACATTTGTTGTATTTTTGTGGTGGGCTTGAATACTGTTTGTAGGTTGTGTTTTTTCAACAGTTTCCCCATGTGGTCCGTGACCCCTTTGATGTATGGCAGAAATACTTTATTTGTGGGTGGCTGTTTTTCTTCTTCAGTTTGGTGTTGTTTTCTTGGTTTGATGGCTCTTGTGATTTCATTTTTGGAATAGCCATTTGCCTGTAGGGCCCAATTCAGATGGTTGAGTTCAGTGCTGAGAAATTGAGCTTCACAATTCCGATTTGCACGGTCTACCAGTGTTTTGATTATGCCTCTTTTTTGCCGTGGGTGGTGGTTGGAGTTTTTGTGTAGGTACCGGTCTGTGTGGGTGGGTTTTCTGTAGACCTTGTGTCCCAGTCGGAGGTCAGTTTTGCGTACGACCATGACATCTAAGAACGGGAGTTGGCCCCCTATTTCTTTTTCCATGGTGAATTTGTATATTTGGGTGGATGCTGTTGAGATGGTTCAGAAATTCTTCCAGTTTTTCTTCACCCTGGTTCCAAATTGCAAAGGTGTCATCCATATATCGGAACCAGACTGTGGGTGTGAGGGATGCTGAAGCCAGGGCAAGTTTTTTGAAATGCTCCATGTAGAGGTTTGCTATAACTGGGCTGAGGGGGCTCCCCATGGCCACTCCTCTGTTCATAGAATGCATTATCCCACTGGAAATAGCTGGTCGTTAGGCAGTGTTGGAAAAGGGCCTTGATGTCTTCTGGAAAGATCTGCTGGATGAGTGTCAGGGTGTCCTTTTTCGGTACCATAGTGAACAGGGATACTATGTCAAAACTGATCAGTCTGTCCCCAGGGTTGAGTTTTAAGGTGCTGATCTTGCTTATGAAATACACTGTACACTTTGTCTAGCAGATCAACCCTGCAACTTAGGACTGCCACCACACAAACTTTAAACCAGAATGTCCCCAGTTGGTAGTTGACCGCAAGGCTAGATTTAGCAAAACAGGTGCTCCCAACGTAAAAACCAGGCTTTTATGTAGAGAAGATATTATACTTATTGAAGAAAAGCAAAACAGCAAAAGGCAGAGGAAAATCAGGAAGTCAATATGAAAATAACAAAACTAATTTCCCTGTCTTTTACTCTCAGCTTAGAGGACTGCCTAGTTTTAAAGCATACTCCAGAGTACTGGAGCAGCAGGGCAAGATAGCAAAAGACTATTGTTGGTTGTTGTGGGTTTTTTGGGCTCTTTGGCTGTGTTCTGAATGTTGTTCTTCCTGACGTTTCGCCAGTCTCTGTGGCCGGCATCTTCAGAGGACTGGAGTAGTAGATGCCGGCCACAGAGACTGGCGAAACGTCAGGAAGAATAACCTTCAGAACACAGCCAAAGAGCCTGAAAAACCCACAACAACCATAAGATCCCAGCTGTGAAAGCCTTTGAGAATGCAAAAAGACTATTGTGTCTGCCAAGAGTAAACTAAGCCAACTGGTGCAACTTCTGAGCCTCTTATATACATCAACATCCCAATTCCAGACTCTGCCATGCTGACAACCAATCAAACCCCATTCTGCTCTGAAGTGTGGGGAAGCCAAAGATAGATTCTCTCCTCCAGCCCAACTTCATAACATCCAGCTGAAACTACTTCCCTAATTAACATCCTACCAGGCCAGACAGCTTGAACTGGCCTTGAAGGCTCTTCTCCTGAAATAAGAGGCAGATGTTTCCCATCCTTGTTGCTAGGAGAAAATTTGTTTGTTACAGCAAGAAATCACTTTCCACAAGTAGGGCCTGATTCTAAGGTGGATTCCATGTTCCACATTCCCCTGCCTCTCAGGTTCTTGACACAGTAGCTGTCCCAAATCTATGGAACCTTCTCCCACTCATTAGCCTAGTGTTTAGGTAGCCCCTAACAACTTTGATTCCAGCAACTATTTAACTGATCCTCTTGCCAAGCCTCATGAATGTCTGTAAATGTGCATTGCTTTTTATGTTTGCCCATTTATTAGACAACAAATGTTGTAGGCCACCTTGTATGACCTTACCTCAAAATCCAGAGCAAAATATAAAATATACCACTTGAATAATATAGACATTTACCAAGATTATTCTCTTATTTCCGCATAGATAGGCATGACAGAAGGCCACCAGTCTTGTGAGGTAGAGACAGCAGTGGGGAGGCACCACATAGACTTGCTCCTAGGTCAATTTAGGGTTGCCCATTCTGCCCATGTTCAGAGTAGGTGATACTCCATGTATAGTATGAGATTATTTAAATGTTTTTCCCTTCAGTATTTGTAATTCCATTATATTATCTATATTTCAACCAGCCCTCCAATATGTTTCCTTGGATCCATTTCCTTCATGGTTTTCATTTCTAACTTGTAAGGTTTCTAATTAATCAGTAGCATTTCAAGAATGTTACGACTTGCTTTGAAGATCATGTCTTCAGACAGAATACCAATTCATCATCTCCATAGCGAACTGTTTTTTAAAAATAGAAGTATCAGATTTATACCGGAAAAAGAGTAGTACATACTAATCATTTTCATATATGGCAGTATACCAGATTGCACATATTTATATATGCTCAGGTAGTTGAGCATTGCATAAAACAACAATTTGTACAACTGTGCACTTTTTCATAAAGCACCAAATTTACATGATTTGTAGATGAATATATGACAGTCTTTTCATATAGTTCACAAATGATACAGGTCAAATGCTTTTATGAAAAGCTGCATGATTTCTATGAGTCACTGTATATTATACCAAAGGCTGTTAGATGTGCATGTATGTACACACAATGTGCAATAGTAATACATGCCTCCATATCTGAAAGTGACCATAATGGTATGCGTTCATGAATGATGTAAATTTGATGCCTCGATGAAAAAGTGTGGAATGTTATTTGGATCTCTGTGTCTTGCACCATAATCAAATAAAACATTTTTTTAAGTTGGGTCTATGTAGAGATGTGAAGACCAGGGAAGTAGAGTCCAGGAAAAAAAAATAGACCATTCTTGGGGAGGCATTAGGTCTTGGCATTTCTACATATCCATGGATACATGTGTCCTAAACTTGTCTCGAAAACGTCACTGTGAAAATTTCTGTTATGCAACTATCTAATGAATTTGAAAATTTTTTAAAACGCTGAAATCTTATAGTATTCTCTAAATAGGTTTCAGGCTTGAGTTTTGCTGAGCCAGGCTTCAAATTCCATTATGGACAGAGCCTTCAGTGTTACCTTAATAGACACAGCTGTTCCCAGCTCAGAAACACTACCATGTTTCATCTCTGCACACGGAAGAAAAATACATTAGGCCCTGACTCTTTCATTATTTTTTGGAGCTGGTTTCAGCTCACTCTCTTTCCCTTGCAAGCCTTTACTCTGTTCCTCGTATGTTCTGGTTTTTTGACCCGTCGGCAGTACACATCGTTCCTGTGTGTAACTCAATATGTGTGGTTAAAGAGGTTTCTCTTATTCAGTTCCTGGCAACTGAAACAGGTTCCCCAATGCTTCTGGGTTTGTCAGCTCACCATCTACTTTCAAATCTCAGCAGAAAGCATGCCTTCTTCTCTTACCTCTCTTGACTGTACAGTCTCTTGATTTCATGCTTCCCTGGCAATTATTTATTATTTAGCACTTCAGCTGTGTAACTAAGCCCTATAAATGATTCAGGCATATGAACCACTGGAAAGGGCTGGGTAAAAAATAAAGTTGTGTTCCACTGTGCTTTAAGATACAATTCTATATAAATGAGAACTATAGCTAAGGGTCTACAGGATTTGGTAGAGGACCTGCAAAGCCCAGCAAACAAAGAAAGAAAAAGTGTGCTGTTTATATATACCACCCCATTGCACTTAAAGCAATCTTTGAGTGGTTTACAATTAATTATGCAGGCTACACATTGCCCTCCGCCAGCAAGCTGAGTACTCAATTTACCAACCTCACAAGGATAGAAGGTTGAGTGAACCTCAAGACTGAAGTCGGGTCGTGAGTAGAGATTTGGCCACAGTACTTCGGTTTAACCACTGTACCATGAGACTCCTCTTCATTTGGAATGCCAATTCCTTCACAACTCAGAGAGAGGAAAGACTACTTTTTGGACTACAAGTCCCAGAGCTGCGATACAATAAAGTAACGTTTCATATTTCAACCACCTCCACATAGGGTAGTGGAACATCTGAGATACTTAAGCAGCAACAGTCAGCCAGCTGAGCTACATACTATCACAAGAAAGGTAGGCTGGAAGATGGCTGAAACAGGCTGGAGTCCTGGACAAGACATGAAGAGTACTGGCTCGAAATAAATACAAACTCTCCTGTTCTCCTTCAATCCCAGAACTTGCAGAGTGACTTCTAAAAAGTAATGAATTACTATTAGCATTGCAAGGGTCATAAAATAACTTGTTTCTGTTGCAGTTGGAATTTTTTGTAATGATGCTTTCCTTTCTAATCATCCAAAAGTAATCTAACCACAACTTTTGCATACAGTAAAATTCATGTGGCATGAATTTATACCTGTCACAGGCCTGGAATAGCATTCTTTCCTTCAGTAGGAGAAGAAAAAGTTTATGAACAGCCACCACCACCCCATTAACAACTGTTCTTCCCAATTTACCATAACATAGCTAAGGATATGGTATAACTAGACATGCAACCACAGCCTGTCACTACTCATATGCCAACCCTAAACAGGGAGATTATGGGTGCAACTAGACAGTCAAGTTATCCCAGGCTTCTTGTTGTTTAGTCGTTAAGTTGTGTCAGACTCTTTGTGACCCCATGGACCAGAGCACGCCAGGCCCTCCTGTCTTCCACTGCCTCCCAGAGCTGGGTCAAATTCATGTTGGTAGCTTCAGTGACACTGTCCAACCATCTCATCCTCTGTCATCCCCTTCTCGCTGTCACACTATCCCAGGCTAGATCAGACTAAATCAGGTAACTTCAAGGCATGGTATATCATACAGAGCAGTGGTTCCCAACATGGTTACCCTGGTGTTCTTGGACTGTAAATCCAAGCAGCTTTCAGCACCAGCTGTACTGGCTGAGGTTTCTGGGAGTTGTAGTCCAAGAACACCAGGGAACCATTGATTTAAAGAGAACCTTGCATTCACATAAAAGCACTGGCTGAGTTTAAGACAACAAAGTACACTGCACCTGAAAGTGACCCTATTTTGCCTGTTCCTCCCATTTTGCTTCCATGCCCTATTTTCACTCCTGTCTCACTCTCTGCAGGGGTGTCAAGAATTTTTTAAAATGTATTGACCAGAGCACAGAGTGCTATCCTCTGAAGATGCCGGCCACAGAGACTGGCAAAACGTTAGGAAGAACAACCTTCAGAACACTGCCTACGAGCCCAAAAAACCCACAACAACCATAGTACTTATATTGATAAGTAATTGTGCTACAGAGAAATACATTATCATGAGCATACTCATGATGACGCCTTTCCCTTTAGCACAATTACTGTCCTGGCCAAAATTATTTATTTGTATTTGGTAGGTGTGAAGGGGGACGTACCTTATTAGCCTGTAAACTAAATAGAATCAGTCAAGCCACAATTCATTGATCTTTTGCAAAGTTAAGACATCCCTCTGAGCTCCATGGACAAAGGAGACAGTACAAACGTAATTGATAAGTCAATACTTTGAGGATGATGGCATGATTTGGAATAAGAAAATAATTCCACAATCACAGAATTTAAAGTCTTCCCATTATGCCCACGGGAAACAAAATATTATCATCTTCTTTGCTTGCATTTCTGCATAATAAACAGGTCTGAATATAGCACTAAGGATTCCAGAACAGAGCAGCCCAAGACAACAGTGTGTATTTGGACTTCTGAATCAGCTTTAGACTGCAACCAGGAATGCATTTTTTAAAATAGTATTACCTGCATATAGTTGAAACGTTGCTTGATTCATCACATCATCAAATGACAAAGTGGGCTTCCTGTAGCATTAAAGCTGTCATGTGTATTTTCCAAATGGAAGCTATATTTGCTAGTATATGTACATACATAGCATTTTAATATAAGTTTATGCCACAGTAATTTAGTTGCCAATAGTTACTGTAGTGCACTGGGAAAAGTAGAAGATCTGAGTTTAAATCTCTACCCAGCCATGGCAATGTACTGCAGTGTAGCAGTGGTAAAAACCACTCCTTAAACATCTCAGATACCGTGAAAAACCTATTAAAGTTGTCATAAGGCAGATATGACTTGACAGCACTTAACACACACAATTTAATTGCCACGTTGAATTTACTTATTTATCTATTTGTTCATAATAAATATAATCAGTAGAATATGATAAATATGTAATCAATATGGTGCTAGATCTTTATTAACTTCATTTTACATTTACTTCTTTGGAACTTTGTTCAGAATATACACTGATTTCCCCACCCCCACCCCAATCATGTTAACTTTAACTAAAAAAGCAACTCTTAATAAATTCATTGCAAATATTTCTAAATGGCTTTTCCCTTAAAAAAATTATATTCATACAAAGCAGGGCACAATTTAAAAAGCCATCAGTGTTGGATTTTGTTAATACCAGAATTGAGTTCTGATCACAAGCTTCAAACTGCACACTTAATATAAAAATGTAAGGAAATCATCAACTTGCTTTGGACATGACCAGAGCTAAAAGGATTGAAAAACGGCCTTGAAAGTAATTGATTAGGAAGTGCTTTGAAATGGGAGCATAGGTTGGTGATGTGCATAAGAATTGCTAACTGAAATTCAGCATGAAGAATGCCAGTTAATAGGTCCAGAGCGAGAGCCATACCCTTGGACCAGAACTATCTGGTTCGCCATGAGTTTTTTCATCATGTATTACCAACTGCAAGCACCTACATTTGACCTTAATATTGTCCCACCCTGTACAGTTCTATATGCCTGGAAGAATATCAGATTTCTTATACTGCTATCAAATCTAACATCCCAATATATAGCTGTGCAAAGTAAACAACTACAGCATGTAACACAACTGTGTGGGAGCCAAACTTGGCATTGTTGTTCAGAAAGCATATCTCTAGATATGCCCAGAGGAGCAGGCATGTGGCATTTTAAAAACTAAGTTTTATTTGGCATAAACAGTCATGGATGCAGCACCTTATAAAGGTTTATGTGAAATAAAACTTGTTCGTTCTGGAGAAGATGCATACTGTAACTCTTTGTTACTTTTCCTGAAGATGGCTGCACTCTCTTTCCTCTCTGTTTCACTTTAATTTCATTCATCCACTAATCTATTGTGTTTCAGTTCTGTATGAATTCTCCATTGTAAAAAATAAAATAATTTGTGTTCAAATGTACAATTAAACATGCAATTTTAATACATTTATTATTAAAATGAACATTTCCAAACTATTTTTAAATACCAATGTTTAAACATTTTTGAGCAAGGAATATTTAGGAAATGGGAAAGCTGGCCAATAATTAATTTCCAAAAACTAAGTGTCAAAAACTGTATATGAGGTGAATTAATGTTGGCATTAACAAACACTTAATTTCTTAAGCATCCTAATATTTATCTGGCCCTATGAGTCATTAAAAGCAGGTTGCTTTTGATTTACCACCTACTAATATGAGGGGATTAAGCCAGGCAGGACATGGTGAAAATATGAGGTACAATTGGTTATTCTAGGTACTCACTTGAGTGTCAAAAAAGTGTCCCATTAAAATACAGGTTACGGAATGTAAATCAATAGAACTTGTACAGAATTGGTAACAAGTTTTGGAGTTGCCTGGAATTACTGCAACAGTGTAAAATCCTTACGTAAATTACCCAGATGAGTTGCAATACCTTAATACTGATTACTGGTTCCATTTTGGTATTAACCCTTTACTGGGATGTCAGCTATGACGAATCTGATGCCCTGGAAATCTGCAGATTTCTGTGGGACTCCGAGGAGAGTCAGTTATCCTAATAAGGTTCTTATATATCCTGAGGCACTGGGTAGGTAGGATAAACAGAAAGGCAGAGTCAAGAAGCAAGCTCAAGAGTAAATTGGACTTGCTGAAGAGTAAGCGAAGATTGAACAACAAAGAGGGAGAAATGACTGAGAAGAAAACTAAAGGTCAGGACAAAAGAATAACAAAAGATCAAGGAATGTACCAGAACTCATGTCACTCAAGCAGGAGTCAATTGGAATAGGAATACTTCTTGTTCTCCAAGGGACCAATTTGGGTGGGCAATGTCTCCAGAGATCTTACCAACAAGGGGGCAGCTGGCAGTTCAGCAGCTTATAATCAGAAGTAGCTGCAGACAAATCCAATGGTTTCTGTCAGAAGGACTTGTAGGACCCAGAATACTGTACTATAAGTGAAGTCAGCACAGGTACTATTCTGAAATAAGGACCGAGCTTTATTTCAGAGGGAACTGAATTATCTTAAATTAGCTTTTCTCTGTGTGACTGTGGTTGGGCTGGTTTTCACCTTGATTAACAGAGAGGGTAGGGGAAGAGAAAGAGAGGAGGGGGCAGACTCTTTATTTTATATACACCTAGTACCAATACAAATATGAGGTTTAACATGCCACACTTTGAAAGGAATCTTAGCACTTGAATTAATGATTTTTCTCACTGATTTCTGAAGGATCATTAAGCACTTGACAGCGCTCGCCCGGATACGGTATATTTAGAACCCAGCAAAAGTCACTGAAAGGGTAAGTGCCTCACTGGTTGGTTGGAAGCATAAGATAACATTTTAACATGCAACTTTTAAAGAAATTAATAATTATCTGAAGTGTGAGATGTGGACTGTAATCCCTGAAAACTCATATTAAAATAAATATGTCAGTCTTGAAGGTGCCATATGACTGTGGCCAGACTCCAGTTATTTATGTATGCTTAGATTAGGTTGTATAACTCACCACAATGTTCAAAGTTCTGATGCTCACCTATGAAGTTCTACATGGTTTGAGGCCTGGTTACTAGTTGGAGCATCTTTTTCCAAAATCATTCACCAGCACCACCAGATCCTCCCAGACAATGTTTCTCTAGGGATCACCCCAAAGGAGGCCATAAAACCATCAATGAAAATTCAGGCCTTATGATACCAGCCTTCTCGAATCAGCTCCTGGTCAAGCTGCTCCTGCCCCCTCCCATTCCATTTTTGTTTCTGAAGAAATGCAAGACTTTCTCCCAAAATAACACAGTTATATATATATATAAAAAAAACAGAAAGCAGATTTTAAGGAACAAGTGAGACAGTTGCTGCAAACAGAGAAGAAAAGGTTAGAAGTAGCATGCTTCTGGAAACCTCATCTGGGGAACAACAGCAAGATATAACTCTCACATTCTGCTTAGGGGTTTCCCAATGATTCTGTAGGAAACAGGACAGCATGCGCTACATAAGCATTTATGGCATGTAGCACAGCTACTTCTTACATGATTTAATTCCACAAAGAACACTCTGTTGGGCATCTGGAGTACCTACCACCACCTCTGCTGTCTTCTACACCAGGAAATCTGCTGGGTAGTTAAGATACAAGGAGGGGGCAAAGGACAAAGGTAGTAAGTGGTCAACTGCTTCAAGCTACTTCTCAACTTACATCTGTTTAGATGTTACATTTTTTGTGGCATCTCCTATTTTAAATCTCCAGCATATATCAACTTTCAGTCCCCTGGGGAATTACCACAACTTTTAATTCCCTGTGAGTCAGTCAGTGAAGCCCAAAGGAATTTAGATATATATACTGAATCTGCAGAATGATATGTGACTGTGTATTATTTGGGATCCTTGAAATTTTCAGTAGTCACCAGCTTAAATGATTAAACATGATATTCACCTTTCAAAAATGAAGCCAGGGGAATTGGTAGAAGCTTTAAAAGAGCATAGGTTAAACATCAAATGATATTTATAAAACTACCAGCTAGCGAATCTGCTTTAAGCTCCCCGACAGAGTATCTTGTATTGCTATTTATGGATCTACTGGTTGCCTTCTAAAAGCAGGTATTTTTTTAGGGCATGACCTGAGTGGTTTTGCAGTAATAATGTGTGAACATGACCAAAGTTACTTTACATTTAAAAAAAAAATACTGTACTTTGCATCTGTTGAAAACAAGCAGATATGTGGAAATTCACTCTTTGTGAACGGTTATGCTATCCTATCATTTTATTTGAAAATGTTAAATTAAAATTTGGTTTTTAATTATCTCCTTTGTAATTTGATTACTACTATAAAATATGAGGGTTTTCTTTACTAGTTATCCCTTTCTTTTTACAGTAGCTGGGTATGGGCATAGGGCAAAAATAATAATAATCCAAAATTCATATCTGTAATTGAAACACAAGTATAATAATAAATTTATTTAATGCAACTTACGTATAGGTCCAACTCAAGAGGTTTCCCACCCATGGTAGAGCACAAAAGGAATCATGGTGAGAGAATTGGGGGAGAAAAGAACCAGAGATAGAGAAGACAGAGGAAGTTTAGAAAGGTGGACTGGGGGAATGAGCTGACACCCCAGAATGTGAAGGAGTTGCAAGCAGTCCTCCTGTGTATGTGAGGTTTGCAAGAACTTTTGAAGATCTATATCTTCAATTTCCAGAACCAAGCACTTCCCAAAGAAGTCAGAATCAAGCATTCTGGTTCATCTCATAGGAGACAGAGCCAAGCATGGAATGTCAGACAGTCTCATCTGCTAAACCTAGCAAGACCTCATCTAACATCAGAACCCAATTCTGACACAGCTATAATGGCAAACACAGCCAAGACAGTTAAAAAGACCGTGCCAGATGGTTAAAGACTTGAAAGAAGGAAAGTCAACTCTGCCATGAATAAAGAGTTTGAGTCTTTTGGGGCACCAAAGATGACAGTTAAGCGCTTGGTTGCCACCATTCGACTTTAAAGGCAAACTATCCAACTATCAAACTCATTTTGGGTGTAATTCCATGTCATCATCGGTCTCTAATAATGGACAAACAGATTTTAATGGAGGGGCCACAAACCAATCCATTCTAAACTGATAATTTTATTATAATACTGTTCTTATATGAAAGCATAGACATCGAACTTCATATAGCTATCTCCTTGGTAACAGCAACTGACAAAGCCAGTTTAACTGTCTCTTTTTAAAAAAAAAAAAAAAAACCAAATTAATATTTCAGTCAGTGGTTTAGGTATCTGGCTGCGTTAGCAGCCTGGGGTTGGAAGTCTGATTACTCACTGTGCCTCCTCCAAGGAGAACCAACCTGTGTGGTCTTGGGCAAGCTAGACAGTCCAAGGGCACCCCCAGAAGAAGGGAATAGTAAATCACTTCTGAATATTCTCTCTCTGGGACACCCTGAAAAGGGCTGCCATAAATCAGAAGTGACTTGACAACACGTGATTAGATTTAGTTTATGGGGTATGAAAGAGATAATTCTCATCCACAATTAACACACTTATTTTTTCTCCCAGGCTTTGGGTGGCAGGCCAGTGGCTACTTACAGAGAGTCCCCTCCACAGTCTTAAACAACTACTGACATAACAAGCCACACAACATGGATACAGAGTCAGAGACAAGACACCACTGCAAACCTAGATGCTAACAGTGTCCCCACCTCCACTCTTGTGCCATCACTATGGGGCCCAATAATGTCACCCATAATATTGGGGCCCATTTACATCTTCATCTACTAATTTAGCCTCACTATCCTTTGTCAGCATTTCCCTTCTTCAGTCTACATAGGACAAAATGGATAATATTCAGATAGAACAGATACAGATCTGATGGAAATGGCAACACAAAAAAGCAAGTTTCAAAACATTTCAACATTCCAGGACACTCTATTACCGATATGAAAGTGACTGATGTAGATAAAAAGAATCACAGAGAAAAACTGGAGATGGAAGCAACTGAGGGGAGCTACATATGTAATCCATTCACGCTATTGTTTTCAATGTTTACTTTAGATAAGTCATTGTCCTTAATTTAAGATTACTTTAGTACCATACTATACATAAGAAGGGACATGGTGGCGCTGTAGGTTAAACCACTGGTTCTTAACCTTGGGTTACTCAGGAGTTTTGGACTGCAACTCCCAGAAGCCTTCACCACCAACTGTGCTGGCTGGGCTTTGTGGGAGTTGCAGTTCAAAAACATCCGAGTAACAAAGGTTAAGAACCACTGGGTTAAACCACAGAAGCCTCTATGCTGCAAGGTCGGAAGACCAGCAGTCGTAAGATTGAATCCACACGACGGAATGAGCTCCCATCACTTGTCCCATCTCCTGCCAAAAGCATGCAAATGCAAGTAGATAAATAGGTACTACCATGGTGGGAAGATAACAGTGTTTTGTGTCTAGCCGCGCTGTCCAAGTGACCACAGAAACTGTCTATGGACAAATGCTGGCTCTACAGCTTGGAAACAGGGATGAGTACTGCCCCCTAGAGTTGGACACAACTGGACATTTGTCAAGGGGAACATATACCTATACATAAGTACAGGAGAATCCAGGTATGAATATACACTATAACATTAGAACTTAGAGAAGTTATGATTTTGGACCTCAGTTGCCAGAATACTCCCTTCTGTTGAAATTGTCCTCCTAAAAAGTAGCTTTTCCAGGTTGTGAGTACACCTTGGAGATATTTTGGGCTGTAACTTGCAGACTTGGATGGTATAGTTAACTATCTGATCATAAAGCTTGCCCAATTATCTGCCTATGGTACCTGAAGATTCTCCCAGAGTGGCCTCAACGGAAAGTCAGATCAATGAAGACTCAAAATAGTTTCCTGAAGGGACTCTGGGCCAAAATTCTCTCAACAAAATAGCTCAGCTCTTCAATGACATCCTCATGTGATACTAACTTCCAGCAGTCTGCAGTGGCTCAGCTGTTAACTGGCTAATAGTTTTAAATTCATAGACCAGCAGAAATTATAAATTACATTCTCTTCCAAGATCATAAGTGTTTTTATTATGCTACTTTAAGCTCTCAGTAGGTTTGGCCGTGTTTGCAATTTAAAATATGCAGGTTATATTTATGTGATTTTTACATTTGCATTGGTATCTGATTCACATCCCAGGCTCCTTCCAGTTTTCCTAATTCTTAGGAATATTTTCCTTTTTCTGGGTTGGTTACTCTGGGTTCCCTGGATTGCTTACAGGATATCTATCATTGCCTGTCATTTCCTTAAATTGGGGTGGGAAATGCAGTGTCCTCCATATCATATTGGATAGATACTCCCATCAGTCCTAACCAGCACAGGCAAGGGTAACTACCACCAGGTAGATGAAACAACCTCAATAGCAGTGTATATTCCCTCTCCCTCCCCAAGCTCCAGTTTTTAATAGTTTTTTTTTCTATTTTCCTTCTGAAGAATTGTGCTTGGGTGTCCCAATTCAGTTAGGAAGTGAATTTGGGGATCTACTTACACCTGATTTGATGTTTAGATCCCAGCCAATTTGTAAATGTATGAAATCAGTGCATCAAAAAATGAAAAAAAAAAGCTGTAAATTCTTTATTTTTGTATTGATGTTGAAGAAATTCAGAAATACAATAGACCCCAAAGAAAGAAAGAAATCTGCCAAATGTCAGACAGCTGCTTCAGGGGGCTGAGTGTTAAACACCTTTAGATTCACATTTTAAAAATTACTAGGGTAAAGTGATTAGTCCCCTTCATGGATTGCTGCCTTGCCGTGGTGAAGGGGCTTGAGTAATTCAGAGAAGCTATGGGCCATGCCGTGAAGGAATACCGAAAATGGACAGGTCATAGTGGAGAGTTCTGACTAAACGCGATCCATTTGGAGCAGGAACTGGCAAGCCACTCCAGTATCTTTGCCAAGAAAACCCCATGAACAGGAAACAAAAGTTCCTGAGGGGCAGCATCATTGACCGACACTCCCTCGGGGTAAGACAAGTGGTGTATTAATCTAAACTTACCCTGAGCCTTTTTAGGTACTATTCCCAAGGGTGAAACCCTCAAGTTCTCCAAAGGGGCCATTGCAAAGAGGCCCAGTACTCTCCCTTCCTTTACTTCCTTTGCAACCTTATCCTGGACAACACCTTCCATCCCATACACCAATTTGAGGTTTGTGTAAAAAATGCCCTGTGTTCACCCATCGCCGGGATCCTAAAGCCATGCTTAAAGCCCTCCAGTAGGTGCTTAGCATCTTCCCTGCAGGGGTAATCCCTCAGCCATGCTTCTAAGACTGTAATCTTGATTGGGCTGGGTTCCTTTTCCAGAGGTACTCCCGCCAATACTGGGCTTTTTACCTCCTCCTGTGCCCTTATTTTGGCATTGGCCCAAGCCCTGAAACATGAGATTTTTCGGGGGTGTCCCCCACATGCTGAACACTCATGCCTGAACTGGCATGGTTTCCTGGCACAAGTGCCCTTGGAGTTGTACTCCCAACAGAGCAGGCAGGGTTGAACTGCCTGCCCCACTCCGATGCAGGGGCTCTGGCCCAGGGCAACTTTTCTATTCAGATGCCCTCTGTCAAACTTATCCCCTAAATTGAGTCTGGCAGGTATCACATGCTGCTGCCACAGACCCGGCAGTGGCTCATCCCAGCAAAGATTCCGGTGAATCGTGCTCTGCATACAGAATGATTCATCATAATTAAGCCAAGCCTGCAAAGTCTACATCACGACAGGAAAAACCTGTCGTGATGTATGGAAGTGAGAGCTGGACCATAAAGAAAGCAGACCGCCGAAGAATTGATGCCTTTGAATTGTGGTGCTGGAGGAGGCTCTTGAGAATCCCCTGGACTGCAAGGAGAACAAACCTATCAGTTCTAAAGGAAATCAACCCTGAGTGCTCACTGGAAGGACAGATCCTGAAGCTGAGGCTCCAGTACTTTGGCCATCTAATGAGAAGAAAAGACTCCCTGGAAAAGACCCTGATGTTGGGAAAGTGTGATGGCAAGAGGAGAAGGGGACGACCGAGGATGAGATGGCTGGACAGTGTCTGCGAAGCAACCAACATGAACCTGACCCAACTCCGGGAGGCAGTAGAAGACAGGAGGGCCTGGCGTGCTCTGGTCCATGGGGTCACGAAGAGTCGGACACGACTAAACGACTAAACACACACACACGCAAAGTCTACATACACCCTATATATCAAGTCCAGGTATTGGGATTGTGCCCGCCATGGTTGGACTTTCACTACCACTCCAACATAAATGTGAAACCCAGCTAACCGGTTGGACCATGTCCTATCCAGCTTCTTCCTCCTACATCTCTCTTAATCTTTGTCATCCTCCTTGTCCAAATCCTTTTTCTCCACATCTCTATTTAAGAACTCAAATAAATCCACATATTTTCTTTCATATCTTTTCCTATGTCGCCGGGGTGAGATGATCAGCCAGGGGCATCGAGTAGTCACCGTATCATAACACTCGTAAAGGCACAGTATTATAACCCATGTTAGGAACAGATGGGTAAGGCCAGACCCCTACGCCCGCCGTAGTGATAAACTGGGCAGGCAATGCAACTTGGGTATAAGGTGTACCCCATTCACTGAATTGCATACGAGAACACAGCCATGCAATGTTGTGTGCCCTACCACTTTGCATGTCATATGGTGTACAAAATGTGGAATTAAGTTGTCCACCACCAGCCCAAGACCAAACAGGGATTGGTGAATGAATGCCTGGTGCAATGGCCAACTCATCTGACAAAGTTGTCACCATGCTCAAATTATCCCTGGGATATAACTTGTCAGGGCTGGCCTTGTTCGCTTCATCTTGCCTATCTATAATTGTGGTTGCTGGCTCAGGTGTTGTCGGGGTTGATGACCATCTTCCCCTATCAGCACACCACAGCCTTGATGTCGAAGAAGCTGCCTCCACATCACATCCAAGCATCACTTTGGGCTGCTGTTCCACCACAAGAATAGGAAATCTAGTCATTAGATCATCAGCCAAAGGCTTAGGTTTGGCCCTACAATGGCCCTTGGCATCCCTGGCTGATCTGCGTGGCTCTGCCTCACACAGCTGTGGAGCCTGCCTCACCAGCTGCTCAGCCTCCAATGCAGAATTTTTTCCTGCAGTTGTTGCCAGACAGGCCACAATTCCCTGTTGGAAGAGGACTGGGGTGGAGACACTTGGGGAAACTGGCCTTTTCTTGGCAGGCTGTTTCCCCTTCTTTGTGCCTTGACCCTTGCACAATGTCATTCTGTATTTTAGTGCTCTCAACCAAAGGAAAGGACAACACACCTCAACAGCTCTGGTGCCCAGACCGACGATAACCTACACTATGCATAAGTAATGAAGGAAAAAATAGATGATTTTCAGCTATGTTCCTCCTATGAGGCAATACAAGCCTGACTAAATAGCAACAAACAGCTAAGCAGACCACCCAGTTGCTATTACTTGCTCCTACCTTAATTAATTTAGAGTTCCAACGATTAAATTCCTGATTAATTCCTGCTATAAGTGCAATCCAAATAGCACTAGCATTGAAACAAGGCGCTTAATCTAATTTAATTAAAGGATTCAGGCTGCAAACCCAAATCCAGTAATAACATCTAATTAATACTAATCCACAATCTGTCCACCAGCGTTACAAGATGATAACCCTTTAATTAATTGATTTTCTTAATGTATAAATACCCCATCTTAATTGTTCTTATATATAAAAATATTTTATTAAAATTCAAAATATTCCAATTTATTTAGTTTTATTAATTATCTATTATTAATTAAATAAAACTAATATTAATCCTATAAAAATATATATAATTTTCCCTTCTTTTTAAATTTAATTCAATTTAATGTTTATATATATATATATTTAAATTTATTTATTTAAATTTATTTATTTAAATTTATTTGTTTATTTTGTTATATTTTATTTTATTGTATTTTAACTATATTTTGAGTAAGCCCTGGCAGACCATGTCAACTGTTGGAGAAGGCAAGGGGGGGGGAGGGAAAAAGCCCTCAGACTTACAGACTTTTTGGTGCCTTATCTAAATATATTTATTTTACTTGTTTAGTCTTATTTTTATATATACATATGCATATATATATATATATAATAAGATTAAACATATAATAACATCTATAAATAAGACTAAACAAGTGATCACTTCATTTTTTGACAAAATCGCTTTGCAACACATTTTTTGTAATCGCAAAAGTGATCGCTTTGCGATGTTCCCTATGGGGGAATTTTGCTTTGTGATGATCGGTTCCCTGTTTTGGGCACCAATCATCGCAAAGCATTGTTTTTTTAACAGCTGATCGGGGGTTTCAAAATGGCCACCGGGTAAACAAAATGTGTGCCCACTGTTTTTTGGGACTGATTCCTCACTTAAGAGGCACCAGAAATGGCCGCACTATGGAGGATCTTCGCAGAACGATGAGTTTTAAGCCTATAGGAATGCATTAATCGTGTTTTAATGTGTTTCTATGGGCTTTTTAATATCACATAGCGACATTTGCGTTCTGCAGCGATTTTTGTGGAACAAATTAACATCGCTATGCGAGGCACCACTGTAAATATATTTAGATAAGGCACCTAAAAGTCTGTAAGTCGAGCCGTCTGTAAATCGTATATATATAAAACAACCCCAATGTACTCTCCAGCCCTGGTCATGCCTATGCATGATCGGCACGAGCCGCACTGCCATGGCAACCCCCCCCCACTGACCTTCCTTGTCAGCAACCAACAATAATCAACAAAATTACTATGCCTTGAATATAATTATCTCCAATAATTAACAAATTTATAAACCAAACTTCTGGTGGGAGCCGATGCTACCCTCCCGACTTCCTGGATGCTGCTCCCCAAAGGCTTCGATCCGTGATACAGCTGTTTGGAAACCAAACAGCAGAGCTCTCTCCTTCACCTTTGCCAGAAAAGGAGGAGGGTGAAGAGAGGGGGGGAATGTCCCTTAAATAACCTAATGTTCCCCCTCTCATCCAACTGCTCTTGTGACACCTAGGGTCTTGCGTTATCCGGCAAGGGAGGCAAAGCCAAGCCACACTGCCAAGGCTTAAGCTCAGCAGAGGCTCGAACAATCTCAGTATGTTTCATGTCTCAAAATTCTGGTGCCTACACTGAATATCTCCAGAGTAAATCAGAATGGTAATTTGAGTTTCATGTCAGGATACATTTTGCAGTTGGCAATACAGTGTAATTTCATTTCTCTTCAGTCTAAGAAGATCAAAAGCATGATGATTCAAGTAGTACATTCCCCCAGTGATGTGTCGTGCAGAACCCACAGGTCAGATATTCATATTAATTTGAAATTAGTGAGTGATAAAAGCTCAGAAGAAATAGGCCCACAAATTCCACATTAGAGCTGTTTTGGTGTTGACTAATGGATATGCTTAAAGGTGCTCACATACAAGGGATAAAGCAAGTTTTAATTCAGATAGTTTCTGATAGGGATATGTTGTGGATTTAGATGAACTGCAAATTCAGAACTGAGAAAGGCTGATTGGGAGAGATTCGGGCAGGGATATTAAAATCTGTCCATTTAGATTAGGAATATTAAAACATGGCCATTTAGTTTAACTACACTTCTACATTTCCCACCAAACCAACAGTATCGGCCCATCTCAGTTCCACACCAAGTTGTGAGGTTTCGGCTTTGTTGTTCCTGCACAGATATTTGCTATGCATCTTTCCCAACATATTGATTCTGTATGCATCTTTCTCACTGCATGCATTTTTATGTATCTCTGCCCCAACTAAGCACATTTATATGCATTTTTCAAATATACAATTTTAGTCCATGAATATTATTCAAACATATGCCTGTTCTTCTGCACATTTTCCTTAGTCAGACATATTTCTAGCCTTTAAAATATTCCATTTGTTGAGATAAGATGTGCTTTATTCTATAATCAGAAGGTACAAAATTGATATTTTTGAAAATAAAAATGAGAACTAACAAAGTTCCTTTCCATCCTTGTATTCAGGAGAAATTTGGATCAAAGGAGGGGTCCTCTGAACCACACTGGATGAAAGCTAGATCCTGCCAATGTAATGATTCGGTGGCAAACAGAAAGGGGACCTGTATGTCTGCAAAACATGAAATATTTCTTCCCAAGCTCTCTGTATAAGAGGACAGATCTGACTTTGAGAGTCAAGAGAATAGAGGCTGCTGGGTAAGATTTGTGTTGCTATTGTTCAAAGACAATATGGGTAGAAGTAGTGGTAGTACATGGTCTAGAACATGAAGAAGCCTGGTGAAATTTGAGACAGGTCTTCGGACCATAAGATGTCTACAGGAAGGAGAAGTTGGTGATGTTGTAATCTGTTGCAAGCCACTGAAGAAACAATTTAGTGAAAGTAAAGCTGACATTTTCAAAACATAAATAGATTAGCAAGTGACTACAGAGCTAAAATATTAACATGCAGTGCAAAATATATAATATTATGCAAAATAAAAGTGCAAGCATAATCATTATCTACAAATATTTAGAGATCTAACCAGTATGTTCTATTTTCCTTAATAGTATGCACAGAATAGAATTTAAGCTTAGGGGACATGAACAAATTGAAGGGAATATACATCCCATTGACCTTTCTCCTTATTTCTTGATGGTTTTTTGGACTGTTTAAATGTCTTCTGGTTAGCTAAATAGATGCAAAGAGAGAAATGATGGAGTGAACGCAAATAGCGATAGCAAGGTGGCCTTAACTGACACCGTGATGCTTCTTCGTTTATTTAATTATTTATTTAAGATATTTTTTACCCCACTTTTCTCCTTAAAAGGAAGCCAAGGTGGCTTACATCATTAAAAGACAGTATTTAATACTAACAATGGTGAGGATACAAATACAAAAGGATCAAACAAATACCATAGTAAAAGCATAAGCAATACCGAAACACAGTCAAAGCAATAAGGTATAACAATCTATTTAAAATGCCACTCAGGTAGCCAGTCACTGAGGAAAAGCTTGTCTGAAGAGAATCGTCTTTGCTTGCTTGCAGAAGGACAGCAAAGATGGGGCCAGTCTGGCCTCCCATGGGAGGGAATTCCAAAGTCCAGGAGCAGCAACAGAGAAAGTCTTCTCCTGTGTCCCCACCAAATACAACTGTGAAGGTGGTGGGACCAAGAGAAAAGCCTCTCCTGATGATCTTTACACTCAGATTATATTATAACTTGTTATTGCCACCTGGAAGGGTTTCTTTCTTCTTCCTTTGACTTTTTAAGCCTGACTTGTGCTTCTCTTCAGCAAGAAAAAGTTTTCTGACAGCCCCCTTGTCTTTCAAGTTAAAGCCCCATTTCAGTTAAAAGCTTTTCTATAAAGCCAAATAAACACTTCTGTAGAAAAATAATTAAGAGATATATTTCACCAAATTTCCCCCAGTGTAAAATGAATTTTGGACTTCTGCCTGAAACCACTTATTCATGAGCCAACACACACTGCAGCTCCCCTTACCAAATAAATAAATAAAAAAAAATCTCCTGTTGCATTCCTGTGACTGGTGAAGACCTGGAAGTATATGACAATTTATCTTGCAATTGTATCCAGTTATTTCCAATTGAGTGAGACCTTCAGCCCACTAAAGGGAGACCTAGGATAGATATTGCTACAAAACTGCCTAGATTTCTACAACATCTCTTCAATGGCTGTGCATATGTTATGCCCAGAATTGTTGCTTATACTAGAAATTTATTTGAAAGTGAGGATATCAGTGTGTGAGCCATGGTGTACCAGAACAAGACAGAGAGCTGGTAACTAGAAAAATAAGGCCCTGCTGGTCAGATTATCAGGACATGATCACAAGATGTAGGAAGCATAATCAATGAGATAGGAGGGATGAATATCTCCCAGGCAAAGAGCAGCCTATGACAGGCAATCCCTATTGACATACAAAAATCCCCTTTACCTTGTCATGAGAACATCACTTCAGAGTGGTCAGTCTTTTTCTCAAGCAACAGCATGGTGCCTTTGTAGAAATCAGATGGAGCCTGATCCATTCTACAGTGGGGTCTCTACTTAAGAACGTCCCTGCTTAAGAACAATCCAACTTAAGAACAGCTCCATTTGCTAAATTTTGCTTCTACTTGAGAACAGAAATCCAAGATAAGAACAGGAAAAAAAACCTTTCCTGCTCTTTTTTTAACCTTAGGTCATCTTAGGTTAAAAAAAAAAATTCTCCCCCTAGTGGTAGAGTACGTATTAACCAGCTTTGCATTAGTTCCTATGGGAACTAATGCTTCAATGTACGAACGCACCTCTACATAACAAAAAAAACCAGCCAGAACGGATTAATTGGTTTTCAGTTCATTCCTATGGGAAATTTTGCTTCAACTTAAGAATGTTTCAACTTAAGAACACCATTCCAAAACGGATTAAGTTCTTAAGTAGAGACCCCACTGTATTGGGTTTTTGCACTATCCTGCCTCTTAGCAAAGTTCTTTAGCATACTAAAGTTGCAACCAGAGGAGGCCCACTTGAATCAATGGAACCTATGGAGGAGTTGACTCACCAGATCCCCACTGATTTGGACCTACTCTACTGCACCTTACTACACCAAGCAACAGGATTTCAGCCATTTTGTATGTTTGACTTTTTTTTGTACTCAATAAAATTCACATTGTATAGCCCTGCATGAATGTGATTCAGTCAGCCTAGTCTGAATGAAGGTACATTATTGCCATAGTTCAAGGACCCTTTATAAGTATGTATTGTCAAGACTATGCTCTCAAAGCATCCAGCATAACAGTATAGTGATGAATTTTCCATTAAAAATAGCACGATAATGTACTTAAAGATATTTGGGCTTTGCTGACTGAGGAATGGTTATTGCTCAGCAGTAGAGCATCTCCTGTTTATTTAGAAAGCTCTAGATTCAATGGCCCTCATCTCTGCTTAAAAGAGTAAAAAGGCTGGAAAGACCTTAGTTCAACAAGACTATCTTGGATAGAAGATAACACAGGAAAGCTTTGTATCTTAAATGATTTACTAGCACTAATATTAAAATTACTGAAATGGTTCTTTAATGAATGAAAATCCAGTTTGGTGCCCAGGATAGCTTGATGACAAAAAAAAAGATGAGGAAATTGGACATTTTGAGAAATAAATTCATATTAAAGATAAAGACAAGCTCCACACATTTTGCTATATATGGTGAAAGTTAATTTGTCACATCCTCCCATTGCACACACACAAGCTTATTAAAGTATCCGTTGAATCAAAGAGATTTATCACCACATTGGTGATGGGGCAGAATCCTATACCACACAAGAGGGGAACAGACTTGTTTAAGAGGTACTAGGAAAACATTGAACTACATATAGCTCTGTCTTCCAACTCTGTATTCCATTGCTTCTCACCACCCAGCATATGCTGCCTGGGGCAACTGCCTCCTCCTACCTAAAGGTACAGGCAGCCCTGCTGAATGTGTGCTTAAATGACAGTTATAGGAGTCAATGGAACCCCTACTATGCTGGTGAAGTACTAGATACAGTCTCACCATAACAGATTGGTGGCACAAGAGGCCTGTTCTTGAAGTGAAAAGACACTGGCAGAACAACTGCAGGAGGAATATGTGCAATATATTGGATGAACCACCTTCATGCCATATTGTTAAATACTCCAGATTTAACAGAATAATTTTACACCAGCCTCAGACACTGGCCAAGAAAATCCCCTTTGAGAAGGAAATGTTTTTCAAAATTCATCCTTGCAACAACACCTGGCTTGCTAATCTTATCAAGGTAGAGAACAAGTTGTAATATAACTCAGCATATAATCGCACAACAAACCTCCACTTGCATATAAACTCAACATATGGAGCCCAGACAACAAGACGGGTAGCAAGGAGCCAGTTCTGCCTATGTGGCATAATGCTGCCAAAACAAGATAATACCTGGAAGAAGGTGCCCCATTTTCATAGCTAAGCAGCCATTTGAACCTGGATCAATCAATCAATCAATCAACCAACCAATCAATCAATCAATCAATAGCCTACAAAACTCACACCCTATTAGATCTTGAGTCCCTTCATCAGGAGAAAGGTAGGATAAAAATGCAATCAGTCAATCAATCAATTGTATCCATTGTTTCAAAGCTATCTTAAAATTCCTCTAGTCCCCACTGCTTGTTGCATAGAGTAGCACTACCACCAAGCAATTACAGAGGAAGGCATGAGTGATATCTAAACAGACAGGTCTCAGCATTCATAAGAGGATGGATGTGTGGGTGGGTGGGAGGATGGCAATCACAGCAAGAAAGAAGAGGATGGATGGAAGGGGGAAGTGAAGCTATATGTGCCCGCCTTGCCTGTCATTGTGTACTGCTCCCTTCGCACGTACTCAGCAGACATACATATTTCCATTGAAATAGATTCTTCAGCATTTAAGAGAGGCATCCGTCCTTCTGCTTTTCACTCAAAAGAGATAAGCAATCTGTGTGGGTTGCCTTTGGAAACACTCATTCCTCAGAGTCAACAGAATAATAATTTTCACCCAAGAGAGTACTTGGGTGACAGACCAAGTAACGCTCAGAGAAATTCTAAGCTGAAGTGCTATTTCCTCAACCATTAACAGCTCCACTCCCATGACTAAAATATATTTCTTTGGCTGTGGGGTGTGTGTGGAGAGGAAATCCAGCAGGACGGGTACTGATTGCATTTGAAATAATTTCTTCCTCTACCTTTTTTTTAACTCTTTAGGAAAGCAGCAGAAGAACAAAGTATGATACACAAAGTGATTTTTCTGAGAGCAAAGTTTTAGGGTGACTTCAGCATTCTTTAAAGCACATTCAGCTCACTGAATACCAACCTCTTTAGGGTGATTGCAGAAGGACCTCGCTCTTGTATTGTTATCCAGATGCTGCAAATTTGTGGCACAACAGTGGCTTACATCTGCTGCCATGTGTAAGATACGACTTTTGGTGTATTGAAACCATTATAAATGATTCCCCCTTCATTTTGACAAAATACAGAGGGTTGGACCAGCATGCTTTCTGTATTTGTCATGATCTTGAGTCTTTCCTACACAGAAGGAATGAGCTAAATGTCAATGAAACCACCTGTGGGACTGAAAATAAATTATCATCCTATATGTGACTAATTCAGCATGATGCCCCCAGCGAGAAAGGAATATGCAAAAATAAGCATGTGTTGTTTATTTTGTCCTCTTCCCCATTCCCAGTCAGAGGGCCTATCCACACTGGTATATAGATATGGTAGATGGATTGATGAGGGCATGCTCTACCTAGTGGTATGGCATGCATTGTTTTTGGCATACTCTTTGTTTAGCTGCAGGATCGCATCCTCCAGTAGCTGCAGACTCCAAGAGAGAGATTGAATGAGAAACTGGAGGGAGAACAAGGGAAGGAAGCAGGGAGGAGGGAAGGGAGAAAACAGAATGACACTGAGGGAGAGAGAAGCAATGTTAAAAAAATCACTTCCCCTGACCCTCTCAGATGATCAGGGGAAGAGCTTAATAGACAGCTGATCGGTCTACATGGGGTCATTTACTGTTCAGATGACAGTAGAAGGAGCATGCCAAATGGCACATCACTCCCCTCCTGACTGCAACAGATCTTTCATAGCTTGATTCTCCCCACACCCAAAATGGCCTAGAGTCATTCTAATGGGGAGTCAAAACCTTCAGCATCTGAGCATAGCAACAACATAAGGAGAGTTCTGTTGGATCAAAGAAAGACCTATTCAGCCTGTGTTCTCACAGTGGCCAAGCTCATAAGTAGGTAGCACAGGAGTACAATATCACCTCTCCTACTTGTCTTCATCAGCAAACATTATTACAAAGCATCATACTTCCCCCAATACATACCCACCCATTGGTGGCCCTATCTCTCCATGGTCTGTTTTCTTCCCTTTTAACACTGTCCAGGTTGGTGACCCTCACTACATTTTGTGAAAAGAAACTCCTTAACAATCTGAAAACATGAAATCCTACAAAAAGTGACATTAGTAGTTGCTGACCAACATATAAATCAACAGCCATATATGGAAGAACACATCTACATTCTGCAGCCGGTATATTTGGTGGCTCTCTTTTGAGTTCTTTCTTCTTGTAGTTCTAAGAAAGAAGAGAATGCTAAGCATTGGTGGAAAGAGGTAGGAACGTATGACGGTCAAAACTGTATGAACAGTTAATGATAATCAGATATGCACATAAATGAAGCATTTTACTGCTGGCTGTACAACTTGTCTAGCAGTGAAGGAAATCAAACCTTGTGATCTATTTTAAAAAATGCTAAGTAACCATGCTTTGAACTACAAGAAGGAAAGGCATCCATGCTTTGAAGTCAGAACAGGTACCAGCAAGAAGAACCTTGCTTTAACAGAGCATTGAAAGTACCTTTGCTTTGAAATGCAAGATGGGAAACAATTCTGGTTCGTGATAAAATGAAGTACAAAATGTGCTTTTTAAAAAGACAAAAGGCAAGCTTAGGCCTTAGCAGTTTTGAAAGGAACAAGAAAAAGTACACAGCAGTAAATGCAGCAAAAGAGTTGCTTAAGTGGGCTTCAAGTTTGGAGCTGAAAGCTTTTGATTCCAAGGCTTTTTCTTCTCACCATTAACTCATTATGCGTCCTTGCCCACTCCAGTTGCTCCCACTGTACATGATGAATCTGTATAGCCTCCATCACCCAGGTGTTGCGAAATGTAAATAATATATGCTGCTCTCAAGATGCAGTGCTACCCAAATGGGGCAAATATTATTACTACAATTATGGATGATGGTGGTTTCCATACAAAAGGCTAAATAATAGGTTGTTGGAAAACTGAAAACATATGTATGTGCTGTTTGGAAACAAGCAGACCACTTTTAAAGAAATTCATGCAAAGTGGCATGAAAGGCTAGGAACACTCTCATTTCATATTTTTGCCTTTCCCTCCTTAGAGCAGAGAGGGGGCAAACTTTGGGAGTGCAAAGCTGCCAAAAAAAATATTACTTATTGCTTATACATTTCCCAGAAATAAATTCCAAGTCAAATTGCCCTTGTGTGATGAGAAAAGAATGTCAGGTGAGACCCTACCTTTCACAGCCCAAATTATATTTTGTTTGCAAGAGTGACTCAATATCAACCTAATTCAATGAACAGTCGAATGTGGGTCACTCAGATCCTGGTAAAAGTTACATTTGGGGACTAGTACCATCAGAATTACCCAGCCAGTTGGGTTGTAATGCCTGTGGAATTCTGGGAGCTTTTTATTATTGGAAAAAGCATATGGCATCATTCTACCCAAATAGATTTCTCCATATTTAATCATGTATCAACAGAGTTTGACTGATGAGTGCAATAAAAGACATACTATGCTAAAAGTGTCTATTTTTGTTTCATCACTAGCCAATCTCATTTGATAGATCAATTTGGGGGAAATTATTTTTCCCAACCCCAAAGCTCTAATCTCACCTGCTTGCTCTCAGAATGATGAATGAAAATCTGATGATTGCCAGACACAGCCTCAGAGGTGAGACACCAGCCGTCAAGGGTAAGATTTCCACCTACTCTGTTCCACCACCAGATTCAAAGCTGCTGCCTGGATGTCAGCTGTGGAAAGGAGAGCATCCTCTAAGGTGGTATTTACTCCTCTCTTTTTTGCAGGAGAAAGAAGGCTAATTTAAACTGCTTAAGTTTAGGCCAAATTGAAACAAGACAACTAGAAAGCATTGTATTTGAACTCAATATATGGTGAGAAACATCTTTGCATTTTACACTCGTGATTCCTTTAAGATGAACAGTTTAATTCTAGTATGAGCTTTTTGCTTTCTCAGATGTGTCTTTAGACAATGAATCTTGCACCTTCCGGCTCTCAATGCAAAGCAGATCAGGGAATCTCCACTTGTAGTGAGAAGTCACACACATTCACACACATTGTACCTTTGTTGTTTCTGGCCATAGGCCTTTACAAAGGCAGACCTACATAAAAACGGTTAAAACAAAAGGATGCCGCAGGAGTCAATAAACCTGTTTTGGGAATTGTGGCATAGCGTATAATATCAAAGTCACTATATTCAACATTTATGCAATATTATGAACCTTAACGAATCGAAGGCTCAACTTCTTAGATGCCAGAGCAAATTGTGCAACATTCAGCAGTATGTAGCATTCAGCAGTGTATTTGGGAAGGTGGGGCTCATCAGCCTTGGAAGGCAGCCCATCTAGGAGAAGGAAAACTCTAATTTCAAACCTCCACTGCCTTGTGGCTATATCCACGTATGGAAAAGGCTTCGGGAGTTAACCTCAAGGCAAAATCCGGAGCCGGAGTCCTGGAGGCAGTTTGTGTCATTCTGGCAACTCCTGCGACGGCACTGGAACCAGTTGTATTGGCTCTTGCCTTTCCATTGAATTATTTCAGCGATGTGGAGAGGGGGGATTTGCTGCTTGAGTAACAGCATATCCTCCATATTATTTTACCCAGGCTTCGTGCTCTGGAGAGGACACTCCAGCTTCGCAATTAGCATTGTCGAAGTCATACATGGACACAAGAGTCCCCAGAAAGGGTGTTAAACAGTGCTGAATTTGGTGGTTCCTTGCACTAAAGAACAGGTGAAAAGCACGTACGGAATAAGGAAAACTGGGGATTTGTGTTCAGAGAAAGATGAGACATTTTGCAGGTGCAGGGAGAAGTCTCAATGAAAAGTCTGAAGGCTTCTGAAAACTTTTGGAGTACCCTTCAAACTCCTACCATGAGAGTTTTAAACACACACTTATACCCCACGAAAGATTGAATCAAGAGCTATTCAAACACACAAAATGCACTTTAAGGAACTCTGTAGAGGCTAATATGTAACTAGTAGCTCTCCTCTTACATTTATATTATATACACTCGCTGTCTCACGATGCAATCCTGTCATTTGTAGAACATGGCGCAATCCCTCAATAAGAGGTACGTCTGAGTAAACAGACACCAAATCACATCACAGAAAACTAAAACTTGGCCTTTAAAAGGTTTTCTTTCATATATCAGGGAGAAACCCAGCAAATGTGTCAAGATACACGAAGGCTCTAAAATGAAAAATAAACTCAATAGCCCACACTTTTGAGTTCTGTGCTGGATATGCCTCCCAGTCTTGTTGACCATTCGGTATTTATCCTTTCGTTTAGTCCCTCTCAGATCAATTTCTTTCACAAGAACCAGGGAACATTAATTAGGTTCCTGGATGTGATAAGCAAGACAATATTTTCAGATGCAAATATGCCAGTGGTTTTTCCTCTGCTTATAACTTTCTGCAAATGCAATTTATTTTTACCTTGAAAAGGTCTCTCTTTCTGACTCACTATAAATAAGTCAGGGCTGTTTATAAGGCTATTTAATTAAAACCAATTATTGTGAAGTGATTCCTCTTTCTCCTCTGTATCCAACCACTTCCCTTCAGAGTGCTCTGAACTTACATAAGCTTGACAATTAAAGCAGCAAACCAGTTACTAAAGCCTTTTATATCTGGTCTTCATTAGTTCATATTAAACGATTCATTGGCTTGATTTTCACTTCACTGATTCTTCCCATAAAATCTAGTTAGCCTTGATGGTGATACCATGTATGAGAGGAAATGAATTAATACATCAGCGAAAAACACTTCCTAGCCGACGGTTTGTGCTCATATTTTATCATCCCCACATTTATATATGTAGCAGCCCATGTAGGAGAATTATATACTGAGGAAATGAGGACAAAAAAAAAAAAAGATTAAATATCATTAAGTCAAAAGAAATTCTTTGACATTTTGTTCTGGGTTCATTTGCCTGTGTAGCTGTATTGTCAGCAAAACCGTACAGGGAATTCTAGGCCTGTGGATGGGCTTGGGATCATAATGGTTTTCAGTAACATGGCACCAATTAAAGACTTCTCCCTCTTTCCATTATAAACCCATATTTTTAGATTGGTTTATAACAGGACTATAAAATTTGCCTGGCTACCTGCTAAAAGTAACTGCTGCCAGGGTGCAGGATGTAATGGTTTTTAATAAATTGAAGGGGGTGGACTTTTCCCCCTTCAATTTATTAAAGATCCAGAATGTTTAAACAACAGGCAACAGTTGCATGCTGCATGCTAGGAACCCAATAAAATTATCTACAAAATAACATTGCGATATAGGTGGCTCAGATTGTAGAGTAAGAACTTCAAATATTTGCTTAACCTTCGGTCGGCAGTTGCTTTGCATACCTGTGCAGCAGGTACCCTGCTATTAAGCTGTGTTTGGGTTTGGGTTTTTCTCCCCCTCGACTGGCTTGACCTCTCCTCTCAAAGAATTTCCACTATTTGCCAACATTCTGTTGCAAACAGTTATTTCTTTAGATATATACAAACACTCCATGACAGTGGGATATTGTAATAGTTTAGCTACGGGCAGTGCAGAGGTGGTAATAAGATTTTCATAGCTTGGTTCAAAACAATAGATTTAAGAATTCTATCATTTTCATAATCTTTCATCTTATTTAGCCTTCTATGCAGGTTATGCAACCCCTAATAATCCTCTCCAAGCAATGTTTATAGCATATACTTTATGCTATACTTTCTGCATGTTGTTCAAATATTCTGCTTAGCATGTCAGTCTGTCGAGTTTTTGAATGGAGTTGTGTTAAATCCCAGATGCTCAAAACTTGCCAAAGCAAGGTGTTGAAGATGTCTGGAACGCTGGGCTTATTTCAGTGTGTCTTGCTGACCTGTATACTGTCAGCAGCCAGGAAATCAAAATTGCCATCCATTTATGACAAGTTGTCTACAAAATCAAAGGAAGCCCCCATCTAGGCAGCAGGTAAACAGCCTTAAGCACTTCCTGCCTTAGCAAAATATGCCCATAGTGCTACAGATGCCCTAAAGCAGTAGCCCTAGTTAACTTAGTGTTGATTGTTTTATCTTTCCATTCATCCTGTGGACACAACAAACAATATGGTAATAGCTGGGTTTCTGGACATGGTCAGTTTTTAATGCATAGTGCTGGGAGGAATAAGGACAATGCAACACGTTTTGTTTATTGCATCACATTGGTATTTAACATAACCCCATGTTTCCTTGTTTCCTTGTTTTAAAGATTCATACCCTGCCCCTCAAAATATTTCTCAGAGCAGTTTACGCAATGTCCTAAAAACATCTTATATATTCTAGGGAGACAATCAGTTTTAAGCCACAATAATCTAAGTCCATTTAACATATTTTCTCTGTTTCCCTTTAATGCTCAATAATTTTCAAAATACTACCTTTTTCAGGAGAATAAGATTTTATTAAACTTTAATATTGGGGACTAAATAAGAGCCAGAATCCTGCCAACCTAGCAAGTCGAAAGCATGTAAATGTGAGTAGATAAATAGGGACCACCTCAGTGGGAAGGTAACGGCGTTCCGTGTCTAGTTGTGCTGGCCATGTAACCACGGAAATTGTCTACGGACAAATGCTGGCTCTACGGCTTGGAGACGGGAATGAGCACTGTGCCCTAAGAGTCGGACATGACTAGACTAAATGTCAAGGGGAACCTTTACCTTTATCTAAGAGCCAGAATAGAACAGAGCAGAACGGGTACTTCTTAATAAAAATTGTTGTCAAACGTAGTCGGATACAATGGACAAACATCAAAACAATATTTTAGACCCCAGACTTAAGAAAGATTACTTTTTTTATTAACCCTTTATTGCCCCCCAAATATGCTGAAATGGAACACAGTGGCCTGGAATGGCAACTTCCAGAAACATGCAAATTAGATTGTTTTGTTTTGTGATTGGCTTTCAAGAATTTCATTGGAATCCAATTTTGCAGACACCCCCTCCCTCCCCCCCAAAAAAACTTCAGTCACCTGTCTGCAATGTTAACATTCTTTCTGCTCTGCTTGCAAACTCTCTTTAAAACCTGTTTCAGGCCCTAATTTTCAGGAAAAAGAAGTGAACACTCCGATCCAGCAAGCCTTGGAGGTGTGCAACCTTTATTGTTTTCAATGGGACTTGTGACCTATATCAATTAACAGTGGCTACACACGAGAGAAAGGGTTGTCAAAAACACCATTTTATCTCTGAGATACATGCTAATTTATTTTAGGGGGTGTTTTAACACCCCCCCCAAAAAAAAAAACACCTGCTGCTTTCTGAGAAATTTAACTTTTTATGAAATTCTGGTTGAAATATTAATGTGAAGTTGATGTTTTGATAAATGTTTTGATTAGGTATTTCACTGATTGCACTAATAGAAAGACTGGGGGAGAGAATGACTCAATTTAAGTCTTGTGGGAGCAAAATTTTTAGAGTTGCATGGACAATTCCTGTTGCTCCACCTACTTTTGAGAACTTTTCTGAGGGAGAGAGAGAGAGAGAGAGAGAGAGAGAACGCTAATGCAAACAGCCTGTGGCACAATCACTCAGGAAACATATAATCAGAACAGCATTCTTTGAGGTGGGTATCTTTGAAAGTTTGAGATGATCTGGCCTGCTGATCTTACAAATCTGCTTAGAAGCAAACAGTTTAATTTTGAAGATCACAAGCAAGCCTCGGAAGGTAAAAGGGCTTACTTTTTTTTTTCTTTTTACCTTCCAAGGCTTGCTGAAGGCAGGGGGAAAGGGCGGGAACTTCAAAAATGGTGCTGGGCAAACCTCTGCAAATGCCCATCACCGTGTGGAGGGACCCCTGCAAGTCTTGGGATGGTGCAAGCTAAGCCCCGGAAGATCTCCAAAGCCGGTGAGCAGTGCTTGCAGAGGCTAGCCCAGCACCCCCATGGCAAAGCGCCGCTTTCAGAAGCCTCCCGGGGCTTCGTCTTGCAAAGCAGGCCCATAGGAACGATCGTCTTGCAAGGCACAAAAACCCTAGCCAGACCCATTCATCTAGTGCATTTTTCGTGCTGCGAGACGTTCATCTAGCGAGGCACCACTGTACATACATAGTTACCAGTCACATATTAGTAGACTAGGGCACACTCAAATGGGATAGTGGTCACTATTTGAATTGCTCCATTTGGTTTAAATCAAAAATATGTTGTCCACGCATGTTTTGACTTAAAATGAGCTGTCCCGCTCCTTTTTGGCACACCACAAGGGCTACAGAGTTTTTGGGCACAACTCAGAGCACTCCTAACTATCCTGTTCTGTAGCCCATATGGATGGTTGCTTTCCACCAAAATAGAGCTGTGGGTGGTATAATCTGAGGTAACAATCATATGTCATATTTGGTAGGTTGTGGCATTGAAAGGGACAATGGAGACCCCCTCCTCTGTTCTCAGCTACTAAACCATTCTTTTTTTAAAAAAAAAATCCTATTCGTGCAGAACTGTTCTCAATAAACAGGTATTATGTGTATCATGCTAGGTAGATGCATTGCCGTTACACTATGTCAGTGACTTTATTCAACAACAAAAATGAAAAGTCACCATGTCCCTCTGAATGATAGCCACGAAAAAAGACAGGTAAGGGGGTGGGAAGAGGAGTGTCATTAATTGGAAAGGAGACAAACTGGAGTGATCCACAGACCTGTCTAAACCCTTAGGGAGAAGAAACATCTATAGGTGTGAATGGAAGAATCACTCAAGTGAGAGATAACATGCATTGCACCAAAGTTAAGAATCTTTTAAGTGTGAAGCAGACCACTCCAGCTTCCCCCATCTGGATGTGTCCTGAGTATTGGAAGATACAGCACCCTTGTATAGAAAGCTCCATTATTTATTCTTATTTAACAGTAAGTATTTTTCAGTTGGTACCCAGTGTTGTGTAGTGACTAGAGTATCAGAGTAGGACTGGTGTTTGAATCCCTGCTCAGCCATTGAAATTCAGGGGGGCACGGAGGGGAAAGTGTTAAAACATTCCTTAAATATCATAAAGGTAAAGGTAAAGGTTCCCCTTGACAATTTTTGTCCAGTCGTGTTCGACTCTAGGGGGCGGTGCTCCTCCCCGTTTCCAAGCCATAGAGCCAGCATTAGTCCAAAGGCAATCTTCCGTGGTCACATGGCCAGTGCGACTTAGACACAGAACGCTGTTACTTTCCCACCGAGGTGGTCCTTACTTGCATTTGCATGTTTTCGAACCGCTAGGTTGGCGGGAGCTGGGACAAGCGACAGGCGCTCACTCCGTCACGTGGATTCGATCTTACGACTGCTTGGTGTTCTGACCCTGCAGCACAGGCTTCTGCAGTTTAGCCCACAGCGCCACCACGTCCCTTAAATATCATACTTACCTTGAAAGCCCTGTTAGGATTTCGATGTCAGTTCTGACCCCACAGCACATAACACATACACAGGATTCATGTAATACTGTATGTACTAAATCAGAGGAGATAACGTCATTTGATGGCATATAGCTACATGCATGCTCTTTTATAAGGGCAGCACTGCAAGCTTGCATTGCAGTGTTTCTTGAAGTATCCGTTTATTTAAAAATTTACATGTGAAGTATTCAAGGAGATGAGAGGCACTTACAGACAATTCTGGAGTGTGACATATCATCAGTTCTATACTGAGGTGGACTGTCTTCAATTTCATGTTCACTATTTTTATTTCCACAATTTTTTACATCTGTGTTTTGCTTTGTTTCGTTTCTGAATCAGTGGACTTTTTTAAAAAAAATCAATAAATTTTTTGGTGTATATTCTTGTGCCTTCTCCATATGCATATACTGGGCAGCTTTTTGCATGTTACAATCGGTTTTTTCCTTATGTAAGGTATTTTTGAACATTTATCACCAATGTACATATTTTTGATGGTTTTTCTCAAATAAAAGTTATGTTCACGTGCATTGTTTAGATCATTGTATTCTTGGAAGCGCGAATGCAGAGAGTTAACTTGTCTTTTAGTTCTATTGATTTTGTGGGTGTGAATTGGGATAAGTTTGTATTAGATATGAATGTAACATTCTTTCCTGTCCCTAGATCAGCAAAGCACACCTTTGGAAATCCACAGCATCAGAGTGGTATCTCCAACTGCAAACTGTTTCTTTCTGCGAACACCACAAGCTTGTGTTTTGTATTTTGCAAACAACAAAATTGTTTGGAATATAGAACGTAAAGCACAACAGTCCAGTATGTTATATAAAAACTCCAGAAACAAAGAATAACATTTAATTTTTAGGGGGGAAAATCTTAAATTGTCATGAAATTGTCCTGGGCTTTGAGATGGTGTAAAACATAATTGCTCTTATTTTCTCCCCTTAGCATAAGCACGTGCCTCTTAAAGGGACAGAACCCAGCAATCTGGTTTGTATTAATGTTTGACTCTCCTCTACTTCAAACCATATATACAAAATGTGAAATTCAGAGGCAGTTTTGGTTTTACTTTGGACATTTGTCTAGTCTGTTAGCAGGTGATTTTCAAAAGCTCCTTAGGCTTCAAATGCAAGGAGGGGGAAAAATTCCATAGGAGGGGGAAAAAACCAACTATTGTAATATTTACCCAAACTGGCTGGTGTTTGAGGTTTTTCTTCCTGGGATTTTATTACTAAAGACAGTTATTGTATCATCAGACGCCCACATGGCCTTGAGTTGTGTTTCAATGTAGACTGATTAGTCACATACAGTATTCATTTATGTCCCTCAGAATATTGTTGAAACTCACTTTTGCAAAACTGGCCATAAGGGTGTGCATGAAGGAATCATGAGATCTCTTTTCATTCCTTAACATCAAATGTAACTTTTGTTTTCATCTTTTGAAAGAAAGAAAAAAAAACCCATCTGATAACCCAGGAGCTTTGCTAAAATTTCCCTCTAACGAGCATACATAATGTGTTTGTCTAGTGCCTTGAGGCTTGACCTGCCTTGGTGACTGTCTGTTTTTCCACCACATGAAATTATCATGTGTCTTAGAAGCACTCAGTTTCATTATAACACTTCCATGCAGATTCCAGCGAAATGAGTACACCACACAAAAACACATATTCTTATCGAGTACACAAATTATTCCCCAGGCTGCAGCAGATTATGCTGAGGGCCTTTCTTGCTGTAAACCGGGAACAACAAATATGACCTCAGGGAGAAACTGGCATACGCTCTTGTTACTTCAAGGTGCTTTGATTCCCGCCATAGGCAAACCAGCAATTGAAATAAGCCATGGGGTTGTTTCCCCCAAGAGGCTAAGTTGCAGAGGAAAACAGTGACTTAATGGTATGAACTGAAGCTATTCTTATCTTCTCAGCCTGTTGTTCTTGTTCACACACTTAAAGCAGACTATTGCACCAGCTTTAAACGTTCCAGCACCTGTGATGAAAAACTGAACTGGTTCCAACCATCAGAGCTGCACACCTTTCAAGCAACCATGCAGAAAATAGAAAGGGGAAGAAAATGCTTGAGTTGCTATTAGTGGACCTTGGGCATTCCTTTGGTAAATGGTGGAAGATGGAAGGCTGAAAAGACAACGTTTCAGCTTGCTGAACTAGTGAGTAACAGAGATATTCCTTCCACTGATTTCAGCTACATGCCAGAGAAAAATTGGAAATGAATGGCACACAGCTCAAATGAGGAAATAGCTGGCAATCAGAAATAAATCCAAAATATCATTGTAAGGAGATCGCCACTGGCACCCTGGGCGGTCTGTCTGCCCTTGCTCTGTTACTCTGGGAGAGACCTTGACTTCCTAGCCCCTGAAAGGAGGGAAAGGGGAAAACAGCTGTCTTCATCTGAGTGATGAAGGGCACCTTCAGAGGGAGGAGGAGGAAGAGGCAGCTGCTGAGAGAAAAACAGGACAGTTAATTGTCCTTCCTCCCCATACATAGTACCCTAATGACTAAGCATTCTTCCAGATGGATCATTTGTTCTTCTCAAAATGCAGATTTTGCACAGATACAAAAATATCAGTATTTATTCTGCCAGCATTATGACTTTCTTCTTGTCCCAGTTCGTACAGTGCTTTCTCTCCTGGGAACTTTCCACTCCATTGTGTCTTTCCTTGAAACATGATTTATTTTTAATATCACAATGTACTGTGAGAAGCCATGGCTATGCTTCCCATTTGAAGCTGACATCTGTGATAGGAGCCTCCTGACACTTTCAATTGATGCAAATAAAATAAAATAAGGCTCCAGCACAAAAGCTTCTCAAGAGAAGTTGCTGTCTTAAAGACTTTTTAAAGAGGAAGAAAAGAGAAAAGAAGTAGAGTGGAGTTTTAAAGAAAAATGTGGATACAAATCTGGTAAATTCTGCACTGCTTTAGCACCAAATGGCAGGAAAGGGCCATTCTCCATATAGAGAATATTTGGGGAAAGGAAGTTTGGAAATATCAGACTACAAATTATCTTTGGAACAAGTTGCTGAATCTAAAACAGCCATTCTCAACTTTTTGGGGGCCCATGGTCATCAACACAATGAGAAAGAAATATAGAACGAATTAGGATTGTATCAGTCATATAACAAACCTTATAAGGTGGTGTGGGAAGAATTGTTTCCAGTCTGTGGCCCCCTTCAAATGCCAGGAGGTCCAGAGAGCCATATGGCCTTCCTTGAGAATAGCTGCTCTAAAACATAGTGCTCAGAACCCTGTTTGTGTTCATGTAAAGTCTGTGTAACTGGCTAATTGAAAAGGTGGACCTGGCCACAACATCAATATCATAACCATAACCAATTGCCATGGTGAATCCTGGGTGGGGTGTATTTATCACATTTTGTGCAAAAGATTGTAGCTCAGCAGTAAAACTCTCAGTTTGTGTGCAAAGCCCAGTTCCAATGTCTTCAAGCTCTGAGCAGGGCTGGGAAAGAAGCCTATCTAAAACCTAGATGACTACTACTACATGGTGCAGATGATAGTGAGCTAGGGAAGCAACGTTTATCCAAGAATATAGCAACAGTAATTCCATCAGCAATTCCTGACTGCAGTCCTCTAGCAAATGCTATGTGCAATATATTTTTCCAGAGGTCACTGATACAAGTCATCTCTTGGGAGACACTCCACCCATCAAAATGACATTTTATTAGTGAAATAATAAGCTGCAGCTTGTTTTATTTCCAGTATATGCCTAATTTCTCTTTGAAAGATTCTAATGATGATTTTGATGACTATCGCAAGCGTTCAGAAGTGACAGTTTGTTCAAAAGAGCTGTTTGCCAGTTACTGAAACATCAGCTGGATGAAAACATCTTATTTCTCTCTTTGGCATCTATGACTGTTTTTTCACTGGCAGTTTGAAAGAAACAAAATCTTATCTGATGAGCTGGAAGCATATAGCATTATTACAAGGCTTGCTCATGTGACTAAAATGTCATACTCAATGAAACTGGGCGGGAGTGTAGGAGGCTCTGCAGCAGTTCAGGAGATAATGATGGTAATCATAAATTAATTGCACCTGCACTGGAAGAACTGCGGTATAAACAAGGAAGAGGAAAACATTATACAAGTTCAGGATTTGGGCTTTTTTCAGGGATCACACATGCTCCAAGTTTTGTTAAATATAAAATATGGAACTGTGAAAAGCCTGAAAAATACAATGCTAAACACTGGGAAAAAAGTAGAGCATAAAGAACTGTGTTCTTAGGAACAGCTATTGCTCGTTTTTCTTTATGAGCCCAGTGTCTAGTCTGGGGAACTCTCAGGTTCCATAGAAGCTCATCAAGTCTTCCCCCACGAAAAGTCCAAAAATAGCTGTTGGAAAGAAGCTTGTCCATCATTCTCCTTCCCTCAGATGTGCATCCCTAAGACAAATGTTGAAAGTTAGTGAGGCGGGAGGGTTGGACTAACAGTCTCAGAATTCCATGGCTGCCAGGCATCATTCCCGCACTCCATCACTCATACAACATGTTTATGGTTTGAAAGACTAGAAGTAGTACACTAGCTCAGTGGTCCCCAACCTTGGGCCTCCCGATGTTCTTGGACTTCAACTCCCAGAAATCCTGGCCAGTAGAGGTGGTGGTGAAGGCTTCTGGGAGCTGTAGTCTAAGAACATCTGGAGGCCCAAGGTTGGGGACCACTGCACTAGCTGACATCAGCACAAGCTTACTAATTGTACTTCTTTCAAGTTTCTCATTGCAACCCAAGGGTAATAATATTGACTTACCATGGTTATTATAAAGAATCATGGAGGTAACTTAGGTTTGTTGAACAACCTAATGAGTTATGTAGGCCCGGACCAGCCCAAGACATTTTGCTGTATGAGGTGAAGAACAAAATGGTGCTGCCCCTCTCTTTTATGTAGTAATAAACTGGGCTGGTAGTTGAAACTTCAGTTTTCGCAACTGGGTATGGGTTAATTTATAGCAGAGCTTGAAAAAGGTATTTCATTGGACTGCAAGTCTCAGAATTCCTTGTCCAACATGGGTATGTGATTGCCAAATTCTGGGAAATAATCATGAAAAAAAGTACTTGGTGTTCATCAGATCCGTCCTTATCATTAGGCAAGATGACGAGACAGATGAGCGAACAGGTGAAGAGTTTTTTTTTAAGACTGTTATTATTCTGTACTGAGTCTTTAGCCAAAAGGCTTAAAAAGAGATCCCTACCCTTGGGTTTGCCATCTAAAATTCAAGACACAACACACAAGGAACAAGAGTTGTAGAAGGAAGAAATGAAAAGAGGCTATGAACCCATGGCTGCAGAGACATGCTATTAGTAGTTACAGCTGTGACCCAAAGCAAGTGTCTGCTGCAGCACAAGCTATGATCCCAACACCAGGCCAGATCCACTTAAGTATCTGAATGGAGACTGAAAGAGAGGACTCTGCAAATCATGCTCTCCCAATTATGCTTCACCCATTGTCAGCTACAAACAATGGCTACCCAGTAGCCAGCCGCCCAACTGAAGTCCAATTAAGTAATAATGATCTTAGAACTGCAGAGTTGGAAGGGACCCAATAGATCATTGAGTCCAGCCCCTTTGAAGGAGGCTCAGTGGGGATTGTTGAAGCATCATCTTGGAGATGTGCCTAGCTGCTCTTCCTCACCCTCTGTGGCCCAAAGCCACACAGCTCTGCCTTAAACAAACAAGAAAAAAGAGGAGCAGTTGGAGGGTGCCACTTTCCCCCAAATTAGGATCCATTTCCTGGGCACTTACTTCACTGCCAAATAGTAAGGTAATGTCTAACCAACAAACTCCCTTTGTTGTTCTTTTGAGATTTCCTCCTTCCAGTAGACATAAGAGTACACCAACAAGTGCAACATGCATTCAGTGCTATCTTTAAATTATGGTGTTGATCCTTCTACTGTGAGCCATTCAGTGTGTTGTGGTTACATTTACCAAGTCCAGGCTCTTTCCTGAGCAACTTCCCTTTCATAATATTCCATGGAGAGATCTGTTCTAACAGACCACCAGGTCCAGTGGATCTGAATAGAGATGGGCACAAACCAGCAAAATGATGGTTCATTATGGTTTGTTGTTCACTGAAATCCATGAACCTTCCCAAACCTTTGCCAAAAAAAAAAAAAAATGAACTGGTTCATTTTGGTTTGGAAGTTCAGGAGCTCTAGAATGGCCCCCAGCCACCAAGAAACACCAACATCACAAAGAAAGTTCCCCTGACTCTCCTCTACGCCCCTTCCAAGTTTGGTGAAGTTTGGATTTCAGAAATCTCAGCTATACATCCTCAAAGCAGGTCCCCATGGGAAAGTGCCCTTTAGCAGCTGGCTTGAGTGGAAATTCCAGCAGTAGTTCATGCCAGGGAACCTGACACAGGGTGTTGCTCATCAGGAGGTGGACTGGGAAGGGACAATTCCCTTTCCCCCAATCTCGTGGACAATGCCATGCTGGAAGTCTGAGCTGAGATACAGAGGTTGTTGTGTGGTCAGCAGGAGTGGGGGACAGACAAGCTGTTTGACAAGGGAGGCAACATGCTTCCTCTGACTAGCAGAAGAGGTTCTGAGGTGAAATTGACTCCTGTGAGACTTACAAATGAATAGAAGCAGTTCTGCCAGAGTGCTTTGAGCCATGCATTTGGCTGCCTGACTGGCCAATCCAGTACTGTCTAGACCCCTCCCAGGGTTGCCTGGTGCTTCTGATTAAACAGGAGCAGGCTGTCGGGGGTGAGGGTTGAGAAAATGGGCAAACGAACCAAACAAGCAAAATAAACCATAAATGGCTTTAAAAGTTTGTGGTTCAGTTTCATTTTGGTTCATCTCTTTTGATGAACCTGAACCAACTTGAACCGACAAACTGGCAATTTTTGGTTCATGCCCATCTCTAGTCCTGAAACATTTTAGCATGTCCACCTCATATCAGTTATGGGAATCTTTAACATCCATTTGTAAAAGACATAGAAGGCAAGAATGGATAAAATAGGCTATTTCAGGTCCACAACCACTTAGAAATGATTCAGTTATCATAGATCCATTCTATCCAACAATGGCATTAGTTTGTATTTTTTTAAAAAACCATGAACCTTCCATTAATTATATATGTAATATATTTTCTAGCATTTACCTAGCTTTTTTTCTGTGTATATACCCGTTTAGATGAAACACTCCTTAACATATCAATTTTACATAATTTTTCTAATTTGGGGTTAGAAAAGGGGGAGTCGTCTTATATTTTGGGCCATGTTGTAAATTAAAAAATACGGCTCTTCCAAGAAGCAACAGTGCTAGGAAAAAGCGATTTGGTAAAGCAAGGCTCTAGTGTTGACCGGTCTTCCTCCCTCCTTCTACAAGATTGCTCTCCCACTATTTGAATGTTACCATGAGGGTGGCTGTGTAGAGGATACTGGTTCTCTTTCCACCTTGGAAGAGTTTACCATCATTTGGTCCAACACATGCAAATATAGTTGCTTCATGTGAACCTGAACAACATTACCCCTCATCCCTAACATAAAGTTTTCTGAACATGCAAGGCCCAAAGTAAGGACAACTGGATCAGAAAGGTCATCAACAGTAACTATACACAGTAATTTGGGAGTACAGAGACAAAAGTAAGTGCTTAAGTAAAATTGAATTGGCTAGCGAAGATAAACTGCATTCTGAAGCAAATTTGTCAGACATCTCTATTTGCACGACACTTGCAAAATGTCTCTGTAAGTACTAACAGATACAGGACTGTGTAATTATTTTGTCTGGCTCTGTGGCTTAGAGCACATAGAAATGGGAAAGAGTACATGACTCTGGAATTAAATTGTTCTTAAAGGCAGAATGGCCTGCACATTGCACTGGAGAGCATGAATTCACTACATGAAACTTCTTGAAGGTGTACATCTATCATAATCGATGGAAAAACTGGTGTGAACATCCTCAAATAGAACTAAAATCTGTAATACTTTATTAATGTTCCATTATCAATCTAAGACGTCAGATGTCCTGAAACATATTTACTGTTCATTTAATTAAAATTGAGTGGGATGGAGAAGACTACGTTAACTATGATCGATCATAATGGAAGAGCAGTGTTGGCTTGACCTCATATTTTAAAAAGCATTGTGCAAAACTGCTAAAGGATAATCATTTATTGGGTTTCGTAATAAAGTGATGGTTTCTTCTCAGATCAGCTGCTTGGACAGCTTAGTGAGTTAGGTACCTGGCTATTTCTTTTAGAACACATGAAACAGTTGAGTGCAGCAAGGATCTAAATCCTTGCTTTTCTCATTTGCGTTAGAATATGAAATAAATATAAAAATACGCTTGATGTGCAAGACATTGTGATATTTTCTAACACTTTTGACCAGTGTTCTTACATTTACAAGAATAAGGGTTTTTTTTTTAGCACAAACTCCCTAAATTGTTCAAGATTAAAATAGCTCTTTCCTTTTTCCATGAATTTTTTAATCTCAGTGGCTTAGATCTCTGACTTCAGAGCCAGAGATTCGGAGTTCATTTCCTCACTGTGCCTCCTTAAGTGGGGCTGGGCTTCATGATCCATTGGGTCCTTCCAGTTCTGCAGTTCAAAGGCTTAACACTTAGAAGCATCTGATAGATTGTTTGCATCTTCTTTGCTCAATCAGCCCATCATCCTCTGTTTGCTCTCTCTGTATGTCTGTGTGTCTGTGTGTGCTTGTGTACTTTGTTTTACAAATTGAAAAGAAAATAATTTTCTGGAGACATTTGAGCAAGTTACAGAAAACCTCCTCGTAGTCTCATTCTTCTACTAAAAATGAGAACTCTCGCAGAGGCTAAAGGTTTCTCTCAGACATCTTCTGCCAATCTTTAGATAAGTGTTCAATAACAGACCAGTGAACTGAATCAGTATAGCACAGATGGATTTGAGGACATCCTGTCAATACAAGACACACCTTAGCAGGGAGATATGGAGTTAAATAGCTCAGCATGGTATGCTGGCTAGCAGTTTATGTTCTTCCATACTGTAGCCTGGCCTTTAAATTCTCTTATTGAACCACTGTGATTTGAAGGATTCGCTTTGTCAGCATTTAACACAGCCAGGAAGAGAAGTCAGAAAGAGAATTACTGAAGTTCTGGACCAAAAAGGTGTACTTTGAACTGTATTTTGTATGGTTGTTGTGGGTTTTTCGGGCTCTTTGGCCGTGTTCTGAAGGTTGTTCTTCCTAATTTTTCTCCAGTCTCTGTGGCTGGCATCTTCAGAGGAGAGAGCAGTCAGAGTGTTGTCCTCTGAAGATGCCAGCCACAGAGACCGGCGAAACATTAGGAATAACAACCTTCAGAACATGGCCAAAGAGCCTGAATAATCCACAACAACCATTAGATCCTGGCCGTGAAAGCCTTCGTGAATAATTGTATTTTGTATGTTTTAGCCATGGATATGTTTTGTGGGCGGGTCACCTGACTGTAATAAATAAATTCATTCATCAAGGTCCAACTTGGGAATGGTTTGGAGTTGGGCTTGAGCACATTTCCCCATATGTTATATGGTCATGGGGAGATAACTGCACCAGACCACTCCACAAACAGTCCAGACTGCAACCTATGTACTCAAGTGATCTCATCCTAACTGCACGTAGGCTCTGCCTGAGAAACAAAACACACATTATGATAGAAGAAAATGTAGGTTGCTGCCAAAACCAGCATCCATACTGTATTCTCCCCTTAAAGTGTGGTAAATGCCAACATTGTTATCATGAAATACTTTGGTTTCCTATCCTTACTCCCTGTGGGTGGAGGAAGATGGATTTGAGGACATCCTGTCAATACAAGACACACCTTGGCAGGGAGAGATGGAATTAAATAGTTCAGCATGGCGTGCTGGCTAGCAGCTTATGTTCTTCCATACTGTAGCCTGGTCTTTAAATTCTCTTATCGAACCCCTGTGATTTGAAGGATTCGCTTTGTCAGCATTTAACATGGCAGAGAAGTCAGAATGAGAATTACTGAAGTTCTTCTAATTTGGTCAACAGATGTGAGTGATGCTGCTAAATTATTTAAAGGTAAAGGTTCCCCTTGACAATTTTTGTCCAGTCATGTTCGACTCTAGGGGGCGGTGCTCATCCCCGTTTCCAAGCCATAGAGCCAGCATTTGTCCAAAGACAATCTTCCATGGTCACATGGCCAGTGCGACTTAGACACGGAACGCTGTTACCTTCCCACCAAGGTGGTCCCTATTTATCTACTTGCATTTGCATGCTTTCGGACCGCTAGGTTGGCAGGAGCTGGGACAAGCGACGGATGCTCACTCCGTCATGTGGATTCGATCTTACGACTGCTTGGTCTTCTGACCCTGCAGCACAGGCTTCTGCGGTTTAGCCCGCAGCGCCACCACGTCCCTTAGCACCACCACGTCCCTTGCTAAATTATTTACTTGTATTTTGAAGCAGGACGAGAAACACAGAGAAAGAGCACTGGGATATAACATCACAGCAAATTATTAAAACATGAATTCGTTTCAGTCAAAGAGCAAATGATAAGCTACAGATAGAATGTCATTTAGGATGACTACATGTCTTTCTTTAGGGAAAACCAAAGCGCTACTAGAGGATCGTAGTCTTTCCAAAGGTGTCCTCCATTTGAAGTCTATGCAATCCAAGTCTGATCTGAGGATAAATCCCAAGCAGGAAAATCAGGGAGTCTGAAGGTGTCTATCCACAGTGAGGATCTGAGCAGCAGATTCAGCAGAGCCATGAGTCTCCCTGGTCACTATCTTTCCTCCTCTGTCAAGATGTATTGCAATTATGATTAAATTATAAAAAAGTATGTTTAGTTTTGCATCTGATATGTGACTCTGTACAATTTTTATTCTCTTTCTTTGGTGATACACATGCTCCCTTCTGGTGATTTGTAAGTGGCCTGTTGGTGTTGCAGAGATGTGATTCTGGCAGACCTTGTGTGTCTGAGCAAGCATACCTAAAAATGAAGCTCAAAGTTGACCTCCTAATGGTCAATTACAAAACAAAGGAGGTGACTTTGCAAACTATAAGGAGGGTGAAATGCTCAAACTGTGACAGTTATCACATTTTTCAGCATTTAAAGAATTCTTTCTTTTCAGAATAAGCTTGCTATCAGTAGTATATATTTTGAGGTCCAGCCGGTTCTCATTGATTCACAGTGGGGGTATTTAAAAAAACTTTTAAAGGGCAAATGCTAATAGAAAACATAATGGGTATGAATAGAAGCATGTGGAGGCGCCAAATACAGCCAAAATCCATCCAATCTACAGTCCATTAAGAACAATAGAAGTTTCTCCATTGGCTTTAGTGGCATTTAGACCTTAGCTTCTAATAGCAATAAAGCCCCAATAGAACCAATTTGAATTCAATCAGATGTTGTATAGGGAGTTGCAGTACAGCAAGCTGGGTAGGTGTGATGTGATCATTGTTTCCTTTTCCTCTGATAATACATGCTGCTCTGGTGTGCTACGAAGAACAGAGCAATTGTGTTCCAGTGCTATTACAAGTAGAAATAAAAATAACTTGGGGGAGAGGAAAAGTCTATACAATGGCAATACAATGAGATGCTCTGAGAACATGGCATGCAGAAGGGAACGAAGATTCTATTTGCACCATAGGATTCTATTCAGGCCATTCACAACACATATTTATTGTATGCAACTTCTATTATGCCACAACAAATTAGGTAGGAGCCATAGTGATGTCTACAGAATGGCAACCTTGAAAAAAAAACAAATAAAAAAAGAGGAACAGACATATTGTTCCTATGCAGAGGTGTTTATCGATAGGAGACTAGATTTCTTGAGGAAACAAGCGCATTTTAAACCACTAATTGACCACTAAATAGATGATAGATCTTATTAGAGATATTGTTTAAGACCAAGTGAAAACCACTGGTCTAATTTTTACTGGCAATTGCAGTCTTATATAGAAACTTAACTGTGATGAATGGGCTCTATATTCACAGATTGTGCTCACTACAGACTTATGAGGAGGCTTGTATTATCTTTAGACAAATATGTGATGATGGGCTAAATGAATGGTATTTGCACATTTCCAGGCAACTATGGAGTGGTGGAAGGCACCATTGTTCTTCCCTGGGATGGAGCAACACCACAACAGATCCTTAATATCCCATTTGGGATTCATAGGGTCAAAAAGAGGGTGGCTATTTGAATTCTGTAAACAGGGGATCAAGAGTGGTAGGGTAGACTGAGCTGCTAACCGCAAAGAAGAAAGTGAATGACAGTTGAAACACAGAATAAAACTCAAGCTCTACTTTGGATGCTCCAACCACCGAGATGCTGGGGAGGTCTCAGACTGATGGCAGCACGTAGTATACTGAATACAATCACACTATTGAGACTGAGTGTCTGACTGGGGAAAAATGAATATTGTGTAGGCTTTCAACATATAAGTCACACAGTTAGGAATCTATGTCTGCCCCACCCTAGTCAGAGTCATTTGCACTTTCCTCCTCATGTATGAGAATGTTTCAGGTTTTGTTTTTTTAAAAAATAACATTATCTGGAAAAGCACACGTCATGTCTTCCACAGAGTACACAGCAGGATGTTCACAACTGTGTGACCTTTAGGTCTAGAACAATTTGTGGGGGGGGGGGGCTTCCATACATCCCAAATTATTATTATTCTTATTTTAGAGTTTTAAAACTCTGGAAGCAAGATTTATCCCAAGTTACCCAAGGCACAGGAATCTGAATAATTAAAAAATCCAATATTCTATCAAAATTGATTCCGTAATGCATCATATGAGAGAATTAAAGAAGGAAAGTTGTGTATTGTTTTTACCAAACATCTCATGTAGTTCATTGGCTGTGTGGTACTCTAGTTTTCATCATACCTAAATGTATCTAGTTGCAAACTTTACTGAGGCTAACCTTGAAGACCACTTGGAAGCTTCTGATGGTGCAGAACATGGAAGGCAACTTTCCATGTGAAATGAGTACAGCTTTATCCTCACATCTCATAAAGACTAGGGAACACAGCTCACTGATATACCACATGCTTTGTGTGCCTGAAGTTCCTGGCTTCTGTCCTTCAGTATTTGTACCTTAATTAGCAGAGACTGGGCTGAATGAGACCTCTGCAAGTCAGGGGAGAATGGTGAGACTGGACAGACCATTGTCAATGTAGTTTCTGCTAAAGGACATGTCTGAGTAACTGAGTACTGGCAAAATCTTAGACACAAAACAGCTGTCTAAGATTCCAGTTGATTACATTAATATTAGGGACAGAAGAAATGTTGCTGAGCTTGGCATTCTCAAAGAAAGTAGCCATCTGAAATATTCAAAATCTACTGTGAGAAAAATGTGCAAAGGTGTGTAATGTACAATGCGTCTAAGATCAATAAACTGTGCACAAAGCAGTATGCAAACACTTCAGTGTTTTGGAGAAACAGGTAAATTACCTCAAATGAAAAAAAAATGCACACATAGGAAAGAATGCATTAAAACACACACAAATTTCCAAGTTAAAAAGAAAACGCATGTCACAACAACCCAATACAAAACATAATCAAGAGAAAATTTAAGGTGCAATTCAGAATAATACAACAAAATTATCATATGCCTAGTTAACACTACACTAGATGTACCAGCTATATATATCTGCATCAACTATTTTGAACTGAATTTGAGAACACATACAAAAAGGCAGTACAATGTGTACATCAACTGTGAACTCAGCAGAGTTCTACTCCCTTGCCTCCTTGAGGACTTTCTCACAATATCCATATTAACTGGAAAAATGTGGTGAGAAATAGTGACTCATCGTTGGATGCTGTGGTTTTGGTCTCATTCCAATTGTTAATACCAAATAGAGAAAACTCATTGAATCAACTGAAGTTATATAAGCCTTGGCCTAAGTTTTTCTTTATTCAGTAAGTATATTCCAACTTGGACTTACGATTTAGGCCATGGACAACCATAATAAGTGACAGGTAGTAGACAAATAATTTGCATCAGTCACACATCCCAATGACTGGGTGCCCAGTTAGCAAATAAACCACATTCAGGCCTTTGGGAAGAAGACACAGGGCACACCAATCCAATGGAAAATAGATGATGATTATTATTGGTTATTACACTGATTGAATAAATTTGGCAAATCATAAGGCAGGAAATCCAGGCTTTGCTTGACCCAGCGCCAACTGGTATAGTATTCTAGCCTAGCTGTTGGGCAGAAATCAAAGGAATGATGGATCACTAGTCAATCCACATGCTGCTTGCAGTGAAGGCAACTACAATTTGTCCCTGAGCACCACTGTATCCATGGTGAGGCAGCAAGTTCTGGTGATCACTTAACCTTTATTGGACTTAGCATACAAAGGAAAGGAAAGAAAAACAGTGTTTCTGTCATCCGTTGCAGGATGGAGGCCCCAGTTCAATGCAGCAAGGATGAAACTGGCAGCCAGTCCTTCTAGGGACAAGGGAATATTCTGTCCCTGCTCCCCCAGCTTCTTGGGAGTTTCTACACTCCTGCGGTAGGTCATCCTAGCTGAAAAGTCCTGGCTGGTTAACAGTCCTTGCCAGCCCAGCCCCCCAGCATGGAATCCAGCAAGCGGAGGAGGCTGTACAGCAACAGCTGTCCCTGGGAGCTTCTTCCCTTCAGCTTTCAACTTGCCTTCAGTTGAGACAACAGTCCTCCAATGAGAACAGTTTCTTAGAAGCTCCTTTGGCATCTCCCCCAGCAGACTTTCTTTCTTCTCCAAAGGTGACAAAAACTCCCAGATGTCCAGTTGCTCTCCTCGCTCGTTCTCCTCTATATCTACCTCAGCCATGGGTACAGCTGATTCCCTGGGGGAAGGGCCCAGGGCCTCTACCCTCCTCTGCCTCAGGTGTTTTCTTCAAGGCCAACAACCCTTCCGCCATTGGTGAGGGGGCCTGCCCATGCTGGCACTTAGCTCCTTCCCCCCAGCCAGCTGTAGCTGGCTCACAAATTCCCAGAAGAATTCACCCCTTGTTGGGAGTTGCAGTTCAAGAACATCTAGGGACCCAAGTTTGGAAATCACTGGTCTAGACAACAGAGTGCAGGTTCGTGAAGTTCTATTGAAGACAGGTTATAGGAGCCACATCTGGCATTTTTAAATTCTTTGTGCAGATACCAGAGTGATGTTTGGTGTTCTCCAGTCCATGTATAGTAGTTCGATAAAGTGGCCAGCCTTTTCTCCTCTGACTGGTTGAGCACTTCCTTGGGTTAATCTGTTCATGAAGCAAAACAGAAGGGCACAGATGATAAAAAGCACAAATCAGCAAGCTACGAAGTGAACACAAGATTACAGAATCTGTACAAATCCTGAGCACCACATACTGTACCTTCCGTTTCTGCAGACTGGATATGTTTATGGGCAGTTACCACATGATTTCAGCTACGAGTACTGGAGTTCCTAAAACCTTCTATGCAAAATGATCTCATTTGTATCAGTTTTAACTTGGTGTTTGTGTCAGCACTGAGATTTCCTAAATGCTCAGATTTTTTTTAAAAAAAAATATTGTATACACATGCTTTTATTTTGCTGTATTGCAGAGATAGGCAGGTTTGGTAGTCCTATGGGGAAAATCATCACCCCTGACAATGGCAATGCGTTGTAGCACACCCAGAAGTGACCTACTCTGGAAGGAAAGAAAAACATAATTGGAAGTGCGACCTCAAATTTTGATTAGTGTGACATTTTATTTGCTACACTACATTGGTTTCCAGTTCATATACGCTCAACCTCACTTCAGGTGTAGGCCACTGGTTCTTAACCTTTGTTACTCAGATGTTTTTGGACTGCAACTCCCAGAAGCCTTCACCATCAGCTCTGCTGGCTGGGGTTTCTGGGAGTTGTAGTTCAAAAACACCTGAGTAACAAAGGTTAAGAACTACTGGTGTAGACAGAGGCAATGCTCTAACATGATGTTATGGGCCTCTGAACTCCACCTTTTGGCTAAAATAGGAAATTCAATACTCCAGCACTTATGGTCATTAGCAGGGCACTGGTGTTCTTCCAAAAGAAGGAGTGTTAACCTCTATGTTCTGGTCTGAGTCCAAATAGGTGATTGGGTTCTTTTTACCTAAAATTCCCCACTATACTTTTAAAAAAAAGCTATTCTGCAATGATGACTATACACCGTGGAGATGTCCAGAGATGGTTATTCAAGTACATGCACAGTTACACTATAGGAGGAAATTAAAGGAGTGTGTTTTTCAAATTTTGGGAAGAGTACTAAGTGAAGTCCACAAGTCCTGCCTTTACTCTCTGTGGCTGGTTAGTATATTTTTGCTTTGCTCAAAGTTGCACACAAATATCAAAATACATTTTTTTTGGAAGAGAAAAAAAGCTTTGTATGGAACACTGAAACATACAAATAAAGAAAAAGCAATGTAGAAAGCAATATTATAGTAAAATTGGCAGGAACCATAGGACCTGGCTGGATAGTTCAGTGGTTTGGATATTTGGCTGCAGACTGTGTGGCCTTGGACAAGTTGTTCAGTCCTACGATGCCCCCAGAAGAAGGGAATAGTAAACCAGTTTTGAGTATTTTCTACATGGAAAACCTAAAAAAGAGTCACCATAAGAATGGACTTGATGGCACACATACTTTACAATACAATACCAAAATCAACAAGCCAGAGAGAACTAGCCTGCATTGCTATCATTATACTTGATGCCACAGACACCTGGCTTTAAAGAAGGTCCAAAGATGGTAAGGTCTTCTTTTCTCTCAAGCAAGCTAAGATCAACAAAGGGAAACATCAGGGAACAGCAATGGTGGAATGCCAGTGAAACAAGTAATATTTTCTGTTTACTTTTTAAGTGCACTTTTGAGTGTTTTAGAGGGATTTTTTTTAAAAAAAAAAGGTTTATGCTGTTCTTTTATCAATCCTAAGGGTTTTTTTTAAGTAATGAAAATTAGCAGAAAGTAACATCGTGAAACACCATGACATTTTGAACATTCTTACAGTAACAGTGTTACTTTTTGAACATTGCATTGATTAACAACATTGTAATGAGTAACGGGAATTAATGGCTTCTGCAAAGTAACTGTGCTCTGAATCCCTTCTGTGTTATTGATGCATGGAAGTACACATTGTTTTCAAAGCTTGCAGCAGTTCTTTTCATGAGCTGTATATTTGGTGCTAACTGAAGACTTTATGAAAGAGTGGTACTTGGACTGGCGGGACCTCATGAGCCAAAACGACTACTTAAACTGCTCAGACCACTGGCTAGGAGCATCCTTTTCTCAAGTAAGGCACAAGCGATTGGTTGTTTACCATGTGGACTTAAAGAAAACCTAAGTGTGCTGTTCATACACTGCCACATGGACCTAAAAACATTCTCTGGGTGATTTACAATTTAATTATGAAGGCTACACTTTCCTTGCCCCCAGATGGAAGGCTGAGTGAGTCAACCTTGAGTCAGCTACCTAAACTGCTGGGATCAAACTTGGTCATGAACAAAGTCTTGACTGCAGTACTTCAGTTTAACCACTGCGCCACAAGACTCCTTAAAAGTTCTGAGTTTCTGGGCCCTGGTCCACTTTGAGATTGTCCGGATCTAGAAAAACTAAGCAGAGAAAAGTTTCTGGACCCTGGTCCACTTTGAGATTGTCCTGATCTCGAAAAACTAAGCAGAGAAAAATTCAGAATCTCTCACCATCTCCTCTAAGGAAATAGTGTTCCAAGAGAACAAAAGACAGCTGCAGTTCTGAGCCAGAGAAGCACAAGCACGGAGACCTGAGCTTAGCATTATGCTTCCACCAACGCTCAACTGTCTTCATGAATAGAACAAATATATAAAATATTAATGAGCCTTTGGTGACCTCCTTCCAAAGGAAACCAAACCCAGATAAGAACTGTACAGAGCATGGGAGGAAAAAGTTACTTTTCTGTACAAAAGATCTTATAGCCCTTCAACCAGTGTGGATGTTACGGAAAGTCTTTAAAAAGTCATTTGACACCCTTGGAATTACTCTCAACTTAAGAGAAAGAGCCATGCTTTACGCTTCACAAACAATATCCACAGAAATACAGGGCTGACTTTTTCTTTGTTGCCCAAGGGGAATAAAAAAGAGAATGGGTGAAATGGACATTTGAAATTTAAATCCCAATATCTCCACAAGCGAGAGAACTCTGGTAGTCAAGCATGACATCAATTTTTTTCTCTCTTTTCTTCCGCTATGACTCCCCACCTCCCGAAATGGCTCTTTGCTTACTCTTATTTTCAGGCTGATGGATTCCAGACCGAACTTGAAAAAGCCACCGTAGATTTTAAAAGTGGCAGCTATTTGTCCTAAGTGTGTATTCCAGCATTTTCTGATGTGAAAGCAGAAATGTGTCAGAATCAATTTCGCTGCATTCTGTTCAGAAACTTCGGCTGTGGCAGGTGGAATTTGTGGGGGTGAGGAAGGTGAGGCTGTTCTTCACATTACCCTCAGTGTAGCTTTTGCTTTCGTTTTAATGTATTCATAGCATGGGGGGCACAATTTGTATCAAGTGGAAAATCATTTGCTCTATGCTGTGTGATAAACTCCCTCTGATTCCATCAGTGCATGGCCAGGCACTAAAACTGAGACAAGAGAGCACAAATATAATTTTTATGTGGTGTTTTTCCTCCATGCTCATATTTTTTTTGTACAGATTGTGGTTGATAGACCAACTGTAACTTCAGGGGAAAAAATGGCTAATCGCCTTTCTTGTCTTACAAAAAAGTTATACTTCTAACAGTAGTTCCCAACCTTGTGTCTCTAGATGTTCTAGATGTTCTTCAACTAAAATCCCAGAAGCCTTCACCACTAGCTGTGTTGCCTGGCCAGGATATATGGGAGTTGTAGTCCAAGAACATCTGGGGGACCAAGATTGGGAACCACTGTTCTAGAATCTGCTCTCAGATGCCATTAACACAGAGCTACTTTCTTTAGCTGCTGTTTTGGTGAGAGCTGTTTGTTCTCCAGCTTGCAAGAGCCTTCCTGCATTCGGTGTGTGATTCTCATGATTTCCACTCATTGTGAGTAGGAACTGTCAAGGGGGGCAAACAGCACCCCCGAGTTAATGTATTATGCCAGATGGGTGAATAACGTATGTGGCATCATGGCACACATACCCAGCCATCATGGTTAAAAAAAACACAACAAATCTCCCCTTGAGGGGGGTGGGGCTTTTCTGGCTGGGAGTGCAGTAGAGAAAGCAGTACACAAAAATCTGTAATTTCAAGCAACTGTAAGTAAAGAAATGTTTTTTTATTCTTTCTACTACATACAGCATGTCTCACACTGAGTTATCAAGACAGTAAGCACCAGTTAATAAGAAAGAGATGGGCTCTTGGGAACTTGCAGCTATTTTCTGTGGAACTGTATACTTCTACAGTGTGGCAAAAGGAATTTTTACCAGAAATTCATAAATCTGTGATACTTACTGCCCTTTTCATACACAGCACATCCATTTATGCTGAATCCTTGGAGTTGGGAAATAGTCCTATTCTGCATTGATCTTAGCTTGGTGCTCTCCGGATATTAGTCTGGGCTAATGGAGTTCAAATGCATGCAGATTGTGGGTATATCAGCTTTTTATGCCTGGCCCAGAAATCCTTCAAAAGCAAGTATCAGGGAAGTGGCCATACAAACCAATGGGGGTCACCAGCTGAGGGATCTCATAAAAAGAGTGAGTCTCAATAGAAATGCTTTATTGCCTTCAAAAGCAGGAGAGTCCCAACGCAATACAGCAAGTACAGAGGGAGGCTTTCCCCAATAAAGGCACAGCTGCCCTTGTATAGGGTCTTCAGTGGAAAGCTATCGAACAAGCAATTGCACGCGTGTTTACATGCCTTAACTGCTGGTATCAGCAACTCATGAAAGAAAAAAAAGTCTCTCCCTGATAGGCTGCCAGTTTGCATAAAGTGCGCATGATCAGGGAGTACTTCTCTTGTGTTTACAATATCTGTGCACATGACTTACCTGCAGAAAAATAATGCCTTCTTCCACTTCTTCCCGCACGTAGGCTCTCAAATTGCACCAAGAGGGTACACATTCGGGCATTGTCCCCCAGTTTTTCTCTCCCATCCAAAGAGCTGCTGTTAGGTGGGTTGGCATTTGTGCCTCCCAGTATTACACTGTGTCAGAAACGATAACCAGGGGCCCTAAACATACCAGCCAAGATAACACATAAAGCCAATGTAATGCATGATTTGAGACTGAAATGGCAACATTTTCCCTATATCTTGGCATGTGTATTTGGGACACTGTTCCACCACTCTAATAAAAAAAGTAAGCTGCTATGAGTCTCATTTCCCATTGTTTTTATCTTTTGATAACCGAACTATTCCAGTCTAAACTGGGCTGCATAAGAGGCTGCCAAACTGCAGTCTTAAAACCTGTTACTTTGGAGTAGTCTTACTATCTTCACTTAGGCTACACAAGAACAATAGAATCTTGGGCATGATATATGCAGTATGTATATTTATATGTACTGTTTCAATATGTTTATATAAATTAGCATGCTTTGTTTATGTGCTTTACATTTATATTGTGTAGTAAAACCCATATTCTTTGGCTAATAAATATTGGAGTACACTAAGTTTGAAGATGTGGAAATGTGTTTGTGATCCAATTGTCTTTATTGCCATTCTCAGAAAATTATAAACCTACTATCAAGACTTAATATCCCATCTAATCACATTTTAATTCATTTTAATTATATATGTACTCTAAACAGGTCTCAGTTCAGCATTTCCATTCTGGGTGGTATTACAAAGCTTGGATAATTGGTACAATAATTTTAAATTTAAAAGGCAGTAAACATTTTCTAAGAGTATAATAAACCTTGAAAAACTTCTTTGAGAAGTTACTGGGTAGTGAACAACTACTAGTTAAGAATTCATTGGCTCTTATACAGAGCTTGTGTATGAGCAGCCAAATCTTTCAGACATTATACTTGGCCACCCTACTAACTCTTGTGGAGTGGAGGTAGGCAAAATCTGTTCCTTCAGAGATTGTTGGACGGGAGCCCTCAGCATTCCTCACCATTGACTTGGCTGCCAGGGCTGATAGAAATCAAGCCCAACAGCCTCTGGAAGGCTACATATTTATCGGCCCTGTTGTAGAGCTCACTTTGAAGTAAATGTACTTAGGGATAAACAAATGTCCAGATCTAGCAAAAGAGATCTGGAAATGGAAGCAGGCTTCCACTTGCACGGCCCACATAGATGCCTCTAATGGCATGTCTCCTTCTTGGTCTACCAGTTATGACACTTCTACAGGTTAACAACTGTTGAGGCAAAGAAAATTCTAAATAAATTCATTTGCAAGTGTTACTGTGTCCAGACTTTCTCAGCTTGGGGCCCTCGGGATATTTGGCTCAACTCTTCCACTAGCCCCAGTCAGCACGGGCAAAGATAAGACGCAATGTGAGCTGTAATTCAAAACAATCTCAAACATGTCAGCTTGAAAAAGTCTATTTTATCATCTCTTTTTCTTGCTTTGTTCATTGATATCTCAATTTTCCTTCAGAAACCCCAAGATTACATGCCACTCTCCCTTCCCCTCAAGTTTACTCTCCCAAAAAAGTCATGAGTTGGATTATGCTGAGGGACATGAAGAGAGATTGGCCCAGTGAGATTCATGATCAAATAAGGATGGATTGTTCCTGCGGATATGCTTTGTAATATTAATACCAGCTATTTCAACACAGCATGCTTTGTACTGAAATAATTCCTGAACTACCTCAGGCTGATTTGAGCAGATTTGAGAGATGTCTGAATTGACTTTCTACTGAAGGAGAACAAATTCAAGTCTGAACATTCCTGAAGATTAATTTGCCATCTGGATTTGGAGGAACACAGAGACACAACCCCTACTCAGGTGTTAGTCATCAAGTTGCAAAGGGCTCTCATTATAGTGGAGAGTTTGGCCCCCACATCCTCAATCCACCCATCAATTGGACAGAGTTTTGCATGCTGAATGTGAAACTCTGTAGAGACACCTGTAATGTGTATCCTCCCAGATCCCTACTACTCATTAAGCCCTTATGCTTTATAGTGAAGCTACAGACAGGGCATCTCAAAAAATGAATATATATCAACCTAAGCTCCTCATAAAAGAAAATCACCAGATTAGGTAGATGAGGGATATTTATTTATTTATTTATTTATTTATTTATTTATTTATTTATTTATTTATTTATATCCAGCCCATCTGGTATATTATACCACTCTGGGCGGCTAACAACAAGTCAGAGGAAAGGTATTAGCTTTGTGACTGACAGCTGTCATTTTAGACAGATGTTAGATGTTTGATTTTTTGATGTTTAGATATTAGATGTTTGATTTTATATGTCTGAAATCTGTGGTTTTATATAACTGATTTTAGATACCTATAACCATCATTTTAACAGTGTTTTCCAGTGTGAATTGCTGGCTACTCTGAGTGCTCATGTGGTAGGATGAAATCAAATTTACTAGAACAACAACATGCTTCTGAAATTGTGCTGGCTCCATCTCTTTTTCACAAAATGATTGTCCACAAAATCAAGGAGGAGAGGTGCATTATCTCCTGGATACCCCCAAACCGTAAACTCTGCTCTTACCCTCAAATCCTTGCATTTATTCTTCTGAAACTTGGCATGTCTATCATCTCAGAAGGAGCAACTGCTTCATCCTGTTGCAAGAAAAAAAAAACCCTTTTTGGAAGGTTTTTAAAAAGGTTGATAGGATGACTATCCCTGCAACTGCTTTTCAGAAAATTTGTAAACATAATACCATACGACTATTCCACCATTTCTGTGAGCATTAGATTGTGAGAGACAGGAAAAGAGTTCTAGCCATGTGTCATTTTCCAACGATAGTCAATGGGAGAAAGACCTGGATTTCCCAAATGAGATTTGGTTCCAATTTAAACTGAAGGGGGTGGCCTCTGAACCAGTTCATGCTGGATTAAGCTGTTTTCCAAGTCATTGAATTGGGCTACAATTTAGCCAGTGGAATGCCCCAAATTCTCTGAAGACAAAGTATTTATCTGTGCCATCCGTTCCCTTTAAATCTCTCTGGGTGAAAGAAGATAATGTATAATCGTAACCCTAAACAAAGTCAGTTTGTGCTATCTCTTTACATAAAACTTGTGGTAAAAAGAAGCAGCAGAATACATGGATTGCAATGGTTTTAACTGTTCTCATCTCTTCAAGGCCAATGAAGTTATAATAAGAAAAGCATGAAAGCAACCACTTCAGAGGCATGATAGATTTATGAACTTCTTGAACTTTTTTGTTATTAAAGTTCTACCTCGTGAGCCCACAACCTACTCAATAGGCTGCCTACTCAATAGAGTACTGAAAAGGCAACTGATTCATGGAATGAGGGAAGCATTCAAGTTACTTTGAAGCACTTTCTTACTATATACCCTTGTACACTCAGATGTTATCATCTGCAGAGCAAAAGGGTTTATTTCCTGAGACTGTAGCATGGAACAGAAATTCAGTCCTGAATACTAAAAGTCAGTATACTGTGTTCCCTGATACCAGCCTTGTCCTCAGTATTGTTCATGCACCCCTTCATGTGGTCATACTTTGTGTAGGGAGCATTTGATCATCCTAGTTCTTGTATCTGTTATTTCTGCACTTAAAATTCACACTCAGAGAATTTTTAGTCCCCAGGGCCTACTAAGAATGAACAGAGAGAGAACTGTTTTTAAAACAAAAGTCATACAACTTGCCATGGTGGTTTGGGCAATAGAGCTAGCAAGATGCAGGCAACACGAACCTTCAAGCTTCATTTAAAAACTTGAAATTATCATGGCACATAATAGTGATTGTATCTTTGCAAACATTACTTCTAGCTATTTTTTAAAAAATTCTGTTCAAAATTCATTCCTTACTGCATATATTGTAGAAATCTTGCCAGAACAATTAGCACAACATTCCTTGTCAAAAAAATCCCCAGCAATTTGTCTGGAACTGTAAGTCAATTTGGATTTATCCTTTTCTGAAATATTTACATAATCTAAGCCAATTTTTATCTTAGGAGAGAAATATTATTAGAATATTTGCCAGGTTAGTCATGATGAGTCAATAAAATGTTTAGAATATCTTGCAATTGATTATTTAAACAGTCTTTGAAAGGCCAATATAAACCAATAGTGGCCTATTTTCTTGGAGTTCTTTTATGCTCATATTAGGATGAGGATTATTTACAATGTAAAACCTCAAATCCTCTCAAGTTGCTCTCACCCAGTTGAAAAAGTGACAGAATAACTGGATTTTTTAAAAGTGTACACAGCAGTTCTGTACTCAAAGGCTGATGTTAGCCATTGTATTCATCCACAATAGTTCTATAAATCTTGCCATGATTGATAAATCAATCACGCTTAATACTATTAAGCTTTCTTAATGCAAGCAATACAGAATATGTAGAAGAAGGAGAAAAATAGAAATGCTGTTATTAGCATAACTACAAGCACAGCAAAGGAGTGAGCGAAAAGAAGGAAATCAGGAAACTAGGTCATGTAGCACATACAAAGATTGCTTTTCATTGTGCATGATAATGGTTTGTCAGAAACATAAAATTGTTCTAGCTTGCTCAATCATCCTGCTTGAGGTTGCACAGCAAAGCAGAGAGATACTGAAGTTGCAGATACATACATAGAAAGGGTCACTCTAGACCACAGTTCATACATCTTGAGAACGTATCTCTCTACAGGCTTCCAGTTTGTTTCCAAGCTCGGCTGAGAATGCTGGTTTGATCTACAGAGCCTTAAATGATTGAGGGCTAGGATATTTGAAATATGCTTTCGAATGAGCTTCCTTTCAAAATGAGCTGGCCCAGAATTTGCAGTTTTCAGCAAAGTCCATATTACATATTCCACCACCTTGCAAGAATAGATCGATAAGTACACAAGGTATGGCGCTTTTTTTAACACCTCTTCTCTTGTGGAATTTTTTTCCCAAGGGAAGTTAAGCAGGGCCTACCATTTTTATGAGCTCTCTGTGGTCAGCCAAAACCCTACCATTCAGCAGGGCCTTTGATTTTTAAAACCATTCTTACATTATTTTCAAAGAGGTTCTTTTGGGCCTCTTTGGAGCAAGTTCTGACACACTGTTCTTCTCTGAGGACCTCTACACACACACAATGCCTGACACGCAGTTGAGGGCTGGTGGGGAGTAAGAAGATGAGGAGTTGAGTGGTATCGTATAAATGTGAAGGGAGCAGAGTGGGTTCTGTGGCAAATCCATAAACTGGGGTGTAAGAGCTTCGGACAAATTAGTTGTGGTTGACAAAGAGGGACACATAGTCATGGCCACATTTAAAAGCTTTGCATGGATTACTTTTATTTCAAAGGTGAATAATGTAATCTCAGTTCAATGTGAAAGTATTAGTAGTGGAAGCAAAGGAGGATGTTTCTTGCCAAAAGGACCACCAAGACTCAGTCCGCACCTGTGCTGAGCTATAATACTTTAGACAGCAATTTATAAGCTCAGGGCATGCAGAGGTAAGTTAAGGTTGGGATGGATGTACAGGAGGCAGCAGAGCAAAGAAGACAGAATGGAAAGGATCAAAGGGGAACTGTCCCTTGAGGGGGCATGGCTCTGTGAGTGTTTATACATATCCAAAACTATTTCCCTTGTTTTGCATTTAAAATTTAAAACTTTAATCTGTTTGCACTGATACATTTTATTAACCTTCTTGGCCTCTGGAAATTGCATCATGAAATGAAATACTATTCATACAGATTTTCTAGAAAACTTCTTAAGAATCTAGTATGCTTTGAAACTTAAAGGGGACAAGTCCTTTGCTGATTTCAGGAAAAATGTAGATTAGGACTTTAGTTACAAAAACTTAAAAAGGGGGGAAGAGTTCACTAAAATCTCTGTCTGTGAACTTTTATGAGACATTTTCCTGTATGCTCTGCTGTTCTGCAGCTGTTGTTATAAATCGAGAGGTGTCTTTTGCATCTCAATGACTTCCATCTCCTGCATGGGTCAGTTAGTTCTGTGAGAGGATTCCTATATAGATTCTAATGGATAGCAAGACTATGTTGGGAGAGGTAGATTTTGAGGAGGCATTTGGAGGAAGACAGGTAATGTCACAGAGTCCTTCAGAAGCCAGCTCCAAGTAACATGAAAGGAAAATGCAGGTTTATTTGATGAGGTTGAGAGCCTTCAGACAGCTTTGGTTGATGGAACTGGAACACAAAAGAACAACAGATTAGACCTGTCTAAACTTTATTCAGTTTCTACAAATCAGACAAGATTTTCTCCCTTCCTCTGTTTCATGTTTTTGGATGATTTTCTGCTTTGTTTCCACAATGGAATTATTATGCTTTTCCCCCCAAATTTTTCTTAATATGCATTTAATCATACCTTTTACCTAATTTATGCAGTTTTTTCCACTGACTAAATGAACTTTAGATATGTATTCAATTCTACACATTATAACTATTCACATTTCAAAACAGTATATGCATTCTTTTGTATCCATTTTATTTCTTGGAAATGCCCTGCAAGCATCACAGTTTTGCAAATTCTTCTTGTGAGAAGTGTTTTGTCATACAATGAGTCTATAGAAATGCAAAAATGCTACTTTTGTGAAGACTGTCAAATCTACCAATATCCTTTTCCTTCCCTGCACCTTTATACCACATGTAGGAAGCTACTTCCAAAATGCTGTAGGACTTCTAAAGCAAGTTCGTAAAGCTTCTTGATATGTAGAGTGGAACACTGAATGTCTGGAGAGACAGACATTTAAGAAATATGCCTTTGTCCTGGACATGGTAGGTCATCTCAGTGCACCAGAATTTAGAGGCCACTAAAATCTAGAGGTAAATCTACTGGTGAATGTTAGGAAAATGAACAACACTTTGTCGCCATGTTCATTTCCCTCATACCACATTCTCCTCTCCTTTTTTTTCCTTTCATGGAGACTCATTCCCATGCCTCAGAACAAAACGAGTAAAAAATGGTGCCACTTGTCCTACGTGCCAAAATTGCTAGTTACAGCTCCGGGTCATATATTAGCTTTTACAAGCTATCCTAAGCACAGCTTTCTATCCTCTTTGCTGCAGGAAGAGGTCTTGAAGCTGTGATTAGGATATTGCTTCAGATTCAACAGCACAGCAGATGTGTGAACATCTGCTTACCAATAGCAGCCAAAGTGGTGCCAAAGGATCTGTCTGCCTGTCCTCCTGGCTTCAAGCCAAAATGAATAGTCTCCAGTCATCCTTCAGCCTGAGTGGCTTGCATATTGGGCTCTAGATCATTTATTCAATAGCAGTCCAAAAGATGTTTGCAAAAGCAGCCCTAAATATGTTTTAATGCAAAGTCAGCAAGGGAAAACAGCCGTCTCACAGTACTATGTTGAAAACTTTGTTCTCAGACTTGTGTTTCTTATCCAGGTGAAACAAATAGTCAGACTAAAAAGATTCACTATGAACCTTTCATTATGCATCTTTCATTCTCTGGATGCATCATCTAGGCCAGATATATGGGAATACTATGGGAATGAGTTCATTGACGTTTATGCAGGCTGTATTTTTCAGTGCTGGGAGCCAGGCTTTGTTGAGTTTTAGACTTTCTTCTTTTTTGTTGAAGCTTTGCTGATGTTTGTGGATTTCAATGGGTTCCCTGTGTAGTCTAACATAATGATTGCTGGTATTGTCCAGTACTTCTGTGTTTTGAAATAGGATTTCATGTCCAGCTTGTTTCAGGGCATGTTCAGCAACTGCCAATTTTTCCGGTTGTTTTAATCTGTAGTATCTTTCATGTTCTTTGATTCTGGTGTGGATGCTGCATTTTGTGGACAACAAAACTGGACAACAATACCGGAACATGGCCAAACAGCTCAAAAAACCTACAACAACCATCGGATCCCGGTCATGAAAGCCTTAGAGAATACATTAAAATGAAAATGTGTTTCTTTATAACATGGGATGAATGTGATGTTTCAAGAATGCTTTTTTATATTAAAAAGGTAAAAGATGATTCTTTGTAGTGAATATTAAATGAAATACAGAGTCAGAATTCATGAGTAAGAAGAGTTATGGAAATACAGCTTCAGAATTCATGAGTAAGAAATGTTATAGAGCAAGAATTGCTAATCATAGCCCAGATCTTCTTAGTTATGCATGCTACATGAACATTTAACTGCCGTTTATTTCACTCACTGAGGCAGAGAACTCTGTTTGATTTAAGCATGTATATATCCCCACAGTCAAAGTCTTCTTCTTAACATACTCTATCAATAGTCTCAAATGAATCTGCTTTCTTTTTCTCCCTTCTGTTTAGCCAAGACTGGATTAGGACTCCAACATCCACTTAAAAGTGATCACCGCTTCCTATTCCTAAGTGGGAACTGAATTAACCAATAAACAAAATTTACATACGCTGTGGAACATGAAAATTCACATGACAATAGTGTCTTACAGGGCTGGTCCTACCTGCAGTGGAGCAAAATAGCTGTCTTAAGTAGAAAGATTCTAGGAGAGGAGGAGTGATGGCCAGATGCTGGAGGACACAGCTATATATAACACATGACCTGCCTTATAGCCCCTAAGTTAAGCAAGGTGGCATGCATTGTCTTGTCACCGGCCTCAAGGCAGCAAAACATCTTGGACTCAGGCTGGAAATTTTGTTTCCAGTTCTAGTATCAATCATAAATTCCAGAAAGCATAACTTTACATTATACAGGGCAGCTTATTTATTTTATAGAAAGATGGTCACAAAGAAGGACCTAGTTTTATGTGAGCTGTGCTTATTTATGTATGCTTAAACGGAAGTAAGGCCTACAGGAAAGACTGTTGAGCTCAGTGGGTTGGAGCACCTAGCTGCAGAGTCTGGACCCACAAGTCTGAATCTCTACCATGTCTGGCAGGAGAGTCGCCAACAGAGATCATCTAGAGCAGGGGTCTCCAGCCTTGAGCCTCCAGATGTTCTTGGACTACAACTCCCAGAAGCCTTCGCCACCACCTCTGCTAGCCAAGATTTCTGGGAGTTGAAGTCCAAGAACATCTGGAGGCCCAAGGTTGGAGACCTCTGATCTAGAGCACATGCAGCTAATGGAAGTATGTGCCCTGCCACTTGTGGGTAAGCTACATGATGTCAGAGCACAGCCAGAAGGAGGAACTGGTAAACCACTAGAAATCTCAGGAAGAGTCATCAACATCACAACTGATTTGACAGCTGTCATCAGCAGACAGTGTGAAGGTGAATAAAATGCAGTTTAATTCAAACTCCTGGTTAGTATACCTGGTTAGTCCAGAGGTTGATAAAAGAACAGAGATTCAACCTGTGTTGAATGGGGTTAGGCTTATCATGAAAACTCAGATTTACAGCTTGGGTATAGTTTCAGAGTCAGTCCTGAGTCTGGATGTGCATTAGGCCTCAGGAGTGCATTGCACAGTTAAAACTAGTGTACCAGCTGTGTCCGTTCCTGGAGAGGTCAGATCTGACCACAGTGATCATGCCTTAGTTACATCCTATTTGAATTTCTGCCGTGCATTGTACATGCCTTTGAGAAATATTTCGACTCTCCAGCAGGTCCAAAATGCTGCCCGTTATAGTGAGAATAGAAATGTTCTGCTACAGCCCCTTTGATGGCTACTGGTCCATTCTGGGAGCAAGTCAAAGTGCCAGCAATAACCTAGAAAGGCCTATACAGTTTAGATACAGGGCTCTGCCTTCCTCTTTGAGCCTGTCTAAGTCTAAAGATCAGCCAGTGAACCCTGGAGAAGCTGAGAATGAGCGAAGATGGCGCCCGAGTTTTAAAGCCATCTCACACACAAAAACTAATCTTTTGTTTTCCCCACTATTGTTCGACGTACGTTTTGTCCCCCTGCATGGAGAAACAGAACAATGCTGCAGCCAACAACCTGATCCCTGATAATTCTTGTTGGTGTGACAACTGAGGGGGGGGGAAGCAAGAATGACCAAAACATACCATCCTGAGAACTCCCCCTTTTTTGATTTAGCAGTAGAGAAAGGATTTACCTCAAGCAGTAGCTCTGGCTGAAAATAAGGGAAAAAAGACAACGTTTCTAAGGGTTTCGCAAATCTGTGTTTTCACTTCTTTCTTATTTAGTACCCCTGTCAGTTTCACACACAGGCACCCCGATTTCTTCCTGGCTTCCACAGAATATTCATTCTGAGGGCCATCTCATTTTTCTTTGTAAGCCTTCCATTCACTGCCATGGAACTGCTGCCGAGCACATAGCTCTTCAGTCAACACAGCCAATTAACTTCTCCCTTTTGTGTGAGAAAAGATGCCAGCCCCCATTCCCTTTCTCTAGTAGGGTTAGCCAAAGTACATATTAGCTGCTATAAATAAAGCTTTAAAGAAAAATGTATAAACATGTGTCATCTGTGGTCTCTCCTTATTCTTGAGCAACGGAAGGCTAATACTGAGCTATTTTGTACTACACTCTCTTTTTTTCTTTTGTAGTGTTTCCATCATTGCACAAAGGTAGGAACATGGCTATGAATACGCAAAGCAGCAGAGGTGAGAATGTTCAGTGGCTGCTTTCTTCACTCATTGCTTTTCCAAAATCCCACAAGGGTCTCTGATTCAGACTAAGAGGGCCTTGCTTTGCTTGTGCCAGTACCTATCAATACAAGTCTAACCACCTTGGCGTGAGCTCAGCAAAGAAAGCCAACCTTTCAAGGCAAAGAAAAGCCACTGTTCTTCAAACCAATAAGTGGGTATTTGCTGTTGAAAAGAATCCGTCTAGCTCATTCTTCTGCTTGGATAGAATCCCCAGCTTTCCAGAGGGTCGGCTCAAGGTTATAGAATTGTATGCCTTGGAGGAAGGGCCACTTCACAGAGCTGAAAAGGATCCAAAGTCCATTCATCCAATGTAATTACATTTTAGGATTCTTCTCCATATATTATCTCCTTTCTGTGCAGAACTTTGGATCCTCAACATTTCTGCCTTACATTTTATATTTTCTGAATTCAGGGCTGATGATCCCCATATGTTGAGGGCCTGGCATATGTCCTTCCATGGATCATTCCTATTACCTGTACCCTCAAAATGTGTTGCAAAAATTGGGAGTTACTAAAAAAAAAGTTCTGTGATGCCTGTGAGTCAGTCCATCTTGTATTTTGTTTTCCCCTTTTCCTGTTGTCTTCCTCCTTTATTGTCTTTTCCAGAGAATCTTGCCTTCTTTTAATGTGCCCATAGTAGGGCAGGCTCAGTTTCAGAGACCATTCCAACTTGAATTGATGTAGAACCCTTTTGTTCATCTTTCTGGCAGTCTAGTGTATCCACAAAGGTTTCCTCTGGCACCATATTTCAAATGGATCAATTTTTTTCTGTCACCTTTCCTTACTGTACAGCTTTCACACCATATGTTGTGATTGGAAATACAGTACTGTGGGTGAACCTGGCCTTGGTCTCCAGAGACACATCCTTACACTTCATGATCTTTCCTAATTCCTTCATTGCTACCCCTCCAAGTCTCAGTCTCCCTCTGATTTCTTGGCTGCAGTCTCCCTTTGGATAGATAGTTGAAGCAAGATATTCTTTCACAATTTCAGTTTCTTCATTGTCAACATTAAAGTTGCCATGACTGTAATTCTTCTGCAGTCATGATTTTTGTCTTCTTGATGTTTAACTTGATGTTTAACGTGATTTAAGAGTCTGCCTTCTCCATTTTCTTCTTTATATCATCACAAGCTGTTTCAAGTCTGATGTCCACCCATTCCTGGGCTCACTGTCTGAATGTGAAGGCATTCGCATGTGCATTGTGCCTGCCTAGTGTCAGAGCTGCTAAAAGCTGGGCACATCAAGAAGGGACTGCAGGGAGAGTTAATGGATGCATGTATTTGCCATGTTTTCAGAGTTACCCAGCATCCCTGAACTGCTTCACAATCCCCTCAAATTTGGATGATTTATTATTATTATTATTATTATTATTATTATTATTATTATTATTATTATTATTATTATTATTATTATTATTATTATTATTATTAAATTGGCCACAAGAAGACTCATCATAGGTAAGGGTAAAGGTTCCCCTTGACATTTAGTCCAGTCGTGTCCGACTCAAGGACACAGTGCTCATTCCCATCTCCAAGCCATAGAGCCAGCGTTTGTCCGAAGACAGTTTCCGTGGTCACGTGGCCAGCGTGACTAGACACGGAATGCTGTTACCTTCACACCAAGGTGGTACCTATTTATCTACTTGTATTTACTTGGTTTCAAACTGCTAGGTTGGCAGGAGCTGGGACAAGCGACTGGAGCTCACTCCATCGGATGGATTCGATCTCAGGACAGCTGGTCTTCTGACCCTGCAGCACAGAGACTCATCATAAGGAAACCCAATTTATAGTAAATCTTAGTTTGGTCTCTCAGCTTTGACCATTCTGCCTTGGGTGACTGGTGACAGAGTACAACCTCTTGACAGTAATGCTCTCAGCTTCCTGGACACTTCCAACCCCAGCCCCATCACATAGTGTGAGAGGTTTGGGCCATTAATTATTTGATACTCATTATCCGGGATGAAGTTACAGAATACTCTGGAGTGCTGCTGGACAATAATCTGCTTGCCTCCAGAAACTACTCTCTCCTAATATTCAGAAATGGTTTACCATTCCCTTCTTTTGGGTACACCCTGGGATTGTGCAGCCTACCCAAGGCTACAGGCACTGCTATTCTCCGGGGGCGGGGGTTCAGTGAGGAATCAAACTCCCAACCTGTGGCTTAGATCAGTGGTTCTTAACCTTTGTTACTCAGGTGTTTTTGAACTGCAACTCCCAGAAACCCCAGCCAGCACAGCTGATGGTGAAGGCTTCTGGGAGTTGCAGTCCAAAAACATCTGAGTAGCAAAGGTTAAGAACCAGTGGCTTAGATAACTAACCCACTGAGTTAATTCAGCCATTTTAAACCTCTATACTATGCTACAAAGTATATTAGCAGTGACAGTGGTGGACGTAAGGAAGAACAGACTGTTTTAAAATGCACACGCGCACACACACTGCTCCATTGTAGCCTAGACACTATTTCCAACTCCATACTAAATGCAACAGAGATAAAAGACTGAAATTAGCTGTGTAAGTGGTATATGAACCGTTATCTATTTGTATACCAAACTCATTTCTGCAGCTCTGAGATACGACGCCCTTGGGTCATCAGCTAACTGTATTGGGGAATGAATCTTCTGATACCAAATATGCTGATCACCTGGCCTATAACTGGGAAAGCAGAATGCCCCAGAAGCAGATTTTTCTCCCAGAGAAATACATGGGTCTTTCTCCCCACATATTTTGTTTCCTATTCTAGCCATCTCTTATACATCTATGGAGAAATCATATGGCAAAAGGCATTGGTATTTATCCATCACATAACTACCAAAGCACTGGAAAAAATTATTCAGTAGTTTTAAACTATATGAAGATTCTGAACTTAGGTTTCCTGGTAATATACTGGTAATATAGTATAGATCTTTCACATTTCCTGCAAAAAGCAGCTTTGGGAGGATCTTTGGGGTATTGACTGAAGTGCTAGAATACATAAATGGGCATAATTTGATTTGTTTTCCTTCTTTGTGATTAATTACCTTGAGCTAGTCAACATATTATCATGAAAACAGCATTTTAAAATGATAGACGTTTAGATCCAGGCTCTTACCCTATATGTGAATTGGTAGCAAACATAGTTGGCAATTTGTTTATTAACGATGATATTTTCATAAATCAGTTTATGAATATATTTTAGCCTTTAAATTGATTATTAATCATCTGAGCTAAATGCCCTTTTAGGTTGGGTTTCTGTTTTCATTTATGCCCCAACTCTCCTATCTGTCATTTTCTTGGCAAGAACGGTGTACTAATTTGCATCATACATCCTTTCAGTGGACAACTGGTTTTACCAGATCCTTATTATAACTTACTGCTTTAACATAAAAAGCACTTAAAATGTGACAAAGCACAAGCATTCCAGTGCAGCTATGACATCACATCGGCATGGTTATGCAAATACAAAATATGGACACAACTTGTCAAGTCTGTGTTGGAGTTTTTGCAACCTCGCATGCTGCCTTTAGTAGGTTTGGCTGAGATGGTCTTTTCTGGGCTGGGTGACTGTCAATCTGTCCAGTACGAACTAATAATTCCTTCCCTACCTGTGAATTCAAACAGAGCCTCGCCTCTCTGCTCAGTTCTTTTCCCCTCTCTAGAATCCTTTGAAATATTTTTGCTGAAAGCAGTCACGTTTGTCAGTTTGCTGTTTGATCTGTTCAATTGCAAGTAATGAAACCTTTTATTCTTTCTTCTACTAATGTCTCAGAGTGAATTATTGAGACCCCAAGTGTCAGTTGATGAGGAAAAGAGGATGACTAATCTGGGGAAGCTATTCTGCTTTTTTGAATCCCTGCACTTCTGCTGTGCAGCTACAGGAATCTGACCAGGAATTCAAAACTCTGCAATCTGAAGGGTGTCCAAGCATATGGGTCACGGTGCCAGAGTTTTCTTGTTTTCAGAGTTAGTAGTCTGCAATAGCAGTTTGGATGTACAAAGAGTTGTGCAATTGTCTGGTGTAGCTGTGCTGGTGAGAATTTTCACTTGACGAGTGTTACGTTGGATTCAGATTATATAAGTTCACTGTGTGGGTTTTTAAAATGATGTTCTAACAGAGAACTAAATAATATACCAAAGTAAAATTCTATCAAATAATTTATTATTGCAGTCCTCATCATTATCATCCCTAGCATTTTAGTTGCCAGATCAGCAGTGTTTCATTTCCTGAGTTTTCAGGATCAAAACCTATGACCAAGGGAAAAATACTCCTGTGGTGTAATGGGGGGGGGGAGCATGTAAAGTCACACAGTTGGGGTAGACAATAGCTGGGGGAGGATGTAACTGCATCAGGGCCAACTTATTGTGGAAATAAGCACAAGGAGAACTTGGGTAGATGCCACCTGTAATATGGGTTGATGCTTAAGGGAAACAGCAAGCTGTGTCCAGCAGCTGTAGAGATTGCCAGCATTCACACTAGGCTTTGCATTCCACGTATCCTTGCCCATAGCACAAATGATATGTGGGAGAAGTTTTTTGAAGCAGTACATTGCTGCTGACCAGCAAAAACATAAGCAACCATTTTTAGGCTGAGCCAGTGGGTCCTGACACCAGGAGGGAATACATAAAGATGGGTGGGACCTTACATGCAAAAATTAAACTTTTCCTCTTCCCATGCCACTCATCCTGTGATTTGTCTCCTTGGCTAATAACTGTGTGGTAGCAAATTTGGAAGTGTAGGTGTTCATCACGACAAGGCCTTTAATTACCACTCCTGAGTTCAAAAATGTGGGCAACTGGAATGGTCCATATCAACATATGAGGAGTAGGTCTTTTGTAGAAGTATTGCCTCTTAATGGCCCATTCGAAATCCAGCCACCCTCCAACATTGTTGCAGTGTAGCAGGGATAGCTTGCAACAACGTTCTGTTCCTGGGAAAATCAATGTCTTTCGCAGATACAGTGGGGTCTCGACTTACGAACTTAATCCGTATTGGAAGGCAGTTCTCAGGTCGAAAACTTCTTAAGTCGAATCTGCATTTCCCATAGGAATGCATTGAAAACCATTTAATCCGTATCTGCTCTTTTCGTCCATAGAAACTAATGGGAAGCTGCTATTCCGCCTTCTGCCACTAGAGGGGGATATATTTTTTTCTTTTTTCCTTTTAACCTAAGATGACTTAGCTTTAAAAAAAGGAAAAAAAGAGTTCGTAACTCGAATCTAAGTTTGTAAGTCGAGTCCATATATGCCTATGAGAGCAGTTCGTAAGTCGAAACATTCGTATGTCGAGTCGTTCGTAGGTCGAGACCCCACTGTACCATGAGCACTGCAGCTAAGCTTAAAGTGAACAGGGGAGCCTAAAGAAAGCGGCGGATGCTGTCATTGTTCCTGTGCACCTGTTATGCTGCCACAACCTGGAGACCCAGAGAAGCATAATAATTGCTTGATAATCCAGTTGACATTTTGAGACCTGGACAATACCAACACAATTTTTGTTGAAAAGATAAACGCCCGAGAGAAGGACTGTGTATGTTTTACACTGAAGTGGACATGTATAATAAGGACAGAATGTAGCACTTAGTGGTGAGCAGAGTAACTACCAGATGGCTTTCTGTGAGACCCAGATATATTGCAGGATTTATCCCAATAGCAGAGGTGCTTGAAGAATTCAGGATTCATGATTATTCAAATCAACATGATTCACAGTGCCTGGAACAATGTGCAGATGAGAATACAATGATCTTTTCAAATTTTGTCCTTCTCTCAATTTTTTCTAAGCTTCTTCACTGAAACAAACAAACAAACCAAAATGCACTTTAAATTGTTTTTATTTATTTGTCCAAAAATAGTCGCTTATCCATTGTTTATATTTTAGGATTCAGCAAAATATCTGAAATGTTTTACTGAAATGTTTTGTGAAAAAAAATATACAAAACATGTATTGAAATATGTGTATGAATCTTTAAATACATACTATACTCATTGGTTTTTGTGTTAATCTCTTTTTCCCCCAAGAAAAACCACCAAACTATTTCAAAATTACAATACTTCAGGAGAGACCTAAGTGAATACAGTACTTGTAAAATTGCCATGGTACAAACAAAAAATGGTGCTATCCTTCCCTACTTAGCAGTCTATCAGGTAGAGCTCCCAAGTTCATTTTTATATTTTAAACCATTGAGAGGTTTCTTTTATCACTGTGGATTTTTTTTTCTTTTAAATCACTGAAAAGGAACATTATAAAGGATGTTAAATTTAGGAATGGGAATAATATCCTCTCTTAGAATTCAAAAAGCTCAAGGTTATCCATTAACACTGAAATTATCAGACTGCAAAGCTTCTGAAAACACATTTTCATCCAACTTGATTCTTGCCAGAGATTTAAGTGATGGTTACCTCCACAAACATATTTGGAACACTGGTTAATGACTATGAAGAAGTTAAATCTAGTAGCTCTTATGATAATTAAATGTGTGATTCCATTCATGGTGAAAATCTCTTATATAGCTATTTCCAATCCTTGGACATCTTTTTTAAAAGAAGACTCAGTGTTATTATTTATTTATTCATTCATTTAAAACGTTTATAGTCTGTCTTTCTTCTCAAGAGGGCACAAAGCACTGTACAATTCAAATAAAAGAAAACTCACAAAGTGTTAAATTTCTTTGGTACTTCCATCTAGAGTGAATCTGTTGAATCAATTGCTTGGAGGTGAGTCGACAATTAAGTGGATCCTATGGATTCAGTGAATCTACTCTTGTTGGAATTACCAAGTGGATTCAGATCAAAGGGGCAAAAAAGAAAGAAAGAAGCAAGAAACAACAAGACCCCAAAGGACAAATAATAGTCAATTGACCAGAAGACAGTATTTGCAAAACCACCAGTCAAATGCCTGGGAACAAAACAAAAATCTCAATTTATTTATGAAAAAGATTAGTGTTAGGACTAGGCAATGATCACAAGGAAAATGACCCACTCCCAAGTTTGTCTACAGCAGAAGTCTGCTAACTTGATACCCCAAAAGATGATGATGATGATGATGATGATGATGATGATGATGATGATGATAACAACAACAACAACAACAACAACAACAACAACAACAACAACAACAACAACAACAACAACAACAACAACAACAACACAGTGCCAGTCAGTATATAGATTCCTTTTAGTTGTGGGCATTTTCAGTTCAAGTGAACAATATGTTGACCACACAATCCTTTTAGGGTTTGTGCTTAGAGATGCAATCATTGGACAACTCACCTTCATCCAAAATCAGGTAAGGTAAAAATTATGTCTCCATACTACTCAAAAAAATCTTGGAGTTATAGTTCAAAAATGGAATTCTTCCAACCTAGGCATTGCAAATAATGAGCATGATAGCAGTTAGGGCTGCTTCATGGCTAGTGCTGATCTGAGAGACCAGTATCATCAGGACCGCAACTCTGCTTCTGCTGATCCATGGCTTCCACCCAGTACATTTTGGGAGTCTTTGGGGCCATTATTACGTTATTCCAAGGTGTGGATTGGGAAATACAATCTAGAAAAACACCACAATTGGACATTTCACACATTGTCAAAATGTGCCAGCTTCCTTTTCCTCTGGCTTCTCCCTGGAAAGGCGATTCATGGATCATTGCTCACCCTTCCCATCCCCACCATACGCCAGTCTTCATGTCTTCGTTAAAATGATAACAGAGCATGAGTGGGTTTTTTTGTAGGAGGCGAGTGTCCACTAATATTTACTCTGGATGACACAGTGAATGATGATCACAAAGATGAAACCACGTTCTTGGGCAGGAAAGGGGCTGCTGATACAAGTGCAGGCCCTTGCCTTGACCTGCTTATTAAGGCAGAAAAAATTCTCAGCTGCAGAGTACAAGGACTAACATTAGTGAGCAAAATGCTGGAGTCAGTGACAGGTAGCCACCACTTTGGGGAGACACTCAAAGGGAATTATGATGCTGCTGCTGCATGCAGAGGACACTTAAAAGAACCATGATTCCTTCCACCTGTCTGAGAAGGAGTCGGCCATAAACCACTTGAAACCAAGGCTAATTGACACTGGGATGGTATCCAAGCAGCATCAGCACCCCTGCTCGTCTATTTGCCATTTTGACAGAGTGCTTTTCCCCTTCTTGCTTGTAAGTGTTTTGTGTGTCTGAAGAGCAGGCACTCATGTGGCATTTTTTTTAAAAAAAGAGACAAGTTTGTGTGATGTAATTCCACACAGCACATATACATGGCATTACTTTTAAACTGAGGTGCTATTGGCTGCTTCTGCTTTAGACCATTTTTGCAGTAGTTTAATAATAATAGAGACAGAGAGCCTGCAACCTCTAAGGTGTTGTTGGAACCCTGTCTGAATCAGTCCCAGACAGTGGATGACAGAATCCCTCAAATCTAGAAGTTCCCTGGCTAAAATAAAAGCAAAGTGTTCTACTTATATATTGCTCCAGAATGCTTGAAACACTCTCTGAACAGTTTGCAGTTTAATTATGCAGGCTATGCAGTGCCACCCCCCAATGAGCTGGGTACTCAATTTACCTGAGTCCAAAATTGAACATACATCATGAGTAGAGTCTTCACTGCAGTGCTGCACTTTAACCACTGTGTCATGAGACTCCAAATTGGATATTAGATACAGAGAGAGAATTAAGATGGTATAAAATACTTTTCTGCAGATGTCATGTGAGATTTGAGTAGGTACTCTTTGGCTGGACTCTTTTTTTATTATTTTATTATTTATTTTTTATTGCATAAAGCATTTTCAGGCTTCAGCTTAGTGGTGTTTTACAAGTTCTATTCCAGTCTATGGCTGTTCCTCCTTGTATTCACTTAGCATGCTGTTTAAAGGAGAGTCCCTCTCCCTCAGACTTCAGTCTCAACGGACTTCCTGTTTCCTTTCCTATACACTTATTTTATCGTACTTCTCTCCACGTAGGGTACTTCCAGATGGATTAAGTTATTTTTTAGTGCTACCCACCAAAAGTAATTGCACAATCATCCTATGTTTCTGTTCTTCACAGGTTATCAACAGATGGAGAAAATGGAAGGAAAATATAGGAGGGTTACAAATGCAAAATGACAAGATATAGAGTCCCATCACCACCACCCCCAATTCTATGAATTAGGAACTAGGACTGATCAATAAAATCCATTTCTGAAAGTCCTTTAGTTCTATTATCCATGATACATCCATTACTGTTCCCATTTGCAAAGCAAAGAAGACATAGATCTAGGTGCACTGATACTCACAGGATTCTTCTGTTGGTAACAGGGAGGAATAGACATATATGTCATCCATGTTGCCATGAAGAAGGAGGAGAAGGAGTGGAAAAAATAGATGTTGAAATAAGATTCAGTGGAGAATCCACTCAATTTCTGTACTTGGAAGGGTGGTGAAATGGGCATCATGTCTTTTCCCTCAGGTAAAAAAGATGTCTTGAGCCAGACCTTGCTGAGGTCATTACTGGCATAAATATAAGCTCTCTCTATATTTTGCAAAACAAGGAAACCCAGATTTCTCCTTATTCTTTTTCACATGTGCCAGGTATTTTCAATAGTTTATACATACCTTTGCCTAGACCACATTCGCACATGACACAGGGGAGAGGTCTTAGTTGCTTTTCTGCCCATAAGATAGAATACAGTCTAATGAGAGAATGCATGATAATATTTTCCCTCCGAACCAAGCCCTCTCTTTTAATGTAAGGTGTGAAAGCAAAGATAATTTTTGAAAAAAGAGAAACGGCAATGCAGCTGTTTAGCTATTCCCATGTCTCTCTCTCCACCCCCCCCCCCTTTTGCATTTCTCTTTTTCCCTGTGCTGGAAAAAAAACTCCTCCTACTGGTTCTTCTGTAAATCACAGTACACCGAATATAATATCAAAATACAGTATAAACAGTCTCTTCCTGTTTTACTAGGTCCATTCCATTTGGCCTTTTGAAGGGAAGACAAAAGCCAGCTCGGGCAACAAATTCTGAAACTTGTAAAAGAGTAGAAAATTAATAATTATTTAATTTGTTATTGTATAATTTTATTCCTAGGTGTTTATGGGTTTGTTTGGGGTTTTTTTTTTACCTCATGCGCCAAAATAAGTTGGCTTTGAGAAATCTGCACCATGAAATGGGTAAGGGGGCTCTATTTGTGGCTCTGCCTCAGGCAACAAAATGTCTTGAATTGGCCCTAGACATTCTGCATCTTCAAAGTTCAAGTGCAGAAATGTTAACAAAAGAGCACAATGAAGAATCCCATCAAAATAAACTCAACAGCAGAACAAAATAATTCTCTTTTGTTTTTGTTGGCCCTTTCACAGGGGACGTGGTGGCGCTGCGGGCTAAACTGCAGAAGCCTGTGCTGCAGGGTCAGAAGACCAAGCAGTCGTAAGATCGAATCCACGCGACGGAGTGAGCGCCTGTCACTTGTCCCAGCTCCTCGCCAACCTAGCGGTTCGAAAGCATGCAAATGCAAGTAGATAAATAGAGACCACCTCGGTGGGAAGATAACAGCGTTCCGTCTCTAAGTTGCACTGGCCATGTGACCACAGAAGATTGTCTTTGGACAAAACGCTGGCTCTATGGCTTGGAAACGGGGATGAGCACCGCCCTCTAGAGTCGAACACAACTGGACAAAAATTGTCAAGGGGAACCTTTACCTTTACCTTTCACAGGAGATTATCTTGGTGGATTGAGCCCATAAGGACTGTAGAAGTGTCAGTTATAACAGCACCTTCAACTTCTAGATAGCTCAGTGGTTTAAGTCTCTGGCTGTGGAGTCAGAGGATGGGAGTTTGATTCCCTTCTTTGCCTCCCTGACAAGGGCTGGACTTGATGATTCATAGGGTCCCCCTTCCAATTCTGAGGTTCTAAAAGCATTATCGTCTCTTTTAATGCTATCACCAAAAATATACAGCATACATTCAATTATTAAAATGCCAGGTGAAGTCTCTTTTTAAGGTGATTCTGGGGTATTAAACTACTAGCCATTGAAATTAATAATTGATTTTGTGCAATAACCAGCATTGATTTTGTGTTTCTACAATGCATCTCAAAAAGTAAATGACTCACATTTCGCTCACTCTGTTAGCTGAACTTGTTATGTTAATTAAAAGATTCAATTCTGTCCATTCATGAATTCAGTTTTTTTAAAAGTTATTTAAAAGAGCTCAGGATGGTATATATGGCCGACCACACTTCATTCCTAGAATAATCTTGCGAGGTAGATTGGACTGGAGATAAATAGTCCAAGGTTCCCTATTGGTCTTCATGGCTGAATGAAGACTTGCACTTCTTTTTCTGTCCCTCAGGTCCTAGTCCAACATTCTAGCCATCACACTGAATACTCAGTGCGTTTAGCTACAAGATAGAAAGCAGTCCAAATTTAAGCATGGAACAGGCAGAGTGTTTCGTGAAATCTTCCACCTTCACAAACTGAAGACTTCCAGGAGCTTTTAAGTGTGAACCATCAAGAAATGAGACATGGATTGGAAAGCAGAGGTTGGAAGTGCTGCGTTAAAGGTAATGTAGATACCTATAATCATTGAATTAAAGCAGTAGGAATTCATAAGGGATCCTAAGGAGCATCAGTTTCCACCCCCTTCCAATGCTAGAAATCCACAGCTGAAACATCCCTGACAGGTGGCCTTCCAACCTTTCCTCAAAAAACCTCCATCCAAGGAGATTCCTCCACCTTCTGACATAGTCCACTGTCAGGAAGTTCTTCCCAACATTTAGTTGTAATTTGAATTGTAATTTGTCTTGTAATTTGAATTAATTGTTTCAGGTCCCACTTTCTCTGTGATAAGCCTTCAAATATTTAAAGATAGCTCTTAAGCATATTCAAGTGCCTCGATGCCCCTCAACAGAGCTTCATTCCCAGCACATGTACCAATTTGGTTGTTCTTTACTGGATGCACTGCAGCTTGTCAATATTCCTGTTGAACTGTAGTGCCTGGAATTGGACACAATATCACAAATGAGGTCGGACCGAAGCAGAATAAGATGGTAGTATCACTTCCCTTTGATATAGCCCAGTATTGCTTTTGTTTTTTGTTTTGTTTTGTTTTTGGCTGCTGCGTCACACTGCTGACTCATGTTTTAGGAAGACCTCCAGATCCTTTTCACATAGAGTACTTTCAAGCCATGTGTCACTCACCCTATATTTGTGCACCTGTCAAAATGGAGACATTAATGTTGTCTAGATCACATTTTACCAACTTTTCCTCAAGAATATTGTGGGGTACTTTATTGAAAGTTTTGCTAATACATATCCACAGCATTCCATTTATCTACCAAGCTTGTTAACTGTATTGGGGGCGGGGGGAGGAGAGACATTAGTCTGACACGAATTGTTTCTGAAAATGTTTAGTAAAGACTGAATTTTTTTCTAAGTGCTCACAGATCAACTGTTTAATGACCTTTTCTAGAACTTTTCCCAGTAATTGACATCAAGTTTCCAGGACCTCTTTTTTCTCCTTTCTTAAAATGATTCATGTTTGTCTACCTCAGGGACCACACCTTTTCTCCATAAATTCTCACAAAGCTGTAGGATTACTTCTGCAAGTTCCTTTAGTAAGGTAAAGGTAAAGGTTCCCCTTGACAATTTTTGTCCAGTCGTGTTCGACTCTAGGGGGCGGTGCTCATCCCCGTTTCCAAGTCATAGAGCCAGCGTTTGTCCGAAGACAATCTTCCATGGTCACATGGCCAGTGCGACTTAGACACGGAACGCTGTTACCTTCCCACCGAAGTGGTCCCTATTTATCTACTTGCATTTGCATGCTTTCGAACTGCTAGGTTGGCGGGAGCTGGGACAAGGGATGGGCGCTCACTCCGTCATGTGGATTCGATCTTACGACTGCTTGGTCTTCTGACTCTGCAGCACAGGCTTCTGCGGTTTAGCCCACAGCGCCACCATGTCCCATCCAGTTCCTTTAGTACTTCCTCTTATATCTTGGAAAATTCCGTATATGACCAGCTTCTCTAGATGCTTCACACTTTCCTTATAAAGATTGTCTGCAACTGTGCCTTTAGTAGCTTACATTTAAGAAACTTTAATCCTGACCAGGATCCATCCAGTATTTTCTTAAACTTAGCTTTCTTAAAGTAGAGAGTATGCTTTACACTACTCTCATTTTTCCCTTGCCCTATTATAATGAATCCCAAGAGGATATGTTCACCTCTATCTAAAGTTCCCACAATTTTTACCACACTGACCAGTTCTCTGTTACTGGGGATCAGATCCAACACAGTTAATTTTCTTATCAATTTTTAAAACCAGAATATCTGATTTTCTCATACCTTTTGGAGTGTGCAATAACCTAACATTTCACATGTGAAGAAATGAGTAGGAACATGTTTTCTCTATTGTTGAGATGAGCAAGGCTTTCTGATTGCTTTTAACAGCTTTTACAGCATTTTTAGAAGCATTGTGGGAGAAATTTTCCAAGCTCTATTAATCTTGAATTTGTTCTTCAGGAACAAATTAGGAAGAAAGAATAATGAAAAAGTACTCTGTTCAACAAATAATAATGCAACAAGTTACTTTTGCAATAGTTTAGGAAATGGTGACAGAGGGTTACTGTTCAAAGAATGGAACAAATTACTTCTAAAAAGTCACTTTCTAAGCTCTGCTCTGCTTGAACATTGTCCTTAGAATGTGATGAAAGAGATAAAGGTCAGATTATCACTGGTAAAATGAGTTCACTAGGGGTGGTATTACAAAGGCCCAATCAATTTGTTGTTCTTGATTTGAATCCAGAGTACCTCTTGCTCAAAGGTCTCCTTCCAATCACAGAAGGGCTAGCAGTTCACCAGAACCTATCACTCGCAGAAGTGGCAGGAAAGACTGCTTTCCCCAATTCCTCCCTCACGTGGCATTTTCCTGGGCCACCTCTTTTACTAATCCAAAGGGCCCTCCAAATCTCTCAAGTGATTCTGTGGTGAGATCTATCCCATTATCATTGGTAAATGCATGGTTATCTCTCTCAATACATGATCCAGTCAATAAGAATTTAAGATCAGGACTTCCCCATCCCTCTGCTTTTATAACACTTTTGTTGATTTATTGTGACTTTTTAATTGGCCTAAAAAAGGCCAATCCAGTATGGATTTGGGAATTTGTCTTCTGTTTACACAGCTCCCTCTCTTCTGTTATTGTTTTTTTTTTCTTTCTTTTACTGTGAGTTTCTTTTAGTGCAATTGTGAAAAAAGGGTTGTAGACATTAAACTCTAATCTAATCATTTAATGAGCTCCAAATTCTACTCCTCAGTGAGAGAACAGACTAAAAGGAAGAGGGGGGGGGGAGAAGAAGAAGAAGAAGAATACAACTCCAACATGTGTTTCTGACAGACTGTGAGAGAATGTGTATGTGTGTGCATACATTCATTCCATATTTCAAGATGTGCCACGACTGAGAGAATAAAAGGTTATATATAGACATGGCAGAATTAGGTTATCAATAAACATTGATTTCACCATCCACACACAAAGGGGGGAAAATAGCAAACAGATCACAATTTAAATTTAGAAGCACCATAGTAAATTCTATGTAAAACCCATATTTTTAGCTCTGCAAGAACAGAATAAACAAGGAAGGGAACAATTTGTGAGAGTAAATCTAAGTAACAAATCTAAGCTCCTGAATCTTCTTCTGTAGCTTTCAGGAAACAATTCTTTTATACATATCATCAGTTGAGGAATGAGAAACCACCTCAAAGCCCACATCATTTGTGATACCAGGAGATTCCCGGATTAGATTCACTGCCACCACCCTGAAACTCTGGCCTCTCTCAGTTCATGAAAACCCCTCCAGTGAAAATCCTTCCTCAGAGCTGTTAAAAGACCTTCACCTTGCTCTTGATTTCTTCTAAAATCCTCCTGTTGGAAGTACTGCTCATGATTTTCTGATCTGGGAGGAGCTTCTACATTCACGATCATAACCCTAGTATTCCTCACTGTGTATCTTCAGACCTATGAATATCTCAAAGACAGTGTTATCTTTGTCACTTTGGGACACTCTTACATGATTAACTTGACTCTTCCATGACAGTAAACAGAGCAAAACATCCCATCTCAGGCAGAATACCTAGGATATCAGCAATTTTTCACTTATGCATTGGTTTGCTGCTGTTAACATGCCATCAAGCTGTTTCCCACTCATGGCAACCCTGTGAATTGTTGACTTGCAGAAGGCCCTATCGTTAATGGCCTTGCTCAGGTCTTGCAAAGTCAATTGATCACTATATTGTTAGGCGCACATGTGGGTAAGTGCACTTATCCTTGGCTAGCAAGGCAACTCTGCATCTTGACTAGTGTGGCACCTCTACCTCAGGCAGCAAATCTGTTTCGGAGCTTGTTCCTGACTCTTCTGCTTCCTGTTACCTCTAGTTTCGCCTTCTGTGGTTTTTGCTTATTTTGTTTCCTCCTTTTTACCGTCATTTTTCCTATATTCTCTGTTCTCCTTTCCATGCAACTTCAGTTCACCTCTTGGCATGTGCAAATCTGACAACATCATAAAGCTTTTCATGTTTTCACCTCCATGTTACCTGGATCCATATCACACTACATGTTTTCCCCCTGCACACACACTACAGACATTGATACACATTTCCATGTACATATTTTGTATGCATTACTTGAATGCATACATGTTAACTTGGGCACGTCGTGAGAATGGCTGATGGTCGGATTCCAAAGGACCTCCTGTATGGAGAATTAGTGCAGGGAAATCGCCCCAGAGGGAGACCACAGTTGTGATACAAGGACGTCTGCAAGCGAGATCTGAAGGCCTTAGGAATAGACCTCAACAGATGGGAAACCCTGACATCTGAGCGTTCAGCCTGGAGGCAGGCACTGCATTGTGGCCTCTCCCAATTTGAAGCGACCCTTGCCCAGCAGGCCGAGGCAAAGAGGAAATCACAAAAGCAGCAAAACCAGGGAGCTGGACAGGGGACAGATTGTATTTGTCTTCAGTGTGGAAGGGATTGTCACTCTCGAATTGGCCTCCTCAGCCACACTAGACGCTGTTCCAAGTCCTCCATACAGAGCACGCTACCATAGTCTTTCGAGACTGAAGGATGCCTAACATGTTAACTTGGATTTTTCCACTGCCCAACAGTTTTTTCTCCACATTTTTCAAATGTATATATATATATATATTTATTTTATTTTATTAGATTTCAACCCCACCCATCTAGACCAAAGTCTACTCTGGGTGGCATTACAAATTTAAAAACACTTAGACCAATAAACATATACATAAATCCAAGATGGTGAAAATATGGAATTTAAGATATAGCAGGAGGGAAAGCCTGCTCCAATAACCAGGTCTTAAGTTTACTTAGAGTGGTCATATTGACCAGATAGGTGGGGTATAAATAAAATAAATATAAATAAATAAATTAATTAATACTCCTGAAGACACCCAGAGAGGCAGCCAGGCAGATCTCCACGGGCAAGGTATTCCAGAGGCGAGGGGCCACTGCCGAGAAAGCCCGGTTCCTCGTTCTTTTCTTCCAGACCTCCCTCAGCATTAGGTCCCTCAGCCACCCGACCTGGCTGGAACATGTGACACTTTGTCTAAAAGGATGGGATAGAAATTTAATGAATGAATGAATGAATGAAGTAAAGTAAGTAAGTAAGTAAGTAAGTAAGTAAGTAAGTAAGTAAGTAAGTACGTACGTACGTACGTACGTACGTATGTACGTAAGTGGGCGGGAGGATGTACTCTGCCAGATATCAAAGTCCTAAACCATTTAGGGCTTTATATGTCATTGTTAAGACTTTTAAATCAACAGATAAGCGAATGAGTAGCCAATGCAAGGCTTATATTCATAAACAATTCCAAAGTATTATATTTTTAACAGATTCCCCACCCCAAAAACTCACTGCATGGGCAATGTATGTATCTCAAAAGCAAGATACATGCTATTGCAAATTCAGCCTCAGGTGTGAATGACATATTGATATATTAAAGTGCAAATCCAGTGAATGAGTCTATCTGGCTATAGACTCAGAAGCTGAGGTTCCATTACTGTTAACAGAGGAGGTCCTGAGCCCATGCACCACTGAAGAATGAGGAACCTCAGAGTTGGGAGTGATATGGGCAGCCCAGAGCCTGCTTCCAGTACTCAACTAGCACTGAACCGTAAATCTGAGCATCCTCAATAAATATTTTACCTTAAAAAAGAAAAGAAAAAAGAAATCAGTTCAATGCTCAGACTTCAGATACTGTGCTATTTAAAATCCTCTCCAATTCAAAAGCAGCACTACTCTATACTAGAGGTCTCCATCTTACCGTAGCCCCTCTACACATATAGCTTGTGTTCAAAAATGAGAAGAATAATCTATATGATCCCTGTCCCCCATGTCTGGGCTCCTGCTACCACATCTGAGCACTCAGTGGAATGTTAGCAAGGTGAGTTTCAGAACTATATGCCCATAAAACATTTGAACTGATCAGAACCCTAATCTGCCAGAGTTCCCAACAGAATGGAGGGCTTTCCCACGTTCAGCCATGCATTGGCACATAGTGTTCAATGCACTCCATCAGTAGGAGCCATGCAGCCACTGAAGGAAGGGCTTGGGCATGGCAGTCTGCTTTATCTGTTGATAATAAGCAGGCAGGGATGTTATGAACACCTCCCTTGTGGAACAGGAGCCTGCCATGAGTGCCTAGAACTAGGTATGTGTTTCTTGATATCCGGGCCACTAATAAGTTTCATCTTTTATAAAACAGAATAATAAAGGAAGAGTCAATTTCTCTCACTTCCAGGGAAAGCTGTGGAAATCTAGGCCAGAGGAGGACAGTAGCTGAACTTTCTAAGTAATGATCATTTCAAAGCTACAGTCAGCCTCTGTTTGCAAGAATTGGTAAACAACAGTGCCCTGTTATAAATGAAAAGCTGACATTTTCGGAATCTTTGCTAAGCGAAAGATTTCCAATGAAGTCAGTTCCACACATACACTATTTTTTTCTTTACTTACCATAATGCCTGTATGTCTTGCAATTAACTTCCATTAGGAGAGTTCACAGCAGATGAGTTTTGTCTTCCCACGTGTGACAACCTTTCTGTTAAGCTCAGCAGACAGGAGAGAGATGGAAAGAGACACCCTTACTGCTCCAAACAACTCACCTCATTCATTTGGACAGAGGCACATTGACAGAGCAATTCAGGGGTGTTTGGAGAATACTTTAATCTATGAATAAACCCAACTTCAATCTCAGGGGCTGTCAATTTGACATGCTTTGCAAGCTTTCAATTCACATAACATTTTTTTAAAAAATTATACCCAGGATGAGTGGGAAGGAGGTTGTAACCAGAGAGACATAAAGTGCCTTCTCTATAGTGCTAGTTTGAAGTGCTTTATCTATAATTGTTATTTCTATTTCAAAACAACTCTTGCTTTCTTTTTTCTGCTTAAAAGTCTTCTGTGACTACAATATTTATTGCCATTTCCCACAGCCAGTTTTTTCCAGTTCTCCCTGGATCCCAAAAGGCCCATCCCACTGATCAAGGAACAAAATCATAGAATTACAGCATTGTAGAGCTGGAAGCAAGCTCCAGTGATAATCTAATCCAACTCTTCATTGGTGCAAATATCCACAGCTAAAGCATTGTTGACAAAGAGTGATTCAACCTTTGTTTTGAAACCAAGGACAATCCACCATATTCTGAGGTAAACTGCCGGCTCTTACCATCAGGAAGATTTACCTAATATTTGTTCCAAGATTTACCTAATATTTGTATTTTATTATTACTTTTAACTTATTCAATTGTGATGTGAACCCATTGGTCTGAAGCAACAGAAAATAAGCTTGCTCAGTCTTCCATGTGTCAGCCCTTCAGCTTTCTGAAGACAGCTATCATACCTTTTCTCTTCTTTTCTAAACTAAAAATTCCCAGGTCTCTCCACTGTTCCTTACAGGGCTTATTTTCCAGATGTTAACTGCCTTTAACACTCTCTTCATAACATATGCCAAGAATAGTGGTTTCATCTTCTTCTCTTCAAAGAGTCAAGGATCATGTTGTGCCAGTTTGTGGTACTTCCTACGCACACTCCCTTATCTGTATTTAGTAGACATTGTCCCCAGATCTCATGTATTTGTCATGTACGGAGCATTTCCGACCTCCCCCAAAAATAAAATGAAATATAGCTTGACAAAAATGTCTCAGTAGATAGGTTGAACTTGTCAAAATTGGTTGTTTGGTTGGTTGTTTGGTTGCTTGGTTGTTTGGTTGTTTGATTGGTTGTTTGGTTGGTTGGTTGTTTGGTTGTTTGGTTGTTTGTTTGGTTGTTTGTTTGTTTGTTTGTTTGTTTGTTTGGTTGGTTGGTTGGTTGGTTGGTTGGTTGGTTGGTTGGTTGGTTGGTTGGTTGGTTGGTTGGTTGGTTGGTTGGATTTCTATCCCGCCCATCTAAACCAAAGGTTTACTCAACGAGGTATCATCATAATATTTCAGACAATCATGATGCAGCAAACACAAGTGACAGACTCTGGCTGCCAGGAGATTGGCCACTTTCAGCTGAAATTGAAATTTCCTCCCCCAAAGGGTGCTGGAATCCAAAGGAGCCCAACACTCAAGATGTGTACAGTGGACCCTTGACTTACAGACGGCTTGACTTACAGACTTTTTGAGTTACAGACTTCTCTGGCCGCAAAATTTAGGTTTGACTTGCAGCCTGAGAATTGACTTACAGACCAGAAAAAAACCAAAATGGAACAAAAATGGCTTGTTACGGGATTAATCGGTTTTCAATGCACTGTAGGTCAATGGAGACTTGACCTACAGACTTTTTGACTTGAGAACCGCCTTCCAATACGGATTAAGTTCTCAAGTCAAGACCCCACTGTACTTTGTTTTGTTTTAACTGATTTTACTTTTACTTTTATTCTGCCTTGTATTGTGCTTTTCACACAGTATCCCCAAACTGCCTGGAGCAGGTTTTTTTGAGATACGGGATGTGTCAAAAGAAAGGGGAATTCAGCAAGAAAAACAGCTGTTTTCCTTCATTCCTCCCTGAGAAAAAATCATGTTCTGAAAATTCCCAGAGTTTTGTTCACAGAAAGTCAGTAACTCAGAAAATTTGAGAAAAATGATGATCATGTGGATATGACCATTTTTTTCAACCATGAAGTTGCTTATGTGAGAGCATCATTATTATCATATGCCATCCAGTCAATTCCAACTTATGGTGCCCCATTTCAGGGTTTTCAAAGTCGTGAATATTCAGAAGTAGTTTACCATTCTGTCTACTATGAAACTAATGACTAGGCATGGGAGATTTGTCTTTGTCTCTCCCTCGTGGACACAGGTGGCTGGCCCGATTAACACCAGCCTCCAGCACCCGCTGGTCCACTAACCACTTGCTGAGCAGCACATGCAGCCAGCATCATCAACGGTACTCCAATTGCAGCAGTAGCTCAGATGGCACTGCCCCACCTCCCTACTCATCCAGCCACTCCGGCAAGGGGGCACAATGACAAGTCTCCCTGCTTAGGTACCCAGTGGCCGGCAAAGCAGGGAGGCAGACTAGTGCTAGCCAAGCTGCTGCCACAATTGGCACACTGTTGACAATGCCAGCTATGCATGCCACACAGCAAGCAGTAAGTAGACCAGTGTGTTCTGGGGGAAGCACACCCAGATGAATCTCTCATGTCTACAAAAGATGCTTAAGCTTCAGGATACCTAACCCCAGAGGTGCCCCAGAAGTGACTTTTGTCTACATTTTTTTTTAAAAAATTGTGGTGTTCTGTTGTGGAACAACCCCATTTAAGAAAAAATGGTTCCTGACTCTGGGCAGAGCACAGCTGATAAATAAAGCTAAAGGCAGACCCAGGGAACTTGCGAACAGGAGAGCAAACAGGGAGTTCGCAGGAGGAGGCCAAGAGGGAACCACCAAACAATTTTATTATGTTCCTTGGACATATGTACAACTACATTTAAACTAACTGAACAAGAGTGGCAGGTATCCTAAACAAACAGTTGACAGGAAAAAAGCCAGAAGGGATTACGGAGTGTGGAGACAACTCAGTTGTGGTTACCTGCAAAGTTTGTGCTATGTTTGTCTTTCTTCCTAAGTGCAAAATGCAATATACATGTAACAAGTGTAAACTGGTGGCACTGTTAGAAGAGAAAATCAGGGACCTGGAACAGGTCTCAAGGCTATAATGGAAGATGAAGCCTACATTGATAGAACTCTTGAGCAGCAGCAGCTGTCAGAGGGGGTACTGCTGATGGAAGAAATCCAAAACATTGCAGTGGAGGAAAATGCTGTAGAAGCTACAAACATAGATGAAGAACCACCTTGGAAAAGAATCACAGTTATGAGCAAAAGAAGGAGAAGACACTCTTTCCCGGTGGAACTACAAAACCACTTTCAGCTACTTGAAGAAGAGTCTGTCAGACAGGATGCAGAGGAGACCCCACAGGAGGACATGAGTACAGCTGAAGTGCCGCAGAATACATGACTGGACCCACACCCTACAAAAAGAAGAGAGTAGTTGTAGTAGGGGACTCCCTACTTTGTGGAATTGAGACCGAAATTTGCTGTGAGGATCCATGGACTTGCCAGGTATGCTGTCTCCCTCGAGGACAGATAAGGGATGTGATGGAAGGATTGCCATCACTAATAAAACCTACAGACACATATCCCTTTCTTCTTGTCCATGTGGGAACAAACTACACAGCCAAGAGGAGCTAACGAGAAATCACGTCTGACTTTGAAGCTCTGGGAAGGAAACTCAAGAACTTTGGGGCCCAGATAATTTTTTCTTCCATCCTACTGCTGATCAGAAGAGGAATTAAAAGAGAAAGGAAGATCCTTTGGGTGAATGACTGGCTACAAAGGTGCTGTCAATGAGAAGGATTTGATTTTTGGGACCATGGGCTAAGCTTCCTGGAAGAAGGACTGCTAGCAAGAGACGTCTTGCATCTAACAAGGACTGGGAACAATGTGTTTGCCCACAACATGAACTTCATCAAGAGGGCTTTAAACTGAATTGGAAGGGGGAGGGAGATGCAAGCACAGAGTTAAGGGTAGACGAAGCCTTGGACACAGTGGTTACCTGAACATCATTGCTAGTTGTGAATGGGCTTTTATAATAGTTCCAGCTTCAGGGCCTCCAAAAATGCATGTCTGCCACTGTATTTCCTTCTTCTGGTGCTTCCCTGGTACTGCAGCTTCCCCAAGATTACAGAAGCTGGCTCTTCTCCCAGCAGACATAGTGGTAAACTGAACTCCCAAGCTCTAGTTCCACAGCTAGATACTTATACCCTTGAGGGAAAATGCTGTGTAATTATACAGAGGATACATTTCAAATGAAATTGGCAAAATTACCAGGAGGAGTTATTTTAGGCTATATATACTGAATGTGTACAATGAACAAAACACATTTTTATACTGATGAGATTTTAATTAGACACATTTCCCGTTAGCTAAGATTGAGAGTTAGATTTCATCTTTGCATTTTATTGATTGATTGATTGATTGATTGATTGATTGATTGATTGATTGATTGATTGATTGATTGATTGATTGATTGATTGATTGATTGATTGATTGATTGATTGATTGGAAATATGATATGGTGATAAAAAATAATGAGTGAAGAGAACTATTAGTAGGAAAAGTTTCATTGTATCTGGGGATATGCTAAGTAACATCTGAACAAAGAAAAAGGATTCTCCCCGCTTTGCAACCCCATCTTTGCTGATTCCTTTCGTGCTGGTAAACCCACACAGAGACAGAGTGAGTGTTTATATACCAGAGAGATGTTTCTTTTAAATATTTATAGGGTGCAAACTCCAGAGGAACTTAAAGAAGGCTATGTGAATTCATCATGAAGTCTCATATTTTATGGAAATACTGTATCTCAATACCAAGTCGGCTCCTTCATGGATTGCTGCCTTGTTGTGGCGAAGGGGCTTGAGTAACTCAGAGAAGCTATGGGCTATGCCGTGCAGGGACACCCAAGACGGACAGGACATAGTGGAGAGTTCCGACTAAACGCAATCCACCTGGAGTAGGAAATGGCAAGCCACTCCAGTATCTTTGCCAAGAACGCCCCATGATCAGAAACAAAAGGCTAAAAGATATGACGCTGGAAGATGGGCCCCTCAGGTCGGAAGGCGTCCAACATGCTACTGAGGAAGAGCGGAGGACAAGTACAAGTAGCTCCAGAGCTAATGAAGTGGTTGGGCCAAAGCCGAAAGGACGCTCAGCTGTGGACGTGCCTGGAAGTGAAAGGAAAATCCAATGCTGCAAAGAAAAATACTGCATAGGAACCTGGAATGTAAGATCTATGAACGTTGGGAAGCTGGAGGTGGTCAAACAGGAGATGGCAAGAATAAACATCGACATCCTGGGCATCAGTGAACTAAAATGGACAGGAATGGGAGAATTCAGCTCAGATGATTATCATATCTACTATTGTGGGCAAGAATCCCGTAGAAGGAATGGAGTAGCCCTCATAGTCAACAAAAGAGTGGGAAAAGCTGTAATGGGATACAATCTCAAAAATGATAGAATGATGTCAATACGAATCCAAGGCAGACCATTCAACATCACAATAATCCAAGTTTATGCACCAACCAGCATTGCTGAGGAGACTGAAATTGAACAATTCTATGAAGATTTACAACACCTTCTAGAACTGACACCAAAGAAAGATGTTCTTCTCATTCTAGGGGACTGGAATGCTAAAGTAGGGAGCCAAGAGATAAAAGGAACAACAGGGAAGTTTGGCCTTGGAGTTCAGAACGAAGCAGGACAAAGGCTAATAGAGTTTTGTCAAGAGAATAAGCTGGTCATCACAAACACTCTTTTCCAACAACACAAGAGGCAACTCTATACATGGAAATCACCAGATGGGCAATATCGAAATCAGATTGATTATATTCTCTGCAGCCAAAGATGGAGAAGCTCTATACAGTCAGCAAAAACAAGACCTGGAGCTGACTGCGGTTCTGATCATCAGCTTCTCATAGCAAAATTCAAGCTTAGACTGAAGAGATTAGGAAAAACCACTGGGCCACTCAGGTATAATCTAAACCAAATCCCTTATGAATACACAGTGGAAGTAAAGAACAGATTTAAGGAACTAGATTTGGTGGACAGAGTGCCTGAAGAACTTTGGATAGAGGCTCGTAACATTGTCCAGGAGGCAGCAACGAAAACCATCCCAAAGAAAAGGAAACGCAAGAAAGCAAAGTGGCTGTCCAACGAGGCCTTAGAAATAGCAGAGAGGAGAAGGGAAGCAAAATGCAAGGGAGATAGGGAAAGTTACAGAAACCTGAATGCAGACTTCCAAAGAATAGCAAGGAGAGCTTTCTATTCCCACCCACATTCACTTTTTAAGGTTCCCAAGGGCTCCCTTTTGCCCTGGGAGAGGCTTTTGGAGACTATGGATGCAAGAGGAGCCTTTAAAAGTAAACAAATTGCTATTGGATCACATTGCCAGGATGGCATTTTTTTTCATACCTCCTGCAGTTTGCAAATTAGCCCGCTATGTGTTGTGATTGGTTCCCAGGAGTTATGGACAGGTTTCATTTGCAAATATGGTTTCCAAACATTAAAGTGTGCTGAAATCACCTCTCTGGAATACAGAATGAATTTTAATGATATTCTATCTGTAATAAAAACTCTTGCCAAGTTACTGCAAATTACAGTGAGGTCATAGAATTGTAGAACTAGCTTCAGAATTGTAGAACTGACAATTATGGACTCGGTGACAAGTGTCATCATGTCCAACCCCTAACATTGCAATAAATCCATAGCCAAAGCATTCCTGACAGGGGGACATCCAATGTCTGCTTAAAAATATCTAGTGAAGGAGAGTCCACCACCTTCCAAAACAGTCAAGTCAATTGTCAAATGGCTCTCACTGATAGAAAGTTCTTCCTAATGTTTGGTCAACATCTTTCTGAGAACTTGAATCCATTATTTCTAGTCCTATCCTGTTGAGTTGCCAAAAAAAAAGAAAAAGAAAAAAAAAGAAAAAACCTTGTTCCACCCTCCACATGACGGTTATTCAAATACTTGGAGATGGTTATTTATTTATTTATTACATTTGTACCCCACCCATCCAGAAAGAAGTCTACTCTAGGCAGCTAACAATAATAGATAAAATAAAAACAATATAATAATATAAAAAACAACAGTAATAATAGAGTTTAAGAGAAAAATAATCAGGTGATGACAGGAGGGAAAGCCTGCCTAAAGAGCCAGGTCTTAAGTTTGCTCTTAAAAACATCCAGCAAGGAAGCCAGACAGATCTCTGCAGGCAGACTGTTCCAAAGGTGAGGTGCCACTGCCAAGAAGGCCCAGTTTCTTGTTCTTTCTCTCTGGGCCTCCCTCGGTGATAGGCCTCTCAACTGCCTTCCTGGCTAGAATGAGTGATTCGGGTAGATCTAGGTGGGAGGAGGCATTCCGCTAGATATCGAGGTCCTGAACCGTTTAGGGCTTTATATGTCATCATTAACACTTTGAAATCAATGTGGAAATGAATGGGCAGCCAATACAAGGTAGCCAGAGTGGGGGAAATATGCTGATATTTTGAGAAGTCTGGCTGCCGCATTCTACACCATTTGAAGTTTCCGCAAAGGTAGCCCCATGTAGAGTGCATTGCAGTATTCTAATCCTGAAAGTACAAATGCATGGACCAGGGTGGTGAGCGCCCCAACATCAAGATAGGCACGCAGCTGGGCAATCCACCACAGATGGAAATAGGCGGAGCGGACCACTGATGTCACCTGGGTTTCCATGGTGAGCACCAGATCCAGATGGACCCCCAAGCTGTGAACCTCACTCTTCGCAGTGAGAGTCACTCCTCCAAAAGAGAGGGAGTTTCCCAAACCACCAATAGAGGGGCCACCCACCCTCAGGACCTCTGTTTTGTTCGGGTACAGCCTCAGTCCATTCTCCTGCATCCATTGCTGCACAGCCTCCAGGCAGCGCTGAAGGGACGGAATGGCGTCTACTGTGGTTGGAGAAAAGGAGATGTAGAGTTGGGTGTCATCAGCGTACTGATGGAATGAAGCCACACACACCCTGATGACACCACCCAGTGGCCTCATATAGATATTAAACAGCATTGGGGAGATAATCAAGCCCTGCAGAACCCCACAATTGAGACTCCATGGGGCCGAAACACACTCCCCAAGCTGTACTCTCTGAGGATGGTCCTCCATGAAGGATTGGAGCCAGGCAAGTGCCAGACCACCGATTCCCAGCTCAGAGAGCCTCCCCAGCAGGATACCATGGTTGACGGTATTGAAGACAGCTGAGATATCGAGGAGGACAAATAAAGACATTTTGCCCCTGTTGCCCTCCCTCAGCAGGTCATCAAACAGGGCGACCAATGCCATTTCCGTACCAAGGTACAGCCTGAAGCCCAACTGGAATGGATCCAGGGCATTGGTTTCATCCAAAAGAGCCTGGAGCTGGTCAGCCACCACCTTCTCTACCACTTTGCTGAGGGAAGAAACATTGGCAACGGGCCTATAATTGCCAATGTTGTCCACCGCCAAACTTGGTTTCTTCCTTATGGGCCTAATGAGTGTCTCCTTGAAAGCAAGGTGAACCTTGCCCTCCTGGAGAGACCAATTAATTATTCCTGTGACCCATTCAGTTGTCACAGGTCTGGCTGCTTTGATTAGCCAGGCCGGGCAAGGGTCAAGGGAGGAGGTGGTGGCACGACAGCAGTCAAGTGCTTTGTCCACCATCTCTGGCGTCACAGGCTGAAAGAGTTTGAGTCTCATCGGGCAAGGTGGAGTGCTGGACGTTTCTGCTTGATCTACTGTGTTCAAAAAAGGAGAGAGCTCCTGGTGGATGGCCTCCACTTTAGATTTTTTAAATGCTGCGAATTGGTCAGGTGAAATACTAGTAGGAGGCCTATCACTTAGATGAATTCCGGATAGATCATGGACTATACAGAAAAGTTCTGCCTGCTGATTTGAAGCTTCATTTATCCAGACAACGAAGTGAGATCATCTGGCAGCCCTGGTTAGTCACGATCCTGACAGCTTTCCAATGGTATTCCGTCGGGTTCCATCTCCAATTGCACTCTAGCCTTCTCCTGCTTTGCTTCATAATTCTTCATAGTTATCATATCACCTTTCAGCTTGTTCTTCTCTTGGTTAAACATGCCAAGTTTCCTCAACCTCTCTGGTTGTTCTCCTCTGGACAGGTTTCAGCTTTCCAATATCTTCCTTAAATTGTAGTGCCAAGAAATTGACACAAAAGGAGCCTCAAAAGGAACATACCTATAAGAGCAATTCCTCAGTGAGAAGATTGAGACAGAAATAGAAACACTGAGATTGTGGAGATGCATCTAAATCAAACATATTTTGTTTATTGTTTATTTCTCTTACATACAGTATTTCTATTCATCCTCTTTTATATCAAGCTGACCCAGCCATGTATGCAGCTGTTCATAAATAATTCAATTGTTCAAAACACACTGAAACAAACAAACAAAAATGCAATTAAAATAATAACACATTGAAATTTATGCCCATATAAGAACATTTCACCATGTTTCCTCCATGGTCTTATCATCGATTCAATCAAGGTTGGCTGTTGTTGTAAACCTTGGTAACTTCCTTGCATCTGTTCACAATAAATATATGAAGTCAACATTCTCAGTGACCAAAACTATCTTAATCCAAATGCACTCTTAAACTTGTATACAAGAAAAAGGAAATAAGATTTTAACTGATGCCCTCATGTGTGATCTCTCCAAGCACTATACAAAATGTCCTCAAAGGCCTACATATTGTCTGATTATCACAGCTTGATAAAAATTGCACAGTTCTTGACCAAGTGGAAGAAAAGAAAAGGGTGAGGCTTTTGGGCACAGCAACAGAGAGCATCTTTTTAAATTCATGGCCCTCTGGAAATTCCTGGTCTTTTAACTCTCAGGAAAACCAGAAGTAGATTATGGGAGTCTCAGTCTAAAAACATCTGGTACCAATTGCCCAACCCTGCAAAACCACAATTTTGAATGCATTTTCAAGGACACAGGAAATATTTCATGAGTGTTCATGAAAAAAAAAATACCCACAGCCAAAGTATAGGCCATTTAATGACTTGATGCATCAGAACCAGATAATATATCCAACATCCTTTGCTGCCTGAGGTAAAAACAATATCCCCATCCACCTATGTAGTACTACATATACAATCTGATCAAATTCTGCTACAATTTCTTCAAATTGCAGCAGAAGACAGTTGTAGAACCCCAGGGTCATCAGCAGAGTTTCGGGTTTATGCTTCATGTCTCAGATGTTACCTGGAGTTATATAAGAAATATGCTTTTAACACTGCAGTGTGTTAAAATAACAGTTAAATATCATTTAACTTCTACACAGCTATCTCATCAGAGAACTTGATAGGAGATAGTCTATTGTATCAAAAGAGAAGAGCATATTTCTATTTTGTGTGTGTGTATGGTTCATCTATTTTAAATACTTATTGTGAAGACAGAATAATTTTTATTGGTGAGATTTTAATTAATCACAGTTTGGTGTTGGTAGTGAAGCATCAATACCACATGCCTTCAACATTCTCTGCCACACCTATTGACATTTACTTTCTAAGAAATGCTATTTGTTGTAGTTGGTGAGTCGTGTCCGACTCTTCATGACCCCATGGACCAGAGCATGCCAGACCCTCCTGTCTTCCTTACCAAGGTTCATAGATCTTACATTCCAGGTTCCTATGCAGTATTTTTCTTTGCAGCATCAGACTTTCCTTTCACTTCCAGGCACGTCCACACCTGAGCGTCCTTTCGGCTTTGGCCCAACCACTTCATTAGCTCTGGAGCTACTTGTACTTGTCCTCCACTCTTCCTCAGTAGCATGTTGGACGGCTTCCAACCTGAGGGTCCCATCTTTAGTGCCATAACTTTCAACCTTTTGTTTCTGTCCATGTAGTATTCTTGGCAAAGATACTGGAGTGGCTTGCCGGTTCCTGCTCCAGGTGGATCGTGTTTAGTCAGATCTCTCCACCATGACCTCTCCGTCTTGGGTGTCCGTGCGTGGCATAGCCCATAGCTTCTCTGAATTACTCAAGCCCCTTCACTACAACAAGATAGCTATCCGTGAAAGGGAAATGCTATCAAACAAACTAAAATTTGAAGACAAGGAAGCATATAATGTAAGAGAAGCTAAGGTGCCAGGAAAACAGATTTAAATTCAGTGGGTGCATCTTAGAAAAGTAGCCTCTAGAAGATGCAGTTGTCAGAGAAAAAGCCCTGTCCCCAAGCAGAGGAGCATCATTCTGAGTTGTATATGTATCAGGAAGCATTTTTGTTTAAATTCTCTCTTTATGAGAGTAGATGTTGTAGTCTCTCACAGCAAAACCAACTAAGGGTGCGACTAGACTGCCCAGTTATCCCAGCTTGGATCAGCTCACAGTTCAGTTTTTGGTTTGTGCCTGGGGGGGGCTATCTGCTCCTGTTGCAACACTGCCATTATTGCATGGTCACTATAGCTGCCCGCCACTGCCCTGCCCCAGCCACTGCCCCACAGCTTTCCTGCAGGGTAGTTCTGAAAATACCCTGGGGAGAGGAACTTAGGGAGTTCAATCAGTTGAATTCCATAGCATAGACAGTCACAGAGTTATACTATCCTGCCCTGAGTGCTTTTCTGCACTGGATCAAAATCCTAAAATCTTTTTGTGCTCTTTTGAGTAATGCAAAGTTATGTTTCCAGCATGTCAGAAAGTTTCTCATAATAGCCAATGTTGTTCTTATCAGTTTTAAAGTCAACCTTCATGACCATGTTGTAATCACTCTGAGAAAGTGAAGTATGGGTTTGTTGCTGATCCACAGTTGACATCCAGAGAGAATCCAAGAAACACATTTTATTACTCAGTAAAGCTGTTCTAATAGTGCTGTTAGAGGTTTACTGTTGAACCAATATATGCTCTTGATCAGCATTCCATGATTCGTGATTTCCTAAAGTTTAATATGTAGGATTTTTTTTTTGGTTGGTCGGTCGGTCGGTTGGTTGGTCGGTGGCATCTTTCTCTTCATCCTATCAGTAACTCCTTCATTTTTTGTCCAGTGACAAAGGGTATCTGTTTCTTTGTTCAACTAGATCAAAGCACTGCCTGGCTGATGTATTCCACTGAATTGTGACTTCTGCATCAGATGGTGGTGCTTCTACAAGCTGTGATATGTTGCAAACACTACTCCTATTTATTGACAAATGCCATCAAGTTATTTCTGATTGAAACACCTCCAGATGGTCCCAGTGTCAGGATGTAAAGCATGGGTTCCCAGCTAGGGGGTCATGATCCCCAAGGGGGTCTGAAGAATTTTCTGAGCAGGTCTCTGCAGTTATTTTTAGTTGCAATTATTTTTACATTTATTAATACACCTTGATAAACACAATGCTGTTATTTTCATCCTCTTGGCCCACAGGTAAATTTAATATGAACTGGAATTGCAGGCAACTTAGAGTTCTTAGTGATTTCTGTATCCCTTTGGGACACATTTTTCTTTTATGCATGTGCATCACTCCTATCTCATCTAAAGGAGTCGCTCTCACTTCTTTCTCTCTGTTCCTCTACCTCTACTTTTGGAGGATTGACATCATCCATTTGGACTCAAGAGGCTTGATTGAGGTGACCATGTGGTGCACTCTGAGAATGTTGAAGTTCAAGATGGTGGCAGGACTGAAGAGTTGTTTCTGCCACAACAGTAGCACCTTTTGCTCCACCTGATTTTTTCTTTCCCTGTACAAATAAAAAGCCTTGGCTTAGAATACATTTTCTACCAATGTAATGATTTTTGCAGCTGATCTTGCAACCTTCTCACTGCAGTAATTGCACAGAATATTTGCTTATATGGGTAACAAGCCACATCCCAAGATGGGTTAGCCTTCAAACAACTTCAAAGGAAATGCAAATTAAATGCAGCAAAAGCACCTAAAGATCTCTTGGATGCACTGGGTTCCAGAGCCTCATCTTACCATTGTTCACGTGTGAACGCCTCAGCATCTCATTATGTTAATTGTTCTTAAAAATAGCAGAAATGTTGATTGATCATTCTACAATTTATTCAGTGGATCTACTCTAGTTGGTACTAGCCATTGGATGTAAGGTCTGAACAAAATTAATGTGGGAGAAAGCAAATTTAGTAGTTTCCTATTCTGTCATAGAGGAAGATCCATTTTAAGTCGTGGGAATGGTATGATTCCTGTCACTCTATTCCACACCATTCCAACAACACAGAAATCTGTAAATGACACAGATATGTCAAGACCATATTATTAGAACCATGCCAGCTTTGAAGCCTTAATCCAGCCTTTGAGATTATCATTGTGCAGCACAAGAAAAACATGCAGGCAAACAGCAGCTATGCCCTGCCCCAAGGGCAGATGGCAGACTGAGTGGTACAGCACTCCCAGATTTAGAGGGTAGGGGACAACCCTGCGCTAGTTGTGAGCCACCTATGCCACTTCCATATTATAAAAATTAGATTATTTCCCCACATGTTTGACAAGGATGTGAAACCTTGGACTGACATGGAATTTTGTTTCTCATCTTAGGTAATAACCTCTCATGGCTCTTGTGAGAGTTCAACCCCCACCCTTTTTTAAGAGGTTTTGAGTGAATGATTGAAAATGACTGTTGCAAGAGCAGAATTCTCTTAAAACCAATAGGTTCCATTATTTCAGATGTATTAGAATCGTGACAAGACAGTTGGAATCATCACTTTGCTCTTCTTTTCCCTCCCTCAGTTGCTTGCTATCATAACAAAATCTCATTTACAGCAGGATCCATTTTAGCTTGTGAAAGGAAACAGGCTTCAAAGTCAACAGGATCCCAGAACAGGATAGGTTTGCTCAGAAAAGACCAGCTACTGCCAATAGACTGCACATCGCAGGGAAATGCAGGTCAATTTTATTTCAGAGTTATTAAGCCATTATCAAATGACTTCCAGACATCAGCTGAGATCATCTTTTCTGAATCCATTGCAACATCATGATTCACTTACCATCTAAAAGGAAAAATAAATAAACAAAAACAGAACGGATGATGCAAGCCCCATGTTTTGTTCTGTTTCTGATTTTGTTTTTTGTTATTTTTTTGTTTTTCATTTGGACAGATTGTAAAAGCTTCTCTTAATCTCTAGGAGTTCAGAATGCGCATTAGGATGACAAAGGAGTTTTACTGAAGGAACACAGCATATGCCCTTTTTAACTCAAACAAATTCAAAGCTGTTGAACAAAGAGCTTTTAATTTATGTCATATGCAAAGCAGTGAATATATTGCTGGTATAATCACTGTGATATGGTGGGTATGATTATACAGAGAGCTAGAATTTTCATTAATCCACAGCTCAGCTTCGAGGTGCTTTTTCCCCAAGAGCAAAATGTCATTGCAATCTTGTTCACTGGTGCTTTAGCTTCAACAGTGTTGTTAACTTCACGGGATGTTGACATTTAGAAGGTCTTTGGGCCTTCACGCAATAGGGAATAAAAGAACGACAAGATTATCAAATCCTTATCCTTGCCCCAGGATAGGATGCTGAACATTCTACAGAGTGTAAGATGAACCAACCCATCTAGAAAACAGTCTACCATAAATAGGAATGGGCATAAATATGCCTGAGGATTGGATTCCTCCAGATACATAGAAATTGGATTTTGATTCCCAGCCTTTCCTTGACTCTATAACTGCCAATTTCCAACATTCTGCCAGAGCTCATCTCACGTTGGGAGAGGGTCCTCTAAAAATGTCTTGGAGTGAGGCCCGCCACTTGCTCACTACACCTATGTGCCAAGCCATTCCATTTGTTCACCCAGCTATGGGTTTTTCTGGTGGCAGTGTGTGCATCTGGAAAGCTTGCTGCCAAGCTGTTCACATCCAACCACACCTTTCATAAGGCTATGGCCAAAGGACTAAATTTCTAGAAGGTCCAATGGGAGCACAGAAGAGCCACAAGTTCTGTGAAGACGGTGGAAGCCACTGCTAGCCATTTTGTATCGTCATCCTCTAGCATGACAAATGGAATGGTAGAAGTATGCAGATGAAGGGATGGAGATACACAAAGTATTGAGTTTTCTGGGGCATAATGGACATAGTAAACATGTGCAGAGTGGTTCCTTAGGATAGTAGGCTAATTTACCCTAGTTCTACCTGCATAAACAGGGGACAGGCATCTCCTGGAGGCCTGAGGGCTTATACATGCTCATCTCTGGACTTTTTGGAGCCATATTCATTGCCAGCCCACACAGAAATATTTTTCTTTGGGGGAAAAAAGAATCCTTTTTCAAAATGTATAAAGCCCCTTCATGTTCCCCAGTAGCCTTTAAGAAAACAAGTTCAAAGGTACTGAGGGCAAAATTATCTCCTGCACCCCCCCAAGACACAAAATTACCTCCCACATCCCCAAGGATGTTTCAGAACATTTTGGGGGGTTCTGAAAGCCTCTAGTGGTTTGAGGGGCTTAATTTAGGCCCCTGGGATCACATGTGGCCCACATGCTAAGCTTCATCCATCTCTGAAATCCACAGTCCACTCCAGGTTGAACTGGGAATTAGAGAGATGTGGGGAGGGGGGCTGGAAATCAGAAATTTATGGAGATACACATTCTCAATAAAATAGGCTTACTGCCAACTATGTAAGTGAGTGGCTTCCATTCATTTGTTTGTGGAGAAATAAATAACTACAACTGGAGACAAAATTGTAGTGGGAACAAAAGCCTCCCCTTCCCAAACAGTAGACAAATCCGTAGACCCCGTGGGAGAATCTTTCCCTCCGAACTTCAGCTCATACCACTCATTCTTTTCAGGCTCTACTCTCACAGGTGGCCACTTCAAGGGTGGCAAAGAAGAGCTTTACTAGCTGAGTACTTTAACCATCTGGATGAAGAGCCAGAGGTTGGGAATTCAATTCCCCACTGTGCCTCCCTGACAGGGCCTGGACTTGATAATCCATAGGGTCCCTTCCAGTCCTGCAGTTCTGTTGTTGTTGTTGTTGTTGTTGTTGTTGTTGTTGTTGTTGTTGTTGTTGTTGTTGCTGCTGCTGCTGCTGCTGCTGCTGCTGCTGCTGCTGCTGCTGTTGTTATTATACACTAGAGACAGTCAAAATTATAAAAATATTGACTGGTATTGTATAACAGATACAAGTTTTAACCAAAAACCTAAGTATCTGTTAAATGTATGCTGTTCCTAATATTGCTGTTTTTTTGTCGCTCTGATAGTGTGATTTCTGAAATCTGCAACTGCTTATAGTACTGTGTGAAATTTCTTGATATTGTTCCCGAAGCCCCAATGATTATGGGGAACACTGAAGTGTGTTTCTTCCCGTGGTGAGATGTTTCGATTTCCAGGTCTCTGTACTTCGTTAGTTTTTCCAATTCTTTATTTTCAACTCTGCCATCCCCTGGAATGTTAATGTTAATGATCTTGACATTTATTCATTCTATTACTACTATGTCTGGTGTGTTATGTTCAAGGTGTCTGTCTGTTTGGATCTGGAAATCCCACAAGATCTTAACTTTCTCATTGTCTGACACCTTTTCTACCTGATGTTTCCACAGGTTTTTGGAAGCTGGCACGTTACATTTTTTTTGCATAATGATCAGTGCACTAACATCGGTACTCTATCATGTCTAACTTTGTTGTTGTTGTTGTTGTTGTTGTTGTTGTTGTTGTTGTTGTTGTTGTTGTTGTTGTTGTTGTTGTTGTTGTTGTTGTTGTTGTTGTAGTATAAAATCAAGCATTCTTGCTTGTGGGCCCTTATTGGAATGTGCTCCTGCTAGAGCTGTGCCAGGCTCATTTCCCTCCCAATTTTCAAGGGGATGCTGAAGGCTCTACTCTTTAGAGAAGTGTTCAAGGACATCCTCCCCTGAACAAATCTATAAGTGAATCACACAATCCTGCCATCATTTAGGTTTCAGTTAGTTTGTTTTGCCATTTTAATTTGTAATTGTGTTTTTTTTTAGCTTAATCTTAGGTTTGCGGGGTGAGTTAATGAGTTAATTCTTTGTTCTTGAATTGCAAATTGCCTAGAATAGTGCCAGACACTAAGTCAGGTGGTATATAAATATTCAAAATGAATGAATAAAGGGAAATTCTAATACAAATATACATGCCCTTTCTCAGGCTTGCTCAAATTAAAATATTAAAGAGATATTTGCAAGTATAAAGAACTCATATTTAATATTCTAATCCAAAGTTCCAAATTCAAACCCAGATTTGAAATGTGACTTTCTATGTTCAGAATTGGAAGTCTGGAGAATTTTAACTTTGTAATTATCTCAATCAATCAAAATTAGTTAAAATAAGAGCAAAGACTTTCCTATAAGAATAGTCATGTCCGCAACTCCAGCTGTTAGTAAAAATGGAATGGCCCAGAGAGAAAGTGGAGAAAAACTCCAGGAGGCAGTGGAAGACAGGAGGGCCTGGTGTGCTCTGATCCATGGGGTCACGAAGAGTTGGACATGACTTTTAATGACTAAACAACAAGAGAGAAAATGGGGAAAAAATGAGAAGAGAAAACCTTCTTCTTCCCATGATTTTCCTTGGGAAAATTAAGATTGCCAAATTGCTCCATTTCCTAAAGCCCTTCACGCCTCTGTCTTTTATGTATTTAAGGGCAGGACTTGCCTTATTTATGCGAAATGAATCAGAAGCACATCTTTATGCTTAAAATGCACTGTCAACTTGCTTAAAGCTTAATTCTACAGACATTCCCTCTTTTAAATTCAGTTAAGGTCTAAGAGCTCACATTATTACTGTCAAAATGTTAATATCGGAGGTCTGGAAATGTAATAACACAATGCAGTAAATGTTTTTTTTATCTATATTGATTTTACAGATGAGCCTGGATAGAAAAATCATATGGCTCTTACATATAGTAAGAGCCATATGTACCGCCCACCCTGCTGCGTACCAACAGTCTCCCTGCCTGAGCTGACAGAGGTAGTCTCGGACCTGATGTTGAGGACTCCCAGGCTGTTGGTGCTGGGGGACTTCAACATCCATGCCGAGGCTGCCTTGACTGGGGCGGCTCAGGACTTCATGGCCACCATGACAACCATGGGGCTGTCTCAATGTGTCATCGGTCCGACGCATGAGAAGGGCCACACCTTGGACCTGGTTTTCTCAACGGGACTGGAAGATGGTGGTTTGGATGTGGAGGGGCTGGTCGTGACCCCATTGTCATGGTCAGACCACTTCCTGGTCAAGTTCAGTCTATTAGCGTCTTCTTCCCTCTGCAAGGGTGGGGGATCTATTAAGATGATCCGCCCTCGGAGACTAATGGATCCAGATGGATTCCTGAATGCTCTGGGGGATTATCCGTCTGATATGGTCGGCGCTCCTGTCGAAGCTCAGGTCACCCTATGGAATAGGGAGATGACCCGGGCGGTTGACACGATTGCGCCTAAGCGTCCTCTCCCTGCTCGCCGAGCCCAGACAGCTCCCTGGTATACTTCTGAACTGCGGGCGATGAAGCGAGAGGGGAGACGGCTGGAGCGCAGGTGGAGGAAATCCCGCTGGGATTCCGATCGAACACGACTTAGAGCCCATTATCGGGCCTATTTCGTGGCAATACGGCTGGCGAAACGGCAATATTTCTCCAGCCGTATTGCTTCCTCAGAATGTCGTCCAGCAGAGCTGTTTCGGGTGGTCCGGGATCTTCTTCAACCGGGAAATCCGGTGGAGGTCCCGGACTGCTCATCAGCTCGCTGTGATGAGTTTGCCATACATTTTGAGGGAAAAATCGCTCAGATTCGCAGTGGGTTGGACTCCACAGTTACTGCAGAATCAGAGGATGTGTCCAGTGCGCCGTGCTTAGGTCCAGTATTAATGGATGAGTTTCAATTGTTGAGACCTGATGATGTGGACAGGGTGCTTGGATCTGTCCGTTCTACCACCACTCCGCTCGACCCTTGCCCATCCTGGCTAATTGGAAGATCAGCCAGGGGGGTTCGCACCTGGGTCCAGGAGGCCGTGAATGCCTCTCTGAGAGAGGGAGTGGTCCCTACCGCCTTGAAAGAGGCGGTGATTCGACCACTCCTTAAAAAGCCTAACCTGGACCCAAGGCTGGTGGTCAACTACCGACCAGTGGCAAACCTCCCTTATTTGGGCAAGGTGTTGGAGCGGGTTGTGGCCGGGCAACTCCAGGCGCTGCTGGATGAAACGGATTTTCTGGATCCATTTCAATCGGGTTTCAGGCCGGGTTTTGGTACAGAGACTGCCTTGGTCGCCCTGTACGATGACCTTTGCCGGGAGAGAGACAGGGGGAGTGTGACCCTGTTGATACTCCTGGACCTCTCAGCGGCTTTCGACACCATCGACCATGGTGTCCTTCTGGATAGGCTGGCTGGGTTGGGAGTTGGGGGCACTGTTTTACAGTGGTTCCGCTCCTTCCTGGCTGACCGTGTCCAGAGGGTGGTGCTGGGGGACAGTTGCTCTGCCCCATGGCATTTATGTCATGGGGTTCCTCAGGGCTCAATACTGTCCCCCATGCTGTTCAACATCTACATGAAACCGCTGGGAGAGGTCATCAGGAGGTTTGGGCTGAGGAGTCAGCAATATGCTGACGATACTCAGCTCTACCTCTCGTTTTCCACCAATCCAGGTGAGGCAGTTTCTGTGCTGAACTCGTGTCTGGACCTGATAATGGACTGGATGAGGGTTAATAAATTGAAACTCAATCCAGACAAGACGGAAGTGCTGTTAGTGGGTGCTTCGCCGGACAGGCTGGAGGGCCATTTCCCTGCCCTGAATGGGGTTGCACTCCCCCTAAGGGACAGGGTCCGCAGCTTGGGGGTGCTCCTGGACCCCAGTCTAACACTGGAAGCCCAGGTGGACTCGGTGGCCAGGGGCGCCTTCCTTCAGCTGCGGAAATTATACCAGCTACGGCCCTACCTGGACGAGCGGAGTCTCATGACAGTCACACATGCACTGGTAACATCCCGCATAGATTACTGCAATGCGCTTTACGTGGGGCTGCCTTTGAAGACGGTCCGGCGATTGCAACTGGTCCAGAATCGAGCTGCGCGGCTGGTGAGTGGTGCAGCTGCCACGGAACATATCAAGCCGATTCTGTATAAGTTACATTGGCTACCAGTTGCTGCCCGGGCCCAATTCAAAGTGCTTGTTTTGACATATAAAGCCCTAAACGGCTTGGGCCCTGGATACCTGAAGGACCGCCTCCTTCCATATGAACCTACCCGGCAGTTAAGATCTAGCCAGGGGGCCCTTTTGAAAGAGCCGTCCCTTAAGGAGGTAAGAGGGACGGCTTGTAGACAAAGGGCCTTTTCGGCAGCTGCCCCCAGACTATGGAATGCCCTCCCGACTGAGATTCGTCTGGCGCCGACGCTGATGACATTTCGGCGCCAGGTCAAAACCTTCCTGTTCCAGAAGGCTTTTAACTGAAATAATATTAGCTGTGGGTCTGATGGCAATTTTAATTGTATTTTAATTGTATTTTAATTATTTTATCTTTTGCTGTATTGAATTTTAATTATTGTAAGCCGCCCAGAGACCTCTGGGTAGTTTGGGCGGCATATAAATTGAATAAATAAATAAATAAATAAATAAATAAAATATATCTCAAGTAGCCAGCCTGTCTATGAAGTCTTTAAAGCAGTAGACTAGCTTTTGTGCTATGATAGTATTCCCAGAGGTATAGCAGTGATATAGCAATATGGATTAATCACTATCTTTCAATGGCATTATGTCATTGCTAGGAGCTAGACATTCAGAAGCTGCACTTCCAGGAAGGATGAAATGGCTGATAGTGCCCGCACACAGCCAGACTGCATGGACTCTGTTTCCCAGGTCTCTTCCAGTTACACGCCTATCTTCAATATCAAGAACTGCTCACATTGGCTTCCTCCATTTTTGCTTCTGATCCTTAAATCAGTATGTGATTCTAGGGTCAGAGGCAAAAGGACACTTGCCAGCTCATCGTCTCTCCTTCCAAGACTATTTTCCCTCGTCACACACACTCATACACAGCACCATGCCCTACAAGCTCCGCCTAATTCATTTCGCCCATGAATCAAATGACAACTTTCATATTATCAAGTAATCACCTCCATATCTTAAATAGCCATCAAAAGTGAAATGCCGCAGGTGAAGGTTTGATATCTCATGGGAGAGCTTTGATCACCTGGCATTAAGCCAGAAGAACATCAGAGGACCTCTGGTGGATATTAGTCCAACATCCTGTTTACCGCTGTGGTCAAGCAAATGTTTGGATAGCTTATATCTGCTTATAAACACAACTTACTAGCTCTTATCTACAGTATAAATCTTCATGTTTGCTGGGTCTAAATGTTGGCCTTCTAGGAGTCTCATCCTAAACAATGTTGAAGACAATCACTGGTCTAGATTGATTATTTGGTGTCATAAATTTGAGCCTGATAAAAGTGAACGTGTCTTCAGGCAGCATATCTATATAGCTCTGAGACTGATGTGGGAATCATATGGCCATGGCTGGCTTTTGTAGCTCCCTGAGTCCCCCAGATGAAATTAAACATATCTTTTGTAATTGTGCCTTGTTTTAGCAAATTAAGAAGTAAATAATAAAATCACCGTGGGAATCTCCACCCCACCCCAGAACACACCAGAAGTTATATTCTAGTCACTTCTGATTTGATTTAGAAGGGTGTCCTTGTGGGAAGTCTTGCAGGCAAAAACATTTCCTCCAGTTCTCCAGGCTTGGCCACCCCTGTTTGAGGTGCTAATATTTCAAATATTTAACAAATTACACATTCTGTACTCATGACAGTTTTTCGTTTGTGGGTGGGTACTCACTAATAATGAACGTCACCTGTTCAAAAACCTTTTTTTTTCAAAAGCAGCTTCAGCTTGAAGGCAGGTTACTGAGTTCCCTAAAACTGACAGGAAAAAGAGACTTTCAATGTCACCAAGATTAACAGTTTGAAACCATCCGCGTTTTAAAATGAAATAGATAATGAGAGGAAAGTTTTCAAATGGATTGGTTAGTCAAGCCTCTGCCCCTCTTTCATTGGCAACATTTGTGAGTAAAGAACAATGGCATGTGTTTCTAGCCTTGGTCCTCTACGTTGCAAATAATACATGTTGCATATGTAATAAGAGTGTTGCTCTGCCTTTTCCACCCTCCCAGTTTCCTTGAAATAAGGTGGAAGTAGCTCACAATTCTCATCTCACCTACTACATAATGTTTCACAATACAGGAGTGAGGTGTTGATACCTTCCTCATAATATAGTTATGGACAAAATAGAGAGAGGATGTGCTAGAGATACACAATACTGGCTATAGAGTTCATCCTCACAGTGAGAATGTATGATAGCTATAGATTGTATTAGGAGCTCTATGTTAGCAGCTTTGCCCATCCATTACTTAGCGGCGCAGCATGGCCTCTCCCAATTTGAAGAGACATTTGTTCAGCAAGCCGAGGCAAAGAGGCAGTCCCAAAACCAGCAAAATCAGGGAGCTGGACAGGGGACAAATTGGATTTTTCTTCAATGTGGAAGGGATTGTCACTCTCGAATTGGCCTCCTCAGCCACACTAGATGCCATTCCAAATCCTCCATACAGAGAACGTTACCATAGTCTTTCGAGACTGAAGAATGCCTAACTAAATTTGGGCAAATAATTGTCATCACACTACATGTACAAATTAGCTCATCTCTGTGAGAATGTCTGTGTTACCACCCAACAACTGTTTGGAAAAAAGCATTTGTTTGTATTACCTTTCTACATTTCCCCCCAATCATTGGATCCTCCATCAACTCACCCAATTAAATATGTGTACAATAATCTAACAACTAAATTAGCAACCCATACATCTGATGAAGCCCACAAAACTTTATGCCAAACAACACATGTTAGTCTTTAAGGTTCCACAAGACCCTTCATCATTTTAGCTGAAACAGACTAAGATGTCCTCTCCACAGTAAGGAAATACCCCACTCTGGGGACATCCCAACAATAGCAGTACGAAGATGTTGGTATGTTCATGGAGGAGATGAAGACCTGAAACGAACTGCATGCTAAAGATTATATAATCTTATAGTGAGAAGAGGCTGAGTGTTTTTGTGGGTGGAAGAAGATAGTTGGAAAAACTGACTAAAATGCAGATTAAGTAGATATGCATTAAAAAAAATGAGGAGACAGATGGAGGAGCTTCAGAAAGAACAGCCAAGGCACAACATCATACAGGGCACGGGACCGGGAAGAATGACTTCTCAGCCAAGCTAGAGGGATAATCTGCTTTGGACTATAACTCCCAGAACCGTCCAATCAGTATGACCAATGACTATGATGGCTGGCGATTCTGAGCACTGTAGTATAAAAAAGTAATTTACTATGCTTTACATCTGGGTGTTGTGTGCCTTGAACCAAAGAGGGACAAAGATACAAGGGCTTCAATGGTTATTACACAGAAATGCAGTGATACTGAAAAAGAAGTATGTTTCTTGTTCCTTCTACCATTATTCTGATAACCCTGAAAGAACTACGAGGTCCAAGAAAGGGTAGGGAGTGTTTTTTGTGCTAACTTAAGTGAATGGCAGGTAATATTGCCCAAGCAGCTCAATTTTAGCCCTTTGCAAGCACCGAACTGAAATGGATAAGATGTTAGAAATGTGTGATTTTGTGCTAGATAATTGGAAATGCAGCCGAGTTTTGCTGGGACTTCTACTCTGTAACATGCTTAGCACAGTGATTCATCCAGCCTTGCCTATCAGTCAAAATAATACTACAGAGCTTAAAGAAACCATCCAGATAGCTCAACAATGTGATTCTTTATTTATATTTTTAAACTATGTGTTATACAGTATATGCAGACAGAATAATGAAGAGCTGGGGATCTTTACCACTATATTTTAATATCAGATGTCCCTTTCACAAAGAATAAGGAAGGTTTTTTTCCCAACCTAGTAGAAGAGTAGAGATTCTTATCTGCCTGACATCTCATCAGCATCTTAAAAACCCTGAGAATAGTTTTATTTTTAAAACTCTGAAAATCTTTATGGGGGATAATGTAGAATATTAAGTTTTATTAACAGATTATCATCAGCTAATTTATGGCTGCATATGGTATGAGATGAACTAAGAAATTCAGTGTAAGCTACTTAATAATCCTTGAGCATAGGTTGTCTGAGACGTCTAATAATGGGAGACATTGTGTGCTATCACAACGAAAAGACCATCCATTATACAGTCATTTATTTGATATTAGATTCTCGCATGTTACCAAAAACTGAAGCAATATAAAGCAAAATATAAACCTCGAATTAAAGACGTAACAGTCTAGACAGATGCTGATAACCTTCAGTTCCCTGGAGCAAGAAATGAAAGATTCACGAATGTTATGCTTACAGCAGATGCCGCTCTGCTAATAACCAGCAACATTTTGCAATATTTTCTCATGAATGAATAACTTACATTTGCTGTGAAGAATGAGATGAAGCTCCATTCCTAATGCAAACCTACCTACTTAGATTAAGCTGTATTGATTACAAAGGTGTTTATTTCTGAGCAAGCATGCACAGAATTGAACTGAAAGACTGCTGTCCTATGTACATTTATGTCTAACTAATGAACTCTAAGACTTTCTGCAAGTAAACATACAGTATATAACACTGGCCATAGTGTTATAGTTAAAGATAAAGTTTTCTGGAAAGTGCTGAAAGTATTCATTACACTAACAATGGAAGTACACCATGTCATACACCATCAAATCTGTAGTTGGGGAGGTAATGAAAATAGAAGGACAAGCGGCCTTCACTGGAAGGACAGATCTTGAAGCTGAGGCTCCAATACTTTGGCCATCTCATGAGAAGAGAAGACTCCCTGGAAAAGACGCTGATGTTAGGAAAGTGTGGAGGCAAGAGGAGAAGGGGACAACAGAGGACGAGATGGTTGGACAGTGTCATCAAGGCTACCAACATGAATTTGACCCAACTCCAGGAGGCAGTGGAAGACAGGAGGGCCTGGCGTGATCTGGTCCATGAGGTCACGAAGAGTCGGACACAACTAAATGACTAATGGACAACAAAAAATGTTCTCCATGTTTACAGGTAGAACTTCTTTCCTGATTCCTTCCAGAAATGTGATTTCATTGAAAAACAAGGCACATGCGTGGAGTTTACACCATGTATTATACTGGAAAGTGCTCAGTTTTGCCACTGCTGCCACAGCAGATTTAGCAACATGGTCTGCGCACACAGTCTGTTTAGCCAGGAACCATGTGTGCAAGCTGGATGTGGACACAGGCTAGAGGCCACCATGTGAGTGTATAGAGAGGCCAAAGCTCATTATTAAGCACTAGATTTATATGAAAAAGATCCAGTGACTGGTCTTTTCAGGAATACCAGGACCATGCCATTCATGGTGGGAGAATCCACCTCCTTTTTTAAGATTATACTCTAGATGACACCTGTAGTGTTCTCCATTTATTAGAACTATGGTTCTTGTTGTATTACGTAATGGTTTATGAATATTCAGGTTGCTGAGAGGCGGAGCCGAGAGATGCTATAAGAGGCGGAGTCAGAAGTCAGATTAAGGGAGATGGAGTTAGTTAGAGAACTGTAAGAGTCAGGCAGGAGAGAAAAGCCAGACATAGTAATAAGAGTGTGTAGTTTGGGAAATTTAGATGTGATTAACTATTGAAGATATTCATGAGTCAATCTATGTAATCAATAAACCAAAGTTTTATTTTAAAGAACTTGAAGTGTGGACCTGAATCTTTCTGAAATAAATGGTGATTTAGGGATCACCTGGTGGCAGCAAGTGTGAAAGAAGAGAGTGTTTGCCTTTGTGTGCTCTGGGGATTGAAGGTCAAGCAAAGGGGCACGAGGGTGGATGCCACAACACCCTTTCAGAGTGCAGTAGAAATGGGCATGAACCACCACTTTGACAGCTCATGTCAGTTCATTTATCTTCTGAACAGGTGTTTGGCACTTCCAAGCCCTGCCTCCTCCATCAGGCAGCAACTCAGAGGAACCACCCTGGCTTCCTGCCCTGCCTCCTCCAGTTGCTGCCTCTGAGTGGGCACTTGCCAGAGGAGGTGCGGTTGCGAAGCACCAAACACATTTTCAGCCAATAAATGAACTGGCCATCTCTAGAGTTCCATATAAAAATCAAGACAACAATAAATGTTCTACTACAGAGCTCTTACAGTCTAATTCTCTGTTTTAGAAAATTAATCAAAACTTTATCAAAGATGTGGCTCCCACACATTTCCTGAATTAGCGGAATCAGAAAATTATTTCATAATGTGATCAGCTGTTTGTGTTGGCCAGTATTATTTATTAATTTATTTATTTATTTGATATGGTCGACCATAATGGCTAGGTTTTAGCCACAAACTATTACCTTCTTCTGCTTAGTTTAGGATTTTGGAATGCCTAGATCATGTATGTATTTGAAACATTTTTATTTTGCTTTGTCCAAGAAGTGCCTAATGGTCGAATTACATATTAAGGGAGATGCACATGACCTGCTATTGCAAAGTTTTCACTCTAGACACACAGTTCTTTTAAACCTCTCTACCTGAGCAGGCATGCAAGGAAACTTCATGTTTGGTCGTTGTGGGTTTTTTGGGCTCTTTGGCCATGTTCTGAAGGTTGTTTTTCACCAGTCTCTGTGGCCGGCATCTTCAGAGGACTAGAGTAGGAACTCTGTCCATGCTCTGTCGCTGTTTGTTGGATAGTTGAGGATTTATAGCTGTGGGAACGGCTTTTGTCATTTTTCAGGAGATAGGGTGATCAGGTGTTTTTTGTTGTGACAAGGGGGAGAGAGATTATCTGTCATTGTCATTGATGGGTGTTGTTAGCTGGTCTTTTTTGTGCAATGATCCCTGGTCCTTGCTGGGTAGAGTTCATTGACCTTTTGCAGGCTGTCTTATTCAGTATTGGAAGCCAGGCCTTGTTTAGTTTTAGGCCTTCTTCCTTTTAGTTGAAGTTCTGTTTATGTTTATAGATTTCAATGGCTTCCCTGTGCAGTCTAAAATATTACAGATTGCTGGTGTTGTCCAGTACTTCAGAATTTTGAAATAGAATTTCATGTTCAGCTTGTTTTAGGGCATGTACAGCTACTGCTGATTTTTTCCAGTTGTTTTAGTCTGCAGTGTCTCTCATGTTTTTTGATTCTGATGTGAATGCTGCATTTTGTGGTTCCAATATATACCTATCCACAACTGCAAGGTATCCGGTATACTCCTGCAGTGGTGAGGGGGTCCCTTTTGTCCTTTACTGACTGTAACATTTGTTGTATTTTTGTGGTGGGACTGAATACTGTTTGTAGGTTGTGTTTTTTCAAGAGTTTCCCCATGCGGTCCGTGACCATTTGATGTATGGCAGAAATACTTCATTTGTGGGTGGCTGTTTTTCCTCTTCAGTTTGGTGTTGTTTTCTTGGTGTGATGGCTCTTTTGATTTCATTCTTGGAATAGCCATTCGCCTATAGGGCCCAATTCAGATGGTTGAGTTTGGTGCTGAGAAATTGAGCTTCACAATTCCGATTTGCACGGTCTACCAGTGTTTTGATTATGCCTCTTTTCTGTCATGGGTGGTGGTTGGAGTTTTTGTGTAGGTACCGGTCTGTGTGGGTGGGTTTTCTGTAGACCTTGTGTCCCAATAGGAGGTCAGTTTTGCCTATGACCATGACATCTAAGAATGGGAGTTGGCCCTCTGTTTCTTTTTCCATGGTGAATTTACCTCCTAATGATGACTCATAGAACAAAAACAAGCCACCTGGCAACAGGCAGGTCCAGGAAAGTTTATGCTTGGAGAAATGGATGCCTTTATCACTTATGGCAGCTCTGTCTGTCATGACACACTAACTGCATTGTCAAATTTGACCCCATTGTTAATTACCCAAGATTGGTAGAAGCAAAGCAGCCCTGTCTGCAGGCCTTCAAGATAAAAGACGTGATTTAAAAGGGTGGAAATTAGGATTGTGAAAGTCAAAGAGAACTGGCAAACTTTGACCAGCCAAAATGAAAGTCTAATGGAGCAGGACTCTCCACATTCAGTGGCATAATCCTGTTTTCTGTCTCATCAACCTGACAGAACAATGACTCCACTCCCGGGTATTGCTTCTTGTTTGTTTGCCACCTGTCTAGCGGCTCAGACCACTCTAGGCAGTCCACAACAATATAAACAACAATAACTAGAGATGGGGACGAAGTGCCAAACTTGATGACCTACGAAGCACGAATTGTCCCCAAGTAACCCTATGAACAACAAATCAATGGGGCTATCTGAAAAAAAAGCCCTGCCCCCCCCCAGACAATGTAAAGCAGCAATCTCTTTGAGGGTGCTGAGTTTCTTTTCTTTTCTTTTCTTTTCTTTGATAGCCCCACGGAAAAAAGACCCAACGAAAAACAAATTGATTGTTGTGCTTTGTGGGTGGTCAGATTTGGCACTTTTCCATCGTACAGACCCCTTGTTAAAAGAATCAGACCATCAATTAGAGAAATACAAGTGTGGCCAGTGGATGCAACTGAGCAACTTCAAGATTGCTTTAGGAGCACTGATTGGACACTGTTTGAGGAGGACAATGTTGATACTTACGCCTCGACAGTACTGTTTTATATCAAAAGCTGCATCGATGTTATTGCTACAACAAGACAAGTACGAGTGTTTTCTAACAACAAGCCTTGGCTAAATAGAGAAGTGCGCCTTTTATTAAAAGCCAGAAATGCTGCTTTTCATTCTGGTGATGAACTACAGTATAGAGAGGCCAGAGCTAAACTGAAAAGGGGCATTAGGGATGCCAAAGCTATGTACAGCCAGAGAATTGAACAACACCTTGAAAGTTCTGACACTCGCCGAGTGTGGCACGGCCTACGACAAATCACTGGTCAGAGTAACAAAAACAGTCTGTGTAGCAGCAGTGATTTTTTGGCTGAGCAGTTAAATCAATTTTTCAGCCGTTTTGAGGTGGAAACAGGAACAACCATTATTCCAGCACCTACTGTCCATAATACATCACTAGAATCTACCATCGACAGACAACCACTAGTACTGCAGATTTCAGATGTGAGACGCGCTTTCCAGAATATTAATATTCGAAAGGCAGCTGGACCAGATGGAATCATGGGACGAGTTGTTAGGGGCTGTGCTGCAGAATTAGCTGGAGTTTTTACGGATATTTTCAATCTATCCTTGTTGCAGTGTTCTGTCCCCACTTGCCTGAAGACATCTATTATAGTGCCAGTCCCGAAGCAGTCAGCTGTGGTATCTCCCAATGATTATAGACCAGTAGCTTTAACATCTGTTATTATGAAATGTTTTGAGAGATTGGTGCTGGATTACATTAAGGCTAGTCTTCCACCTTCTTTGGATCCATGGCAATTTGCATACAGGAGAAATAGATCTACTGATGATGCTGTGTCCATCGTACTCCATACTGTATTGAGCCACTTAGAACAACAGGGAACTTATGCGAGGCTGTTGTTTGTGGATTATAGCTCTGCTTTTAACACCATTCTACCAAATAGGTTGTTTTTAAAAATGATCAACCTGGGATTACCTCAGGAGATCTGCATGTGGATAAAGGATTTTCTGACAGATAGGCCACAGTCAGTAAGGATGGGATCCCACCATTCTTCTACCCTGGTACTAAGTACAGGAGCTCCCCAGGGCTGCGTGCTAAGTCCCTTCCTCTATTCCCTGTACACACATGATTGCACCCCACTATATAACACCAATGCAATTATTAAATTTGCGGATGATACGACAGTGGTGGGACTCATAAATAAGAACAATGAGTCTGCTTATAGAAAGGAAGTACAAAGATTGATACTATGGTGTAAAGAAAATCATCTCTCACTTAACATCAAAAAAACTAAATAACTCATAATTGATTTTAGGAGGAAGAGAAATGTACATTTACCACTGTACATAAACGGTGAGGAAGTGGAGAGAGTTGGTAGTTTTAAATTTCTGGGTACTTACATCTCAGAGGACCTCTCATGGACTATAAATGCCAACATGCTAATAAAGAAGGCACAGAAGAGGCTGTATTTCCTGAGAATGCTCGGGAAGTTAAATTTATCACAGCATTTACTTCTGTCATACTACCGTAGCACCATTGAGAGTGTCCTAACTTATGGCATTCTGGCATGGTTTGGGAGTAGCTCTGTAGCGGACAAAAAAGCTCTACAGAGAACCATTAAAATTGCCCAGAACATCATCGGGCTCCAGCTACCAACCCTGGATGACATCTTCACATCCCGCTGTCTGAGGAAGTCACACAGCATCCTGAGAGACTCTTCCCATCCTGCTTATAACTTTTTTGAACTGTTACCATCTGGCAGAAGATATAGAACAATTAAGACTCGGACCACACGTTTTCTAAATAGTTTTTATCCTAGAGCTATAATTGCAATTAATAATGAGCTTAAAGACCACCAGTAGTGAATAATTAGTTGGACTGTGTTACTTGGCCTGAGGTGTAGATGTTTGTATTTTTAGTGGGGGACTTCTAGTGGGTGGGGAGTGTTTGGGGAATGTTATGTATGTGCATGTGTCTGGTCTCTGGGTGTCTGTGAATTTCGTTGTATGGTATACTGTGTATATACTTACAATGACAATAAACTATATTATTATTATTATTATTATTATTATTATTATTATTATTATTATTATTATAGATAGGTAGTAAACAAACAAACAAACAAACATGGCTACCTGTTCTAAACCTACAAACAGAAAAAAGTTCTGTTTGTTTATATAACTGTATTATGGCCCCGTAATCTCCTCTGTGGGATCACTCTGACCACTGCTTTCCCTCCTCTTGCTGTGCCCCGTGGGGCATAGCAAGAGCAGGGCATAGCAAGAGGCATGGGAAAGGGATCAAAGTGATCCTGCAGCCCTCTCGGGGCATAGCAAGCCAAGGGAAAGCAGGAATCAAAGCGAATACAAAGCAGTGCGGCTCCAGGATCCCTTTGATCCCTTTCCCCCTCCTCTTACTATGCCCCACTCTTGCTATGTCCCGTGGGGCATAACAAGTGGAGGGAAAGCAGGATCAAAGCGATTCCACAGCAGTGCAGCTGCAGAATCACATTGATGCCTTTCCCCCCTCCTCTTGCTATGCCCTGCGGGGCGTAGCAAGCAGAGGGAAAGCAGAGAAGAAAGGGGCAAATATAAAAGGGTTATAATCATTCCTTCATATTCATTGGGGTCTCTGGACCAGCAATGAATATCTGATGAATCAGGGATATTTAACGAATATCCTGATTTGTTTGTATATTCGTCCCCATGTCTAACAATAACACATTAAATAATATCCACAGAAACATATGACAATATAAACATCAAAATAAACGTATGTCATTCAATTAAACTTAAAAGGAAGGTACCAGCACTGGTTAGGACTCACCTTGAGTATTCTGTCCGGTTCTGGACACACAGATCAAGAAGGATGCTGACAAATTGGAACAAGTTCAGAGAAGGGCAACAGGGATGATCAGGGGGCTGGAAACCAAGCCCTATGAGGAAAGACTGAAAGAACTGGGCATGTTTAGTCTTGCAAAAAGAAGACAAAGTGGTGATAGAACATTTTTTAAATTTATCAGTTGAAAAGCTGTCAAATAGAGGAGGGGCAGGATCTGTTTTCGATCATCCCAGAGTACAGGACATGCAACAACAGGCTCAAGTTACAGGAAGCTAGATTTTCATTGAATATCAGGAAAAACTTCCTAATTGTTAGAGCAGTAAGACAGTGGAATGAATTACCTCGAGAGGTGGTGCGTGCTACAGCACTGGAGGCATTCAAGAGAAACATAGACAACCACCTGGCAGATATCCTTTTATTTGTATCCCTGCATTGAGCAGGGGGTTGGATTTGATGGCCTTATAGGCCCCTTCCAACTTCTCTATTCTATGACTCTGTGAAAAAGACAACATCGAAAACAGTTTATTATTCATCTGTTTTCACCCCTCCTTCTCATATCCTGGTGTCACAAAAGGATACTTCTTTAGCAAAAGTGGGATAAAGCCATGCAAGGTCTCAGTATGCAGCAAACCAAAGCCTGCTTAAGAGACCACCTGAATTATAGGTATGCAGCATCTGTTCTTCACAAACACTGAGTGCTTGTGACAAATGAGATGGAGATGGAGAGCCTTTGCCTCACTTGATGGCTCAGGATTACAATGAGACAGGACTGCAATGAGCTCTTCAGGCTGCCCCAGCTATGAGCCTTTTTATGCTTGAGCAATATCCGTGCCAGTTCCATAATGGCTGTTGTACAATAATAACAGTACGACTAAGTAGAATTGGTTGGGAGGGAAAACGTCTTGTTGCTGGGCAAATTTCCGAGTAAAAGATCTGCAGTGAAGATGAAAGACATCTGTACAGATGGCATGAAAAAAACTTTAGTGATGGAAACCAGGGCATCTTGGCGTCTTCCAAAAGTTGGGATTTACATGTGACCTATTCAAGTGAAGAAATATTGAGATTCTAGGAAAGCTTTATTACTTAGCAATAGTAATCTTGGACATCATTCATGCAAGCACCCCTGGAGATAAGTTTTCTGAACTACCTCCTTCCTGATAGGTCAACTTTCCATGTAATTCTAGCATGAGATCAAACAGGAGAGCCCCACACTCAGTACATATTTTTGATGGGAACATGCAACATTTGCCCACTATAGGTGCTCCCACAAGCTCTTACAGAGGAAATCACTTTATCTGTTCATAATCTCTGAAAACTAGAAAATTCTGTGTGGCAAAGGGACATAGTATCCTGTGCGCTGTAGACTTGATTTTAAATTGCTTCCAGAGTGGCCATCCTAAACAAGAGGTGTTATAAATAGACATAGGATTTAAATGTAAATATGTGTTCTCTTCCTGAGTAGGCAGGCGCTTAGCACGTTGATTAAAGCATAATTTATATCAATACAGCTCTAGATATGCACATTTTATAGTGCACATAAACACATTTGAAGGGTTAGTGCATAGGAATGGCATTAATGCATGAAAAGGCATTTCGGTGGAAGAATAAATTACTTTTTTTCAAGGATTTCTAAAAGGGAAGAGATAATTAAAATTGTACATTTAGTACAATTGCAAAATTGTGGTAGAAGGACAAGTTAAAAACAACGGTCAGTACCCTGTTGCTTGTCCTTACTAGAATAGACCTATAGAGTCAATAGGCTTTGCAAAAGTGTTAATTGACAAATTAGCAGTTGAGTCAATGGTTATATTTATACTTGACATCAGCAATAGAATAATAGATATTAATTTTCATTCTCTGCTTATGCTGTTTCATAAACGTATTAACACCATGGCATGGAGATCTCATTCTATTTAACTTTTAAAAAAAGAAACCTATTGATATTCTAATTCGTTTAATTTAATAGTTATTGAATATGTAACTCCTATGAAATATTGTTCAGCCTAAAGGAGTGGGACTAAGAAGGAGTATGGCTGTGAGTAAGAGATTTGAATTGGAAGGAGTGGGATTACAGAAGAGCTGCTGTTTCCACCTAAATTGCTAAGGTCTAGGTATAATTCTTATATGTTTATGTTAGAGGGGTAAATCCTCATAGTGAATTTATGCATAAGCAATTGAATTGATATTTTATTCCAGGGTTTTGAAGATTCTGCACATGGGGCTGATTCTTCTATGTACTGGACATCTAACCCAGTTGAGGATGACGTCTTGAATTTTTACCTAAATTTGAATTCAAAGGGACACTTTGACTCTGCAATTCTCCAAACAACTTATTTATTGGTGCTGTTGCCTAGGTCTTGGGTGCACAAACTATAACATTTTCTCGTTGTAATTGTTCATGTTGTCTGTTATGTAACTGTGAATAAGAAAAGACTCATTTTTGAAATGGTAAAGTTTGTTGCTGGTATCTAAGTAAGCAAATAGCCCCACAGAACTTTAAAGTGTTACAAATATGCCAATTATTCCATTTCAAGAGTAATCCAGGTATCTTGGGCTATAGACTATATGTTCTGTATTTGAACTTTCTCCATTCTCAGGAAGTATCTGAACCATTTGAAGGTATCTGTTATTTCATTCTCTCTGGAGGAAAGAGGTGTGCATCTTCTAATAATTAAAGTATACAAAATAATATGCACGTGCATCCAGTTCCATTTAATTAATTATTACTGGAGTTTCTTAATCATTATGAGTACCACTTCACAAACCTCATATGGAAGACATTAAATACTACAAAACTGTTGAAAAACTAAAATTGGGAGAAAATACAAATATGGCAGCTTTTGACTCTCCCACCCCACCCCAGGTAAAATACCTTTTTTCCTATCGTGCCTGAAATTTCCTTTTTTGAAAGTGAAATTCAAATGCCTACATTTCATTTTTAATAAACAAACAAGCATATAATAAAAATTGCCTAGATTATGCATGGGGCAAATTTAAGTTTTCTCAGCCATATTGAAGGACAACATTGATATCCTTGCAGTTGAGTCAGTCAGCCTATGTGTTTACATGTCTATATACTGTACTGTAATAAATATACATTTGCCTTTTTAAACATGTAAAGTCTGACACTTTTGACAGCCTCCATATCAAGGAATGACTTACCTGGGTGAATAAGCCATCAAAGAACCCCAAAACATAAAGCGGGCTGTCAAATTATCTAATAACTCCTTAGACATAGCTCTTTTTTTTAAAAAAAATGTAAGTAGTTTGCACATTTAGCAGTGTGTCATAATATGATTAGATATCATACTTCAGTAGCAATGTCAGTCTCAGTTATATTCACTCAGCTGAAATGCTGCACCTTTTGTGTGTAAGCGACATGGAGGTGCATCCATTTTATATGCTCACTGCAGTGGTTGTTTAACTGAGTACCCAGCTTGCTTGGGATGGGGAAATGTATAGCCTGCATGTTTAAATTGTAAACTACGCAAAAAGCAGCACACTTTGCTTTTGCTTTGCTTCTCCATCTCAGGCTCAGACTAGTCCCAGCCATTGCTTTCTTGCCTGCCAGCTTACCAAAGGCAAAAACAAAAAAAATCTTTAATCATCACCATCATCAACATATTTGAACTGCCCAGCTGGAAGGGGCCCTATGTCAAGGAGACACAATGGGGAATCGAACTCCCAGCCGCTGGCTCTATTTGTATTTGTTACACTGGAGTCTTAGCAGCAGTGATCTAGAGAGAAAATGTTTTGCTAGAGCAAACCCTATATTCATCAAAAGGCAAAATGCTCAGCTTTTGAGAATCCAAAGGAAGAAAAAAGCTTGGATGGATGCCTGTTTCGAGCTGCTCCTCAAATGTCCAGGCACTGCGCCCTCTACCGCCAAGAGTCAGAACTGCTTCATCCCATATCTCCCCACAGCCAAAATGTGGCAAATTAGAAAAGAGACAACGGTGAAATGTTATATTTGACATGTCTTACACACAGGTTTTTAGAAGGCACTAGCAAAGCACCACAGTGTACTAGAAAAAGGGCTGCTCCTTTTTTCCATATGAAGAAAAGCTGAAACTCTGCTTACCGTGCAGAAAAGGGCACAATACCCCATCCCCTTGGAGATACAAGACACCAATTCTAAATGGGAAAGAGAATCTTGTAAAGTGTTCAGACTGCACCAAAAATTATCTGTGAATATTCTGCCCACTTTTCCTATCCCAGCTTTTAAAAATATATACAGTAAAGTGGGAAATTAGCCATGTAATGTTGTCACCGAATGCATGATGTGGAATAAAAAGGGGAAACTGTCTGACGACGGCCACAACTTTTACTGTTTTTACTGAGTAACAGCTGAATTTCACAGGTGATACTGAAAGGAAAATCCTGCTTTTCTCAAGTCAATGCTATTGGCCACTATGGCCCTGCACATTCTTAGAATCATGAAACCCTGGGGTTGCCAGGCTCAGTCTGTGCAGAATTGTACTATGGAGTCTGACGCAGTCTGGATTCCACATACCACTGGCATTCGTAGGAAGCTCACATGGCACAAAATTTGATTAAATATTGTGAATTGATGCGGGTGACTAAGGGGAGGCAATGTAAGGTAAAAGTCCATGATTTTTCTGCATGAAGCAGGTGTAGAAAATACTTCTTTTCCAGATGACAGTTTCCAGAGTCCTGCAAGAATCATCACCAATGTTTATTCTAGCTGTGGGATTCTGGGAGCTATCTCACATAGAAGCAGTGTTTCCCATCTCTGATGCAGTTCCTCAATAATTAAAAAAAAATCTGAATGGTAGTAACCGCATGGAAGTTATTACAGAAGTTTTCATGCACTCTTAAAGGGTGTTTAGCTGTCTGGATAACTCAGTGGTTTAGCTATTGGACTGTGGAGCCAGAGGCTGAGAGTTTGATTCCCCACTGTGCCTCCTGTGAGTAAGGCCGGCCTTTGTGGCCTTGAGTAAGCTGCACAGTCCCAGGGAACCCCCAGAAGAAGGGAAGGGTAAACAACATCTGAAAAGGGTCATCATAAGTCAGAATTGCCTTGATGGCATATGATTATTATTATCAAAGTGTGTGTATCTTAATGTGCTGAGGGGGAGGGGTGAGAGTGTCTGAGAGGGGGCTGTAAGAAGAAGGAAGGCCCTTCTATGGAGAATCTGAGTGTGATGTCCACCCTCGTGCCCCTTTGCTTGACCTTCAGTCCTCAGAGCACACGAAGGCAAACACTCTCTTCTTTTATACTTGCTGCCACCAGGTGATCACTAAATCACCATTTAGTTCAGAAAGATTCAGATCCACACTTCAAGTTCCTTTAAATAAGACTTTGGTTTATTGATTACAGAGATTCATACATATCTTCAGTAGCTAATCACATCCCAAACTACACTATTACTCTGTCTGGCTTTTCTCTCCTGCCTGACTCTTACATTTCTCTCACTGACTCAATCTGACCTAATCTGCTCTCTGACTTTCTGACTCCGCCCCTTATAGCATCTCTCTCGGCTCCGCCTCACAGCAATATAATATTCATAAACCATTACATATTACAACAAGAACCATAGATCTAATAAATAGAGAACACTACACTGAGGTCAAAGAAAGACTCTAGTGTCCTAAATTTCACCCTCCATGGACTAGATTAAAATTTACTTTCTTGATCTAACACTAGGGTCAGCTCTCCTGATTGATTTTAATGAAATTAACTTTCAATGATCACATTTGCAAGTTTATGTTAAATTTTGGTTCATTATTGAATTATAAGTCACGTTTCAATAGAGCCCTTACTTCAAATGACTATACGTGAGGAGAGGAGGAGGTCAAGATACTAGTCTACTTGTTCATGCCTCATTCGCTCCTCTTAAAAGATAGTTCTTGAAAATGGCTTTTCAGGGATATTGCCTCTCAGGCAGAAAACAAATGCATGCTTAGCAACCTTACTGAACAAAGTCAGACTTACATGTTCACAAGTATGCATATGACTGCATTCCAGTTATCCTATTCCATATACAATGCTTAGCTAAAGGAGTTTGCAATTATCCTGAAGTGGCTCATTTCTTAAGTCACTTCATAATACTGGAAATTGACAGTGGAGGGAGCCAGATTAAATAGATTTACTTGATGTCAGCATGCCATTGAGATGTGAGGATCACACCAAACAACACATTGTTCCTTAACCCCGTTCCCTGACCTCAGGCAAACCTCTTTAGACCACACTAGCCCCCTCTAAAAGGACCACTGTTGTCACAGTTTTTAATACAGAATCGTAGAATTGGAAAGGTGCCTGTAAGGCCATTGAGTCCAACCATCTGCTCAATGCACATCGAAGTAGATCTGACAAATGCCTCTAAAGTTGGAGTGCTTACCACTTCCCAAAGTATTTGGTTCCATGTCTTCCTGCTAACAGTGAAGCAGTTTTTCCTGCTATTCAAACTAAATCTGGCTTCCTGTAACTTGAACCTGTTGTTGTGTGTCCTGCACTCTGGGATGATCGAGAACAGACCCTGCCCCTCCTCTATATGACATCCTTTCCAGCATTTCAAAAATACTATCATATCTTCCCTCAGTCTTCTTTTCTCCAGGCTAAACATGCCCAGTTCTTTCAGTTTTTCCGCATAGGGTTTGGGTTCCCTGCCTCCTGATCATCCTTGTTGCCCTCCTTTGAATTGGTTCCAGTTTGTTAGCATTCTTCTTAAAGTGTGGTGCCAATAACTGCACAAATACTCTAGATTAGGCTTAATCAGTGCTGAATAGAGGTGGACTACCACTTCGTGGGATTTGGAAATTGTACTTCTGTTAATACATCCTAAAATGTCATTTGTCTTTTTTGCAGCCACATCACATTGTTGGCTCATATTCAGCTTGTGATCTACAAGAATTCCAAGATCCTTCTCACTTGTAGTTTTACTAAGCCAAGTATCTCACATCTTATGACTGTGCATTTGGGTTTTTTTTTTCCGTGGGTGTAGAATGTTGCACTTATTCATATTAAATTTAATTATGTTGTTTTCAGTCCTGTGCTCAAGCCTATCAAGATATTTTTGAATTTTGTTCATGTCTTCCAAAGTATTCGCTATTCCACCCAATTTTGTGTCACCAGCAAAACTGGTAAGTATTTCCGGCACTCCATCATCCAAGTTATAATAAAAATATTGAAAAGCACTGGGCCCAGGACTGAACCTTGGGGTACCCCATTTATTACCTTCTCCCAGTTTGAGAAGGAACAATTGATAAGCACTCTCTGAGTACAATTCTGTAACCAACTGTTTATCCACCTGACACTTGATCTATCCAGCCCAAACCTAGTTAGCTCGCTAATCAGAATATCATGGGCCACTTTGTCAAAGGCTTTGGTGAAGTCAAGATATATTACGTCTATAGCATTCCCACCATCTACCAGGGAGGCAACCCGATCAAAAACTGAGATTAGTCTGGCAAGATTTGTTCTTGAGAAATTCATGTTGGCTTCTGCTTATTACTGCATTGTTTTCAATGTGCTTACAAAGTGACTGATTTATAATCGGCTCCAGAATTTTCCCTGGGAATGATGTCAGGCTGACTAGGCTATTGTTCCCAGGTTCCTCCCTTTTGCCCTTTTTGAAGATTAGGACATGGTTAGTTCTCCTCCACTTATCTGTTACTTCACCCCTCTATGATTTCAAGAGAGAAGGGGCGTGGGGGGAGAGAGAGAAAGCAGTGATTTTGAAATCTCTTCAGCCAAAATCCTTGGATCCACCCCTGGTCAGAGATGGAGACATATTTTCTCCCAGAGTCCATATATAATTAGACCTATAATACAGTATAGGCATTCTCCGTGGATTCAAGCAATATGAAACCCTAATCTTTAATACATTGGAATTCTCATGAGGTCTAAAACTGCCCCCCAATCCCTTCAATGCAAGTTTTATTTATCTTGATGGATGAAGTTAAGGATGAACTTCCTAGTATATTCCCTGTTGTCCTATATTAGTCCTCATTAGTGTGTCCTTAGCTATATCAAAACATAGAAAAGACAACCGTATCAACTTGTACCTTTATAACCTCCATGTTTTGAGTTGCATCCTCTGTTAAGAAGTGCTCAGAAGAGGATAGAGAAAGGTAGATCCTCTGGTTGAATGACTGCCTATGAAGGTAGTGTCAAAGAGAGGGATTTGGTTTTTGGGACCATGGGCTAAGCTTCCTGGAAGAAGGACTGCTAGCAAGACACAGCTTGCATCTAACAAGGACTGGGAAGACTGTGTTTGCCCACAGCATGAACTTCATCAGGAGAGCTTTAAACTGAATTGGAAGGGGGAGGGAGATGCAAGCACAGAGTTAAGGGTAGATGAAGCCTTGCATACAATAAGAGGAATGGACCAAACTGATCAAAAGGGCAACAATAATAACATGAACAATAATCATCACAATCATAAATATAACAATAATAAGAAGAATGATCATAAAATTGTACAAACAGGCCACACACCATCTGTTGAGGGATATAAACTGATCAAAAAGAACAGAGAGAGTAAAAAGGGGGGTGGAGTTGCAGTAGATGTCAAAAATACACATTTCTGCACATAAATGCAGGAGATGGAGAATAGCTGTCCTATCAAGAACATCTGGATCAATCTAGCTGGGGCAAAAAACAAAAGGAACTTGGTATTATTACTGACCGCCCAATCAAAGAGAGGAAGTGGATGAAACTTTTGAAAAACAAATTGCAGAGTTTTCAAAGAGACATGATGTAGTAGTGATGGGAGATGTCAATTATCCAGATAGATGTTGGGAAGTAAATTCTGCCAGGTATGGCCCTTCCAAGAAATTCCTGGCTTGTCTATCCTTTGCTATCCTTGACTTGATTCTGACCAACAAAGATGACTTGGTGGGGGAAGTGGCAGTAAGGGGAACTCTAGGTGAGAGTGGCCTTGTCCTTCTAGAATTCTTGATTACAAAGGAAATGAAAGCAGAATGTAGCCACACAGGTCTGCTGGATTTTTAAAAAGCCAATTTTAATAATATCAGAACAAAGATAAGTAAGGTCCCATGGCAGGAGATCCTAACAAGAAAAGGAGTCCAGGACGGGTGGGAGCTCCTAATAAAGGAAATTCTAAAGGCAGAACTACAAACTATTAGACACATAAATTTTCCAACAAGAAGAAAAAGGGGGAGGCAGCAAAAAAGCCAGTGTGGCTTCACAAAAAGCTCAAGGAGGACCTAAAAACCAGAAAAGAGATATATAAGGAATGGAAAGAAGGCCAGGTCACCAAGGAAGAGTACAGACAAGTAGCAAGGAAATCCAGGGATGGCATTAAGAGGGCAAAAGCTGAAAATCATAGAGAATGGTGGAGGTGCCAGAGGATTGGAGGAGGGCCAATGTTGTCCCTATCTTCAAAAAGGGCAAAAAAGAGGAACCTGGGAACTACAGGCCAGTCAGCCTGACATCAATCCCAAGAAAAATTCCGGAACAGATCATAAAATGGTCATTGTGCAAGCCCCTAGAAAACAAGGCAGTAATAACTAGAACATGGATTTGTCAAGAACAAATCCTGCCAAACTAATTTGATCTCGTTTTTTTTATCAGGTCACCTCCCTGATAAATAGAGGGAATGCTGCAGACGTAGTATATCTTGATTTCAGCAAAGCTTTTGGCAAAGTGTTCCATGATATCCTGATTAGCAAGCTAACTAATTGTGGGCTGGATAGATCAAGTGTCAGGTGGATGCACAATTGGCTATGGAATCGTACTCAGAGGGCGATGATTAATAGGTCCTTCTCACAAGTGGGGTACCCCAAAGCTCAATTCTGGTCCCGGTGCTCTTCAATATTTTTATTGGATGAGGGAGTGCAGGGACTGCTTGTCAAATCTGCAGATGATACCAGATTGGGTGGAATAGCTAATTCCGTAGAAGACAGAAACAAAATTCAAAATAACCTTGACAGGATGGCGCACTGGGCTGAAAGCAACATAATGAAATTCGACAGGGATAAGTCCACAGTACTGCATCTCAGAAAAAGAAATCAATTGCACAGTTACAAGATGGGAGATACCTGGAGCAGCAAAACTACGAGCAAGAAGGATCTTGGAATTGTCATAGATCACAAGCTAAATATGAGCCAACAGTGTAATGTGGCTACAAAGAGGCAAATGCTATTTTAGTCTGCATTAATAGAAGTACAGTTTCCAAATTGGGTGACGTGGTAGTCCCCCTCTATTCAGCACTGGTTAGGCATCACCTTGTTCTGGACACCACACTTCAATAAATATGCTAACAAATTGGAAAAAGTTCAGAAGAGGACGACAAGGATGATCAGGGGGCTTGAAACCAAGCCTTATGAGGAAAGGCTGAAAGAACTAGGCATGTTTAGCCTTGAGAAAAGAAGACTGAGGGGTGATATGACAGCACTTTTCAAATATTTGAAAGGGTGTCATACAGAGGAGGAGCAGGATCTGTTCTCAATCGTCCCAGAGTGCAGGACATGCAACAATGGGCTCAAGTTAAGGGAAGCCAGATTTCGAATGAATATCAGGGAAAGCTTCCCGTTAGAGCAGTACGACAGTGGAACCAGTTACCTCTGGAGTTGGTAAGTGCTCCAAAACTGGAGGCAGTCAAGAAAAACTTAGATAATCACCTGGCAGATATGCTTTGATTGTATTCCTGCAGTGAGCAGGGGGTTGGACTTGACAGCCTTGTAGTCATCTTCCAACTTCACTTTTCTATGATTCTATGATTCAGTAAGATTAACATTTGTGTCATGCTTAGCATGCAAGCACTACACACTCAAGTCCACAATAATATTCTAATGAAAAACCATGAATCAGAAATATTCTATGGGCCAAGGAAAATCTGTCCAGCTCCAGCCTGTCATATGCCTTATGGTTCAAAACCAGCGTTGCCAAGCTGCTGAGCCAGAAGCTGTACTTATTGGTGGATTTCCAGGCCAAACACAACTGAAGGCTCCCAGTCAAAGACAGCTGTGTGTTCTTTGTCTATAAACATATATTTTTCCCCCAGTAGAAGTTATAGGCAATGCACACATTGACCTGGGCGCATTCTGTACATACAAAATGAATTGATAATTGTCCGTGTTCTTCATTAGCGGCAGGATTACATTCCTTTATTATTATTATTATTATTATTATTATTATTATTATTATTATTATTATTATTATTATTATTATTATTATTATTATTATTATTATTATTATTATTATTATTATTATTATCATTATTATTATCATTATTATTATTATTATTATTATTATTATTATTATTATTATTATTATTATTATTATTATTATTATTATTTTAACCTGTGACTTTTCTGTTTTCTTGTGTTCTCTTATGTTACCAATCTCTTTCCTCTTTCCAGGATTTTTGTTTTCATTTTTCAATAGATCTTTTGCAAGGCAGATCAGCTGCGTTTCCTTTTTCCATTCCCCCCTCTTCAATGTATTACAGCCTCTCGAACAATAAATTATGGATACTCCGTGTATCAGATGCAACTGGGGGGAGATTCGTGATTCGTCAGCTTTGACAGATCATGAAGCACAATGAATTGTCAAAATGGTGATGCGGCCACATCTCTATTAATAATGTGAGCTTTCATGGACAAGTCCACTTCATCAGAAATAAGAGAAGGCAGTATAACATGGCAAATATTTTTTACATGGTATCAAAGTATAGATATCAAAATACAGAGATTATGGTTGGTTGGTAAGTAGGTCAGTGGGCGTTAAACATTTTGATGATCACATCTTTGATATCCAGGTCTTTCATAGAAGTTTGTGCTGTAAAGAATGTGAGAACATGAAGTAATTTAACAATGGTAAAATAACAATGATAAAATAATCATGGTACAGTAACAAGAACGTTAATTAGATGGGCTGTTTTACAGTAGTTGATGAACTCATTGATGAGAAGAATTCCTTTCCTAGACAGACACCTTTAAAAGAACAGTAAATGGTGTCCCTTCTTTCCCCAATAGAAATCAAAGTGCATAGTACCTAGTCAGGTTACTTTGACACAAAGACCAAAAATTCATTGATGGCAAAAATTACAACAATTTAGATCCAGGTTTAAACATATAAAATTGGGCAGCGAGAAGCACACTTCCATAGCACCAGCATCCAAACATTGCTGTAGATAAGAATAAGAGCGTTCTGCTTCTTCCCTGAAACCTGGCCAGATGCAGTGTGAAACTTATATAAGTTGCCTCGACCCCATTTGAGGAGAATCTCTCTGTGGTCTACACCACTGGTTTTCAACCTTGGGTTACTCAGGAGTTTTGGACTGCAACTCCTAGAAGCCTTCACCACCAGCTGTCCTGACTGGGGTTTCTGGGAGTTGCAGTTCAAAAGCATCCGAGTAACATAGGTTAAGAACCACTGGTCTACACCATTCAGCAGCATCTCTGTGTAGCATTTTTGATGGGATGAAGGATTCGCTTCAGGAGGGAAGAGTGCTGAGAAGACCACTTTCATCAGCGCAGTTGTACAACCTAGGTCTGCATCCTACCACATAATATAATGAACAACCAGCAAATGTTTGCCTTTTGTGACACCCCAAATTGGCCCTGCTCAGTGTCTCTGGGAACTACTAACACTGCCCTTAGCAAAAGGAATTGTCAGCAGCTTAAGATACATCTATCAATAATGAAACATCCATGTTTTTAAGCCTTGAGCTTCTAGGTCCTGAGATGGTTTTGCTTTATTGTTTTACTTTGGCTGAAATTCTGTTGCTTAATGTCACAACTAGAGTAGGCCCATTGAATTGGTGGTGTTAGTCAACTCATCCACATGTTCCATTGATTCAATGGGCCTATGTGAGTTGTGACTTACTACAGTAAGCAACAAGATTTCAGCCAATGTGAGATAAACACATGTCAATCATGATTATTAGAACAACTTATGATTTGGAATGCAGAATGATGAAGGTGAGCAGCAAGGAAAAAGCCTCCCCTTGTGTGAGTTTTCCAGTGAGACAGCAGAAGTAACTCATAGCTACTTCAGAGCTTGAGAAAGTTCTGGTTTCAATGTACATATCCTAGAAATCCCACTGAACTTGGCCTTGTGGGATGAGGGATTCTGAGAGTTGTTCTCCAAAAAAGGAACCGATCCCAGCTCAAAGGTATTGCATGAGTCAACCTTTTTTTTTCAGCCTGGTGATGTATTGGACTACACCTCTTGTTGGCAGGGGATGACAGACACTGTAGTCTAACACAATTGGATCCAGAAAGCCGGTGCAAGTCAACATACCAGTATTGGGGTGTATTTACTCCTTGCCAAATGCTCTCCAGAAGTAGAATAGTGGGAAGAAAGGACAGTAACATCCTCCTCTTTGCAAAACACAGAACCAAAGATTGCAACCTTATCCTTACATTGTTGAGATTCTGTGTAACAAGACGAGTATATATTAGGAGCTTAAGATCAGCTACTTAAATCCTCCTTGTACATTCTCTTAAATGATTCACATGGAGTTTTTCCCGAGAGGACAAACTGTTTGGTCAGAGCTTCCTGTTATTATCTTCAGCATCAAGTACAGCAATGACAACCTCACATCCGACTACATATTACTCAGCCTTGCTCATCTTCTGCCTAGTACCTATTATCACACACATACATTTCAAAAATGGAAAGTGGCTTACTGAGGCCCCAAGGAAATACCCTATGTCAGGTTGAGTCAAATTCTGCCTGAAGCCATCTGGCCCATCTGCTCTATGCTCTTTGTGTCACTCTGGTTGACTTTATGCATATTAATTCACTTGAGGTCCTGAAGCAGGAAAAATTCATAAAATCTTCCAGATATGATTGAGACAGACAGGAGAGAGAGATATTCCAGGACACAGTGAAACTGGGTTTTGGGTCTCTGTAGCATCATTTTTACTGTAGGCCTTTCAGAGTCTCTTTGTCTATGACACTGTACATTGGAATATCCTATCATGTCCTGTGCACCCATGGGAAACATAGGCCCACTTGGGCATTTGTATATGTGGTTGGAAGTGTATTGTTTTCAATGTGCACATAGGAAAATGATGCTTATAAAGTCAGGGTGGGACTCCAGGACAGGCACTTCAAGTAATATTTAGAAATGGCAGAGCTGATTGTCTTACAAACACCCTCCACATTTCTGATCTTATGATTATTTCCAAAGGAGTTGCTATAATTTGAGGCAAGTCCCAACATTTACATGGAGAGACTAAGAGCATGGTTACACACACACACAAATCGATTTTGAAATGGGTTTAGCATGCTTGAAATTCATTTTTTTAAAAGCTGACTACACAACACACATGGAAGCATGGGATTTTTTTTTGCCTGGGAAGCAATATATTTTACTTAGCTGCAAAAGGGTAATATATTTTAAATTGCTTGTGAAATCAATTTATTTTGAATTATTTTGGCAGGTGGGGAAATTGTATCTGTGACAAGTAAAATGTGTTTGTGGGCTTTTGCAACTCACTGGTGTTCCTTCCATGCTCCCTCTCCTTCTCCTTTCTCTCTCTCTCTCTCTCTCTCTCTCTGTGTGTGTCTGTGTGTGTGTGTGTGTGTGTGAAAGTGAGAGAGAGAGAGAGAGAGAGAGAGAGAGAGAGAGAGAGAGAGAGAGAGAGTCCCTCCTTTGCAAACCTTGTCAAAATGACTCTCGCCAGTTTCAGGCCTGCTTGGCAATTCTGTGCTCCCTCCCCTTCTCCACCCCTTCACTCTCTGTGTGTTCATGTCTCCCTTCTTCCCAAGTCTTTGGTCAGTTTTATCCCTCTTCTCTGTGGCTTTTTTGTCTGTTATTCTGTACTAGTGCTATGCCAGATTGCAAGAAATAACAATCAATCAATCAATCAATCAATCAATCAATCAATCAATCAATCAATCAATCAATCAATCAATCAATCAATAATAACATTAGAGCACTAGTGGTTAGTGATTGTGAAAGACAGCACAAGGGTGGAAGGGTGGAGGACAAAGTCTCAAATGCAAAGATTCTAAAAGCCTGTGTAGCCTCCTCAACCAAAACAAAACAGTTGAAAAATAAATCAAAATTTTCCTAAGAGGACACACAAACCAACCCAAAAACCATGTGAGTACCACCTCACTTCAAACTAAATTTTAAAATCCCTATCACCAGATTTATTTCAATAATACAACCACACCCTAACATCCTAACATGAGCCAAGGTCGTCGTCGTTTAGTCGTTTAGTCATGTCTGACTCTTTGTGACCCCATGGACCAGAGCACGCCAGGCCCTCCTATCTTCTACTGCCTCCCGGAGTTGTGTCAAATTCATGTTGGTTGCTTCGCAGACACTGTCCAGCCATCTCATCCTCGGTCGTCCCCTTCTCCTCCTGCCTTCACATTTTCCCAACATCAGGGTCTTTTCCAGGGAGTCTTTTCTTCTCATTAGATGGCCAAAGTACTGGAGCCTCAGCTTCAGGATCTGTCCCTCCAGTGAGCACTCAGGGTTGATTTCCTTTAGAATTGATAGGTTTGTTCTCCTTGCAGTCCAGGGGATTCTCAAGAGTCTCCTCCAGCACCACAATTCAAAGGCATCAATTCTTCGGCGGTCTGCTTTCTTTATGGTCCAGCTCTCACTTCCATACATCACAACAGGAAAAACCATAGCTTTGACTATTCGGACTTTTGTTGGCAAGGTGATGTCTCTGCTTTTTAAGATGCTGTCAAGATTTGTCATTGCTTTCCTCCCAAGAAGCAGGCGTCTTTTAATTTCGTGGCTGCTGTCTCCATCTGCAGTGATCATGGAGCCCAGGAAAATAAAATCTGTCACTGCCTCCATATCTTCCCCTTCTATTTCCCAGGAGGTGATGGGACCAGTGGCCATGATCTTAGTTTTTTTGATGTTGAGTTTCAGACCGTTTTTTCACTCTCCTCTTTCACCCTCATTATGAGGTTCTTTAATTCCTCCTCACTTTCTGCCAAGGTCAGTAGTAGGCAATTTCTTGGGGGTCAGAGACACTGAATCAGACCATTCCGTAGAACTAAACAAGGGCCACTGAATCTATTGTCAGTTGCTAGCTAATTGTGGGAGCAGCTGTCCATGGTACAAAATTAGACCTATTTGCTGAATGCCAGGTTTGAAGCAAGAGGAAAGCAATAGCAGAATGAATGAAGTTTTTCTGGATTTGGCTACAGTGGAAACAACTTCAGTGATGTATTTCTGATGCCAGCCGCAGTATAATACAGTAGGGTCTACCAATGGAGGGAGCATATGATCCTGCATGTTGCCCACACAAGGTTCACAGCTCTGGGTACCCAGGTGTTCTTAGACTAAAACTCCCAGAAGTTTTCACCAGTACCTGTTCTAGCCAGGATTTCTGGGCATTGTAGTCCAAGAACATCTAGGGACCAAAGCTGGGAGCCACTGGTCTAGATATACATGATACATGGTGTGTTTCTCATCACTTTGTCTGGTCGTCACCTGTTATTTCCCTCGGCTGCTACATCTAAGTTTATTTCCCTGCTTCAAAATGAAATAAATAAATTTCACCAAGGCAATGGCTGTGTGTGTTTCCCAGTGTAACAGGAAACCACAGATGCCCAAAACAAACAGGCTTAAACAGGCATCAATATAGGAATGATTTACAAGGCTGGAATGAGCTAATAAACCATTCTGAGTAAGATGTCTGTAGTAATTTCAGTGAGTGCTATATTTGTATCTACTTTAAACTTTCCTTGAACTCTATCACAGCTCCCTTCACCATTTGTACCACACTCAAATTCCCTGAAACATCCTGCTCTCTCATTCCTGCAACATAAAAAAATGTTCTCTGGTTCAAACAACATTCCAACTGGCAGTCTTGCCCTCTTCACTTTTCAAGATTTAGGATTCTTATGCTTACTTATGAGTTACTTATGTGTACTTATGAGGTGGTTGGGGCGTGTTGAAGGAAAAAAAACCCTTTGAGGAAAGCCAGACTATATTTGTGCAACTACACAACACAACAACAAACTTTCCGTCTTAGTCCATAACCAGTGGAAATCTCATATTCCTTGGTCCCTATGTTTAAATTATTATTCTAGGGCAAGTCTACTTGGTGCCATTGAAACCTTTTGAAGCATGACAAATTCCATAACCCCTCACATTGGCTATGCTTGCTGGGTCTTTTGGTCCAATACAGCTGGAGAGCATCTGGATGCCTATAACAGAGAACAAACTGGTGTTCCTGGATGCCATAATTGTCCTGTGCTTACCAGAATATCTTCTCTTGATGTTTGGATTACTTTATGTCATCATTATATTCATAATGGATTTATTAAAATTAATGTTTTAATGATTGTTTTTAATATAGGATATTATTATAATATTGCCTATTTTTAATGGTTTTAATGTTTTTAAAGTTTTAATACTGTTGTATGCCACTCAGAGACCACTGGTATAATGGCGCAGCTAAAAAAAAATCTTGTAAATAAATAAAATAAATAATTACTGGTACTCTGGTGCAAAAAAGATGGATTGTATCTCCTCGCAGATATCCATATTAATATTGTATTCACGCTGATTGCCTCCCCCCTGCCATTTTTTTGTTAAAATGTAGACATACCTCTTCCCTTGAGATTCTGTTGCAAGGATATTACATTTTCTACCAAACAAAGCACAGAGTACTGTATTTTGGAAAACGTGGTTCTTGCAAAATGTGACACAGATAGCTATTGTGTCACATTTTGTGCAGAGAATGAGAACATGTAAATTTCATGGAACATGCACCCATGAGAAAGCTATATTAGAAAAGTAGCAGAGCCGCACTAAGTGAACAGTTGACAACCACCTCCCACGCCTGCTTATCTGTACCTTATTAGCAGAGCTTTGCATGTTACATTTTAAAAGGAACTTGCTGCATTTCTTATTGCTTCTTAGCAGCCAGTTTGCTGGTATCATGATCACTGCTCTGATTGTGCAAATAGTGCACTGCACTGCACATTAATAATGTATGTTATTTCTAGCAAGCCAAAAAAAGGAGGAATTAACTTACTGGTTCCCTCTATTGGCCAGTTATGACACTGAACCTTGGAAATATTTATAAAATGCAAACCACAAAAGCCAAATCCCTGTTAAAATGTTTCTTAAAATGTCTTTAAAATGCCTTTAAAAGTAAGTTTTGAAAGTAAGCTGGTGCTGTTTGCTGCATCTTAAACATAATTTAGGATTACTTATTGCATTACATTGTCCAAAGAGGAAGTGGTTACAGTTAGCTATATTGCTTATAACCAGTTACTAGTTACAAGCAGCAATATTGTTTGTGAACAGTTACAGGTAATTATATTGCTTGTCATAGTTACTTCGGGAAGACTGAACCTCTATAATTTAGTGTACCACAAGGATCCCCCTGTGGCACACTAAATTATACTAATCTTTGTCCTGGAAACCTCAGTAGCCTCCTGCTCTTATGATGTTTCATTCTATGGCAAAATGAATAAATAAATCTTGTTACCTATTTCATCAAGTAACTGACTTTGTTTTATCTGTTGCACAACTTCCTCTATACAAAAAAAAAGAGGAATTAATAATTCATTTGTTCATTATCTCTAAAAAAAAAAAATCCTGAAAGGCGGGGGAGAGAGAGAGAGAGCAAGAGAGCGCGCTCAATAATTACTATTTTTCAACTGAGTTTACTTGCAGTTGGCAACTCTTCAGTGAAACATACCAAGGTACCAAAACAGGATTATCTAAATGTTGGTCTTAATAAAGTAATAAATATTCTGATAAGGGCAATATGTGTGAAGCATCTCTTCCCCCCCCCCTTTCTGTGATGTGACCTCAAGCTGGTGATATTTAAGGAGTGGTTTACAATCTCTCTCTCCCCTACCACCAGATTCCCTCTGCCAAGACAGGATTTGAACCCAGGTCTCCAGAGTTCTAGCCGAACACTATCCACTACGCCACACTGTCTAAAACCAATGGTTAGGATTCTGCTTCATGCAGCAGCCTGCACTCAACAGGGTAAGGCATATTATGAAGTTTGGTACAAGAAAGGGGGGGGGATTTATAAAGTACTTTCAAAAGCCCCCTATCCACTCCATCAGTAATCCTAACAGCCCTTTAAAGAAGGCTAGTATCCTTCCCCCTTGCCTAGGGGTAGGTGGGGAATGGAAGGCTGAGGTGGCCTTTTAACAGCTCCACTGTGACAGATTTCCCCACTTTCAAACGGCTGCGTGAAATGCACCATGGAAGAGGCTTTTCCATTCCGGCCAAAGCAGAAGCAGCCCGTGGCGGGTCTCCGGTTGTGTAGGGCCTCTTAAAGCCCCCCTTGCCCCCCCTCCGATCCTTTTCACGGGTGGGTTGAAGAGTCTCTTATTTCCCCACAAGCCTCCCTCCGCGCCCTGCCCGGTGAACCAGATCGCCTCCTACTCCTCGGGTAGCGCTGCGTTAGCGGAGGCCGGGAGGGTCCGCTCACGGCGGCGCCGATCCTCCTTCCCGCCCTGGGATCGCAGAGCCTAAAGAGGGTTGTGCCGGCGCCTTTGCGCAAAGCGAAGCTCCGTGGATGGCCGGAGGTGCCGGGTGTGTGTGTGTGGATTTACGGGCCGTTTGGAGCGGTGCTCAAGCTCGGCGACCGAGTTGTCCTCAAGGCGCAGGGACTCAGGGACGACAAGCCACGTTCTCACGTTCAGCCCGTCTTTCCGCTCCATCCCACGTGCAGGGAGGAACGGAGACGCTCCGCTCGTTTTCATGTGAGGCTCAGCCTCTCGGCGGAGGAGCCTCAGAAAGGAGGGCAGTTTGGAAGGGCAGTTTGGAAGGTCTGGTTGCGAAGGGAACCTCGCCAGTAAATTCATATTCTTGACATTTATGATTTCTGGTTGCCTGGTCGGTGCGCTCGGGTGTAGCAAATCCATTCCCATCGGCGAGGTGTGGGGGGGCGCGGTGAGGTAGAGAGAAGTTAAAACCACTACTTCTTGTAGCTCCGTTCAAAACAAATCTAGTTCACACGTACCTGGAGTTTTACTATACCGTTTAGTCACCATGGGCATTCAAGACCGCATCTCAGCCTCTTTAAATCATTCCTTCTGCCCCCTTTCTTATTCTCCTGGAACTTCATGGACAAAATAGCTTGCATACCTATAGATAGATGCGTGCCTCCTAAATTAATTGGAACCACACTGTTTCCAGGAACTCTGACAAGAAAGGGAAGAGAAAAAGGTAAAGTAATTCTAAATTACTAGGTGATGGTGGAACTTTAAAGAGAGAGAGAGAAAAAGGAAATATCACCTCAGTCCACCAGCATGTGAACAGTGCAGCAATGACACTTTACTACTAAAAGCATCAGTCCTCTGGCGCCTGAAAGTTTTATTCTGCAGTCTTTGTGGATGATAGCTCATCAGATAAGCTATTTTAAAGGGTTTTTTTCCTGGGATCAACATGGTATGCGGCAATATGGATATGTCGCACATGGTTGGGAATTGTGCTCCTGCTTATTACAGGACTGTTCAATTAAACGTACTTCCCCGAAACACAGATTTCTTTGACTAGACTAGTAAATTGTGGATAAATTGTAGCTCCTGACTGCATCAAAGCCTGTGCTTCATTTCAGTTCTTCTTCCCTAGCTGTGATGTACTGTACAGAGTGTTATATGGCTAATGTGTTTATGCACGATGGTCATTAAAGACATAAGTTAGGATATTTCCATGTGCCCAGTGTAGAGGAGGTTCACCATTGGTCTCAATTTCCTTTTTTTCTGTCATGCAACTATAAGCTTAAGTTTTTGTTTAAACTGAAGATTTTTTTCTGTGTAGATATTTTTCCTGTTTTTTAAATATAGGCCTCTAAGTTTAGTTCATTGTGAAACTTAAGAAGCTTTTTAAACCTAACATATAAATAGGGAAAACAACCAATAAAAACAGAGTACTTTGGACTCACTAACTTCTCCCAAACTTTCAGAGAATTAAGAAAACCACACCCTTTCACAAAGGAGTAGGAGCAGCCATTTTAAGCCTCTCTCTTGAAGAGACTTTATATTATTCACAAATATTCTCAGTGTGAGTAGGAGTTGGAAATATATTCCAGGATCACATATCGTCCAACCTGAAGCATGTGCATGCCCAGGACAAAAGGGAAGACAAGTACCTCTACTCTACTCTAGGCAGGGTGTGTGTTAGAAAATCAGTTTTCAACTTATCACTGCTTCTCGAAATTATCCAGATGGGTAGATGTTCTCTGGATATGATAGGCTTGAGAGGGTGAACAGCAGCATCAGTTAACAATATTGTACAACCTGTGGACTCAGTATTCTTCCCTGTGTGTCTGAAGAAGTGGACTGTAACCCACAAATGCTTACATTCTCGTACATCTGTTTTTCTTAACAGTTTCTCTTCTTTTTAAAAAAAGCCATAAGAAACAGGTTGCCAAAAAAAAGGGGGGGGGAAATCTTCACTATTTATTTCTGTGCAAGAAGTACTACAAAAGTGTCTGATCAGTCATAACTATATCGTGGCTTGAAACACTTTACAATATAGTTATTGCCTGTGGAACAAAACTACCTACTCTGATTGTGGTTGCCTAATGTTGGGTATAGTGGATAGCATTACAGATTAGGACTCAGGAAGCCTGGGTTCTAATTCTTATTCAGCCATGGAAGCTCAGTGGGGAAGTGGAACTGGTAAAGCCACTCTTTATATATCTCAGTTACCTTGAAAGCCCTATTAGGGTCCCCATAAGTCTCTTCTGACTTAATGGCACATAAAAAAATAACATTGGGAAACATCGAAAATAAATTGTAGGGAACTGGCACATCCAATAGAAACCAAAAAATACAGGGAGAAACAGTCTTAGTCTCTGGTCTGTATCAGCTCCAAAGCTAATCAGAAATCAGGAATCCTGATTAGCTTTGGAGCTGATACAGGCCAGAGAAATATAACAATTTTGCTTTTGGTGAAGGCCCTGCTGAAACGCATTAAGCAAGAAAGTTTTTAACACTTTTCACCACTTAATAAAGACACAACATATTGTTATTTACCCCAGACTGTTTATCTCTGTATTCTTTTGGAAACATCGGATAGCACATGCCCTGCCAAAAGAGGCAAAGGGCCACAAGGACAGAAGGAAATACATGCATGAAATTTCTTTCCCAAAGCATCTCAAGGCTGTGTCTTACATGTAGCTCATGTAACTTTACCAGCTACCAAAAGACAGCAGATAGTGGTATTTCCAGCTTTCATTTTGCTCTCTCGCACTGCTTGTTGTCCTAAATAAATTAGGGATTCCCTCACATTATCTTCTCAGGTAGCATCAATGCATGTTGAGCCAAATTTATGTTGGCTTGTTAAAGCTATAATAACATCTACAGCAGAGGTGGGAAGCTTTTCTTTTCTATTTTTGATTGATACATAGTACATTTGACATCTTGGTGTCATGTGGAATTTGCAGAACTCCGTCAGACCTTGCTGGCAGTCTGGTTTCCAGAGTCAGGAATGTCAATCTCGTTCATTTTTTTAACTGTTTATCTTAACGTTAAATTTTGTACTCTCTTTGCTTCATGAACACTCAGAGGACCTCAAAGTCTGTCTTACACATAGTCTTGAATGATCAAGGATAAGCATGGTTGTTGTTGTATACTTTCAAATTGCATCTGACTTGTGAGTTTAAGTTAATGTGATATATTTAAGTGGTGCTTTTACCAATACTACCTCCCAGTGAGTTTCCATGGACAAGGAGGATTTGAATCCATGTCCTCTAAGTTCTGATCTACCAGCTCATCCACTGCCCAACCAAAATTTGTATGGATGGCCAGCATGGACTTTTTTTTTCTATTGCCACCCTCTAGCTTACCAAATTTCCCCTGTTGAATCTACAGCTGCCAGAATGTTGCTCCCACCTGTGACAATGCTGTGGTACATGAACACAGTGCTCTGTGTCCATAGACATCTCAATTGTGGGAAAAGAATGTTTCTGAAACTGCATTCATACAAAAAGAAGCTTTTAGAAATTGTGTTCCTTGTTGTGGCAGCCACAGTTTTGACAGTGCAGCTGACATGGTGGCAGGGGTACAATTATTGCACAGGATGACAACCAATGCAATAAGCTGTTAACATTTGTTCAGATGTACAGTCATGCCTCGCTTAATGATTGCCTCACTTAACAAGGAAATTGCTATATGATTAGGTTTTTGCAATCACTTTTGGAATCGCAAAACAATGTTTTAAATGGGGTTTTTTTCATTTAATGATGATCGGTCCCCTGCTTCGGGAACCGATTTTCGCTTTACGGCGATCAGCAAACAGCTGATCGTCGGGTTTCAAAATGGCCACCGGCTGAAGAAAATGGCTCCCTGCTGTTTTCTAGGATGGATTTCTCGCTTTACAGGCACCAAAAATGGCTGCTGTAGGGAGAATCTTCGCTGGACGAGCAGGTATTCAGCCCATTGGAATGCACTGAACGGTTTTCAATTTGTTTCAATGGTTTTTTTCATTTTGTTTGACAATGTTTTCGCTCTACAGCGATTTCGCTGGAACAAATTAACATCGTCAAGCGAGGCACCATTGTATTCACAATCTCACATAGCTCTTACCTGTTCAGTAAACAAAAGAAGCCCCAGACATACTTTCATTATTGTTGTTGTTGTTTAGTCATTAAGTTGTGTCTGACTCTTCGTGACTCCATGGACCAGAGCACACCAGGCCCTCCTGTCTTCCACTGCCTCCCGGAGTTTGGTCAAATTCATGTTGATACTTTCATTGTTACTGTGGTCAAATGTCAGGGGTACATGTTTTAACACATTACGTGGCTAGAAAGCAGCCCTAGAGCTGTCAACAGCTACTTCAGCCAAATACATATTAATAAATACAGCACAAGTTAGAAACACATGGTTATGCTTGTTCTGACTGAGCGAAGCAGAGCCCACAGGTATCTCAAAGGTGTTAACTGCGAAAACTAAGGGCAACTAAGGGAGTCATGACTGGCTGGATAGCTCAGTGAGTTAGGTATCAATTGGGAGTTCAGTTCCCCACTAAGCATCCCAGGCGAGCCTTGGGCAAGCTGCAGAGTTCTGGGATGCCCCAAGAAGAAGGGAATAGTAAACTACTTCTGAGTACTCTCAACCTAGAAAACTTTGAAATGGGTTGTCGTAAGTCAGAACTTACTTGAGGGCACACAATTATGATGATGATGCAAATACTGTATAAATTAATTATGAGTTTGAAATTGACACATTTGCGGCATCTGACATGAATCCCTGTTGCCTTCCCTTGTCAATCACTTGCAACAGATTGTTTACATCTGCAACCAATTCTAGTATTCATTTATGAGATTTTGGGGTTTCTTAGGCACGCACATAATTAAAGTAGTAGATGTTTTTCTCCAGATGGTGCAATGGGAGTTAGCCTTCTTGAAAAGTTTTGGCCTGATGTTTTCTACTGCCTATGAATTTAGTTCTAGGAGAAGAGAGTTGCAACAGTGGAGATCTCTGGTGTGTTTTCAAAGCCTCACAATGCCATTCTATAATGTTTTTATATTATTTTAATTATTATTATTTAAAATTTTCGGTGGCTTGTGTTTAATTTTGGTTTTGTAATTACTATGTTTATTGTTTTGCATTGTTCTCATTGTCTTCTTTAATATGTAAGCCACCCAGAGTGGCCTTGGTAGCCAGATGGGCAGTATAGAAGTTAAATATTTTAAATATATATTAAAATTATTCCCTGAAGGAACCTCATATTTGCTAGTCTTCTAAACAATATGTGCAGTGCCAGGGCCTTATATTTGTCCTGCTGTCCTGATGGAATGCCTGTTCCAAAGCACAGGGCTAGTAAGTGTAATAGGTTCTCAAAGAAAGCATGCAATGAAATCTAGCAGTTCTCTCTTAAAACCTAGCCATTGCTCTACTACTTTCCTGTGTGCGTCAGAACCAACTTATAGCAACCTTAATAGGGCTTTCAAGGTTAGTGAGATGTTTAAGAAGTAGTTTTACCAGTTCCACTTCCCATTGAGTTTCCATTGCTGAGCAATTCAAACCCTGTTCTCCAGTCTGAGGACATTACTCTATCCACCACACCACACTGTGAACCTCACTTTTTTGTGATGACGGTCAAATCAAAGGGTCAGCTATGCAGCAGATAAAGTATTGGGATGTATGAATAAATACAGCAAAGGAGAAGGTTAATGTCCTGCCTCTTTGTAACAGAAAGCAGTATTGTCAGTTTTCTCATGAAAACTGAAAGGTGAAGTATAAATAAAATAAACAAACACATTACAGTATACATAAACCAACATGAAAAGATGTGTTCCTTTCTAGCAATTGCTGGCCTGTTTGATAGGACTGCAACAGTTGTGTGGAGCTAAGTGCTCAAATGGCCTTTGGGAAAGGACGGGAGAATAGCTGAGCCCCCATTATCTTAAGAAAAGGGTGACTGTTACATCCATCCTGCATTTACTCCTGTTCTAGCTGCAAGCAATCATTTCAGAAGGCTTTATATTTCTCCCTTTACAGCTCATGCCATATGCACAGATCTAGAATTTCACAGGAAATAATTCTTTTTTAAAAAAAACCCAGCCCACACTGGATTTGTTCTCCCACAACGCAACCCCGAGGAGTTTTATTCAGAAACAAGCCCTTCGGAAATCACTGAGCGTACTGTCTCTTCAGCCACATTCTATAACGCCAAGATCCATACTTCGCTGGTTGTTGGGGTTTGAGGGGAATTTCCCCCCCCCCTTTCGCCATTCAGTTCTTCTGTTCCTGCAAAGTGGCGGCATTTGAGGGCATTTAGGACTTATTCAGGGAAAGCGATCTGGCACCCCAAATCCTCGTTAGCTGCGTTTGCTTAGAAGCAATTATAGGCTTCTGGGACGAAGCATAAAGAGCCTTGTGGCACCCGGAGGACTACCTAGTTTGCTTCGCCATAAAGAATCTATGGACCGTCGCCCACTTCCTGAGATGTATGATTAAGACCGAGGAGAGCGGGCCCCACACAAGCGCATCTTTCCGACTCTCGCTCCGGCGCTTGAAAGGCGCCCGCCGCCGTGGAGGGAGGAGTCAGTCCGGTCCGCGGCTCCAGCTCGGGTTTTGCAGGTGTTCGCGGAAAAAGCAGGGCTCCATTGGCTACACAGCAACGTGCCTTAGCCAGGGCTTCACTCCGCAGCTCTTGGACAGCAGTCGCTGAGGAGGGGGAAAGCAGGCAGGCAGGCAGGGCGCCGCTTCTCTCTCTCTCTCGTTCCCGCTCCGTCTTCAGGCAGGCAGCGCCGCGGCGGGGCGTGGGCTGCCTCTGCGGGGCTGCCTCGCCTCCACTCGAGAAGTCCCTCCCGAGCCGGAGTTAGGAAAGGATGCTGCCGGAGCCAGTGCCGCTTCCCTCGCCTCCTCTGTCCCCGCCTTTGCAATCTCCGGCTCCCTCAGACTTCTTGGCCAGACTATGAAATGTCCATTCCCATTCGCTTCGTAGTAGCCGCCGCCGCCGCCGCCGAAGCAGCAGCAGCAGCAATAGCCATAGCTGCCGCCTGGACCCTTCTCCTGCCGCGCGCTCTTGGGGCGAAAGGGCGCGCACCGTGCCCGAGGGGGAGCCCCAGCGGGGTCTTTCGGCCAAGTCTGGGAGGCTGAAGCTACTTGCCGAGCGGCTTCTTCCACACCTTTCTCTCTCCCCCCCCCTCTTTTCCCCTTGGCCCAAGTCCTCGGCTTGCTGGAGGGGCAGGGGCTGGCAGCTGCAGTGGCGGCGGCAGGAGCAGCAGGAGGCGGCTGCTCCGGCTCTCTCTCCCGGAGGCGAAGCCCCGGCACCTCCACGCGTGTCGGGGTCTCTCTCGGTGGGTGGACTTGCCCAGCGGCTCCTTTCCCCTCACCCTCCAGGAGAGTCGAGAGGAACGTGAGGGGACTTGGCCGGAGCTTAGACGCAGGAGCAGCCGCGGCGACCGCCCGCTAAAGCCACCGCCGCGGGTGAAGGTGGAAGGCGCCGGACTTCGTCTTTGGCCGCTTGGGCGTCTCTCGGGGAGGGCTTCGCCTTGGGCTTTGGCCGTCCTTTTCTGAGCTCTCACCTCTTGAGGCAGCCATGGGGACAGGGCTGGAAGCCGCCGCCGCCCGCTACGGACTCGGACTAGGATACTTATTGCAAATGGTCGTGCTGCCCGCCTTGGCCATCCTGAGCGCCAGCAGCCCGGGCTCGGCCGCGCAAGGTAAGGGGCGCCTTTCCTTTTTCTCTTCTCCCCCCCCCCTGCCCCGCCTCGCCTCGCCTCGCCTCAGGCGGCGCCTCACTCTCTCTCTCTGCTCCTGGGAGCACCTTTCCACACCTGGTCGGGCGGTGGGACGGCCGGTACCCCACCCCACCCCACCCCACCCCACTCCTGCTGGCTGAGGCTGCAGTGGCTCCACGTCCTTCCCACAGACCCGTGGCGAGAAGAAATTAAAAAACGAAAAAAGGCGGGCGAAGGCGAGCGAGCGAGGTTCGCCTCGCGCCTCCACAGGTTAATGGGAAGAAGCGAGGAAGAGTGTGAGGGAAAGGTAGACGGAGGGTGGGGGGAAAAAGAAGTAGCTCCGATGTTAAAGGAAAGACGGTTGCTTCGTTGTGGATCCTGGGAGCCTTTTCTCCCCCCCCCAACCTTTGCCCCGGGGCCGCTCTACGTGTTTCCTCGGAAGTAAGTCCCGCCGAGTTTGGCGGGGCTCAACTGCTCCGGCAGGCATCTCAAAGCGGAGGCCGCCCCCAAAGGCGGCGAGCTCAGGGGACGAAAGCGGTGTGTCTTGCGTGTGTGTGTGTGTGTCCCACCTTTGTGTCTTCAGGCATTTTTGTTTCGTCTCCCTCCCTCCACCTCCTCCTCTTCCCGGTACCTTCAGCTGCGGCGAAACGAATGCCCACCCAAGGGGAGTCCTCTCTCTCTCTCTCTCTCTGGAAGAGCCAGGCGGTGGGTTCCTTCTTGCGACTGGCGAGCCTCGAACTCGCAGCCTCGTGGGTAGCTGAAGCCACGTTTGAAATCGGGAACAGGAGAGGGACGAGGTCCTGCCCACCCCACCCCGTGCCCTGCCGTGTCTTCGGGAGCGAAGTGGGTGGGAAGGGACTCTGACAGGCAGGTAGGCTCAGTGACCGGGGTAGGGCAACAGAATCAAGCTGGTTGCTGGCCATGGCGCTCTGGCCACTTAGTCGCCTTCTCCATTAAGACACCTGGGCCAGAGTCTGGCTGAGGCCTTCTTATGGCCAGCAAAGGTTTCCTCACTCCCTCCGTTCTGGTGGGCACCTGTATATGGTCATTTGTGTCACCTTTAGTATGTGTTAGCAGTCTGAGTTTTCTAGACCTTGCATTGGTTTCTTCAGATAGCTTTTATTACACCCTTATAAAATACAAATCTGTCTCTCTGCCTCACATATAGCCAAGCTGTTTTGAGCACATCCATTAATTGCCTCTCTTCCCCCCACCCCAGTGTCCAGTTCATTTAATCCTCCTATGCTTTACTCCTTGGCCACTTCCACAACATTGTTCTGCAGCATCTAATTACTGGGAGCTGTTACTGTTAAGATGGCATGCTTGCGTGTTTGGTCTACTACAGCAGATTGAACAGGGCTAACAGTCCTGATGTTGACTTTCAGTGGAAAGATTTCCGGGAGTGAGTGATGTTCATTTGTTAGGCAGCTTTAAACATGAGCCCAAGCAAGGCAGTGTTTCTGGTTACCGCCTCTGGTAACCATGAAGGATGGTAAAGCAGGAGAAAGACAGAATGGATCCATGCGGCATGGATCCAGTGGGAAAGTTGTACTGTGTAGCCCTGGGTTAACACTGTTGTTACCTTCCCTATGCCCTGTTTATTTCAGTAGGGCTAACAATAGAGAACTTCCCAGTGAATTAGTGACACTATTTCCATCTTCTGTCTGAGACACCAGAACGTTTTAGTGGCATCTTGGAGGTGGTTTTTTTGTTTTAGTATGTACCGTTTACTTTTAGAATTTTTTTTGCCAAAGGTTAGTAGATGACTGGCACTATTAAAGAAGCAGTTTACATCTTGCTGAGGTCCTTTGGGGCAGAGAGGCTCATTAGAAGTCAATGTACATTGAGAACTACCATACCCTCTATCTCCATGAAAAGTGGCCCTTTGCAAAATACATAAATTCTGGACAGTCTCTATGTCTTCCATCCTATACTGAATTTCCCCACAGTAAGCAAGAGTGACTTATTTTTAAGCAGACATATACAGAACTGTTCTGTAAGCTGTTCTGTTGTAATGGTGGCTCGGATGTTTTCAAGCATACTACTGAAAACCAGATGAACACATAGATTTTAAACTTCTGCTGGAGCTTGGAGAGAGAGCCTATTTTGGCACAAAAGGTTAATAGCAGCAGAAGCAGGGTGATTTTATTTAAGAAAGAAAATGCTGTTTTGCTTGATGTTTGGTTGACTGGGGCAGCAGGAGAAATGTTTTATACTGTACATATGTATCAAAAATGAATTAACAGAACTTCTCTAGCCCATGCAAAACCTTTGAACTCCTAGTCTTTCTCGTTACATCAAAAATAAATGAAAGGGTTAATTGAAGAAGAAAGCAACTCAATAAAGACAGTCAAATGGGAAGATAATCTGATTAGGACTGGAAACAGGGGGAGTGAGGTGGGGCCCTATGAAAGGGACAATTAGATATATTGCTGATACTCTTTTGTATATTAGCCATCTCTGGCAAGCTGTGTGCCTGAGAGCTGGCCCTTCTTCTGGACTTTGTACAAAAAGAACAGAGATTTTGTGATCTGATGTGCTCTTCTTCACATGCCTTTTTCCATAATAATAATAATTACATGCTGTCAGGTTGATTCTGACATATGGCAGCCCTTTCCAGATATAGAGTAGTCTGAAGTGGTTTGCCATTTTATTCTTCTAGGGCACTTTGTGCTGCTCACCCAAGACCACAGAGGCATGTTCTTCTCTGACGGGGAATCAGACCTTTAATCCCTGGTGCTCCATCTCACTGAGCTCTACTGCCTTGAAGAATATGTGTGGATATACTGACCAGTGTCATCTGTTTAATATGGAGTGGGCAAAATGTGACCCTGGGGCTTTATTTGCTCTTCCGGACTGTTTTCTCCCCACTTATGAGTATTTGTCGCCTCCTGCCAATACATGGTTTCCTTGACAAAAAAGAAAAGAAAGAAAGGAAAGAAAGAAAGAAAGAAAGAAAGAAAGAAAGAAAGAAAGAAAGAAAGAAAGAAAGAAAGAAGGGGTTTTCTGGTCCTTGAAAGCCTCCAAGAGTAAAGATGTATCTTTCAGATGAGATTAACACCCCCACTCTCATATAACTTCAGAGAAACCCTGTTTTTGAAACCAGAAGTAGCTGCTCACTTCCAGTTTTATGTTTTCGCATGTTTGGAAATCCATCTACCCATTGAAGGTCCCTGGGGCCAGGAAACTGTCCCCCAGACCGGCCACATTGCCTACCTCTTTGTTAGACTATATAGTACATACTGCAGTCTCATTTTTAATGTGAAAAGAAACCTGCAACTCTTTTATTATTAGCCTTATTACAGCATGAGAAAAACAGGAAAATAGTCCTTTCAGAATCATTGACGTCTGCTTAGATTTTTGTGCTCCTTAATGAATGTGTTGCTGATTATGCCTTCCCAGAACACTGAATCTTTATATTATATTTGCTTGGCTACTACATCCTGAATCATTTGCTATGCGAGACTTGGATCAGAAACTGCTTTTTTGAACTTTTCTTCCTGCATGCCAGTTGGCTCAGTAATAAAGAGCAGAGTTTCCATTCATTGCTGATCTATATGCTTATTAAAGATGAGCAGCTTCCTTAAACTATCCGAGAAACCAGTTTTCATTGTTACAGAGGAGAAAGGGAGAGGCATGGTACAAACATATGCATATTCCAGCCATAGCTGAGAAACAGTGTGCATGGAGGGGAGAGGAACTGGTGCAAGCTCTCATGTGTAGAAAGGTTTTCAGCAGCCCCCCAGACTACTCAGTGTCCTTATAGGCTGATGCTCTTAGTTTCCACAGAGCACCCAAGAAGCTCAAAGCCTGCATGAGATAATTTTCAAATGCACCTGCCTTTCCCAAGTGCAGGAAACCCATAGCACTGCCCCAAATATTGTATACAACCTATATATGTAGTTTACCAAATAAGGAATTGCACCCCTAGCATAATATTCATTAAAGATTATAATAGCATTGAGTGCTGCAGTCTTTTTTTTTTTCAACATGAAGTGTATCAATTTGAAATGGGAATGAGTTTGAAATAATTCTTGTAGGTTTGTTGACCAGGAGGTGTTGGAAGGGATGAATGAAGTTGCCAACATTCTGTATGTTGTCTGATGTTAATGAATTTCTTTGTTTGCTTATCTTGTCCACACATCTAATATATTGGTCATATGAATTAGGCAATGTAGAAGTATTTATTTTTGTATGTGAAGCAGAAAGCCAATATTATCTTACTTTGCTCTGGATTTGACCTTCTTTAAAAACACAGAGACTGAAGACAGCAAAATGTCTCCCTCTTTGGAATCTTATGCCTGGTACAATTGCTTCACATTATTTCAATGAGGTGTTAAGTAGATGATACTGTAATTGTATCTGAAAGCGAGCTTACAGCTCTAATAGACAGACACACTTTATGTTCAACAGCAACATTTTAGTGTTGGAATCCCCCCAAAAAGTTGTGATGGCTGTGGAAGGCACTGTATCATTAATGTGTGGAAATTTTTATTCATAACAACTTATTTTAGTATCTGTATACAACTTTGATTGGGTAGTTTTACCAAAAGTTGGATTGTCCTATTTTCTAATCAGCAGTGTTGGATTTGTTCCCCTATTTGATAAATCCTTGTGCAGGCATCAGTGAGTTTCATACATACAGCTGTGTGAGAAGATTGTGTGTTGTCATATGCTGGGGAGAAGGATGTTGATTGGTTTTGGAGTTAAGCGTTCTAAAGATTTAAAAGATGTTGCATTATTTTATACCATGTCTAATAGTTATTATGTTTGAGTACTTCTAATTAGAGAGCACTCCAATAAGTATGCTTCCAGATGGAGGATTTAATGTAACTATTTGAAAGCTAAAAGAAACAGTGGGGAAAATGTGGGCTACAAATGGAGGACAACATTAACTGGACCCCTGTAAAATTCCATGAATGAAGCAGGGAAGTTGTAGAATAAAGGCTATCCTCTGTGATAAACATCTCTTTTGGATGTATTGATAATGATGTTATTGATGCTCTATGGAAACTTGGACTTCTGTTGCTTTTCCTGTTAGTAGTCCCTGCGGCTGCTGGGTTTGGCACAAGATACAGTAGTCCTGGGAAGCATTATGATGAAAGGGTTCATCATTGCTGATCTGTATACTTACTAAAGTATGTGACGAATCAGAGGTAACTTCAGCAATTAATTTCTCTGGTAATGAAAGAGTCTTTGTAGTTTCATTTGGAGAAATACAATCTTTACAGTGGTAGGTTTATTTTTTTTAACACTGTAAAATTCCCTTCTTAGTTATGCATGCTATTTCCTCGTATTCACTTTTCATGTGCAATGAATTAGATAGGAATCAAGTTCACTACACCTTGAGGTGCTACACTATGCCCCCAAAACAGGATTGTTTATTAAATGCTAAATAAATGTATAGGTTGCAGAAAGGGACAAAATAGTTGGAGCTGTTACTGGGGTGATAATAAAGATGTAGTATTCATTCCCCTACTTTCTTTTCGTTTATCATCTACTCTTCTATTACATCAAACCAAAAACATTTCAAAGACAGGAGAGCAGTTGAGGAAACATGGAAACCTATATTTTCCAGTTGGAGGAACATAAGAACCATTTTCTTAAAGTGAAACTTTGAGTTCAAAACTACTGTCTTTGTTGTGGCCATAATAAAGTATGACCATATTAAGCAGATATTTCTTGCATATTAGGGATTGGACACAGGCTTTCTTACCCTGTCAATTAATATAAGAGGTATTGCACTTTTCAGATGTTCACTGAATATATGAAGGGAGTTTGCGATCATGGTGATATAGTCCATCCCGTCAGTTTTCCAAAAGGTGGCCATGATAACCTGTTTTATATTTATTTATTTATTTATTTATTGGACTTATATACCGCCCCATAGCACTACAAGCACTCTCCGGGCGGTTTACAATTTTTTTTAATTATACAGGCTACACATTGCCCCCCCAGCAAGCTGGGTACTCATTTTACCGACCTCGGAAGGATGGAAGGCTGAGTCAACCTTGAGCCAGCTACCTGGGATTTGAACCCCAGGTCGTGAGCACAGTTTTAGCTGCAGTACAGCGTTTTAACCACTGCGCCACGAGGCTCTTTTGTTTTGTTTCTCTTGCAGTATGTCTTCATGTCTAGTGTCCATATTGATTTCAACACATGTGCAGACACATGTGCATGACTGGGCAGTATATTTATATGCGATTGTACAGACTCCGGTGCCAGTGCATAATGCTGGTTGCACATGTGTGTACGAAGGGAGGATTGGGATTCATTTATTTATTTATTGCATTTATATGCCGCCCATCTAGACATTGCCATCCTAGTCCCCACCCAGGCTTTAATTTAATTCTCTATCAGGCTGATTACTTTGGTTTAAAAAAGTATTTCTAAAGGACATTGGATGACACTCTTGACCAGGCATTGTCAGAAAGCAAAGACCCCTATTTGAGAACTAGCCGTTCTCTTGAGAGGACTAAAATCTGAAACCTAGTTTGGAATTTGCAGACTCCAAACCTAAACAAGATTTGTTGTTTGTTTAGTCGTTTAGTCATGTCCGAATCTTCGTGACCCCATGGACCAGAGCACGCCAGGTCCTCCTGTCTTCCACTGCCTCCTGGAGTTTGGTCAAATTCATGTTGGTCGCTTTGGTGACACTGTCCAACCATCTCGTCCTCTGTCATCCCCTTCTCCTCTTGCCTTCACACTTTCCCAAAATCAGGGTCTTTTCCAGGGAGTCTTCTCTTCTCATGAGATAGCCAAAGTATTGAAGCCTCAGCTTCAGGATCTGTCCTTCCAGTGAGCACTCAGGGTTGATTTCCTTCAGAACGGATAGGTTTGACCCCTTTGCAGTCCAGGGGACTCCCAAGAGTCGTCTCCAGCACCACAATTCAAAAGCATGAATTCTTCAGCGGTCTGCTTTCTTTATGGTCCAGCTCTCATTTCTATACATCGCTTCAGAAAAAACCATAGCTTTGACTATGTGTATATATATTCTATATGAAGACATCTTACAGATCCCCTAATTTTAATAAATAAAGTGGATATTCTGTCTGGTTTAACACACTCTCATTCACCCACATGAATGCACACAGACACATAGGCATACGTGCGGAGAGCTGGAATGGTTTTAATTTTATTTCCTCTAATAACATGGTTTCATAATTACCAAACATTTTGCCCTGTTTTTTCTCTTGATCTTTTGAAGTAGGGCATGGATGCCTTTGGCAATTCGGGAGCCCACTTTCCTTCTTTTTCATTTTACTACATGTTGGAAAATAAATTCACTAATTGAGTAATTGATGGATTTTTTTTAGTTCTTTCCCTAGAGAAATGTGCTGCTGAGTGTAAGAATAAACCAGATAGGAGAAAGCATTAGGAAGAGCGACATTTGTAATTAACCAGGAAGAGCATTTATAACTTCCTATTGTATTACTAACATTCATTTTAATATCTAAAACTGTGTGGCCATTTTATCCAGTTGACATGATGTCGTAAGATGTTTTGGCGAGGTGGAGATGTCCTTAGATATAAGCTACAATGTAGGGTCTTTTAACTGTTTCATAAGGGCTTACTTTATAAATGAAAACCAGATCATTTGTTATGTTTGTAATATTTGTATGTCATATTATAATATTTTTACTCTAGAAATTCTGTTGATTTAAAGTAGTATGCAAAAAAGTAGAAGCAGCTTTTATACTACTACTACTACTACTACTACTACTACTACTACTACTACTACTACTACTACTACTACTACTACTACTACAAACTGACCAGTCTGATACTCAACTTTGGTGATGAAAGTTTCATAGAGCTTAAATAGAAATGGTTGTACAGTAGAATGCAGAAGTTCAAATGTATGAAGGATTAATCCCCATGCCCCTGTTCTGGGCAGCAGCAGTGTGGCCTATGGAGAGATGTTTACACACTATTTTGGTTTTAAAAGTTCTTACGGCAGCAATTGAACATACATTTAAATCTGTTATGACAATTTTCCTTGTTGATTTCAGTAGGACGTGTGTGTGAGAGAGGGAGAGAGAGAATGTCCAGTGGAGCTGTAGTAGATGGAGTGAGAGACTAGAACTCCGAGACCTGGGTTTGAATCCCCACTTGGCCATGGAAACTCGCTGTGTATGCGTGGAACTTGTAAAATCATTTCCTAAATATCTCACATACCTTGAAAGAACTTTTAGAGTCGCTGCAAGTCCTTTTTGATTTGACAATGCATAACAGACACAATATGTGAGCAACATAGTCTGGCTCCAAGTCACTGAAAGGAACTTGGGAATGACTATAGAAGACACAGCCATGGACAGCTGCCTTCTTCTCTGTCTTCTCTATTGCCATTCTCAAAATAAAAATGCTTGGCATAATGCCATATGCTTTTCACCTATTCAGAGTTGTTGCAGAGAAACTTAGGCTAACTATTGAGCATGTACAATCTGCTAAACACTTTATTTTGTGAATTAATAAACTATCAACTGCTCAGAGTTTTGATGACCCAGAGAATAATTCCACAGGTTCATTTGAAATAGGCCTATTCTGGTATTACAAAATGCTTAGAATTTGTCATTTAATGCGTAGAAGGGACCATTTTACTCCTGCCCTCTTCATCATTACTTCTGTTACACTCTTGCAATATGGAGAGTGATGAGTCTGAAGAAGGAAAGCTTTCATTGTTCATGGAAGGCTTTTTGTGAGAGTTGGAATCTGTGAAAACAATAGGGCCCCAGTGTGCAAGGGGAGCCCATTTATAGTGGATATCCTCCCTTCAGGCTTGCAGTCTCTGCATGTAAGAGGGTGACAAACTAGAGGTGGAGGGATGTGAAGCTTCTGTAGTCTTCTCTACATATTATTCTAACCTCTTCATTCTGTGCCCCCTTTACATGTATACATGTAAATATTCTGTGCTCCTCTCTATGTGTGAGTAACCTCTGAATTCTATAGAGCAGTGGTGTCGAACTGTGGCCCTCCAGATGTTCTTGGCCTTCAACTCCCAGAAATCCTGGCCAGTAGAGGTGGTGGTGAAGGCTTCTGGGAGTTGAAGTCCAAGAACATCTGGAGGGCCACAGTTCGACACCACTGCTATAGAACATATTCATGTCATACACGAACCTCTCCTACTTTGAGGTATCTGTGCAGCTGATTTGCTAAGACCTTGTTTTGATTTTATGTGCCACAGCAATTCTCTCTTGAACCTTTCACATCCTCTTATGCTACATGAACTACTGGCAGATGATGAGGATGATGGTGAGTTAACTAGTTGAGTTTGTAATGTAAGACACAGGTTATGCATATCACACAGACACAGTTTTATTGGTCCCACGTGAGTTTTTCTGTGTGCATGCAAGTAGACAACATAGCTAAACTTTAAATAACACAGCACACACGCAAAAAAAGCCTATAATTTAATTAAAATGATAATTCTGAAAGAGGAGAATAAAAGGAGCCATATGTGCAGATTACCCTGATGCACTGTATTAGCAGTAGCAGCATTTTGAAAATGCTTGGTGTGGAAAAAGTGAAATATAATACATGAACACAATAACCTTCTGGGGATATTCGTTTTAATTAAGCACCTAAATGCATTCTGTTGCCTAAAAGAGAGAGAGAGAAAGAAAGAAAAGAAAAAGGAATGAAGGTTGTAGAAGTACAGGCTTAATTACATTGATGCATCAGTGAGCCAGTACTGTTCAATATGTTGGATATAACTATGTATGTAAACGAAATGCTGAGTATAGATTGCCTCTAAAACCATTTGTAACTTTTTTTTCCCATTCTATGCTCACAAACCCCAGATGCACTGACCAACCTTAATCATTTTGGTACTGCCTGCCACCCTTACTTTGAACTCAGTACTGTATACCAGTAGCCATATGACATCATCAGAGCTGTCAATTGCAGCCATTTGCAAACAGCAGTACAAACTTAAGCAAGGTATCATGAAATAGAATATTTATTTATTTATTTAACTTATATACCACCCATCTAGAACATACCTACTCTGGGTGGTTTACATAAAGCATAAAAAATAAACTAAAGGTAAAATCCGAATTAATCTCAGAGTCCAAGATGGAAAAAGAGAAAGAGAGAGTGAGAGAGAGAGAAAAAGAAAAAGAATAGGTTAGGTGATTGCTGTAGGAAAGGTCTGCCTGTATAGCCATGTCTTCAGATTGGTCTTGAAGGCCCTCAGTGAGGGGGCCAGGCAGATCTCTGCAGGTAAGTTGTTCCAGAGGCGAGGGGCCACTGCTGAGAAGGCCCGATTTTTAGTTTTTTTCCCTTCGGACCTCTCTTGGCTTTAGGCATACAGTATACAGTACAGTCAAAGGCTTTTGTAGTGTAGTCCTCCTGGCAGTTATGCATATGTTTGTCCACTAATAACAGATTTCTAGAGTTAAGAAAAACTGTGACGTATTGCATCCTCCCCCCCCTTGACATTATGGTGGCATCCATAGTCATTTTTATTACACAAATACATGTGTTTGTCAGAGGAGGAGACTTAGAACATCTACCCCAATTTTTAAACCACAGTTTTCTGTGATGTTCAAACTGAAGACTTCTGACTTGTTCTATCTATGCTAAATGAAAAGGAGCCTGATCAAACTGGTCTATTAGGAGTCTGGCTTAGTTTGAAGAACCTTGTTCTCTGCCTTAGAAGTCTAAGAACTGCCCAATACTAAACCAGACTATTGGTCCAGCTAGCTAAATGTTGTCAGCTCTGACTGCCACCAGCTCTCAATGATTTCATGCAGTTTTCTGTCTTAGTCATATCTGGAAATCACTGGCATTCTTTATGGTTCCCCATCAAAAGTGCAAGTCTCACCCAAATTACCTTCCACACCTGAACAAGATAGGCTTACTTTAGGATAGTATGGTGGAAAGCATTATAGTTACCCATGTTTAATTGAAGTCTGGCACTGGAAGAGAAAGAGAGCAGGGCCAAATGCATAAGCTGGAGAATGTAGCACAGATCATTTATATAGCAAATAACCATTACATGAGGTCTCCTGTATCCACAGGAGATTGAGTCCACGATCTATCACGGATGCCTGAAATCATAGATATGAGGGAATCCTATATACAACATATATATGGATACTTTTCATTCTTTGTGAACAGCGCCAATCAGTCAACAAGCATTCACATTTCTTTACTGTTTATGTAGTACATATTTCAAATGATAACATCTGTGATGTTGTGTTCCTTGGCATGTGAACAACTGCAATGGAAAACAAGCTAATTTATGGAAGCATTTCATTAATTTTTGGAGTAGAGGTAATGTAGCTGAAAGGAAAAGAAAAAAAATGTATTCCAGAGCAAGCAAACTAATTTCATGCTGGCCTGGTTAAAAAGAAAAAGAACAGAAATCTCTGCTATAAGCATGAAAATGCTCAGAATATTCAAATGAATGAGCCGTGGTTGTAAGATGCAGACATTGTATGGAAAATGTGTACAAATTTCCATTCTAAAAATAAAACAGTCAACACAAAGTTCCAGAATCTGATGAACAAAGAACAAGATGAGAATATAGATGGCATTTGGAGAAACAGCACAATCAAGACTGGAAGTTTTTCATGTCTCTAGCCTCTATTCATCTTTATTTTTTCTCCTGTCTCATTGCCATTCTTTCTAAATTAAACTCATCAAGAATATATCTTGCTTGAAACCTGATGTTACCTTGACTTATTCACAGTTGTAACTGTGTATTGGTATACCATCTTTGTCATAAGCAGAGAAGGCTAACATTTGGTGTTAATACTGTAGTTAAATACCTTTAAAGCATCATGTTCTTTAACTTCATCTTATTTTAATATATCAAGAAATGGTAATTAGTCATTAGTTTCCAAAGCAAAATCTGAGGTCTGAAAACATTGGTTTAATAAGAAAAGTTTAGTTTACCCCTGCATTTTCATGGAGGTAAGTGTTTTACTTTGTCAAGTATGTAGTTCTTAGCCACCCAGTGGAGATATTCAAGTTTAGCAGGCAGCAGTCTTGACATTGCAGCTGATAAAACAACAGTTGCATTGCCTGTCATTTTGATTATATTTCTTGCCTTCCGCTTCTGCTTTCTGTGATGAAACAGTATGAGCTTTTAAAGGCCATGTCAGCAATCAAGTGTGAGGAATAAAAGAGAAAGGCAAACTCTTTCCCTTAGTACATGCAGTGTGTTCTTGTAGTCTTGTACAGTATATCCTAGTTTAGGAGTAACGGTTTTCAAGGACTCAAAAAGAACACTAATGCAGTAAGTGATTTATGGCAAGTGCTCCACAGAGCCCCTCATTTCAAGTTCAGGCTTCTCTTGAGCTCGTTCTATCATAATATTGTTGAACAGGCAATCTTAAAGAAATGCTATTAAGCCTTTGGGAGTCATGTTCTATCCAAGCAAGGTCTTAATCTGCAACATTTTGCAATTAATTTTTCTTGAACGTTGGGGGAAATAAATAAACAATGGAACCAAGTGTAAGTGGAGAAGTATCAAAAACATATACATGTAGATCCACTTACATAGTTCAGTATATTTTAGATGTTTATGAATGTTGTGCACCTCAAAATATATTTCTAACTTTTGTTTTATAACTCTGCCATATAATACTGAAAAACAAAACAAAACAAAAGGTACCAAACAAGAATAATAACATCTTTTTTATATTTTGTTTTGTGTCAATGGTAGAACAGGAAAACGTGTTAGTTTTACGAAAACTGTTTTTACTTCACCTAAAATATCATGAAGGTTTTGCTTAAGCAGTAAGCTCCAAACTGGCCTTCTTAACTGATGTTGTTAAATGTGCTCCTTGACTTAGAGCCCTTATACACATAGGGGCAGGGTTTGTCTCCTAAACATAATCTGGAACCAAATACGTGCAGTACTTCTGGGGTACACCTCACCTGTGTTCCTGTTTAGAATTTTGCAACTGTTTAATGTTTTGCAAAACAAGTTTAGTTTAATATTTTGCATTTACTGTAGTCTTCAACCTAGGAACTCATGAATCCGCCTTATAATAGGTTAAGTTGCTGAGCTGTCTAGTTCAGTATTGTCTGCATTGATTGACATCAGTCTTCAGGTTGTGAGGCAGGAGCTTTTTTCTACTCAAAGATGTCAAGGAGTGAAGTTTCTAGTCAGGTTGAAAGCCTTTATCAATAAAATTGAGTTGATTAATCTAGTAAGGATTTAATTGCAAATTAAAGTTTGTCTATAATTAATCAAGGGAGTCAAGATTGAAGGACACATCAAAATACGTGCTACACAGAGGTTTTGGTACCTCCTCACTGTGACACATTTGATGAAAAAGAAATGTACAATAGCATTTTTTTTAATTCCAGGTCTCCAAAACTAAATTATAGATTTGGTTTCAAATAAAACTATTATATTCCTCCCAACAGTAGCAATTATATTTAATAGGGTAAGCATCTTTTACTGTACATGCAACTGATAAGGTTTAAATCTGTTCACCTCTCAAAGCCAGATTAATTCTGGTATGGTAGCTGTTAAAGGGTATGTTCTGCATCTTAGGTTTTCAAAAAGTAAAAAATAATGTTATAGATGACCTCTTGTAATAACTTAAAATTGTATGTTTTTTGTTCTGGGGCTATATGCAGTTATATTTAACTAAAACAAGCTAAACTATTTATTAAATGAATTAGTTGCAATTATAATTTTTAGATCTAACATTGTAAGAAATACAGGAGTATATCAGACTCGCTCCTTGCTGTGTATTGATTAAAATTATATATTATACAGAAACTACTTAAATCGTATTAATTTAAAGTAATCAGATTGCTGCAACTTTCGAGCACAAGATATTTCTGATCTTGCCAGTTGATACTAAAATTATACGTGACTATTACATGCATTTTTGCACTTATTGTCCCTGGATGTTTGGTTTTTTTTAAAGCAAAAAGCAGCTGCTTAGAGGGCTAATGATGACTAGTTTCTCAGAAGGCAAGAAGAAGAAATTCAGCTTTCCCTTCTCCAACTGCACTCATACTGAAATTCACTCTTGTATGCATCAGGAGGAACTCTCCAGTGGATAATTAAATGCCCTGTCCAGAATAGCCCTGAGTAACTCAGCAGTTTGGTTTATTTAATTTATTTAAGGAGCCTCATGGCTCGTTCGTTCGTTTGTTTAGTTGTTTAGTCGTGTCTGACTCTTCGTGACCCCATGGACCAGAGCACGCCAGGCCCTCCTATCTTCCACTGCCTCCCGGAGTTGGGTCAGATTCATGTTGGTTGCTTCGCAGACACTGTCCAGCCATCTCATCCTCGGTCGTCCCCTTCTCCTCTTGCCTTCACACTTTTCTAACATCAAGGTTTTTTTCCAAAGAATCTTCTCTTCTCATGAGATGGCCAAAGTACTGGAGCCTCAGCTTCAGGATCTGTCCTTCCAGTGAGCACTCAGGGTTGATTTCCTTTAGAATTGATAGGTTTGTTCTCCTTGCAGTCCAGGGGATTCTCAAGAGCCTCCTCCAGCACCATAATTCAAAGGCATCAATTCTTTGGAGGTCTGCTTTCTTTATGGTCCAGCTCTCACTTCCATACATCACAACAGGAAAAAACCATAGCTTTGACTATTCGGACTTTCGTTGGCAAGGTGATGTCTCTGCTTTTTAAGATGCTGTCAAGATTTGTCATCGCTTTCCTCCCAAGAAGCAGGCGTCTTTTAATTTCGGGGCTGCTGTCTCCATCTGCAGTGATCATGGAGCCCAGGAAGATAAAATCTGACACTGCCTCCATATCTTCCCCTTATATTTGCCAGGAGGTGATGGGACCAGTGGCCATGATCTTAGTTTTTTTTTGATGCTGAGTTTCAGACCATTTTTTGCACTCTCCTCTTTCACCCTCATTACAAGGTTCTTTAATTCCTCCTCACTTTCTGCCATCAGAGTGGTATCATCTGCATATCGGAGGTTGCTGATATTTCTTCCGGCAATCTTAATTCCGGTTTGGGATTCCTCCGTCCAGCCTTCCGCATGATGTATTCTGCATATAAGTTAAATAAGCAGGGAGACAATATACAGCCTTGTCGTACTCCTTTCCCAGTTTTGAACCAATCAGTTGTTCCTCAGTTGTTCCACTGGGCCTCATGGCTCAGTGGTTAAAAAACTGCAGTACTGCAGCCAAAACTCTGCTCACATCTGGGTTCAATCCCAAGTAGCCAGCTCAAGGTTCACTCAGCCTTTCATCCTTCTGATGCTGGTAAATTGTGTACTCAGCTGTGTGGAGGCAGTGTGTAGCCTAAATAAAAACTAAATAAAGAGTGGGGTGGTATAAAAGCAGCATGTTTTGCTTTTCTTTGGTTTTTTTTTTTTTTTGAAAAAATATTCTTCAAGGTCTTCAAGTTGGCAAATACACAGTGATTACATGCAATCCTGAATAAGTTTACTTTAAGTAATCCAACTGGCACACACTCTGAAAAAGTATTTAGGATTCTAGCCCCAAAATGAGAAGGCGGGACAAATGTAGTTGTAAACTATGGAGGTCATACAAAAGTCATGTATACTGAGTTTTACCCATCAATGTGAGCCTTATCAAGATATCCTTATGAAATATGTCATGGAACTGATATTTGTATTGACAAGTTCAGGGTACAAACTCAGGTGTTTTTTTTGGGGGGGTTGTATTTGTAATATAATTCAGGTTAACAGAAATACATACTGTTTATAAACAATTCAAAAAGAATATAATTATTATAGATTCTGTAATGGAAGACAGGAATTAAGCAGTATCCTATTACTTGTATATATAAACATAAGTCCAATGGTGTAAATTTCAGTGCTGAAGTGCTACTAGTTAAGAAGTAAATATTTGTGTTCCTCATAGAGCGCCAGTTGCATGACTTGGCCTACAATGAAAAAAAAATCGCTGCTGTGATTTAAGCTGTTTGAGCAGTGCCACTGTATGCAGGTAATTGACTTCTGACCATTATATACATCTTTTACACACTTTAAGCATAATGAGTGTGCAAACATGGAAATTTAATAAACAGCCACTTTTGGGGGAGGATTTTTCTTCTTAACAGTTTTGCTGTAGTATTTGGTACAAAAACAAAGCTAATTACTCTACTTGATGACGTTCAGCTTTTTTCAGTACTCATTTTACGTTGCATCTATCAGCATGGATGTCTGGGGGAACAAGGTAATTACAACCTAAGGACAAAGCAGTATTCCTTTATTCATAGAGAAGCCTGCCCAATAAATCCAATTTGTTAAAATGATCTGGAATGTTAGCTCAAATATTCCCATATAACATCTTAGTGTTGGATATTCTGTATGGTCCTCTTTCCGACACATCAACTTCCTTTCCCCCCATTTTCATATTCTTCTATTCTGCTTTTACTAGCTGTTACTGTAATACATCCCTCTCCTCTTCATATCATTTAACCTTTCAGCTTGTGAAACAATTAGTCTTATCCTTTCCCAATCCTGAATTCTGTGGAAGAAGTAGTAAAAATGCTTCCTTCCCACTTATAATATTTTATGTCTATAAAACAGGCAAAATATATTAAGTGAGATGTATTTTGTAAAGCTCGGTTTATCTGAATTTGACATCAGTCATTCAGACTGGAACTGTTTATTACATTATGGAATTCTAAGGCAGAGACAAATTAATCCTCAGCTAAGTAAATGGGACATGTTAGTATTCCAGAGTTGCAGAACCTACAAGGTAGGCATTTCACACTCTTGTAGGTTGCAGAATTGTAAATAAGATCCTCAGATTTCAGACACTCACTACATATAGAGGTGTGGTTTTTTTTAAAAAGAAAAAAAACATGAAACAACTGGGAAAAGAATTATCCCAGAGAATCTATTGCATTTTGCCATTAAGCTGCATTTTTGTCCCAGTCACTGTAATGTAGTTGGACAAAAAACTTAATGCCATTTTGGTGAGTTATTACACTAAGTTGCAGGAGTGGCATACAGTATTTAATTCCCAGTGGGTTGGACCTGAGATGTGTGCAGATACTGAATTTTTAGCAGGTTTATCAAACACAAGAGCCACTAACTCTAAACCTCCCACTAACCATTAAATGTTGGAATTATCTTTGGAGTCAGAAAACACCCTAAAATTCAATGCAAGCTTTTCAATTTGCTTGTAGGAGGGTTAAAAATGTAGCAGAATCCTCACACTCAGAATCTAATTTACTTGAAACTCCTGGCTATGATAATGTTTTCCCCTTCAGGTACTTGCAAGTAATTCCTGCTTCACACATGCAATTATTCACATTGATGGCCATTTGCAATAGAACCAGGTAGGTTGCACTTCACTTAATTTAGCTGTTCTTTATTTCGGTTTGGCATTGGAACTCTGCCCTTGCAACGCTCTTCTGAACAGAATACAACTGAATGGCCAATGATCAGGACATAAGCTTACTGCTTGTTACCATAAGCCACTGAATAATGTAACAATATGGATATAATAACAGAAGCAAATAAGTGTATGGGTGTGTGTGTATGCTGCCAGTCCCACCTCATTTGGTGCTGGTGGCTACAGATCTCCTGTTAGTAAGTTCCTGGGCTCCAGGTTCTAGGTAGAACAAGTAACCACTTTTATATCTAAGGACAGATGAATGAAAATGGGGGCTTTAACTTTTTCTGTGAGCTTCCTGAGGGGTTGAATTTTGTACACTAACCTTCCCCCCAGGTGATGTCTATTCAAAGGAGGCCCCTGTTAAACATACAGGAAACCCCCAAGAGTCCTGGCTTTGCAAAGTAGGAGAGGTTAAGTCCCAGCCCCAGCCAGATCCCTTTCAGTGACAGTGTTCTTCCTGGAGCCTTCTCTGGCTTTCTTGCTGGTGCTTCCATAGTCAGCATTGTAGCAGATTTGGAGTGGATGCTGTTCCTCCTGTTGGATGGTGCAGGCACCATTATTGAGACAGCATTGTTGTGGGCACTGTTAATTTTGGTACAAAAGGCCCTCATCTATGGCCCCTGTGCCTATTCGGTGGATTCAGAGGTCTATCCTCACAGTTCCTCTTTCCACCTGCTTTCCACTTTTCCTGTGGTGCAAAACTGAGGATTCTAGGTCTCAATGGCTTCCCTCTAGGTCTCCACTTCTCTCTCAGTTTCCCTGGATGAAGCCCCTGTGTCCTTCCTTTCTCTTTTCTTTATTCTGACCCATGTTTCCTTCTCCTTCCTCTCCATGTGTTGCTCATCAGGCAGTTCTTTTACCAAAAGCTGTCATCCTTCCACCTTTCCTGCCAGGAGATAAGGAGTCTGCCTCCAGCAATTCCAAGGCTTCAGGGTGAGGACAGGGGTACCAGGGGCAACCCCACCCCACTGTGTTTCTGCAGTGCAAGGATATTTACATATGTTTGCAAATCACAGCTATAAAATGACAGTTATTCACGTGGATATGAATGGATGAGAATTTTGTTTTAGTTTCTTTTTGGTAAAGGGTTTATCAAAATATGAAAAAAAGTCATGTTTGAGATAGAAAGAATTTGGGTTTTTATTTTAAATTTAGTGATGGAGAGAAACTGAAACTTGTTAGATTCATCCATCCAGAACCAGAAATGTATGCACTTTGGGCTGAAAAGCATGGATTTAAAATTTAATCTCTTGAGTACTCAACCATGTTTATAATACTGAGTTAGGACCACAACCTCCTTATTTCTGAAGGGCATTAATGCCAGTATGACAGGTAGGAGAATATGATCTTCTCCAAGAATTTAATCTGATTTTAGATCAGACGTTACTAAAATTTGTAAATTACTTCACATGTAGGATGGAAAACAATTGAGATTTAAAAGCTTCCAGTATGGGAGGGGGGGGAGTAAAACTGACACATTTGTCCAACCCTATGAAGAAATTGGAGAACCAGTTTGGTGTCATGGGCTGAATGGTGTGTTAGGAAGTCCAGAGACTAGAGTTCGGACTCTCCACTCATTCTTGATGTGGATGGGTGGGGGGCAGTGGTAAATCACTCCTTGAACATCTTGCATACCTTGAAAATGCTGTTAGGGTTGTCACAAATTGGAAATGACTTAACAGCACAGAACATTACAGAATTTGTACATGTTTGAATGCTATGAAGAATTACTGCACAAACAGCTTTTCACATGAAGGTTTGCTCATATACTTGAGCTCCTCTCCTAACAGAAGAGCCAAAATGCTTAAATGTAGGAATTGCCTTAATTTTGTCAGGCTGCATTATTCTCAGTGGATGCTTAGAATATCTAATATGTTTTTTTCTCTCTTGTCTAACAAGTCTGATGCTGAAGAATTCTGTAGGGTTTTCCTGGCAGCAGTTGATTACTCATTTCATTCAGCTTTCACAAAGCAAAGCAGGTTTATTGCTGAAAGGTTGAAATGTTAAGCTATGTGGATTATCAGCAAATCCTGTGAGAACAGACCAGGTCAGGATTTACCTTTGTTTCTGTCTTGGGTGTAGGCTCTAATAGTCTGAGGAAACTAATTTTATTGCCTTTCTTAAGGAAACATTTGCCTCGTTCTTTAGTGCATAAGGGAACTGAGCTTATTTTGGGAAAAGTTCATCTGTTTTTTTGTTGAATATATTCTATTTTACATACAAGAGAATGTGGAATCATTCGCTATGTACATTTTCAATGGTGTTTTTTTTTTACCCCAGGAATTTCAGAACATGAACAGGATAGAAAGAGACAGTAACAAACTTACCAGTATAGATGTTATTTTTAAGAAACTGAAACAATGTTGGTTTCTTTAAATAATAATGCCTACCCTTTAAAAGCAAGGGAGAAAAAGCTAGAATTGTTGGATAGTTCAGTGATTTATGCATTTGGCTGTGGAGGCTGAGGTTAGGAGTTCAGTTCCCCACTGTGCCTCCTTAACAGGGGCTGGACTTGATAATCCATAGGGTCCCTTCTAGCTCTGCAGTTTTAAGATGATGATGATGATGATGATGATGATGATGATGATGATGATGATGATGATGACTGGACCTGTACATAAATTAACACTTCAAAATAGTTGAACAAAGACTTTATCATATTTACAGGAGACTTAGTGGAATGAGCCAGACTTACATTAAGCATGATAACTTAAGATCAGCAATTTTGGTTGGTGTAGTCGGACAGTATAGTTCTAATTCAAACATTCACCAACTGTAGATGGTTTGGAATAGGCTGAAACCCCTCCTGCCAGGAGATTTCCCCCAATGCCGGTAGAAATGCCCCTCAAGCAGCAGAAACATCTCCTGTTGGCTGGTCTCAAAAATCTGCTGGCTATGATATGCAACATGCATTTCTTTAAATCGTCATAAATGGCTAGACTGATTTTATTTTATTTTATTTTTGTTTCTTTATCCTGCAATATTATTCTGAAAATCCCTATTTCCTCAGAGTAAAATAATCTGAATCCTAATTTGCTTCTGTATAGTGGACAGCTGCTCTGTGAAACCTTCCAAATATGTTTTGTTTGTTTATTTATTTCCTTTCTAAGCATTTCTGTGCTATGAAATCTCCAAGGGAAAGATGTCTTACATTTGCATTTGTAAGAAATCACAAGATAAATTGACTTCAAATGACTGAATGATGTGCCAGAAATTCCTCTTCTGGTATGTCTCACAGATGACTTTGGTCTCTAAGTAATTTGCCTTAATTAAAGAAGTTTCCTGTAGAGGCAACCTTGAACATAATTTGGAACACATCTTGATCTCAACTTCAGAAAAGTCACGTCAGTTTTTCTCAGCAAAGGAACTGTATGGTAGAGATCTGGATAACACTGTTTTCTAGAGTGATGTTATGTGAAATCTGTTGGCCTTTGTCTTCTATAAATTTACTAAACCTCTGGCCCCAAATGCGATACAGTATTTATTTTGACAATTGTGAGGTTGGGCTGAGGTTAATGAGTTGGTTCTAGAGATAAGAGTGGATTCCACAGACTTCAAGTTTGTTTTGCATCTAATGGCAGCCATTAAATCAAAGGAAGGAATCTTTGTAAAAACACACTCGAGGAAGACAGGTTTTTTTTCCTTGAGGAAAAAACAAATGTGGAAATGGATTATTCCTTCTAATAACCCCTTACTGAATGCAACCCCCTTGACATTAAAAACCCATTAGCTAAGCCCAGTTTAAACAGCAGCTGATGCTATGTCAGCTAAATGTACATTGGAATTTTTCATGTCATGCACAAATGGGACGTTGGTAATTTTTCTGAAATGATGTACATTATAGGAAATCAAATATCATCTGACAGAAGTAGATACAGTATGTAAAATGAAAATACCTGCAATTATACTAAGCTAAGCAGAAGAAAGCATTGCCAGAAGAGCATATATGTGCAAGTTAATAAAATCAAAGTTAATGTAAATTACGTAGGACAAGTTTTGAAAACTCTTTTCCAAGCCACATGAAAGTTTTACCATATTTTGCATTAGAACCCATGATAGCGCTGTGTGGGAATGTTTCTGAATTCTTTGGTTGCCATGTGGCTGTTCATGCAATATAGATTATTTATACAGTGTGATCAGTGTAGGTGGCATTGATTTGGCTGTGCAGGTTTTAAGGACAGTACAAGTCTTAATTTTACAGCAGGAGAGAACAGAGGAAGAGGAATGATGTAGCCAAGGATAAATGTGGGTGGATGTAATTATGTATACTAAGATTTTATTAGCTCTGTTTGATACCAGGTTGAGAAAGCTGGGTGTGTGTGCTCCATTCTCATAATGCCTGCTTGAAAACTCCTTTGGGTTTGAAACCTCCTTGGGGTTTGTAGCAGAGTTCCAAGTACATTCATTTTTATGCATATGTATTACTGTACACGTTTGGCAACCTTTTCAACTCAACAACAACATCTTAGTCTTTTGACTAGGAGATCTGTGTAGGAATAGTGCAGTAGAAAAAACTCAGTGAGCAGCTTACAGAAGCTTCCACAGCTCATTTCCATGTGTGCATGTCTGCTTCTTTCTATGATGGAAGTACAAGAAGTAACTGAAGTGACTTCAGAGAAGAGGAAAGAGGACAGATTAACGACAGCAGTCTAAATGCACATCTAGAAAAGACAAAAGAGGGAAAGTACTTGGACTATCTGTTGGACTGTTGCTCCTATCCCCAGTTCAAATAACTTTCTACTTGCCTTGGTACTTGATGCCAACAATTCTTTGGGGTGGAGTAAAGCCATATTACCTTCTTGAATGTCATAGTTTTGTTGAACTTCAGAGAAGATTGCCTTCTCCTTCTATGGAAGAGAATGATTTAGCTTGTGAACCCAGGACACGTGAGATGCAATCCAGGTGTTTCCCCTCAGTCCATGGCAGAGGAAAAATATTTGTAATCCATGATGGAACACACTCCACTTTCTCGTCTCCTTCGCTTCTTCTTCCCAGAGTTCCCAAGGGCAAGAAACTTCTGGACAGGTCACGCCCCATATTCCCACGAGAGCTACAGAAATGCTTTGGCTACCAGGAATGTTTCTCCTTAGTAACTAGATAAGAGATAGCCGCTGTGGCTCATCTCAGAAACTACACAGAAATCCTAAATTAAAATGGATTCTATTGAGACAGGCTTACCCATAAAAACACATCTCATCACAATGCATTACTTCTACCACAGATTTTCAGTACAGGAGACCCCCAACTTAAAAGCAAAAGCGTGCTGCTTATATACCGCCCCATAGTGCTTCAAGCACTCTCTGGGCGGTTTACGAGTTAATTATGCAGGCTACATATTGCTTCCCCAGCCAGCTGGGTACTCATTTTACCGACCTCAGAAGATTAGAAGGCTGAGTCAACCTTGAGCCGGCTACCTGGGATTGAACCCCATGTCGTGAGCACAGTTTTGGCTGCAGTACAGTGGTTTAACCACTGCGCCACGAGGCTCTTACAGTGATTTGCTTTATTTTTTTCATGGACAACCATCTACATTTATTCAAATACAGTTATGTCATCTTCTGGTTGCTGCACAATGCTGGAGGGCAGGGTTTCACTTAACTAGGGCTTATTTTTGCGTTAGATCTTATTTTCAGGAAAACAGGTTATTAGCAAATGCTTCCTCAGCATCTAAAACTCTATTTTACAACTAGTGACCAGCTCTGAAGTTCAGTGTATTTGTATCAGGTGTGAGAGCAAGAAGATGGAGAGTGGGTGGGAGAAGAGAGAGCAGAGATCTGAGAAAAGCAACCTAGAAAGGAGAAGTGGAGTTGAGAAGAGAGAATACAGCAGACGTTGTTTTGGGGACCTAGAGAGGATGTGAGAAGGAGTGAGAAGATAGCATAGGTTGGAGAGGTGCACCCAGCAAGCAACCAAGAGAGAAGGGAAGGCAGAGAATAGAGGAGACAATAGAGGTTGGAAGGAATGCCTAGAAAGCAGGTTAGAGGAAGGAGGTGTGAGGTGGAAATGAACAGACAGTAGTGGAACAATAAGCCTAATGGAATAGTTGAGTTCAGCTTAAAGTGGTGTATTTTAAAATTGTTGTCAGAGAACCAACTACTGTATGTTTTAAGTGGAATCTGCTGCAATGCAATGTAATTGTGATGGTAGTCATGATAATCCAAGAACATACAGTGAAAACTGTATGTGGTCCATTCCTGAACAGAATATGCTCTGTCCTAGACATGTACAGACATTTTGCTGGATGTACTGCTTTGTTACCCTTATGCTTCTGCCTACAGGACAAACCCAAGTGCAAGATTGTAAAAGTTTCATTTCAAGAGTTGGTGACTCTGGGCCAGATCAGGCTAGCCAAATATGATGATTTAGTATCAAGAACAAAAAAGCTATTAAAGTCAGTGGTAAAATTATTTGCAAAAGGAGAAAACAGCTGCATTTTATTTTTAGAATGTTCCTAAATGAAGTCATGTTTGTAGATGTTCTTTTTAAATTTAAAAAAAAAACCCGCAGTTGTTGGTAAGTATCTAAAATTCTTCATGCTGTGAATTATGCCCTTGTCAGGCTTTGTTAAACCCAGCTTAAACTGCAGCACTTTTCAAGCAGTTAATTTCCAGGCCTGTTGAAAAGGACATTCATAGAGAAATATATTTTGAAACATTTCTTACATAATTGAAATGCATACAAAGAAAATTATAAACAGCAGTGTAGTGAAGAAATGTGTTCTTTACAAAGTGCAGCCATTCATCTTGAAAACAAGACAGTGAACTGCAGGCTCTTAACCCAGAGATCATAGGCTTCCAAAGCAGAAACAATTTAATGCCACAATGTTGTTGACTCCAACCCCATTTGGATAAGTTATTTTAAAGTGCCTTGTGTAAATAGTTACTGTGGTGTAACTGTAATACCATTGCACAGGCAGAAACTAATGTGTGAACTGAGATTGAAACTCAGTAAAGTGTGCTATGAATTAATTAATTAACTTCACTGTCACATTTTATCTACTATGAAGTATTAGTATGACCTCTTTCTTCTACCCTCTTCTATTATTTCTCCATTAGCAGAACCCTGTGCAAGTATTACCAAGTGTAATGCTTTCCCAATTTTCATCTGGAGGCATATTCTTTATAGGAAGCCTATGGCTTGTGTAGTTTGTGGTTTAAATTCTTCATTTTGTTCTTTGCAGACTGACATTGGCTTCCCATCTCAATTTAGTATGACTTCACTCCTTTTTCCCTGTTTTTCAGTGAGTTCCTTGAAAGCACTGGGGTTTGCCATGGGCCCACCAACTTTGTTAAGCTATCATTTTAGAGAATCTTTGCACTGAGGAATTCCTGTCCACAAAATACCAGGTTTAATGAAATCTAAGAAAAGGCTCTCCCCTTGTTCATCTTCCCCTCCATCATTCTTTCTCTTAGTTAAGAGCTGGGGAAAGGAACTGATAAGGATCCATTGGAATGGCCAAGCTGATCTTTACAAGCATAATAGAAGTTCAGGAGGCTTTGGGCTCAGGTGGTAAAAAGCTTGTTACTTGAAACCACTATTCCCCCATCCCTCCTAAGCCCAGGAATATGATCTTTTCATTCATTCTTTTGAAAACCCGATAACTGTTTAACATTACTTAGTCAGTGTCCTTTCCCCCACCTTCCTAGTTCTCAAAGCTCTCCAATTCAATAATACCTATGGAAAAATGATCTTAGTTTAGCAATGCCTGATTGATGCTTTCAGCTGACTAGATACTTCAGCGAGTTAAATATTTGGCTGCAGATCCAGAGGCTGGTAATACAATTTCCCCTGCGCCTTCAAGGAGAAAAACCAGTCTGTGTGGCCTTGCGCATGCATAGTATTAGGGCGCCCCAGGAGAAGGAAATGTTAAACCACTTCTGAGAACTACCTAGAAAACACTGGAAGGGTGGCCATAAGTCTAAATTGACTTACAGCACATGGTTATTATTAATTGACACTTTATACTAGTTATACCATTCTGTTATTATTACAGGTTCAGCTCTGCTTTTGGTGCTCTTTAAGCAACCTGAAATCTTTTCCTGCTCATATTTTTGGATTAGCCAGTTTTCTGCTTAATTTCCCCTCACAGAATGTTACTGTTAACAAGATTTCTGGGTCTCATGTTTTGAGATTCAACTTGATTAATTTTTCATGTCTCATCTTTGGTTCCTGAGATCTCTGGAGATGTGGTACTGCTCATCTGGCAACCTGTTATGATTTGAGGCTATCATTTTGATGATATTGCAGGTCACCTGGAGATCTACTGTGAGATATTAATTTACTCCAGTCCCACCTTTGGTTTGGAAAGCTGTGTTTCTTTTTCTCATAGTAATGACTTCATTTCACACTGTATACTATAGCCTTCTGCCTGTAGATCTTATCCACCAAACTGTCTTTGGCACCACTGTTTTATTGTGTTTTAGCTTCATCATTGTTTCTCCACATAGTTTGCCTCTTGTTTCATGTTTCCTTGCTTAAGGATCTGTTCCATGGTATCACAAGGCCCTTTGACATCACAAGGATGCATCCCAAAGTCTTGAATTTTGGTCTTGAAATCTCAGGAATTGGAATGCTGCTGAGCTGATAATGCTAATATCAGGTTTATATATTAATATTTTAATAAACAGTGCATATACTGGAATAGAAGGATTACTGTCTGGCATATATTTCTACCACATTGCTTATATAGTTCATGGATGATGCATAGCATTTTCTAAAGTTCTAACTTTCACCTTGAAAGTTCTAAATCAAATCAAATGCACTTTGTGTATTCGCAAGTACATTTTATTTTATTCCACTGAAATTTGATCATTAACATATACATTTAGAACTGTAGCACTGTTTTCATCTTCTGTCTGATAACACAGTGCATGCCTCATGGGAGAGATCTTGGCTTATTTGCAGAAAGATGCAGTCCAGTATTAAAAATGAAAGTCTGAAGCCTAACAAGTAACACTGAATATGAATCTTTGGGGATAAGCTTCAGAGGTGAAAACATGAGTCTATGTTAGGTGCTGTTGATGGATATACTCCCATACAATTCCCCAAAAAGCATAATATAGTTGTGCATAAACCACAATAGGTATGAGAGACTGATTTTTAGGCAGCCATTCATTTGATGATTGCAATACTTACATTCCATTGTGTTCCATTGAATCCTTTCACCCCATTGATTCACATGTTTCATTAGAAACCTGCCGTTTTTATGTACATGAAATAAAGGTTATCTTCCAAATCACAGTCATACATGTATTTCTTCAGGAGGAAAGGTATATGACTATTATAAACTGTTACCCTGAAGTTATTTTCTACCTTCATTTAAAAAGATTTTCCCTATATCAAAATGTAAACTATGTCTCGGATTTTACAGTGCTAAAATTAAAATGGTCCTTCATGTTCCTACAGTGTTTAGAAGATCACTTATCCCTAGATGAAAGAAAAGTAAGTCAAAAGTCTATGGTTTTGTCAGGTTGGCAGTTCTTTCCTTTCATATGCATATGAGTAAAAGGTGAAGTGGAGTTATTAGTTTGTTTATTGCAGCAAAATGGAAAGTGTAACTAAGCCTGTAGAGAATAATTTAATTTAAGGCAACAGTGCTTTAAGTCTGTTTGCCCTGTCCAGAGATATATCTGATGCACCTGTGAGACAACAAAACAAAACAAAACAAAACCCTGATGTGTACAAAATAATGGGGAAATCACGGTAGTCTGTCTGTGTTTTACTGTACAGACAATCCCGTGGTTAGTACTACTCAGTCATAATTAAGTACAGTTGTTGTATCTGAATAAACACTTTCTGAATAGCCTTTTACTCCAGGTGGCTTGAAAAGACTGTGGAGGAAGGGGAAATAGGAAGCATTTGCACAAGCATGCAAAGTTTTACCGATATCATCACTTGCTTACAAATAAGGGAAAGCAGAAGATGGAACTTTGAAGTCAAAGTTTAAGATGTCACAGGGTTGCTAACAAAGTATCCTCTTCCTCCATCATTTTTGTGCTAGTGTGCCCCTTGCTAGTGGGTAGTAGCAATCCTGTGGGCTGCTATTATTATTTCTCACAGTACTTTTGGATTGATGCTATACTCCCTTCAATGTAATGGTCACAATTCCTTTTTTTGCTCCATTTTTATAGAGGGTCCCTCATAAAAACTTCTGTCATACATTATTAAGTCTTGGAAATATTAGCATTACTGTAGGAATATAATTTCAAAGAGAAAGGAAAAACAAGAAGCGAACACAGCAGCAAGTCCCATTAGTTAAAAATCCTACCATTAACAAGGACATTTTGAGTGCCATTGAACAGTCATGAAAATAATCCTCCCTTATCTTTACAAGATCTAATTCCACTTAAAAGAACCAAAATGAAAGACATGCATCCAGAACAGCAATTATTGGGCAATATGCTTTTAGTGGCAAATATATCAGTTTTAAAAATACTTTAAAGGGAGCTGAGTTTGAAGTTTTTCTCTGAAAGCTCTTAGTAAACCACTGCTAGGTACATACTAGATTTTAAACAATTAAGAATAGATCATCATAATCTTTGTTATCTTTTGCTGGATGATACTTATGCCTTATGAAGGCAGCACTTTATGATCAAAAACCTTTCTCACACAGGTCTTCCACTTCACTGTTGTTGGCTTTAAAAGGAATATTATTTAATTATTTTTAGAGCAGCTATTCTCAAATTTTTTGGGCCCAGGCCCTTTTAGGAATTCTTGCAAGGTTCCAGGGACCCCTGTCAAACAAGAATACAATATGAACAGAAAAACTGAAAAATAGAATAGAATTTCTTTCAGTCTGTGGCCCCCTTTAAATATGCAAGGCTGCCCCAGGTGGAGGAGCACGATATGGCTCCTGTTGAAAATGGCTGTTTTAGAAGGTGTGTTTCCTAGTTTTCTCTTCATGATCATTTTTTTGCCCTTAATTATCAACTGTGTAATAAAAATTAAATAAATTGCCAGAGGTTTTCTGTTTAGTCTTCAGCATACTTTCAAGTAAATGTACCTCAACGATTTTACCGTAGTAGTGTTTGATTCCTGTTTCTATGTTTAGAGCCACAACTCTGAATCTTAATTGTAAGGGTATTATTTATAGAGCTGTCATTACCTTTAAATTGCCTTGTCGATCCCTATGAATACAGAGTTGGCATGCCAAGAAATCTATAGGCAGTGACCAAAGTCAGTGGGATTTATTAAGCCAACATTTATGTAAGTGTCACTGTTTCAGTGGGTCTGTTTTAGTTGGGACTAACAACTAGATTTAGCCCTATGCTGACATGCTAATGCTGCGTGCACACAGCTGATAATGGTTTATTTGCTCTGGTTTGTCAATGAATACTAATAAAAGTGCCATAGTTTGTACACAATGGGGAACTTTGTCTCACTACAAGCCTGAAATGGAGTTCAATAAAGTTATATGCAAGGTGTAGAAGCACGTGAGTAAGTAGTACTGTAGATGTAGTCCCAATACAATTATTTATTTACTGTAGTTATTAAAAGTATTTACAAATGACTTTTCTCCTCACCAGGCTCTCAAAGTAGTAAACAGTAATATCACAATGTAAAGCCAGAGGAGAAACATTGTTAAAAGTAGAGTGAAACTGTTCCAAAAAATCAAAGCCGAAACAAAATACTAAACTAAAATAGCTTTAGTTTCCTAAGCCATAGTATATAACATATCAACCAAGTGTCCAAACAGTGCCACTGTGCATCTGGCTTATAATAGTCTTCTCAGTTTTGTTTTCTTGGCATCTTGAAAAAAGCAATAATGAAACTCTTTTAAATAAAAGCTAGTTATACTTCTTCAGAAATTATCTGCATACCTCTAACGTGTTCCACCTGTTTTTTAATCTTTAAATGTACATATTGTCATCAGATATAATTTGGAAAGTAAATTTTTTTTGTGTACATTAATTTATCAAAATCTGTTTTCTCTCTACTAATGTATTTTCATCTCTGATCAGTTAAAAATTCATATACTGAAAAACAGGGGTCTTACATTTATTTATTTTACTAATTAATAACACAATGTCTGAAATCCTATTGTGCAACATATGCTTATGGAGGGGTGGTAGTCTTACCACAGGGAGTGATTTTTAATTCCTGCTTCTGTTCTGTGGGGTTTCCAGCTGCCAAATAATCCCTTTCATCATGTAGAGGCCATGGAAGCCACAGGACAGAAGGAGGAAGTTTTTAATTACTGAAAACCACTGCCACCAGATGATGTTACCAGGGGGGACATTTTCTGCAATTAAAACCTTTCTCTTTCTATCCTGCAGCTATTCCACATAAAGAAAGTGGTTACACAAGAGTTGGAAAAGCTGTGGGATAGAAATAGGAAGTTTTTAATTAATTGCCCTCTGCTGGTTATGTCATCATCTGTAATTGTAGTTAAACAATACAATTTCAGCCAGGAATACAGGTTCATTTTTACATTCTTGGTCCTTATAAAAATATATCTTAACATAAGTTATTTATATTTATAAGATGTTTTTGTATTAAAAGTTCAGCTTAGTTACTGCCTAGAATGTTGTGGAAGAAATGATCTTATTCACTGGATTTGGTTTGTGGGCATTTTTGAGTCAAACTAAAACAAGTATAGGGTTTAGGGGAAAATATACTATATATTTAATATATCTGTAGGAGACATAGAAGCTATTTTTGAAAGATCAGCACAAAACATTAGATTATTCAGTCATACAGAAACTGAGAAGGAAAATTATTTCAGTTGCTCCTTTTGGTTAAGACCTCAGTAAACAAAAAGCTGGATAATTGCTACAGGGATTTGTGTGCAATGACCTCTTTACTGGTGCTTGTTTGTTATCAAGTGATGGAATCTTTCTTGTCTTGACATAAAACAGAGGAAGTGGTTAGGAGAAAGGTCTATAATTACCAGCATTAGGAGCCCATAATGGAATGCCAGAGAGAGGTTTCAAGAGACAAATATTGCTTTAGGAAAAATTTCAAGACAGTCCAAGAAAATTAGAAGACAGCAAAAGAAAAACACTATAGAGGGGCAAAAGGGGGAAACAAGGGGCACATTGTTTGTGGTGTGAAGTCAAATAAATATATGCATGTTTGGAAAGAGGGGGATAAAAAGTTGTGCACAGCTTATGTAGTTTCTAATGTCTTCAACCACTACTTGCTATGAACCAAAAGGTCTCTTAGAAATAGGAAGTATACTTGACTATTAGTATTCCTATGCCACCATCATCATTGAAACATTCAAGAAGTGTGCTTAAGTTAATCTAGAGCAAAAATCCAAGTACTGTACTGTGAGATATTTAATCAGAAGGAAAAGTTATTGGTTGTATCTTTAGAAGCAGTCTGCACCAGTGCTGACTAAAGGTGTCCTGCTTGAGGTTAGAAACTGCTGCTGCACTTGAATAAGTGAAAAAAACATACATCCAGACTCCTCCTGCTTTGCTGGAAGGTGAGTCAACAACACTGCCACTGTTTCCACTCCCTCCCTGCATATATATGAGGGAGGAATGTGGTGAGGCAATGATTCCCAGAAGGACAGGAGGCAGTGGCTGCATGCTTGCATCCTGCCTCCTCCACTTTGAGCATGCCTTGTTCCAGTAGATCCCTGGAGTGAATGGTGGGGTGGTCAAGGAAATTGCCTGTGCCATGGCACTGGTTGTAAGTGCTGAACGTACCTCCCACTGCACCCTTGCCACCTAAGATGAGTTGCCTCAGTGTGTTTAAGGTAGGACTGGCTCTGCCCAGCACAGTGCAAAAGACTTAATCGCAAATGTTGGAAAAACGGAGAGACAAAAATCCTTACATATGTTGATGGTATTGTAATATAGTGTACTCACAGCATTACTTAATGCAAATTAATCAGCTAATTTTTGCTGTTTACCGGCAACTTCTTATACACATGAAGTAATTCACCTTTCCCAAATGAATGTCGTACCCAGGCTAGTCCAGAGAACCAGCAGAGCAGCAGGAATAGCTCCCAGTGAGCACCTTGCTGTACTGACAGTTTGAGTTAAACTGAAGTATCTTATATTCCTGGTTGAACTATTGCTTCCTGGTTCCACACTAACCAAGCAGGAACCCTTAACTCCCTGCATAACTTCCCCAAGAGCTTTGTTCCTTCCTGCCAATATGCTGGTGTTGATGTTGTGGCCCCTGGATCACCAGGAAAAGGACAAGCTATCCCAATGCTTGGGTTAGAACCCCGAGGTGCTAGGGTTGTGGTAAGCATGAAGTCCTTAGGTTCTGCTTTGCATGACCTGACTAGATTTAAAGTGCCCAGCCTGGTTGGTTCCAGAATGAGACATGGACTAGATGTCTCATCAGTCTCTGAGCCTTGACTTCAGGCTGGACTTATTGGACGCAACAATGAGAAAGGCAGAAAGAAGGGCTTTTTCAACTTGTGCCCAGCAGATAGAGAATGTGGAACTAACCAATACCTGGACCATTTGCCTTGGGTGTCTTTAAAATCACAGACATATATAGTGCACAGGTAATACAGTGAGCTAAATCAGGGTGATTACAGCTTAAATTCCTGCTTGCTGGGAAACAGCAGCTTCATTTTTCTCCAAATCTTGTTCTGTCTTAAGCAAAAGTAAAGAGCATAGGCTGGTGCTTTAGGATTCCCCACCCATTGGGGCAAAACCAGTAAGTTTAACAGGGGGGTTACATTAGATCTTCAGTTTACACAGTATAATGTCACCACAGGTCTCATCCACAATGACTTTCTTGTCTTTTAAATAGTTTAGACTCTTAGAATCTAAATGGATTGGCACCATGTGGCTTGTGGAGCACATTTCTATTCATCCCACAGAGTCATATTCTATTGCCAGAGAAGCACCTACTCCTTCTGCAAGTTATGGCATCAAGATCTGTACCTACATATTTTCAGTATCTTTATTACAGCTAAATCTTTGTTGTAAATGTTTGCAGGAAATGAATGCTGTTAGAATCTATTCATGTGGATTTTTTTCTGCCTTATCTTAATAAACTGAAGAAGAACATTCCTTCACAAGAAAATACTGTTGTGCACTGAAAATTATGATTTGGTTTATCAAGCACTAGTGAGGTTTACAGATGCCTACTGAGACTGTATAGTTAATCTTGGCAGCTACACTGGCTCTTTTTATGTGTGAAGAATGTGTGTGTGTTGTGTGTTTAGTCGTTTAGTCGTGTCCGACTCTTCGTGACCCCATGGACCAGAGCACGCCAGGCCCTCCTGTCTTCTACTGCCTCCCGGAGTTGTGTCAGGTTCATGTCGGTTGCTTCGCAGACACTGTCCAGCCATCTCATCCTCGGTCGTCCCCTTCTCCTCTTGCCGTCACACCTTCCTAACATCAGGGTTTTTTCCAAGGACTCTTTTCTTCTCATGAGATGGCCAAAGTACTGGAGCCTCAGCTTCAGGATCTGTCCTTCCAGTGAGCACTCAGGGTTGATTTCCTTTAGAACTGATAGGTTTGTTCTCCTTGCAGTCCAGGGGATTCTCAAGAGCCTCCTCCAGCACCACAATTCAAAGGCATCAATTCTTCGGCGGTCTGCTTTCTTTATGGTCCAGCTCTCACTTCCATACATCATGACGGGAAAAACCATAGCTTTGACTATTCGGACTTTTGTTGGCAAGGTGATATCTCTGGTTTTCAAGATGCTGTCAAGATTTGTCATCGCTTTCCTCCCAAGAAGAAGGCGTCTTTTAATTTCGGGGCTGCTGTCTCCATCTGCAGTGATCATGGAGCCCAGGAAAATAAAATTTGACACTGCCTGAAGAATAAGAACATGTAAGAATGTTTCCTGATTATTTAACTTCTGGGAGAGTAAGTAAATTTGATGGAATTAGACACCTCTTTGCAGAGGGTAGCAGAACTGAATTTTAGACATGTAGACTGATTAAGTTCAAAATGTGTTTTTCAGTACCACCCACATTTTAATATCTTGCTATATCACTCATCTGAAATGGATGAAAAAGCTTGCACTGCTTGACCCCATGGTGTGATAGGATAAAATACAATAGGCTCCACGACTATTGTAGAATTTGTGGGTGTAAAAGCAAGGGTATTATGTAATAGCCAAACACCCAGAGCCAGAAAACTCATGTTCATACAAATTGGAACGTTTGTTCAAATAGCTAACAGCCCTTCATTTTGGTAAAGTGTAACCAACAAAAAATCAGTGCCTTAAAAATACTGTACTCATGCCCCCAGCTCCTGTTGCAGATGGGAATTTGGTGAGAACTCCTTCATAAATTCCAATGATTCAAATGGGCCTACGTATTATAATTATGAACAACTTTAGCATAATAAATCTGTATTAGTACAGAATATGAGAAACAGAACGGTTTCCCATTGACAGGGGCATCGGACAAGGGTATATCTAATTTCCCTGTTTGTTCAGTCTTTATGCAGGACATTGTGCAAAAATCTGAATTAGATTCTGATGAAGGGAGACTGAAAGTTGGTGACACCATGATACTGGCAGAAAGTAATAATGACTTGAAACAACTACTGAGGAAGGTCAAACATAAAAAAACAAAAGCAGCGTTACAGTTGAATATTAAAAAGACCAACATTGTGACTGCAGAAGAATTGCATAACTTTGACATTTGCAATCAAGCTATCAAAATAATTAAATAATTTTGGATAGTTTGCCTCAGTTATCAATCTAGATGGAGAATGCATCACCCGAAATTAGAAGAAAACAGAAACTTGGAAGGCTATTAGGAAGAAATTAGAAATGAACCCAAGAAATCAAGATAAGTCATAGCCTTTCAAGGCCATGATCATCCATGTGATGTACTCCTTGTTGCTATGTGTGAATGTGAAAGCTGAGCAATCAAGAAAATAAAGAGAAAAAAATGGTTTTATTTGAAATATATGTTTTTTTACAGATATCATGAACTGCCTGAAAAATACATGGGTGCTAAATCAAATCAAGCTGAAAGTAATAATGACAAAACTGAGGTTATCATAAATTGGACCCATTATGAGAAGACAAGACTCACTGGAAAACTCAATAATGCTGAGAAGATTTGAAGGCAGCAGGGGGAAAAAAGAGGAAAATTAGAAATGAGACAGATAGACTCAGTAAAGGAAGCCCTGGCCTTTTAGTTTGTACAGCCTGAGCAGAGCTGATGATGATAGGATTTTTGCAAGGGCACTAAACCTGTGAAATAAGATTGAATTTACATAAACTGGCTATACTTCGTTTATCATTTGTTTTGGTATGGTAGCTCTGACAAGCTACTCCCTTCATCTATCTGTAATCCATATACAACTTCACTTAATTGTTCAGATCAAATTTTACTCAACAGTGGGTTCTAAAAGGATGTCTATGTGCACACTCTTTAGTTATATGGATTTACATGACATCACGGTTTCAAATCTCTACAGTCATGAGGACTGGAAACATTTTTAAGAAATGAAAGCTGCTGTTCTCAGGTATCAGGCAATCCCTATGAGTCATGCAGCTAACTCTGTGCCATTAATATGTAAGCATTGTTTGTCTTTGTCTTAAGGTTTTATTGCTCCAAAATCAAGTCTAGACATTACTGCATATCTCAATAACAGACTAAAACATACGGATTAATCTCCTTCCTTTTGTGGATTTTGAGAAATGGTTACTTTGCTACTCTGTTGTTTATAAAATTATGTAATTGCACAGTATATGGCAAACTTTCAAAGCGAAAAATTACATATTTTAAATCTCTCTGGGTAGAAGGCACCAGAGAATCCTGTTGTAGAAATACTTTAACACCTACAAATTAAGTTTTTTTCTAAGGCTAAAATGCATGAAATGAAGCTCAATAGGTTGCTTTGATTTTCTTGCATCTTTTGACATTTATACACGTAGGTTTATTCCACTGAAAAGTAAATGAATTTTGATGGCTGCTGATATTTAGCAGATAGGATTAACCCTTGACTTCCACTTTAGCTTAGCTGTTGAAATCACTTTCTTTATTGACTGAAGCGCCATTTTCCCCCTCCCCCCATGAAGGTTAATGCCCAGAAGACTGTGGTAAGATTAGCAAACCAGCATTTCAATGTCACAGATTTTGAAGACTAAGCAAAATATATACTGTAGAATTTGTCTTTAAGGTGTTTTTATATACATTTGTGGTGAATCAATTTAACCCTCTAGAACTCTTCACAAAAGAAAGCATACATAAATCTACACCTTTAAATATGAAATAAAATTACATATCATACTTTTCTTAGTGCAGGAGGTTTTGTGGACAGAACTCATATACAAATATTGTGAGCCTAAAAACATTTCATTTCCACTTGCATATAATTACACTCCATATATTTCAATAGAATTTGTACTGAAGTAAGCAAACTTAAGTTTGTAAGCAGTGTCTATATATGACAATGCCTGTTGCTCAGGTTAACTCATGTAAATTATTTTGGAGTAGAGATGGAAAGCATATGTGCTAAATTCCCAAGTCGATTTAAGCTGCCTCTGTATGATGAGACACTTTATGAAGGTATTTTGCAAGATTTTTGCCTCTAGTCAAGAACAAAACAAAGAACACCTTCCCCCTCTCTAGAATTTGCGTGAAATGTCTGTAGTATCCTTTTACTTTGAGAAGCAAAGCAAACACTAAGCAAACTCATAGGGACTACCTGATTGTTACAAAAGATGAAAGCAAACTATCAGGTGCTTCAGTTCTTAAATATACCAGCTGTTTTCCTAGTTTGGGGCAGTTCACACAATTTACATAATTTTGTGTGACTTGCATGGTGTTCTGAAAAATTGACATTTTTGTGCAAAACATTGTTCTCAACAATGCGAGAATACTATCAAAAATTCTAGGAAATTCTTTGGAATCCCTGCTGACAAAAAGAACATTTTCTGTCCCTGCTATGGACTAATTGATGCTATCATACTTGTACCATCTGCTCACAAATTTCAAAACTGATGCTGGGTGCCTAAAACAATTGCTTGCTATTCCATCTAAGATACATTTTGCACTCACAGTTGTCCTTTAAGTGATCAAATTGTTAAGGATGAACCAAAAAGGGGGTATTTGGAAAAGTACTTTACCTACCACTACAGAATAAAGGAGCCTTTGAATCCCTAGTGGAAACTAAGTTTTGGGAGAAAGATGATTTGCAGTGGCTAAGGAGAGGGAGATGGGTTGCATGAATGGCTGGGGATATTGAACAATTGGCAATGAAGCATACCGTTTGTTTCTTCTTTCCAAGGCATCAGTAGCTGAAGATGATGATGAAGAAGAAATGAATTGATAGCCCTCTTATTATGTAAGCATGAATTTTCCTAATTAGGAGTTTGAGTGTTCCAAAAATAATGATGTGAATCCAACTGATCCAGTGAGAGTGGGCCTATTGAATTAGTAGGACTTGCATCAGTATTCACTCTCAGTTGAGCGATTAATTCAGAGTGTTCTCTGTTTGGACAAGCAAATAGATTTGGGTGTACATATACATACACACATGTTTGTATTCATAGAAATATAGGTGTAGGAGGGATATCCAGTGTGGTGTAGTGGATAGAGTGATTGAAAGGACTCAGGAGGCCTAGGTTCAAATTCCTGCTCAGCCATGGAAATTCACTGATGTGTGGAACTGGTAAAACTACTCCTTAAATGTTTCACCTTGAAAGCCCTGTTGCATTCACTATAAGTCAGTTCCAATTTGATGGCACATAACAACAACGTACTGTATGTATAGGTATAGATTAGATCATCACTTGTGCAAATAAGGTCATCCCTTTAGACATGAACAGATAAGAAAGTTTGCATTAGGAAAATATGCAAGAGAAGCTGAAGTAACAAAGGTCCAGCTCCAGAATTGATATGAGAGATCCTTTCTTCTGCTCGCATGCAAAGATGGAGCTGTCTTCTCAGTTTTGTTTTCTTGGCATCTTATTTGTTTGTTTTAAGACCAGATCTTATTTGCTCAAGCTTTTAATACTATTTAGCAATCCTTTAATGCTGTTATAGCTGCTGTTCTTAACGTTCTTATTCAATTTTTCCTGTTTTATTATACTGTGTGTAGCTGGGTTTTTATTCTTAGAGATCTAATTTAATTTAGTTTAATCTGTTTAGAATAGCCACAATGGTTTTTAAAGTAAAAAGGCAGGCTACATATTTCTTAAATAAAATACAGAAATGCCAGCCACAGTTTAGAACGGAAGCCAGCGTTTTGAGCTTCCAAATACAGTATACAATAAATGACAAAGAATTTACTCTGCTTTTTGTGGTTCAGGGTAGAGTTTTGCTGAACTTTCTAAAGGAGGACAACTTTGGCAATTCAAACTTCGTGAAACTTTGGCAATTTCAACTTTGTCAAACTTTAGCCAGGAAAAACTACTTTAAAGCATGAAGTGTGATTTTACATGATGCCTTTGAATTGAGCATAATATCTTAGCTATCATCTTTTCAAGTCAGGAAAGTATAGTTACAGTGGTGAACAAACAAAACAATATTCAGCACAGAGGTGTGATGGTATACAATGCTAATTTATTTTTAGCTTGACTTGTATTGGTAAAAACTGATACTACGACAGTAAAAGGCAGTAATATTCAATTGTTGTTCGGGTGTCAAGTCGTGCTTGGCACATGGTACTAATACAACTCTTAAAATATCTGCCCCCTTTCAGCTGTGCAATTCTAAGATTATAATTATTATTATCTTGCCAGATCTTGGATTTCAAAATAACAGCTTGGTTTCAGTGTAGTAAACAAAAATGTTAAGATTTTAAAAAAATTTAAATCCCCCTTCCTATTAACTGATCAGGGGCTCACAAGAGATTACTGAAGTTGTGGGAGGGAGGAATTTAAGTTTTATTCTTAAAATGTGATCCTGTTATTATGGAGAGGTAAATGAAAATCTGATAACATAACTGTCTTGGGTAAATATGCTGAAACTGGCTGATATCAGTATAGCTTTTGGTTCTTGCCTTTATATAATTATTCCTTTGTATAATTTTTGCATGTGTCCCTTTTAAAAACTTTATTTCTATTAGGACACTCTTCATACATAATTTTTCCCTCCACAACGTATGCCAGGAACTATAAAGGATTTGGGTGAAGGCACTTTTGAAACTATTTTAAAGGGTTGAGAGTGAGTTAGTCAGTTTTAACAGGGGCTTCTTTAACTTTTAACAGGAATTTGACTAATGGTACTGGTTTAATCAAGTCTGACTATTATTCTCCATGACTTTTCATGAGTCTTAACTTTAAAATCTATAAACTCTCAATGGTGGTGCCTTCTAATGACTAGTTCTCTTAAAAGATAAGGACCAACTACTACTTCTAGCCATAGGGAAATGCCTTTTTGGCTCATATGGTACACATCTTTGGAACTATGGATATGGATTCTAGTCATAGCTACACAAGCGTTGGTAATTGCAAGTTGCTGCCTCAAGATTGTAGGTTTGTTCAACATATTAGTTAGCAGTGGAAACATGGTGCTGCTCTTGGTTTTATATTTCAGAAGATACTCTTTCCAATCCTGTATTGCTGTTTAGTCCTTACGGTCTACAGTACAGTGCTTTTATTCACTCTTAGCCGTTATGATTTGCCATAGGGCAAAATATTTATGGTGTATCTTATGAGTTGAGAGAGACACCTCTGACATTATTTGGCTCAGTATTAGCATTAGTGTTTTATTTTTTAATCCAAAAAAATGTGGAGTAACAATTTAAACAGTTTTTTGCCTCAGATGAAAAGAGAGGGGGGGGGAAGCAAAAACTTTGGTTTTGCTAAACTCTGCAATAACTTTGCTATAACATTCTCTGATCTGTGTAGCAGCTATGCGTGAACCTATCGCTCTTGTGCTCCCCTTTCTCCTCTCCACTGTCTTTATGTGAAGAATAAAAATGTTCCCTTCTGTTTTCAGTGAATTGTAGTTTGTTTTTACACATGAACCTGGACAAATTGCTTGGCTTAAACATTGCTCTTGGGAAGGGATGGACAACTGTGGCCTTTTGGCTGTTGGATTGCAGCTCCCATCATCTTTTGCCATTGGCTCTGCTGGCTAGGGCTGGTGGATATTATAAACCAAAAACAGCTGGAATAATTTCTTCCCCAGTTTTCTTGCAGGGGAGAAAAGCTGAATACTGGAATCTCTATGTGCTCCTTGTCTTTGTAATTGCACAGTAAAAAGGGTCAAGAAAGTTGTTGTCTGCTTGTAACGTGAAGGACAGAGGGCACTAATTCCTAGTAAAAATCATAGGTGTATCATACTGGAGAACTTGAACTGATGTGTAAAATGCTGAAGAATTTTTCAGTGGCCTGTGTGTAAAAAGTTAAGCAGGACAGATTTACTGCTTTCATTCTATGTAGTATTGGAAAACACTGGATTAATCAGGAATTTGCAATATATTAAAATATGTTTGTAAAGCTATGCTTAAATTAAAAATAAAGGTAGTGTAAAATAGTATTTATCATCCAGCTTTGATAGTAAACATAATGAGTGACGTAGGTTCTCTTGATGAATATTGAAAATCAGTGTACATATCCTGTGTGCATAGTGCATTTTATAAGTGTTATGGAAAATATGTGAATCTGGACCTTATCCATCTCAGCAGAGCTTTTAGAAGCATTATCTATACCTATCGTTGTATGAATAATGACTGCAGTTACAGTAAATGTACATGCTGTTGAGAACATTCCCTGTGTCAGAAGCACTGCTTCTGGAGATCATTTTTACTGAAATGGATAAGGGTTGATATTGTATACTCTTTCAGAAAATGGTGTGTGTATGTGTTGTGCGCACATGTGCACAACATTTTCTTTAATAGCTATGCGGGAAATTCATGGGAAAATAAACAAACAATTGCATTCAGTGTCCATTGTGCATCTCTGTCTTTACACTGTGCTGGTTTTTTAAAAAATATATTTTTTAAAATATTTTTTGCAGAGATGTGAGAACATTCTGCAGAGATGTGAGAGAGCTGCCAGAGCTTGCGCCATAAAACAGCGGAAGAATTGACAAAAACACTGATCGAATTTGTGTTGTGGGTGTTATACAAGATAGTGCAGACTAATTTGAAATCTTCAGAAGTACGTTTTCTCCATGACAGCAATAGAGGCAAAGGGATAAAAGCAACTGGGAGGGGAAACGATTTCATGAGTCCAGGGAAGGATTTACCAAAGGATCATAATTGCCTGACCTTTCAGAACAGAGTGCAAAACAAGCTGTCCATTGTGTGTGGAGGGATGTGGGGGGGGGCATTCCAAACTTAACTCTTAAGTTTTTCATATATTCAGTTATAACCAATTTCAAGAGGACAAAATGTTGAACTGCTGAATAATACTAAATGTCCACAATGTGACATGCCACTGTTGCATTTCCTTTCTTCCTAAATTTTCCTCTTAACTTCCTTTCACAGATTTATCTGACATTGTCTTTCAGATCAGAGTATAGTCAACAGTATTCTGGAAATTGAATAGCCTCCCACCTATTTTTTTATCATTCCAACAACATTTTGTGATAGGTTAGTCTGAGAGTGACTGATTAGTTTCCTTCATAACCCTAGAATAGATGGATCTATATTTGGGACTTCCTGATCTTAGTCTGACAATTCTAACCATGACATTGTTTGTTCATTTGTTTGACTTTTACACTGCCCATCTGGCTGCCAGGATCACTCTGGGTGGTTTACAACTCAAAAACAAATAAACAATAATATAGAAGCAATAAATATATAAACAAAAATCAAATTTAAACATCAAATAAACAAACAATCAACATGACTAATAACTAGGAATAATTATGATAATTTAAAGGCAAGGTGGCAGAGTGGATACTATAAACAACCATGTTATTGACATGAGATTAGTTCGGGGAAATGCATTTGTGCTAACTAGCCACTAAGTTCTTTAGTTTAGAATTAGGAAAAGGCTGTGTGATTCATAATTGCACAAATGCAAGAGAAGGGTGATTGCTTTATTGAATCACTGGAAAAAAATCACACATATGGCAAGTTTTCATGGGTAAATATCCAACTTCCTCAGGACGTGCATCAGTGCAGAAAATTTGGGGGACTCTAGCCTACAGTACCTTCTTTTTCTCGGCACTATGATGCAAAACTTGAGGAAGTGGGATATTTACCCCAAAATGTTTGCAATTTATGTGAATTTTTTAGTGATTCAATAGCGGTCTCATCCTACACTTGCATTAGTTTAGAATGACATTGCAAAGACAGAAGAAGCATTAAGGCTTGAAGTTCAAACCTGTTTAGGGTCAACTGTGTTAACCAAATGTGGTGGTCCTACTCCTCATTTCTCTTGCTGCCGGTGCCAAGTTGCCCTGTGCCTCATTTCCTTGTGCGCCTTGGCTCTACACTAAGACATACTACCTGTTTTGTGTAGCTGGTACATTCCCGCAGAAAGGGCATTCAGGGTAAGCAAGCACATGGGTAGGAAAATGGTGTTTGTGACGATGATCACGCATGGAAGAGGAAGGCAGGGTGCGATAGTTACTTTTTAAAAAGGCCTGGGGTGCATGGAGGTAAATAGCAGTAACAGGAGCCTTTTTAGGGAAGTAGCACAATTTACTACTTCCGGTGTTCCTTTGTCCACAGTAGCCACCGTATCTAACCTAATGGTAAGTCCTATCCCTGTGAGTCACCTGGTCTTTCATTTGAGTCTGTTCAAGATGTAAGTGCGAAGTGGTACATGGAAAATGTTCATGTTACTGTTTTTGTAATTTCACAAAAGGATGAAAGTGCCATCGTTCAGTTGTTATTTTACCACTGAGGATTTGCTACATGTTATTCTTTGAGATACAGTACTACAAAGGATTGCAATCAGCCGCTTGCTTGCCCACCTGTTGCTATAAAATTGGCTCGATTGAATTGATTCAAGATGACCAGCCAGGAAAACTTATTGGAAACTTAGAAGGAAGTGATTTGGTCTTTACCTTTGGGTTGACGTGGTGCCATTAATTGGCTATCTCACATGAGCAAGTGTGGACTGCAAAGTTAAATGCCTTTGTCAGAGGGCTATTTATGGACTTAATTGCAATGCACACTAAACAGTATTCATATGCCCATATGGCATAATAGAATCCTAAACATTTCTGGTATATGGTGGCTTAAAGTCTTCTTGTTCATTTGTGTGAGAGAGGATGCATTACACTTCAGCATCTTATGAGGCTGAGCTATGAATTAGTTTCAGTTTCAGAACCTTTATTGGCATACAAATTCTCAATTAGAACTTAAGATACCCAGTTTGACCTTGCCGGCTATGAGCACAGTAGAACTTTAGGAGAGCCACTATCTTTTGACCTCAGTCTACTATCTGTAATATAAGGATAATGACACTGGTCAATCTTATATTATTATTTTAAGGTTTATAAAGAAGCTGATACTGTATATGTGAAACAATTTAAGTATATTAAATTTTTTGCAGTTATTATTGTTGTTAAAATATTTTTGTACTTGGAAATATTTATGCTTCAGTATTTTCTGAGTGGTCAATTCCCTATGTAAATTTTCAAGCACAATGAAAGTTGTATCATTCCAATCTAAGACAAGTACTGTACTGGATATATTGTGTTCAGGCAAACATATTCTGCTACATTGGTTTAATTAGCACATATCTATAAATACCAGAATATATAAGAATAAGTGATATTTCCAATGATGGTAATTTTAAGGACAGAAGCCCCCAAAATTTAATTTAATTAGGGTTTTTTTGGTCTACTTTTTTATGACCAGCTATTTTATGGTTGATTGTTTGGTCTGTCACCATCTTAGTATCAATTTTGTTTAATTTGGGGTTTGTCTGCTCTTGTTTAATGTTTATTTGCTTCTTATTATTGAATTTTAGTTTCTTGTCATTGATGTTCTTACTGTAAGCTGCCCAGATTAGTGGCCTGGCCACTAGATGGGTGGGATAAAAATTGAATTATCAAATAAATAAAATAAATGTTACCTCGTGGTAATATTGGGGTTTATTAAGGAAGAAAACAACAATAAAAACTATGTATTTTCATATATATATTTATTTTCAGGCTATTTATGAGAGCCTTATAGTATTCTTTGTATATACTAGGAGAAAGAATACCCGTCTTATGTCTTGAAACACTTCTTTAATGATTTTAAGCCAAATCAAAATGAGATTAAACATCCTCCATTCTCAAAAGCTGCCAGAATGTGAGCTTCTCTGGTATTTTATCAGGGCTTAAATAGGGAGTGCAGGGTTAAGCTGGATACCACTCTTCATATCTCTGTTGACTTTAAAGTATATCAGTTATCAGAGTAGAGATAATGGTCTCTGAGATGGCATTAAGTGCTGTTGTTAATTTCTTCCAGATGTTGTTAAAGCCATGGATCCAACTAGTAACAAGAGTTCTTTCTGTCTTTTTTCTTTTCTTTTCTTTGGGCTAAGGAAACCACAAAGAGCCTAAGCAATCATTTTGGGAAAATTCTGTTTACAGCTGACAATGAAATGAAAACTAGTTCACTGTCTTTTTCTTTTAAAAAAAATCTGTCCTTGTCAATGATTGACTTTTTCCCTGTTTTTGTGGGAATACAGTCATTGGCCTTGATCCAGCATTAACTATAGTCCATTTGCATGAAACAAGTGGCAGTTCTGGAAGGACATGTCATATCTAATGATAAACAGCCAGTTATTGGTCCAAAATGAGCATTTCACTCAGAATGTGCTTATAGACGTGTGTTTTTTAAGCAGCTACGTATATAATAAGGTTCTTCCATATGTAGATATTTTTGTTGGATCAAGGCAGTTGCTCTGAGTAGGAAAAAAAGTCCAATGTTTATTAAAATTGTGTGTTCATAGGCACATTTCTTTATGGATGTTAGGGGAAAATGGTAAGTGTGCAAAGGGAAATATATAACTGACAATATGAGTGTATATGAGAATATAAGAACAGAGATTCCCTGCACTATCCTGAAGAAAGACTGTGTTTCATAAGTACTGATCAGGAAAATCTCAGCTCAGATCTGACCATTGTTTGAGAAAAGAGCAGAGTTTTGAAGGACAGAAATAGAAGTGAATTCTCCTGTTCAATGCTTGAAGAAGAAGGGGTGTGGGGCAAATTGGCAAGTGGTCCCTCATCCCAATGACATATACTATGCAGGGATCTGAAATAAAATCAGAGGAATTTCCAACTGTAAATTATACTTTTGGACAATCCTAAAGAATAGCTTTTTACAGGGTAGCCGGGAATAAGGGCTATGTGAAAAGAACATGAGAGGCATGCTAGGTATGTATGGTCAAACTGATAACTTGGTACACTCTTCTGCCACACATTGAGTACCCTTCCTTGTGAGTTGCCAAATTGTTCCATCATGAATGTCCACAAAGACGTTGACAGTAATTGGAAATAGATTTATCTGAATATAAAAAGAAAAAAAAGTATGTTTGGTTATTAATTTATTGAGATGTCTTCAAGCAAACACTATTCAGTTTTGAAGATATTTTGGGCATTAAGATGTTGGTTGCTAAATTAGGAGGCAAAATGGGTGCTAAAACCTATTCGTTGGAAACCTGTTGAACAATTCTGGGAGGTTTGTTTAACTTGCTACAGCTAATTGAGGCTAATTGGTGATGTACCAGGATACACCTTTGTTGTGCAACTGCGTACATGATCAGTCATACAATCATGACATGCCACACTCCATGTTAGTTATACTGTAGTTAGCCACAGCACACTGCAAAAAAACTTATGTGAGCACCAGTAAAATTCTGGCCATCACAGTACAGTACAGTAATAGTTTCTTTAAAGGAAATTTTAAATAATAGTAGGTACCAAATATTCTGTGTATAAATGCATAAAGAAACCAGCTTTAGTTACTTGAACTCAACCTTCTATTGGGCGGCAGTGCTCATATCTGTTTCTAGTTAAGTCCACGTAATATCTGGCTATATTGAGGTCTAAGGAATGCCTTTTTGTTAAAAGCCTATTCATAGATGTTGTCTCAGTTGTCATAATTGGTAATATTTGCATGGATTTTACCTAAATGAACAATGATTTTTAATGCACTGTGTTTTAATAATTTTGGTTTCTCTGTAACAGAACGTCATTGGGATAACATTAGAAACGTCGGTGGGAATTGTGCCAAAATGACTCATGTACAGTAAATCATGAATGTTGCACTGTTTCAGTGCTGAAAGAAATGTGGTGTTTGTGTTTGTATTAAGGTAGGATTTGAAAAGTGACTTGGATATGTTAAGCCTCTTTATTCTTTCACATTGTCCCTAGTTTAAATAAATTGATTGTTTAATCTTCCTGTATATTTTGTTTCTGTTGAGAGTGTTTTGTATGGAAACACTCACTTTGCAATAGGAAGAAAAGGAGCATGACATCAGAAACCTTGTCATGAAATCCACTAATCATAATAATTGTTTTCTTTTAGTTTTCTGCAAATGTATCATATTTAAATAACTCCACCTGCCCCTCCCCCCGGAATTGTTTCTGGCTATATCTGTAGTTGCCGCCAAACAGAAGAACAGCTCAGCTTTATCCAGAACAAAGTCTTGTCTAGTCCAGCATCCTGTTTTCCCACAGTGACCAACTGAATACTATTTGGGAAGCCCACAAGCATGAGAGGAAGGCAGTAACCCCCTACTGTTGATGTTCCCCAGATGTTCCTTTGCAGTTTCTGATATAGCCATTCGAAGAAAACTAATCTGCTATGGAAAAATGACAATGGCACAGTGTTATGAAATTTTCTTGTGGCTTACTCACTCTTTGTTTTTCAGTTGCCCTTTTCATTGTTGATTGTCATTCTTTTTGAAGACTGAGACTAAAGGGAAGTGTCACTACCTTACTGTATCACTCCAGACACCATCAATCAAAGAACAGAGGCAAGCTGGATTCATTCTTATTCAAGCTGCTACTGCATTTCTTGCCAAAGGGGATGCAGTCTACACTGCTGCCAAGAGAGAGAGAGAGAGAGAGAGAGAGAGAGAGAAGGAGAGAAGCAGCTCATATTAAATATATACTCAAAAGTACAGTAAAGCAGGATAACTAAGGACATGGAAGGAGTGCAAAAGGGAAAACCAGAGAACAATCACTGTGGATAATACTGGGATGTATACAGCACAGATGATAAGTGGGCGAGTTCTTTCTTTGGGAGTCCAGTGCCCAGAATTCTCCAAGGATTCCCTGAGCAGAATTCCCGGAGGTTCATCTCACAAACACACAACTACGGACAACTACATTTCACTCACCTGGTGAAGGTCCTACCCCAGAGGCTGCATGGCCTTATCCAACCTTGCTTCATGGTGTTAATGTACAAAAAAGAAGCTGCTGCAGTGCTTCCTGGGAACCATAGTTGTTGTGTCAATTAGAGAGCCTAATTGTCAGCACAACAATTGTTTGGAAAAAAAAACCACTACAATTACCAGGAAGTTCCACAGTAGCTTCCTCCTTCTTCTTCTTTCATTAACAACAGGAAGCAAGGCTGGAGAAGGTGATTTCTACCTGAAAGAGGCCCATCTCCAGGTGTCTGAAATGTAGATGCATGTTTGCGGACTGAAACTCCCAGGATTCTACCTGGGGAATTATTGTAGAACTGTGAGAATTGGAGTCCAATCAATCAATCAATCAATCAATCAATCAATCAATCAATCAATCAATCAATCAATCAATCAACCAATCAACCAACCAATCAATCAATCAATAATCCTAACAATGATCCCTGAATTAATTTTGATAACACTTTTAAGTGCTATTATTACAACAATGGAATTGCCCAAATGCATCCTCAATTTCTTACTGAAACTCAGAAAGAGCCTAGCTTGCCTTATTTCATGTAGGTGCCATTGTGAAGGTTAGCACTTGCTTTACAAGAGTGATATTATCAAATGAGAAATGTGCTTAAGTGCAAAGCAGCCATGCAGTTTGTTATTAAAATAGCAATAGCACAGAGTTTGAAAGTTCCACTAGTGTGTGGGAAAGAGTGTTCTTTACTAAAAACTTTGTAGGGATTTGCTTCCTCTGCCTTTCTATTTATAAGAAAATTAAGTTAAGTGTATATAATGAGACAGCGCTTAGGGAGTGGAATATGTTAGTGCTACATTTCCAGCTAATTCAATATGATTGTAATGTGCATGGCTTCTACAGCTATTACTGTTGTATAGCACAATGAGTGACAAACACTATTTAGCATACTGAATGGGGACAACGTCTCCAGCTTTAATCTAACTAATGCCCCCACTGCAAGATATAAATAGATTAACTGAGGAAATCCAATATTTTCTCCATTCTCCCACTAGAGCGATACACATTAGTTGTTTCTTGCCATCTAATTGTATTACATGGCAGGGACACGATAAAGGTTTAATGGCAGTTACAGTCATCTGTCACTTCCCCTTAGATGTATGCTGCCGAGTATGATTTACATGCTTTGCACTGCAGCAACACATTTTATCTCCAGCTATTGTAATTGCTAATGCACCCATAAAGTTTGGTTGATGGTTTTCCATTTAATTGAGGGTTTTACCTTTCCTTACTGAAACCACACACACACACACACACACACACACACACACACACACACACACACACACACACACACACACACACACACACACACACACACACACACACACAAATCATAATCACCAGCTTCTGATAGTTAGATTAATAAGTTGTGATACAATGACTTCTTTGCTGGAATTGTGTCTTGTTAATCAGGAGTTTGTGCTCCCTATTCCACACTTCCTTCTATCCATTAACTGGAAGATGCATTGAAAAAGAGATATTTCTGGATCCATTTCAAGGACCCAGTCCAGTCAAAGTCTAGGCAACTTCAGTGGTTTTTTGTTATCCTTGGAGATAACCCTTTTTAAAGCTAATTGAATTCAGGATTGTAGAACAGAAAGATTTCAGAGCTGAGATGTCAGAATTCATACAAGTACATATAACAGTGTCTGCTAGTGACGGGAAATAGTGTCCATGTTTTCTGATTCCAGTGGAATCTATTTACAATGTTTAGTCCCGTGGTTGCTGTGGGCCCTTGTGTCAGGTATGGAAATGTGGAAAAGAAAGGCAAGGAGGATGACAGCTCATGGAGAGGCATTTAGATACCATTGTGCCCCCAGTTATGAAAGTGGAAACATGAAGACCTTAATCAAAACAGGCGTTATTTATAGAATAGAACTGTGGAATTATAGCATTGGAATGGACCTCAAGGATAATCTCCAGGAAATCCATAAGTAAAGCATCCATGATAGATAGGCATATCATCTCTCTTTAAAACCTCAAACAAACTTACAAAGTAGTTCATTCCACTATTGATCAGCTTTCATTTCTTCTTTCCTCTTGTAAATTGAATCCCTTGGTTTGAGTTCCTCTCAAGCAGCAAAAAAAACAAACTTGCCATATCTTCCAAATGACATCCCTTCTGCTATTTGAAGACAACAACCTTGTTGCAGGTTAGCATTGGCAAAAAGAAAAAGAAAAAGAAAAAAGAAAAAAAAAGAAACAGAAGTTGGGACCTTCAACAAAATGCTGTGCTGTATTTCTATATGTGTCTTTCTCTCCCCCTACCACCATGTGTGCATGCATGCATGCATGTGCATGTTTGCCAAAATGCATGCATGCACACAACCTCTCCGTGCCTTTCTGTCCTTGTGTGCTTGGACCAGTGTACATTCTCTAATCATCCACTTTAGTGGAACCACTTGATAAGCATAAGATAAGCAAAGAACTGTCTTTCAAAGGTTTTTGCCTGCTACTGGAAGGACAGTAAAGGTATATGCCGACGTAGGTCTACTGAAGGAGGGTGTTCCATGGCTTGGGAACAGTCACTGACAAGCCTCTCTCTCCGGTCCTCACCAGATCTTATGTGAGGACAGTGGAACAAAGAAAAGGACCTCTGATGATGATATCACTTAGTTCCATTCTTGTCTACTTCTAGGTTGTACCTTGTCTGGAAAACAGAGCACTTTTCATACATACCAAACTTTGTTTTGGGTTGGGAGTGGAGGGGATTCCCCTATTCAGTGTCACCTCCTCTCAACTGCAAACTTCTGTGTATATTGATCCCTCCCTGTTATTTTTCTGTTTAGAGTGCACAAGCAGATACACTGATAGATGGACCCTGCAATTCAAAGATAATTTTTTAATGTTTAAATGGGACTAGGGTTAGTTTTCCTATTGCTAATCCAGATAATAAACAAGATCTCACTTACTATAAATATGAAATACAGTATAGTTTAAAACAAAACAAAGCAGGCCCTCCCCGAGACATCAGTCTTTGTGGCTCATTAACAATCTCATGAGGCTTATTAACCTCCAGCTGGGCCTATCTGAACTCCTGCTGGGATTTCGTTTTACATCCACATTCACTTTGCTGCACTTTATCCTTAAGAGTGGGGGACGTAGAAGCTAATTCAAGCCTGCACTAGGTGATAGTGCTCATTCAGTAGTTTTTTGTAATACTCTACTGACCCAGTGACTTCTGTTACTTCTAACAAAAACAAAAAGAATGCCATCCCAGCAATTTAGCTTATTCGGTGGCAAAAACAACAGGGGAAATGAGTGTATGTTCCTGTTCTTAATAATAATATTGCAAGGCTTGAAACTGTACAGCAAGGTGAATAGAAATGCTGTACTCTGAGTCTGCCCTGAGATTTAACTCGTCATCTTCAAAACTGGTAGAAATTAGAATCGTAGAATAATAGATTTGGAAGACACCCATAAGGCTATTGAGTCCAACCCCCTGCTCAACACGAAAATCCAAATCAAACTATATCTGACAGATGGTTGATTCATTTAGCCCCCCCCCCCTCTCTCTCTCTGTTATGAGGTGGTGGTGTTATCTCTCCCTTCTGAGTTTGCTAGCAAGGTAGCTACAGCTATGACATTATTATAGTGTTCTGCTAATTTGACAAGGTCAGATCATGTGGCACTGTCTGCATTGCAAACAATTACCAAAGGTTCTTGAGGCAGCTTCTGTACTATGAATCACTAAATCATTAACTTCTTTGTCACTGAAAAAGTATCCTAGCTACTAGCCTGTCTCAATCAATATCCCCAGACAGAATATCTGTGTCCTTTTTTCTTTAATCTCCCAAGGGGATGACTCAACCATTGCAGCACTTCCAAATCACTCAGCTAATGGGCGCACTAGCGAGGACCCTGATTGTCCCTGACACCAACACAACCACTTTTCTTTTTTGCATATCAATTTCATACATCTCTGTTGCAGAGGAGACAAATTGAGTTATGGAAATGCTAAGTCTGCTTTTTAGACTGCATTATATTGAGTTTGGGGCCTGTAGACTTGATTCTGCTTAACATACCTGAGACTTTTAATATCCTCTTGAAAGCAGTTATTTGTCATACATCGTTGAGGCTGTATAAATAAACCCCAGTACAGAGGCATGTGAAATTGTTTTTAGAAGAAACAAACTACCGTTCTTTCTCTCCAACTCTATCAACCACAGGTAATACCGTTTTGAATGTGTTCAGTCTCAGACAACTTCATTTAAAGTTGTTAAGGGGAAAAAATTAAAAGGATAGAGATGGATATTGATTCTGGAATCTGTAAGTGTATATACTACAATGAAGGCATATGATTTGATTGACCCAGTTCAGATCCTTGGATGCATAGAGGGAAATTTAAGGAAGTAAAATATGGCACAGACATTAGATTGCAGTAACAACACCCTCTAGTGGCATATGATGGTGATTAACGTACAAAGAGTTTCGGAATGCTTATCAGAGCTGAATGTATCTCTTGTGAATTAAATTGTGTTATTTTTTCATCTACAGCATATACGAATTTCTACATTTTCCAGAATTGTTTATATTTAATATAAATTTAGATTTTTTAATTTCTACTTTACAAACATCATCAAAGCTCTTTTGCCTCGACACACAGTTATGGGAAAATATCTACATTGCTGACTCATTTACAATTCCTTTACTTGAATGACATCAAGAAGGCTACTGGCAATGCTTCGTCTTTGGGGAGCAAGTCTCTTGTTGATGGTTTCTTTCCCTGTCCTGTCAAAGCTGTTTTCTTTTTCAGAAAATAGTTTCATGTTTGCTATACATACTGTGATGTATTTTGCAGGCATTCTAAAACTGTCAACGTGATCATCCTACAACATTAAAATGTAGTTACAAAAAAGAAAAAGAAAATACATAGTTTACATTACATTTGCCTATAAGACTACAGTGGACCCTTGACTTACAGACAGCTTGACTTACAGACTTTTTGAGTTACAGACTTCTCTGGCCGCAAAATTTAGGTTTGACTTGCAGACTGAGATTTGACTTACAGACCAGAAAAAAACCAAAATGGAACAAAAATGGCCTGTTACGGGATTAATTGGTTTTCAATGCACTGTAGGTCAATGGAGACTTGACTTACAGACTTTTTGACTTGAGAACCACCTTCCAATATGGATTAAGTTCTCAAGTCAAGACCCCACTGTAAGTTCTTTATAGTTCCAGTAATATATTTAGACAGTATTATAAATGAATTGCTTATGAATGAATATGTTTGCATGCAAGTCTTTACTGATTTTAAAATGGAAGGTTATGTAGTTGTTGAGTTGACATTATTTATTTATTATTGATTATATTACCTTGTTCCCAGAATTGGCATTTAAGGAAATTTACAAAACTGTTAAATGCATTAGAAAATTAAAATATTTTAAAATGCTTGTTTCGGCCCCGACACATTCCGATGGGGCTTGCAGGGTTTTTTTTTGGGGGGGGGGTTGGTGACTTCCCCCCCTCAACCCTGAAGCGTTACGATGAGGCTTACAGTGGTGTGTGTGTGTGTGTGTGTGTGTGTTTTTGTAATTCCCCCCCGACCAGAACGGATTAATCGTGTTCCAATGCATTCCTATGGGAAATGGTGCTTCGACTGATGACCATTTTGAGTTACGACCATCATTCTGGAACAGACTAAGGTCGTAAGTTGAGGCACCACTGTACTTTATACCTAGAAAACCATGGGAGAATCACCATAACTTGGAAACAACTTGACATCACATAATTATTACATGGTTCCCTGAAATCTTACTGGGCATTTGTCATTGAAAATCAAAACATAAGATTATCTAGTTTGATCATCACAGTTAGTCTGGAGTTACGTACTGGGAATAAGTATCTTGGGCTACACTTTCAAGTCACATGAGCTTTGGCTGCAGTCCTGTTCATACTTACCTGGGAAAAACCTGGATTGAATATAATTCAGCTTACTTCTGAATAGATGTGTAGTAAAGGTAAAGGTTCCCCTTGACATTTTTAGTCCAGTCGTGTCCGACTCTAGGGGGTGGTGCTCATCCCATTTTTCAAGCCATAGAGCCAGCACTTGTTCGAAGACAGTTTCCGTTGTCACGTGGCCAGCGTGACTAGGGAACACCATTTTACCTTCCCACCAGGATGGTACCTATTTATCTACTCGCATTTACATGCTTTCAAACTGCTAGGTTGGCAAGGAGCTGGGACAAAGCGACAGGGACTCACTCCGTCGCGTGGATTCGATCTTACGACTGCTGGTCTTCTGACCCTGCAGCACAGGCTTCTGCAGTTTAGCCCGCAGCGCCACCACATCCTTTGAGTAGATGTATACGTGTTGTCAGCTTTAGTACATATGCCAGGGTTCTTTGCAAGAGACAGGAATTCTTTGGTAGACACTAAACAGTTCCTTGACAAGTCAAGTGGCAAAGAAAATACTGTATAGCATAACCAAAGGACAATTGAGTCCAACCCACAATTTGAACAGTTTGAATCAACTTACTCCATTCCAACCCATCCACCCAGTTGATGAGACCCAGAGCAAGCTGTACTTCAGAAAGACACTTTAAAGAAAGGGATAAACTCCAGTCACTCACAGCTGAGGGGATCAAAGACTCCGCACTCTCCATAACACTACATGCCATCTGGAAAGTGCAACGCAGTGTAGAAATGTTTCACATGACCAGATGGAGTGACTTGTGCAATAAACAGTAGTCTTCTCCTAAGACAGCTAACTAACATTTCATTTGATACAAAAAGTATTTAGGAGTATGATGTAAAATAGAGGAGGACTAGATACATCTATGGCACAGTAATAACGACTGCCTTATTTGTTGTCACCCACTCCATTTCACTTTGAGAACTCATTTGGTACTACATCTCTACCGGGGTAAGGTGGGGAATGGATCTCTATGGAAAACACTAGACATAATGAAAGTGAAATTTAAACCTAGCATGTTCTGTATTTTATAGCAGATAAGGACTGAAGCCTACAATTTGTTGTCTGAGTCGCTGTGTTGTATACCAAGAGTCTTTGGGCTCTAGTCCATCATGATCTATTTATAGGAAGCTTCAGAAGTCCTCTGTGTATTCTTTACTTTCTTTAATGTACATCTAAAGTGCTTAGAAGTTTGTTCGCAGCTGCCTTGTCCTTGCTCTTTTCCATTTTTGCCTCTGTGCTTGTAAAGCAATCCCTTAGTGGTCACTAGAGTTTGAAATCAATGGAAACTGCTCTCACATTATTATGCTGCTAGTTAAGGACTACTTTTTCTCTTTCTTTAAAAGTCAATCAAGAGCTTAATTAAATTTAAGTTTCATCCAGACACTCTTTTCAGTTGTTTTATACAATCATCATTCACTTAAGGTGACTTAGACTGCCTGGCAAGAGCTAATTAGTGTGACATAAGCATTGATTAGTGGAAGATAAACAAGAATTTTAATACATACACAGAAACTACGTAGGTAAGGACGCCTGACTGCTGAAATGCACTGATGTGCAAGAGTATAATATGTTATTGATGACTGCAGGGAAATCTGGGTGTGTCTGGAGGGAGCCTAGGAGGCCTCAGTGCTGGCAGGCCTTGCAGGTGGATAGAAGGTAATACTTTTCATTTTGAATAGAGGTTCGTAGCAGTAGTTGTAGATTGCAACATTTCCATAGAAGTGAAAATAATCCTGAATCAATTCAGATAATTTTTACGTTTCTTTAAAATCAAATGTTGCTTTGGGTTCCACAGATTATTAAAAAATAATTCCATTTAATATGCACACATCCTAAGAAAACTGAATAGTAGCTGGAGATGGAGGACATGCTTTAAGGGTATCTTTTGAATAGAGAACATTTCATTATGTTGTGCTCTGACACAATAGTATTTGTTTCTTCTAGTTCATCGGATATAGGAAATTGTGAGGGGAAAAAAGAATATGTAAAAGAAAAAAAAGTGACTTGTGGCTTCTTCTGCTTGGAAGCATTTCTTCTTCAACTAATGTAGCTATAGAAATAGCAGCAAGAGACTGTGGAAGCCAGTGCCCAAGATTACGGGCCTGCATGCTAAAATGCCTATAGAGACTTTTGGATTGTAGCATAATTTCAGCAATCGGAAGGTACAGTACAGTCAAAGCCTGGATGTCCCTTGATGTACATTTAACAAGATAACATGATGCTATGGAATCAAATTAGTAAGTAATAATCTAGTATGAAATGTTGGAGCATTTCCAGGGATAAGGAACTTGCAACAGGTAGAATAATCTTCCCATTTGAAAACTGATGCTTGCCATTACATTAATGAGCGCCTCTGTGCCTTTCAAAAATTCTCTGTGGAAGCAGGCTGTAATGCTTCCCTAACCTGTCCTTATTGTTATGTGCTGTTAGTCACTTCCCCTAATGATCCTAATACAGTGTTACCATTGCCAGTTCTCCTCCAGTGTGTTTCCATAGCCAAGTGGTAATTTGAACTCTCTTGAGGCCTTGTCTGACACTCTGGCATTATCCACTACAGCACGTTGGGTCTCTACTTCCCTGTTGGGGTTCATAGGAATCTCTGGATGCTCACTTGTATAAAAATTAGTTGATAATGTGTTTTAAGGGCTGAGAAGCAGATAAAATTTAGGATAAAAGCTAGAGTTTTTAACACACACATCCTTTGAAAGACAATGAACTGGTCCCTGTTTAGTGAGCTTTTTTCATAAGCCCCTTTCTTAAAGAGAAGCTAGGAGCACTGGGATGTAATCATTTCACATAGTTATTTACAAACTTCGTTTTAAAGAGACTCATTTTTTTTGTTATTTGTCATAGAAGGGAGGAAATATAGTAATAATAGTATTTGTAATGCATTTTATCCAACCTTAATAGCTTTTACTGAACAGCCTGCTATCTGTTCATTTTACTAGCTTTAAATATTGTGACAGGAAAAGAGTTTGTGAGGCACAGTATACAATTAAGGAGTACATTCATAAACTGCTGTACAAACTGTGCAGCCAGCACAGCTTTTGAGCCTCAATCAGAATCGTTGATGACCAGAGCAGGCTACTACAATGTGCTCTTTGAAAACTCCTGCTAAGTTGCAGTTTAGTTGCTGAAATGGTTCCAAATGTTTATTTCCCCCCCCTAAAATCTCTTTCCTGCCTACATGTTCATAAAGATGAGAGGATGTGGAAGGAAACTGAGCCTTCCTTCCCCGCAGCTTTTTCTTCTTCTTTTTTTACTTCTCTTAGTTCTATTGATCTGCAGAATGGTTTGTTGCACATTTAGGGCTTCAGGTTGTTCGTGTGTAACTACTTACAGTCTTTTTGTTCTTTGTTTATTCGGATTTTACCTGATATGCTTGCACAGATTAACACCGCTACCACCTCTAAAACTGCTTAATTAATAAATGAGTAGAGGAGGAGGAGGAGGAGAATCAAATTCTGGACATGAAGAGCCCACTTTGCTCAGGAAATGGGGATTTCCCCCCTTTCTCCTACCCCCTCACCCACATACATACCTTGAGTTATAAAATGGAGAAAATTATGCCTGTTCTTGGAAGCAGTTTAACCTTGATATTTCCCCTGACAGTGAGAATACTTTTAATGGTAGGTTTACATGTTTCTTAAAGTAAACATCATGCTTGGTTCCCTAGTTTAGTTTCCAAGTGCAAACACTTCTGTATAATGTTTGTGCAAATAAGGCTTTCCCCCCCAGCCTTTTGCTCTTTCCCTTTGAACTATGGATGGAGAGAAAGAGAGAAGAACGATATGTTTTAAGATCTGCCTGGATTCATAAAGCATGCCTTTATGTGTATAATTACAGCGGAAGTCTAAAATTCGGTGCAAGTTGACTTTCATGTCTGAACAGCCCCCAAAGAAATATTTCTGCACTTTTCAGAGCTGATCAAGGTAATACTGACATTTGCAGCTAGGACAACTAGGAAATAGCAGTTGCTATGAGCTGGAAGCATAGCTTGACACAGTATTTATTCCCTTCCAGGGTTGAGCACAGAGGGAACTGATTCTTTGTGAGTTTTCCAAAACAACTTCCTGCCTGCCTGCATTACCTGTGTCATGTATGGTTGACTGGTGCCCCTCATTGGTGCAATATCTTTGCAAAATTGTTTTCTGGAACTCTAATGATTCCTACACACACACTCACTCACTCACACACTCACACACGTTGAACCTTTAAAAAAACATCTAAAACAATGAGGTGCTAATTGAATACAGTGGTTGAAATCATGAACATTCATTTAGTGATTAGATAACACACAATGTGTAAAGCTGTTGATCTGTTCAGAAGGGAAGAAACTAATCAGCTCTCAGTTATTCACCAACCTGCACATATCCAGCTCTCTTGCAAAGCCTGCAAAATTAGCAAAGACAAGAAGAAAAGAAATTTTTACCTATGCTACAAGAAAATACTGCACTAATTTTTGTTTAAGATACATTTAAACATATATTTGGGTGACTGCTAGGATTTATTGTTATATTCCTGAACTTGAAGATATTTGCAAAAATCTGTCGAATTTCAAACATTCATGCTATATAGTCCTGTACCCACTTACTAAGAATAAGTCAATTAAATTTAGTGAGACCCAGTATTTATTGGCATATATAGGATTGTGCAGTCCTTATAATTTGAGTACAGTCTGCGTTTAATCATTGGGAAATATCACTGTTGAATTATACTGCCTTTACTGAGGATTACCCTGATTCAGTGAAAAGGGCATTTTGACTTAAACATGGAGTGAGAGGCCACGCTTCTGTTGCTGTTCTGAAGGCTGTTTTAAGAGGTCATATTTGCCTTATGGCAAAACCTGGGAAATCTCTCTGTGCATGACCACTGACATTAGCAGTTCGTTCACAGCAGTGGTTCAGACAGATGTCCCTTTCATCTGATGGTAATACCTTGATGGTTTGTCGCTCAGGATATTTTGGGTAAATCAGAATGAGTAAAGGATGAAATACACATATTTTATAGCTGTTTCCATATATATATTTTAAAATTCCCTCTTGAAGTAGAGGGTGAATTCAGTAACATTCAGAAGAAACAGGCAGGGAAATCACATGGCAAGAAAGGCACATGGGTCTTCTTTATTATTTTTGCCATTCTGAGTCTCTCGTTGAACCTGCCTTGCATCTTGGCAAAGTACAGGAGCCTGCAAGAAATGGATTTTTTTTAAAGAAGTAAGGCACAGCTATACCCATCAGTTTCTTCTTTTGCTCCTCCCCTTCACAGGGTCTTATGAAAACTGAAGTAGACTTCTGGTCACATCCAGTTTCATTCAGGGTTTATTCTCATGAATAGTCCAGGAGGTGAAAAAGTTCTCCCACCCCTGACCTGGAGACTGGTTCCATCTCTAGTTCTCGGCAACTATCAGGGGGAGCTTTTTCCTACCATGAACTGGCCTCAAGTCCAGCCTATCCTGGGACATGAGGTCTTCCAACCCAACCTTCGTCCTGGTGAGCACAATTTGGGTGTCTGTCTGGCAAGTGGTACTCCCAGAATAGAGAATTCTGGGGTTTAGAGTCTAAATAAAAATGAATGCACATCTCTGGTTTACATAATTTTTTCTTGGGGTGCTCTAAAACTCTGTAGTCTGCTCAAGACCGTATAACTTTACTATTCTTCTACAAGGCCTAGTTGGGAGTTGAAAATCTGACAAATGCTCCAGTGCTCCATCTCATTGACCTATCTAGGCAGACAACCCTTTATTTAGTCTTAATGAAATACTGCTCTTCCTACTTGGTAACTGTTAGAAAAGTGCCTTTTGTAAAACTCCCAACTCCAGCGTCAAACATACCTGCATTCATATTAGTCACCTGAACATGGCAGAGACCTCCTCTGAGGCTTTCTTCTGTGCCTTCGCTTTCTGCTGCAGTGCTTCCTAGAAGTGATAGTGCTCTTTACTCTCTAAAGCAGTGGTCCCCAACCTTGGGCGTCCAGATGTTCTTGGACTACAACTCCCAGAACCCTTCACCACCACCTCTGCTGGCCAGGTTTTCTGGGAGTTGAAGTCCAAGAACATCTGGAGGCCCAGGGTTGGGGACCACTGCTCTAAAGGGAACATTTCCCGAAGAAGCTCCATTCTAAGGAAGCAGGGAATAAAAGCTAATAAGAAGGCCTCAAAGGAGGCCTCAGCCTTGTCCAGGTGTCTGCAGGTACATGTTTGTGGGTAGTACACCCAGGATTCTACAAGGGAGCTATTGAATAATTGTGGGATTTGCAGTCTAAAACCCCCAAAATGGCACACTCTTATTTGCTATGTTTCACTTCAGCGCTCTAGTATCATTGGTGATGGCAGGCTTCCCAGTTATCGGTTCTCTGCCATCTGTTCTCATGGTTGTCATTTCTACCAGGAGTCCATGGTTTGTGACATCAGCCCCATTTCCACATTGAATAGAGAAGTAAGGTGAATTACTACTGGACCAGGATAAACCATGTACCATCCAACATGCCATGGTGTTGCCAGAGGTACTGATGCTTTCCCCCATCATTCTAGCAGCCAGTGAAGAGTCATATCATTGGGAACTGGGAATCAGGAACAGGAATGTCACATGTTTGCGCATGCGCTAGCTTGCAATTTCCTGGCTCCTATTTTGCAAGGAGCATTGTGAGATAGTATGTGTGCCAAAACATTGCAACCCACTTTCCCCCAACATTTCTAAATACAATCTGTGTGTGATAGAAGTGCGTTTGGAAGTCTAAAACCAATTTTATACATTACTATTTTTAGGATGTGTTCTCGCTCCTTGTGCACCAGCACTGTGGACAAGTGGCACAAAATGAAGGTGCCTGGTTTTGCAAAAATAGAAGATCAAAGTTCTCCGTGCTGCTCTACATAATAACTGTAAACTAAACACATGCCTCTGATAACTGGAAATTAGGAAAAGGGTGATGTTCTGAAACCATGTCTTAACAACTATTAGCAATCCCGATATATGAATGTTGTTAAATGTGTAGTTTCTACACCTTCATCTTTGCTTTGCTACAATTCACTTTTTGGATCAGATCCTTGCTCCTTTTTGCACATATTTCTGCAGTAAATGCCTCACACCAGGACTTGTTAATTTTTTACATTTGCACAGCTGTTAAATAAGGGGCAAGGCAACTTGTATGCCATAATGCTATCTAAATTGGCTCTAAGGCTTTCGCTTTCTGGTTTATGAAGCTTTTTGGTCCCTGATTTAAACTGTCTCATTTTTATTTGTTGCGGTGCTGCTGCATCAAAAAGAACTAGACCATTATACTATAATCACTGGCTTGAGTGGAGTTGGTGTTTTCTCAATCTATTTGTTCTCTCATGCTTTTGACCTTTAAGCATTAAAAAATTCAGTGTGTTGAAAGATGACCTGTATATAAACCCAAAGTCCCAACGATCCTTAAAATTCATCCCAGTTCCCTTTGAAATGCTGTTGTTATAAAGTGAGCTCTATAAAGAAACACTTAAATGAACTGTCTGCCTGTGTGTGTATGTGTTTTTTTACCCCTAAAGGTAAAAAGTTAAAGCCTGACATATTAGCGGTAAACACAGAGAGCAGGAGCAGAAACTAATCTACTAAATTCCAAAGACTGAGGAAATGGCAGAATGGCAGGTTTAGTCTGGAATGATTTATAAACTGTTTTTATAGTGAGCAAGTGTATATGACCAGCTGTCATACAATGTGACATCATTTTCTAGGAAAGGATTGAAAGAAGGGAGGAGAACTTTGAAGGAGAGAATGAGAAAACTGTTTTAGAAATGGTAGCAGTGTCCTGACTTCTAGGGATTGCTATCCAACCTAGCTTGACTATAATAGGTATAGGATATGAAGGTGTCAGTTATCAAAACAATGTTACTGCTGTAGAATTGTGTCAGACACAATGTTATTTTCTAGAAGAACAGCACATCAATGAAGATAGTTGCCTATTAATTTTTTAGTTGTTAATTTTTTTAAAAAAAAATACAACTTAATTTGCATTGGTTGTTCTTGTTCTTTAGTCATTAAGTCATGTCCAACTATTAGTGACCCCATAGACCAGAGCAGGCCCTCCTGTCTTCCACTGCTTCCCGAAGTTTGGTGAAATTCATGTTGGTAGCTTCGATGACATTGTCCAACCATCTCGTCCTCTGTTGTCCCCTTCTCCTCTTTCCTTCACTCTTTCCCATCATCAAGGTCTTTTCCAGGGAGTCTTCTCTTCTCATGAGATGGCCAAAGTATTGGAGCCTCAGCTTCAGGATCTATCCTTCCACTGAGCACTCAGGTTTGATTTCCTTCAAAATGGATAGGTTTGATCTCCTTGCAGTCCAGGGAACTCTCAAGAGTCTCCTCCAGTACCACAATTCAAAAGCATCAATTCTTCGGCAGTCAGCCTTCTTTATGGTCCAGCTCTCACTTCCATACATCACAAGGCGTCTTTTAATTTTGTGGCTGCTGTCAACATCTGTAGTGATCATGGAGCCCAAGAAAGTAAAATCTGTAACCACCTCCATAGCTTCCCCTTCTATATGCCAGGAGGTGATGGGACCAGTGGCCGTGATGTTAGTTTTTTGATGTTGAGTTTCAGACTATTTTTTGTGCTCTCCGCTTTCACCCTCATTAAGAAGTTTTTTCATTCCTCCTCACTTTCTGCCATCAGAGTGGTATCATCTGCATATCTGAGGTTGTTGATATTTCTTCTGGGAATCTTAATTCTAGCTTGGCATTCCTCCAGTCCAGCCTTCCGCATGATGTATTCTGAATATAAGTTAAATAAGCAGGGAGACAATATACAGCCTTGTTGTACTCCTTTCCCAATTTTGAACCAATCAGTTGTTCCATATCTGGTTCTGACTGTTGCTTCTTGTCCCACATATAGATTTCTCAGGAGATAGATAAAGTGATCAGGCACTCCGATTTCTTTAAGAACTTGACATATTTTGCTGTGGTCCACACAGTCAAAGGCTTTTACGTAGTCAATGAAGCAGAAGTAGATGTTTTTCTGGAATTCTCTGGCTTTCTCCATAATCCAGAGCATGTTAGCAATTTGTTCTTTAGTACCTCTGCCCCTTTGAAATCCAGCTTGTACTTCTGGGAGTTCCCGATCCACATATTGCTGAAGCCTACCTCATAGGATTTTGAGCATAACCTTGCTAGCGTGTGAAATGAGTGCAATTCTATGGTAGCTGGCGCATTCTTTGGCACTGCCTTTCTTTGGGATTCGGATGTAGACTGATCTTTTCCAATCCTCTGGCCACTGTTGGGTTTTCCAAACTTGCTGGCATATTGAATGTAGCACCTTAACAGTGTCATCTTTTAAGATTTTAAATAGTTCCACTGGAATGCCATCACCTCCACTGGCCTTGTTGTTAGCCATGTTGCAAGGCCCACTTGACTTCACTCTTCAGGATGTCTGGCTCAAGGTTAACAACCACACTATCTGGGTTGTCCGGGACATCCAGATCTTTCTGATATAATTCCTCTGTGTATTCTTGCCGCCTTGATGTCTTCTGCTTCTGTGAAGTCCCTACCATTTTTGTCTTTTATCATGTCCATCTTTGCACAAAATCCTCCTTTAATAGCTCCAATTTTCTTGAACAGATCTCTGGTTTTTCCCTTTCTTTTCTTTTCCTTTATTTCTTTGCACTGTTCATTTAAGAAGGCCCTCTTGTCTCTCCTTTCTATTCTTTGGAAGTCTGTATTCCATTTTCTGTAACTTTCCCTATCTCCCTTGCATTTTTTTCCCTTCTCTGCTATTTGTAAGGCCTCGTTTGACAGCCACTTTGCTTTCTTGCATTTGCTTTTCTTTGGGATAGTTTTTGTTGCTGCCTCCTGTACAATATTATGAGCCATCATCCATAGTTCTTCAGGCACTCTGTCCACCAAGTCTAGTTCCTTAAATCTGTTCTTTACTTCCACTGTGTATTCATAAGGGATTTGGTTTAGATTATACCTGACTAGCCCAGTGGTTTTTCCTACTTTCTTCAGTTTAAGCTTGAGTTTTGCTATAAGAAGCTGATGATCAGAGCCACAATCAGCTCCAGGTCTTGTGTTTGCTGACGGTATAGAGCTTCTCCATCTTTGGCTGCAGAGAACATAATCAGTCTGATTTCGGTATTGCCCATCTGGTGATGTCCATGTGTAGAGTCATCTCTTGTGTTGTTGGAAAAGAGTGTTTGTGATGACCAGCTTGTTCTCTTAACAAAACATTATTAGCCTTTGCCCTACTTCATTTTGAACTCCAAGGCCAAATTTACCTGTTGTTACTTTTACCTCTTGACTCCCTACTTTAGAATTCCAGTTTCCTATACAGTGGTGCCTCGACTTACGACCATAATCTGTCCTAGAAGATGGGTGTAACTCGAAATGGTCATAAGTCAAAGCACCATTTCCCATAGGAATGCATGGGAACAGGATTAATCCGTTCCAGCACTAAAAAAAAAATAAAAAAACCACACAAAAAAGCAAAACACTGCAAGCCCCATTGAAATGTGATAGGGTGGCAAAAAAATAAGCACACACACACACAAAAAGCACTGCAAGCCCCATCGGATCACAATGGGGCTGCAAAAAAACACACACAAAAACACACACACAAACAAAGCCAATCCCATTGGAACTCGATGGGGCTGCAAAAAAATAAGCACACTAAAAAAGCACTTCAAGCTCCATTGGAATGCGATGGGGCTGAAAAAAAAAAACCCACACAGCATAGAAACATAACCCCCCCCCCAGCGCAAACCCACAGTGCAAAACTCTGTAAATCTACTCACCCAGGAGCAGAAATTAGCACCAGGCAATCTGAAGCCTCCTCCAGTGTACACACTCTAACCGTTGGGGTGGTCATCGCCCCAACAGTTATTTGAATTCCCTGCCATTTTGCCTGCTTTTTTCTGGTTGACACTCGAAGGTCGGGCTGCAAGTTGAAGTTTGCGGCCGGAGCTAGTCACAACTCGAAATGGTTGTATGTTGGGACATCCATAAGTCGAGGCACCACTGTAATGAGAAGAACCTCTTTCTTTGGTGTCAGTTCTAGAAGGTGTTGTAAGTCGTCATAGACCTGGTCAATTTCAGCCTCTTCTGCATTGGTGGTTGGTGCATAAACTTGGATTACTGTGATGTTGAAGGATTTGTGTTGCCTTGGATTATATTGAAATCATTCTGTCATTTTTGATATTGTATCCTAGTACAGATTTTCCCATTCTTTTGGTGACTATGAGGGCTACTCCATTTCTTCTATGGGATTCTTGCCCACAATAGTAGATATGATAATCGTCTAAATTGAATTTGCCCATTCCCATCCATTTGAGTTCACTGACGCCCGGGATGTCAATGTTTATTCTTGCCATCTCCTGTTTGACCACATCCAGCTTACCAAGGTTCATAGATCTTACATTCCAGGTTCCTATGCAGTATTTTTCTTCACAGCATCAGACTTTCCTTTCACTTCCAGATACATCTGCAACTGAGCGTCCTTTCAGCTTTGGCCCAACCACTTCTTTAGCTCCGGAGCTACTTGTACTTGTCCTCCGCTTTTCCTCAGCAGCATGTTGGATGCCTTCCGACCTGAGGGGCTCATCTTCCAGCATCATATCCTTTAGCCTTTTGTTTCTGCCAATGGACTTTTCTTGGGAGTGGCTTGCCAGTTCCTGCTCCAGGGAGATCATGTTTAGTCAGAACTCTCCACGATGACCTGTCCGTCTTGGGTGTCCCTGCACAGCATAGCCCATAGCTTCTCTGAATTACTCAAGCCCCTTCCCCATGAGAAGGCAGCAATCCATGAAAGGGGATTTGCATTGGAGGGTATTATAAATATGACAAGGTGTAACATATTCTTTTCTGTGCAATCAGATTGGTTTATTTTGACCTTTATCACTGCTTAATAAAGTTGTCATTGCATTCATCATTAGTAGCCTTTTTTTTCTTTTTCCAGAAAAACATCTCGTTGTACGTATGGTTTGAAGAGTCATTACAATGTTATATAAATAACATGTTTATTTGAAGTTTTTGTCCTTCCCAGAACAATTTGAACGAAAATATCCTTTGAAGTGATTTTATTTCAATATTTGCCAGTCTGAAAATAAAAACTGAAAGCTCTTCCTATCAGAAGAAACACATTTAAAAGCAAAACAAGATTGCCAAATGAACAAGTTTTACCAAGCTCAATTCCAAAGGTAAAAGGTATCAGTGATGCTTCCTAGAGCAGTTATTTAAGGGTTACACTCAAAGTGATGATATTTATCCAAGGTTTGACATAGTGTAAAGGGGATATCTAGAAGAATGTCTGCTTGTTAGGTGGACAGAAAGAGCTGTTTAGTACAACCATTGTCCTTGCAATAAGGCAGTATTATCTGAAGGACTATCAAAAGCATGAATGACTTCTTTATATCAAATGGCTTGCATACCAATTCAGGTATGTTAACAGGATAGCTTTCTTGCCATGTGTGCAGTTACCATAAAATAAAATAAATTAAACAAGGAAACAACATTGTTCATATGTCATCCTTTGGAGCAAATTTTCAGCAGACGTATAATAGAAGAGACAGAATGTACCACTGATACAAATTGTTCCATCAGTAGGAGACTGTTATTAGGTACAACCTGTAATGTGTCTAGAGCAGGGTAACCAAGATCATAAAGAGTCTGCAAATCAAGCTCTGTAAACAATTTTTTTGAGGGAGCCAAGGATGTCTAGCCTGGAGAAGAGGAGTAAAGTAATAACCATCTTAAAACGTCTGGATGGCTGTCACAAAAATGAGGCAAGTCTGTTTTCTCTAGCTCCAGAGGGTAGGACCATAACTAATGGATTCACATTACAAGAAGGCATATTTTAATTAAACATTTGGAATGGTAAGTGCAGTTTCATAGTGGAATAGACAACCTCAGAATATGGTTGACTCTGCTTAACTGAATGTTTTTAAACAGAGGCTGGATGACCATGTGTTAATGATGCTTTGGCTTTGGATTTCCTGCAGAGAGTTGACTTAATTACTATTAATTACCTCACAGCCCTACCCTATTATGATTTTAACCATTGGATTTTCAAAGTAGAGCTAAGTGATACTGCGGTTGACTTTTCGTGAAAGCCTTGGCTGATTAGGTACATTAAATTATTATGTCATTTCATTACATAAAGCGTTGTTGTGCTGACATAGTTCAGAGGAAGCTGTGCTGATTTTTAATCGAAGTGACAATATTCAGGCATTCTAAAACTGAAAATGCTAAGTGTATCTTTACCCTTTGGAGGTCAACTTAAAGAGAATGGGAATTTGAGAGAGGAAGGTTTTTTCTTCCTGGATAGATATATGTAAGATGTCAATGTAAATAATAACTGTTGGAGTAACTGCATTGGTGGTTCATTAATGGTTCACATAATAATGGGCTCAAGTTACAAGAAATCAGATTTTGGCTGAAATCAGGAAGAACTTCCTAACTGTTAGAGCCATATGACAATTACCTTGGGAGACGGTGAGTGTTCCAGCATTCGAGGCATTGAAAAGAAAGTTAGACAACCATCCATCAGGTATAATTTGATTTGGATTCCTGTATTGAGCAGGGGGTTGGACTTGATGGCCTTATAGGTCCCTTCCGACTCAATTATTGTAAGTTTTTATGTTTTGCCAGATGTTAGGAAAAAACATATTGATTGTTTAAATATGACTGTTACCATCCTTGGCTTTCTAAATTTGTGTTTATAAGCAGATCACAATCATTTTACATTAAACATGTGCCTAACTCTTACTCTGTTCATACGTTTTGCTCTGTCGAAGAACAGTAGTTCTACTGATCTCATTCCTTCACTCCTAATTTCAGGATTATTATAAAACATGTTGCTGAGTGTTTGTTGTGCTTGGAACAACATTAAAATTCTGCTGTCCATAGACTTTTGCATCTTTATCTTCAGAAAAAGTTATGTATTGCTAAGTGTTTTTTTCCTTGTTTTTCAGCAAGAAACTTTGCTTCTATTGCTGTCTGTCCTTTAAAAAAAAGGAAAAATGCACATGCACATTTTACCCCAGTGGCTTCAAGCCAGTGATAGTCTGTCTATGAATACCTGAGCGAACTTGAAGCCTGTCTTCTAGATAAAATTTCACCTCAGTGCCTTGAATAACAACAGCATAATTTCAAAGCATTTGTATTCCTTGCTGCTGTTGTGAACCTATAGTCATATTTGCCTTTTGTCCTGCCACCATACTAGGGCAGTGTCTTCAAAGACCATATCTCCCCTCTGACATAAGATATGGCATTTCTTTTTGTGTCTGTTTTATATCATTAAGGAATGTTCCTTTGGTTTCATAGACCTTTTAGACATTCAGACCCACATTTCTCTCAGTTTCTTTGTAGACTCTTCATCCTTTTCTTTTTATTTACTACTTTCAAGGAAGCAGAAATGGGAGGCTTCAGTTCTAGCAGAGTTACAGTTCTGAGGTATGCCACATAGGTAGGACTTGATATTCCTCTGCTGAAAGGTTGCCAGGATTAGGAAACAGGAAAAAGTAAATTGGCAGAGGTGTCCTGAAGGCAGAACAGAATTCAGCCCTTGAGAGGAAACTTCCTGCATTCCTCACGAATTACTGTACTCGCTGTGACTGATGGGAGTTGTAGCTGAACAATATCTGAAGACCCACACTTTGCTTACTCCTGCTTTCAGCCAACAACGGATTTTACAGAATTAAATCTAGGGACAGCTTACAATTAGGTATGACCTGATAACCTTGCTCTATACCTGATCTAGGTGAAATTACCGCCTGTGGAACCTGTGTTGGCTAATAATCTACAACTGCTTATATTGAGCTATAATAGAAGGATGTGCATATCAGCAGAATACAGACTTTTCATTGGGTCTGCATTATTAAATGTGTCAAGCAGGCACAGTAAGGCAGTGATGGCTGGCCCAGATATGTCATCAACAATGCAACACACATAATACAAATTGTTTTTCTCTTCAGAGTGCTCTGCTAATGCAGAGCTTGATCCTCAGTGCATTAAACATGTGATGGATCCTTACTAATTTTAGTCTGTCTGCTCAGATGAGGGTTTAGTTTATCTAAAAATGAATCCTCATCACTGTCTTGGATACAGGAAATTGTTATCAGACAAATAAAATACTTTTCACAAGTAAAATCAGGTCCTCCCATTGATTGTGGAGTGATTACGGTGAAAGATACACATCATCTCCACTCCTCAAAATATATATGACAAATGCTTTGCCAGGAAGTGAAATGTGCATAGATTACCCCTTCTCAAATAATTCATATTATTTTGGAAAAAAATTTTATGGATTATTTTTTTCATGATGTGATGGTGTGAGTATGAAGGACAGTCTTCACAATATTTCCACAAACAATTTGTTTATATAAACCAAACTTTGGTCCTTATAATATTTTTATCCTTTAAAAAGGCAAGTAAACAGATACATGGCAGAGATCTATAAAATTATGCATTATAAGAAAGAGAAAAGGGAAACGTTTTTCTCCCTGTCACAAAACTAGAACCAAAAGTCATCCAGAGAAGAGGAACGATTATCCTGGGCAAAGAAAGGAAGTAATGAAACTATGCAGGTCACTGCCCAAGATGTGTTGATGGCCTCATTTTTTAAAAGGGACTGATACGTTCATGAAAGTTGTCCCTAGCATTGGAGGCAGTGAGTCTCTGGATGTTGACTGGGGAACAAAGCAGCAAGAGAGGCCCTCATGTTCTACATCTTGGCTTCCTATGAGTATGTGGTGGACCATGGTGGGAAAAAGGATGCTGGACTAGGTAAACCTTTGGTGTGATCCAGCAGGGTTCTTGCCACACTCTTTTGCGCTTGCTTTTATTATTTATTTATTTATTTATTTATTTATTTATTTATTTATTTATTTATTTATTTATACATACCCCGCCCATCTAGTCAGTTGACTACTCTGGGCGGCTTCCAGCATGTATAATAAAACATTATAAAAATAACAACGTTATAAACATCAATAATCAAATTATTCAAGATGGAAAGAATAAGAAGAAATCAATCAAATAGCAACTGGAGGGAAGGCCTGCCTAAACAACCAGGTTTTCAATTCGCTTTTAAAAATGCCCAGCAAGGGGGCCACACGGATCTCAGGAGGAAGATTATTCCAGAGGTGAAGGGCAACCGCCTCTTCCCTTCTCTTTATGCAATATATTGAGTTTGGTAAACCAGTTTCCTGTTATATATGAACCTAGGAAACATGCTTTGAATGCACAGAATGAGCCAAAATTGCAAACCATACCCTATCACGGTCTGCAAACCAGGATAGCTATTGCCAGTGTTACCCTGCTGATACAAGATGGACAGGATCCAATGGGATCTTCCATTGGTATGTAAATATAAACAGTGTTAAAAATAAATAAGTTATCTTTTTGTCTGTTGTGGTTAACCTAAGAAGAAAACAGAGCAGAAAGGATTGCATGCATCCGTTTTGTTAAAAAAAGCTGTAAGTGTGACAGGTTTTGGTATTAGTTAAGGCCCATAATGTTGTCTGAGGTTATTGGTTGTATAGCAGATGTTTTGTCAGCAGCTGCCTTATGAGATGTGCTTTAAAATAATAAGAATAATGATACAAATGGCAATAATGTATTTATCACTTCATGAGGGTTTTTCCCCCCAAAGGCAAAATCAACCTTGTAATTCAAGACAACTTCAGATGCAGATACTTGAAAGAACAGAGAAATACAGAATCAGCAGTATAGTTTTCTTTGGTCTCTATCCAGTTATCTTTCTTCCTGTAACTCAATTGTAGAATTTATGTCTCAAGATATATACATCCACAAGCTAGCTTTCAACCTTCTGCCTACATTATTTTTTACTTTAACCTGCCACTCAAAACTTGGTGTGGTGATCACATCACCAAAAATAGAAGACATTTTAAAATACAACTTAATTTGCATTGGTTGTTGTTGTTGTTTAGTCATTAAGTCATGTCCAACTCTTCGTGAATCCATGGACCAGAGCACACCAGGCCCTCCTGTCTTCCACTGCCTCCCAGAGTTTGGTCAAATTCATGTTGGTAGCTTCAGTGACACTGTCCAACCTCCTCTGTTGTCCCCTTCTCCTCTTGCTTTCAACATCAGAATCTTTTCCAGGGAATCTTATCTTTTTTTTTTTTTTTTTTTTTGGACTTATATACCGCCCCATAGCGCTACAAGCACTCTCTGGGCGGTTTACAATTTAATTATACAGGCTACACATTGCCCCCCCAGCAAGCTGGGTACTCATTTTACCGACCTTGGAAGGATAGAAGGCTGAGTCAACCTTGAGCCGGCTACCTGGGATTTGAACCCCAGGTCGTGAGCACAGTTTTAGCTGCAGTACAGCATTTTAACCACTGCGCCACGAGGCTCTTTTCATGAGATGGCCAAAGTATTGAAGCCTCAGCTTCAGGATCTGTCCTTCCAGTGAGCACTCAGGGTTGATTTCCTTCAGAATGGATAGGTTTGATCTCCCTGCAGTCCAGGGGACTCTCAAGAGCCTCCTCCAGCACCACAATTCAAAAGCATCAATTCTTTGGCGGTCAGCCTTCTTTATGGTCCAGCTCTCACTTCCATACATCACTACTGGAAAAACCATAGCTTTGACTATGCGGACCTTTACCTTGCTACGAAAGAAGACACTGAGCTGGATAAAACTGCATGTGCTAATTTATGGACCTCCAGTTTAGCAGTAGTTTAGAAGCACAGTGACAAAATTAGAAATTCTTTTTGTATCTTCAGTGGAGTTATGGTACATCTCATCCAGGTGAAGATGACTATGTCCAAGTTAACTGAGCACCCACTGTGTTGAGCTTAAGGACAATGATGACTCCGATGCCCCTGATCTGTTTCCCGCTGATGACCATGATGGGGGTTCACCACTGACTGTGCTGTTTAGGTGCTAACTGTGGATGCAAGGTCCTTAGTAATCTTTATCATTTCTATCTTTAAACCTCATGTGGACTTTCCAGTCATTTTTGTAAATGACTTTAAAAAAAAAAGATTGCCCTTCAAATAGATTGTTTCCTCTCCAAAAGAGGACAAATGTCCATCTTACATGGATGAGGCATAGGGAAGTACAGCCGAAGAAGTCTGCCTCAACAGCTTGTTTTCTTTTCCCTCTCCTTACAGTGTGGGGGTTCTGAAGGCAGTGCCACAGATGATCACCAATACATGAGATCGCTGTTGAGAGGACATAATTATTCCATACTTTTAAATTGCTTCCATAAAAACATAATCTGTAAAGAAGGATAATTTTGTAAATTAAGAAGAATAAGATGACCTGGTAGAACCATATGTGCATTGTTATGGAATGATTACAATTGTGTAATGTATTTAAATAATTCTGTGGGTAGATAACATTGATCAAATGATATCCGATGAATTTACCATCCAGGTAGGGAGTTAATATTAGGGAGGGGATCATTTGAGTAAAATACCTTACAGATACCTGGGACAAATGCCTCAACTGGAAGACTTTGAGGTTTACCTTGGTCTACTTTTCCTGTTCCTGCCCTGGTGCCAACTAGAAGCTTTCTTTCTGGAACAAGCTAAGCTCAGTCTCAGAGCTTTCCAGTTGAGACCTTTCTCCCAGGTGAGTCATATTTAGGTATCTCTTAGGCATCTATCAGGTAGAACTCAAGAATGAAGGATTGTGGGATTTGTAGTCCAAAACTCCATCCCTAGTTGGTATCAGCTGAAATGCAACCCATAAGAGCGTCACCCAGTGCCTGAAAAGTAACATTTTGCAAATAATTTGTATAATTCTGACCAGTCTTATTATGCTGATACTGCACCAAAAATTTCCATGATCAGTTAGAAATCCTTTCCAAATGTTCTGCTGTTTTAAATTGACTTCTTTGTTTCCTGTGCTCAGTTGCATTCAGGGATTCTACAGATAGGATTGTAATATGAAAACAAAGATTTGTATGGCTTTTTTCAACTACATGGGGTTAACTATTCAAGGAAACATTAGGGGGAGAGTCTGTCAGGCATCTGGTTTAGCTTTAAATAGTATATGAGTAACGCCTTATTTATTTGAGCCTTAATAGAAAGAAGCCTGACTGCAGCTGGTATGCCCTAAGGGAGGCACAAAAGAATTCTTAAAAACTTATTTTGTATCCCTTCCAAGGAGCTCAGGCAGCATACAATTAAGCTGCATATAGATGTGGGCAGTGACCTTTGCTTATATAGATTTCAGTTGTCATCTATACCAGATGTACTGTGGAAAAATTGAATTATACTGGTAGCCTTGGAAGTTATGAACCTAGGAGGAGGTCCAAGAAAGATAATTTTCTGTTATTTAAAATTGTTCAACTGTTCCCTGGTGTGGCCATCCATACTCCGTGTATGTTGTATTCACGTACTAAATGCTGTTACTTAACTGCCCATTGCACCAAGACTAAAGCCACATGTCCCTATGGAGAAACAAATAAATCTGAATCTAAAGATAAAATTAGACATGTTATTGGAAGAACCATGCCTATAATATCGAAACTGCCATTTTCATCTTGGGTGCCTTATTTAAATGAACTATTAGAACTAACATAAGGAAAGGTGTTAGGAAATGGCATGAAGGAAAAGATTTAGACTGCCCCCACCCCCAGGGCTTAGCTTAGTCTAAATCAGAGTGCCCCACAACTACTCTTACATTTTTTAAAAAAAGGTCAGATCCAAATGCAGATCTTTTTAATTTTGCCTGTTGTTGATACAGAGGACCCAAATCAAACGATACACAGCAATGCCAGCATGATGTGAAGTGAGTGACAAGAACGAGGGGGGATTTTTTTTTTAAATGTTGGATTGTGTCAACATAAAACCTGAATAGGATGGGCACAAAAGGAAATAAAAATTTTATATGCCTAATTCCAGCGTGGACTTTTGGACCATGTTTGGACACCAGAGGCGTCAGATTTCCATGGTGCTCATTTTTCAAACCAAAATCAGAAGCTTTATTTATATTACTGCTGAACAGTTTGGCTCCAAAACTACAATTGGGGTTGAGGCCGAATAGATGTGCTGGTTCAGTTTACATGTACACATTGTAACTAAATACCACATCATTGACCCAAAATGCTGTTCTCTCTTTCAGACCTGATCCTCTGCAGTAATATGGTATTGGGTAGCAATTCTGTTGGTTTGCCAAATAAAAATCAGCTGTATTTATCAAAGGCTCACAACAAATAAACTTCCCGATTATTTACTTCAGTGCTCATTCACCAGATTGGAATTATTAAGCTCTGGTGCTTCCTTCTGGATATTTTGTTCATGTCACTGATATATTATTTATATAAGCAAATAGCTGATATATATGAATTTCTTAAAAAGGACTTCCCTCTGCATGAATAAAATCTAAAAATATTTTAGTGGCAGTTTGTGTCTACAAAGGTGATCACCATTAGCTGATCGCTCAATGAGCTCATGAACAGTCCACCTTAAATCCTAACAGTATCCAAAAATATTAGCAGTGGCTTCTCAGAATAATGATATTCACCTGTATGGATGATATTTGCAAAAGGTGATGATAAATACTCTTTTAATAAAATTTGGAAATCCACAAATAATTTTACTTCTACATCTCATCAAAAAATTGGCTATTTTTTATATGACTTGGTTAGCTAACGGTAATTCTAGAACTTGTTAAGATTTCCTGTAAAGACCATCCTGGAGCATTGGTTTCATGTGTTATGATAAAGTTTACCACTGTGTTTTATATAATATACAATCTGAAACAATTATATAAGAGAAAATGGCAAAATGTGGGTATGCTATACATCAAAAATAACTTTTCTGTTTTCATTTTATATTTAGTCTTGTAATAACTATAACGACACTGTTTCGTGTACAGTATTCAATGAAATGGTTTGTGTGGTGCATATATTTGTCAAGATAATGTAAAAGAGGAAACAGCATTCTCTAGCAGCCCTGTTAAAATTTTACATGCAGAAAGTGAATATGCGGTTAACCAGATTGCATTATGCATCTGTTATACAAGAAAGCTTAGATCTTCCTGGGTTTCTTTCAGTTATTTACTTTAATATCCTTCCTTTTATAGAAAAACATTAACTCACAAACTGGATTCTCTCTAGTAGATATGCATTACAATTTAATCCTGTTGTTCATATCTAATTCTAATTCTGTTCCTCTCCTCATCCTTAAATGCAATATTGCTTCTGCTGACATAGTTACAGGAACATGCAGGGTTTCATTTACTTTGTTTGTGATACTCCCTTGAGCACAGTTTCTTTCCTTCTTGCATTTTTATTGACCCATGTGGGTGCCTCTAGATGATCTAAGCACTTGTATCTGGGGGCTCTTTCCTTCTCTCCTGTGCAGTCTGGAGTATTTAAACAGCCATGTATTCTTCTTTGGGAAAGGGTAGGAGTAGCACAGTGATGACCTTTTTCTTAAATGGATTTGGTCAAGCCTGTTAATTAGATGGCAGTATAGGTTGTCTCTTTCCACTAGATGGAAGCTGTACAACTATGTGGAATATAGAAGAAGATGCAGTTCCATAACCACATATACCTACTCTGAAATAATGGGAAATTAACATTCCCTATCTGGAGTAGGAGGAACAAAATATGAAGAAAGGAAAAGAAAGAATTGACGTGTGTTTTGTTTTGTGATTGCTGAGGAAGAGAGAGGTGCAGGGCATTGCATTGAAAGAAGCCAGAGTTAGACTTTCTTGGATAATTGGGAAAAAGAGTCACACATGCATGTATTTTTACTTTACTTTATTTTATTTAGACTTATACCCCACCCTCTAGACAACGTTTACTCGGGGCGGCTTGATATTGCATAAACATGTGAACAACTTGGGTTCAAATGTATTTTGATTGAACTGCTATGAAAGCCTCATATTTAATGTCTTCATCAGTGAAGATTGGTTCACACACACACACAGTTATCTTTCAAGGTTGCAGTTACTCAGGAATGGACTTTTCAGAACTGTTATCCACAATGATTGAAGAAATGTTGAGGACAAACTGATGGACACATCATGTTGTTGTACATATTCATGTGAAGACTGGAAAACAGCCTGTATACATGTGTGCTATAAGCCTGCTTTTTCAGGGTTGCTGATAGTGTGGGAAGTCTTTCAATTAAACATGTATCATTTAGGAGCATGGAAGGAAAGCATGCTTTGTGAAAAGAGCTTGTGAAGTAGGTGGTAAAGGTCTTGGTTTTTCTTCCTGAATTGAATTCTGATAGCACTGAGCTCTAAAGTATACAGTGGTGCCTCGCTAGATAATGATAATCTGTTCCACTCAAATTGCTGTTTAGCGAAATCGTTGTCTAGCGAAAAGCATTTCCCCATTGGAATGCGTTGAAACCTGTTTAATGCATTCCAATGGGGAAGCATTGTCGTCGTCTAGCGAAGATCGGCCATAGGAAAGCTGCTTTGCGAACCGCCAATCAGCTCTTTAAATCGCTGTCTTGGGAAGCTTAGGTCCTGAAAACACCTGTTTTGCGAGTGTGGAGGGAGCTGCCAAAATCGTCGTCTAGTGAAAATCGGTTTGCGAAGCAGGGACCAAACATTGTCCAGCAAAATTCCCCGTTTTGAGAATCGCTATAGTGATCGCAAAAAGTCAATGTCTAGCGAAAAAACTGTCATGTGGGGTAACTGTCTAGCAAGGCACCACTGTAATTGGTGTGTGCATGTAAATATATACCTGCCACACATAACTCAAAATATGCATGTAACAGATCCATGCAAATATTTGCCCTGTTTGTTGATATGTCTGAGCTAAATATTTTGGCCAGTAAACTAAATAATCAACTGTAGTACATAAATGACTAATACTGATTTTGTAACACTTTAACTAAATTTCTTTCTCCGTGTCTACACAGTTATGACCCCAGTGTGCTTTTGTAGAAAGGGGCATGAATCCTTTAACTCTACGCATTCGGCATAAGGTTAAAAAGCCTCTGCTTGTTATAAGTTTAGACCTCTGGCAAGAGCAATTTGTTTGTCCCCAGCATCTGGGGAAGGATAGAGAGAAGGACAGAAGGTAGTACGAGAAGAAAAGGAATAAAAGACGGGATCTGCTTTGGTCTTTCTGCTTCTGGAAAGCAATTCATGAGAGGAATGAAGCCCTCAACACTTTTTTTTTAAAGTTTCCCATTTTCACTCCAGAATATAAAAAATCCCAGGTGTTCTGCAAAAGAACTGCTATGGTACCACAGTTTGTCTTTGGATATCTTTGTGACCAAAAGTACTTGCCCATAAAAGAATCTGTTTGATTCCTCACTTGCTGATTTGCTAATCTGACCCTAACCAAACCACCTTCAAGAGTTTCTGGAGGACTGTTATACAGTATGCAAAATCACCCTGGAGGTGGAGAAATTTCCTTCTCAGAGGAGGCACCCAAGAATTCACACAGAAATACCATGAACAGACTTGCAGTATCTGAAGAGAGCTAGTTCTGCGTCTTATATACTCTGTCTAAAGTTAAAGCAGAAGTGAGGTGTAAACATTTTGGAAAAGGTGTGTTTCAGAAGGTTGGAAATACCTGCTTTAGGAATCCTTGTCTGCTTACATTGCTTTTGTCCTTTTAAAAGCAACTAAATATCTCTAATCCTCAGCAGATCACTTAGTAAATTAAGAGTAAAATGCTTGCAGGAGCCTGTTTTTAAGCCTTATTTTGAGGCTAAAGGGGATTTTGCTCTCCGTTGAGTAACCAACAAATCCTGCTTTTTCCTTCCTTTCCTTTTGTCCTTCCCCCTCCCCCGCCCTCTTCCCTCTCCCTTCTCCAATGACTCTACCTCTCTGGCCCAGATCAATGTCAGTAGTTAAATGGATCAGTTATTTGAAAGCTGTCTGTTGACCTTTCTGCTGTGATTGATTGCACAGGAGTGCTCAGGAGTGAGGATTCCAGGCAAGGAGAAGGAGTCACTGCTGCCTGCTTTCTCTTGCCACTCCCAGTAGGCTGCTACGGTTTCCCACAGAGGAATAAACTGCCTGCACAGATGCGGGGCCTGAGAGTGCTCTCAAGTAACCATAATGAAGCTGAGAGCCGCATCTAGTCTTCTTCATTGGCCTAAAGGAATTATTTATGAAGAGGAGTCAAGAGCTTGAGCGGTTTACTGTCCTTCGACACACTTCTTGGCCTGAGGTTGGGAATCAGAAAGTCAGCCCTGTGTGGGAACTGCCCCAGGGTGTAAGCCTGCACGCTGCCAGAAGAGAAGACAAAGTGATAGTAGACAGAACCACATATAGTAATTTGGTTTTAATGTAACATTCTTTCTTTCTTTTTTAGCATACATAAAGCATGCAAATAATAACAGAACTAAGGTTTGTAGTCTTCTTGTGAGGGCTCTGTTCTCTGTTGTGTTTTCCTCTTTAAAGTCATTTTGACAGGCCCTTTAATATTATTTAAATTGCCTAGAACCAGTTCTATAGAGAAGAGAGGTTTTGACCTTTTAGGAATCTGTTGTATTTAGTTGTTAGGGGTTTTCTTTTAGCATCATGAACAAGAAACACGGTATTGTCTTCTTCGTACATAGTCAGCGAGAATACAAATTACCCTTGAAGGAGAAAACATGGAGCAGGTTGTGCGTGATTATTTTGATTTTCATCTTTTTAAAGATTCTTCAGTTGACTCTATAATTCACTGCACGATCACAATGTTCAGTCAGTTACTTAATAAACATGTAATAACACTAGAGCATTCTAAGGCACGTTGTAGCAGTGTTCCTGTATTGAATCCGTATTTTGCAATCGAGCAGAATAAAGACTAATAATAATAAAAGTTCATATGGCTGTTGTTTGACTTCAGATTATCAGAGAAAAGCATAGCTCTTTTCTAACATAACTGATAGAACTACTGCGGATGGCTATATAATGGACAAATGCCTAAATCGAAATAGAATAAATGAGCTGTGTGAAACCTATTAAATATCCATCAGACAGTCCCACAACTGGAAATAATTGTGTGAAAAGGAGCACATTGTGCAGGAATATTAAGGATTGTGTTTTTAAAATATAAATAGCTTAAAACTGCAATCTTGAGTGCACTTAGCAGATAGTAAGTCCCATTTAGCTCTGTAGGCCATATATCGGAGTAAAGATACATGGTCTTGTGTGGTGAGAGCATTAAATATGGTTCATTAAACCAATGTAAGATGTGTTCCAAAGAATTGTCCAGTGAGCTCCATGTATTTGACAGCCATGCGGTAAATCCCAAAGGCACTTAGGAAAACTTTTCAGAAGTAATTCCTGGAGGCAGAAAACTAGGACTCAGCAAGCTATGCAGATTTCCAGGCTAAATATCAGCAATGAGTTTTCCTCAGAAGGCAGCTGGGATTTAATGCAGTATCTCTATTACAAACTGAGACTGGGCATAAGAATGATTCATTGGCTGAAATCCAGTAATAAATTGCAACTAGGTTAGGACCATTGAATTAGTGAGTCAACAACCCTTACGTGAATTCAATTGATTCAATGGCCCTGCTTTGTTTTTTACTTACTACTGCATTTCAGACAATAAGTGTAATGTCACCTGCACTAGCTTCCAGGTTAACAGGCCTATTTCAAAGTATTTATGAGGCAAGTGCATACTACCATGGAGAGTGCCATTTCAACAAATGCATCCTAGCTGTGCAGTACTATCTTCAGAGGGGTCCACTTTACATCATTTTGTTGTGGTTCTTTCTATTTTCTAAACCCTTCTAGACATTTCAGTTGTGGTGGCAATCCTCTTGTTTTGTTTTCATTCTTATGTGTAAGTGTTTTAGAGTATTTGTATATGTTTTTTTAAAAAATTAAAATTTACTTTTTAATGTAAGCCAATTTTTTTTTTATTTTAGGTCATCAAATGGTTAGATGCTAGGTTAAGGTGCTGGGCCTGGGATTCAGAAGATCAGTTTTTGTTCCCTTTTGAGCCATGAAACTCACAGGATAAGTTTAGCTTTCTACCAACATGGCCTGCCTCACAGGGTTGTCATGCAACAAGCAGTACAAAGGACAACTCTTTAACTAGTAGCAGTTCAGTGCATTGATTTATCCCATGGTTTCCCAACCCAGGGATTGTGGCCACCAAGGGGGTTGCAAAGTGTTTTCTGGGGGGGGGGGTTGCTGCTAGAAGCCATTGCTAGGGAGAAGCCTTAGACCTGAGTCTTATTTGCTGGTCTATGGTGCACTGTAGGAATTAGTAGTGAGGCCACCCTGGAGAGGAAGCTGGAAGTAGAGTATTGCATATTGTAGAGGAAGGATGAGGAAAAAAATAACATTTATCTTATCTGCTTGGGAAGAGCATGGGACACCACAGATAAAGCCTACAGTCTCACTCTCTGATGTGTGAAGCTCCCACACAGTCACCTCTGCCAATGGGAATTCAGGAGAGACACCTTCTTTCACCAGTCAAGGTGTGGCCACAGAGGAGAACTCTTGAGCGGTGACATAAGATAGCGGGTGCAGTATATTTGAATTTTCTTGGCTCCGGCACAGTCCAGTCTGCAAAGATTTTTATTGGAAGAGCTTGTGCCATGAGATGTACTTTAACTCAGAAGAAGAGAAAAAGGAGGAGGTTTGTGATGAAGCATACTGTGCTGCACAGTACACCGACGTGTCTCATGAACATCACCTCCAGCACAAACACCGATTTCCTGTGGAGGGGGACATGGAGGTGGTTGGGATAATCACTGGGTGGTGGAAAGGGTGAGGAGTGCCTTGCAATCTCCCCTGAACCTTCTTCTCTCATTCAGAACTACAAGTATGGCCAGGGGTGGTACAGGGGCATGCTTTAAGGGCAGGAAAAAGTCAGCTTACTGGGTCAGTCAATTAAAGATGAGACTGGAAGTTGTTTTTCCAGCAAAGGTTAGCTAATTGCTTTTAAGAGAAGCTACAAGCATCTCCATTGATTGCATTTAACATTTCCCCACCCCACCCGCTGTCTGTATGTGCTGCCTTTGAAAATGAAAGCTTTATTTTATCTTCATCATGGTAGATCATCACTGTTTAAACCTTTCTCCCACCCTCCACAACCAGTTAAACCTAATAGTGCTATTGTTTCCTGGATAGTGAAGATGGATAGGGATGCATGTCCTTCCCTGGTTTGCAGTGCAAAAACTAAGAGTATTGTTCCTCTGTTGTATAGTGGATGAGAGTTGTTAAGTTGCTGGAAGCCTTCTATTCTAAAGTATATGCAGTCCGAGGAAGACTATCAGTTTTTGCTTTTCAGTTGGTCCTCAGTGGGTGGCCATACATCGCTGGTTGACTGCATTTAACTTGGGTTATTCAGCCCAAGATTTACGGTTTTTGCTGTTCTCTTTCAATAATATATTGGCCCATGTTTTCTTTACCCAATTGAAAATCTGGTGGGGGTGTTGTGAGAAGGTAAGACCAAATGGGTTGATGGTTTTTGTTGTTCTTTAGTTGTTAAGTCGTGTCTGACTCTTCGTGATCCCACAAAACAAACTTAAATTTTAGGCAATGTACTTTAATAAAGATCACCAAAATGCTTTATTTTCAATAATTAAATTAGTTTATATGAACAGCACAATTTTTGCATGGCCTTAAAATGTTTTAATTAATAGCTGTAGGTAAAGACTGCAAATCTTATTTGATAGTTTATTTACCATCTGTTTCTCTTTTTGTGACCCTCTATAGTTACAGTTTGTAAAAAGCATTAATAGAAAAGACATAGATTTTCTAGCTTTGTATAGTAAATAGCGATGAATCCATCAGCATTAAATACACATATACTGCAGAATTGGACAGAGGGGAGAGACTGGGCTGTTTTGTTTTTAATCTTTAATAAAAAAAATACAAAGCAGTAATATATTATTTTGAAGATTTCAAATATATTTTTAAAAATGTTCATGGCTCCATCTGTTCAGAGCCATGGAAATCTCCCACTCACTCTTAAGATCAAGTTTCTAGTTCATAGTTCTTGAATGATTTAAACAAGGATTTTCTAAAACCTCTAAAGTGTTATATTCTTATGATTGCATGTGTTTTCATGAAACATAAGGGTCTGCAAAATAGCCCAGATCCTTCCCTTCCTGTGTGACTAGATAAATGGGTACATAATCTAAACCAAAATGGCCACTGGTTTTATTGAAATACACGAAAATTAGTTAAATCAAGACTAAGGACTTGTCCCTACTTATAGACAAGGATTAGAATACTCTTAGAAAAGAGAGTAAAACTCCTCCACATCCATTTTTTCCTACATGCACCAATCTCTAACTTGCAATTATGTAAAGTGAAGATTGCATCGTTGGAAAAAGCAGAGCATCTACCTGCAAACAGTCAGCAAAAGGATAGCTGTGCATATAGCGAACCTTTGCATGCATTTTTATAAGGAACAGGATTTGGGGTATAGAGTAGAGGAACCGGAGATTTGGGACAATTGTGTCTTATGTGTCTTATCACTACTGTGTTATGCAAGTTCATGTGTTCTTACATGAAAACTATCACAGAAATGTTATGAGCCTTTGACCAAAGGCAGGATGATAAAGTTGAAAGAGAAGAGCTAAGATAACAAACACCATCTGTTCTAGTCCCATTGGCTCAGTGGCACTTACTACTAAGCGAAGAATAGGTGGACATGAAATATCCAGCTATTTTGGAGAATTGCTTAAATACGCATTATTTTACATATAGCACCATAACGACCTCAAAACAAGGATGAATCTAAAGAATTAACCGTATGAACATTCAGCCAAAGAGAGAGAGAGAGAGAGAGAGAGAGAGAAAGAGAGAGAGAGATAACATGTTACTGGCTACAGAATTGTACTCAGAGGTTGATGATTAATGGCTTCTTCTCAAACTGGGAGGAGGTAACAAGTGGGGTACCCCAGGGCTCAGTGCTGGGATGGTGCTCGTCAACATTTTTATTAATTACAGTACCTGGATCAGGGGGTGCAGGGAATGCTAATCAAATTTGGAAATGACAAATGAGCTAGCTAATACGCTGGAAGACAGAAACAAAATTCAAAATGATCTGGATAGGCTTGAGCAGTGGGGCTGAAAACAACAATTAAATTTGACTGGGATAAGTGCAAATCACTGCATCTAAGCAAAAGAAACCAAGCACATATTTATAAGATGGGGGTTAACTGGCTCAGCAGAACTACATGTGAGAAAGATCTTGGAGTCATTGTACATCACAAGGTGAATTATTTTTATTATTTATTATTATTTATTAAATTTATACCCTGCCCATCTAGACTGAAGTCTACTCTCGGTGGCTAAATATGAATATGAGCCAACAGTTTGATGTGGCTACAAATAAAAAGGCAAATGCTATTTTAGACTGCATTAACAGAAATATAGTCTCAAAATCCCGCAAGCTACTAGTTCTCCTCTGTTCGGCACTTGAGTATTGTGTCCAGTTCTGGACATTGCATTTCAAGAAGGATGCTGAGAAATTGGAAAAGAGGAGGGCAACAAGGATGATTAGAGGGCTGGAAACCAAACCCTGTGAGGAAAGACTGAAAGAACTAGGCATGTTTAGCCTTGAGAAAAGAAGACTGAGGGGAGATATGATAGTACTTTTCAAATACTTGAAAGGCTGTCACACAGAGGAGGGGCAGGATCTGTTCTTTCTTGATCATTCAAGAGTGCAGGATGTGCAACAGTGGGATCAATTTACAGGAAGCCACACAGTGGCGCCTCGCAAGACGATTTTAATTCATTCCACAAAAATCATCATCTTGCGAAAAAATCGTCTTGCAAGGTTCCCTATGGGAACCTCGGAAGACGAATGAAATTTACTCGTCTTGCAAGGCATTGGTCTCGAAAAAAACCTCTTGTGAAGCATGGTAATAGAAAAAAACATCTTGAGAGGCACCATAGGGGATGGCAAAAACCAATTGTTTTGCAGGTTTTCCGTCCCCCGAGGCAATCGTCTTGCGAGGCACCACTGTATTTAGGTTGAATATCAGGAAAAACGTCCTAACTGATAGAGCAGTATGGCAAAGGAATTAGCTACCTCAAGAGGTGGTGAATACTCCAAAGCTGGAGGCATTGAAGAGAAATTTAGTCAACCACCTGGCAGATATCCTTTGGTTTATATTCCTGCACTGAGCAGGGAGTTGGACTTGATGGCCCTATAGGTCCCTTCTAACTTCATTATTCTGTGATCCTATTTTGATTCAAAAAGAGGACAATTTCTGTACAATGAAAAAGTGAAGGAAGTCTTACTGGAGTGTTAGTGCAAGTTGGTATTTTATCAGGGCCCAGTGCTGTGAAAAGAATTGCAGGATAGAGTAATTGTACCTGCCACCACCTATATATCCCCTGAATGCACCTGAAGGCTTTGCCAGAACCCAAAAACATACTAGGCAAGTGGGGAAAGTAGCAATGGAGGTGGACACATTATTTGTCCTTCTCTTTACATCTTCTCTCTTACTTTCTAGCTTTCATATACATACATATCATAGTAAAGATTATCTTTGCCTTGGTCACCAGCATCTTTATTTTTAAATATATTTTCTTGTTCCTTCTCAGCTAACTTTCTAAGGCTCATTATTATTCTGACTTCTGCAGTTTGGATTGATGATTGAACTGAGGTAGAGAAGATTTCATTAGGTTTCAGTGAATCCATGTACCATGCTTGGCAAGCTCCTGAACATCATATAATTTATCTTGGACGCTTGTTAATAATATGCAGATAACTTATAATGTTCAAATAGATTTATACTCGTTATTTTCATCACCTCCAGTGTCTTTCACACTAAGATCAGATCAAGTTTAATAAGGTCCTAACAGAGTAATACATTATACTTCCTTAGTCTCCCTTTCAGGTTCCCTCTAATAAGTCTCTCACACTAATGAAATAAATTGATCTTACCTAAACTAAGAAAATTGTACTGTGTTTCCCCGAAAATAAGATAGGGTCTTATATTTATTTTTGCTCTAAAAAACATTAGGGCTTATTTTCAGGGGATTTTTTTTTCATGTGCAACAATCTACATTTATTTAAATACACTCATGTTGTCTTCTTCTGGTTGCTGCACAATGGTGGAGGGTGGGGTTTCACTTAATTGGAGCTTAATTTTGGGGTAGGGCTTATATTATGAGCATCCTGAAAAACCATACTAGGGCTTATTTTCAGGTTAGGTCTTATTTTTGGGAAAACAGGGTATGTGTGTTCTGGGAGGTGTCTGGCTTGAAGCATTTACTATCTAGATTAGACGAGGAGCCTACTCAAAAAAAGAGAGAGTACTCATACAGTACTACAGTGGTACCTCGACTTAAGAACTTAATCTGTATTGGGACTGTGTTCTTAAGTCAAAACATTCTTAAGTCGAAGCACCATTTCCCATAGGAATGCATTGAAAACCGATCATTGTGTTCGAGGGAAGAAAAAAGGCAAAAAGGCAAGGGAAAGGGGCTGGAAATTCAAATTTCCCGCCCTTTTCCCCTGCCTTTTTGCCTTCGGAGGTCTCCAAGGGCTTTCCCCCCAACATCAGAGGAAGCCCTTTGAGACCTCCGGAGTCAAAAAGGCAGGGGAAAAGGGTAGGAAATTTGAATTTCCCGCTCTTTCTCCCTGCCTTTTTTTTGTTCGTAGGCCAAGGTGCCATTCGCAAGCCAATGCCATTTTTTGCGAACAGAGCCATTCGTAAGTCGAAATGTTCATAGATAGGGGCGTTTGTAAGTCGAGGTTCCACTGTATCCATATGGTTCTGAAACAGGATTTTTTCGTGCTTGAAAGTTTCCTATTAAAAATCCAGCTGTGATTTTCCTACTATGTCTATCTGAAGTTGATACATAGGTGCATCTACACCTATGATTAGCTCTTCTTGGATTATGGTATTCTGCCCTGGAATCTTTTACATGTAATAATGAATGCTATTCTGTGCTTATCTGGGTGAACTCTTGGTGCTGGTAATCAATACCATTTGATAGACTAATTTGTCCAACAAAATTCCTAGGAAAGGTACTGAATTTATAAAAAAGGTCCAAAAAAGGATTAATGTTCTCACCCATTTCTGAGCTCATCTGTGTTTAATGAATGGTAAAAGATCAATTAATGATATACATTTTTAGATTAACATTTGATTAGATGGGGATCTGAGATAACTAAAACAATGGCCAAATGACTGCTATTATTTTTTCTTGCTGTAGAATAGTTAGAATGAGCAACTTTCTGCTTCAGTCCTTGCCCTAGTCTCTGATCACTGTAGGTACAGGCTACAAATGAAAGCTGAATTATCTTCATAATCTGCCATTATGCTTTTTGTTTAAAATAATCTAATTTATCATGAATGGTTATTTTATCATATTAACACCTTTGCTATAACTCATTATACATGTTGTGTGGTTAGAGTTGATTGTCGCTGCTGCTTCTCCTCCTCCAAAAATATGCATCAACAATAAAAACATCACTTCAGAATCTTTTTTAAAAAAGAAATAAATAAAATGCACTTGTTACATGTTTGTGAAGCAATCATATTACCAATTAGTAAGTCATTTTACAAAAGGAATGGTTTTACACCCTTGTAACCCCCAAAGTAATGTGCTGTAGGTGTAGGTGTAGGTTGGTGGGTGGTGACACATCTCACTGAATATAATAGTGCAGGCAGAAGTTGGGACTTCAGTTCCACATGTTGCCTCCAATGTAAAATGCTAGCAGCACCTGTGTATTCTTGGACAAGCTCCACCATCCTATGGGCACCCTCAAAAGAAGGGAATGGTAAACCAATTCTGAGTACTGTGTAAAAGGTAAAGGTTCCCCTTGACAATTTTTGTCCAGTTGTGTTCGACTCTAGGGGGCGGTGCTCATCCCCGTTTCCAAGCCATAGAGCCAGCGTTTTTTTGTCCGAAGACAATATTTCGTGGTCACATGGCCAGTGCGACTTAGACACGGAACACTGTTACCTTCCCACTGAGGTGGTCCCTATTTATCTACTCGCATTTGCATGCTTTTGAACCGCTAGGTTGGTGGGAGCTGGGACAAGCGACGGGCACTCACTCCGTTGCGTGGATTCGATCTTATGACTGCTGGTCTTCTGACCCTGCAGCACAGGCTTCTGCAGTTTAGCACACAGCACCACCACGTCCCTGGAGTACTGTGTAGATAACTCCAAAAAGGGTCATTGTCATAGGTCAGAATTGACTTGACAACCTATGGTTGTTATTAATGTTACTTGGAACATTTTAATCTAAGGCCTGATTAAAAGCGCACTGTAATTTAAATTTTTACATCTGGGCTTTTTTTTCCAAACTGTTTCATAATTATTGCAGTTGTACTACAGTGGACCCTTGACTTACAGACGGCTTGACTTACAGACTTTTTGAGTTACAGACTTCTCTGGCCGCAAAATTTAGGTTTGACTTGCAGACTGAGATTTGACTTACAGACCAGAAAAAAACCAAAATGGAACAAAAACGGCCTATTACGGGATTAATCGGTTTTCAATGCACTGTAGGTCAATGGAGACTTGACTTACAGACTTTTTGACTTGAGAACCGCCTTCCAATACGGATTAAGTTCTCAAGTCAAGACCCTACTATATTGAGGAAATTAATGCAAGTTGGGTTTTTTAAATATTTATGTTGCAGTTTTTTCCTCTTAAGAGCAGCAGTCATCCACCATGCTTAAGAAAAATGTAGAAACACTTGTTTTGTAGTTCTCCCTGACCTGCTGCAAATCTATTGCAACATGCATGATTAACATCAAATAAATGAAGAATACCTTAACATATTTTATGAATAACAAGACATTTGAGTGCCAGTGTACCCTTTGCACTCATAGGACTTCTCTTCTTTACTTTTCCTGATAAACAATAAGATGCTCCTCTAACCAGAGCTGGACCCACAAATGAAAATGAATGAAGAGTGAGGATAATGCAGTCTGGACTTCTCACAAGAATGATCTCAGTTAATCAGGGATTATACCAGTGTGACAATGCAATGTTTTCAGCTGATGTAACACATATATTCAGTATTCTAGGAGTGGAGAAGAAATTGTTTAATTTATTTTTTTAATGTAAGTTAGATGTGTTCTCTAGAGAACACAGTTATTTGTTACACACAGAAAGAGAGTGAGTTTGAAAGCAGTAAAAAGTACTGTAAGAGAGACTGATATTTTTATTCCTGTATTATATTGTGGCCATCAAGTCCACATGCTTTTCTACAAAATGAGGGCATCCTGCTAACCTTGAATGTATTTTCTGCCCTAGCTGCTTCTGTGGAACAGGAGTCAACTAACTTCTAAAACACGGTTTATCTTTTGCCATTGACCCGTTTATTGCCTGATTTTGTCAACTGCTGTTTCTTTTATTCCCTTATATCTGGGTTCAGTTTAGGAGCTTGTCCCAGCCAGCTTGAGTTAGACTCAAGCCTCTAAACACCAGCATAACAAGAATTATTGGTAAGTTTGTTTTGGTTGGTAGTGCTTTGCAGACAACTGGTAAGTGTAGTCATGCCACTTAAGAGGTATTGGGTAACTCAAAGGAAAAATGTTCAGAACACTATCTCACCTGACCTTTTAGTACAATAAATATACATTGCACTTAGTTGATACAAGGTAGTATGTGCTCATCATTAGAGTGGTCTCCACTGCATAGTTACTGGATGCAGCACAGTATTGTGGGAAAGAAGAAAAATGGAGGGCAATTATTTTTGTCCTTCTTCACTCAAAGGAAATCTGAAAGAAAGTCAAAACATTGTACTTAGTAATTCATCTGTTCAGCACTGTGCTGCCCTTTCTTTGATGGAAGACGAACACAGAACAAACTGGAGAGAATTAACATTTTAATTTAGCAGCTTTCACACTGTTTAGAGGTGCCATAGCTGTTATAGAACATTTGAAGATAAATGCAGGTCACAGATTCCTGGATACTTGATAAAGTTTCCTAGTGACTGTTGAGTAGATAATTTATGTTCTATCATAGTGAAATGTAGTTTCCACTGTGAGTTATTTCTTTGCAAATGCCAAATCAAATGTTTTAAAAAAGACTGGAGATGAAATGTAAATGCAGGCAGGAGATAATATAGATGTCATTTGTCTGTAGATTGTTTATGAGTGTCAGAGCTGACCCACAGGTCTAAATGACATTGATTTGCATACTTGTAAGATGGAGTTAATGGATTAATGACTTGCAAAGTGCTCTGCAGCTAAAGTCAAGAGCTGTCTGTGAACTACATTGATTGCAAGAGGGATTTCTAAATATTAACATGCCCATTTATGCTACTGATTATGTTTTTATTTATTTTTGTCTCTTGGGGCAAATTAGTAATACCAAACTGTACAGTACTTTGTTTCTTGCACTCTTATTATAATTAGGAGTGTATCAGTTATTCAGCTGAAATTTTAAAGTCAAAATAGTGATTTCCAAACCCATTTTGCTTTCTGTGAATATTCACTTTCTCTGATCCTGTCTGGTTCTGTTGTTTTCCATAACTGTTGCTGCTTCAGGGAAATACTTATTCTCTAACTGCTTTAAGAAATCTTTCCTATGGCCATCATAAGAACATGCTGTGCATGCAGTAATGTCATTGGGACTATCATGGGGCTGATGTATTGCTAAAAATCCAATCTGTCATACGGTGATCCAGTTACAGACCAGGTAGTATACTGCTCTCAGGTAGGATGGCATTAAAGACAAGATCTTAGGTAAGCTGAAGCATAAAACAAGCCTCTCCAGGGGACTCCAGAATCAGGATAAGCACAGAGGCAAAGGCATAGGTACAGCAAACTAAAAATCCAGCAACTCCACATTTTAGCCACCCAGAAGGTAGGGCCTGGAGTAAAAAAAAACAACACCTTAAATAAAATTTCAAATCCCAAACAAAGGTTCATACGAGTGAGCTGCTGGAGCCCCATCCAGAGCTAAGCTGCCTGGTGTTTCTTAGAGAATGAGCTTTTCAGCAAGATTGCCTACAGCCATAGAAGCATTTTCGCCTAAGAAATATTTCCTTACATTTGATATTTTTTTGCTGGTGAGCTTGTGGCTGGGCATGTTCCTTTACAGTGCAGTGCTTTCACGGACAGGACAGTGGCCCAGTCCGCTTTGATTTCAGGCACTAAGCTGTATTTCTCTGGAGTTTAACCCCTTTGTCCTCCAAGGGTCCAGAGTGTGCAGGATCCAGACGTACTTCCTCTTTGTTAGTTCAGAGGGTTCAGGCTCATCCTCAATAGAGTACTTGTGTTAGCGGCCTTGTAACGGGCAGTGAATAAGGTAACATTGTACTGGACAACCAATCCATCTGTGTTTTGTCATATAAGTATTATAGCTAATTAGAGAAACACACAAGGAACAGTATGACATGACAGTACTGGGTTATGATATTATGTGGCTTGCTGTGCTAAACTATAAGGAGTAATTTCACTTAATCACATATCTAGAACTTTCTGCTTTGTGTCAATGGTAGTGTCAGGTAATTCTCTCCTCCCACGTATCTTAAATTGACATATGGTTTTCAAAAGAAATGACTCTACCCTCTCTGTTATCACACCCAATCGGAAAAAGAATTCTATAGAATTTGAGGGAAGGGTTATAGTTTGTGTGGGTTGATCATCAGAATGAACATTGTGGGAATATGCTGTGCATGTAGTAATGTCATCAGGACTGTCCTGAGACTGATATATTGCTAAATGTTTATAAATATTATTACTTCTCAATGTTTTTAACATTAATAAGCTAAACAATAAGTTAATAAATCATCTTATACTTTTGAAAAATGGGTATCTTTCTCTTTGTCTCCGTGTTAGGTATTACAAGAGGGGCTTCAGCCTAATCAAAAAGTGGATCATTGCTCCTGGAGGATTCCAAGAGCAGCAAATAATCTTTTGTTGAAGAAAACCATTTGGGGGAGCAAGATGGAGTCTGATGGGGCTGGAACGGCCACAGAAATAGCCTGATAGGGCTGCACATGACCATAGGGCTGGACTTTGGTCCCTCTTGTTAAAAGTTTCCAAAATCCCAACTAATGGAGAAATAATTGGTTGAGTAGTTTTGATTGCATATAGCTAAAAAGCAATTGTGATTGTTGGGGGAATTTATGCCTAGGTCTTAACAAAAAACTCAGGTTGTAGTAACCACATGGACATCAACTGATTTTTATAAATTTATTCTTTTCTTTCTTTCTTTTTAAAAAAGTTTTCTATGCATGAATGGAGATGTGTTTTGAAGTGGAGCTTAGTTCAACCTCTGTATTGCTACCCATAATACATAATACACTATGGGCTGTTAGATTTCTAATAGAATACTAGGCAAAATTCAGAGAAACAAAAAAAAAGAATTTTTTTAAAGGACACAATATATGAAATACATTTTCATATTTGAATATATGTCAAATATATGAAATATATATGAAACAGAATATATGAAAACAGAATGAAATGTTGGATGAAATATCAGTTTCACAAATAGGAAATTCTAAATATTCATTGGCTGTAGGAGTCTTAAGTGTGTGGTACATCTGCATAGAGTAATTTAGGGCTGTGTTATAAACTTACCTCCAGGGAGAAAGAAAACAGGCATCAGGCCTGAGCAAGTGGATGTGTCCATGAAAGCTGACATTAAAATATAATAGTTCGTATTTAATGTCTTTGTCTTCTTATTTTGTCTTTTGTTTCTTTGGATTTTGCCTGATATTCTTGCACAGACCAACATAGGTCTGTGCAAGAATATCTTCCAAAACTAACAGGATATTGTCAGCATACTGTTGCACTTCTGATTGCTTTGTGGGTTTGTTAATATATTTATTAGGGCAGAATTTGACTTAATCTGTTAAATGTGTCAGTGTCGTATAAAAATATCTGCATGTTCCTTGCTTCCTACTAAGCAAAAGATGTCATAACTAGAAACCTTTTGAGACAATGTTGGCTCAAAGGTCACTGCTTAGAACAGATAATACAGTGCATGAGACAACCCTAATCTCTTGGTACTGTGATGAATATGTTGACAAGCATTCAACTTTTAATAATTAATCACACACAAAAACAAAGCTAGCTTAATAATTTAAGACCTACTAATGTAGGGTGCTATAGTTATTTGAATACTCTGTTTTCTGCTGAGCTTTGCCCATGTTAATTTTAACCAAAGGAACACTAAGCGCTGTATGTGAGTGACAGTGTTTGTTCATTGTGCCATCAGCACAGCACAGACCAGCTTGAGTGACTGAATCAGGGAGAATGGATTTTGAAAACCATAAGGGAAAAAACAAATCATAATGAGCATCACATACCAGCTAGCTTAGAAGCCAGTTGTATACACCATTCTGTTTCATTTAAACTCTTGGCAAAAGTTTCACAACACTGTTTTGCATGCTTGGTATTCTATAGCAGAAATATATGTGCAGTGTTTTCTTTGTGGTTAAGATTCTGACTGCAACCTGCTTGGTTCCTCTTTCGCCAGAGATCCCATTTTGTGTTAAATGAATGGATGCAGTCACTTCTCTCTGTCTTCATTCCAAATGTGTTTCCTGATACTTATGTTAGGAAATTCCTTGAATACTGAAACTACCAAAGCGCCCATTTAGTGGTCCAGCCCATTTGGCCTGTTAAGCAATGATGATTACTATTTTTGCAACTGCACACTGCTCTTAGATAAACAGTGACTGATATTCTCCAAAGAGTCCCATTCTGCTCACTGTGTTGAAGTTGGAGCCAGTAACTAGAGGGAGAAAATGCCTCTTCTGTTGCATGTCTACTCACAGATATTGAATGGTTTGGCGTAATATTTTCTAGTGCTCATAAATACACGATGCTTTTCTATGTTTGACTGATCTTTTATTTTTTAAAAACGTCTGCTGGTCTGAAAGCATATTTGGAGAACTAGCAGTAATTCTGCCCTGAAAAGAGAAGTAAATGAAGCATCCTATAATGAATACAGTGGTGCCTCGCATAGCGAGGTTAATCCGTTCTGGATTAACCCTCGCTATGCGAAAACATCGCTGAATGGATCAAGAAAACCCATTGGAACGCATTAAACATCGTTTAATGCGTTCCAAATGGGCCGAAAATTCACCGTTCAGCGATGTTTTCCTATGGCAGGCAGCCATTTTTGCGCCCTCCCCTCGCTTACCGAGGGCGCAAAAATGCTGCGCCCGGCCATTTCGGGGCTTCCGGCGGCCATTTTGGAGCCACCGAACAGCTGATCCGCTGGGCGCAAAGCGAAGGGCGGTAAGCGAAACGCTTACCGACCTTCGCTATGCGAGTTTCGCCCATTGGGGCCATCGCTTTGCGATCGCAGTTGCGATCGGAAAAACCCTCGCTATGCGGATTCGTCGTTCTACGGTGCACTCGTTAAGCGAGGAACCACTGTATTAGCATTATTTAAAGTGTTTTGTCACCATATAAGCAAATGGTGGCAATGATCATATGTTCTAAGGGAGAAAGGCAGTATCTAAGCAATGAAGTACAGTTTTAGGTTGCAAAATTTCCATGTGTATTGGTCAGGGAATCATATAGAAATCTTACTAATTTTGTAGGAGAGAACGGTTTAAATGCCAGATCATCCCTGCCCCTTTTTAATCCTATTCAGCTGCAATAAATGGGCCTTGAAGAAGAGCTGATATGTTAATCTCTACCACTTTTTTCCTATTCCCTCTATAGCCATCTTAGGTGTCTGTCCAAACCATATATGAAAAAGAATGATGTGCACAAAAGTATTATAGGAGTGCTTCCATGTTTGGCTGGAGAAATAGGTTCTACTTCCATGGTTACTACTAGTATTCCTGCCAAAAGTGCAGTAGGTTGTTCAGGTCCTTTGCTTTCAACAAGGGAAAGTCTTCCAGAGGAGCTGAATGAAATGGTAAATAGGTTTCTATCACCCCAGAGTCCAGGAATGAATGGATCCTATTAATTTCCATATCAGACTTACAGTCGGCCCTACTGTTAGACACACAGTGAGGCAGCTGCTTCTCTACCTCTAAGTACGTGGGGAACACTTTGTGGATAAAGCAGTCTTTTGTAATAGGGGAGCTGCCTTTTCTTGCTCCTCCTTCCCTCCCTCTTCTCTCTCTGTTGAAATTTCTAACATTGTTTTCCAGTTCCTGAAAACCATTGGTGGGACTTAATTGTCACTACGATTAATAGAATAACTACTGAAGCTCAAATCAAATTACTGATTTAAAATTACCATAAAATAGAAAAAAAAGAGGCTCTTTGGCTCACTGGACACTTTATATAATCAGTGCATTTTCCTACCTTTTTCAAAGTGCTGTAATTGCCACTTACCCTTCCTTATCTTTCAGCTTTCTTTCAAGCCCTGTTTGGCATTCCCACCACAAAAAGATCCCTCCTTCTTCCTTGCCTTGCTCTAGTAAAAGAGAGCCCTCCCCATCTGTGCTCCTCCCCATCTGCTTCTTCAGCTATATACAGACCCAGTCTTGGGGTGTTGGCTGCTTTTTTTCAGCCTGTGATGCTTCCTATCTCTAGGGATGGCCCTCCAATGTGTATGCATCTATATAGTAAATTAGACTTATTCCCAATTGGTACCATTTTCAAAAATCTTCACCTAGAGGTCTGTTCTGCCCTACTTCTGAGCTGATCATTTTGTATAATAGTATAAAAATAAACATAGAAATGCATATTTAAATAGACATCTGATGGATGTTTAAATATACATTTCTGAATATATTCTGTGTCTTTTGAGCTGAGAATTGTATTAAACAATGTAGAAATGCAAAAGCTGGTGCATAGCTGAAAAATAAGATGATAGCGTTTGTTTGAACTCAAGTTAGTGTTCATTTTAGATCAGATTTTCTAGACTGCTGCGAATGTGTGTGGGGGAGGGATGAAGCTGAGATTTCAGCCAGATTTGAGAGAATGTTGGAGTTGTGAAACTCACTTTTTATTTTGAGGTGGCTTTATGGGTCTCTTTATGGGGGGACGTGGTGGTGCTGCGGGTTACACCACAGAAGCCTCTGTGCTGCAAGGTCAGAAGACCAAGCAGTCATAAGATCATATCCACATGACAGAGTGAGCTCCCATCACTTGTCCCCGCTCCTGCCAACCTAGCAGTTCAAAAGCATGTAAATATGAGTAGCTAAATAGGTACTACCTCAGTGGGAAAGTAATGGTGTTCTGTGTCTAGTCATGCTGGTCACATGACCACGGAAACTGTCTTCAGACAAAAAAAAAACGCTTGCTTTATGGCTTGGAAACGGAGAGGAGCACTGCACCCTAGAGTCAGACACGAGTGGACTGAATGTCAAGGGCAACCTTTACCTTTACCTATGGGTCTCTTAAATTTAATTCTGAGCCAAAAATTGAAGAATTGTGCCCTGATTTCAGCATCAAAGCCTGTTTAAGTAGTGTCTTCTTCCTGGTGATTTGTGTCAGCATATTGACCTTGTAGATACAACACTTCTACCTGCTCTGCTGCCAGGGGCCTAGAGTTAACCTTCTGCCAGTCATTGCCTGCCCTGCCTCTGTGAAATCACAAGGACCCTCCCTGTATTCTGAGGGTTTGTTCCGTGTTCCCCCCCCCCAGCCGAAGAGCTGATCTGTAATTCAGTGCCCTGCTCTGTCCAGTCAGCAGTAGTCCCTGGAGGAGGAAGGATGGGACACTGCTGCTAAATGGGATGCTGGCTGGAAGAGGTGGGGTGCTGATCAGCTGTGTGAGTGAGAAATTAACTGTCCTGAACTGCTAAACCGGTGGTTCATGCCCATCTCTACTGCAGTGCTTTTCTAAAACAGATATTATACTATGCTTTTGTAACACAAATACAGTGGTGCCTCTCATTACGACGTTAATTCGTTCCAGCAAAATCACTGTAGAACAAAAACGTAATGCGCAAATAAAAAGCCCATTGAAACCCCTTCAATGCGTTCCAATGGGCTGGAAACTCACCGTCCAGGGAAGATCCTCCATAGGGCGGCTATTTTTGGTGCCTGTGCTATTATGTTTTGATTTCTGGCCAGCAGAAGGTCTTTATGCTTCAGCTCTCTCCCTAATAAATAATATTGCAAGTGTGTTCAAGACAGACTACCATGAGCTGTATAAAGAGTGACTCTTGTATTGAAAGTTTTCTAGTTGGCAAAAACACCATTGCTTGCATCTTAGTTTTATCACCGTTCAACTATTAAATGGTGTATCTGTGTTTTATTTCTAAAAAAAATAAGAAAAAGGCAACTAGATAAACAGTTACAAAATGTAGTAAGGCAATTAAATAAACATTTGTTTCATTCTTTTTAAAAAGAGCAAGGAACCCATTGTTTAGGCATGCATACTTTACATTTATAGAATCTATAGCCGTTGAACATAAGAACATAAGAAGAGCCATGCTGGATCAGGCCATGGATTCCTCTAGTCCAGCTTCCTGTATTTCAGAGTGGCCCCACTGGATGCCTCTGGGAGCACACGAGACAACTAGGTCCCTGTCTCCTGATACCCCTCCCCTGCATCTGGCCTTTTGAGGTACCTTCTTTTTAAGCCCGGAGATTATACATCCCCATCATGGCTTGTAACCAGCAATGGATTTTTCCTCCAGAAATCTATCCAATCCCCCTTTAAAGGCATCTATGCCAAATGCCATCACCTCATCCTATGGCAAGGAGTTCCACAGACTAACAACATGCTGGGTACAGAACTATATTCTTTTGTCTGTTCTCACTCTGCCAACACTTAATTTGAGCGGATGGCCACTTCCCTCTATCCACATCCTGCATAATTTTATACGCCTTAATCATATCCCCTCTCAGGTGCCTTTTAAAGAGCCCCAAATGCTGTAGCCTTTCCTCATGAGGGAGGTGCCCCAGCTCCGTCATCATTTTAGTTGTGCTCTTCTGCACCTTTTCCAGTTCCACTGTCTTTTTTGAGGTGCAGCGACCAGCCCCCGGGTATTGCACCCTGTTCTCCTTTTATATCTGCATTTCCCGCTTCTACCAACAGTCTTCCTCTCTCTCCAGTTCCCGCCTTTTCTGATCCTGTTTGGGTGGCCACAGAGAGTCTTGTCATACCCTGTTCTAACTCACGGGTATCTATTCCCTGGTGCTTGACCACAACGCGGGGAGTTGTAGTCTCTGTCTGGGTCTCCTTTTCCTTTCTAGGGGAGGATGACACTCCGGCGAGAGCTTCAGTCACCTCACCTCAGGTCTCACACCATCACAGACAGAACTCATTAACTGATAAAGTTTTGATGTTTTGCCCCAATGTGAATTTACACTTTATTATATTGAAACATATTTGCCATTTTGATACATCTAAGATACTTTCTGCATTAGTCTTCTTAAATTGAGTGGGCTTTGATTGTGAGTCAAATATTCTTAAACCATGTACTCCACATTTGTTTTGCAGTAGTCTTCTCAATGATGGAGAGTTCTGTACAGTAAGTAGTTTGAGAATGTGCAGTAAAATTATATTTAATCATCTCTCTACAATTTCATGCCTATATTTTTTGTTAATAGGGAGGTTGCTTCCCTATTAACAATAAATATATGCTGTAACTGCAGACATATCCTGGATAAAAGCAGAAATAGTCATGGCCTGGGAAATAATCAATAGAGTTATCTATCTCATGGCATTCTTTTCTATGTATTATTGGTCTACAATATGCCTGACATCTTCCATATGAGTCAAGAGCAAAATCCTGTTTGTGTAGCTACTCCATATAAGGCTGATGATGTTGCTGTCGTGGCATCACGTTCCCAGGGGGTTTCAAGAGCAAAGTCCAATAAACCAGTCCAATATCAGAAGTTCAGAGGATGCAGAGCCAATACCAAAATGCCAAAGCCAAATCACAAACCATAAGCCAAGGTCAGGGTCCAAAGCCAAATCACACAATGTAGTCCAGGGAACAAGGTTCAAGGTAGTCAAGCGCGTGGATGCAAGCCCGAGATTTAACTTGTTGCTTCCACAAGCTTCCCAGCCATCTGGGAGCTGATTATATAGCAAAACAGTCATTGAACTGCTGGAAGCCTTTCATCCTGTCAATACTCAGGACTAGCTGACCTGATGTTTCTGTGGGTAGCATTCAAGCGATCCTCTGACCTTTGCGTCATAAGTCTTTGCTGAACTCTAGCCCTCACCCTGGCTATTGGGGGAGGAGAATCTGGCAGCGATTCAGCTGTCTGTGCTTCTAATCGCTCAGCATTCTCCTCAGCAGTAGCTAACCCCTCAGGTTCCAGATCTTCTTCGGCTGAACTTGTGACAGGTGGTTTTTCAGAATTTTTTTTTTCAAACCCTTCCATCCTCAGAGGTTCTGAGGCCCCCATGGAACTTCTTTTGTCATGAGGAAGCTATTGGGGGCTGCAGAATGGGGGGGGGGGAAACAGAAGTTTTCAGTTTTTTAAAATTACCATGGGCTGTGGTTCTTTTTGGAAATTTAAGATATTCCCCACAACAGAGTGGATTTCACAGAAGCCCAATACCTTTGGGTGGGGGAAAGAACTGATTTTTTTTCTTCCTGAAAAATCATTGCAACTGATTACATTAGCCTTGTGCAGTGTACCTGTACAAACAGGATTTCAGCCCCACCCTGCACTTGACCAACATAAAGTGCATTTATTTTTGTGTATTGAAATGAAATACAGCTAGTAATTTATGTGCTCATAACAATCCAGCTATGAACACAGCTGGTTCAAGACCATGCCTTATATTTCATGACTGAGTAGGAATTTGAACTCAGATTGCCCACATCCTTGTTCAGCACTCTTAACTGCTAACTATGCTAAGTCTCCTTGGTTTGTTTTTCTGGGGAAGACTCATGGACGATACCATAATAAACCAAAGTTTAAGCTTTGGTTTTTACTGTTTGAAAAACTAGATTAAGCTTACTCCTTTATTAGCTGGGGGAAGGTTAGCCTCGGGTGTCTCAAAATGTCAAAGAGAGGGGGGAAAGAGTGGGGACACAACAAATTTTGTAATCTCACCCATCAGGAAAAAAAATATATAGGAATTTTTGTTTTAATCTGTGAGCATGAAATAAATGAAGATTTACTAGCAATGTAGACATACTCTGGTTAAAGACAAAAGCAATATACAGTACTGTATATTAGTAGTCTTAGTAGAATTCGTGGAAAAGCAGAGGAAGTATTTAATCTGCTAATCTTATGAAGTGTCCGTCTTCTTCAGATACTTCATGATATTGGAAATTCCCAGGAGAAAGAGCTAGACCAAATAGTATCACATGAGTCCTGGCATGCCATTCGGATATGAGTATCACACCAAATGGCATACTGGGCCTCTACCTGATCCAAAGTTATCTCATTTAGCCACCAGCAGCCTGCTCCAAAAGAGCCTGTGTACACCAGCCCTAAGATTAATTCACGGTTTTCTGGTCCTGAACACAGGAAACTATGATATATATTGACTATAATGGGAAAGGAGGCAATGTATAGATGTGATTGATATTTAGTCTCAATTGAATAAAGCATGGTTTATTAAACCAAAACCATTACGTCTGATCTGGCTTTTAGTGTTGCATGGGGCAGGCATATAAGGATGATCAAGGAACTGATTTTTTGCAAAACTGATTGGGTGCAATTCAAATAGCAATAATTCTATCAATAAATTTACTGAGACATTTTTGGGAAAAGTTGTTGGAGTAATTTCTATAATGGCTGGGCTCAATGATCCATAGAGCCCCTTCCAGCTCTGCAGTTCTAAGGTTGCTATTATTATAAATAATTTCTATAATGAATGACTTTTTAAAACTGCTGTGCTCCATGTTTCTCCTATGAAGGAAATGCATAGTATACATTTTTCCAACACAGAAAACATTTTCAAAAATTAGGTTTTCTGTTATGTGGCAAGAGATGTATGCATCTATAGGTCTATATATATCTGCGTCTCTACAAATTGTCCCATGAACATGTGTGTAGGTTAGTCAGAGCTTCCTCAAGTACACTGTACAGTATTCAGTACAATATTCAAATGGGGCTAAATGACAATAGCTATTTAGGAAGAAAGTCACATATATTGTTATTGCCTTGTATTTGCCTTAGCTGGTTAGTACCGAGAAGGAGCATATGAAAAAGGAGGATTCATTTTGTCTTAGCAAATTTACTGTGAATGAATATATACATATGAGCTTAGAGATTCAGCTGCTGCAGCAGCTTCATTAGTCAAACTTGAAAGCTCAGCTGTATTCAAAGCAATGGCATTAACTATGCTTATCCAAGAGCTATGATGGTACAAAGTGTTTTCAAGGTGCAATAGCAAATTGGTATCAAAGGCTAAGATTGAATGAAGTTACATATTTTGTGTGTGCTTTTGTGCGTATTTAATTTTATTCTTCATTTTCCCCTAATTGAAAATACAAAAAAAAAAAACCATAAAGTTTCCTGGATTTCATTAGGCAGAAGGAAATGTTTGAATTTTCGAAGTCTTTGATAACCCTATATTTTTGTGTCCTCTTTCTAAGCTTTACCTGTACAATACTGTCCTTCTAGCAGTCTGTGGGTAGCAAGAACTCTTCTTAGCACCAGAGATCGATAGATATCAAAGGCAAACATAGGTCTTTCTTGTGTAAAGCTGCATTCGCCCTTACTTGTTCCTTTCAAATTTCTGGAGCCTGCTGTATCTCTCTTGGTGCATCACAGGAGAGGTATACTATGTTGAAGAAGTGTAATACTGCATATTGTACATTAGACATTTCTTCAGTTGAACAAGTATACTGATACCTACATGCTACACATTAAAGTCCTCCACATTGGCATAAATACACTAGAGGAATATTATGCATTTGTATGTGTACATATTATGTACAGAGCTTTGTCAGAAGAGGTTTTAAACATTAATAGAAACCATTAAATTAATCATGAAAATTCTTTATTCAGAGCAACTCTAATGTGGGTTGGTGGCTGTCAGTTAATGAATTTCTACTTCTTTCTGTGGGAATTGTCATTAGAGGCTCTTCAGTAATAAGACAGTGTGCTGAATTTAAATTACAACAGAAACTGTACCCCATGAAATGCTTGTTCCAATAAGAAAAGAGGAATGATTACATATGACAAAAATAAAAATGCAAACAACATCTATTTTAAGACTGCTGCACTCTGGACTGTTGTGTCAACCCAGGGAAATGGTTTAGTTTTGGATTGATCTTATCTAGCTGCTGACATTTTTCTTTTTTCTATAATCTGTTAACATCAAACAGCATACACAAAGAGGCCTGTTGAAAGAACGAGTCAAACAAGTTGTAATTTCTTCTGCATGCGTGTGTGTTTATTGCCAAACCGAATTTCTTAATGTTGAGCTGTTTATAAAGGCAGGGAAAGTTACCTTACAGGATTAAAACATTTCAACATGGTTTATCATCTGCACCAGCAAATCTGCCATTGGGTGCAAACACCAAGCTATTTTTCTTAATTTTCTTCTCCATTCAGTAGAAATATTTCAGTTAAAAATGAAACAGTTGGTTTGTCTCAGCATGAAGGGGGAGTGTCAGCATAAGGGGGGGATGTCAGCACTTTTGAGGAAGGTCCTTCCAAAAGGCTTCCTTAGAATATAGTGAGTGGAGCATCAGTGTCACTGCCATGCCTATTTCTCAACTTTCTCAGTGTTTGGCTTACGAGATCTTGCTTGGAAACACAAATATATGAAAGAGAATCTCAGGGTGTGTGGATAATGCCTGCCCCATAGACTAATGTGACCACACTTCAGCACAAGTGGTGATTTGTATATGGGCCTGCTGTTAAGAAGGGGAGAAGGGGGTGTAACTTTTCTTTAAAAACTCAGTGGCTGGCCAGATACATATTGTATGATCTGTGTTATAACCACTTTGATCGAAGAACAGGACCTTAATGTGGCGTTTAGCTTTACAAAAGCATAAAATGCAGGACCATTAGTGTAAAAGAGGAATTTTACTGGCATATCAGACAACATCAGCACTCACATCCCTAAGTAGTCTGTTGACCCACTCTCCCAAGTGTCTGTATATATATATACACAGGAATCCATTGCCATTGGATGCCATTGGAGAGTTCTGTATAGAGAATTGGATGTCTGGAGCATTGCCTCCTCATTTTTTGATTCAGTGTTGGGGCTGGTCTTGTGAATACTGCCCCTTTCTGTTTCAGTCTTTTAACAAATATGCTGGATATCTCAGTGGTTTAGGTATCTGTCTATGGGGCCAGAAGATAGGACTTTGATAGGACTTTTGACTAAGGGTCTTTGATTCAAAGGTCCCTTGCAGCCCTGCAGTTTTAAGGTTATTATTTATTATTGTATAATCCTGTTTCAAAGCATTCCTTTATATTTGCAGCATTTCATGGGAAATATTCATTGCTGGATCTTTAGGGGAGGGAAAGCATAGAACTGCTTTGGTAACAGGGTGCACCTAATCCAATGCAATATTGAAGCAATTCATCTGCTGAAATGGATGCAATTAATTCATCCACTCAAATAAGTCAGACCTGGATGAAATTGACACATTGAGCTGCTTAATTGCTGGATTGGAAAGGTACAGGCAAAGCAAGAAATAAAAAATAGCTTCTGGAAGCATTTTCATAATGTTAGTCTTGAAAATGCAATGCCACACATACTTTTCCAGAATAATGTTAGTATAGTTGTTATTGTGTTATCCACTTCGCAGAAGAAAACCTCTTAGAATTAGGGTTTTGGCTACACTGTCTGTGGAACAGCTGTCTTTTGAAGCCTATTATAAATCAGTCAGAAACTCCTGTTGTGCTAAATGAACTGAGGTCCAAAATAGACAAAAGAAACAACTTGGGGAAAAGAGAGAGAGAGAGAGAGATTTGGGAGGGAGCTGTTGATTTGATTTTGATAGCCACTAAACAAAATGGACCAACAGAAACATTAAATGTTCTTTTTTGGGTTGCTCGACAGGAGGTCAAAGGACTCACAACAGAGGAAAGGGTTTGGGTGATTTATTTTTTGGTTGGAAGACTAGACGACTGATGTGCTATTATGTCTGAGTGTAGGCAGAATTGCTTGCTGCTGATTGTCCCAGTGTACCAGAGCAATGGCCTGGACATTGGGTCTCAGTAGGAGGTCATGAAAGAAAAGCAGCAAAAGACTGCTGTTTGCACTGGAATGGCAACAGTTGGCATGTGGGAACTACTTCTGCTCCCCACTGATGTCCCAGCAGATTCCTTTGTCGCCATAGGAAAATGGTCTATTCTTGTCTGGGGCACAGAGAAGGAACTCTGCAGCTGCTTCATGGTCCATGATGGCAGGGAAGTGGCAAAGGGCTGAAGCATCATCCAGTATCTTTTGAGCAGAAACTTAGCACAGCAGTTTCTCTCTACCGCAGTTCCAGGGTTGGCTTTTATGTTTTTTTGTTTGTAGAAGTCTGGCAGCATGTGGCAGTAGGGCAGCCTTTGTTCCTGTGTAATCGAGTATTCTGTTGTTGACTGTGTATACAGTAACTAGTTTGCATGGACAGTGAAAATAAAAGAGGACAAAGCGATGAGTTCTGTCTCATTAGAAGAGCCCCAAATATGCGTATATGAAAGAAGAGAAGGAAATGGCTACCAGTTAGTAGAGGTTCCTTGTGCCTTTTGGTTGTATTCATTCTGTGTTAAGTTTAGGCTGGCCTTGTGTGTCCTGTAAATTCTGTGTAGATACACTGACCAGTGTGGTCTTTTCATGTGGTCCCTGGATGCAGTAAAACTCTCCATTGTTAAATGGTTTTCCTGTAATTTTTTTTTTTTTTGGCAATGGTTTTCCTGTATATTTTTTTATTCTCGTTCTAATTGAAGAAAGCTTACTTTTTCTTCTGAATGTCTGCTTCCATCAGTGGACAGTGGTGGGGTTGATGCTCAGATCATATCTGGAAGTAGTGACAATCAGATCCACCATGTGGTACAGAAATAATAATGCTAGTAACCATTAACATTAACCATTAATTCTGACTTACTCATGCCAACCCTTTTCTGAGTTTTCTAAGTAGAGAGTACTCAGAAAAAGTTTACCATTCCCTGCCTCTGGGGAAACCTGGAATAGTGCAACTTAAAGATACACAAGCTCTGTTTGCAGGAGGCACAGTGGAGAATTGAACTCCCAACCTCTGGCTGCACAGCCATATACATAAACTACTGAGCAATCTGCCAGCTGAATTAGGATCACTGTAAGCCTGGATACAGAAGCAAATGGCATATTCCAGAGAATGGTTTCAAGGCATATGATGCAGATCTGAATGCAGCAAAATAATCTGGATGTGAGTGCTACTTCAGTGAAAATATACTGGGACTGCTCTGAGGCATTTTGATAGCAGAGGAAGGTATGCAGAGATAGGAATACTGTAGTTCTTTAGAAAAGAGCCACTTTGAAAAGATGGGGGAATACTGTTTGGGAAGTACTTAAAGTACTGCAAGCATAGTGTCAGCTATAAGGTGGCAAACAACAACAACAAAAAAAACTTTCCAGCGGTCCCATCCAAGTAATTTGACATTTATTGGTACCAGAGATTTGGGAGCTGATACATAAACTGACCTCATACAGTGGTACCTCGCAAGACAAATGCCTCGCAGGACAAAAATCTCTCAAGACAAATGGTTTTGGCAATGGGGTTGATGACTCGCAAGACAAATGTTCCTGTGGCCATGCTTTGCAAGACAAATGTTTTCCATTTTTTGTTCCTGCCTCATGTTTGCTGATTTTTAAATGTTTTTCTATGATGTTTAAAAAGTTAAAGCTTTTTGACTGAAATTTTTGAAATCATCTGCACAATATGTATGGCTTTAAAGAGCACTTAATAAACCCTTTGTAAACCAAATTTGACTTTGTTCTGACTTTTTTTGCCCATAGGAACACATTAATTAGATTTCAATGCATTCCGATGGGAAAACGCGTTTCGCAAGACAAATTTTTCGCAAGACAGCATTAACTGCGGAACGAATTAAATTCATCTTGCGAAGCATCACTGTATTTCAGTTCATGAACACATAGCAAAATAGTGGTGATGACTTTGCATTAGAGAAACAGTGGTGGTGTGTTTTTTTTTCAAAGAACTGGTAAGAATTAAGGACACCCGGAATACACAAACCACGTCTAGATTAATTCTGTCTTTGAAAGCAAAGCAAAACACCACATCTATTTGCCACTGAGTCTGGTTATTTTTTTCTTTTTTCCCCTCTACTCTACTGCAGCACAAACACCCTCCATACATGCACTGAATGGTTGGCTCTGAAATCGTATTTCCATGATTTGCGTCAGGACAAAACTAATGAGGCATGAAATCATCCTGGCTATGAGACATTCTCTAAGCAAAGTCTACTCCAAAACAAGCAGGCACTCTGCACCCAGTGTAAGCTTTAAAGCACACAGGGAAAAACTAAGCTATTGAAGGTTACCAGTGATGTTTCTGCTTGTATGCACCTATACATGTAGTATGTTTTGACTGCATGTTTTGTTACCTCAGTTTACTCACAGTAGCAGAGGCATGTTTGATGGAACACCAAAAGGCAGCAAAGCGTTCTAGACAGAGCGATGAAGGGAGGTATTGCCATGTTTTTAATGCCGTATACTTTTTGAAAAAATCTATACATACAGTGGGGTCTTGACTTGAGAATTTAATCCGTATCGGAAGGCGGTTCTCAAGTCAAAAGGTCTGTAAGTCAAGTCTCCATTGACCTACAGTGCATTGAAAACCGATTAATCCCGTAACAGGCCGTTTTTGTTCCATTTTGGTTTTTTTCTGGTCTGTAAGTCAATTCTCGGGCTGCAAGTCAAACCTAAATTTTGCGGCCAGAGAAGTCTGTAACACAAAAAGTCTGTAAGTCAAGCCATCTGTAAGTCAAGGGTCCACTGTATAATGATACAAATACATTATCAAGTAAAAAGCCATTGCTTTTGACAAGCCAGTTCTTAATATACTCTTCATAATTTCTTCTCTGTTGCTCTAATTTGGTTAATGCATGTGAAGGTCTTTGATTATATTTGACATATGACTGATTGGTGTTGATCTCACATTATTCCATTGACCTGAGAGCTGTTATTGGCGCTCCTTTTTACAGACATCAATCTTTTTAGCAGAACCCTAGCACAACAATTATTGTGCCTATTTTTTATTTCACTTCAAGAAGGCCCATGCTGTCTGGATTTTTCAGATGCCAGTTGGATGGATCTTGCAACATGGATCTTGAGCTACATGCTCGTAAAACGTAACACTGGAAGCTGTTGTAAGAAATTACTTTCACTTGCTTGAAAGTAATTCAAGAGTCTTGTGGGAATTTTGTGGCAAACAGAGGAATTGAGCTTGGGATTTTTAAATCCCAGTACATCACATTTTCTTCAGATCATTCCTCCTGAAGAAATAGCAAGAACATTTACTTGTCATCCAGATGATGCAGCAATATTTTTCTGCATACTCCACAGTGTTAAAACTGGAATATTTAAGGTTTGTCATGTAGAAACTTGGCCATGTACTTTCTTTCTAGAATACAAATTATAGAAAACTTAATATACACCAAAGAAACCCACATGGAACAAGTGGAACTAACCAGGAACTCAACATGAAACTAATTATGGTAGCATTTTGGGTAAAGTCTGTGGTGGTGGTGGAGTTGTGGAAGTTTCCTGTAGAGGGAGACAAAAAGGCATACACAAAAATGTGAGACGCGGTAGGCATCTACTAAAAGGAATATGAATTCATTAATTGGGTTATTAATCTATAAAAAGTATATAAATAACAGTGCTCAAGTAAGTAAACTAGCCAATCATCATGTCACTATAGACTGGAATCTGAAGTATTTTAGTATGGAGTGCCATGAATTCATACAGGCAGCATGTTTGGATTATGCGTGGGAAGTCAGAGCATGCTGAGAGAATATAGCACATTTTAAGTTGTTGTTGAAGTCAAGTGGTTTTTTCCAATGCTGGCTGTGCCTGCTGGGAGATGAAATCTAACAGCATCTAGATAGTCACAGGTCCTGTATTCCTACTGTAAATGTACAATCATTTCAGTAGGTACCACTGTATTTAAAGTCATCTCTTTTTTGTGTTTTGGACTCTTTGAGACTAGGACAAAAAAGAATAAAAAGAATAAAATAAATATTTAAAAATTACCTGGGCCAGAATGGATGTAGATCTATTAAACTAAGACCAATTATGCTCTTTTGCCATAAGCCTAAATGTTTTCATTTGGATATTTGTGGCTTGATCTGGGCAATATAAAAGTTAATAAAACTCTGATGGTCAAAGGAATATTTGTTTGGATTATATGGCCAGTACTTTACTGAGCTTCTGTTGAGTGGAAAGTTTGCTGTTTGTTAATTCCTTCTCAGTTAATCCCAATGTCAATGGTCAATATCCTGTGGAAGTTCCACAGAGTGGAAAGATCAACCACTATAATTATGTGGGGGTGGTATTGCTTGTGTAAGCATAGCTGCTATACAGACTGTGAATTCTGTGAAAAAAATCTGCCCTGTGCTTGAGAAGTGGCAATGCCTGTGATAGTGATATGACCCCATGTTGCTAACACAGAAAGAGTGAGTCCTTCAGGCAGTTGAACCTCCATAGGATACTAGCCATTAATTTTTGGATTAATTGGTGGAGAATTACAATCAGAACTGGGGTATGATACTTGTGTAAGATAGTATGCTTCCTCCAGCGAGACTATACAGTGGCATTACCTTTTAACGTAATGTATGCTTTCACTATCAGGTATGCTTTCACTGGTAAAACAACATTGTGCATGATATGTTTAGAACACTAGGCCATCCGTACAAAGCAGATTAATGAGATACCAGTTTCAAATGCAGGATAACAGTTTGAGTAACTTCTTTCACAATGAGAGCCGCATACAATAGCACCTATGGTTTGTGATAATGCAAGGAAGAGTGGGAAGGGTGGGGGAATAGTTGCTGGCCATGTGCTGTGGAGTGCAACAAATTTACCCACTTCTGTGCAGAGCATGGGTCATCTGTTAGACCACAAACTGCTGCTAGGTGCCATGAAGAATCTCTGCTGGGTGAACTGAAGCAAGGGCAGAGCAAGCTATTAAGATTTTGGCAGAGGCTTAGAAGAAAGTGTTCCGTTATCTCTAAAAAATAAATCCCAACCGGTGGCCTATGGAGTGAATCGAGACCTATTGAAAGGGACCCGCTAGCACAGTCTGGTCAAAAGAGCAGGAACTGACTCACCAAGATATTTTCTTTGAAAAATTCTGTATTCTTGAGAACAGAAGAAACAGAAGTTAATTCACACGGTGACATCGTTGTCATCCAGCTGTTCCAGACTATTCTAATTTGGATAAGTATGATAATCACTAGAATCATAGCCCTAATTTGATATCTAAACTCAGAAGTAACTGTAGACATTGTTCTGTGCTGTCAGGTTGCTTTGGATTTACCTGACCCTAATAAAGTAAAGCAAAAAGTGTGCTGCTTAGCTCTTGGTGGTTTACAGTTTTTATTGTGCAGGCTACACATCCCTCCACCCTAGCTGGGTATTCAATTTCTGACCTCAGAAGAATGGAAGACTGAGTCCATCTTGAGCTGGTTACCTGAACCCATTGGGATGAAACTCAGAAAAGAGTCTTGGCTGCAGTACTGCAGTTTAACCCCTTTTGCCACCAGACTCTTTTTCATAGAGTTTTAAAACTATTTAAGGAGTCTTTTTGCCTGTGAACCACCCACCCACCATGAGTTTACATTGAGTGGGAATTTGAACCCAGGTCCCTTAAGTCCTAGTCCATCACTCTATCAACTAGACCAGGCTGTAATTATAGCTAGTCCTTTATAACATATCCTTATGTTTAGGAAAGTTTTAAAAAATGACCTGGCAAACAAAGAAGTTTATTACTATAGAAAGGAAGCAAAATAAGAAGAAATGGCAAAATGTAAAGGGGAGGCCCTCCCAAAGGGTTAAGAAAAAGTTATTTGAGCAACTGCAGACCGTTGGCATGCTTGAGACAGCAAACATAGATCATAGGACTGGATTCCTGAAGTCTTCTATAATGCATGTTGTTGCTTTTTAAAAACAATTCGAAACAAAGAGGACCTGGTTTATTCTCAAGGGTTTTCATGGCTGGGATCCAATGGTGGTTATAGGTTTTTCAGGCTGTTTGGCCATGTTCTGAAGGGTTTTTCTTCCTAACGTTTTGCCAGTCTCTGTGACTCTCATCTTCAGAGTACTGGAGTAGGAACTCTGTGTTCTGGTGCAGACAGAATTCTAACTCCTATCTTCTGAAGATGCCAGCCACTGAGACTGGCGAAACGTTAGGAAGAAAACCCTTCAGAACATGGCCAAAAAGCCCAAAAAACCTACAACAACCCTCAGTACCTGGTTTGTTCTCCAATGTATAGGGAAGATGAATTCTCTTCTCCACAGATGTTCTCATACCTGTCTAAATAATAGCCTACACACATGTCACGTATACCTAGGAAAATATGCCCCTTTGGAGTACATATCATTTTTCCTAAGAGTTGCTTCTGTGGTGGGGGCTGAGAGGATACTGAATGACTGGCAGTTCTTTGTCTAACAAAACGGGAAGTGGGAATTCCAGTCAGCTCCACCAGAAGCGGAATTTGAAACCTACACCTTTGACTTGATTCTGCAGCCCCATTCTGAAACTGGCTTTTTACAAAGGAATCTGACATGCATATTTGGCCACCGGTTTTGGAACCTCAGTGCTTTTTTTCTGCATCATCCATAGCTCTGTCGTGCCCAGAGAAAGATCTGTATGGGATCAAGCACTGTGATTCTCAGTGGGGTAGGTATCTGGCTGTGAATTGGGAGCTTGATTCCCCTCTGTGTGTCACAGGAAAGAGCCTGCCTGTGTATCCGTGGGCAAACTGTCCAGACCCAAGACACCCCAGAAGAAGGCAATGGGAAACTATTTCTGAGTACTGCACATTGATACTTTCTTAAAGGTCAGAGTTGACATTTTGGACCAGTTCTCTTAACACAGTTAAGGGATATGCCAAGGTTGTATCTTGGCCCCATTCCTTTTTAATTTATATATTAATGATGCTTTTATCCAAACGAAATAATATTTATCTATCTATTAATAATAGGCAATATGTTCAATTGCTTTTTAATGTTGTAATTTGTCTTCTATAATTTATTGCATTTTCATTTGTCAACAATTGTTTAAATATTTTGTAAACTGTCTGCAGTTTCTTTTATTAGGAGAAAGTGGTACATAAAATGAATGAATGAATAATGGCTGCTCCCACCATTTCTTAAGTGTAGCTGCTGTGTATGGGGAATCAGATAGGGACTGGGTGACAGCAAAGGTGAAAGGAAAGGTTCATTATCTCCATATCTTTAGGTCTTAATCCAAACTGGGGTATCTTTGGTTTTTTTTTTTCATGTATAAATCCAAGGAGGAGTTTTATTTCTCTCCATAATCTGATACGGATAAACTCAGGAGGGTGTGTAGGTGGTCTCATGGAGTACAAGGAGCAGCTATTGTAGTTTTTTTAAAGGATGAATAAAGAAAGGAAAACAAGCAAAAAACAAAATGAAATCAGTAATCTCATCCTGCTAAGTAACATCTGCCCCATGAAAGATTTTCAAAACTTTTTCCTGGCATTCCCATTCTTCTGAGCAATTTGTTTTTTCTTTATCCTCTTTCTTTGCAGACAATAGTATTGGTTTTTAAATGACAATTAGTCTATCATTTTTGATGCTATTTTTAAAATAATGCTTTTAACTTTTTTAAAATATTGCTTCTGGTTCCTGTTGTATTTACGGTTGCAAATCACTATTAGGGACCAAAAGGTAGCACACGTGTAAGTATGTATGCACACATGTGTGCATGTGCTCTCTCTCTCTCACTCACACACACACACATACGTCTTAGTTAGCAGAATGGAGAAGGATATTGTGTCAGCTCCAAGGGAGTCCTTGACAGATATTTCCAGTAATGGGTGCAAATTCAGTATACTACATAAGGAATGGATCCTCATTGAAAAATCCAGTCCTTTTTGTTGTTGTTTAGTCGTTAAGTCATGTCCGACTCTTTGTGACCCTATGAATGAGAGCACGCCAGGTCCTCCTGTCTTCCACTGCCTCCCAGAGCTAGGTCAAATTCATGTTGACAGCTTCGATGACACTGTCCAACCATCTCATCCTCTGTCGTCCCCTTCTCCTCTTGCCTTCACACTTCCCCAACATCTGGGTCTTTTCTAGGGAGTCTTCTCTTCTCATGAGATGGCCAAAGTATTGGAGCCTCAGCTTCAGGATCTGTCCTTCCAGTGAGCACTCAGGGTTGATTTCCTTCAAAATGGATAGGTTTGATCTCCTTGAAGTCCAGGCTCTCAAGAGTCTCCTCCAGCACCACAATTCAAAAGCATCAATTCTTCGGCAGTCAGCCTTCTTTATGGTCCAGCTCTCACTTCCATACTTCGCTATTGGAAAACCCATAGCTTTGACTATGTGGACCTTTGTCGGCAAGGTGATGTCTCTGCTTTTTAAGATGCTGTCTAGGTTTGTCATTGCTTTCCTCCCAAGAAGCAGACGTCTTTTAATTTCGTGGCTGCTGTCACCATCTGCAGTGATCACGCAGCCCAAGAAAGTAAAATCTGTCACTCCCTCCATATCTTCCCCTTCTATTTGCCAGGAGGTGATGGGACCAGTGGCCATGATCATAGGGTTTTTTTAATTTTGAGCTTCAAACCATTTTTTGCATTCTCCTCTTTTACCCTCATTAAGTGGTTTTTTAATTCCTCCTCACTTACTGTCATCAGAGTGGTATTATCTGCATATCTGAGGTTGTTGATATTTCTTCTGGCAATCTTAATTCCGGTTTGGGATTTCTCCAGTCCTGCCTTTCACATGATGTATTCTAATTATAAGTTAAATAAGCAGGGAGACAATATAAAGCCTTGTCGTACTCCTTTCCCAATTTTGAACCAATCAGTTGTTCCATATCCAGTTCTAACTGTTGCTTCCTGTCCCACATATAGATTTCCCAGGAGATAGATAAGTATTTTAGATTGCAGTATTGCAGTATTTAGAAATGCAGCTTCTACTAGGAAGTGGGTGCCAGAATGATTTTTTCCACTTCTCCAAATTGCTGGGCAGTTGAAACAATTAGTACAAATAACCTACAGTGCTGTTGAACAGAAGGGTAATTTTAAAAAAGTTTTACAACCTTACAACAAGCCAAATATCATTATAAATTTTATTAATGCGAGAGATTGCTGCTTGTAATTGAGCCCCAGTGCTCCACATTGCACTGTATGCAGATGTGCCAGTTAATAAGCCCTAACAGTGTTTCTGTTCACGGAAAATGAATCTCAAATGATTGTCAGATTATCTGTTTGGCATGCCTGACTGGTGTCTGGAATGGCAGTTGGCTGATGTGCTATTAGTCATTGTCATTAACCTAGAGAAGTGATTGAAAATTTATACTTGCATTGAATTTATACTTGCATTGTCCTGCTTAAAAGAGGCAGTGCTTTACAGTTAGCATGGTATGTAGGAAATGGCTTGCCATGGGCTACAATCAGCAGCGTGTGTCCAGTGATACTTTCTCACTTCTTTAAGATACATTGTGAAAACAGGTGGGTCTGATTCCACAGTAGAAAGATTACAAATGTGCAGCAAAAGTTGCAGAGGTTTGCGACTCCTTAATGATTAATATATTTATTTCAGTGTAAGCTTTCATGGACTAAACAATCCATCAGATATGTGAAGCACTACCCTCACTTGAAGTATGACCACCATGACCATGGTGGGCAGGCTACAAGCAGTGATGTCAGAGGGGGAATGTAATGGAAAATGAAGACTTAGAAAGTGATAATTTGGCTAATTTGAATGTATGCAAAATAAAACTCACTTCTCAGAGGCTGCTCCCAAGACTTTGGAATGCTCTGCCCTGAGAAGCCAGTTTGGCTGACCCCCTTTTGTTCTTCCATGGTTGGGTAAAGAGTTTCTGTTTCAGGAAGGCTTTTAAGCAATACGTGGAGTCCAGGGAAATGCTGTATTTATTAAATTTAGAGATCTTTAAATGTTTTAAAATTTGTTTTTAATCTTGGTTTTAATCTTGATTAATGCTTACTTGCTTTTAACGTAGTTTTTATATAATATTTTAAACTTGTTAGCATTGTATAGTTTTAATTGTTGTGAGCTGCCTTAGGTCTCCTGTGGGGAAAAAAGGCAGCATACGAACAAAACAAACAGGAAACTTTTTCTAGATTGAGATTCCAGCAAACAGAATTTAATTTCTCAATGCAACAGAATAGAGCAGTTTTGCATTTTCTAAATTTTCATGCTCAAGGATGGCTACCTTCAGATCAGTAGCAAAGTGGGAAGTTGAAATGATCTTTAAGCGCAATTTGTTGTGTTTATAAAATGATGCAGGCTTTCTTACTACTTATAACATTACTGTTGAAATCTAACTTCATTACATCTTCATTGCTCTTACAGAAGATAATTAGAGTTAATTACATTACTTGTATCATCTCAGCTCACATGTGACTAGGCATTACCACCACATCAATCAGTTGTGGCTGTTAACATTTTCCTGGTCTGTCAGGGAGAAAGGTGGTGGCAGGAGCAAGTGAAAATATGAGGGAGAAAAGAATGGGTTGATATCCTAATTCATTGTAGTTCAGACTAATTTACCTTGTGTGTTTACTGTTTTCTCCATATGCCACAAAGTGAAAGGCACTTTGCTTCTACCACATGATCTGAAGCCTGTGAGATGAACTGCTTAATGAGTTTTAGGTAAATTATGTTCTTTCGCTCTTCCTGTGAGTACCGTAAAACTAATCTCTGGATGGCCTTCTATATAGACATTGTGTTGTGGTTCCTGCTGTTTCTCGTGTATTGTTTTAAACTTTGCAGTGCTGTTTTTCATGTTTATTCTGTTGGAAGTCACCTTGATCTCTAAATACATTCATCATTGTCTCAGTAATTGTTTCTGTGTGACATCAAGTTGAGGCTGACTTATAGTGACCCTGGTAGGGCTTTCAAGGTAAGTGCAATATTTAAGGAGTAGTTTTTACGAGTTTAACTCCTCCCTCAGTGAGTTTCCATGATGGCCAAGGTGGGATTCAAACCCAGGTCTCAAACTCTTGAAACCAAACTCTTGAGACCTGCCGGCCACAGAGACGGGCGAAACGTTAGGAAGGAAAACCTCCAGAACATGACCAAACAGCCCAAAAACCCAACAACAACCATCTTGGGATCTAGTCCATCACTCTGTTTGCCACACGACACTGTTTGTAGTGCTGTAGTAGATTCAGAATTGCTTTACTAACACACTCAAAAAAGAAGACAAGCTGCTTGATTTTACCAAATTGTACATTAACGTAAGCCATGTCACGAATCACTAATAAGCACTAATCTAATATTGGGAGAAATTAGAGCAGTACTAATATTTAGGACAAACAGAACTGTGTTGGATTTGAAGACATTTTATATGATGTCATAAAAGATGGCAGCATTAACAAACCATCCCAAAAGAAACTGCAGGCTTGTACATGTTGATATTAAATGGAGAGCTGTCACAATAACAAATGGTTTCTTGCAATCCTGGTGACAAGCTTAGTGAGTGGTGGATCAGCATATGGAACATCACGTGGGACAGGAATATATCTCTTGTCCTCAGTATTGTGTTTAGGGCAAAACCTCTTGTATGACATTTATGCTGAAATCTTGTTTGTAACATAAGCTGAAGTGTAACTTCATACTTGTTCCTGCCTAATAAACAAACCACCTCTGTTGCAAATCTTCAGTAGCTCAGGCACATACACACTCCCAAGAATTTTAACAGTGGTTTACCAGGGAGGAACAAATGGAACGTTCTGTTTGGGCTTACGCTGTGAACAGGATGCTGGGCTTAGAATAAAATATTTCCTATTTTGGTATTTGTTCCTTAAAGAGAAATGGATAAATTACATTGTTAACCTCGTAGATGAGGGGAAGAAAATCATTTACCCATGGTTTAATAGCTTATGAGCTCCCAATCACAGAGCCCTTTTGTATTCTTTAGTTGGACAGGTCAAGTCTATAATACCTCTTTTGTGAACTGCTCATTGGCTTGAGGGGTATAAAATATTGTTTGGCTATCAGTGTAACTGTTTGGGATATTTATTAAAACCTTCACTCAAGTCTGCTTTTTTATTTTTTACTTATGGATTTCTCCAGTTTGTCAGAACACACATCCTTCTAGCTTTCCAAGTTCTTCAGTATCCACGGAGAAGTTATGACCTGAAAGAACAAATTCCTGTCCAGACACACAATTGGACAGGTTTAAGGCCAGACTAGTAAAGACCTTGGTGGATGAGACAATGGAATATTCCATATCCTATCCTTGTGAAACCAGATATGCCACAAGAGGAAACAAGCCTCGTTCTTCACCCTGAAAAGAGAAATGGCAGTGTTCCACCCCACACCATTTAGCTGCTTGGTATAATTGTTTGCAGACAATTAGCTGTTAGGTGCTTAGTTACAAAGGCTTTATTTATGTGTGTGGTGATTTCATAGCATGAATGCTCCCTGGCATTCTGGTGTATTTTAAAAAAGTATTATTATCATTATTTCCCTCTCTGTTTTATTGCAGTAGTGGTGGTGGGAATCTTCCTATCTGGCCAAGAAGCCCCATTTTATTTAGTCTGTTTAAATTCTTAATTCTATATTTCTACCCTGCTGCCATCACTGCTACTACTGCTGGGCTGTTGTGCATCAAGAGGACATGGAGAAACTCAGATATGATACAGAGGCAGAGACAACTTGGTGCATTAGGGCCATGTAAAGATGTATGCCATACATAACTAGTGTGCATGTCAAAGCATAGGACAGAATGTCCTTGACTGGTGGACTTCAGTATTCCTCACAGTCCTGAAGTCAGATGGTTTGGCAAAATGCCACTCAGAGGAGCTTCTCACTCTTCCTTGAAAAATACAGCTACAATTTACTTCACGGTTTGAAAGATCAGCTCCAGGGAGAGGAGCTGGGATTGATCCTTTCATCTGCATGAGAAACCACCCATCACTCTGTCTCCTGAGTGCTCTTGGGCTTTGTAATTGTTCAAATTTTAATTTTTTATTGTTTTTGTTAGCTTAACCTGCAGCTGACCCATACAGATTTCATTTGGATCTGCGCCACTTAGTAGTAATGCATTTCCTGACACCCTGAAGAAACTGTTCTGTCATTTTTACAGCTTCTGTTATGGGCTTTCTTTTTTTAAAAAAAGATGATGAAATGGCACATGCCCACATGACAAGCCTAGTTCTTCTCCATTATTTAATATCCCATTTACGGTGTTACATTTGAATTTGAGAACTTTTTGTATCTGCTTCATTGCTCTGAACTTGATAGCTGGTTGTGTAACCCACAGGACAGGAATAGTGAGGGAAGGGTGACCCCCCCAAAAAAAGAAGAAGAAGAAGAAGAAGAAGAAGAAGAAGAAGAAGCTAATCCTTGAGAACAGGAGGTACACACATGTGCACCTGCCCACCCATACAAATGGCCATTAAAAATGAATAGCATACCAGAATCACTACATAGCTTCGTTTCAGTCCCATTCCTGTTCCACTCCCACCCCCATATCTTCCCAGACAGAGGATAAAATTCCCTTTTTCCTTGTCGTCCTTCCCTGTCCATCTTGTGATTTCCATGTAGAAAACATCCGGTAAGTGCTTTAAGGACAACACTTCTTTCTGGTGTGCACCTGTTTATGTGGTGGAATACTAGGGAGTGCGGAGAAGATTTCCTCTTTCTGTAATTGTATAGAATCATAGAAATGGAAGGAAGCTCAAGGATCTTCTAGTCCCCTTTTATACTAGCCAAATCAGTAGAAACTTCTCCATCACATTTGCATAAAAGGGCACTTTTAAGGGGGTAAAATCATCCCTTCTCAGAAAGTAGAGGTTTCTTTCTCCCCCAAAAGGCCTGTTTCTCATACATAGATGCATAAACTTTCATATCCGGCTCTGAAAGTCAAGGAAGAAATTATTTAACAAGTGTAACAATGCATATAAGGTGACCTGCGAACCCCCAGAAAACACGTTGTGTCACAACCCCCAGGTTGGGAAACACTGTTCTTGTCCAACCAGTTGCTAATGCAGGAAATCCTAGCTACCGATCTATGGCAGAAGATCATCCAACTCTGTTTAAAAATGTCAAGTGAAGATAGTCCAAGTTAGCATGTTCTCCTGTTAAATAACTTTTACAGTTTAGTTGAAATCTCTTTCACGTAATTTGAATCCATTGATTCAGGTCCAGCTCCATCTTCCCTGTGATAACCCTTCAGATAATTGAAAATGTCTATCATATCAGCTTTCATTAGTCTCTGGTCTGTTCAACCTAGGCTTCCAAAGTGCTTCAGCCTCTGCTAGTCCTCTTTACAGCTATTTTGCATAGCTGCAGGGGTTCCAGCTACCCAACTCAGGTTTGTCTTTATGCTTTGAGCTGCTCAATGCCCAGAAGAGGGTCATTTTCTACGAAATTTTACTGTGGCCGGCTGGAGTTGAAGAATCCTTTGTTTGAGTGTTTCCTAGAAACAACAGAAAGACACTAGTTTGAATTTTAGGTCACCATTTCTCAACCTCAAACTTTTTCCTACAGCAAATTGTTCAAATTGTGAAATGAGGGCAATACTAAAGGCATACTCTATTTATCTGTTACATTTCTATCTTAACATTCGTCCACTGAGCCCACAAGGCTTACATAGTTCTCCTCTCCACTTTATTCTCATAATGGCTTGTCCCAGCTCCCGCCAACCTAGCGGTTTGAAAGCATGCAAATGCGAGTAGATAAATAGGGACCATCTCGGTGGGAAGGTAAACAGCGTTCCATGTCTAAATCACACTGGCCATGTGACCACGGAAAGATTGTCTTCGGACAAACGCTGGCTCTATGGCTTGAAGAGCGGGATGAGCACCACCCCCTAGAGTCGGACACGACTGGACAAAAAATTGTCAAGGGGAACCTTTACCTTTACCTTTATGCTAACCATAACATCACACTGTCAGTACTGGAGATTGTATGGAATAATGGTCTTTGAATTACTATATGTATAAATAATAATCCTTGTCTTCAGTTTAAGTAGAGTTCACCAAAATCAGGGGAAACTTTATTGTAGTCCCTTTAGGAACAAGGTGCCACTTAAAGACTCGTATTACATTTCTACTATCTTCACTTACATTAAGTCAACTTTTTCTATTCTACCTGGGGAATTGGTTGAGAAAGAGTAGAAACCTAGAGAGACAGCTGACACTGCAGGTCATGCAATCACAGAGAAAGAGAAAAGAGGAGAAATGTGGAACAATTCCCTCGAGCTTGGTGGTTACATTTACAAGTTAGAATTTTGGTCTGATAGGGCTAAATAGTTCACTGATCACACTTGCTCTACTCCCCCATGTTGTTTCATGTGGGTCAGCTGACAGGGGCAGTTTCTGCTTTTTGATTCAGTGTCTTCTCCTCTGTCTATTTAGCCTTGAAATTTTAATAAAGGAGACCATAGCTATTGGAAAAAGAGGAAAGACATATTGCAGTCTAATTTCTCTGGCTTCATTTATCTTGTGGTAGGAAATTAATGCTGACCTTCGGGTATAAAAATGACTGTTAACGTCCTAAGGAATTGAGAACTATATTGTTGAAATTCAAAAGCGTAAAGCATGTGTCTTTGATTTTAATGATCTCCATTTTAAAAAGAGTTAGAAAACAACAGTTTTCTGAAACAGTTTCAGTTTTTTTCTGAAAGAGCACTGATTTTTATATTCTAGAGTTTCATACTCTGGTAGTCTATTTGTAATATAAATATTACTTGTATGAGTAACATTTTAATGCATAGCTATTTATTTTAAAGTCAATCTGTAAGGTTTTGCAAGGACAAAGTTGCCAAGATTAAAGTTGCTTCCTCTCCAGAGTGAAGTGATAGATAACTGTTTATTATCTGCACATATTAATTCTTTGAAATGTATACATATACTACATACATTTTCTTATTATATAATACTGAAACACTTTGACATGAATAAATAATAATAATATGTCTCCCATGTGCATTTTGAGGTACAGTAGTTGACTTTTGTGAGGTCTAAATCATTAATACCTTTCATGAATACTTTTAATGTCTCATAGATGTGGGTTTTGCAATAGACGGTTCTAAAGATAACTGTGATACATAAAAAGTATAAGGAAAACCAGAAGCAGGTTTTGACAAGAGAGGGTGAAGTGTTCTGAACAGGAGGGGCAGTGGTAAGATAATTTGGTCAGTTTAAAGGTGTACATGTACATGATATTCAAGATGATGATGATGATAATTATAGAATTCAGAGCACAGATGACAGATCTGGAAGAATATTGGAATAGTCTGTATTGCATAGTGAATATATTTTGACGTGATTGTACAGTGAAGAATGAATAAAGTTATATGCGGTGTTGTTTGAAAGGAAAATAATTCAGATTTTATTAAGTGAATGTTGAGAATATGTGATGTCTACTTCTTGAAGTAGACCTTTCATTTTATAAAATGCATCCTATACTTGAGAGCTGTTTTATGTCCTGGAAATATTTGAAAGTGGGGGAGCTATTTTAAAATCAGATTGAGAGTGATGGTTATGATCTTTTCATAAACTTTTCCCTTGCTGTCATGTGACATTTTTAAAATTTTTGTATACTTATCGATCTTTCCCTTAATATGACCTGTTAATTATGTAAGATGCCTTATTCATTGTTTGTAGTTTTGAATATTATCTTTTACTGGCCACCGTTGTGTACTAAATGTTTCCAGCTTTAAACGTTGTCTTTCATTGTTGTAAGCTGCCTTGGGTCCTTTTCAAGGAGAAAGGCGGGGCAAAAATAATAAATAAATAAATAAATGTATTTACAATCTTTATTATTTAATTTTAAAAAGAAAGGGAGTGAGAAATAGCAAAATGCAGCTGAAAATTCTCTCAAGCTGACATTACAGAATGAAACAGAGAGAACAAAATTTCAGTTTGACCCTGGTACCACAGCTGCTGAAATATTAACAGCATTAAATGCAGGTGAATTGGAAATGTGTGCGCAGGCCAAAGACTCCTCCAGGCATTTTTCTTCTGGGTTACTTGTTCTCTCCTTGGGTTGCCAAGAGAGTGGAATCTCATCTGCCTTTCTCACCCAAATGAAGAGTGACAGGGGGTGATGAGGATCGTGGATATTGCAACAGCCTTTCTTTGATAGCAGAAGCTGTCTGTCTGATAAGATTTAGCAGGCAATATGGGTTTTTCAAGAAATACAAAGCTACCTTTGAAAAGTACAAAGGAACTCCTGGGAGAAATGTTTGTGCAGTCTCTGGCTAGTGCATTCATTGCTCCAGATCTCCCTTTTTTCAGTTTGTAAAATATCTATAATTAATGTTCTTGTTCATTCATATAGATGTATTTTTTTTAAAAAAAAGGAAAGAAATGTACAGCCGCTAAGGGAGTGTTTCCTAATGATCTTGATATTTGTAAAGCTATCTTTTTTTTTTAAAGGACATTTTTCTTGTCTAGTTGTGAGCATGAATTGATGAACAAAAGAAGCCGAATGCTACCAAACTGACCTCTTCTAAAGTTATATCCATTTTCTGTGAATGTACTGCCGGGACATGCCTGTGTAGACTAGCTTGCAATGAAATCTCCTAAATTTGCCAGCCTATTGAGGACTGGCAAAGGATGAGTGGAGAGCAGCATTTCATGTGTAATCAGGCTTCTTTGCTCTCTTAGAGAATGGATGAATCATCCTAAGGCATTAGAAAATAGGGAGAAGGAGCCCTACCCTTTTGTCATCACTTCCATTGCCCTCCTCCATTTGGAGGATGGTTAGTTTAAAAATGAGTCTATGGGGCTTCTCCATGTGAGTCAGGACCTTGAAAAATCTCAACTCATGTGGAGAGCTCTTCACATAGAGTGGAGTTCTCACTCTTCAGACTTCAGATGTGCTGAGAGAAAGGTAAATTCCATTCCAATAAACAAAATGAGAACATTTTTTTCCTGGGAAGTGTATTTCTGCACAGCATCTATGTATAATCCATCAGAATTGCTGATAAGTAGACAAATAGAATGTCTAAGTGAACAATATGTAGACCGTTCTTTCTCAAGATTTTTTTTGTACAGCCCGTACTGTTTTGCTTCCTCCACGTTTATTTCAAGGCAGTGAGAGGTGATGGAAATATGGCGAAGTTCGTAAAATGTCCAGCATGATTGGAATTCTGCTGCTGTAAATTGGATTGCGTTGCTACCCATGAGTTCATCTGCAGTGCCAAAATGGACAAAGGCATTCTTCAGCACACACTGAGAATAAATTTAATGTCTGAATAGCTGCTTACGCTTTGAATGACCAGGAAAAACACTTTGCATCATTACAAATTCTTAAAAGTATTAAGTTTTATTGTACGGTCATAGACCCGAAAATTCAAAATAAAAACATAATATAAGATATACAGAGCAAGTAAGTTGTTAAAACATATTGACGGTATAAAACTTGAGTCAGGTGGTTGTCTTAATATAATATTTTATGAATTCTTAAAACTGAGAATAAAAACTTAGCCACTGGACTGTGTTATTAATTGGTTTTCTCCTGACAGCAGAAACTTTAGGTATTCTGTGGAAGATATACTAGTACATTTACACATTACTGGGTAGAGATAACGGATACGTTCGAACCTATATAAGCTGCATTCCAGAATGGTATGTGCCAAGGACTCAACTGTTTCTTCCCCACAGGGGCATATCCTTTCTGCATAGGGAATGTTATTAAAGCTCCCTTTTAACAAGGCTGAGGGAAAGGAATTAAGCCCTTAAGAAGACAAAACAATACCTTGGTACTGTAATTTGATATAGGTAATTTGCTGACTTGGGAAAGTTAAAATTTCATCCAAAATACATTGGTGAACGGGTTTTGTCTGTGCATGCTAGTGAATACTAGAGGTCTATATCTTTAATGTGTTGTACAAGCATTGACTTGGTACTGTCATAAGGCTGACTCAGAAAGAAGTCCATAGAGAACTCTAACAAGCCTACGAGATGTAATTCGTCTGTAAATCTCTTATGCCATGAGGTGGCAAAGACATCTTTTTGTAGATAGTGTAAATACCCAATGGTTGTAGGAGCATATACCACCTTTAACCAGAATCGGAATGCATACAGCCAAGCTTGACATTCCATCGATTGAAGGCCAGCCTCTAAGCTGAAGAGACACATCTTGGCATAGTGAATGGGAATCACAGCGAATTTGATAGAACACTTTCAGCTGAGGAATTGAAACCATTTATCCAAATTGCAATACCATACAGGAGCTGCGCAAGAATTTTATACTTACTGTAACTATCTGTAGAGCAGCAGGGATGAAGTGCCCACTCTGAACATCGTGATATTGTCTAAGAACTTTGCTTGTATTTTAGCCACCTGCACTGCTGCTTGTCTATGGTGAGACGAGGAGAGTGTACGTGAGAAGACAATTCCCAAATATTTAAATGTTTTAACTTGCTCTATATGCTGGCCCATTATAAATTAAAAGAATTTAGTTTTAGTTTTAGTTTATATTATTCCAAAGAGACTGGCACACAGAAGAATTAGCACTTCTTGAAATGCAGCAGGTTATAATCCAACCTAGTGAATTTTCAAAGTTGTACTTCTTTGGGAAGCTAATTGGACCTACTTTTAAAAAAAGTAGATCAATTGTAGATATTTGATTTGTAAGATACTGTTTTTAATATCTTGCAATGTACAAACCATGGAACATATTTATCATTGGAATTTTGCAGTTCTTACCTTTATGTGCTGGGTGTTACCTGATGGACAGATTCGAAGGGAGAAAATTGTAGTGAGTGCTTTGTTCTCAACATAGACTTTTCTGAAATTTTATTATGAGATTTCGGATAAAGAAATTGGGGGGAGGGGGAAGAGTATGTGCTTGATAATAGTGGGCAAAACAGTACTTATCCCTTTCATAATAACTTCATCACCATGTCCTTTACGTCTTCTCATAGTCCGGCTGTCTGCTTTTACTAAAAATCAATCTTGAAACAAAGTTACCATTGTCCTCCAGGCTTAAGGTCACTCTGATAAGAACAAAATGAGATTACACCCAGATTTAATAAGGCTAATTGGAGGCTAATTTCCTAATAAATTTAGATTGGAATTCTGTTTTAAGATTCTTGTGCTGTGTGAAACCCTGGTCTAATGGAGGCACTTTAAAAAAAATAGGTCCACAATATCTGGTAACAGACCACGGGAACAGCAGCATTGATTGATTTATTTTTTTTAGGTGCCATGCTTTGACTTGAATAAGCAGGTTGTTAGAACTGATCTTCTAAAGTGGGGGGAAGGAAAAGATGGTCAGGCATGTTCAAGGTGCATGTATCACCTTTAGTGTCCAGGTAGCAAAAAATAGACTTGGCAGATGAACTAACCAGCCTACAAGGAATCACATTTCTCTATTGCTTGCCACCAGTGGCATACGTAATAAACAAGGTCTGTGGGTAAGGCTAGGCAGAGAGCCAGTTAAGTGATTTTCTGTTTGTGTAAGCAGCCACTTTAAGGAATACAGAAAGCATTTTAATTTTTAAATGGTTGTTCTTCCTTTTCCATTACATAGCAACAGATGCCTGACAGACTTGATTAATAGTTTTGCAGGGGGTGCTTTTTGTCTTGTTATAAAGGTTTAATTTGCAAGCATTATATCACCAGGATGAAATGGAACAGGTAGCAAACATACAGTGAGAGAGAGACAGAGGGAGAGAGAAGATGGTTTTAATGAAAACAATTTGAAAATGCTGCTCCAGGGCAAGCATTTTAGTCTGTCCCTAAATTGAATACACAAAAGAAAGGAAAGTAACATCATGGAATATAGGTTTTCATTGCACTCTTTTCCTTTTTCTACCAAAGTCACACATTTTATATGTATGGATAAGAATGTCCATGTTGTATTACACAATTTCATTTAGTTGCAGTATTTATTTTGTAAGGTTGTCATAGTTGCAAGCAGCTTGAAGACACAACATTAAAATTACATTTGCTTTCTATAAATCATGCTCAAACAACAAGCAAGTCTGTGTTTTGTTTTAAGGTTACCTTTTTAATTTGTGAAGTTGCTTTTGAGAAACCTATGGATGAGAAAATAAATCCAAAATGAAGAGACATTTTCCACCCCCATTCCCTGAAGAACAGTGTGAGATTTCTGGTCCTTCACTTTAACACATAAAATATTAAGAGCCAATTTTCAGCTGCACCTCTGTCACTTCCATTATCATTCTACACGTCTGGGGTGATAATGGACTTGGTAAATTGAAGCCTTGTTTCCATTCCAGACCACTAGGGTTTTCACTTGGGGGACAGTTCTGCTCTAGGGGTGGTAGACCCAGCTAAACATTAATGGCCTTTAAAGAGCTGCACAAGATATGGCAGAAGGGATATTGTGTCAGGATGTAAAATGAAGTGGCCTACCGAAGGCTTTCCTTCAAGGCTTCAGGTTTCACATGTCCTTCGGATCCAGATATTAATTTAAAGGTTAGTCAAAGGGATTTCCTGGCTGTTAGATATTATTCCCAAAGTTGTATTTTATCTCTGAGGAAAAGTGTGTTTGTGTATATCTGTTTGTGTCTGTATGTTTGCATATGCAATTCCAATTCAAACCTGGAAATGAGTAAATCAATAAGGAGATAATTTCCTCCCAAAATGCATTTACATATTCTAGATTGGAAGATGTCAGAAGGTAGTCTAAATTATTTATCTTCTAATGTATCCTACCTAAATTTTCCTCATTGTTCAGTGTTCATGGCAGTAAACAATGCTGAGGATTTTGATGCATTTATAAAGTGTTGGTTTGTTTACATCACACCTCAGTCATTTAATAGTTCTAAATTATAGAAGACAGAAAAAGAAGTAACAATAATTCAGCTGCATGTGAAGAGTTGCTTGAAAGAAAGGGACAGATTTGCTAATGGAAAATGGGTCATGGTCATGGATTTTAACACCTCTGACTGGCAGACATTGGGAGAGACATAAAAGGTAAGCAGATAGCTTTAACTAGACCTCCTTTAGTAAGCTGTCAGAGTGAAGCAAGCTGTCAAGCCCGCTTGTTGGCAGTAATTGCCACTGTTCCAGCAAAAGTTCATAGAACAGTGTTGCAGACTTTCTGTCTGCCTTGTGCTCAATAGCAAAGGTGTGTACATGTCTGAGTTCCAACCCTTCAAATTATCAATTCCTTCCTGTGAACTCACTCGAAATAAGCACACAAGGCACTATCCATCTAAAGGTAAGCTCTTTGAAGTCACATTGGCTTTGGTTGCAGAGTTAAGTGTGTGATTTTAATCCTCCAGTGCAAGGCAGTGCTATGAGACCATGGGATCCAAGAAAGCATAACATAATGCATAAATAAATTAAAACAAAAATAAATAAAAATAACATTGAAGGATATCTGCCACAGGCAGGCCTTTAGCATTACGGGGCATAATTATTCTACAGTATCATGAAAAGGCACCTGGAGTTAGTTCCAGGCACTCTGTCACCCTAGTGGAAGTCTCTTTGCCCAGTTTGTGAGGATTTTCCCATGCCTCCACAGGTAGGTTCATTCAATGGAAGCACCAGCCTCATATCTACTCGTTTAATGGGCTGGAGTGACTTCTGCAGGGGAGGACATGACAAAGAAGATGGAAACTCCTTCCATGAGCTCAGTTGCACATGTGGAGCCATGGCTTGAACCACATGAAGTCTGTGAGCCACGGCAGTATGATAAATTGTGCACTCTTAAACTATCAGCTGTGTAGTGAAATCCTGTTCATGCTGGTGTAACATCAAGTTATGTTGGTGTAAATATGCCAGGCCTGATGCCCAGGAACAAGGAATTGTGCTATGCAGTTGTCCAATGGGTCACTCATTCCTGGCACAATGGATTGTGCAGTGTGCTAGCAAATGAATAGGTTGTACAACAGGATTTTGGCTATTCTGTTCCCTTTTAGTGTGTGTACCCAACAATGTACAGTGGTGCCTCACTTAACGGGCACCCCGTTTAACAAGGAATCCACATAGCGATGAAGATTTTGCGATCGCTTTTGCCATCGCATTGCGATGTTTCCTATAGGGAAAAATCGCATTGCGATGATGGCTTCCCCCCATCATTGCAAATGCTCCATTTTTGCAGAGCTTGCGATGAGGGGGGGGAAAGCGATCATCCCGGAAAAGAACCGGGAGTGAGCTTCCCCGCTCCAGCCCCTCCCCCTCCCCGCCTTACAGCTGACGGGCGGGCGCTGCTATTAGAAGCTTCCCTAGCAGCTAAATAGGCAGTGTAAATACACTGCCGAAGCCTCTGAAAGCTGCGCTTTGCCGGGGTGGTGGTGGGTGGTGGTGGGTGCGTGGTGGTGGCAGAGACACCCCCCCTCACACCAACCCCACGGCAAAGTGCCACTTTCAGAGGTGCATTTTCACTGCTGAAAAAGCCCCAGGAGGCTTCCAAAAGCGCCGCACGTGGGGCGGGGGGGGTAGCAAGGGGGTGGCGGGGGGTGGTGGGTTCTTTGTTCCGTTTAGCGATGTTTCCGGATAGCGACGTTAATCCTGGAACGGATTAACGTTGCTATGCGGGGCACCACTGTATTTCAGTCTCAATCAGCTTGGAAGTGATGCAGTTATCTGCAACACATTAATTGTTTTAATAACTAGGAAATAATGAAATTACGTTTCAAAAGTGTGTAACAACTGAGATGATGAATAGCATTTGCTAGTTACTTAAAATACTCTTTAAGGATATTTTCAAACATGGTTTTCAAAAGTATTTTTTCGTTAAATGAAAAGCAATGCATAATGCAACAAGTAAATTTTAAATTTTGTTAGAATTCATCAGTGTATTAGTATGTAAAACTCTAACTATTATATGGCTTGTTTGATTTTTAGGAGTGTAATGCAATTTTTGATAGTTAAGAGAAAGATGAGAAATCAAAGACTGTTTTTCATTTGATAGAACCATGTAACCAAAATTAGAAAGCATAGAGTTGTGTTTCTGTATTCAGTAATGCCGAAACAGAGGCAAAGTAGATTTTATTAATAGAAGAATAATATACAAATTCGATATTTGTTGTTTGGTCGTTAAGCCATGTCTGATTCTTTGTGACCCCATGGACCAGAGCATGCCAGGCCCTCCTGTTTTCCGCTACCTCCTGGAGTTGGGTCAAACTCATGTTGGTTGCTTCGATGGCACTGTCCAACCATCTCGTCCTCTGTTGTCCTCTTTTCCTCTTGCCTTCACACTCTCCCAGCACCAGGATCTTTTCCAGGGAGTCTTCTCATGAGATGGCCAAAGTATTGAAGGATCTGTCCTTCCAGTGAGCACTCAGGGTTGATTTCCTTCAAAATGGATAAGTTTGTTCCTTTTGCAGTCCAGGGGACTCTCAAGAGTCTCCTCCAGCACCACAATTCAAAAGCATAATTTATTCAGCAGTCAGCTTTCTTTATGGTCCAGCTCTAACTTCTATACATCGCTACTGGAAAAACCACAGCTTTGACTACGTGGACTTTGCTGGCAAGGTGATGTCTCTGCTTTTTAAGATGCTTTCTACGTTTGTCATTGCTTTCCTCCCAAGAAGCAGGCATCTTTTAATTTAGTGGCTGCTGTCACCATCTGCAGTGATCACGGAGCCCAAGAAGGTAAAATCTGTCACTGCCTCCATATCTTCCCCTTCTATTTCCCAGGAGGTGATGGGACCAGTGGCTATGATATTTTTTTTTAATGTTGAGCTTCAGACCATTTTTTGCATTATCCTCTTTCACCCTCATTAAGAGGTTCTTTAATTCCTCCTCATTTTCTGCCATCAAAGTGGTATCATCTGCATATCTGAGGTTGTTGATATTTCTTCTGGCAATCTTAATTCCGATTTGGGATTCCTCCAGTCCAGCCTTTCACATGATGCATTCTGCATATAAGTTAAATAAGCAGGTAGATAATATACAGCCTTGTCATACTCCTTTCCAAATTTTGAACCAATCAGTTGTTCCATATCCAGTTCTAACTGTTGCTTCCTGTCCCACATATAGATTTCCCAGGAGATAGATAAGATGGCCAGGCACTCCCATTTCCTTAAGAACTTGCCATAGTTTGATATAGTCAATATAGTTCACTGTAAAACCCAAATGACTTAAGGTACTTTTGGCCTATAAAAGATGGTGGTGGTGGAATCATTACCAAAGACTGAGGTTCTTAGACCTCTTTCTCCCCTGCTGGATAGGTTTAGGAAGAGATATAATAACTCCATCATATTTTTGAAAGAAGGATTTCTTTCTTTTTTACTATTATGATCGTTTTACTTTTCCAGGTGCATTTTATGTCTCTGTCAGAAGAATCTCTGCATGAAACTGTAAAGGTTGATGAATTTGCACTAAGAAGGATATTGAAAGTGTATTGATGTTGGTACCAGACCATAGGACTCACTGAGAGAATATGAAACTATTTCCCAGAAGTTTTATGTGTGTTTAATTAAATAGTATATCATTGTAGAGTTAGTTCAAACCATTGACCACCATCAATAGATGACATAAAATAGAAACATGGAGTCCAGTCCTTTGTGTATTTTGTTGGCAAAGCAAGTTTTCTAATATCCTACTGAGGAAAAGAAATTTGCAGTCATGTGGTTTTCTTTTTGTTTGAGCTGCCCATCAATTGTACAATCTGGAGGAGATTTTTTGTTTGCCTTTTGTTGAGTGAGGGCATAGGAGAATTGGGTTCTGGCCTCTGAGTTTAGAGAGATTCACCACCAGGTTATGCAAAGAATTTTAACTCTAATATTTTATCAAATCCTTTATATAATATAAAAAGTAGTAAAAACCCTCTGTTTATAGAATTACCCAAAAAAAGAGTTGAAAAGGGCCTTCTTCAAGAAAAGAAAATGCAATTCAGCAATTTATGGAGGTGATTAATATTTACTAGGTAGCACAAAGAATCTGGAGTGAAAGATTCCTACTGTGGGCCTGGAGAAGTGACAGTAAAGCAAATTGAGCTGTGTAATGTTGGTGCAGTTTGGATTCCGATGTGTCATGAAAATTCAGTCTCCTTTATAAATAGTTCAGTATTGAGGTCAGGGAACTTGTCTAGGCTGATTGAGACATGCGAAGTGGTTTTCCTTCACCCTACCGTGGCCCTTTTTGTTTTTACAGGATTCAAAACTGGGGTTACAACATAGAATGAATCTTTAAATATCCTTGACATATTGTTTTGGAGTAATGAATAAAATTTCCAGCAGGAAGAGGATTTGTAAAGAATCCCTGTGTCTCCTCCCCACACCTTTTTTTTTCCTGGGAGAGGGAGGGGAAAGCTGTTCATGTTGGCAACTCTGTGCTCATCAGCCGATACCTCCTCTTCATGTAAATTGCAAAGAGTAGCTCTATTATTGATATGTTATAACTTGCAGTTCCTCATGAAGAACGTACCATCTAACATCCTGTTTACTGAGCAGGCATGAAAAATGGAAATAAGATTTGGCTTGATGTGGAAACATTTAGCTGAGACTGATGTGCATCTCGTAGAGTTATTTGTCTTTTTTCCGTGTCAAATGCATAATGGAACCTTAACTTATTTCTGGTGCTTTAGAAGTGATGGTTTGCTATTGAGTAGCTTTCCATGGCAGGAAAGTGAAGGTTAAAAATAAAAAGACTATTAGAACTGCTTCAGTCCAGTAGTTCAATTTGATAAACTTCTTGTAAGCCACTGTTTTCTCTGTCATTTGAACCAAGATCCAGTTGCTTAGAAAAGATTAATAACTACTACATACCCTGAGAAGAAAAAGGCATATATACAGCATATGTGTTGTATTGCAGACTTCTTATGTTATATACATATATGGCTTCTCAAAAGAGCTGCTCACTATTTTAAAAAATTGTGAAACTTACTCCATTTAAAATACTTCTATAGCATCTTGCTAATCTTTAAGGACAAGTTGCAGCATTTTAACAAACAAAAAACAATTAAAAGCTTAAATTTCTGAATCAAATAATAGAATCCTAAAGATGCAAACAACAACACCAAATATTCAGGCTGAATTTAGACATAGTTTATAAATTAAATATGGAAAAGTAAGATCATAGCTGGATGTGGTATCTGAATTGGTGAAACATGAGCTAATTCACTAGTTAACTAGTATTTAAAATAGATTTACAAAGTATGGTTTATGTTAACTTTGATTTAACAGGAAGTGTAGATTGACACAACATTGTTATGGCCACACAGATCCAGCTTCTGAACCTGGCATACTGGGGTAAATGCTAGAGCTCATTTCATACTTTGTGCTTATCCCACTGCAATCCCCCATCATGCCTATTCAATAATTCCGGTACTACCTGGTTTCTTGAACTGATAGTCTTTTACAACCTTTCCCTTCCAGGTTTGCAACAATGCTTTTGGATGGGAGCCAAGCAGATTTTTATCTCCAGTTTAGAAGAGGTGGCCATTATTTTAAATCACTTCACAAATTCAGTGCCTGTTATCATTGGGACTTCCATACCAGAGGTAGACAGCCTGTTCTAAATCATATTTCAAACTATGCCACTCCACAGTGGTTAACACAAATCATTGCTCACAGCACAAGCAAGACAAAATAGATACCATATTCTGAAATCTTTATTTATAGAAACAAATCATCCTTTTCCTGAAAATCAGGAATTGGTTTTAATCCAGTTATTACTCCCAGCTGGAATAATTCCACTGAATCAGTTACTGAATGGGTGAATCAGCATTTCTATAAATTCCATTGGATGTGTAGGTCTAGTTGAGACTACCATTTAGATTGGCAGGTCATTGAATCCTGAGCCTCAACTCCATGGCTCCTACTCCTTACCCAATGGAAGGACAAGTCTGCATTTTTCCAGAATGCTTCAGTAAAGATCACTAATACAGTTCCAATCCATGAAAAATAAGCTATGATAAAAATAGTCACTATTTTATATGACAGACAGTCAATTCTCAGCAATTTTACTCCACATGCTTTTAATAAAGATGGAAGATAGTAGCCTCCTTTTGAAAAGAGGAATTTCAGGATGGCAGTAATAGTTCTTTGATCATTTTCAGTGACATGGGTGATGCTGACTCTCCACAGCCCAATTGTCTGAAAAACCGCACCTTACTATTTATAGGTCTTCACCTGTTCGATATTGTGCCCATCTATCTGCCACTTGTAGTTGACGAACATTTTGGTGAAAACCAGAATTGTGGTCTTTTGACAGTTAATTACATGGTGCTCGTCAGAGAGCAGTATGCTATAAAGGCCCAAAGGATTCTCCAAAACTCTACTTCAGTAAAGGATAAAATTAGTGTATTATCTACATACAATTGAGCAGGGATTGGGCTGTTTATAAGTTTGGTGGGTAAAAAATTAGTTTGTTGAGGCTTAAGGCATAGAACTCATATTAAAAAATAATAAACAGTAGAGGGACTAGAATGCATCCCGGTTTCACACCTCTCCTCTGAGGGGAACCCTGTGAGATAGATAGCCCTGTGAGTTGCACTTTACTCTGAGATTATTGGTTTTGTGTAATATGTGAATGAGTGCACATAGTCTCTGGTCTGTAGAGGAAGCTTTAAGTTTGGCCCATAAGCTATCACAAGGGATGCTGTCAAATGATGAGTTAAGAGTCAACAAAAGCAGCATAAAATGCCCCATGGGGCTTGGTGTTATACTTCTCTAGCAGTTTTAAAAATTACTATTTTTTAATTACAGAATGTCTGTACTATCTAATATCTGAAGCGGTCTGAGTGTGGGTACAAAGTTGGGAGGTAATAACTGGCTTGAGAATATCAGTTCTAGAGGCATATCCTTAATTCTGACAGATAAATGATAGTATGATAAATGTTCAGTAGCTACGGTAATCCTGCAGAGGACTCTTGAAAATGCAGCAAGGCAGTTTTTAATCATTATAAAGTTAACGTTTGAATCGGTAGATGAGATTCTTGGGGATTATTAAGAATATGCAGGACTTAAGAATATAACACTCTCCGTTGCAAATTTCCGTAAAAAGTGTATTTTTCATTCTTATACAGTGGAAGGAAAAAATGTCTCACTGCAGTGCTAAGGAAACTAATTGCTGAGTTCTGTGGCAGAAGGAAGAACATGGGATAATACTTTCATCTCCTCATACAAAGCTACTTTGTTTTTGTTTCTAGCAATTGAATGAAATCTGCACAGATTATTAATAGAGTCAGGAGTACAAGCAAGCTAGTAGTTACCCATGGCTTTGATATTGCCTTTAGCAGACAAATAAACTATAACTAAATTGCAGAATTAATCACATTAAAGTCTAATCCCCTGATAAGGATCTTGCCACTCTTTTTATTTATTTTGTGCTTGGGAAATAATTTAACAATGTTATTCAGGATGTGCCAGTTGCTTCTAATGTAGTATCATGTGGCTGTGGCTTTGCTTTAGATCTCATCATTATGGCTAAGTTAGTGTGACAGAATAGCATTTCAGTGATTATATCTACCTTCATCAACTTCATTGCTAAATGAAGTGGGACAGGAAGGCTAATTATACTTCTGCTAGTAAAGAGAATGGTTTCACATTCCTTGGTCCACTGATTTACCAAAGAAACAAAACTGTACTGTGTACTAACAACAGCGGTGCATCAAAAAATTTACAGCCTTTTTAAAGCAAGTTTCGAATTGGTTAAAATCCTCCAGTCTTGAACGATGGGGACTGACTGGTGTAGGGTCTACATATTATCATCTCATGTCCCTTAAAAGGGCTGCTGTCAGTTCTTGAAATATAAACCAGATATATTTAAACTGTTTTCATCTAAGAAGGGTTTTATTGGTACAGGTATGTATATATATTTGGAAGGGACGTGGTGGTGCTGCGGGTTAAACTGCAGAAGCCTCTGTGCTGAAAGGTCAGAAGACCAGCAGTTGTAAGATCGAATCCACACAATGGAGTGAGCTCCTGTCACTTGTCCCAGCTCCTGGCAACCTAGCAGTTCGAAAGCATGTAAAAATGCGAGTAGATAAATAGGTACCACCATGGTGGGAAGGTAACAGTGTTCTGTGTTTAGTTGCACTGGCCACGTGACCACAGAAACTGTCTTTGGACAAATGCTGGCTCTACGGCTTGGAAACATGGATGAGCATCACCCCCTAGAGTCAGACATGACTGGACTAAATGTCAAGGGGAACCTTTACCTTTACCTTATATATATTTGAGACAAAAGATGGGGATAAATTGTTTAATTCTCATTTAAATATGAACCAACCTAATTTACCGTCGAAGCAGGGTTACATTTAACCCAGATCTACCCCAAACGTCTCTGATATAGTTTGTCATGTTTTTGTGTGTCTTTATGCACCAGTCAAAAAAGAACCATGTGTTTTGATCTAAGACATGTGTGTGGAGGGGGTGAGGTGCTAAGTTACTCTTAGCTCTTTGACTAACAAGTTTAGGACATTCCAACCCACATCACCAGAGGTAAGAACTGAGATCTACTATCTCTGAGCAGATTCTGCAGCCCACCCAAAGTTCTGTAATGCCCAGAACAACAAAGACTTGTATGGAATTGAAAGGTAGCATTTATTTGTGAATATTTGGCAATGAATTCCATGATTTATGTAAAAAAAGTCTTTTGTTCTGAATGCCTTGAAATCTTACAGTTCATAGACAGTGTAAACAAAGTGTCCCATAATTTCCAAGATGCCGTTGCACAATTTAAAAACAATGCAAGAAAACCTGTCTTGCACTCTCTAGGACAGTGGTTCCGAACCCTGGGTCCCCAGATGTTCTTGGACTAAAACTCCCAGAAGCCTTCACCATTAGCTGGACTGGCCAGGATTTCTGGAAGATAACATAAGGTGATCCAAGGTTGAGAACCACTGCTGTATGGGTTATTGGGAACAATTTTTGATAGGTTTTTGTGCTCCATGGTCTTTGTTAGGACATAAAATCAGCACCTTGAACAGCTCAGATGGAATTTAAAGAAAATGGAAAAATTGCCTCCATGCCTATAAGAACATAGAGAGGATTGGAGATAATTTTCATTTTTTAAAAATCAGTAAAGGCAAAGGGCCTGCCAAGTTTTATTGATGGATATATGTATATTCTGGACCTCTGATTCAATAAATATGGGTACTGGTATTATGAGAGAAAGAAAACTTTCTCAACACCATGCATAATTTTATGCACCTCTTTCCTTACCTGACATTTTTGTAAGATAAACAACACTAAACAGGTTAATCTTTCTTCATAGGGGAGTTGATTGCACCCTTCTGCACCTTTTCAAGTTGTACAAGATCCTTTCCGCTGTGTGTTGGCTAAAACTGTGCATAGCATTTCAGATGTGGTTAGTATGATATTAGCAGTTTTATTCTTCCTTCCTTTTCTAATTCTGTCCAACACATAACTCTTTTTTCTAGTTTTGTTTTGCCTTCACTCTAGTTATTGAATATGAATAAAGAGAATCACATACCTGCTATGCTTCTCACCTGTGCAAACCTGTGTACATTTTTCCTTTATGATCTTACCATTGTGTTGAACAGGTTGATCAGTGTGCCCAGGAAAGTGATGTGTGCATCAGAACATAAAAATGTCTTCTGGACTAGATATTGTAGGTACAACATTTCTGGTCCAGATTTATTGTAGCCACAGTATTAGTGTAAAAATACTATCCTTATTTTTATCTCACACCATTATTACTATTTTTCTTGCCTTCTGGTGACTGCCATACATTGGTGCTTTTCACAGCAGTTCCAAGGTATATTTTTGACTGATAACAGCAGACATGGGAAAAAATCCCACTCCATCAGTCAGAGTAGTAGCACTACCAGATCCTTCTGAAAGTCCTCAGGGTATATTTGAAATAAGGGTGTGAATCTTGCTGCATCTTGCTCTCAGCAAGAAAATGTGAAGACAAATCCATCTTGCAGCAAGCTCCCTCTGTGCAAATGCTTTTGGGGGAAAATTTCTTATGGGGTTGCTTTCAGTTTTCATGGATTTTTGTGCTCGGGAAATGAAATCACGGACAGAATCCAAGCCTTTCTTGTGTAGGATTACATCTTTGATATGCAAGACCCCATCTTGCTAATTTGTGCACATTGGGACATTATCCTGCACAAATTTGCTTGGTCTTTGGAAAGATGTGTACACACACAGACACAGACATGCACACAGAGAGATGGAGGAAGAGAGAGAGATTTATGCCACTGAAACAGTAAACATGTTATTTTTACTGTAATTGCAACACCCCTTTTTGGAATATAGCGGGCATCTGTGCCATGGAGACTTAATTCATCAATACTACCACATCTTACCAAAGAGATGTTGTTCTGCTGTTCTCCACATGGAAAAGCAATCTTTATTTTATGCAGGATATACTGTACTTCATCCTCTGGAAACTACAACGGATGAAAGATTCACAGAATTATTTTCTTCACAGAAAATCCCTCTCTGTTTCGCTCAGATTGTCCCTAGTCCTGTGGAACACACCTGTGGGGGTTTCAGAGGAATTTATTGATTCTGCAGATTTTGTATTTTATGGATTATTTTCTCCCTTATGTAAAAACATAACAGTTTCAAACCAGAGTAGAAACAGTGGGGTGTTTTGCAGCCTCATAAGCTAGCCAATATCTCAGTGGCTAACCAATCACCTTTGAAAACCACCTTTGAGAGAAGTGATCATGGTAGAATGCAGGTGCAGTTTCTAAGCAGTACAGGAAAGGAAAGTGGGTGAAATCTTACATGATTTGGGAAAAACAGATTTAAGCATAAACAAGATTATCCACCAGCATAAGACTTACTGTACATCATGAGAGGAACTGCTTGTTTAGCACTACCAATCAGAATAGCAAAATGTCACACATACACACATTCCACTGTAGGTCATATTTTCCCCTACTGGCGTGATGACATATGACAGGTCTCAAAGTCAACCTAGGGAATTGTTCATTGCAATTCAGGGGATAAGTTGTTACAGGATCAGATTTAGTAAGCAACATGTAACAAAGGAGCACAGCTGAGTTAATTGAGGCAGCTGTGGGACAACCAATTTGATTGGAGAAACCAAGAATAAAACTAGCCAAGCTTACAGAGACAAATTGTTGGGTAGTTTGGGTAGTTGGGCTGTTGGATAGTTTGGGTGGTTGTACTGTTGTGTTGCTGGTGATTGTGTTGCTGAGAGCTGTATATTCTGCATCGCTGGATGAAGACTTGCTGCATTGCAAGGAGAAGATCCTGGGAGAAGACTATCTCCGTGGTGAGAGGAGAAGACTTCGTGGATGCTGGACTATTTACATTGGTAACAACCTTTGGTTACTGAAAACTGTAATTTACCATTGCTAACTGAAGAACTACTGTGAATGACCAGGACTGTATAAAGACCAAGAGAAGCTGTATTTACCCCTGTATATATGGACTTTAATGTAAATAATATTTTCAACACCACAACAGTGTCTGTTTGGTTTAATCTCTGGGCAGTTCACTTCACCATTACGCCCCTGGCGTAGTCTGGTAACGCAGCACCTCTGTCAATTGGTTATGGGCCCAGACAGCGCACCAGACTGCATCCAGGTATAAATTTAAGAAGTTATTGAAGAAACTGCTGAACAGAGAGAGCCAAGTAGTGTGGGCTACAGTCTGTGGTGAAAATGGCCAACGAAATGTCTATGGCTGGACTGTGCATAAAAAAGTTGAATGGGGAAAATTATGCAACTTGGCAGCAGAAGGTTCAGTTGCTATTGCAAAAGGAAGCATTATGGGACATTGTAGAAAATCCCCCAGCAGTCCTAAATGAGAGGAAAAAGAAACTAAATGCAAAAGCTCTGGCTATTATTGGGTTAACTCTAGAAGACCGTCTTCTTATCCACCTGAGAGGCCAAAACTCAGCAAAGAAGGCATGGGAGGATTTAAGGAGACTCTTCGTAAGAGATAACGTTGGAAGCCAGATTCAAATTGCCAGGAAACTTTTTCGAACTAGACTGAAAGCTGGAGGGTGTATGCTTCAACATTTAGAGGCAATGAAGTCAATGTTGATGGACTTACGGGAAAAGAACATCACATTTACAGAAATACAAGAAGCATTTATTATTCTGTCTTCATTAGATGAGTCATATGATCAGCTGGTGACCAATTTAGAAATTCTTCCTCAAGCAGAGCTAACAGTAATTAATATAACGAGCAAACTGTTGGAAGAGGAACAAAAGAGAAAAGATAACAAACAGCTCCGAGACTCCAAACTCACTAATCAACGTGATAAGCTGAAAGAAAGTGAGGAGGAGGGGGACACAGCTGCAAGCATTCATTCTGGAAAACGCTGTTTTTCCTGTGGCTCAAGAAAACATCTGATGAAAGACTGTAAATTTAAGAAAGGAAAAGAAAAACAAACCAGACGCAAGAGAGAAATACAAAGCCTGACTGAAGAAATTTATAACTCTGAACAGGGTGAAGAGTGGATTGTCGACTCTGGAGCAACTGCCAGCATGTGTAAGAGCAAACAGCTAATATTTAACTACCAACCTGTATCCAACCAACAAGTATGCTTAGCAAATGGTGTTAGTGCTAAGGTACTGGGAAAAGGTAAAGTGAAATTGCCTTATATTGCTAGACCAATAGATGTTTTACATGTTCCAAATTTGAAGCATAATTTACTTTCTGTGAGTTCATTAGCAAAGAATGGGTTTGTTAGCACTTTCTATGAGAGTAAATGTATAATAACTAGCAAGAACAATGAAAAATTGAATTGCTATGCTAGAAATAATTTATATAGACTAAACTGTACTAAGGCTAACAATGTCTATGAGAACAAATGTATACACAAAGATTGTATTCATTTATGGCATCAAAGACTTGGACATGCAAACTACAAAACACTTAGAAAAACAATTGAAAACTCAGTAGGAGTTAATTTAAAGCAATGCAATGAATATGTGAATTGTCAAGCATGCCAATTAGCCAAGAGTAAGAAAGCTCCTATAATGAAACATAGTGATGTACAAGTGAAAAATATATTAGATTTGGTGTCAGTTGATGTAATTGGACCCAAAAGTGCATCATTAGGAGGAGCCAGATACATTCTCTCTATCCAAGACCAAAAGTCCAGGTTTGGATACTGTTATCTTATGAAAGATAAAAGTGCAGTACATGTAGAGTTTGAAAGATGGCTCAAATTTGTAGAGCGTAAAACAGGGAAAAAGGTTAAGGTGGTACAAACTGACAATGGAACAGAGTTTACAAATGCCAAATTTCAAGCAATATTAAAGAAAAATGGCATTACTCACAGGAGAGCCGCTCCCTATACACCTACTCAGAATGCCTTTATTGAAAGAAGGGGCCAAACTCTGCAGAACATGGCTGAGGCAATGATTAGGGGGAGTAATCTATCAGAGAAATATTGGGGTGAAGCTACACTTTGTGCGAATTTTTATATTAATATTCTTTGGCACAGTGGAATAAACAATATACCCTACACAGTTTGGACTGGGAGAAAACCAAATTTAAAATTTTTACACGTATTTGGATCTCCTGCATGGGTTCACATCCCAAAAGAAATAAGGAGAAAGGGAGAGAAGAAAGCCAGGTTGATGTATTTCCTTGGATATCAGCAAAATAGGAGAGCATTTAGGTTTGGGTTGCCAAATACCAACAAACTTGTAATAAGTAGCAGTGCTTCTTTTAATGAGCACAGTAACTGGGACAAAATATGTAAACCCCCAGAAACAATAATTAAATTGCATGAAAGGAATGAAAGTAGTGAAGATAGTGCAGATGAAAGTGACTCACAAACAGAGCAAGAAATTAAAGGAGAGGTAGAACCTGAGGAAATGCAATCAGATAAAGAAATTCCATCCAACTCAGAAAGGAGGGAAACTCTAGAGGAGGACAGAGAGTTACCTAGGAGGTCTAGCAGAGAGAGAAAAACTCCAGACAGGTACAAGCCTGAGACCTATTACTGTCTCAATGTGGCTGAACCAGAGACATATGATGACATATGTAATATGCCTGAGAAAGAACAAATAAAATGGAAAGAGGCAATGGAGAAGGAGTTAAATTCATTAAAACAACTGAAAGTTTATGAGGAGGTGAAACTGCCTGAAAAATCAAAAGTAATTGGTTCCAGATGGGTATTTAAAAGGAAGGTGGATGCCGATGGTAATGTGAGGTATAGAGCAAGGTTAGTGGCAAAAGGATATGCACAAACTTCAAACGACTATGATCAAGTTTTTGCACCGGCCCTAAGACCAGAGACATTGAGATTTGCTTTAACCTATGCAGCCAAGCATAATCTCATGACCAGGCATGTTGATATAGAAACAGCCTATTTATATGCTGACCTGAAACACATAATTTATATGGAAATTCCACCAGGAATTGAAAGTGCAGGTAAATGCTGGATATTGAAGAAAAGTCTATATGGTCTCAGACAAAGTGGCCATGAATGGAACCAACATTTAACTAAAACTTTAAAAGATAATGGTTTTGTGCAAGGAAAGGCTGACCCTTGTTTATTCATAAATGAGAGAACACAAGCTATAATATTAGTATTTGTGGATGATCTAGCCATATTTACCAAAGATAAGAAAGAGGCTGAAGAAATAATCCAAATGTTAAAGAAACATTACAAATTGAGAGATTTAGGAGAAATAAGTAACTACTTAGGAGTAGAAATAGAAAGAAGTAAGAAAGGATTTAAAATAGCCCAAAAGAGCAAAATATTAAAACTCCTAAAACAGTATAAGATGGAGGATTGTAAAGGTGCAGCAACTCCAATGAACATAGAGTTCGAGAAAGAAGATATTAGTGGCCCAGATTGTGATATTGATGTATATAGATCACTGGTAGGCAGCTTACTATATTTGAGCAGATGGTCAAGGCCAGACATCTCTATAGCTGTAAACCTGCTATCTAGGAACGTGAGCAAGCCGAATGAAAGGCACATGCAATCAGCAAAAAGAGTACTTAGGTATTTAAAGGAAGCACAAAATAAAAGGCTAAATTTAGAACCAGTGGGAGAACTGTCTATTACTGCCTATGCCGATGCAAATTATGGTAGTGATTTAACGACCAGACGATCAACATCAGGCATGACTGTACATTTGGGAGAAAGTTTGATAAGCTGGAAGACAGCTAGACAGAAATTTATATCGTTGTCTTCTGCCGAATCTGAGTATGCAGCATTATCTGAATTGTGTACAGATCTAGTATTCTATAAACAATTGGCACAAGATCTGGGTGTGAATATAAAATCACAAATAAAGGTTTTTGAAGATAATCAAGCTGCCATACAAATGGCAAACTCACCAAATGTAAAAAGCAGATCTAAACACACAGATATCAGGTACCAAAATGTAAAGCAAAGTATAGAAAATGGTTTAATTGAACTGATATACTGTGGAACAGAAAATAACAAAGCTGATTGTTTAACAAAAGTATTGGGGCCAACTAAACATAACAAAGCATGTGAAATGTTGGGAATGATATAAAGTATGTATGTGAATGTAAAAAAAAAGAACTCTGTATATGTTCAAGGCAATGTACAATGTATGTAACAGAATTGCTATAAACAATTGGAGGAGATTGACAGGTCTCAAAGTCAACCTAGGGAATTGTTCATTGCAATTCAGGGGATAAGTTGTTACAGGATCAGATTTAGTAAGCAACATGTAACAAAGGAGCACAGCTGAGTTAATTGAGGCAGCTGTGGGACAACCAATTTGATTGGAGAAACCAAGAATAAAACTAGCCAAGCTTACAGAGACAAATTGTTGGGTAGTTTGGGTAGTTGGGCTGTTGGATAGTTTGGGTGGTTGTACTGTTGTGTTGCTGGTGATTGTGTTGCTGAGAGCTGTATATTCTGCATCGCTGGATGAAGACTTGCTGCATTGCAAGGAGAAGATCCTGGGAGAAGACTATCTCCGTGGTGAGAGGAGAAGACTTCGTGGATGCTGGACTATTTACATTGGTAACAACCTTTGGTTACTGAAAACTGTAATTTACCATTGCTAACTGAAGAACTACTGTGAATGACCAGGACTGTATAAAGACCAAGAGAAGCTGTATTTACCCCTGTATATATGGACTTTAATGTAAATAATATTTTCAACACCACAACAGTGTCTGTTTGGTTTAATCTCTGGGCAGTTCACTTCACCATTACGCCCCTGGCGTAGTCTGGTAACGCAGCACCTCTGTCAACATACGTTGAACATCATCATATGTATGTGTTACCCTAGCACAAATGCCATCAGGACTTGGTCACCAGTCCCAAATAAAGTAAACCTGCTGAATCAATAGGGTTTATATAAATGTTGACTTATCACAATTGATTCAGTGTGTCTCTTCAAGCTGAGAAATCCAATTGGATCCAGGCCTAGAGCATTCCAATTCACTATTTAGTATCTACTCTGTGGTTAAGTAGAGCACATCTACCCTCTAAATTGTGCAGTGATTCTTTCATGTTTATCTGTCTAGAAACACATTTTGCATGTCAGTTGATTTTTAGTTATACTTTCCAGCCTTGGACATCCTGCTAAGCAGAATGACTTGGATACATAATCTTGGAAGGAAACAACAACAAGAGCTACAAAAAACAGCAATACAGTACAGTATTAGGAACAGCATACATACTGCACCAATATTTAACAGATACTTCGGATTTTGGTTAAAACTTGTATCTGTTATATAATAGCAGTCAATGTTTTGATGATGATGATGATGATGATGATGATGATGATTTTTTATTTATTTTATTTTATTTATTGCATTTATATGCCGCCCATCTAGACATAGTCTACTCTGGGCGTCTCACAATATACAAGATAAAAACAATTTTTAATATACACAGTTTTACATAAATAAAAACAATACGATATAAAACATAGTATCATAAATTTACAAGTTTAACAATTAATTTAAAGCAAACAGTCCCAAGATGGCAAGAATCAAAAGAGGAGAAAGAAGAAAGAAGAATGACTTAATTGGCTGAAGGGAAGGCCTGCTTGAATAGCCAAGTTTTCAGCTGGCTTTTGAAAATGCCCAGCGAGGGTGCCAGCCGAATTTCAGTAGAGAGGGTGTTCCACAGCTGAGGCGCCACCGCCAAGAAGGCCCGATTTCTTGTTTTTTTCCTTCCGGGCCTCCCTCGGCGTCAGACCCCTCAACCGTCCCTGCTGGCTATGTCGGGTGATTCATGATGATGATGATGATGATGATGATGATGATGATTGTAAAAAATTGCATGTCTTAAGCATGTTGACATTTTACATTGAAAATAAAATTCCAAACTCTTTGTAGCATATTTGGCATGTGTTCCATATGAGCAAACCTCTCACGGATGAATTTGTTTTGCCAACACTTTTTTATAGTCTCGTACTGACACCTGTCTTCCATGTAGCACACAGTTTTGTAAGGTGATTATTATGATCCTGGCTTAGTATGTCTGTGATAAATGGTCAGAGACGCTAATGGTCAGAGAGGCTGACATTCATGATAGCTATATGTTATCTATGTGATCAGAGGCACTATGCCTTCAGATAGTAGGTTTTTTTGTATCTTGCTTGTAAGCTTTCTGTAACCATCTATTTGACTGCTGTTTGAACAGAATGTGAGGATGAATGAGTCCTTTGGTTTATTCCAGCAACACTCAGATTATCTTCCTACAGAGAAAATTATCTTCTTATAATTAGTATTGTACAAATGTGTTGCACATATCAAGAGTCAGAAGAAAATTTGTGCTCATCAAGCTCAATATTTTTCAAACTTCCCTTCTTCTAAAGAATCAATTGCACATGGGTTTTTGAGTTGTAGAATCCCCTTTTTATGCTGAGCTTTCTGAGCAAGTGTACATGCTTCTTAGAGTTCTCGTGGCACACAGAAGTCTAGAGGCCTAAGCAAGCTAAAATTTGTTGCATGTGAAAGGAAAATCTGTCAATGGAGAAAAACCTGTCCCTGCATTGCATGATTAGATCTACTTCTCTTACCTTCTTTCCAGTGAGGACTAGAGATGGGCACAAAGCACCAGTCTGGTGGGCATAAAGCACCGATTTGGTAGTTTCTACAGCCCAATAGGTGTTCCGTGGTTCCTCTGGGTACTGCCTCTGAGTGGGTACCCACAAGAGGGGATGGGGTTCGAAACTGTGGAACACCTGTTGGCAGTTCATATCCATCTCTACAAGGGCTACCTGTTGATGCTGTGAATGAAGACGCAGCCTACATGTAAGGTGTATGATAAAGTCATTTTGGATCCCTTATATTTTTTCAGTTAGTTACATCTGGATCTGAGAAGTGGACCAATGGCACTATGTTTCCTGGGGATCAAAATGGTTGTTTGTCTTTGCTGCTGTTACCACTTCCAGAATTACTACTGCTACATTGACCTATTTATTTATTTATTTATTTATTTATTTATTTATTTATTTATTTATTTATTTATTTATTTATTTATTTATTTATTTATTTATTAGATTTCTACCCTACCCCTCTAGACCATGTCTACTCGGGGCGGCTACATTGGGCGGCTACTTTTGCTACATTGTTCTCGTTTTGGCACTGTTATTGTTTATTAAAATCTCAATTTTTCTTGCTAATCAAAGGCAGATAAATCTGTCATAATAAGCATCTTGTTCTGACTGATTTAGCCACAGGATATGCTAAATACATTTCTTTAGAACGGCAAGTATTTAATCTCAAGTATGACTGCAGTGCTACAAGGGAAATTTGCATATTTAATATTGAACAAGTTTGTTTAATAAAATTCAATAAATCTGTTATTGTTATCGTCATGATACATAATGCAAATTCCACAATTATGGGAGCATTATTTATTAATGTCAATAAGGATAAGTAGTGATCAGTGAAAGAAATATATACTGTCATCTCAGACGAACTTTTGTGATAACAAGCTAGAAAATTACCTGGATTTTTGCATATAATTTTTGTCTAGGTCTACTTTTCTACTGAAGAAATGACCTTTCGGTACTGAATTCTTAATTAATTTTGTAAAAAAGAAGAAGAAGATTAGATCAAATACCTAAGAAAGATTAGGAATGGTTGATAATGAATTTATTGATCATGCAACAGGAACAACAACAATCCTTTTTGGGTAAGGCTGATCTCTCTCTCTCTCTCTTTCTCTGCAGCAGCAGGAGCAATCATAACAAATAGTTCAGAATATCTTAATACAGTGGTGCCTCGCTTAGCGATCGCTCCGTTGAGCAATGAATTCGCATAGCGAGGGGGTCCGGGCCATCGCTGGAGTGTTCGCTCAGCGATGGCCCCTATGGCGTTTTTTCGCTGTGCGACGATCGCTTACCGATTTTCACACAACGAAGCGGGGGAAAACAGCTGATTGGCGGTTCCAAAATGGCCGCCGCAACTTTTCCCGCCACGCCCTCGCTTTGCGAGGGCCCGAAAATGGCCGCCCCTATGGAGAAGCTTCGCTCAACGGTAAGTTTAGGGCCCATTGGAATGCATTAAACCAAGTTTAATGTGTTTTAATGGGTTTTTTGTTCCGTTGAGCGAAGTTTTCGCATAGCGAAGGTTAATCCGGAACGGATTAACCTCGCTATGTGAGGCACCACTGTATTGGCACTTTGATGGTATGAGCTAGAATAATGCCTCAAATCCAGCAATGATCTATGGATGCATATAAAAGAGGAAGAGTAAGGGTACAATCAGATGGTAGTATAGCTCAAGTTTTGGACCACTTGTGGCATAGTCTGATTCAAGCTATTTTGCTGGTGACCAAAAAATGTACAAGAAATTGCAAACCGGTCTGACCTTACTCCATGCCCAAACCATACTCTTTTTTTTGGTCCAACGGCAGGGCTATTTTTCAGGGCTAAAGTATTGGGACTGGATCATATGTGCACAGAGGGTTCACTATAAGGGAGTACACACCCAGTGAAGTGATCCTTTACAGCGTGATGCAATGTGATCCTGTATCGCTATCTCATCACACTCTGGTGAGTGTGTGTTTGAGAGAGTACCTAATTTGTAGTAAGGTTCCCCCCCTCTCTAAAAATTTTAGACCTGGATCCTATTGCGAATGATTGTATGTGCTAGGCAGTCATGCAGACTTTGCTGGCTGTTGGTCACACAACCGAAATATGACCAGTTATGTGATGGACAACCATTATAATGCCTCTTGCGCTTGCGCAGTTGCCCTTCTGTAACTGTGTAAACAACAAGATCTGGATAACATATACAGTTATCTGGATGGAAGTGAGGAAACTGTAACTCTTTAGAAGTTGGAGTACTTCTACCATCCTTATTAATCACTGATTATACTGACCTGGGCTGATAGACGTTTGAGTCCAACAACATCTGGAGGGCCACAGGTTCTTCACTCTATGATTAGAAAAGCAAAGTGTACTGCTTATATACCAGCCCATAGCATTTCAAGTTAATTATGCAGGCTACACATTGCCCTCCCTCCCCAGCAAGCTGGGTACTCATTTTACCGACCTCGGAAGGATAGAAGGCTGAGTCAACCTTGAGCCGGCTACCTGGGATTGAACCCTGGGTCGTGACCTGCTATCATTAATTTCAGTGAAAGAAGGGTGATGCTTATGTTTATTCTTCTATTGTATGGGATATACAGTCATGTGAAAAAGAAAGTACATCATCCTTGATTTTTATAGTTTTATGTATCAGGACATTAAAAAAATAATAATCTGGTCTAGCAGGTCTGAAAATTTGGTAAATAAAATCTCAGGTGAACAATAACATGACATATTACATTCATGATTTATTTAACAAAAATAAAACCAAAATGGAGAAGCCATGTGTGAAAAACTAAGTGTACCTTATGATTCAATAGCTTGTAGAACTTTAGCAGCAATAACTTGAAGTAATCATTTTTTGTATGTATGTATTTTATTTATTTATTTGTTCCATTTTTACCCCACCCATTTTGATTTGGAAACCTACTCTGGGCAGCTTACAAAATATAAAGCTAAAAATATCATTAAAATAACTTAGATGATAAAAAGCAGAAAAAATTAAATAAAACAGGATCCAAGATGGGATAAAGAAGCTATGTAATGGGAGGGGGAAAAGGCCTGCCGGAAGAATCAGGTCTTCAATTTGTTTTTAAAAATTCCCAGCGAGGATGCCAGTCGGATCTCCAGGGGTAAGGTGTTCCAAAGATGAGGGGCCACCACTGAGAAGGCCCAGTTTCTTGTTCTCTCCTTCCGGGCGTCTCTTGGGGTTAAGCCCCTCAACCTTCCAGTCTGGCTTGATCAAGTGATACGAGTAGAGCTAGGTGGGGACAGGCGCTCTGCCAGGTATCAAGGTCTTAAACCATTTAGGGCTTTATATGTAAGCCTTAGTACCTTGAAATCAATGTGGAAGCAAATGGGTAACCAGTGTAAGGCCGTCAAAGTGGGGGAAATATGTTGGTGTTCTGGACCATTTGTAGCTTCCACATCATCCTCAAAGGGAGCCCCACATAGAGAGCATTGCAGTAGTATGACTTTATCAGTCTGTCACATCGTTGTGGAGGAATTCGCTTACATTTCACTCACTTGTCCCTTTATTGAGCTAAGTAGGGAAATGTCTGCAGGCTATCTGCTTCCTCTTCCTTGAATATCTAAGGGTCAGAGCCTCAGACCACAGTAGACTTTAGTATAATTTTTTTTAAAAAAAAGATTATGTGCATGAGAAAGTAAAACAGAACATGTGGGTATTCTGCACTATCACCTGATACCCCAGAACTCTGGAAGTGATAGATAAATGGGGGGATATGATGATAGTAAATTATCATTGCTACAGAGATGTCACATTCTATGAGTAACTGGATCTAATATGTTCCTTTTTTGACCTTTTGATATAGATTAAATCATTAACAAAGTAACCGTTTACATTTCATAGGGTTGTAAGAACTCTTGATTCTGACAAAGTCCAGACAGTACATGCAAAAAGCTTTAAAAAACAATGCTCAGTGATTGCTAACATCTGCATATTTTAGAGCCTCAAAAATATCGTTATTATTCTGCTTTCAGTGTGGAAACTGAGGTACCAAGAAAATATGACTTAAGATGCAAACTTTCCCTCTACAATACCTTGTGTTTTTTTAAAAAAAAGATAATTTGTCAGCAGCCATGACTTAGATCATCCTGCACACAAGGGAGAAAGCTTTCAGATGTCTTATGCAAGGCCTTTATGAGAATGGTGAAGCACATGAAAGAGAGAAACCATTATAGAACAACTTAGAGCTAAGGATAAGGGTGGTGCATAAAGCAAATTCTAGATAATAGACTCCTAGTGGATGAGCTGCATACAAGACAGTAAACTATAGGAGCTTTGTCAGTGAGTAGCATTGATGGCTTTTACCCACTTGACCTTTTGTCTGAATGGGTGGACTCTAAGGAGTTTACAAAAAGCTTTGCAGAAGAGCTTTTGGTTCAGATTCATTGATGGCCAAAACTCTGTTATGAGACTTGGATGGTGAATAGGTTCCATTTTTTCCAAGATGCCCTTTTCTCTTTGTTTTCCTTTTGGCATATTTATGTCAGTGTGTATGCACGATACTGTGGCCATATCTGGATAAAAGGACAATGAGATAGTTGCCTCAGGGAAAAAAAAACATACAGGAACTTTTAAGAACAGTTCTCCAATCAACATTATTTAGAGAACAGTGTTGTGCTGGATGGCTAGACTTCTAACTGAAAGAGAAAATGGGGTGGGAAGAATTAGCTAGAGTTGTGAAAAGAAAAGGGGTCAAGAAGAAGGTTAAAAAGAAAAGAGCCAGAGAAAAAAATAAGCAGAAAAAAAATACTTGAGCCTAATTGAAATTAAAACTGCTTTCATTTTGGGAAAATGTTTTCTTAACAGATTGCTACAGCTTTCTGCCTCAAGGTTTTTACCGATTAAATTAATGATGTTAGTGATAAGCTCCATTAATGTTGCCATTTCCAGAGGGAAATAGTTCTGCAACCCACTTGCTTTCCCCCAAATCTCAGGTACAGTGATGGAATCCTTAATTGAGGGCAGAGCAGGCCAAGAGAAGGAACTTCCTTTTATTACTATGCAAATACATGCAATCAAGGGGATTAATATCAAGGTTAATATTTCATGTATGCCAGCCTTAACACACAGTGTTTCAGTTACAGGGCTCCTTCACACTTGCGAAGGTGGTAGTTGCAACCAGAGGTGTTGAACTTAAATTCTGTTTTATGCTGTTAACAATTTGGGCACCCATCCTTTTTGTGATGGTGGCTGTTCTTGAAACTATGCTCTCATTAGGGCAGATAATTGGATATGGTGCTTGATGTTAGTACCGTAATTATTATTCCAAATCTGTAACAAAATCAGTTTAGAACACAGATCACTCGTCTTTCCTTATTTTGCTTGAGTTTACCAGAAGTTTGCCCTGTTTACCAGAGTCAAATTCTCATTTCTTACAGGCTGTCTTTCAGAACCTCACAGCCTCATATGAAGGTCTCTAGCCCTACTATCCTTTTAGCCCTGCAGGGGCTTCAACAGTAACTCCTGAATAGGCCTTGAGTTATGAACCAAAACCAGCAGGATCAACATGCCTCTGAAAATTGGTTTTTATTGGGAACAAAACGAGCTATTGCCCTCCTATCCAGCTTGTGGGCTTCTTTTAGGCATGTGTTTGTCACTGTGAGAAACAAGATGCTTCACAATACTGTATAGGTCTCTGGTCAGAAGCACTTTTCTTATTCATTCTGCAGGAGCCAGTTGTAGCAGGGGCATGCAAATTGTGCAGGTATGTGCGTAGTTTCTGCCTTCAAGGATCTCCAAGGGACTAATAGAATGACAAATAACTAAATACCTAAATACATGTATTTTTCGCTCCATAAGACGCACCTTTCCATAAGACGCACCAAATTTTTAGGAGAAGAAAACAGGAAAATATAATCTGTTTTCTTCGCTCCATAAGATGCACAGACTTTCCACCCCCCTGTTTTGTGGGAAAAAAGTGTGCCTTATGGTGCAAAAAATAGGGTAAATAAATAAATTTTAAAAAGGAAACTGGGAGTCTGCTTTCTTGTTTTGAAGAAACTGGTGTTTTGGAGTGTTCAGTGATATTGGGGGATGGGCTGGGGAGGGCTGTGAACTTTTTAAAAAAGCAGTATCCACCAGATACACTTTGTCATTATCAAAAGCACTTTCAGGGGAGGCAGAAGCTTCTTTGGCTCATTCCTAGCTGAGATAAAAATAGAATAGATGCAGTGCATCCCAGAAAAAGCCTTCACCACCAGGTTTGCTGGCCAGGGTTGGTTGGTTGGTTGGTTTATTTATTTACCATCCATCTGGCAGCCCAGGCCACTCTGTGTGGTTACAGCAACTAGACAAAAACCAATAAAATAACAAAATAAGACAACATCGATAAACAGTGCAAAACAAAATGCCATAAAATACAGAAGAAGACATAGTGAGATACAGTACAATACATTACATTTAAAAACATAAAAACATGGCGGTATGTTGAATGTTACATTATCAGAGGCATTGTTGCATCAGGCTGTTATTTGTTCAGGAAAGGCCTGTCTAAATAGCCAGGTTTTTAATAGCTTTTAAAAAGTGCCCAGAGAGGGGGCCAGGTGAACTTCAGGTGGGAGGGTATTCCACAGTTGTGGGGCTACCACCAAGAAGGCCCGATTTCTGGTAGCTTCTTTTCTGTGCCTCTGTGTCAAAATTCTCAGCCACGCTGCCTGCAATAATCTTATTGGATGGGCAGATCTAACTGGGAGGAGGCACTTGGCAAGATATTGATGTCCCAAACTTGTTTAGGTTTCTGGGAGCTGCCATCCAAGAACATGTGGGTTACCAGAGGTTGGGAATCTCTGCTCTATATCCTTTAGTTAATGGGTTATATTTGTGTCTCTGACCAAATATGGTGACTTTCCCATTTCTACAAGAGGCAAAATTGATATGATACAGTAAGTAATTTCGTTATTAGTCTTTCCTATGTGATTACCTGGATGGAAACTGACAGACATTCTGGGTTTTCATTTTGGTAACTTTTTACATGAGACCTTTGGTTGCACTTACAAGAAGCTTAGGGTCACATAAGCTTTTCTTAAGGCATCTGTAAGCAATCTAAATTAATAAATCACAAGTATGATCAGACAAGTTTGACACATGTAGGTCTCTCCGGAAATGGGGTCTGGTCAGGATTTTTTTCCTGACAAATTCATTCTTTTCTCCTCTTTTCTTTTCTTTTGCTGGAAAAAGAGGAAGTAGTAGTAGGTGGCTTAAAGTTGCAAAAACATTGATCCTTAGAGCTGAAATTTGGCCACCCCGATTTACTGCATCTTTCTGGCCATTTTGAGAAATTAGCCAGTAGGTTTACATTCCCTGGAGTAGATTTAGAAGCATTTTACAATTTGGAGTGTCGGAAAGTGCCTGCCATGAGCTTAGGAAAGTGCCTGCCATGAGCTCTACTTACTTGGTCTCCATGTGTTTTACGTGCGATCAAATTGCTTTTGACTCATGGTGCCTCTATAGTTCAAAAACTTCCAAAAGGTGCTGTCTCAACCTTTGCAGGCTTAAGACACCAAATGTTTGTTTGTTTTTCATCTGACCCTGGTTATGTCAATGCAGTTGTTAACTTCAATATGAGTCAATGTTTTCCCCTTTCTTATTTGGGGATGTAACCACAGATAAAAGTTGCTACTGCACAGGGGTAATAAACAGCAATCTGAATTAGGGACTGGGAAGAATTTTATTTCACATTTCAGTAATAATGTATTGAAGTTTATGCTTCCAAATCACTGTGCAAAACAGAAAACAGTTATCTTATTTGCACCTTCCTGAATTATCTGCTGCAGCTCTTAGAATAAAAACATGCACACATTAAGGAAAAGTGCATGCCATGAAAGGCTTATATTAAGGGAAGGTGAGCAGAAAGATTCATATATTATCCATGAAAAAATGCACAAAACAGCATTACATTAAGGAAAACTGCTTGCAAATGTGAGGCAGATGTGTATGAAAGGCAGATGTGTATAAAATGCATATATTAGAGTATGCTGCAAATATGACTTTTAAAACTGTTAACTGATGCAGGTGCAAAAATTTAAAATTTAAAATGGGGAAAACACATGGCTTCTGGCTCTATTGGCTTGGTAATGCTAGAAGATGTAGAATAAAAAATTATCTTTTTCAACTCTGAAAAAGTGGGGAAACTAAGAAAATGTGAATTGACAGATACATTTATCTCTCCTCTGAAGATGGGCGGGGCACGTTTTCTTTGTAATTCTAATTATTTTACATATCCCATTGCTAAACCCTGTTATATAAATCTAGTTCTGAGGATAAAAAGTCTTACTCTCTGTCCTCTGACCAAGGGAACGTGGAAAGGAACTTCAGAATAACTGGATAAAACTCTGGAAATACTTGCTCTGGAGGTCACCTGGGATAAGCAAAAACTGTTCTTCTGTCCATGCAGAATGTTACTTTATATTCATTTATAGCTTTATATTCATTTACAGTCACCCAGGCTGCAGCAGCACAAAGCATATTACTCACTTGTGGGGTCAATGAGGTGCTTTATGTTTATTGGGCAAATAGGGGCACTGGGACTGCAACAGTCTTTGAATAGGGATGCTCTGAGACATTCTGTCTGCACCAGACATATGAAGATGCAAACTGCCTCAGGATGTGCCTGGAGCAGCATGATGTATAGCATTCTTTACACCTGCAGTCGCTCAGCACCTGCTGCTGTCTAGATGCTAGTTAATGGGGGGAAAGTGGGAAAGTATCATAGCTTCCATAATGTATATATCTTTCCACATGGCATTTAATTATAGGGAAGCTTTAAAAGCCCGTTCTCACCACCACATAATGATGCTTGTGGTAGAATGTTTCTATTGTGAAAATGGAGTGACGGAAGGAAAGCTTAATATTCAGATTAAGATGAGGTTGAATTTAATGACACATCATTCTCTTTAAAAACAGATGCATGTATATGTGTAATAGTGGGACTGAGAAGGAAGTAGGAATAAAATAATTACAAACATTAAACAGAAATGTGTCAGTTTCTTTAATGAATCTACTCAGTCTGATTGTTATAAATGCCATGATAGTTACATCTTGCGTTTTCAAAAGGTTAGCAATCAAAAGAAGATTGTTACAATCCTAAAAACATGCAAGGTGCAGATAGTTCACTCATTTTAAATAATTATCCTTTTATAGGGATGTGTCTGTGTTACAGTTCTTTTCCAAGGTGGCCAAGGGCCAGCTGAGCTTACATTACACCAGTCGATGCTTACTGAATCCAAATCCCAGCAGCCTAGGGAAATTGGAAAATACTAGAAAGACCCTCATGCTGGCCTGATTTTGTAACAGCATCGTGGCTTTGTCCCAGGACTAGAGGGGACTTGAATTTAAATCAGTTCTTCTCTCCTCCTCCCCAGCCCCCTCCATCTCCATTTTAGCTCTTTTGTCAGCAGATCATAATCTGCAGAACAGTTAAACCAGCAGATTGCTCTGTCAGGAGATGCCTGAGATCAACCAGAAGAAAAGAGAGATGCCAGTAAAAGGTTATATCTGCCAATATACTGGACTTGTGCAGATTTCTAACCGTTTACAGCTGGTGCTCTTTGAATAAGGTTTGCACAGCATATCTGTTGCAGCAAATGCAGAATAGAATAATTGTGCTCAGACTTTAGCCTGCAAAACGTTTTGGATTTTGAGTCTCAGAACCCTGCTGATTGGCTAGGGCTTCTGGGAGTTAAAACTGAAGACATCTGGAGGACCAAAAGTTGAGAACTATTGACATGGAATATGATGGCATTGTAAAGACTAATCTGTGGTTCAAATCCCTGCTTAGCCATAAAAACTCACTGAGTATGTGGAACTGCTAAATCCACTCCTTGAATGTCTAATTTATCTTGAAAGTTCTGTAAGTCAGTTCAAACTTGATGGAACATAACAACAACCAATGACTAGACCCAGCTGGAGGAAACACACAGGATCAATTGTTGGGTGCTGAGTCAACACCTGTGTCCATCTCATTAATTTGATAGATCTCCTGAAGTTGAAACTGCTGGTTGGATTTGGGCCTAACGAATTTCATTGGGCACAAGCTCCCACTGACTACAGCCACTTCATCATATTATCGTTTGTGGGGTCCTGGCATCCCTTCACCTTAGCATAAAATGCTGACATCTTTGAATCGAGGGGCTAAATCATTTGATGTAAGTGCACCCCATACTGCTGTAGATAGTCAACTGTAATGGGCCATGGTTGACCTAAACCTTCCTGTCTGCAGGATGTAAAGAACTCATTACAGGAAGCTGCATACTTGTGCCTAGTGCTGGGTGCCACCACTAAACTTATGACCCTATTGGCCTCAGCCTTCCAAGGCTTCATGCGTCCTCCAGCAAGACCTCTGGCTGAGCCTGTGCCCCTGGAACCAGTGCCCTGAACCAGTTGATCTGTTGATGGGACAGGGTGTCAGTAACAACATTGTCTATACCTGGTACATGCCGTGCCTGAAAAACTATATTATAATGTAAACCATGCAACATGAAGGCATGGGCTGAACGCATGATCCTCCCTGAGGTTGAGGAAAGAGAATTCAGTATGTGGACCACCGCCATTTTGTCGCACCAAAAAGTCACAACAGAAATTGGCCCACATGTCTGCCCAGAGCCATAGTTCCCCTACAACTGGAAAGAATTTTAAAAAGGTGAGATCTCGGGTAATTCCTAAATCATGCCACTCCCTGGGCCAAAACCCGAACAGAGGCTGATCTCCTCCAAGCCCCTCTCCCCCCGGCATTGACGTCAACTGCCGGTGCTCATCTCCTCCGAGTGGGCAGGCAAAGCACAACTGTGGCGGCAGTTTCACGCTGTGCGAAGCACACTGTTTGTAGAATGTTACATTTTGTTTCAAGATGTGATTCAGAACATTGCATTCCAACTGCGGAATGGAAGATACCTCAAATAAGAGGCAGCACAGGGAAGTAAGTCACCATGTTTTTAGGTGACAGTTTGTCCATCAGCTTTTTTTGTGGAAAAATTTAAATAGCAAAAGCATTGCTGTTAAACATGAAAAAATATTCAGCATTTTTAAAATTATAAAAGCATTACTGAAATACTTACTAGAGGTTACAATTATTATTATTTTTTATAATTTGGGTTTAATGCAGTGAGAGGTGCTAAATATATGTTCATTTTAGCTAACTTTTTTTGTTTTTGAGAATGCTGTAACATTCCCCACCCCCCCCCCACCCCTGTAGCATGTTCAATTCTGTCACTTGCAATAAAATCATAGTAGTTGGCAGCCTTGTAGCAGTAATGGCAAAAACTGGAGCTAGGCCTAAGCAATTAGAACCTGTCAGTAATTAGGACTGAATGATCAATCTAGACACTAAGAGAACGTACACTTAGCAATAGCCTTCCATTGACAACGAGATGAATTGTTTTAATTGCAAGGCTTTTTTGCTCTGTGCTCTCTGTAGTTTCCTGACACACTAATCGGTGAACTATTTATGTCTTAGAATTTAAAATGAAATATCCAAGTCAGTATCTAATTCCCCCCCCCCCCGAATTTCTTCCTATCAAAACTATGGGGTATCAGGACACATCTGAGATCTTTTGTTGTTGTAATATGCCATCAAGTGCCTGCCAGCTTATGGCCGATATCTTTTCACTGTCTCATTCTTTTCTGGGAAGAATGCAGGGGTACGGTTGCCAGGGCTGAACCATCTCATTTTCTGAAATAATGGGCCAGAAACTGAATCTGGGGGAAAGCCTTGTGATGTCACAGGAATGCATCTTTATGAAGTCACAGAGGTGAAATAAATCCTAAGGAAGTTGCCCCCCCCCCTCGTCCTCAGGTCTTACACTGCTGCTTGTATAACAGGATGGCTCACAAATCATGACACTGGCAATCTGTCTTCTACTTGTTTCATATGTTTCATATGCAACCAGCCATAAGCTCTCTCCCTAATTTGCTCCATTAATCCCTAGTTTGTTTGTTTTTTAGAGTGCAAGCATTATACAAACAAAACCCATCTACAAATACTCTTGTGCCCTGGTAGCAGTGGAAATGGGTGCAGATTGGTGCTCATGCTTTAAAGCAGTGGTTCCCAATCTTGCCTCCCCAGATGTTCTTGGACTACAGCTCCCAGAAATCCTGGCCAGTACAATTAGTGGCAAAGACTTCTAGGAGTGTTAGTCCAAAAATATCTGGGTGCCCAAGTTTGAGAACCACCATTTTAAAGGAACTTCACAGGGAAAAGTCATATCTTCCCCATCTTGTATTGTATGCCCTGAGATTTGCATCCCTACCTACAAATCCAGAAAAGGAAACCTGTTTTCTTATATTTGGGCTTATGCACTGAAACACCCAGGAGACCTTGTGCAAAACCACAACCTGAAAAAGGTCTTAAGGATTGGTATGTACAGAACAAGCTAAATCAGTTTGCAGACTTCCACTGGAATTATATTAGTTCAGATTTCAGGTAAATAAATTGCATTTGGGAGTGCTTCCTTACCTTAAATAGATAAAAACATATAGCTAGGCAGAAAGTATGCCATTGGACCAGATAACCTACAGATGTCCAACAGGCTAGTGTCTTACATATAAGGTATTATGTTAGAGCAATCTAGTATTATATAGCCTCAGTGTAATTTTGCACAATTTGCAGTTTGTGTCATAGGTGTTAGGTACAATGTACATATTTAAAGTATATGGCTGCTTTGAACAGAATAGCACTTGGCTTTAAATACAGTAGTTATTTGGATGTCTGAGCACTATGAACAAAATATGATCTAGAGAAAATATTATCAACAGCGCTGTGTTTTCTCCTTCTGGTCCATCTTGAATGAATTAACCAAACTGAAACCTACAATAAACACAGCATGATATAGTAATCAGAGTGCTAGATTCGGTTTTAGGAAACATGGCTTCAAATTCTATGAAGCTCAGCAGGTGACCTTGAGCTAGTTGTTATCTCTCAGTGTGATCTACCTGACAGAGAAGGAAAGCAAGTGCTACATGAATGCATGCATGCATGCATGCATTGGAAGTCCACTGGTATTAACACTGTTTAAAATAGACTTTCTGTTGCTCTGTTGAAACTTGCGTTGATTGCCAAATCAATGCCTTAGAAACAGCAGTTAGGAAAAATAGATAAAATACTGGCCAGAATCCTATTGGCAGTTTACAAATGCACAAGTGAAATCGTGTAAGCCAAATTGCTGCTAATTAATGAGGTGCTGCTTGTGTTGATTATTTAGTCAATTAATGTGATGCCAAACATATTTTAGCTTATATGCCTATAACTTGGCACATGCTGAGGAATTTAATGAGCTGCTCATTAATTAGCAGCAATTTGGTAGCATTATTTATGTAATTTCATTTAGACGTGTGTAAATTGTCAGTAGAATTCTGGCCACTGTTTCCTTTTGTATCTGGAAAATGTTTTGATATTGAAACTCTTGGCAAAGGGTGAGAGCAATTTAATTTCACTTCATTTGGATAAAGCAGAAGAGACTAACTCAGTGGCTTTCAGTATTTCAGCTTTTTCCCTATTGTTGCACCTCCTTAAAGGCATGCACCCCTACATATCCTTCATGAGGCCCTGGCACTTTTCTGAGAGAATTTGGGTTTGTGTGTGCATTTCTAGAGAACACAAATGATTAGTTTAGGGCTCTTGTCAGACTTTGAAACCTTGGTGTTATCCTGTCCTGGAGCCTACTTGGCATATTCCTGTAGCTCTGCATTGTTCAGGTGTCGATAGGTAGGCTGTTCTTCAAGGATGCTTGTCAACCATTTCTGATCTTACTGGCAACCCCTGGTAAACCTGCACAGTGTCTTGATTTTCCTAGAACACAGCTTGAAAATCACAGGACCATTTCAATGTCTGTGATCATAGTTCAGATAAAAAGCTCAAAACTGGGAAGAAAACTGCAGCTTCTCTAATGGTGTAACAACAGATAAATAAATGGCTGTTTCCAGCAACAAAATTTGGCACCAGACTCTCGAGAGGGAACATTTCCAGTTGCTAACAGTGATGAGATTGCAGCTGTTGTGAGGGTGGAAGAGGGGAGGGTGGAAGAAAGGGAGCCAGAAGAAGAAAGTCCACTTTGTTGAGAGTTTATAGATGCCAGACAACCACATGAAAGCAAATCTATTTGAGCCTAAAGGCATATATAGCCCAAGCATTCTGCTCAGTCACTAGATACGTCAATCTTTCAGTCTGAGTGCTTTTAAAATGCCTGGCACTCTTGGTTTCAGTTTGACTTTAGACATCACAACTGAACATTTTAAGAAAGAACAGGAAAGGCAGGCTAAAAATAAACAAACTGGCAGAGCCTCTTTGTCTACCGGATAGCTGTCCTTTCAGCACTTTGCAATTAGTGATGTATTCACTTTCCAGTTATGGGCAAAGGGGCTTCAAACCTATGAAACAGTCTTCCCTAACCTGGCACCATGTAGATGTTTTTCCTATAATCCTCAACATTCCCAGACATCACAACCAATGATCATGCTGCCTGGGGATAGTGGGTGTTGTAATCCAGCACAAAATCTAAAGTAACCAACTAATCTAAAGACAATGTATCAGAGGAATGGTTGGATTTAATAAATTTCTGCTAGATTATAGACAGTGTTTTCTGTGTGATTTCAAATGAGGGAGATGTTTGGATGATACAGGAAGTATGCATCACAACATCCCTTGCCCTTGGACTCAGACTCAGGCTGTGTTACACAATCATAATTTTATTAATTTTATTTCGCTTACGTTTTAATTAATGCCAGGCATATTTACCATTTGGTTGTTTTTATAATTCTCTTAAGCTCTATTAAATTCCAGTTTGTAGAGATGGGCATGAACCACCAGTTTGGTGGATCATGCCAGTTCATTTATCAGTGCTTCAGAGCCCTACCTTCTCTGGCAGGTGCCCATTCAGAGGCAGCATCTGGACGAGGTGGGGCAGGGAAACCAGGCCATTCTCTCTGGAGAGGCAAGGTTCTGAAGTGCCATACATCTGTTTGGCCAATAGACAAATCGATACGAACCACTGAACCAGCAGTTCCTGCCCGTCTCTATTTTTTAGTGTATTCTTTTTGTTCCAGTATTCAACTTGATCAAGTAGAAGATGACTTTTTTCAGTCACTGGTTACAGTGTTATCTCCTTATCTTAATTTTTTTTCATGTTCTATTGTTGTGTTGTCTTGAGGTAATAGTTTCACTTGAAAAAATTCCTTCATTCAGAATTGGCATAATGTTTACAAAAAATAAGCAACTCCACAATCGATATGGACACATATTGGTGGCACTCTGGGTGTTACAAATAATATCTACTTCTCAGAAAGTTTCTTAGAATCTTAGAATCAATTATTCTGTAATTGTGTTGAAAGAGACTTATAAGACCATCAACTCCAACCCTCTGCTCAATGCAGGAATCCAAATCAAAGGAGATATTTTGTCCAATTTTCTCTTGAATGCCTCTAGCATTAGAGCACTCACCACCTCCCGAGGTAATTGGTTCCATTGTTGTACTACTCTAAGAAGTTTTGCTTATATTCAGCCTAAATCTGGCTTATAGCCTGAACCCATTATTATGTGTCCAGCACGCTGGGGTGACCTAGAACAGATTTTGCTCCTCCTCTGTATAAAACTACCTTTCATGTTTTTGAAAAGTGCTGTCATCTTTCCCCTCAGTCTTCTTTTCTCAAAGCTAAACATGCCCAGCTTTTTCAGTCTTTCCTCATATGGTTTCCATTCCAGTCTCCTGTTTGTCCTTGTTGCCCTTCTCTGAACTTTCTCCAGTTTGTTGGTGTCTTCCTCCATATCCTTTTGAGAGGAAATACAGGAATGCAGACCTTGAAATACTCTAGAAGTCTAGATTTGGGATTCCTGTGAAGACATTTAATACTGGTAAGAGGTATATGACACCCATAGTACATCTTGGCAAACAATTTCCATCAGTTATTTTGGATTAATAGAAAATATATGATAGACATAGTGCTGCTGGTGGCAATCGTTGGACATTACATCCATTCTATGTCCATCTCAAACCATATATACCATATTATTGTCTCTTGCTGTAACTGTTAGGAAAGCCTTTGGGGAAACTGGGAGAAAGGAGCCAAAGCCAGTCAAAGGCCTTTGAACTGCACAGTAATTTGGGCACAGCCTTCCTGTGCTCCTCTCAGTCTAACATTGTGAGTCATTGAAGAGGGGAGCTGGCATTTGTCTAATACTGTTTTCATTTGTTCACAACCGTCTTCTGCACCCTAAAACAAACATAGGCCCAATTACTGCACGTAACCAATGGATATTTAGAATGTGAAACTGATATTTCATCCAACTTTTCATTCTGTTTCTGGATGACTGATGAAGTGGACATGTCCACAAAAGCTTACATCAAAATATAAGTTAGATTTTAAGGTGCTACTGTTTTTGTCTTTTTAAAAATGGTTTTGCTTTGTTTCTTTGGATTTTGCATGGTATGCTTGCACAGGCTAACATGGCTACCTCTCCTAAAACCAATGTACCCTCTAATGTTCAGCCCTGCTGGGTGGGGCTCCACCTCTCTCTTTCACAACTTCGCCACTCTCTCTCTCTCTCTGTCTCTCTCTCTCTCTCTCTCTCTCTGTGTGTGTGTGTGTGTGTGTGTGTGTGTGTGTGCAACTCCGTCCCTCCCCCATGCAAGCGGTTTTGTCACAACCAGAACCAAAGGGACTGAAAATGATCACTGCATGGAGGAGGAAAGCTGTGCAGACGGAGGCGAAGTTGCACACAGTTTATAGGAAGCCTTGTCTAAAACTACTGCCATCTTCAGGTTAAGCTTGTCCACTTGTTTTTTTTAACCACTCCTTCTTGCACCCACAAATAATGATGAAGTTGCCAGAATTGGGGTGGGTGGGAATTATATACATTCTTGGTTTTTGTTATTATTTTCTTTAAGGTGAACATAGATAATGCGAACTGTTCTTTATTATTTATCTGCTTCCCCTTTATCATTCTTTTTTGCCATCCTTTCACCATCCTTTCTACCATCTTTATAGCCATCTGTTTTAATTTATCCTACTAGTTATTGTATCTGTTGAATGTTTTATTATTTTATTCTTCTTGTGTTTTAATATTGTGTTGTTTGTCTTGTTGCTGTTAGCCGCCCAGAAGTGGCCTGGCTGCCAGATGGTGCGGGGTATAAATAAATAAATAAATAAATAAATAAATAAATAAATAAATAAATAAATAAATAAATAAATAAATAAATATTATCTTTGCTTCTCTCTTTTGAATCCTTCCAGGTTGTTGGCATCTTTCTTTAAAATGATCAGAAAAGTAACCTCTAGCCAGTTGTTTAAGTGTTCTTCCACTTAAAGTTTCCCTGTTTGATTTGAAAAATACCTGCATTTTGTTCCATCAGTGAAACTTACAGAGGGGACAACTCAGCAAATCCCCACTGATTCAATGGGCCTGTCTTTGTGCAACGTATTATGCCAAGCAATGAGATTTCAGCCATTGTAGCAGAAATCTCCAAAGCTGATTGTATCATGATACCATCCTTTTTTTAAAATACATGCACACAAAGCTAACCCTGAATAGGAAATATAAGAATATTCTGTTTTAAGCTAAGAGGGGAAAGAAGTCCCTCTGAAAACAAGAAGCTAGGAGGTAGGAATTAGTTCCTCATGAAAAATTAGTCATTGCTTCCATTTTCCAATAACTAGATTACGTCAAGTTTAGTGAAGAAACACAGATCTAACCTGAAACTACAGAGACCTTCCATTCAGCTGTCCTCATTGCCCAAAATGCAGAAAATCTATTATTCGTGACCTCTGATGCATTGGCTTTTTTTGCGATGCAGAGGAATTATCATCTCTGCTGCAAAACTCCGGGCAAAAGCAACTAGTGTGCTAAAACAAATGCCTTCAGCTTGAAGAAGAAATGTCAGTGGTGTTTTTAAATGAACTGCACAGATTCTGTCTAAAGTGATGCCTACACACAGAAATGCCAACTCCACATAAACATTAATAGAATTTGAATGTTGCCCTTCATATGACAGATACTTAACTTGTGGATATCTACTCCTCTAATTGGGATTAGACAAATACATGGACAGATTTAACAATAATTATTATCTGTACAGTAGTTGAGAGATATCTTTGCATTTCTAAAGTCATTTAGAAAACTGCTCTCTTCCTTCCATTCATTACCGGTCTCACACAATGGTGACATCACAAAGCCTCTTCGTTGGTCCTAGATTTTGACCTTGAATTTCACCGGATCAGATACTGTTGACCTGGCAAACCTACTTCTATTTCTCCACCTCCCCGCCCACAAAATAATAACGAGACAGTAAAAGGAGCTCAGGTTATCATGATTTTTGTGGTGCCTGCACCATGTTGGTGCACCAAAACACTAGGAAGGAGGGCATAGAGTGGTAGAATGAGTCAGCAGGGACATCTACTTGGTCCATTTGGACTAAGGCAGGGAATAAAGTACCAGTATTGAAACTTACAAGCCTTCTTGTTGTACTAGCCTTTGTAGCAATGACACATAGAGTCGGGGGAAAAATTGTTCATGGGCTTATACTGAGCCTTCCACAGGTTTCAGCAGTAATGTAGAGACTGAACAATAACAACAAGCCTCTTTAAATGTCATGGGTGCTGTAGGTGAGACACAAGTCCATGGGAATGACAACATACTTGCTGATTTTTTTCTCCTACTTTCAAGCAATCATGTTATCTGGTTAGCATGGATTCCATGCCCGTTCACCTGGACCACTACATATATTTTTCTAATTAGCTGTTCCAGAAGCAGTTCTTGATCTCCTCACAACCCTTACCAGCTCTGCCTCAGAAAAGTCACAAAGATTCACCACAGACCTCAGAGAAGCTCATCCTTACTTTCAGCTTGGGCCTTGAATCTCAATAAATGTGTTGCTGCGGATCTGATTATCCTACCCTTTCTTGTAGGCTCCAGTACATTTGAGGAAATGTGTAGCTCTTCCTGAATAAAATATACCAGAAGCTGCCTCATACATTTTTCCATCATGACTCTGGCAGATGGCTTTGCTGTGCTCAGGAAAAATAAAATAAAAGTAAAAAGACCTTTAAAAAAACTCCTTAACTTGAATCCAGTTATTTATTTATTTTTATTATTAGTACTAAAAGCTTTACTTGTACTCCTTAATAGACGGCTGTGTTTGCTGAAGCTTTCTGCACTCCACAAAATGGTCAGGTGTCAGAGATATATGGCCACCTGGTGTTTGTTTAGTAAATGATGTTCCCGTTATTGTACTATAAGGAAGGCCTGAGTAGGCTGTAAATACACTCTGTTTCCATGTTTTATGCCATGGCTCCAAAGGCATATTTCAGATGGTAGTTGTTTACTTTCTAATCAGTTTCCATTTCATTAAGATGCCCTCCAACTAAAATCATTCCATATCACAGAGCTTGCTGAAAGGTAAGCATGATTACCTCATTCAGGTCTGAGAAGAGAATGATGAAATGGTGATAAAACACAGATAAATACAAACAGAGATTGGAGTTCGTGCTTCATCCAAGTACTAAGAGTAACTGGTTTTACTGTTGGAGAACCATGAATGCCACCATGCTGCTAATCAGAAAACTGCAAAATAGAAGATTCCAAATTTCGACTTCTTTTCTTATTCATCCCCAGCCATTTAGGTGTTTGGTTAACAAAATATGAAACAAAGCAGCAGAAGAGAAGTATTAAAAATTGAGTACCAGACTGAAATTCCCTTTTCTCTTTCCCCTGTAAGTGGCACCTCTAGTTACTAGTTATCTAGTAACTAGTCTAAAAACAGTTAACTAATAGCTGCTGGGTTTAGAACTGAATTGATCCAGTCATTCTTCTTTCTGTGTACTGTACCTTGGAAAATGTGTCCAAGGAACTAGTTTGCTGTTTTTTATCATTGTATTATCACAATGCATGGTCAGAACTGAAAAGAGCCTTTAAAATACAATCTTATGCATGTGTAATGAGAAATAACCCAATGAGTTCTGTGGGACATAATCCTCCCCCCCCCCTGTATTTTGTAGCACACTAGTAACAGAACAGAATGCTAATCCCATGAAGAGAGTTTTTGAGAAGACATTCATTAAAAAAGGACACCAGCAAGTAGGCTGGTGGCAAAATTGATCCAGATTTAGATGTGTGTGACTGTGATGACAGTAGTAAAAATCAAAAAAGCAAAGCGTGCTGCTCATATACTGCCCCATAGGGCTTCAAGCACTCTCTGGGCAGTTTACAAGTTAATTATGCAGGCTACACATTGCCCCCCCCCCCAGCGAGCTAGGTACTCATTTTATCGACCTCGGAAGGATAGAAGGCTGAGTCAACCTTGAGACGGCTACCTGGGATTGAACCCCCAGGTCATGAGGACAGTTTTGGCTGCAGTACATCAGTTTAATTATTGCACCACAAGACTCTTCTAGTAGACCTTCCTGCGCTGCCATTCTCATGGTAGCTTCTTTATCTCCTAAATACTGTACTAAAAGAGATGATCAGGACCTTGTTGGATGGGATAAACTGTGTTGTGTGCAGAAGCAGATACACCTTCTGTGAGCAAAATTTGTTGCTGAGGTCCTTTGAGCCCCTCCTTCCATTGGTGTCCCTACACAGTACCTATCCTCATTCACCAAGGAAACAAGTTTTTTTCTGTAGCATTGTCAAGAGGCTACAGTATTTGGGAGGAGTTACTCTAAGGAGGAGTGAGCTCCCGTCGCTTGTCCCAGCTCCTGCCAACCTAGCGGTTCGAAAGCATGCAAATGCAAGTAGATAAATAGGGACCACTTCAGTGGGAAGGTAACAGCGTTCCGTGTCTAAGTCGCACTGGCCATGTGACCACGGAAGATGGTCTTCGGACAAATGCTGGCTCTATGGCTTGGAAACGGGGATGAGTACTGCCCCCTAGAGTCGAACACGATTGGACAAAAATTGTCAAGGGGAACCTTTACCTTTACCTTTTTACTCCAGGGAGGAGAGGAAGTATAGTGTAGTTCTCTCTGTGTGTGTCATCCCAGCTCCTGAGCTTGCCAACATATCTGCATGTGCCTAAATTTGGATCCGTCACCCCAAACATGGATTTCTGTATGTTGTCTTTAACTATTAATATGGGTTATTAGCCTCTTATCTATGAAGGATGAAAAGATGGATTATCATTAATTTTTTTTCTTACAAGAAACATTTTTGTTAATGTTCTGATAAAAATGTATTCTAAAAAATGTACTGTAATCTAACTTGAAATCTCTGTACCGTACCACCAGCTTTTATCATTTGTTCGCTTTGCTGTTTGCACTTAAAAAAAGAACGCTGTGTTCAGATCACCCAGATCTTCAGCTTGTGGAGGGAAGATGCTTGCTCACCTCTTTCTGAGTTAGTTTTTATGTTCCTCAACTGACATTCCAAGCAAAAAAAGCTTTGAAGGAGCCAAATAATTGGTATCTTTAGGGACTGAATTGTTCATTTGCCAGAGAATATGAAACTAATCATGCTGAAATATAAATAGAAGATGACATGGCAAAAATTTTCCAAATGTAGGAAGGGAAAAAAAGCATAGATAAAAGGGAGCACAAGGGGGAAGAAAAGGGAAGAGATGGGAGGAGAGGACATCATGAAAATGGCATTTCCGTAGCTCATCCTAAAAAACACAAATCTGTTTTAACAGCATTTGGAGAAGATAGCATGAAAGGAGATCCAATTAATGTTATCTTCATACTGCTGTACAATCCATTACATTCTTTTGGTCACTAAAATGTCTTCAGTATATCATGATGCTCACAAAGGCCTCGGTCCCATTTTTAAAAATGAAGATAAGGAATCACATTCTATCTTAATCAGTGGGTTGATCTGTCTCTGTGAATAATGTGAAATCTCAGCTGGAAAAAAAGTGTTGATAATAATTCTGGAAGGATGTGAAAAGAAGAAAAAGTGCAGTGTAACCTGACACAAAAACCAAAGTGTCAAATGTAGCATAAAGATATGTGTGTTTATGCCAGCAATTGGATCGGCTTTTCAATAGAAATCTGTAGGCATTAAACTGCAGGGATGACTTAATTGAAGTTGTTGTTATTTAAACCAAGTGAATCCTTTGTTTTATGTGTAGCCCCAGTGCATATTTGTATGCCACACATTTAGAATCTAATGATTCTAATTTAGAATCCAATGATTCTAATTACCCAATCTAATGATCTCTTTCCCCCTTATTGCCATAAAAATTTCCAGAAAGGTAACTGTTTGCAATCTGGCAAAACTGATTAAGAATGTTGTGGCACCTTAAAGACTAACAGGTTTTATCTGGCGTAAGATATCATTAAATGTAGCTCACTGCTTCAGAAGCATGGAATATAGCTTGTGTGTGTGTGTGTGTGTGTGTGTGTGTGTGTGTGTGTGTGTGTGTGTGTGTGTGTGTGTGTGTGTGTGTGTGTGTGTGTGTGTGTGTGTGTGTTGCTGTCAAATCAGATGTGCCTTATAGCAACCCCTTCAAGCTAAGTGAAATATTTAAGGAGTGGTATTACCAGCTGCATGGCCAAGTGGGGATTTGGACCCAGTTCTCCAGAGTCCTAGTCCATCACTCTATCCACTACACCAACCTGGGAATTTCAAGGCAAAACAGTCAGCAGACATTTATTCACATGTGAGAGGCAGATGAGAAGTGTGAAGTGATATGCTAAAGGTCCAGTACAGTGCTGGGTCTTAACTGTCATAGTTAAAGTGAGTTTAACAGTCCTTGAAGATGACAAATACATTTTAAAGGAGGCCATTAAGAGTTGTTCTGGGAGACAATTACATTCAAACATAGCTAAGCGTATTTGGATATACAGTACTTGTGAACTGCAGTCTACAGTTTCCTATGCTAAATAAAATTTTGTTAATCTTTAGGGACACTGATTGTTTGCAGATTTTGTTACCCCAATATTTTCACCAAGTATAATATTTTATTTTCTTCAAGTGAAGACATATACCTTGCACACCAGTCTTTTTGGAAAGAAAAAACTGGACTAGATGTAGCTTGGTACCATAGATCACGGCAATTCCTTTATTGCCAGAGAAGGTACTTATCTCCTTATTGGAAACCTACAGGCAAAAATGACAAAATTGAGGCTGTCCTACTTTGGGCACATCATGAGAAAGCAAGATTTGCTGGAAAAGACATGTGTAGGCATCCTTCAGTCTCGAGAGACTATGGTAACATGCTCTGTATGGAGGACTTGGAACAGTGTCTAGTGTGGCTGAGAAGGCCAATTCGAGAGTGACAATGCCTTCCACACTGAAGACAAATACAATCTGTCCCCTGTTCAGCTCCCTGATTTGGCTGCTGTGGGGACTGCCTCTTCGCCTTGTTGTCTGGAAAAGGCGATACTAGAAAAAGTTGAAGGCAGCATAAAGAGAGGAAGACCAAATAAGGGATCAAAGAACCACAGGCTTGGATTTGCAAGAGCTGAGAAGGGTTGTTGAAGACAGGAAATTTCAGAGATCACTCAGTCATAGGGTGACCAGACATTTGAGGTGATTTTATGGCATGTAACAACAACAGCAGCATGGGGACCTACTTCACCATTTAATGATTAAAGGGATTGAAGTAAGGTTGACATTGCTTTAGAAGACTTTGTGTGAAGTAAACTACATGAGATCAAAATATTCCAATCTCTGAAAGATAAGTTCTGCTTTTTTAATCTTTCTGCCCTTTTTGTACCTGATCCAATTTTTATACAGTTCAAAGTTCCTCTTTTTAAAATAAGGGGTCAAAAGCTTTGTATTTCTAATAAAGCCATCATAGCAGAAAGGTATGATAATAATCCCTATAGTTACATCTGCCAGTGGCACTGAGACGTATTAATCTTTTCTTTCACTAGCCCTCTGTACTTGACTCTCAGGGATTCGCAACATTTGGTTTCTATGAAATTTCGCTGTGAGATGGTTAAATAACATCTTTTCTATACTCTTCTCTCTTTAAGTTGTGCTAGGGTATCTTGCAGTGACAACTAAACGTAACTGCTGCCTGAGTTCAGTAGAACATTGTTATTATAGCATTTGTCCCTTTCTTGAGAAATTACCTTATTTCTATGCTCTTAGACCATTAGGATGGTCCACAGGGAGCCAACTGCAAACCCCAAGTGGTTGATCTTGCATTCTTTAACCCAGAGGCAGATAGCGGCTGACTTAGTGAAAGTCTTTGATTCTGCATATTAGTTAAAGAGGGGATTGAACAAAAAAAAGGTTGGGGGGGGGAAGACTCTTTTGAACACTAGTCTACCCTCTGAGCAGACAGCTGTCATCTGTGTTATGTTGGGAGTGTATCTGATGCCCTTGGATACTTTCAGTAAGTGCTTTCCTTCTATGCCTTAGGCTTGACCCTCCTGTGGCTGAAGGTTATAGAAGCCGTATTCTTCTATTTCTATCAGTATATTATTTCCTTGCCTCCCCCCCCCCATGCATCTTGTTCTCTTTTGGTTCTCCAGTGCTGCTTTACCGTAAGCATTATATCCAAATAATGGATCTTGTTTAGCAAGAGTATTCTTTCCTCTTTCTCTCACCTCTTCCCATTTTTGTTTGCTCACAAACAAACAGGGAGGGGGAGATGGAGAGGAAATAATATCATTGCAAAGAAAGAAAAGAACAGATTGTATGCAAATAGTATAAAGCTACTTACAGGTTTATATTGCCACCTGATGTGTCATTCACATCATATAGGAGTCTGGGAACAATGTAGTTATAGAGCCTTGGTAGGCATTGCCAAGGAAGATTTCATAGGCAACACAAATTTCTCACCATTCCATGTGACCTTTTAAATAATATTTATTTATTTACCATTATCATCATTATTATCACCATTTCACACAAATGATGCCCAGACTGGTTAACGTATTTATCATAACCTGCCTTGTTTTATTTGTTTTAAACAACTTATCTCCTGATAGCAGGGAACAACACCATTTAACTAAACGAAAGATGTTGGTATGGCCATGTCATTTCCCAACATTCACAGTGACTGTGTGGTTATTGTTACACTGAATGGAATAGGAGAAAGGAAATTGGCAACCAAGCAAAAGTACTATATGTCTAACTTTTTATAACTTATAAACCATGTGAGATGGTTTCCTGGTTTCCCAGGAACCACAAATGATCTTTCCTATTCCTTTCCGAGCCTCCCAGGTTAGGGCCACCTCTGCTTATATCAACCAAACATTTAATAAATATAAGAGTGTTGTTAAAAAAGGGCCCAAAGAAAGGCTACTCAGAATAAGAACAGTGCCTAAAATGAAGTAGATTTTTTTTCTTTATAAAAATCATCCTCCCCTTTGTCCTAGTCATACTGTGCATAAAGGAAGGAAGAGATTGTCAGAAAAACTTTTAATATCAATATGTGAAAACATGGGACAGTAAACACTGTATTTGCCTGGTTCTTTAATCCCAAAACAACTTCTTGTGCAATACTTTGCTAACATTTTGCGTTCCTGTTTATACTGATACTGATTACTGTACTGTGAAAGTACGCTGGATTTTTCTGGTCTTTTTAACAAAGCAAAGGTTCCAGCCGCCTGACGGTCGGTTTTACCGACCTGGATGGGGCGCCGCTGGCATTTGCCCACCAGCCTGGAGGGCGCAAGACAGCTCAGTAAACGTCATAATTAATGGGCGGGGAAGTGCGAACATTTAAGTGCGCACTTCCCGCGCTTCGCCCTCTTTCCTTTTCGGGCACCCACCCACCCTCCCTATTTCTAGTGTGATTTGGGTCGCCATTTTGGGGCCGGATAGGAATTTTTGACCTTCATCCTGATTGGCTCTTGGATGGGGGGATTTTTCGCCTATCCCACACTGGATAAGGGTTGTTGGCAATTTGGTGGCATATTTCGGTCACACTGGTGGGTAGTGCGGAAAACCAGGTATTTTCGGTGTGTCCCATTTGTAATTTCAGGTAAGCCAACAGCGCATCCGACCTCCCGGCTCTGCCGATCGTGCGATTACAGGGCCGGTGCGGGAAGGATGCGCTGGGCCACTTCCGGACCAACAGTCATCAAGAAAAGATGTCTTGAGGTCTGGGGGTGTTTAATTAGCGGCCAGCCGGGTTCCTGCTGTCTGGTAGACCGCTGGAACCTGGGGTCGGGGACTCGCCCAATTTATGATCAAGGGGTATTGGTTACCCCTACCTGTCACCTTTTTCCGCACTACAGCAGGCCTCTTATATTTTGCCTATTGAGGACAAAGACAGCTTCTATTCAATAAAGTGTGGCCTGCATTTGATCCAATAATTTTGTCTCACATCTTTATTCCAGGATTGGGTGGGCAAAACCATTGCTGTCTTTTAAAAACCTATACTCTGTTTCCTTTCTCTCTATCTCTCTCTCTCTTGTAAAGGGGTCCTTTTGATTGAGCCTGTTTAATATATTCATCATCTCTCTTGTGTATTCTGTAATTATAAGCTTTTTTTGGTTTGTGTTTTGTTTCTCTGGGTATATGGTGTGGTTTTTAACAGTAATTTTTTCCATTCATTTCTCATTAGCAAGTCCCTGTGCTTTTACATACTGCCATTCTGTTGTGTTAAACAAACAGATGTATCTTAATTTTAGTTTCTTACTCAGCACTTCAATCTAACATAAAGTTTTTTTAAAAAAATTGCAAATAAGCTACATAAATAAATGTATGTCTTGGACTTACCTCTGTTTATGAACAGTGTACACCTAAGGCAGAAAAATTAATACAGTTAATTCTGATACCAGTATGTAAGTGGAGAAACAACTTAAAATGGACTACAGTGGCGCCTCGCAAGACGAATGTAATTCATTCTGCGAGAAGCGCTGTCTTGCGAAAAATTCGTCTTGCGAGGCATCAGTCTCGGGGGGGAGTCTTGCGAAGCATGGCCATAGAAGAAACCGTCTTGTGAGGCACCATAGCGATTGCAAAAACCAATCGTCTTGTGGGTTTTTAGTCCTGCGAGGCATTCGTCTTGCGAGGCACCACTGTACCTGGCACTCACACGTTGGACAAAAAGAAAAAGAAAAACCAAACAACAATGAAAAAATGATTATGTTAGATTCTAACATTTCCAATTTTATTTTTTTTCTACCTTGTGGGAAAAAAATTCAATTTCCCCTGAATGGTATCAAGCTATTGACAACCAGAGTATGTTACATCTGCTTCACTGCATCATGGTTCATTGTGGAAACCTTGCATAATAGTTCATTATAAAAATCATACATAATTGTTCAGAGGACAAAGCTACAGAATGCCTAGATTGTAAATCTAGTTTTATGTAGATTCTCCAACAGAGTGTATTTCTCGAGAACTATATTTATTTATTTATTTATTCAATTTATACCCCACCCATCTAGACTAAAGTCTACTGTGGGGAGCTAACAATAAAACATAAAAAATAAAAACAATATAATAAAATAGAGGCAACATTAATAATAAAATTCAAGATGGCAGAATTAATTAACATCAATAATGTTACTCCCTTCCAAGTGAAAGGGTAAAAATAATGTAGTTTGTTGATTAGGAGAAACTCAAAGTTTTAAAGAAACAATAGTTTTCAAACTGATAAGAGCTAACATAGGCAGTAATCTGCCTTAGAAACATAGTCCAGTATCCTACTAAGGGGTTGCAGAACCAAAGGACAATTGTAGAAGTATTTTCCATGTTATGGCAGACTCCAATCATCATGTGACTTGTCCCGTGAGCAATCTTGCATCTAACAGGGAACCTTCTAGAAGAAGGATATATCTTATTTGAGCGCATTCCTCTGCAATCCATCAATAGAATTCTGGTCATATTTACTGAAAAAAGGAGCAGTCACGAAGGATGCAGTGACTGAATTGGCATTTGGTCTCTGTCACTTCAATTAAGGAAAGAGGGAAATAAAAGAAGCAATGGGACTCAAAAATCATAACTATCATAAGAAACCACTTAGCTTCTCATGAGGAATTCTTTAAGCACCCATAACATGCATAAATCCATATAAAATATAAAACTTTGCTTCCTTCCTCTATGAATTTTTCATTGTACAATACAGAAATGAGCACAGTTTTTGTCGAATTACCTGGTATAAGGAGAGTTATGAAAGCATTCCTAACATCAAGGTCATCCATCCTTATTTCATTTCCTTCAAGGCCTATGATGATTGCAACTTATTTGTAAGCTGCTTAATATTGTAGTCATATTTAAAAGTTTGTTTATCTTTCTGTTCCTTATGAACGGCAGCTCTCAGAAGGTAAAGACTACACACAAATTAAAGAGGTAGGTGTAGGTATGTGTGGTGGATTCACACTTTTCTTTAAAAATGACTATAGTGCTGACAGCCATCAAATATACTCAAGGTTTGCATTTAAGTAGGAATTAAATAGTTTATTAGTAGATTAATTTCTTGGAGGCAGATTTTTCAGAACACCCAGAAAAATACCATCTGTTACTGAATATAATGTTTAGATTTATACTGTTACATCTGTTGAGTAGTTTGTTTTTTTTTAACAGGGCTGGGTGCTCCACCCCATCCTTGCTTATCTCTCATGGGCTGGCTTTCTTTCTGAAAAAAAGTGAAAAAAATAAAACAAAACCTTGCTGCATTTCTTCAGGAATGTGTTTGTTTCCATGATTTTGAAGTAAAAGAGTTATAAATGTCAAACCGCTCTGCTCAGACCAGAATCCTGCAAAAGCTACTGCCATATACACAGAGTATTAGAGACACCTTGTCTCTTAGGATTTTTTTTTTATATTTTTATTTTTTTTGTAGAAACATCCTTGCTTGGAGATTCTTCCACAGCTTGCTTGAAATTTTTTTAGGCAGAATCAGGAAAAAATTGTCGCAGAGGTTCCCATTTATTTTTCCTCATAGCTAATCACTCCAAACAAAAAAAACAAAAAAACAAAAACCAATTCTACAACATCAAACCTTGAATTAGACTAATCAATCCACTTTCTTTTTCCTCCCAGTGGTTTTTGTTATGCAGATACAGATTTAGGACTCCATTCCTAAGACACACAATTTGGAAAGACTGTTAAATCCACCAACTGATGGACAGCTCAGCGAATTGAATGTCTGGTGACAGAACCAGATATTAGTAAAAAAGCAAAGTGTGCTGCTTATATACCGCCCCATAGCGCTTCAAGCACTCTCTGGGCGGTTTATAAGTTAACTATGCAGGCTACACATTGCCCCCCCCCCCAGCAAGCTGGGTACTCATTTTACCGACCTCAGAAGGACAGAAGGTTGAGTCAACCTTGAGCCGGCTACCTGGGATCGAACCCCAGGTCGTGAGCACAGTTTTAGCTGCAATACAGCAGTTTAACCACTGCGCCACGAGGCTCTTAGTGTTCATTTCACCACTGTTCCTCCTGTGTAGCCTTGGGCAAGTGTCATAGTATCAAGGCACTGCCAAAGGAATGGAATGGTAAATCACTTCTGAATACCCACATCTAGAAAACCCTAGAAAGAGTTGCTGTGAGGCAGAATCAGCGTAATGGCATGTAATTATTAAATTCAGCAGACCCCAGGCAAGAAGCGCTATTGTTACTGGCCCTTCAGAGACATATTTTGTCATCACAGGAAGTCTGGCATTGAGAGTCACCATGGTTGACTGTCCAAACAGGCCCACTCAATTGCTGAGGCCTAAGTACAAACCTAAGCTTTCCATCTTGTATGTAATCATCCAGGTCAAGAATCTGTAGCAGAGGACGAGATGGTTGGACAGTGTAATCAAAACGACCAACATGAATTTGACCAAACTCCAGGAGGCAGTGGAAGGCAGGAGGGCCTTGCATGCTCTGGTCCATGGGGTTACGAAGAGTGGGACACAACTTAACAACTAAACAACAACAAAAAGAAATAGAACTTTTTCTTTCTCAGCTGTTTTCGACTCCTGGAACCTGTTATGTCTGAATAGCCAGATAGATCAGAGCTTGCTAAATGTGTTGCTAACTCCATTTCAAGCTAAATCGACTCACACAAGACAATAGGTGTCAGATTCACAGATCTTTTAGGGACTTCAGCACTGAAAAGGTGTTATCTTTTTATGGATATACTGTACAATAAAATTAATTAAATAGATTAATATATATCAGTTTCCATTTAGACATAGGATGACCTCTAAACAAGATGATTGTTTGCTTTCCATTTTTCCAGTTCCCCTTGCATGCTCTAATAGAATGAGGAGTTCCAAGAACCTTCAAAATGCAATTTCCTTCTCCCTTTTCTCTTTGTATTGCCGCAGTAAGGACTGTGTGACCCACGAAGATCCACCACTTGTTCCCAAATGTGACGTAAACAGGCAAGATACAGCAGGAAAGAGCTTAGCATGGTCTGTGGACTAACCAGTATAAATAAGCACATCATGTGCATCAGCTCCTTTTTCCTTTTTGGCTTTCTTCTTCACATAATACATATTTCATTAATGGGACTTGGCTGCCGGATGATGCAGTGATGACCACTGACACAGAAGGCTTTAAAAGATATTTGGACATAGGGTAAAGTTAAGAATGGAAACTAGTGATGAAGGGTATATATTATCACCAGTATGATAATCAGCATCTCTATACCAGTTGCTGGAGAGTATGAGTGGGAAGGAATTATTGTGTTCTTGTCCTGCTGTGGTCTCCCCAAAGTCATCTGATAAGTCACTGATAAGCCAGGATGCTGGACGAGAGAAATCATTGGTCTTTTATTTTCTCCTTTAGCAAGTTTTTCCCTTAGTAAGCTGAATAATTGAACTGGAAATGTGTCTCTGGATTTGGTGGCTGTAGGTTACTGTCTCTGGTGAGTTGCTGTGCTTAACACTGTTGCATTATTTGTTAGGATGAGGAGCTGCTGTGTGTGTGCTGTTCCTAACGGAATACAAATAAGTGTTTTCTGCCTTGTACTGTGAAAAAACAACCAAGGATTTTATGATTTGAGCTTTTATTGGACCGCATATCTTATCCTATTCTATATGATTCATTGAAATTTGTATGTCAGCAAAATGCTCTTAAAATTCAATTTTAAAAGTTACCATTTTTCTTCCACTATAATTTCCTCTAATTAGTTGTAAACCAACTCTCTATCAGAACTGGTGTGCACCTTCTTTTGCTCCCCCATCCCTGCTTAGAGAACAGTTTGGCAGAAAGAGGACAGACTGCTGAAATACTTTCAACCAATTAGATAGTAAAGAAAAAAGATCCATTCCATGGAGGATACATTGGCTAAACTTCATCTCATTAGAACAAAATCCAGATGTGTTGTTGTGTGTGGCTTGAAACCAATGCTATAAAATCTTTCAAATGCACATAATTTGCAACAGGCACAAAAATGCAAAATAAATAAATTAACAAAAATCTGCTTTTTCTTTTTTTAAATTGATAAGAACAATTGTTGTGTTTCTTCCAGATGCAGCCTTGAAACATAAATCAGTTCTGTAGTAGTAGATCACAGTAGCAGCATTTTCTTGGAAAAGCCAATCAGAATTGTCGAGAACCCTGGCTTACCATGACTCAGCTATGTAAGCATGTCACTTAGCCTTAAAAAACAAAACAAACAAACAAACAAACAAAAAACAGAACCAGAGTTTGTAAACCAAAGGTTTGTAAAGGATTTTAGGTTTGAACAATATGCAGATGAACAAACCATACCTGATTTGTTAATGTAATTGCACTAGTCTAGTGGGAGAGGAGGGATGTGGTGGCACTGTGGGTTAAACCGCAGAAGCCTCTGTGCTGCCAGGGTCAAAAGACCAGCAGTCGTAAGATCGAATCCACGTGACGGAGTGAGTTCCCATCACTTGTCCCAGCTCCTGCCAACCTAGCAGTTCGAAAGCATGTAAAAATGCGAGTAGATAAATAGGTACCATCTCGGTGGGAAGGTAACGGCGTTCCGTGCCTAGTCGCGCTGGCCACGTGACCATGGAAACTCTCTTCGGCTCTATGGCTTGGAAACGGGGAAGAGCACTGCACCCTAGAGTCAGACACGACTGGACTAAATGTCAAGGGGAACCTTTACTAAAGTGGGAGAGGAGGATTCAAGGAACAGCAAGTGAGTTAATTATTTCATGCAAACACAGCCAGCAAAGGAGTGATTGAGCTCTTGAGGACGTACAGTACCCATACTCATAGCAAACTAATGTTCTAAGGCAGTGATCCCCAACCTTGGGCCTCCAGATGTTCTTGGACTACAACTCCCAGAAGCCTTCACCACCACCTCTGCTGGCCAGGATTTCTGGGAGTTGAAGTCCAAGAACATCTGGAAGCCTAAGGTTGGGTACCACTGTTCTAAGGGAGTCAGGGCTGAATGCTAACACTACAGACTCCTATTATAGGAGTTGCAACTCAGGAAGTCTTGTCCTGTCTAAATTCGATCCTTTTCTGTTTCAGAATCATTAGATATGTAAAATAAATACTTGACAGGGAAAGACATTTTCCTCACCCATAATCATGGAAAATAGCTTCCTGTGATTAGTCATGCAGTCAGACAGAGTAGAAGAAACAGTTTGATTCTAGACACAGGAGTTCTTTGTCTCAGTTTGTACAAGTTTAGCAATACAGATTATTTTCCTGCCTTGTGGTGAAGAGCTTGTTGGTAATAGAGAGAAGTATTTTATAAGGGAAAGAGAAGAAAAAGCTACATTTAGACAATTCCGGTTGGAAAATTGCAGCCCAAGGGTGTAATAAAAAGACCAATTCTCTGAAGTCCAGGGAGGCTCCAGCCACATGAAACAATGATTTGAAGGAGGAATGTAATCAATTATACCAAAAACTGCAATTTAATGTAAATGGGAGCTAGAGATAATGTTTTGAATAATAAATTTTTATAATAGTTCAATAAAATGATCTATATACCTTTCACAGAAGGGCTTATTTAAATGAAAATTGCTTCTGATCCCCAAAGACAAGGAGACATAGACTTAAAGTACACTTTTGATGCCTGTCTTTATTATTTAAAGAAGATCAAGTTTAATTCCACAGTTTTCCTAGGAGCTCTTGCTGGACACAGCACAACATCTGAATGTGTGGGCATTGATTCTGCTTGATCATCTTTGATATAGAAATCTCACAGGAAGATAGAGACATGCTTGGAATTTTTATGTGCTTGTTCAGTGCTTTCTCAAGATATTTTCGTTGCTAAACAGTGGGCAGGCACTTCAGTACATTGGAGATTTTCCCCTTTTATTGCATTTTTTTAAGAAAAGCTTGTCTTCTCATTTTATGTCATCTTCCAACCTAGTTTGATCTATGTACCTGCAATATATATCAGTTTCTTATTCTGCTGCCATCTGTGGCCTAAATCTAAAGTAATGTTCTAGCTGCACATTTATTCTTGTTGTCCCTAATTACCAGATACACTGTCAGTTGTACAATTAGAGATGTTCTGGATATTCCTAGACAGAACATAGAATTAGACGCTCGTGAGTGCAACATTATATGTGGTAGTGGAATGACACCATTGGATACTGGTACAGTCGTGCCTCACATTACGACGTTAATTCATTCCAGCGAAATCACTGTAGAACAAAAATGTAAGGCGAAAATAAAAAGCCCATTGAAACGCTTTAAAATCCGTTTAATACGTTCCAATGGGCTGGAAACTCACTGTCCAGCGAAGATCCTCCATAGGGTGGCCATTTTCGCTGCCTGTGCAGCGAGGAATCTGTCACAGAAAACAGCACGAGCCATTTTGTTTATCCGGTGGCCATTTTGAAACAGCCAAACAGCTGTTTTAAAATCGTCGTTTTGCAAAGAATTGGTTCCCGAAGCAGGGAACCGATCATCGCAAAGTGAAAAAAACCCATTCAGACCATCGTTTTGCGATTGCAATTGTGATTGCAAAAAGATCATCATAATGCGGTTTCGTCGTAAAGCGAGGCAATCATAAAGCGAGGCACCACTGTATATAAAAGCTCACATCACTGTAACACCAGTTTGCTCTCAGTTACTACTTTTTTATTCATACAGTATTTTACAGAAACACAGATGAATGCCTGGGATTTGAATGTAGTATTTTTATTTTTATTTTTTTAACTTTATGTTACCTGAGTGAATGACACATGAGACACATTTTCTGAGTGCCATTCGGCAGACAGTGGATCGAGGTGCAATGTAGATGCGATCTGCCACACTACATAATGTCAGTGTCAAGAAAGCTGAACGTCTTTATTATACCAGCAGGCTATGTTTTCCTTTTTTCCAGAGATAGGGTTAATTAGCTTTGTTAGGGCAGTGGGAAAGGGATAACTTAAACGGCAACAGCTGTTACATTAGAAAGGCCACAGTGGAAAGTCGTTATACCAATACCCCCTCTAGAGTTAACCTTTCCTGAGCAGACATCAAGGGCTTGTAGTTGAAGGGTTTTTTTGTTTTGTTTTGTTTTCTTCAGTTCTGTTTCTTTTCTTCTTAATAATAATGTTCAGATTACAGCCTACAGACTTTTTTTTTACTTTTAAAGACAAGTAGAAAATAGATCTTTTTTTAACTGATCTGTAACTTTCATCTCCTTTTTTTAAAGGACTCCTTCACATAGAAAAAGGAGAGAGAGAGAGAAAGTTGTGTCTGTATGTATGCTTGTGTACATGCACACTATATGTGTGTCTGAATGCCATTTATCCTCAACATTACTACAAGAGAAACAAGTTTCCTAAGCACAACTAGTAATCTGCCAGGCTTTCAATGTACAAAAACCTGAGAGCCTTTAGGGGAATTAATGCTATGTAGGTAAGTCAGAAGCACTTTCTATTCAGTGAGGAACTATGTAAAACAAATGACCTCTACAACCAAGGACAAATGTTATGTATTGAATGCTGAAGGACTGATACATACAAACCCCTACAATACAAAACAAAAGCATTGGATTGGTATAGTTGAAGAATCTGAAAGAGCTAAAGAACCTGAAATAAATTTCAAATTATAAGTGTTCTGCTGGAAAAGCTTAATGCACTGGAGTAAATAGGTATCACTTATCCCAGCTTCAGGATGAACCTGTGCAACTGCGCATGTAAAATTGAATAAAGTAGGGATGAAGTGTTACCACCTGTATTTGGTATTTTGTGCTTCTATGACTGACTTGCTCTCTTTCTTCTTCCAAACAATATCACTAAATTCTATTGCCTGTTAATTATTCACCCAGTTTTATTTCTTTGATTTGTATTACATCTTTCCATGAAAATAGCACTTGGGATGGGGGATATTCATATTCGTATACAAATACAAATATTGTCGTCTTTTCCCTTGAGCCTTAGCTAGTACTGGGTGATGGTGGGAGAAACAGTCTGTCATCTGATAGGCCACATATATTTCATGAAGGTTTTAGGGGCAAATCCTACAAAATGGATGAGTAAATTCTGCAAATAATGATCGTTGTGAGAACATAGATTTCTAGACTGCCAAAATCCTGATGGTTTGATGCAAACAGTATTGTTTTTCAGTGAAAAAAAAGTAATCAGCTAAAGAAAATAGTCTTTCTGAATCTCCTCCAAATCCAATCTGCCGCAGTTGATTGAAAGTTCTTTACAAAGTGTATAAAGTTTCTCTCTGACATGCTGACTGCTGAATAAAGGTTATATGTTTCTCTCTTTGAACCTGGGAACTGTCAAAATAAGGCCAAATGGAAATGTGACAAATGTTCGCCAGGAAAAAAAAACCCTTCTCATGATTCTGTAGATAGCAGATAGCTTTTGCTTATCCACAATGTCTTTAATGTTCATAATTAAGGGCAGATGTAGTTGAACAATATGTGTGAGTCACTTTTAAGGTTTCTGCTGATTGTGGTCTCAACAAATAACATAGTGTAAAGAACTAAGATATTATTTTGCTTGTATCTCTTTGGCCCCCAACAGCAGATTTTTTAATAAAATTATATATATAGTGATTTTCTCTCTATGTAAGAAACTCAACATACTTGCTTTATCCCTTATCCAGTATACTGTAGGCTGAATTATTGTTGCTTAGAGTAGTAAGTGCACTAAAGTAGACCACTGGCTGGGGATTCGGTGTTTTAATTCATCCATAAGTTCCATTGATTCAGTAGACCTACTCTAGTGTAACTTATCTGGCTAAGCAGCAGGATTTCAGCCACAGTTTCCAAAATCACAGGAGAAAAAATGTCTTCTTTTCCAAGGTATCTTCATAGTGTGCACTGCCAAAGGAAGGAAGAAAAATGTCTTTATTTCATTCACCAGTCACTCACACTCCCAAACATAGATTGCTCAAAATAGAATAGATTTGCAACAAAATTATGTGTGCTAATGTATAAGAATGGATGCAAATACATCATGGTAATTTAAGTGGAAATACAGTACAAGATATTAGATCTGCAAACAATAAACTACAGAATTCTTGCATACAGAAGCATAAGTGCACTTTATAGGCTTTAAATGAGTTTTTCCTCGATTTACAATAGAAATGAAGTCACCAAGTCAGCAGGATGGACCATTTCTTCAAATCAAATAATCAGTATGTTGAGCTTTCCACTTGGTCATGTCAAAGTACAGGGAGAATGGCCCATTCAGCGTGTGTCTGGAGTAGGTTGGGGGGTTGGGAAGCAGCAGGCTCAATTTGAATGTTTGCCCTCTGAATTAATTCTAGTTGACCTACTTGAGCAATGATTGAAGAATTTTTTATTTGGTTTGCCCCGATCTATCCCCTGGTGAGTCTGTGCTTGTTATTTTTTAATGAAACCATTTTCACAGCCTGTTGTTTTAGGTGCTGAAGATGCAGGAGGGTGAGGTTATTTCCTTTTTTTGGTTGAGATATGTATTTATTTCTTCTTTTAGGGTTGCCACTGCCATTTAGCAGCAGTAGAGTTGTATTATTGATTTGTTCTTGTAGGTGGTGTGTGTGTGTGTGTGCATACATATGCATATGACAGTGCCAGTTAGTTGCTTTTAACATTGGAACCTTGCAGCCGATTTCTGCTTTCTGTCAAAATAGCAGGACTCGCTTCCCAAGCAGACAAAAATGATGAAAAGAGGAATCAATGATCAAAGAATCCGTGTTACCTAGAAGTCATAATGGCATGGCTATGTTTTTTGCTGTGTATAAAGCTCACTTAAGAATTTGCTTATTGCAGCACTAGAATTTGGTGGATCATCTGGCTTCATGTATAAGGATGGTAAACTTTGTACAGGACTTTTAAATGCTGATGTGTGAATAGTATTGCCAACAATTACTAAAATGTTGGCCTTGTTCTTTCTGCTATCGATAAAGACATTGCCCTGTGATAGGAGAATTGTAGAAAGTCTAGCTTCGTGTTCTGTCTGTAGTGTCCTGTATTTCAGATACTGCTCTTAACTGTTCTGTGAAGATGGCTTGGGTGGGGCAGATGTCCAAGTCCAAAACTCAATTCCAGTGGCGCTGGGTGTTGCTGAACTACATTAAAATGTTGGAGGTTAGTCACTGTTGCCCTAGTGGATGAGACACCAAGATACAGACGGAATAGTGCTACCCTGTTGATCCCCCTGGACCTCTTAATGCAGACCTGGGCAAAGTGCGGGCCATGGGCCACATCACTCCTGTCCGGCCTGCCCATCACCACTGAGTGAGCTGGAGCTCCAGCTCCGGTCAACCAGCACGGCAGTAAGCAAAAGTCGGAAGATCCGCCGCTGGGATCTCGCGAGTTTTGACTGTTACTCTTGAGCTGCAGGCTGCGGAGCCTGCGGCTCAAGAGGCCGGAAGTAATCCTTGTGCAGGCAACGTGATGATGCATCTATCCAGCCTGCGGGATAGAAGACAGTTGGAGAAGAAGGCCATGGGGGAACAGAGGACAGGTGAGTTCGCTCAGTGTCGGTTCCCCCCCCCCAGTGAACAAATTACAGCGCTCACATAGTTAACTCCCTAAAAAGTAATTCGTTCACCGCAGGGCCTCACCCAATAGGTTTCATTTTATTTTTAAGCAAAGTTGATTCGGCCCCCAAACACAGTTCAAATTTTTCATGTGGCCCCCTATAGTAATTAATTGCCCACTCCTGTCTTAATGGCATTTGGCCATACTGCTCATCTGGGCCACTTTGAGATGACTGGGGTTAGTGGTACTGTTCTGAGCTGATTTTGTTCCTTCTTGTCAGAATTCCAGAAAGTAGTCCTTTTCAATCCCTGCTTCTCCATTTAATTAGTAGCCCATGGGACCAATGTTGGGTTCCTTTTTGTCCCTATTCAGCATCTACACCAGGGTGTGCTGTGTGAGATTGTCTGTGGGTTTGGCTTACAGTATCATGAGTATGTATGCAACTTAATGTTGGAAGAGGTCAAGCCTCTTCTTGAAGATTCGCATTGCAAGTTCAGGGTTCTTCTTGATCATGTTGTCTTGCTGTATGAATAAGTGGACAGTGTCCAACCGGTTCTGTATGCAAGGCTGATCAGCCTTTTACAGCACTGGCTGTTTTAGTAGCTATCATTTTTCCCAATAGACATTGACCTTGTCATCGTTATTTAATCCATGTGGAGCAGCTTTTGAAAATGAACAAAATCTATGACTAGTGCAAAGTGTGGCAGCTTAATTACTCGTGAGGGCTATGTATTTTGATGATATTGTGCCTATTTAATTGTGTTTCATTGGTTGTCACTTTCTTTTCTGTGTTAAATTCAAGGTGCTGGTGTGGAACTTCAAAGCCCTAAGTAGCTTGTGAACAGCCTTCTTCCATATGTGCCTTTCTGCATGCTCCAGCCATCTGGGTCACCATTTCAAATCCCCCCCAGACGCTCTGCAGTCACAACATCTACAGCTTTTCCAGTGGCTGCACCCACATTGTGGAATGCTCTGCCAATCGGATTCTTCAGGCATCCAAACCATATATATTTTTTAGACAGTATGTGAAACCTAATGTTCAGATTAGGCATTTGATTAAGCACTCAACAATAGCTGTTGAGGTGTGTTTTGGCCCTTATGGTTAATTTACTGTTTGTTTGCTTTTAAATATTTTGGATTTTTGTTTGAATGCATAAGACTGTTTTAATATTAAATACTGTTGACCTTGTTTGCAACCTGGATATTCCTTTTAGGTAAACAGGAAGGACACACATTTTTTAAAATCACAAATAACTAAGGAAAGGACAACCAGTTGCTAAATATTTTGATTTAATTACCAGCTCTTAAGTTGTCATCTTTTAAGGAATGTTTACATTTCAAGCATTCCACTACACAACAAACACATTTTAGCATTTTCAGCAAAGGCAAGTATCCTGTTACCTAAATGTGATGTGGAAAGGAAATCATCTAAGCATCCCTCCCAACCACCACTACTACCTCCCACTCCAACAAGCTCCTTGCTGCATAACTCACATCATAACTAGTGTGAGAACGGACACACATACACAGAGAGTGGTGGAGTAGAGGAGACATGTTGGCTAGTTCTTTTCCACTCTACATTTAGGAAACAGGATACTAGTAGAAGACTCTTGTGCCACCTTAGAGACAACAAGGTTTATTAGAGGTATCTGAAGGAGTATGTTCCTTTTGCCAAATAAAATATGCTCCTTTTTAAGATGCGATAAAACTCTTTGTTATTGTTGTGTACTGCAACAGACTAGCCTGGCTGCTACTCCTCCTGGAGACTGTAATACATGTTACACTGAACCCATGGAGGTGTCATGGAAGGAATTATGAAGGCACCTTTGTTCCCTGCTGTTTTAAAAGAGAAATTACCACACTGCTTCCTGGAGAAACTAATTTTATTTGATGGCAAAGGTATCAGAAATAGAGTCAGGTGCAAAGTTGATACAAAATCACATTTCTTTCCCCCCAACTCTTTATATCCTTCTCATCTCTGGGAAAGAAACCTCTCCATGTTCTAGCTCTGTGGTCTATCTATCTATCTATCTATCTATCTATCTATCTATCTATCTATCTATCTATCTATCTATCTATCTATCTATCTATCTATCTATCTATCTATCTATCTATCTATCTATCTATCTATCTATCTATCTGTCTGTCTGTCTGTCTGTCTGTCTGTCTGTCTGTCTGTCTGTCTGTCTGTCTGTCTGTCTGTTTATTTATTTATTTATTTATTTATTTATTTATTTATTTATTTATTTGATTTTTGTCCCGCCTATCTGGACCAACGGTCCACTCTAGGCGGCTACAACATTGGGTAACCCAGGTGTTCTTGGACAGCAGCCCCTAAAAGCTGTCACCACCAGCTGTGCTGGCTAGGGTTTCTGGGAGTTGCAGTTCAAGAACACCTGAGTTACTCAAGGTTGGGAACAACTGTAACTGATTGGTTACATTAGTCTCTTTGACCAAATAAGATGACCTCCCCAGTTCTATAGTAAGTATTTTGTTAGTATACAGTAGATAATTTTGTTATTAGTCCTGTTGACATGACTACGCTGAAAGAGACCAGTGGCGGAAAAATTCTGTTTGAGATCTTGGACTGGTAAATTTCCATATGAGACCTGTGGTGCAACTTTCAGGAAGTTTACATGCAATAGGTCACATATAGGCATTTCCAAAGCCAATGCAAATCATTTTAAAACAATTTGAAACACTGCTCAGCTCTGAGAAACTACAAGCATGATCAAGCCTACCTGAAAAATTTAGGTGTGCCCAGAAATGGGGTCTGGTCAAGACTTTTTTTTCCCCTGACAGTGGTTAGAAGCAGCCCCTTGAGCCTTATCAGTGCTTCTCACTTTCATGTGTTAGCCAGAAAATGTGAACTCTCAGTTTCTCTCCAAACCTTCACTGTCATAAATGAAAAATAGTTCAGACAGCATCACCCAAAAAGAGATATATGATGGTGGGCATCTTTCTATAATCAACATTGCACAACGAATTTTTTTTAAAAAAACATTCTGAATTTTATTGAACCTAGCCAGAAAGGTAGCTGCTTTGTATCCTGCCTGACTCTCTGATGAGATCATAACTGTGTACATGGTTCTCTTCAACCCCCTTTTTTTCTCACTCCAGCTTGGGCTGAGGAAGAGTGACTAACCTGAGATTGCTTAGGGAGTTTCACGGGCATGCGAATATTTGAACCTGAATCTCGCATGCTCCAGTCCAACACTCTAAATTCTGCTTAAAAGTTGTGGAATGGTTTTGCAGTTAAATGTGGGTTTAGGTTAATAGCAATAGTTTGTTTGCTTTAAAAAGACAAAGACACGATTAACTGTAAATGTAGTTGCATGCACAATCTGTAAAGTCAAAAGGAGATTGTGAATGAGTCTTTTACCTGGACAGTAGGCCTTGGACACAGATCCTGGCTTACTTGGACAGTAAGCCAGGATCTGTGGCTTCAGCTTTCTGCGATCTCCATTACTGCAACCCAGCCCACAGTGCACATGCACACTTATCTCCTCCTCTTACCCTCTCCCTGCCTTTCGTTCTCTTTAATGGGTTCACTGCTATCTGTGGTTTCACCGCTTCAATCCTATCCCCCACATATATGGAGGTCCTACTTTATTTGTAATTTAAATAATGAAATTGAAAAATAGCATAAATAAACTGGGAAGACTGTTTCCGCATGATATAATACATTCTTTCTACCATATCGCTATTATCTTACTGAATAAAAGGGCGCAGAGTATATTTAAAGATGAAAGAAATCAATGAAGACATGCTGCAATGTTCTCTGCATCTCTCAAGCAACAGATTACATAATGGGAGGCTATTATCATAACTTCAATCTTGTTTAAATTCACATTTCTGCCTGCAAACCTCCAGGCCTAAAGCAAAGAACTTTTCTAAGTTATCTTAAGAAGCAGATTGTATGAGAATCATTCCTTATAGCCTATAAAATTCTTTTGTAATTTATACAGCAGCTGTCCACAATAAAGCAAAATAATGTCCCTATTTGTATCCTGAAATGGAAATAAACAAGGCTACAAGAGAGGAGAAAAATATATCTGCATGACACATTTCCACAATTAAAAATGTACAAGTTCCAATTACTGGCTTTTCTGTATTTACTTCTCAAATGCAGGGGAAAATCCATTCTGGAAACTACTTAGAGATCACATAATTGCCAATAGGAATCAGATCAGAAGTAAGCCACACAAACCCATTATCTAAAGAGAACTAAAAGCTGAGTGGTAACACATTGGTGGAAGGCAAAATGCTTTCTCAATAGAACAGGTTTTGCTAGGTTACTTCATTCAAGGTACTAATTTTCTGTCGTTTGCCCTATGTTTTAAACCAGCCAATTCAAAATAATTTTGAAACATAATGAGAGACAGGTGATAAACTAACATTTTGGAGTAATTATATGCATACATTTACCAGCCAGGATCATCACAGCAAGAGATTTCACTCTTGAGGATACATGCAGGGGCATTTACCCTGTGTAATGACCTTAGTAAACTTTTAGTTTTTGTTGTGTACTGAAATGTCTTATTGGTGAAACACTAGCTGAGGCACTCTACGATCTCAGCTGAATGATAGTAAATGAATGATATTTTCAGGTGTTTTATATATATATATTAGAAAGCAAGTCTGTGGGGAACATAGCACCAGCAAGTTCAGGATCTATCTATGCCTGTTTATTTCAATGTATATAAGCTTCCATGTATATGAGCTTCCAATGACAAACCTCGACAGCATCTTAAAAAGCAGAGACATCACCTTGCCAACAAAAGTCCGAATAGTCAAAGCTATGGTTTTTCCTGTCGTGATGTATGGAAGTGAGAGCTGGACCATAAAGAAAGCAGACCGCTGAAGAATTGATGCCTTTGAATTGTGGTGCTGGAGGAGACTCTTGAGAGTTCCCTGGACTGCAAGGAGAACAAACCTATCAATTCTAAAGGAAATCAACCCCGAGTGCTCATTGGAAGGACAGATCCCGAAGCTGAGGCTCCAGTACTTTGGCCATCTCATGAGAAGAGAAGACTCCTTGGAAAAGACTTTGATGTTGGGAAAGTGTGAAGGCAAGAGGAGAAGGGGACGACCAAGGATGAGATGGTTGGACAGTGTCATCGAAGCAACCAACATGAATTTGACACAACTCCGGGAGGCGGTGGAAGATAGGAGGGCCTGGCGTGCTCTGGTCCATGGGGTCACGAAGAGTCGGACACGACTAAACGACTGAACAAACAAACAAACAAGATATTGCAGATGAAAGTAAGAAGCCCTATTTTCTCTTGCCAGGGGTAGGCAATGTGGCAGTTTCTAGGGATTTCAGAGTATAATCCCTTTGACAGCTCCCATGTGTTTTACCAATGGACAAACCCATGGAGAAGTAATAATAATGATCAAGTGCCATAAAGTCAATTCTGATTTGGGCAATCCTTTCCAGAGTTTTCCAGGTAGAGAATACCTAGAAGTGCTTTGCCATTCTCTTCTTCAGGGAGCATCCTGGGACTCAACAGCTTGCCTAAGGCCACACAGACTAGTTGTAATCGCAGGAGGCACAATGGGAAATCAAACTCCCAACAACCAGATACCTAAATACAGAGCTATCCAGCCACCTAATGGAGAAGTGTCTCTGTGTGTGTTTTCTGTGCTGTCAAGTCACAGCTGACTTATAGTAGCTCTAATAGGACGTTCAAGGTAAGTGAGAAATTTAAGGTTTTGTCAGTTCCACTTCCCCAATGAGTTTCTATAAGTTTTCCAGAGTCCTAGTTTGGCACTCTGTCCATTAAACCACAGTGGGAATGAGAGGTAGTGCAGGTTAAGTAGACTCGAATTGGAAGTACATGGATTTGTATCCTTGGTATTCAGCTGTGAATCTTACTATGTCGGCTACTGTGTTTCTTCCTAACCTGCTTTGCAAAGATGGTATACGAAAGAAAAACAAAACAAAGCCCTTATGAATGGGTCTCAAGTCTCTGTAGGAAGAGCAAGATGAAAAATGTTAAACTCTCCAAGACAATTCCCGTATTTATTTTTAAGGGTTGTGAGCTCCCTTTTTTAAAGCATGTTTTTCTGTGTCAAGTCTGCTTTTTTATAAAAAGAGGGGAAAAATTCCTGTAAGTAAAACAAGCAAGCAATACAAAGGTGTTAGGCTATTTGGAGACACCAGCACAGTCAGATTAATCTCCCCCCCCCCCCACATGGGAGCTTTTTCACAAAAATATCTGGTGGTACAAAAATGAGATCAGTGTGATGGTTTGGTGAGGATGGGAAGGCCCATGATTTTGAGTTACTATTATTCTTGTATACCAATTACTGCTTTGGTATGTGTACCTTATTCATCCCTGTCTTTTGGGGCCATCATCTTTAACAGTCTGTTCTCCCCAAAGTGCTCACTCAAGCGTGGTCCTGTTGAAGTGTTCAGATGTAATGGCATTTCTAATGGAAAATGATATGCTGTTTGCAAAGCCTCAGGAATTTGCTTGTGGTGATTTTTGTGGCTTTTTTTCCCCGAGGTTCATAATGGAGTGTTAAGAAAAGCTAAGGCTGTTCTGCTGCACAGGCTATAAAACAGAGCTATTAGAGCATGGAAAAGTCTGCTGGATGAGCACCATGCCCGTCTTGTATTTCTTTACACTCAATGAGTTGGTGGTGTTGGTGGGGACTTTCCATGAACCCAAAGTGGATGGCATTAGATTTCTTTGCCACCTGTTAATTTTAAAAATGAGTTCATCATTGCTTTGATACATCTGGAATTTGTCCAGCTGAAAATGTACTGTGTCCCCTTTTCCAACTGCAAAATATTACTTGATCTCTGGTTTTCATTTCTGTAGATGTAATGATGGATAAAATGCCTCCTATACAAGTAGATTTATTAACCTATAACATCCTGAATCTAGTGTGCTGAAATTAAAGAGAACCAGAGTAAAGAAGGTGTGTTGCAGGTGTGTTGCTAGCATGAAGTCGTATGATGAATTGTCGGCAGAGCCAGAAGTCAGAAATATGGTTCTCCAGTGTGCATCCTGGGAGAAGGGCCAGCCTATGTAGCTTGGCCAAATTGCATGGTCTTTAAAAGCCTCCAGAAGAAGAGAATCGTAAATAACCTCTAAGTGCTCTATATCACTGGTTCTTAACCTTGGGTTACTCAGGAGTTTTGGACTGCAGCTCCCAGAAGCCTTCACCACCAACTGTGCTGGCTGGGGTTTCTGGGAGTTGCAGTTCAAAAACATCCGGGTAACAAAGGTTAAGAACCACTGCTCTATATCTAGAAAACTAGGTATAGTACTATACCTAAGTACTCTATACCTAGTCACAAGAAGTTAGAATTGACTTGAGAATACATAGTTGTTATAATTATACTGGTGGTATGTGTCAAATTCATGTTATGCAATAAGCAGCTCCCACATTCATTTTTAGAGTCTAAAAATATTAAAGGTGGGCTTAAATATAATCTTTACCTAGAGCAGCAATGGTGAACCTATGGCATGCAAAGCTCTCTCTGTGGGCACACTAGTCACGATGATGCCGCTGCCGCTGCCAACCAGGGGTGGGGTGGGGTGCCACTCCCTGCCACGGCTCAGCTCAACCTCACACTGCCACCTTTTCCCCCACCGGAAAGAAGTCCGTGAGTGGCGCTGGAGGTGATGATCTGGTGGTGGCAGCAGATGCTTCATATAATCTTTTCCCGCCCAGCCGTTCCCCACTTCTGATCGTGTTCTCCGGAGTGAGAACAGTTGCTGTTCACTGGCTTGCTGGTGCTCTCGCGATTTCACTTTTGTGGCAGCAAATTAAAGGCTTATATTTTTCTTTTTCATCATCATTCATCTGTCATCAACAACTTTACTGGGAATTTGGGGAGGAATGTCAAGTAGCTTAGGCTACTTCTTCGGAAGGGCTTAATTTCATTTCAAATTCAAATCAATCAAACCTTTTTTTCTTGGAGGCTTGTGTGTGTGTGTGTGTGTGTGTGTGTGTTGTTGGGGGCGAACTGTCATCATGTGACTGTGGAATCTCTTTTCCTTTATATTCAGTTTTGAAAAGTTCATTTTAGAGAGGCTTGTGTCTCTCAGGGAATGTGGTGGGTGGCTGGATCCATCTTTCCTTTTTCTTCCAAAACTTGTGTGTGTGTGTGTGTGTGTGTGTGTGTGTTGTTGGGGGGGAACTGTCATCATGTGACTGTGGAATCTCTTTTCCTTTATATTCAGTTTTGAAAAGTTCATTTTAGAGAGGCTTGTGTCTCTCAGGGAATTTGGTGGGTGGCTGGATCCATCATTCCTTTTTCTTCCAAAACTTGTGTGTATGTGTGGAGGTGGGAGAATTATTCAGTTTTCAAAAGTTCATTTTAGGGAGACGTGTGTGTGTGTGTGTGCGTGCGTGTGTGCGTGTGTGTGTGTCTGAGACTTAGCTGGTAGGGCTTTTCCTTTTGGACTTTTTTGGCTTCTCTGCCACAGTGGGTCAAGGGGAAATTTTCCTAATTACATTATACTGAGGGGGGTGGCTTTGTTTAGGCAGGCAGCTCACATTTTAATAAAAGAATTCCACCACCATCATTCTAAAAATAAAATTTATACACACTATCTGACCCTCTATTAGTTTCCTTCCTCAGTCTCCATTGCTTTATTTGTTTAGTTGGTTTGTTAGGCAGGCAGTAGAAACTGAAGGGATTCTTTTCAGGGGCAATCCAAAGGGGAAGAAGGCTGTGAAGCTACACAGGCTAGGTAGCAGCACTGTCATCACAACCACCATGTGCACAACCACATTTACGATAACCAGTGCCACTGTCCCTCCTCTTGTGGCCTTGCAGGCAGGCATGGAACCAAAGCTTCCAGAGGTGCCAAAAGACCTGCCACTCCTCTTCCTAGAGGAATCTGAGGAGTTACTGGTTTCCAAAGATCCCCAGTCTGATTTGAAACCAGTAATGGCAGGGCAGGCTTCACAGCCCCCCTTTTCCCCAAAGTCATGTGTTCCCTCCTCCCAAACCAGCAGCACCCCTGGGGCACAGAGTTCTTCCCAGGTCAGCAGTCGGGGCAGGCAGTGGGTCTTTATTTGGGCAAACTCGGTGTTCCCTGAGAGACACAAGCCTCTCTAAAATGAACTTTTCAAAACTGAATATAAAGGAAAAGAGATTCCACAGTCACATGATGACAGTTCCCCCCCAACAACACACACACACACACACACACACACACACACACAAGTCTTCACCAAAGTTTGCAAGCATGATGGGGAAAGACATAGGAAGCTCCGTTGTGATTCCAGATTCTCTGAGTACTTGGGGGGGAGCTTTCCTGGGGGTCTTATTGTGACTACAGTGGGGTCTCTACTTAAGAACTTAATCCGTATTGGAAGGTGGTTCTCAAGTTGAAAAGTTCTTATGTTGAATCTGCATTTCCCATAGGAATGCATTGAAAACCATTTAATCCGTATCTGCTCTTTTCCGTCCATAGAAACTGCAGTGGAACCTCTACTTAAGAACTTAATCGGTTTTGGAATGGTGTTCTTAAGTTGAAACGTTCTTAAGTTGAAGCAAAATTTCCCATAGGAATGGACTGAAAACCAATTAATCCGTTCTGGCTGTTTTTTTGTTATGTAGAGGTGTGTTCGTACATTGAAGCATTAGTTCCCATAGGAACTAATGCAAAGCTGGTTAATACGTACTCTACCACACTAGGGGGAGAATTTTTTTAACCTAAGATGACCTAAGGTTAAAAAAGAGCAGGAAAGGTTTTTTTTCCTGTTCTTATCTTGGATTTCTGTTCTCAAGTAGAAGCAAAATTTAGCAAATGGAGCTGTTCTTAAGTTGGATTGTTCTTAAGTAGGGACGTTCTTAAGTAGAGACCCCACTGTATATAACTTGGGGGTCCATGATCCAGTGTTCACTAACCTTTCAGGAGTTGTAGAAATGTATCTGTGGAAGCTTCCCTACAAATTTGGTGTCTCTAGGTCATCAGGGGCCAGTGTTATAGCCGTTTAAAGTGCAGATGAATCAACGGATCGATTTGTCGATTCATTGATTCATATTCGTATATTCGTATTCATTGATTCGTTAACCTTGATGAGTAACGGATCAAAACAAATTGTCATTTTTTTTAATTCATCCCCATCTTTAGTGCAGAGGTCTTCATCAGATGCTTAACCATGTCATCTTCTGATGCTGACAGTTATTAGACAGGTGATGGATTTTCAAACAAGAATGGCAACTTCATCTGTCCCCATAGGGAATAACTTGACTTTGATTGCCATCATTGAAGTATTTACAACTGTTAATGTAACAGACAGACTATTACATTGATACGTTGTCATGAAAGTTGTGTACTGGAACATGTAAAGGAAAAGGGTATGTCTGCATCGCACAGCTGCAAAAAGAAGAAATGTAAGAACTTTTGCTCTGCTGTTCCCAAAATCATAGCCGTAGCCCTACTCCCAAAATCAGATAGTTTACTTGTTTAAAAAAACCAAAAGCTTTTTTCCACTATCAGGTGCAACAAGAAGGTTATAAGAATGCTTTTTGTCAGTCCCCGTGTTAAAGCTCAGCCCAACTCAATCCTCTTTTTCAGATACACAGGTTAGAAACTAGGAATACAGTTTATCTGTTGCTGACCTAATTATCAGTCCTATAACGTAGGATTGTGTTCATTACTTTTTAAAAGTCCTACTGGTGTTCATGTAAGATTCATATAACTTGCTGCAACTGACTAATTGTCAAGATACCAGGGCACATCTTGTTTAAATTTGTGGTGATATGCCCAACAGAACAATTTAGACACACCCCAGCATATTGGCGATTAGCCATAGCAAATTATGTAAACCTTACATGAATATCAGTACCATTCTAGTGAGTAGCTTCAGATTTTCTTTACAAAAGGTCTTGCTCAGTTGTCTGTAATAGTTAGGTAGGTGACTACCAGATAATCTCAGCAGAGAGCACCCATCTGTGGAATGGTGATCCAAGGGAGACCTATTTAGGTGTGAGACTAAGAACAGTTTTATTTGGCAGGTTTGTACCTTCATTCTTATTTTTAACCTGTTTTCATTATTGCTGTGACTGTTTTAGCTCCCAGTTTTCTAATGTACTACTGGCAGTATTACTACTACAATTAGAACTGCAGAGCTGGAAGAGCCCCTATGGGTCATAGAATATTGTAGCATTTTACACCATTCCTCCTGAATGGTTCGTTTTGATGGGAAAATCAGTGATGTTATAGATTATTATATATATATAAACCACAGCAAGGGCATTTGCCAACTGAAACATGTATAAATTTAAACAAATAAGTACATAATTACATAGGTGGCACATTAACTGTGTGAGATTTGATATGAATTGATATTATCTTCTTACTGAGGATCTCTCTCTCTCTCTCTACCCCCCTCACCTCCCTGTCTCACATACACAAATATCCCAGATCACCTAGCTACTATAGATCTTGAGATTTTCCAAGGTAAAATTACACGAACTGCTTCAGGCAGTGATTATAATATAGTCAAACAGATAAACAGAACAATGCAGCAAGGCTACACCTTTGAATGAGTATGAATAATGTCATACACAATGGCTAAGCAATCACATTCATACTGAAATCAACTTGTGTCTGGCATATATCATATACAGACAGTGAGAACTGTACATGGAATTGCTGAATGGAATGTTCAAGGAAACAGAATAGCAACAACTGTAATGGAATGGGATACAATAAAACAGCAAATAATTTGAGCCATGTATTGAGTTGCACCATGGTAATATGACTGTGTGTGTGTTTACATAAAAATGACTTGATTATATTCTGTTACATTCATGACAGCAGCTTTTGTTGCATTGCTCCATCATTTGCGGACCAAAAACATTATGGTTTTTAATAAAAATATTTAAAATATTTCTATACTACTGTTGCACCATGTCTCACAGTAGTTTACAAAAATCAGACAAGCAATAAGACTAAAGTAACACAAACTGAAAACTGAAACACACCTTTAAGTATTAATTCACTATGGGCTACACAAATACCAATTCTTCCTGTAAGTGTTGATTTATACTTATGAGTGCTCAGGTGTGGAAGGGAATGCAGTGCAGTTGTATTTAATATTCAGATGCATCATAATACATCCTTTTGGACTTGAATTCTTACTCATTGTTGGGAAACACCTTTGCTCAGCATTGTGAAGCAGCCTAATCTTTTCTTCAGCTCATGCTTTGATTCCAGGAAACTCCATGTTCAAAGAGACCCAATGATTGATCTCAGTTACTTATATCTGTGCATAATCTGTTACACAGAGTTGTGGTGAGGATGAGTGAGTTGCAATGAAGGATGTATATTGCAAAGCAGTATGGAAAATTATACTGCCATAACATTTATTTGAAGAGTCGGACATGCCTTAATGACTAAACAACAACAAACATTTATTCTCTTCAAATTTGCTTTCATAAACTGTAGCACAGCAACTGGTCTTTGTCCCTTTTTACTTACAGTGTTTGTGGCATGATTTCTAACAACATTTTAATAAGGATATATTACTTCCCAGAAAATGTGGCAAAGATTTTTAGGAGCCTTTGAGGAAGGGAATATTTTTCAGTTAATATGTTGATCTGTCTGAGCTCATTAATTCTGGCTCAAGGTTTAGCTCTGCGGTTTAATTTGCCGGCAAAGGTTTGCTTCATTGTGGCCAATTATCATATACTGTTTGACTACACAGAACATGAAAAATTTTGTGAGTAGGTGTCCGAAGCATCACAAGAGTGTTCATGTGTCTCCACTAAGTCAGTCTGGTTTTGGTACTTGGAGAAACTCACGGAAAAACATGGCCTGCAAGATGGATGGCACAATGCTGCAGTAAATTGTTTCTTAGCAGGAAATCTGCAGTACTGGTGTAATTTGGACAATGGAGCGTTTGACAGCTAACCCATCAAGAACAGTGTACCCTGGGGAAGAAGCTCACGCTCAGTTTTACATTCAGTCAAGCATTGATGAAGCAGGGGCTAAATAGGGGGATCATTTTCCAATCAGACAACAGAGTGGCTATTTATCCCATGGCCAAAGGGTCGTGGTCAAATAGAGTTACTTGCCAGGCTTTGTACAATTTGGTACCTTCATCCAAAAAAGGTTCATTGTATGGCCAAGGTATTAACAGAACGAACAGTCTCCATCAGATTCTGCAGTACAAAAGACAAAATCGCAGGTATGCAAGGTTCTCCCAAGAGAGCTGTTGTTTGTATTTAACAGGTTGGTGGAAAATGAAAGAGAGAGAGGGGGGAAAAAAATAAACACAGACACATGGAATTGTTGTTAATCATTGTTTCACCCATCCAGTGAAACCAAACTATTTAATTGGTGATCTGGAATCAAACTAAATAACCTCTTGTTCAGCTAACAAAAAGATGATGGGTTAGGAAATCTGAGTTCATATCCCCTCTCCACTATGGATACTCATGTGTGGAACTGGTAAAACCACTTCATTAATAGCTCATTTACCTTGAAAGCCCTATTTGGGTGTCTATAAGCTGATTCTGACTTGATGGCACATAACATAACATTAATGAAACTATTTCTTTAAACTATGGTAAGCACGTTTTAACTTCAAAAGTTGCAAGCTAGCAGCATATATATATATATAAACTAGCATTTATACTGTTATGTCCTCTTAGTATTATATACATGTACTGTATATGGGATTTCCTGTGTGGTGGAGTGGATAGATTGTAGTGGACTCAGACTCTGAAGAACAGAGTTTGAATCCCCACTTAGCTATGAAAACTCACTGGGAAAGTGGAACTGGTAAAAAAATTACAAAACTTAATTACAGTGTGTGGTCATTTATACTATCAGTTGTGCTGTCTTGCTCTATATTACTTTATATTATTATTATTATTATTATTATTATTATTATTATTATTATTATTATTATTATTATTATTATTATTATTATTATTATTATTATTATTATTATTTAAATTGTTGGTTGTTTTATTTTTATTTAATATTATTATGTTCATTGTTTGGAATTGTGTATGTTTTATTTGTTTAATATGTAAACCACCCAGAGTGGCCAAGTAGCCAGATAGGTGGCATAGAAGCTGAATAAAATAAATGAATAAATAAAAATAATTCCTTTAATTATCTCACTTACCTTGAAAGCTCCATTAGAGTCACTATATGTCAATTCAGACTTGACAGGACAGAACACACACATATACACATCTAAATGATTTGTCCATCTATCTCTATGATCTCTAGCATGTTACTGCACGTTACTTAGCTGTTTACTCTCAAAAATTTCTTCCTTGAATACTTGTACAGCAACAGATATGAAGCTCCAGGACTATGTCCAACCTTCAGACATTTATCTTCTTTCTTCTTATCTGTAGCTTTTTCCTTATCTAGTTCTCATGTGTCTAAAAACTAAAAAATTATCTTCTCAACTTCATCTGTGAAAAAAATACAGTCACTTTGTCTGCTGTTTGTTCTCATATCACAACATATCCACCCGCAAAAAGGTTTTGAATACACCCCTCTAGAAATCAGCCTAATGTTGGGTCTCCTATTAAGAATCCATAACACTAAAAAACCGACAAATGTTAGATTAATAAATTAGTTGAGAACTGACATTTATATTCATGTGCAAATAAAAATCTTAATGAGAATTCTTGAAAAAGGATGTGTAGCATACTCAATGAACAAGTTATGAAGTGCATTAATTTATAAATACTGAGGCTGAGATTATCAACTCCATTTAGTACAAAATACATCAGCACAATTACTGTACTAGCAATGTCTGAATCATTTTAACTTTGTGAATCCTGGTGCAGACTGAAATGGTCTAATTTATAATCTGTAGATCAGAAAGTTATTTTCCTTTGGATTTAACACTTTGAATTTTGGATGTTAATGCATATATGAATACTATTTCTTGTAGAAAACTGATAAAAAAACTAGAAGCAGGTTCATTCTACTGTAACTAACATGAGAACAGAAGAATTGAAACAGTATTTTTTTAAAAAATACAGTTGGTTGCCAATCTGTTGCCATACAAATCCAAAGTGCTGGTTTTAATATTCCAGGACCCTGGACAGCTGCAGGGAAAGTGGTAATTTGTTCTGATAACATTCTTGCTGTTCGTTGCCTGTTCAGTATATGTTGTCTGGCACACAATGCACAGTAAGAAATAAGGATATTAGATACATTGAAGCTTCCTGTTCAGAGGCTGGAATTCAGTCTTGTATTTTCAATGTAGAACTCTCAAATTCAGGAGGTTTCTCAAGGAAAGGCTTAGGGTAGAAGTCCAGATCAGGCTCCTCTGACAGACATGTTACTAGGCCTAAATCTCTAAGTTGCCCAGATTCCAACCTTATCTTAGACTTAGAGCCATGCAGGGTGAACTTTTTCATATTTCATTGGGTTCTTTCAGGAAGTTTGCCCTTTTTTTTTGTAATTTTTAAAATTTACTCGGATTCTTTCATGTACCAAGCTTTTTTTCCTGTACTGGGCCTCTTTCAGATTTCCCATTTGTGGGTCCACGTTTGTGTTTTCTGACTCTAAATAACCCTTTAAAACTACTCTAAAAATCCTGAGGCAAGTTAACAAAATCAATCTACTCCAAAAGCAGGAAAAAAAATCACAAGAAAAAAAAATCAGTATCAGACCTATACAGACACTAGTTTATTACATCATGTAACCACTAGCAACCATAAAGATGAGATATCACAATCATCATCAGACCTATGTGTGCATTAATATATATTATCACATTCATCAATTCATAATTATCATTGGTGAAACAAACCAATTTTTCTAAAAAATCAGAATATATACATTTATATACTAAATTAACCAAAGAATAATTTTAAAAACCCACAGTCAAACAGAAGAAGCACCCCACTCTCTTGCACACATGGGAGAAAAATAATAAAAATTGGGGGGGGGGGAAACACAGCACTCCCTGCACAGAAAAGTGAGTAGGCAAAGAAAGGCAAAAAATACAACCAAAACCCCCTCCCTCCAAATCAAAATTACTAGAATGTAGAGGCTTTTTTCTCTCCTGTACCACTTGATTTCTTCCCTTCTTTGAATCCATCAGGTAACAGCCAGCAGGCCAGGCAGCAAGAAAAATAATCCAGGAAAGGACAGCTCTCCTGCCATTAAAAAAAAATCATAGGGGAGATTCCAAAAACTAATTCCAAGGAGGCATGCTTGGCGCAGGCTATCAGTTAGCAGCATGAAACTCCCCATAAAAATCAAGCAAATAAAGGATCCAAGATGGAAGCACAGCAAGCAGACATGTAGTAATCTTAGATGGAGGGCACCAGGAGTTTAGCAGAAAGCTACCCCACAAGGGATGACTGAAGGAAAGAACACTTTTCACTGGGTTTCAGGCCCTTTACAGATGTAAAATTCCTGCTCCCAATGGACATACTGACAGTCCTCACAATATTATTGGATAAAACATTTTTGAGGTGAATTGACTAACAAAAGGTGAGAGGGCACTGGCCGGATAGGAAAAAGGGAACATGAAAGAAACATGAAATTTCATATATCCTTCTTTCATAAGCAGAAATAATTTGTATTTAGAGGCCCTCTTTCAGCAGCAGCTGAACAAAAGCAGGAGAGAGCCTCTTTTGCATTTTGGATCTTTCATGTGGATGTGAAAGGTCCAATTTTACTCAAGAGCTAGTGTCTAAGTTGCTCCTGGTAGCGAAATGACCAAACTTGAAAACATTGCTTTTCAGATAACAACTTCCAAAATCTCCCACACCTCTCAGTAATTCCAAGAATAGGAGATATATGTGCTAGTTCCCGAATTCTTTGTGACGCCTGGATAATACAACTAATATAACTAGTTAAAAGAGGTAGTTTCAGACTTCAGGTAGTCAAACATTTCTGTCTGAAAAGTACTGGATTGACATTTCTACTGAACATTTGGTTCCATGCACAGGAAGTCTTATTTATTTTTTAAATGAAGAAGCATCTGATGAGTAGTCCCAGCAATCAAGATAAGTGAGTAGGATCTTGGTTCACTCTGGCCTCTATGAGAAGCAGAGTCTTTTCTGTTTCATCCTCAGTACATTTCGATGCTGTTCCATAATAAGAGAGGTCCAGATAATTCTTTTCTAAGTACCTTTTAATCTGGTTGAGTAAATTTCTTGTTGCTGCATTCTCTGACAATTTGTTAGTTGTTGTGTGTGTTTAGTCGTTTAATCGTGTCCGACTCTTTGTGACCCCATGGACCAGAGCACGCCAATTGATCTCTAAAAATATTTTGTTTTAAAACACATGTTTGCTTTTTTTTGAGTGAAGAAACAATATAAACATTTAAAATAAATGACATAATTATTCCTTTCTCCACACTTGCAGTGTAAAGTGGCATAATCTGGAAACAATTGTATTCATTTTACTTGCATTTTCAGGTGATTGTTTGTGACTGTATTTGTCTCCCAACCTACCCTTTGCTGATCCATTTCATAACTCTTAAGAAACTGCTCACTGTTACTTATGTATTCCATAGTAGGATTACCGTCACTATGAAGTGCTTATTTGCTATTGAGTTGCTTTTAGTTGACATCATTCAAGTTTTCCAGAAGGAAACCTAGTAGCTGATTAATTCAGAAAGAAAATGATGGTGAGCATGAGCCATGGCTTTACTGATAATGTAATACTAGTCTTACAATATAGCTGCCAGGAAATTCTGAAGAAACCTCTCTCTCTCTCTCTCTCTCTCTCTCTCTCTCTCTCTCTCTCTCTCTCTCACACACACACACACACACACACACACACACACACACACACACACACGAATGAAATGATTCTGGGAGGTAAGCAGTGCAAATCAAAGCAGTCAAGATTTCTGGCAGTAACGCCATGACTGAGACAGTAAATGCTCTATAGCCACCCTGAAGAGAAAAGGTCATCGATTTGAAGAGAAATCTCCATATACTTCCAGATGCATTTGTATTTTTCAGATGATGTGAAGCTCAGATATGGACAGGCTTATCTAAACTGTAGCTGCATGCTATTTACTGTATGTCATAACCTTATCTTCTTAGCGGATTTTCCAATACTGCACACTGTGCATCTGTGACTGAGACAAAATCAATGCTTATGGATTTAGCTGTGTAATCCCATCACTTGTCCTGCAAGATATGATTTGAAATGTAAAGTTTGTTAAGGTTTAAATGAGCTTGAAGATCCAGGGTCTCCAGAGGAGGGTTTGGTTTCTTAGTGAGTAATCTGTTTGCTTCCTTTCCTTCCCCCTTTTCCTTTCTTGTTAACTGTTTTTCTTCTCAATATCTAACTGCGCTCCCTAATTCCCAAAGTATTTTATCTCACCCTTTTATAATACAAAATGTCTATAACTATTAGTGAATCAGGTTAACAGGGGTTCTGAAAGCATATGGAAATACAATTAAACAGTTCTGAGTGCCCTTATTAGGAACAGAAAGAGGGCTGTATTGATGTTGAAGGAGAAATTAGTTGCTGAATTGAAATAGAATTACTCTCATTAAGTTCCAGTATTTCTGTATTAAATTACCTTTTTCATCTTGTGATGTTCTGAAGTACTCCACTGAAAGTATCTTGAGAAACAGATGAGTAATAGCCAAGGAAAGAGGCTTTATACAGGTGTTATTAAATCTGTAAAATCAAAGGAGTGGGTGCAACTCATTGGTCACTTTCCCTGATTGAGCCCCGTTCAAATTAATAACATAACAGCATGGTAGATTGCCTATTGTTTTCATGCAAGGCAAGTATTCTTCTATTTTGAAAGAGATGCACAACTGCATAGCAGAGCGCATGAAACAGACAATGCCTTGAGTGACTTGGGGGCCAGGGGGTTGTTTACCCTGGAATCCTCAATTAATTAATGTTTATGTACTCGGGCAGTTATACATCTGGAGCATTATACTCATATACAGTACTATTGTGCAGCTCTTCTCTTCCCAGAAAAATTGCAGGATATAGTACAGCAGCTTCCTGTGTGAAACAAGGAGGCATTTGTGATGTAGTTCCAGCAGAACCATAGAAGCATATTAAGTTGTGCAACTTTATCCCAAAGTAGATAGCAGCTAGATCCAGTAATATGCTGCTGTTGTAATTTAGGCATGCCTGCAAAAAGTAAAACAGACACTTCAACCAGGCACATCAAATGTTCAAAAAATCATTCGGGGAGGATTTCACATACAGTGGTACCTCGCTAGATGACGACCTCGTAAAACGATGGATCCGCATGACGATGAGGTTTTGCGATTGCTGTAGCAAAACAGTCATTCCAATGGGGGATTTTCGCTGGACAATGGTTTCATCCGTGCTTCATGAACCATTTGTTTGCAAGATGATTTTTACAGCTGATCGGCAGCTCCGCAAAATGGCTTCCCTGTGTTTTCGGGACCCATGCTTCGCAGGACAGACATTTTAACAGCTGATCGGCACTCGCAAAATGGCTACCCTATGGGCGATCTTCGCAGGACGACGAGGTATTTTCCCCATTGGAACACATTAAATGGGTTTCAATGTGTCATGAGTGCTTCCGAAGATCTGGGCCCAGAAGGGTTAACTGTGGCTGAGGAGAATGTGGAGAAATCGGAAACAGCTGAGCAGCTTCCAGGTTCTCCCTCCACAGCAGACAGGCTTCGGGGCAGGCTTTGGAAAAGACTCAGGGCAAGAAGAGCAAAGGATCACTCTAAGGCTTTCCACAGGGACCTACGTTCACCTAGTCCTGAGTACTAGCAGAATAGAGAGCTTTCCAACAGCTCAAGGAGCTGTTTTAGTATAAAACAAGCTTCAGTGAAGCCAGAAACTTCGTGGAAGCAAGGAGTCAAAACCTTGGCTGGCATCCATGTCTCTTGTTCCTGAACTCTGTACCTCGACCCTGGACTGCGCTGGTATTGGACTTTGGACCTTGGCCCTGGACTACGTACTCTGAACTCCAGACTCTGACTGTGTATCTGACCCTGGACTTTGACTTTGGACTGCACTCTGTAAGTTTGTTTCGGGACTCTGGCTTTGCATTCTTCGTATCTCTGACCTTGGACTGGTTTATCGGACTTCGGCTATTGTAACCCCCGGGAACGTGACACAATGCATTCCAGTGGGGCAACTGATTTCGCATGACGATGATTTTGCTAAAAAGCGATTTCTATGGAATGGATTACCATCGTCATGCGGAGCACCAGTGTATTTAAAAGGGCCACTTCCTTTCATTTTTTCTGGGTGAAGCACTACTTAGCCATTCTGTGGCACTCTGGACTTGTTCAAAAAAGTAACTTGTACAAACTCCACTTTCTATGCCCTAACCAGGTTGTGTAAAGACCCTTTTCTTCAATTCAACCTTATTGTAGACTTCCTTAGACAAATCAGTACAACGTTTGTTTAGTTAATATGTGCCATCCAGTGGGAATTGACTTATATCAAGCCTAGTAGAGCTTTCAAGGTAAGTGAGATATTTAAGGAGTGGTTTGACCAGTTCCACTCCTCACTGAGTTTCCATGGCCAAGCGGGGATTTGAACTCTATTCTCCTGAGTCCTAGCCCATCACTCTATCCACACTGGCTATGTTCTAATTTATACTGCCTTTTAAACTCAGCATTTGTTACTTGCCCGCGTACTCATTTAAATTGCTTTGGCAAGGAGCCAGCAATGTTTGTTTAAGTAAGGAACTAGAGACCTATGTTTTGGGCTCTTTCAAAATATTACTTGTCACTGACCGGAGGCCATTAAAAGCAACAGCTAATTATTCATTCATATTCCAGTCTATGAAATCTAACCTAACACTGAGACTTAATGATGCTGCTTGGCTAAAAGTAATGCTTTGTGTTTTAATGGATTAAGTTTTAGAACAGGGTTAAACATTCTAATATTGCCTGCATAAAATACACAGTTATCATAGTGCCTTAGAATAAACATTCTAAATATTCAACACAATAATAGAGCCAATTCCTTATAGAATATGTTACTCAATTTATGTTTAAATCTTTAATTATATTGGGGGGGGGGATGTTCAGTGAATACAGGAAGAGTTTGTTCTATCTTCCTCCACTCCCTAGACATCTTCTGTCATCTAGCTTTTCCCCTAACGGCAACAGTTACAGGACAGATAACCCTAGGGCACATTGACAGGCAGAAACTGTGTTTGAAATGTGCTGTGATAGTGGCAATGGTAAAATCAGGTCAAGTACAGAAAAATATTTCATTCTGTTATGTTAAATGTGAAACTGAAGTGATCCTACAGTTGTCTAAGAAATACAAGAAAGGGAGGATTTTTATGAGGGTAGTGACTGCACGGTGTGCAGTTTGCTACAATCCATAACTCTTACATAGAAATAAATCTCATGTAGTTACTCCGCAGACTCAGATTTTCCTATATTAGGATTCCCTATGTTGGCTTCAGCCAGTTACACAGTAAAGTATAATGACTGATTGGAAATTATTAATACTGTATTGCTATATGTGCCTGGTTCCCTCATTCCTTGGAAATAATCTGTTTTGATTTCCTCTGGTTGCAAGAGAAATACTGTAGAAATCTGTGATGTTTATGTACAGTATGCTAAAAGCATAAGGTGGTGGAATACAGTTAATGTTAAGCATACCTGTAAGACAGCAGATTGGCTTTTTCTCACAATCAACCTTCACAGGTGCATTTGGTGAAGACACAATGAGGACCTTCTCTGTCATTCCTCCTGAACTCTGGAACTCCCTCACACAGGTAGCTAGGCTGTCCAAAGGGTTTCTCCAGTTTGGGTTTATTTTTGTTAAATAAATCATGGCACGGTGTAATATGCCATATGTTCTTGTTCCTCTGAGGTTGTGTTGACCTAATTTTCAGACCTGCTAAGCACCAGATAATTTTTATTATGTCCTGATATGCAAAACCATAGAATTTAAAGAGTGTACTTTCTTTTTCACATGACTTTGTATGTTTATTTCCCGGGTTTTTCCTAATTGGGTAGTTTTTACATGCCTAACAGACAGCACTGGCAATGGCAGGTGAGATAAGTGTGTTTGATACAACCAGATGCCTCCGATCATTTATATAACAGCACCATCCAGCTCCCAGGTGTAATGGGAATTGCAAGAAAATTACTAATAGGCTGTGTTTATCATTTTTGTTTTGTTTCCCAGAAGGAGTGTGCAAGATCACTCAATAGACAGTCTTACTTTGAAAATCGTTATCTATGTGGGGAGATGCTGGCTTATATATACAAATACAGCCTGTAGGCTGGACTTTGATGTAAAACCTTTTCACAGAGAACAATCCCCAAGATGACCTTCAGCTTACCAATTTAAGCATAAACCAAATATGTACTGGACAAATCCACAGGTAGTGTACAGCAAACGTACCTCCTTTTTTATTCTCCATGTTCCCTTTCCTTCTGTTACCAACCTGAGACAAAAGTGCTACATTACCAGACTGATGGTTTTTAGTTACTCTGGAATACTGAACTGCTTAAACCTCCTATTTTATTTTGTAAAAAAATAGCGACAACATATGCAGAGATTTTGTTAATCTTAATATATCAAGCTTGAATAAATTGACAAATGAACTTGCCTTTTGTCTATGAACACAATTCCTTTGCTCCTGCTCTCATGGCAGAACAAAAATGAAACCAGAAAGCGAACTCTGTCTAGGAAATAGTGGGTAAATGTGAGATAGGTATGACTGTGGAGCTAGAGGTTGAGAATTTGATTCCCAACTGAACCTTCCAGGAGAACAGCCATCTTGTGTAGCCTTGGGCAAGCTACACAGTTCCAGAAGGGAATAGTAAACTACTTCCAGAACTCACAGATGAAGCCAGCTTTTGAGGTTAAGTTAGACACTGGACCTTCTCCAAGCCCATATGAATGCAAGAAACTTAGCTATGGAAGGGTTTCCTCAGGAATAATGTATGGATAGAAATCTTTTCCTTGAGGAAACCAGTGGGCCACATTCTACAGCTGAATTCCCTTGTGAGGTTGCCAGAGTGCCTTCATATGGGCTTAGGAAAGGGGTCAGGCCATACTGGTGTCTAAACCTTAGGTTAGCACTGTATCTTCATAGGTGATGGTGTCTGTTTAGGTTTCTGATCTTGTACCTTGATTTTATTGCTGTCTCCTTGCTGTGTGACATTTTTGAACTGCCTGACCATGTGTTTGGACTTTTTCTGTTTATGCACATGTTTCCTTGACTGTTTTGGGCTGTAGCTCTGCTTTACCTTATGCCCTGATATAAGCCTCTGCTTGCTGGCCCTGGGACTAACCCTGCAATAGGGACAGCACAGAGTCTTACAGGACCCCTTTATGTGCTGGATATTATAAAACTTGAGTGGAGAAACCTTATAGAAATAATTCTAGTTTAAAGTTACAATTATGGGATTTAAAGTTATACAGCACTTTAGTCTGAAGATGGAGCGACCATCTTGAGTGGAATAATATTAGATTACCCTTTGGAGGATGTAGAATCATTTTTCCCTCCATTTTGAAGACCAGAAGTGGTATTCCTGTGACTGATTAGACACATACAATTCCCTCAGCATCTTATTTTGTAGCCAAAGCCTTTATCAGGTCCTCTCAAGGACCCCTTGAAGAAAAATCTAGGTGGGTGCTGGCAGGGGGACGGGAGTGGCTCAAAATGACTGTCATTAATCCTGGAGACCTGTGACTGCTCCTGACAATTTTGCCATAAGAGCTTCTTCCCATTGCCTTATGCCCCAAAACTATCAAAAGGGATTTTACAAACCTGGAAATAGACTTGTGTCTATTCCTGGTTTTGTTTTTCATGCAGAACCATGCTACGTCAAGCTAGATAAGATGCAGCTAAATGCTGGCAGTATCTAGATTTACTAAATATCTGAGGAGAAATAAGTATACCTTGAGAGAAGCATTATGAAGGATACTCTGTTTTTATTAAACTCCTGTCTTTTGGCCGATTGTAAGATTAGAAACTTCTGAGCAGGTTAGATTTTACAAAGTCAATGAACAACAGGACCTGATATGTTAAATATACAGTATTCTGGTGAATGAATGGATATTTTAAGGTGTGTGCCTATGAAGTACTACATGTACTTGTTGGAGGTACCTTTGAGATTTCTAAAGCAGCTTCTCAGAAGTGGAAGAGGCAAGTCAGTGTTAAGTTGTGTAGGTGGTTTTGAGTTCAAAGACAACCCTTGACTATGTGTGCATTTGTCCTTCCATTGTACAAATGCCTTTGTAGAGTTACGGCCTTGATCTTGCATACAATTTGTCAAACTGCAGTAAGATGCAAGGAAATTGAATGGCTTGCATAAAGTAAGACCCCACGCCTTGGAGCTGCTGACACCTGAATGTATAACAATGTGAATTCCATTTTCCTACCTGCAGTATATTGTTTCATCACCAAAGGGGGGAAAAACTCTTAGTATAGGCAGAGAGATAGTGACAGGCTCAAGGCCACCCAGAAGGCTTCATGGCTGAGTTAGGATTTGAATTTGAGTTTCCCACATTTAGATACAACAGTCTAGCCTACAGCTGGACAACTTATTCAGATATCCTTACACAGCCCTTTCCATCAACCGTAGCCAGAATAGCTAGTAATGAAGGATAGTGGGCATTGTAGTCAAAATATCATCTGGAACGTCATAAGGTACCCATGCCTGCTTTTATCACTGTGGTATTTTAAATGAAGTCCAAGTCATAGTACAAGCTCTTTTTCTGTTAGACCTAACATTAAAATACAATAGCATCTTTTTTCTTCTTTCAGTTTTCACCTTGCCCCGTTTATATGAAAGAAGAAGAAGAAAAAAGAGAGAGAGAGGTTGCTTTCTTCTCTTCTCATCCTGGTAAAATTAGGTGTAGTATAAGAAATATTCCTGGGGCGCTTTCGTAATAGGAATTTAGTTTGCTATATTTCTCCAAAAGATGCCAAGCAAATATGAGAGTGCACTAGCTATCTGACTTGCTAATAGAGGTGCATGTAATTCTTTCTTCTGTTACTGTTTACCTCATAGGAATGACTTACAAGGATATTCCCTAGGGAAGAATTAGTAGCATAAGAAGCACTTCTATAAAAGCAGCTGTTCTCCTAAATATATTAAGCAATTTACTTTAGGTAATGTAGCCTATAAAATTTTAATTTTGGATTAAATAAACCATATCCTTCCACATGACTGTTGCACCTTGATGTTCAAAAGTTAATATATGGATGTATTTAGAGAATTTCTTCCCCAGGATGCTCCAGTGGAGCAAGGTCAATAGTTGCCTAATGAAAGCAGTCAATAGCAATTGCTCTTAGTAATCACGCACACACATACAAATTAACATTGAACAAAAGGCATTAATAGATGATACGATTACACATGTGGATTATGATACGAAGTAACTCTAATATGTTCTTGCATTAGGTAAAGAATCAGTAAGCAATTGTTCAGTCGAACTAGTCCACTTCAGGTGTGTGGGGAGGTGGTGGTTGTGCAGTTTGACATTTCACCTGTACACATCTCATAAGGGAGTTGTTGTTGTTTAGTCATTAAGTCATGTCCGACTCTTCATGACCCCATGGACTAGAGCACGCCAGACCCTCCTGTCTTCCACTCCTCCCGGAGTTTGGTTCAAAGTCATGTTGGTCGCTTCGATGACACTGTCCATCCATCTCGTCCTCTGGCATCCCCTTCTTCTCTTGCCTTCACACTTTCCCAACATCAGGGTCTTTTCCAGGAAGTCTTCTCTTCTCATGAGATGTATGTGTGTGTGTATGTGTGTATGTGTGTATGTGTGTGTGTGTGTGTGTGTGTATGTATGTATGTATGTATGTATGTATGTATGTATGTATGTATGTATGTATGTATGTATGTATGTATGTATGTATGTATGTATGTATGTATGTATGTATGTATGTATGTATGTATGTATGTATGTATGTATGATCAAGAGTCTCCTCCAGCACCACAATTCAAAAGCATCAATTCTTTGGCGGTCAGCCCTCTTTATGGTCCAGCTCTCACGTCCATACATCACTACAGGGAAAACCATAGCTTTGACTGTGCGGACTTTTGTTGGCAAGGTGATGTCTCTGCTTTTTAAGATGCTGTCAAGGTTTGTCATCTCTTTCCTCCCAAGAAGCAGACGTCTTTTAATTTCATGGCTGCTGTCTCCATCTGCAGTGATCATGGAGCCCAAGAATGTAAAATCTGTCACTGCCTCCCTTCTATTTCCCAGGAGGTGATGGGATCAGTGGCCATGATCTTAGTTTTTTTTATACTGAGCTTCAGATTGTTTTTTGCACTCTCCTCTTTCACCCTAATTAAGAGGTTCTTTAAGTCCTCCTCACTTTCTGCTATCAGAGTGGTATCATCTGCAAATCGGAGGTTGTTGATATTTCTTCCAACAATCTTAATTCCGGTTTGGGATTCCTCCAATCCAGCCTTCTGCATGATGTATTCTGCATATAAGTTAAATAAGCAGGGGGACAATATACAGCTTTGTTGTTCTCCTTTCCTAATTTTGAACCAATCAGTGTTTCCATATCCAGTTCTAACTGTTGCTTCCTGTCCCACATATAGATTTCTCAGGAGATACGTAAGGTGGTCAGGCACTCCCATTTCTTTAAGGACTTGCTATAGTTTGCTCTGGTCCACACAGTCAAAGGCTTTTGCGTAGTCAATGAAGCAGAAGTAGACGTTTTTCTGGAACTCTCTGGCTTTCTCCATAATCCAGCACATGTTAGCAATTTGGTCTCGAGTTCCTCTGCCCCTTTGAAATCCAGCTTGTACTTGTGGGACTTCTCAGTCCACATACTGCTGAAGTCTACCTTGTAGGATTTTGAGCATAAACTTGCTAGCATGTGAAATGAGTGCAATTGTATGGTAGTTAGCACATTCTTTGGCACTGCCCTTCTTTGGGATTGGGATGTAGACTGATCTTTTCCAATCCTCTGGCCACTGCTGAGTTTTCCAGACTTGCTGGCATATTGAATGTAGCACCTTACCACCTCATATTTTAAGATTTTAAATAGTTTCACTGGGTGCCATCACCTCCACTGGCCTTGTTGTTAGCCAGGCTTTCTAAGGCCCGCTTGACTTCACTCTCCAGGATGTCTGGATAACTTAAGCCCCTTCACTACGACAAGGCAGCAGTCCATGAAGGGGCATGAGGGAGTGAATAGGTTTATAGTTTAAGATGTGATTTATCAAAAATAAGGACATTCATCTTTTGAGTTGGTTCACTTCATTTCCCTCTATTTGCTTTTATTTAGCCTTTGACATGTATTCACCATGTTATTTGTTTATTTTAGGGAAATAAAATACCTTTTTTGCAATAACCACCAAAACTCCTGAAGGCAGTTAACAATACAGATTTATTTTATTTTCTTATTTTTATGCCCTGTCCCTCAGACCAGGACCCATGACAGCTCACAAAGTAATTAAAAAACCAAGTACAAATAAAACCACAATAGATTGTACTATTTGAAGCTAGCATATTATAAACACAATGAAACAGTTAATACTACCAATATACAAGTGAATTTAAACAATTTTAAAATAAATTAAAGTAGTAATAATTTAAACATTTAAAAGAACCAACACCTCTTTTGTTGCTTTGTGCCTGTTCTCCACATGAAACAGAAGCTAATTGTTGAGCAGTGACTTCAGCTGTTCTGCTGCACAAGCATCCAGAGGAATGACTAACTGCTCAGTGGTAGATGGTACTAATGAGGTGCTAATGATCCTGTTTCTAAGTAGCTCAGCAGACTACAGGTCAGTCTGTGTACTCTTAGTAGAGATGTTTATTGGTGATCTGAGAAGAGAGTTTTAATCTTTCTTGCACACTATTTTACAAGGGATTGAACAGAGAAATGAATATTTCAAATGCTTCCTGGGGCACCTTTTAGGTGATTTAGCTCTGAGTATATTGAGACAGAATGAATGAGTTGCTTCTGCTCCATTTTATATGTGCCAAAGGGATGCTGCAGGGAAAGGTAGTAATTTCTCTGGCATCAGATATATGGACTGACCATCCACATGGACCCAGGGACATCTTGATTTTTCAGAAGAGAAATGTGGGTATTAGCACCTGGTAAAAGTACGTTCTGCCAGGTTAATTAATCAGGCACATAAAGTGTTCTCTGGTTCAGAATTCTTAATTAGGAAAGATAAAATAGGTGCATGCACGCTAAATATAATAAAGATATCCTTCCTCAAATTTTCATTTCTTGATGTCTGTTTAGTTATTTGAAGCAAGTGATTAACATTAGCTTATGTCTCAGGTAAGGGTATTTGACATCTGATGGATCAACGGATACGAATATACGAATATTCATCGATGAATTGATCTGTCGATCCATCTTGACCTTAAATGGCTATAAAACTGGATCCCAATCACCTAGAGACACCATATTTGCAGGGAAGATTCCTAAAGCGCATTTCTACAACTCCTGAAAGGTTGGTGAACATTGGATCATGGACACCTGAGTTATATACTGACAAAGAGGACCCCCAGGAAAGCTGCCCCCAGGTACTTAGAGAATCCAGAATCATAATGGAGCTTCCTATGTCTTTCCCCAATGTGCCTACCAACTTTGGTGAAGATTGGATATCGGACATCTGAGTTATTCACCCACAAATTGGGTCCACCCCCAGGAGAGTTTACCACATGGCATAGAAGCCCATTCTCCCTACCTGCCACAGATTAGCAGATCAGAGGCCGATTGGCAGCCCCCCCCACCCCACAGACAGCCACCCCCACAGCCTACCTACCAACCCACCCACTTCCTTTCCCTACATTAGCTCCCCCCCACACTCCCACTGAGACCCCCTTACCTTAATAGCTGCTGCTGAGGTCTCCATCAGGGCTCTGCAGCCACAGAGTGTAAAAAGGGAAACTGGCTGTCCTTTACAAAGATGGCGACTGCAGCTTCATTTAGAGTAGGGAAGCTGCAGCTTGCCATCTTTGCAAAAGGCAGGCTAAGGGAATCTAAGCTGCCCTTTGCAAAGATGGCAGCTGCAGCCTCCCTATCCTAAATGAAGCTGCAGCTGCCATCATTGCAAAGGGCAGCAAATCACCTTTTTACGTGCTATGGCTTGGACTAGGCCAAGAGGCCTTGGCAGCTTAAGGGGCTGCCAGTGGAAGTGTGGGAGGGCTAAGGTGGGAAAGGAAGGGGTGGGGTGTAGGCTGTGGTATTGGGTGGCTGTGTGGGGTGGTGACTGCCTTTCTGCTGCCAATCAGGTGATCGGCGGCCGGTAGGCAGAATGGTTTTTGTTTGTTTTTAATATGAAGTATGAATAAAAATGGGTAAATATTCATCCCTTCGTATTTGTGGGGGTCTCTGGAACCCACAAATGCGGATCGATGGATATTTAATGAATCAGCTATATGCCCCCATCTCTATTTAAAACATCCAAATTCTTACAGCTATGATAAAATTGTGGGACATATACTTGAAAATAGATGAAAACTAGACTTAGATTGCTGGCAAAGACTTAAGTCAGAATTCAATCCGAAATACAAGAGCTTGAAAGTACAATGAGATACCAAATAAATGCTTTAATTGCATTCTAAAAATGCAGGAGCTTTTACCCTTAAAAGGCAATCAGAAAGCAGAGATTACATCTTTAAAACACATCATTTAAAAGTAAGAAACGTTATCACTCTAAGCAATCTTTAGCCTTTAAACATATTACTGGAGAATTTGAAAAATATTCTAAGTGCTTGCTGAGCAAAACCAGTTTGAATCCGTAGAAGAAAATTCATGTCCTTATTTGCTGCCACTGTTGTCGCTGTTGTTTTATGATGCCTGATGTTCTCCTAGTAGCAGTCTTGTTGGTATCCCTATTTTTACATTTCTCTCAAATGTCTGTGTTTCCCTTCAATTATAAACAACTTAGTTTTGCCACTGTAGTAACTTATTGGGTCTCGTTATATGGTGTGTGTGTGTGTGTGTGTGTGTGTGTATGTGTATATACACACATACAGTGGTGCCTCGCATAACGAGTGCACTGTTTAACGAAGAATCTGCATACAGATGCAGATTTCTCCATTGCTAATGCAAGGGCATCCTCGCATTGCGATGGGGGAACAGCTGTTCGGTGGTTCCAAAATGGCTGGCGGACACCCAAAATGGCCACCGGAACACCCAAAATGGCCACCGGGACACCCAAAATGGCCACCGGAACACTAAAAATGGCCACCAGAACACCCAAAATGGCCGCCGGGACACCCAAAATGGCCACCGGAACACCAAAAATGGCCGCCGGGACACCCAAAATGGCCACCGCAACATGGGGAAACATTGGAGAATGGTGAGTTTTGGGCCCATTTGGAACGCATTAAACGAAGTTTAATGTGTCCAATGGGTTTCCCAGTCTGGCCTCCTGTGGGAAGGAGTTCCAGAGTCTGTGAGGAGCAACAGAGAAGACCCTCTCCTGTGTCTCCACCAAATGCACCTGTGAGGGTGGTGGGACCAAAAGAAAAGCCTGTCGATAATCTTAATACCTGAACATGCTCAACAGGGGAGATGTGTTCCTTGAGATAGGTTGGACCGAAACTGTTTAGGGCTTTATCGGTTAGAACCAACACTTTGAATAGTGCCTGGAAATGAGTTGGCAGCCAGTGACCAGCCACAGTTAACCATCTGGCTATTGCGTTTTGGATCCACTGAAGTTTCTGGACACTTCCCAGAGGCAGACCCACATAGAATATATTACAGTAATCTGGCTAGAATGTGCTGAGGGATATGTCATTGTGGCCAGATCAGACCTCTCTGATTTGGCTATGGCAGCTCATTGGGTGGTGGTCACTGGAAAAACTACTCCTTAAATAATCTCATGAGCCTCAGAAACCTTTCTAAGGTTGACATAATTTGGAACTGACTTGATGACATGGGTGTTAAAAATGCAATAAATTCAACAATCCAGAAGTATAATTAATAAACACTCCTTCTAAATTATTTCTATAATGTCCTTGTTTCATGACACATAGCACACACTGCAGAATTCTACAAAAGGGATTAATACAGTTGTTGTTGCTCTCCTTATAATGTAATCACATTGCTGCTGGAACCACTAGCATCTTTGGCCAGTATCCTTTTGAACTTCAACTAAGTAGAAAAGTCTTGCCAGTATAGTAACATACAACCATGTTATTTTTTATGCATTCCCAATGTGCAAGCTTTCCGGTTTTCTTAACAGAGATCAAATTGCGTACAGTGGCAATGTCTGCACAAGCAGGGTGATCTTGTGTTGCTATACTTTTAGGACTTTCCACACAGTGGAGCTGAATAGCATGGTGGCCATTATAATTATTGTTATTATGTTTATTGCTACAGCTACAACTTTTCTAATTATAGGAGTTATAGATGTAGCAGTGAAAATAATGATGATAGCAATAATGATAATGGTAGTGCTTTGTTGTAGGAATTCAAATTAAATCTGTGATTTTCAGCTGTGTTTTCAGGCACAGTTTTATGACGCTGATGACTATTGCATTCTTTTATGTTAATGGCAGGTACATCTATGAGTTTTAATAGGATCATTAAAGTTGATGCACTTTAATGGGATCTGGTTTATTCGCATTGAAGCCAACAAGGCCACCTTACCATTTTGCTGGTTTAGAAACTGGGAGACTATGCTTCTGCTGCAGATATTTTTATGCTGAAGGTTCACTTTAATTGGTTCACTTACAGTATTTATTGATTAAATGTCTCATAAAACTAGTTTAGTTTGAGAGAATGAAATATATAGAAACAGAATAGTAGAATACTAGGCATTTTAAATGTTTTTTAAGAGAAGAAAAAGGGCTGAAATGATGTGTGCCTAACGAATTCAATTTGTTTGAATTCAATTTGTAAATTGGGTTCAGTTCATTTGACATTGGAACTAAAGGGGTGACTTCATTGTCCATTTCCCCTCCAATCTGCATCAGGTTGGACACAGAAGAATTCAAATTAAAATGTGTTAACTACACAACATAACGTTTAATGTGGGGGAGCCTGTTGTGGAATCATCTGTTTTGTTCAACCAGCAGGGGTGGTTACAGTGATTTCACCAATGAAAGCACAATATCCATAGGTGTGAATCACAGTAGATCAAATCATATTTTGCCCACTGTGTAGTCATACTCTCAATTTGGCCATGTTGCTTTCATGAATACCTCATACAAATAGAAGCAATTCCGCCTGTTTAAGTAAGTAATTCTGGTTTTGTATGAAGCCAGTGCAAAGCCCTACACTACTGTATACATAAAGAGAGATGTTTTTGAAATGTCATGTTTGATCACATGACCACAAACATCGAAATAAAAAAAACTTTACAGTGGATGAGCGTGGAATCTTGAGGAATGTTTAAAAGTCAAAATATCCTTAGAATGGAAATGTGATTTCTTTATATTCTTCGCAGCAGACTATTTTATGGCTGAGTCCATTTTCACAGGTTGGGGAAAATTTACATTTACATTGCATTATTTAAATATAAAATGGCACTGTATTCATGATCTTTGCAATTAAATGTTCTGTCCCTTTGCTTTTGGGTTCAATAGAGCCAGTTCTTCATGAGACGCCTTTGCTAGAGCATTGAAGAACAACAGGTTGAACATGACATTTCATCTCTTTATGGCTGGGGATAGTAATACATGAGCTGCAGGAAAAGACATTAATCTCCTTGGGTCTCCAGAAATGAACTGTCATGTAGAGCAACTTGTTCTTCATGCTGCTCCTGTATATTTCCTAACAATCCCACCCTAACCTGGTTTCATTGTCACATATATCAAAGCCTTACTAGGATCTTTCAGATAGAAAATAGATAAGATCAAAACTTTTTATTGAGTCGGACCAACTTTCAGTGGTAGGCATGTATTCAAAGATTCCTTGATCTTTCAACTTGAAGCTAATTTACACAGTAAAGGAATACATAAGGGTTTTTTTTTTTTTTAGAGTTTGTTGATTCAGGCTTGCACCTGGATGCTGGAGTTATTTACATAAAGTTGTTTGGTATGTTTTGCTTAGTTGAATGTGCCCTAAACAAGTTCAGTGAGGCAAGTTCAAGGAAACATAATCAAATGTTTTTGTGGGTATCTGACAGAGCTGAACTCTGTCCTTCACAAAGTGTTTTTGTGATGTATAAAATGTTCTTGAAAGATGCAAAGCATACCAATATTCTCCCAAATTTTATTCTGAAAGAAAAAACAACACCCTTGTAAATGTCTGCAACTGCAAGTAAATCAGAAGAGACCACGCTGACCCTGAAAACAGTAAGAGTAGCACTGCAGATTCTGGAGCTACTTGGATGTGTAAGTTCCTTACAATAGGTATCTAAATCTGTATTTTTATATCTTGACACAGCAACACTTCAGAAAGC